>NC_134651.1:28468149-29835233 GCF_030463565.1 Pelecanus crispus | reverse complement strand
AAACCTTGGGACTGGCAGGCATTCAGAGCTATTTGGAGATGTGAGCATTTCTGGCATGTATTTGCAGCTGGGTTAGTCCTCATGCACATGGCTAGGGTATGCAGAAAAGATTTGATTGCTGCTGCAATCTTGGGGCAGAGAGAGGTTTTGTGGGTGGAAGGGACAAATGGCAATCATTTAGCGTGACCTCCTGCCTTGTGGTAATTAGCTGCTAATAATTGTGCCTTACTCCTACCTTTCAGCATTTCACATGTCAATTCTTTTCTGGTGGTTGGATCATGAAAATGAAGCAAGAAAATTGGAAATGGCTTATCGTCCTATCAGGGTCAGTATTGTCTTCATTAATATATTTTCCCAGCCTTTTAAGCGTTAAAAGTTCCTAAGGCACAAATCTTTTCCTTCTCTTACAAGGCTTTTCCAGATGATTCAGTGCTAGTACATTTTCCCTGAAAATGAGCCTTACTTCTTTCTGCTTGAGCTGCATCCAAACCAAAACTTTGTTCTTCCTTCTTTTGCAAACCCGTTTTTCAAATATTTATCATGTACTTTTCCAGCCTCCTGCAGTCATCACTAAACCAAATTGTATATATTTTGCTCTTCATGGATCAGTCCTCAAGGCACAAATCATTTTTGTCACTCTTCTCTGAACTCTCTCCAGTTTGTCAATATCTTTCTAAAACCAGTGCGCCCAAAGCTGAACACACATTGTCAGCTCATGTTCACAATTCTCTACTACTGTAAATGAACAAATTGATCTTTTTTGTGAGCACATGGATATGACAAAGTGTATCAACAATTGAAAAAATTAAAAGGGTTTACAAAGCTGATTTGGATGTGGGGAGGTGCTGGCCTCATATCCTGTCCTTGTAGAAACAGATAAAGCTAGCTAACAAGAGCAGCCTACTGCTCTGTGGTATGCCATTACCATCTGTTATTTCCCAGGGGGTAGTGATGGGATCATGTTTCTTTGGTGTTTTTTTTTTTTTTTTTAACTGGATGATGGAACATGAAAGACACTTGACCCTCTTCATAGATTCAGTTTGTTCAGTGAATAACTCTTCTTGGCTCCAATTAATGTTGCCACCAGAGTAAATCTGTCAACAGTGGAAACATCTTCAGGAGTTGGGGTAGGGTTAGATTTTCAAATGGAGGTGACACCTGCAAGAGGTCCCTATTGCCTTCAGGATTACATTTCATGTGCAGAGCAGCTCTGAAAGCATGGACTGAATGTCCATAGTAATGTATGGAAGTAAATCCAGAAATGCACAAGTAGGTGGTGCATTTAATGTCTCCTTCCCATGTGATGGAAATTTGGGGTTTCCTTTTAGTTCTTTGTCTTTATTTGGGCACCGTTCCTCTTCTCTGTTGAGTTTACTTGTGTTGAAAGCATCTACCCACAATGAGGAGATCTTTCACATGTTTTGGGAACTTGAGGGCACTGTCTTGCTCCCACTGATGTCAATGGACACCTTGCCTCTCTTGTCACTAGAACATGAGTTTGTGTTTCACTTTGAGTCATCTGCAATCCCAAAAGCAGAAAATGGAGATCTGAAATGTGTTTCTTGGTCAGTTACATGCCAGCTGAAGATAGACTTGAGGATCTTAGCTGAGACTTCATATTTCCCATCACAGAGACCTAGACCGAATGTGGATCCACTCTAATCGCATCCTCAAGTTATGTCAGGGACTCTTGCGTCACCCTGGCTCCCCTCTATATTGAAGACATCAGATTTCCTCTTGACAGCGGTATCCAGACCTGGGGCCCTCACAGCTCTTTTCTTTCCACGTTACCCTATAGGATTCTGTCTCTGAAAAACACTTAGCATTTCTGACCTCGTGCTGATATTATATTGTGACAGGATGTTCTTTGTGCACAATCCCATCAACTGCAGCAATTTCATATCTCTAGTCCCAGTAAGTTTTTTATGCTCAGCGCTGGCTTGATATTTTCTTTGGTCATCCATGTAGAATTACTTTCCCCAAACTGTTGTCAACTTGGGTCATTTTGTGTTACTTGTTTGAACTTGTCAAATTTCATTTCAGTCATGGGTAGTACTTGACTCATATTTACTTCAAACTCCTCTTCCTGCAGTTCATTGCTTTCATTATTTATAGGTGTTCTTGAAAGCATATCTGCTAAGCTCCTTACTGGGCCTGTATTTCACATTTAATGAGTACTTTTGCAATTTCATTACATTTTGCTGAAGTCCAGGTGGCTCATTGTACAATGGATTTTGCTCTATGGCTCCTAGTGCTTTATGGTCTCTTTCTACCTTGATTGAATTCTTCCCATAAACATATTCATGAAATTACTAATGATCTAAAACAATTGCCAGTATTGTCTTTTCAGTGTGAGCATAGCTTTTGGTATGTTTTAGCCAGTGTCTCAGATATCATCTTGCAAGACAGCCATGACCAAAATGACCATGCATCAACTTGGGTCTTAAGCTCCCTGTTAACCTCAGAATGTTCCAGTGTTGATGCTTCTCTGACAGTTTCTCTTTACACCAAACCTTATTCTATTTTCAGTTATCTTTGGGCTGTTCTGGACTATCTGCAAGGAACATTCAGCAGTGCCTCTTCACTGTGAGTAAAAAAGATATTGGTTTACCTGGACCTTTTTTTATGGGGAGATTGTTATGTTCAGCATTTGTGCCAAGTCTTGCACAAGGGGTCTTGGCCAGTGAGTAACCTTCTGTCATTGCTGCAATACTGATATTATTACAAGGAAAACCAGTACTGATGTTCTCATGAATTCCCCAAAAGCCTCCTGGCCAGAGGTTTTCAAAGATGGTCTGAGCTTTTCCTGGAGCTGGCAAGCTTCTTTGCTATTGAATGCTTCTACCTGCCTTAATTCATCTGCCCTCATCTGACTAACTGAAAAAGCGCTACTAGAGAACATACGCATTTTTGTGTTGTCACTGCTTACAATCATCCTAAACATCAGGTCATCTGCTGGTATTTCAGTCTCATGTTAATCCTCTGAGATCTGGGCATGATGTTAGTGCTGAGACTACCCTACAGAGATGCTTGCTTGCATCTTGTAAAAGAATTGTTGACCAAAAGTATGCATCTTTCCCATCAACCTTACCCAACTTCCTAATACAAAAATCCTCTTGAATTTGGAAGTCTAGACTTTCGTACTTCAAATATGCCTGCAGGCTTCCTTTAGATGTTGCACTGAGTTTTTTCAGTTTATTCAAATCCTTATTTTGCTTGTTTTAATGAAAGTGTTTATTTTCTGTTGATCAAGTTTGTTAGTTTCTCTATGATGTCAGTATGTCTTGTTTTGTCACCCACTCAGGTTCAGCTGTTGTTTTTGTATTTCATTGTCAGTGTGACTTCATATGGTGCATAATTTTTATGGAACTATAGCAGTAGTCTTCAATGTTATGGCCAGTGGCACAACTTGGGTCCCTCTCTTTGTCACTAAATGAGTTCAGAAAGCATATTTCTGGTAGTCTTCCTTGGTTGGTCTACCATGTTGGTCTCTGTATGTCCATCAATCTATTTCTACGCAAATTAATCACAGTCTATAGCACTTTTATTGGCTGCCTGTTGGTCTGTGGAGCAATGCATTTCATGCTCTCTGCAAAATCCAGAAGGATTCAGAAATGCTAGTTTTACACCTGATTTAATTTCAAGGTGAGAAGGTGTTCCAAATGGCGGATGTCTTGGAGGTCAGTCACTAAAAAAAAGTGAAGGTGACTTGCAGTGGGTCTCACACAAACTCCACCTTGAAGTTTCATGGCTGCACGCAAGGGTGGACAGGAGAAGGAAAGTTTATGGGGCCAGATGGGATCCACCCGAGAGCACTGAGGGAGCTGGCAGAGGAGCTCACCAAGCCACTTTCCATCATCTATCAGCAGTCCTGGTTAATGGGGGAGGTCCCTGATGACTGGAGGCTTGCCAATGTGAAGCCCATCTACAAGAAGGGCCGGAAGGAGGACCTGGGGAACTACAGGCCTGTCAGCCTGACCTCGGTGCTGGGAAAGATTATGGAGAGGTTCATATTGAGTGAACTCAACAGGCAAATGCCGATCAACCAGGGGATCAGGCCCAGCCAGCATGGGTTCATGAAAGGCAGGTCCTGCTTGACCAACCTGATCTCCTTTTATGACCTGGTGACCCGCCTGGTAGACGAAGGAAAGGCTGTGGATGTCATTTACCTGGACTTTAGCAAAGCCTTTGACACAGTCTCCCATAATATTCTCCTTGGGAAGCTGGCAGCTCATGGCTTGGATGGGCATAATCTTCGCTGGGTAAAAAAGTGGTTGGGTGGCCGAGCCCAGAAAGTAGTGGTAAATGGAGTTAAGTCCAGTTGGCAGCTGGTCACGAGTGGTGTTCCCCAGGGCTCTGTTTTGGGGCCAGCCTTGTTTAATATCTTTATCAATGATCTGGATGAGGGGATTGAGTGCACCCTCAGTAAGTCTGCAGATGACACCAAGTTGGGTGGGAGTGTTGATCTGCTGGAGGGTAGGATGGCCCTGCAGAGGGACTTGGACAGGCTGGACCGATGGGCCGAGGCCAGTTGTATGAGGTTTAACAAGGCCAAGTGCCGGGTCCTGCACTTGGGTCACAACAACCCCATGCAACACTACAGGCTTGGGGAAGAGTGGCTGGAAAGCTGCCTGGCCGAAAAGAACCTGGGGGTGTTGGTTGACAGCCGGCTGAACATGAGCCAGCAGTGTGCCCAGGTGGCCAAGAAGGCCAACAGCATCCTGGCTTGTATCAGGAATAGTGTGGCCAGCAGGAGCAGGGAGGTGATTGTCCCCCTGTACTCGGCGCTGGTGAGGCCACACCTGGAATACTGTGCCCAGTTTTGGGCCCCTCAATACAAGAAGGACATTGAGGTGCTGGAGCATGTTCAGAGAAGGGCAACAAAGCTGGTGAAGGGTCTGGAGCACAGACCTTATGAGGAGCGGCTGAGGGAACTGGGGTTGTTTAGCCTAGAGAAGAGGAAGCTGAGGGGAGACCTTATCGCTCTCTACAACTACCTGAAAGGAGGTTGTAGTGACGTGGGTGTTGGTTTCTTCTCCCAAGTAGTTAGCTATATAATGAGAGGGAATGGGATCAAGCTACATCAGGGGAGGTTTAGATTGGATATTAGGAAAAATGTCTTCACGGAAAGGGTAGTCAAGCATTGGAACAGGCTGCCCAGAGAGGTGGTGGAGCCACC
Source organism: Pelecanus crispus (assembly GCF_030463565.1). Lineage (NCBI taxonomy): Eukaryota > Metazoa > Chordata > Aves > Pelecaniformes > Pelecanidae > Pelecanus > Pelecanus crispus. Next base: position 29,830,054 of record NC_134651.1, on the reverse strand, counting down.
ATCCCTGGAAGTATTAAAAAAATGGGTAGATGTGGCACTTTGGGACATGGTTTAGTCTAGTCTACCCTTGATTGGTTTAGTGTGGACTTGGTAGTGTAGGTTAATGGTTGGACTGGATGATCTTAAAGGTCTTTTCCAACCTAAACGATTCCATGATTCTAAGGGTCTGCATGACTGAAGCAGCTGGATCTATCAGTTGACCTTGGCCAGAGCCGAGGATAATTGCCTAATGGGCTGGGAGTTCACATGAGGTCTCTGGGTAGTCTGGAGCCTGGTTTAACACCAGAACACACCTACAGCCTCTGATCTGCTCTGATGCTGGATAAATTCTCCTGCATTTGGGCTCATGCAGCCACTTTTTCACACCAAATGGATTAATTTGTTCCACTGCTCCTTTTCCCTGTGACCACATACACGAGAAAGACCTTTCGAGGTCTCCCGCCCTCAAAATCTGTGGCATCTTCCCATGCCAAGCCCTCCTGAGGAGAAAAGCAGAACCACCAAAACAAAGGTAGAATATTTCAGTTGAAGGTTTCTCCAGCAGGCAGCCTCCTCCAAAAGCAGGATGCACCAAATAATGGAGCAAGCAAACATTAAAAAAGAAAAAGTCCATATGTGTATCACAAGCATTTGAAATGGCTGGGAAATTCTTGCTTTTTGGGAGTGACCAGTTCATCGCTTTGCTAAGTATCTTTCTAAGCCACCTCTTGTCAGAAGAAGAGAATAAATGAAAAGAGAGAAAGAGAGAGAAGAGAGAGAGAGAGAAAAAGACCTTTGCATAGCTTGAGCCTTTGTGCCGTGCATTCAGACTGATTTGTACCCTTTGTAGTCTTAATTATTTGTGAGAGCAGGATAACAGGAGTACCAAGCTCACCCATTATTTCCTGCATAAAAAAAGGCACACAGAAGCCGCTGATCGGTTTTGAATTAGCAAACATGATACTAAAAAAAAAAAAAGGAGGTGGGGGGAGAAGAGAGAGAGAGAGCATAAAAAAAATTCATTAATATCATCAGGGATTAGGAGGCTGATTAAAGTGTAGCTGTTAGCGTATGCAAATGAGCGATAGGCATTTATCAGAGCCTGTGCAAGCTGTCTCAGAGCTGTAAAGCCCACGTATGTTTTTCAGCTGATTAAAACAGTTTTAAGTTCTGGAGGATTTTTTTTTTTTTTTGAGAGACAGAATAAAAAAAATTAAAAAAGCCACCATCATCTATCCTTTTCCTTTTGGCTAAATTCCTCTAAGTGCACTCCAACCATTTCCACTTGAATGCACTCACTCTTTCTCTCTCTCTCTTTCTCTTTCCGGTAATGAGAGTTTGGGAAGAAAATGAATGCAAACTAAGCACGAGGCTTGCAACAGCTTTCTCAGCTTCCCTATGAACTTCCAGAATGAGGATGTTGGATACTGCACCCCAGCAACATCTCTGAAACATGTACACGCTGCGATGCTGCAACCTGGCCAGGCTCAGGCCCCAGCGAGAAGAAATGGGCTGGTGGCTCTTCTTCATCAGCTTCATCATGCTTGGGGGTCACACTTCAAGCCCTGCCTCACTCTGTTCATGCTCGGATGATATGAGAAACTCCATCCAAACCACTCACAAGCTGAGCTCCCTGTTACAAAGCTAGTGTACAGCTTAGCTTGCAAGAGGGACATATAAAACACAGCAGAGGAGGAATGTAAGAGAGGGCTGAAGCCAGTCTATGGAAACATAATCATATTTCTTTTTCCTGCATCCCATGCCCTGTTGGATTTGGTTGTTCTGGCCAAGATTTGCTGAAGAGACTGTTTGGGGTTGGCTTTGTTCTGGGGTCCCCAAGTGAAATCCCCAAAGGGTTTTTTCAGAAAACAGTGACTAAATTTAACACTTTCCAGGCACTTCAGAAGGGTCAATTAACATCGACATCTAAATCTGTGCTCTCTTCTGCAAACCTGGTTCAGTTAGTCTACATTTCCAGCACCTCCAAGGATGAGCCAGTAGTAACACACATTTTTCAAAATTTATTGAAATGTCCCTTTGTTATTGCTAATATTAGGACTTTATGCACCCATTAATCAATACTACATTCAAGTTTGGCTTCCCTGGGGTATGGTCTCTTGTCCATAATCTAAGTATTGTTTTTTTGTTATTTATCAGGGATCATTCCTTAACGCTCTGGGCGGTTCAGGACTGTTGTTACTTCTCTACTTGTGATTCATCTGGGAAGGGAATTTCACAGCCTGGGGAGGCAAGAAAAGTGGCTTTGGCAGACTGCTTTTGAAGTGAGGTGACTAGTTGAGGGGAGTGAACTACTGGAGGAAATTCTGGGAAAATCATGGGGGGAGTGGCTAAGGATTGTTTTATGTGGCTTATCACATGAATCCAAGATTTATTACATGGATCTTCAACTTATCACATACTTGGAGTATGCATCACTTGGAAGAGCAGTCTTAGCTAACAGTCTGCCAGCTTTTCTATTATAAACCAACAATGGTATTTAAAGTGGTTATAACTTTGCTGTAAAATTTTGCTCTGTTGAAACTTGGCAGACGAGGTCCCTGCCCAACAGCAATTTTTTTGTTGTTGCATATTTGGAAGTAAATCAGTTTGGCCATTTATGTTTTAAAAGATTACTTCTTTTGAGTCTTTCATTTCTCAGGCTGGCAAAAGCTCCCAGCGCTGCAGGGAGAATGCATCCAGCATAGAGGAAGGGCTTTGTGCCTGTCATTGAACAGCGACTCCTTCTAATAATCGGGGAAGCACTCTGGCAGGTCCTGGACTGTGTCCCATCCCATATCCCCCCTGCGGAAGCCTGGTTATTCATTGCTATTTCATACCATTCATTACTAACCCATCCAAGACCAGGAAGAAATATTGTGTCTGGGTTGAAAATAGCAAAACAACAGAAGGGGGCCAGCTTTGGAAATAGCTTGTGAGTGACTCAGAAAACCACAGTGATGATAACACAGTTGTGCTCAGCACAATGTTTATAACATGAACGGTAGCAAGTCCTTGTGGGTGCAGCTGAGATGTGAACGTGGCAGAACTTGGTAGCAGGGCTACTGGGACTCCAGGTTGTCTGTATGGTGGGATGGGCACAGTCATACTGAGCTTTAAACTACTCAAAGGGTGCTGCTGAGAATGGCTACCCAGCAAGGCTGAACTTGGTGTCAACAGATAGGTCAAAATAGTGTCCAAAAGCAGGACCAAGCAACACCCTTTGAAAAAAATACAAGGGAAACCAGTTAGCATGAAGGAAAATGAGGCAGCTCCAAACAGAAGTCTTGAAGCGTATAAAACTAGGAGTCAAACTGGTAGCTAAGTTATACTATGGTGATGGATAAAGATCCACCATTGTTTAGAAGTGGACTTCAAGGCTGGAAGAAGTGATTGACACTCGGTGTTAGTATAGAGTAGGATGTTGCAGCAGGACTGATCTTCATAGAATCATATCTTCATCAGTATTTGACTTTGCAGGTATCCATAGTTAAGTAGGACAATTGGATCTGGACATCACTGACCTTCAGAAGACCCAACAGAACAGGGGAACTGGACACCACCCTAGTGAATGACGCTGAGATCAGCCAGTGGAAGGTAATGCCCGTGATTGGAGGGAAAGCTGGTGTTGTAGCTGTGCTGAGCCTGCTGATCCGCAGCTTCAGTGCCTATGTCCAAGCTCTGGCACTGGAGGAGCATTACTGATCTATTAATTCTCTTCTGACCAAGTCTTCCTGACTCAGCAGACCACTAACCAATTTTGCAGGTCATCTGTGTAATAATTTTGAGCACAGAAGCCTTCCCAGACTTTTCCATGACACCCTTCTCTGTACCATTTTCAGATCTTCTGTGGGACCTTGTGAAATGGGAGCAGATCTGCACAGTCACTCACAATACAGGACTGGTACAGGATCACTGCAATGCTTTAGTCTCTATTCCTTTCCTGGTGACAAAAAGGAGCAAAAAACTATGAATTATTTAAAAAAAAAAGCCATGATGAAGCTGACGTTGCCATTGCTGAGTGTGGGCTCCCACCTTGAAGCCGTTGTGAAGTTCTGGTTGTGCCATATCCAAAATGAAACAAGGAAACAACAAAGGCTTAGAGACAGGCAATACAAATCCTTCCAAGTAGGGCTAGAGTGACAATACTGTCTCTGTTTTTTCCCAGGAGAGAATGAATAGAAAATGAAATGACTGTAATAAACGGCATAAAGAAGGTCAAACAGGCAATCAAATTTATTTTTTTAGACGATTACAACAGTGTCTCATTCAAAGGGACACTGAATAAACTTGAATGGCAACAGAACTGAAACTGATAAAAAGACACTTTTGTGAACAATTCATACATAGGGAATTCATTGCCCCAAGATATTGCTGCAGCCAAGTTCTCCAGTTATGTTCGACAGAACAAAGTCATTACAAAAGATATAAACCTCCATGTTCCAGGACTTAAGGAAGCTTATTCCACAGCAGCCTGTCTTGGGTATTTCTGCATCTCCTTCTGGCATCTGTGGGTGTATGGTGACACTGGTACCAAACACTGGTGCAGTTCTGAGCAGGTCCAGCTGTTCTTATTTCCTGGTATCTGGAGATTTCCACATTGCAGCTGGCCCTCTGAGAGATGGCACTGTGTACTTCTCTGGTGGAGCAGGCAGGAGAAGAACATTTTGTGTTAATGAGAAAATTGGGAATGTTAATTTCCCCTGAGGCTGCATGCATGTTTCAGGACAGAGTGCTCTAAGCCACTGTTCCCATGCTGGGAAAGGAGGTGCATTGTAGAATGACAAGGGATGTGGTCTGCTGTGAAGCGGAGAAAGAGCTGGGAAGATGAACGCTTCTTCCCTTCCGCCTTGAGTCACCCTGATCTTTGGATGCTGGATGCAGCACTGTCCAAATGGGTGCCCCAACCAACCAAGACAAAACTTGAATTTTTTTAACTTTTCATTCAAATTAAGCAAGACAAAACTTATCTTGGTGGCAAGGAACAGAGAATCACGCAAAGGGCTTTTGGAGGGGCCCATGGAATCCCCTACTCTATCCACTGTGCAGTGGGACACAGTTCTATGAAGACAACCCAAAACCATGGAGGATGGTCTCCAGACAGAAGTGGAGGAACTTCTGCATTGGAAGTGAACTACAAAGAGGCTGAACACACCACCTGCAAACCACCTTGCCATTCCCAACCTAGGCATCCTGTGTGCTGAATGAAGCAGGTGAAAAAAAATGGAAATAGTACATAATTGTGAACCTTCTCTCCAGGCTTTGGCATGAGAAAACAAACACCCTAATTACGGCATTTAACAACTTCTCAGTCTTTCACCTTATAACATTTAACATTTGGGTGCGTAGCTGCATGGAGTCCTCAGGTGAAAAAAATCGTATGCAAATAGCTGGATTTATAATTGTCTGCAAAATACAGAATGCCCCCTCCCCCCCTCCGACAGCTACAGCTATGAAGTTTTTGCAGCTTTGCTTGCAACAGAAAGTTATAAGCCACCTTTTTTATTAAATAACAGCAATTAAGCTATTCTGAAATGTGTTGTTTCAATGTAGTCATTCGACAGAGCAGGTCATGAGCCAGTCAGTTGAAGCTGTGGTTGTCCATCTGCTGAGGATGGTGCCTGAGTTTCAGAGGAGCTTCGGGGCAAATTTACTTCTGATCTCCTTGACACAGCACTATGGAGACGTGAGCAGCTGCTGAGACAGGACAGGAGAAGAAGAAACACAGCTCAACTTTTAAGCATTTTTGGACCTCTCCAAAAGCTGGCTGCAGTCTCGTGGAGCTGGCAGATGAAATTGGGCATCCAAGATGTATTGCAGTAATTCTGCCAGGGAAGTGCTAACAACAGGAAACACAATGCAAATATAATCGAGGTCATCAGCCCCTTTTCCTTGCATAAGTACTTAAATATGTGCTTGTATTGCAGTTACTTAACTGTAATTGCTCAGGGCAAATGTGCTATCAGGTCTTTACAGTCGCTGAGCATTTATTCTTCCTTCAGGTGATATATTGGTTTCTGGCACTCCTTGGGTGTGCCCTGTAAATACTTATGCACATCCAGTCAACGGGTTTGTGTGTTTGTATGACAATTAATACGTAGATGAAGGAGTTTTCAAAGGTCCTTATAAATGTAGTGTTACCTGTGTAATTGCTACAGGGGACAATGACAGCTGCTGGTCAGGAGTGGGTGGCACACCCAAAAGATGTCTCTCTTTTGGAGGGATCTGAAGAAGCTTTTTTCTTTGCTTTGGGTGGGGAAAACCTATTTGAGCAACCACTGAGTGGTGTTGGAATTGCCGCCCTTGAAAAGACACAGATTACTCGCTGATGCCACTAAACTTTCATTCACACCACTGCCAGATGGCCTCCTTGGTCCCTCCAAGCCTCACAGCCTATTTTCAGCCCTCTTGCAGCTGGCCAGAGGATGGCCATCTGTGGCACTGATAGAGTTAAGAAGGATGAGGTGATCATTCTTACAGCTAAGTGCACCGCAATGTGACAACAGAGATGCTAAAGAATGTTTACTAAAAGGCAGAACACCTTTTAAAAAAATATATCCAAGCACACATAATTACCACAGGATACCATGCTTTCATTTTGCAGCTTTCTTGATAACTTCTGGCACAGCTCTCTGGCAGGGAGAGCGTGGGTTAGTGAACAAGCCATCCGTGCGTCCTTTCCCATCCTTGATGTGCCAAAGGATTGGATACAGCCCCAGCTGAAGCTTTATTCTTGGTTTAATGTGCAGATGCAACTGGCATACTCATGTTTTTCCTGAATGCCTTGTGTCATCCAGACCAGGTTAGAGGGACAAAGTGAAAAGGACTTCTTCAGAGTACATTACGTTAGTGCGAGCCATGTTATGCAACTCCCGTCTCCCTTGCTTGTGCCTTATTCGGTAGAGTTGCTCACCAGAGGGCCTTGTCTCTCGCCTTTGACACTGGAAGGAAGTGATGCCTAGAACAGGTAAGATACACACTTTTCAAACTCAGGGAGTGATGTGTCTCAGCCTAAAGGCATGCTGACCTGCTCTGACTATCGCTAAATTCTTGTGCTCATTGATTTTTCTTTGCCTTTTTAAACAAGATGTTTGTTGAGGGATGTTCATACCTCCTTCCCACAATTTCTAGGCTCCTGAGATATTCTGCCTGGTTTATCCTGGTGCAGGTGAGGAAATACTGTGGCCCAGCCTAAATATCTGTATGGAACCGGGGCTTGACCACGGTGCACAAAGGGAACACTCAGCTCTGGAATCACCTTCAGCACACCCATTTCTTGCTATTTTTCACCTCTTTCTGGCACTAATTCGTTGCACAGGGAAACCCTTGCAGCAAGGTTGCAGGTGGCAGCATGTCACCATGGGAGCTATCAGGGAGAGGGCACTGGGTAATGGTGCCAGAAAGCTGTGCATGGTCCCAAGTCACTCGGGAGCACTGCAGAAGTGCATCACTAGGCTGTGTGGTGGTCTGGACATGGATGGAGGTTTGGATGAGATATTGTCTGTTTCTGAGCTTTAGCTGATGCCGCAGGGAGATTGGCTGCGTTGTGGCTGCTGAGTCTCTGGATCAGGTTTCTGTAATATGGTAGAGCTCAGGTCATCTTGTTTGGAGACCTGTGTCTGCATTTTAGATTGTAGAAGTGCAAAATAAAACTCCTGACCCTTCCATGAAGGTTTTCTGTTCTCACAGAGACTGCCTTCAGCATTTCTCTCAGCAACACAATTACTTGAAGAGTTTATTTCGGAAATGGGAAGATATTCATAAGCCTTTGCAAGAAGGGCTCCCATTTGCTGCCTTGGTGGAGGGGCTGGCGTTTACAGAGGCACCTGTAACTCAGGAAGATCTCCTATATTATTATCTTGCACCTTTATCAATCCCAACAGGTCCATCACAGGAGACACAGGCTCTTCAAGGAGGAAATTGCCATCTATGTGGATGTCAGTACAGCCCAGCAAAAGCCTGGGAGCAGGGACCAGCTTTACCCTTGTTCACAGGTGGGCAGTGCAGTCCCACCTGTGGGAGTTGGAGATGAAGTTATTTGATGCCAGCTCTGAGGCAAAAGCAAGCACTAAGCTCAGACAGCTTTTGTGCCTTCCACAACAGATGATTCTTCCTCACTTGAAATGCCTCTTTCAATTAATATATGCTGCAAATAGTTTAGCTCTAGTTTTGCTGTACAGCCTTTTACAAATTCAATTACAAACCCTCTTTTCTTGCCACACTTGGAATTGTTCTTAGCCTAATATCATGTTTGTCAGGGTTTTGTTCTCCTCGGAGCCCAAGATGTCCTTGTTCTAAGTCGTAGCATCTCCTCTGCCTCATGGCCCTGCTACCTTTGCATGGAACTTCTGGTGCTCTAAAGATACCAAAAGGTTTTAATTATAATTAAGCCAAGCCATTTCTACAGTTTCTAGCTGTAAATAAACAGCCTGTTTTGGATAATGGAGGTAATGGTTTGCATTTCAACTCTACTTCTAACCTCTGATTTTTGCTTGTAATACTTTATGTGGTTAAATCAATTTTCTCTGCCATTGAATGTAGCCTGTATTTTTTTTTTTTTTAAACTCAGTTGTAAAGCTTGTGTTTCATTGTATCCTTGTTACCCTAGGATATGCCTGCTGTAGTTAAACTAGACTGTAGTCATGCTCTTTTTCAGAGGGGTCTGGAATTGACAGGAGAAATTTTTGTTGTTTTCTCCTATTGCTATCAAAGAAAGCAAACGTTATCAGTTTATTAAAAGCCAGGTAAAAACAAGAGATATCAAAAGATAACCATTGGAGACAGCAAAGTGAGATGGATTTTGTGAGTTACAGTGTATGAGCTGCATGCACTGAGACAGTACAATAGTGTGTGACTGCACAAAAAATCAGGTGGGCAGGAGAGGACCCTGGGGCTGCCTGACCTATTAGCGACTGTCAGCAACTAGCACAGGACCTCTCTCTCAGAGGAAGGTGATGGAGATGACCCTGTGTGCGGGTGTGTGCTAACTTTCTTCTTGTGAAGGCCCAACCCTTGCTCTCTGGGTAAAGGCAAAATTTCCTGTTCACAGAGATGCTTGGTTATATTCAAAACAGTGAGTATTTTGTGAAAGGGCTTTCTTGATGGTATGAGGACTGGCTTTTGGATGTGGATGTATTTTCTGAAGATACAGTGTAGCTTACCTTATTGTGTGCTGGGCTCAGGACACATCTGTTTTTTTGGTTATGACGCTTCTGTATGGCTTTAGTCACCTCCAGGCTACAAGCAGGCTACGAGACAGTCCACTGGATGACTGCTGTGCCTTATGCTGTTAAATACACTCTTTATTTTCAGAGTTGCTCTAAACATGCTTTACTAGGGCAAAGTGACTTTTCTAGGTAGGAAACTAATTGTGATTATTTCAGTGTATAGGAAATATAACATGTATCATCGGTACAAACTGACTTAAGCCAGCCAAGGAGTTATCATTATAGAGTATGTTCATGTAGGTCACTTAAAGTCTTGATTAATTAAATACTGCTATGTGATTTCTTTCTAAAGTTTAATCCACAATCCAGATTTTTAAAAATATACACAATTTCAATCAGCTCCTCACAGTGACCACTGCGATTTTAAAGAGTCCTCAGATGTCGCTGCTGTTGCCTTGAATTGTTCTTCATCATACGTTGCTAAGATTTCCCTTTGAATGCTGCCTCAATCACTACTGCATCACCCTGCGCCAAATTAAAAAGACCTGTTTTTTCTGTTTCACTGTGCTGCTACACCCTCCTGTCTGTTATTGTTCTCTACATGAGTGAAGTCACAACTCAAAGGTGGGAAGAGGACAGAGAAGGGGATGCTGTTCATCCAGTTTGGGGGTTGCATATGAATTTCAGCTGTGGATGGCATTATATTAATTTGAACATTTCTGTGTTGTTGGCAGATGGCATCTCCTCTTATCATTTCATTGGACTTGTGTCTCTGCAGAACCTTTAGCTCCATAATGTTTGACCATAAAGTGCTTCTGTTAATCTTTGGTAACCTTCAGTTGCTCCTGAACCAGGTCATAGTTGAGATAGTGAGTTAAGCCTGTTTCCTCCAAGACTCGGCTGCTGGCTGGCCCATGAGCAGCATTTGCTGCTCTGTGAAATGCAGCTCATCAGTTTCTGGATGCTTCCCAAGTATAATGCTCATTGGTGGCCCTTTTCCCACAGAGATGGCAGGGAGCAGACTGCTTCCGCACAGCGTCACATTAGTGTTAGGTTTGAGCTGTCCAGGCAGCAGCAGTACTAACAAAGAGGAGCAGGGCTGGGTCCACATAATGTATTATGCAGTGGAAAGCTGCACCAGCAGCAACCAAAAAAGGGAATAACAGAGACATAGAGAATTTCTAAACACATTTTTACAATTAAAGTGCCAAATCCGGAGCCTATACGAGCAATAAAGTATTGCATGTGTGTATCACTTTAAAGACCTGCCTAACCCCCTTCTCCAGAATAGAACCATTAACTCTTTTCTAAGCCAATAATCGATGAGTGTCTAATTTATTACATTGACATTTTTGCTGGTTTCATCTGAACGAATTAATTAACAGCAAAATGTTTCCTTTCCAGGTGTAAGAGTGGGGGGTCTTAGCAGCCAGTTAAGTTTTGACCTTTGTTGAGAAAACATTTAAATGAGGATCTCGTTGATTGAAGATCTGGTGTCTGCTCTGACAGATGTGATGGGCCTGGGAATACATTACATGGGACTTCCAGGGGATCTGTAGGCAGTGCCCGTGCTCAGCGGTCTTGGCAGGGCAACTGGGAAGTGGCCAAAATGGGGAGTGGAGGATGTAAAAACAGAGCACACTCCACCCTGGATCCTCTTCCCTGACTCCGAGGCATCCCTCTGTCTTAATCTCTACAGCTGCAGCTTGACCAGGAGTCCCTGGGACCTGCACTCTGCTAATTGAAGTGCATTTGGATCAAGTCTTTCTCAGTGTGAAGTGCAGCTTGCTTTATGAAGCATCTCTAATGCACCTTGTGTTGATGCTAGTATGAGATAGGGACATAGTGAAAAGAACAGAAATATTATCAAGGTATACCTTGAGGTGCAGCACTCACTTTAATTGCTTCTGGAGCTCTTCACCTGGGTCTCATCAATAGGGCTAATTCTTGAAGAAACAAGAATGTAGGCGAGTGCAGAAGTGTACTCAATTTATTTTCCACAAGAGATGGTCGAGTCGTTTCCTCTTTGTTATGAAGATTGATAAGAGCAACTGGGTAAAGTCTGGGCTGCTACTTAACCACCCTTTGATCTTCCTGCTGTTTGGGTGGAGGCTGACTGCCAGGCTGAGATGCTATGGTGCACAGTGACAACACCCAGGAGGAAAACAGGGACCTGGGGCTTTTGCTTCTTATATTGTGGCAGCACTTGAAGCTTTAACCAATCGTTTGTGCTTATTAACCCAAGATACTTTTTTACTGTGGAAAACTTGCAATGCAAAAGGGGGACAAGAGAAATGTTTTACAGATGGGAGGATGTTGAAGCATGCGAAGAGACTGCAAGGAGACAAAGCAAAATTATCGAGGAGCAGGTGCAGGTATCTCCCCTGTGCTGTGGGGTCACCCTCCTCAAAATGTGGGTATTTACGACATCATTTACCACTGACCCAAGAGTCAGAAACTCTTGGATCAGTGAAACAACCTGAGAAGTCTCTTTGGCACCTTCAGACACCTGCCTGCCCACTGCAGCCCAGTGTGGACTCCCCTGCAAGCACTGCTCCTCAGACAGGTCCAGGTTCAGCTTGCATCCAGCAAGCCTGGGTGTCTCCATGCCCAGACGTCTCCTTTGGCATGTCGTGGGTGCCAGCTTCCCTGCAGGTCCCTCACTCAGGGGCCCATCATGGGGCTGAGGATCCATCCCACCTCAGATGCTGCCCCATGGCCATGTTGACCTCTGCTGGATTTTTCCAAGGCAGGTGTCTGGAGCACAGAAATTACAATGTTTGGGAGGGCATGTAGGCTACACGTTCAGTTTGTCTCTTCTGTGGCAGATCCCACCTCTTTCTTGTAATATCCTCTTCTCTATCATCTATACTTTTCTTGAGTCCTAACTGGTGCAATCTCAGTAAAAATTAGTAATGTTATACCTGAGAAAAATCAAACATTACCTTGTTATGCCATGGTTTTCAGTAAATGAGTTTGAAAATAGCTGAAATAGCAAAGCCAATTGGTTGTGTCCACCACAGGTTAGAGAAGGGACTCAAGTGATGCCCTGCACCCTGACTCCTGCCCTGACAATTAGCAGGCATGAGACACAATCTATTTGCTGTCCTCACATTTGTTGTACAATGAACACATGCCTGTGCTTGCTACTGTAAAACTCTATTGACGAGTTTGGTTTTCAAATTTTAAATGACCCTGTTAAAGACAGTTTCTTCAGGGGAGCGCAATAGCTGCCATCTGCCGTGGGGTGGTCATGAGATTTTGCAGAAGATGACACTGCTGCCAGGGCAATCGATCCCTGTTTTAGGTCAGCTCATGTCCTTGCTTTATAAGCCACAGGTTTTAAAAACCTGACCTGATGCTTTGTCCACTCATGAGGGACATTTTTCTTAAATGTGTCCTGGTGCTGTGGGGCATTTGAGGGGATGGCATTGCCTGCCCCATGGTATGACTTGCAGTGGAGCTGTGGGCAGTCACATCTCCTCAACGTTCCCAGGGACTGTGGAAGTCCACACCTCTGATAGGGGACATTGGAGCCTCCAAAGGATTTTTTAGGTGCCCCATTTCCAGTGGCCCCAGTGACAGTAAGGAGCTCAGCTGTGGAGGCAGCCTGAAGTGCTGATGACTCTGCTAATGACACGTCACAACTTCCACAGTAAAATCAGCTCTCCAGCTGCAAACATGGAGAACACACACAGACCTGGGTTTCCTCCTAAACCCACACAGCCAACATCTCCTCTGTGAGAAACCCACAGCAGCTGCCCCCTGGTCTGTCCTCCCTCAGCAGTAATGTCCTCAGGAGGCTGTGTCGCCACTTGGCATGTCTTGGTGTCACCCAGCAGGCACCAGTAGGGCCATGTGCAATGAATGGGCCTCTCCATGAGCAGCATCATGGACCATGGTCTCTGCAATGCTGGCTGGATGGCACAACTTCCCCATCGCTGTCCTTTGGGTTTATCCACATGCCCATGGATTAGCACCACCAGGAAAGCTTTTCTTATGCCTTCATCCTCATCTGCTGCCAGGCATTCTGGTATGACTGCTTTTGCTTTTAAGTGTCTTGCATTGGTATATAGCTATTTACAGTGCCTGTTTCTGCTCTCCCAACAGTGTAAATCAAGATTAATTCCACTGAAGTTTATGGAGTTAAGCCAGTGTAAAAACTGACTGATAAGAGATTCAGGCCATTATCATCAGGTCTGTTCACTTGTTTGTTTGAAATTATATGTGTTGCTGTGGAATGATAAAACACATGGATTCAAAGGCAGGTTCACTGCAAAATACAATTCAAAAGGTTTTTGACTTCACATAATACAGCAAAACAATCACTTACAGCAGTTAATATTTTACTGTGGAGTAGTATCACAGAATTTGGAGAAGGAGAGGAAAAAAATGAAGCAGAGGAGGGGGAGAATGGAAGTTTCACTACCCATTGTCCAAGGCAGCAATGGCCAAACTGGGGTGCTATCCCAAAACTTTACATTGATGGCAATTTAAGCAGGTGTCTGTGAGAATGAGGCAGTGTGGTTCCCAAAATCCTTTCAGTGCCTACCCTTCAGGTACCTACTGGGGGGCCCACCAACTCGGACCCCAAGTGGACAGTGCAATTTCATATTTTTTGAGAATTAATTTTGCAAAAGAGCCCACTGCAAATCTATGCAGCAGCAGGGCAGAGCAGGCTCACCAGCTCCTGGGCTGTTAAATCCTCTCCAAAAGAGCTGGTGTCTCACCTGTCCTTGTGTTTGCACCCAGACCTACATCTCTTTTAACACAGCAGAAACTGAGGCAGTACCCCCGCCTCTGCATTTGCTTCAAGATACACCGTGTCCTGGGGGATGTGGCATGGAAAAGCCACTGTTTTTTCTCCTTTATGTTCTACAAAGCAAATGGCCATTTGATAAATAATTCCGATTTCTTTCCGTGTTACTCTTAAAGAGATTTTTAGCTGACATCTGGTTGCATACATCTAGTATCAATGCAATTTTCCCTTCTTTGTGCAAATTGTAGTTTCTGTTCTTTCACCTCCTGTATGATACACATTCACCCTGCTGAGTTACTCTCCTTCTTGCCAGATGTCTGCTTGGAACAACCTGTCCTCCAGCATCTGCTGGTTTCCCCAGCACCTCCCTTAAGCGATTGCAGTGCCAGCATTCTGGTTCCTTGAATGCAGAGATACTTCTCCTAAAAAACTGTTGACTGGTGCGTTTGCTCTTACACAAGTATTTTTATAAATTGAAATAGTGGGATTCAATTTTCTGTGGCTGTTAATAAAGAATCTCACTGTTTAAGTGTACACATACAGTTCTTTAGCATTTTGTACTAATTTCAGTGTGACTAATATGTTATTGTCTATGCTTATGTTAGAGAATGTTAGTTGCTTTGCAAAGTTGAAGTTGGGGAAAATCAGATTTCAGGTTTGCTTGTGTCTTCTTGTGGGTGTGATCATGACAGCGTGTTTAATTACATGACTGTGTAGCGCTTTTTCTCTTTGGCTGGGCAGAGGGTAGGTAGTACCGGGGTAACAATGTGATGGTTTGACATTTCCCTCATCCTTTGGTGTGTGGGTCCAGGACACGTCCACCTGGATGCCAGACGGAATGCTGACAGCTGTTGACTTCGGCACTTGTATCTCATCCTCTTGTTTGTCTGGAGAGTCCCTTTTCTGTCTATAAATGGGTGATGGAGGGCAGCAGTGGTCTCTCTGACACATGTCGCTCAGGTGTGAGGTGGAGCGCTGCCCTCCTGGTTCTGCACACCACTAAATGCCCTTGGATCCCAATGCCCTGGGGTTGGATCCATGTTACCACCAACCACAGGATCAAGCCCTTTTTTGAAAGCTTTTAAAGTTTTAAAAAACTTTTAAAAAATGTTTTTAAAAAACCTGGCTTTACACAGAGAACTTTTGGTGGGTCTTTCTCCACTGGCCCTGCTGGCATCTCTGCTTGCCAAAGCTGTGTCAGTGCTGAGTGCTGGCTGGAGATATCCTCATAGACCTGCCCTAAGTAGAGCAAGAAGATGCTGCAGAGCTGTGCTAGCGGCAGGAGATCCCTGTGGTCTTGGGGTAAATATATAGCCAAAGGGCGGATGTTTCCACTGCGGTCTTTGCCTAGCAGAGGGAAAAGCCTTGATTCATGCCAAGCAGGGACAGAAATGACACTAGACCTTTGCAAGTGACACCCAGCATGGTTTGGTGTGCTCTCCTACATAACCGCCTTTTGTTGGGGGTGATATTTCACTCCCCAGCACTGAGCACATCCATGCCTTCGCACCATGGGGACTGATCAGCCCAGCCCAGCCCCATGGGCCGCATGGAGCGTGCGGCAGAAGCAGCATCCTTCACATGCCAAAAAGGGGCTCTTGCATTATTCCACTGCCTTTTCCCCCCCCTTCGGTGCTTGCCTATGTAATGTTCTTCCCTTACAAATTTCATCTTGCTGCACTGTGCATCCAAACGATTCAGTGATGGAGCGCACAGGGAAAAAAAATTATAATGCCATTAAAAGTTATCATAAATTTCAGATCAGCATCACTTTTAATCCGATACACAATTTTACTGCCTCTATAAAGTAGGTGATTTGCAGTGGTCTGAGGCGTCTCCTGGCGCGTTTTACTTCTTTTTAAATTAAACACACCAACTTTGTGCTGAATTCAGAGTGCGGACATAAAAAAGGGGGTAAAAAGGAGAGGGAAGGGACATCAGATGGGAATTGCAATTGAATCTTTATATATGCCATCTTGGTACTGTGGTACTAAATATAGTGCCAGGTAAATAGATGTGCTGAAATATTCAGAATAAAAAACAAATGTTCCAATAGCAGAGAAACTGAGCATGGAAAATGTTTCCCTTGCTGCTGTGCTTTAGAGGCTAAAATGCTGTTGTTTAAAACACTCTATGCCGGAAGATCTTATGCATCTCATGCATTAAATTATACCCTGTGCACAAACATGCGTTCTATATTTTATATTGTATATTATGTGGTTTCTAACCCTCCCCCCAGCCAATGGAGCGAGCAGTAAACCCAGAATATCCAATTAATATAAATACGACATTATGCCATTTTCTGATATGAATTTTTTAGGAGTAGATATGTAAAGACAACATTTAATGGACAAATATTTGAAATAAAGATCAGAGATAAGGTAATTATGCACTGGTGTTGAACGTTTCACCTGCTTGTAGGCCCATAGGTGTCACAGCCTGACAAACCCACTGTGACCACCTGATGGGGTCGTCCTTATCACCACCTTTCCGCCCCAGTGACCCCCTACTTGTGGGCCAATAATTTGCAGCTGATCTAATACATATGTTTTGGAAATACATCCAGCATTGACTCAAGGTCACAAAAAGATGAAGAATTAACTGGTGGCTTTGGGAAGCTGCTCACTGCCTTCAAAAAAAGGCAAAACATTTCACCAAGGTAATTCTGAAAGGGTTAATTCCTGTTGTGACTGACTTCATTTTTCTAAAATGAAAAAAAAAAAGAATTAGATTCAGGTTTTTAGAATTATTTTTTCAATCAGTACAGTGTGATCGTATTGGCTGTTAAAGGAAATTCATAAAGCTCTGCAGGGCCATGCCAGAAGACCATGCAGTCAAAAAAATAACCTAGAGAAAGATCATATACAGTTGCAACCTCTTCCCCTACCTTATTCTAGACTGGGAGATTCTGATTTGAATAAACTAACTTTTGCCAGTGATAGCAAGAACCCAAAGCAGCCACATTTCATGAGACATTCCCCCAGCGGCTCTCATTTTCAGCTGACCGCTGGGGTGACCAGCACAAGAACAGTTTTCCTGTGGTTTGGATCAATTAGGTGTAACATGACTGAATGGGGAGAGCCAGCCCTGAATTACCAAAGCAATCAAGTAATTCTTATCGTGGTGGTACAAACCCAGCCCTGAGGATGAGGCTGCAAAATTGAAACAAGCAGTTAAAGAGGTTAAAAAAAACCCCACTTTTCTTTTTGTTTTAATTTCCAGGTAAACAATTTTTCCTGCCAGCCCCATGCAGGTGCATGGATATTTGCCTCCCAGTCCCTTCTGTGGGGCTGTCTCCCTCCCTTGCTGCAGCAGCTGCTGGGTGTTTTCCAGCCACTCTGGCCCTAACACAGCCTCATTTCCCAACTTTTTACTTGTGGTTTTTTTGAGCTGGGGCAATTTCTTTCCTGGTGTTGGGCTCTGTCGGCAGCTCCTGATCTCCTTCAGAATTCCATGCATGAGTCTGATCTTTCAGCATTGCTTTTGCTTCCTCCCCTCAGCTGTGCAGCACAGTGAGCTGCCTCTGCCTTTTCCCAAAACCACTCTGCCTTCAAGTGCTTTCCTATCAGGCACAACACTCCGCAATGGGCCCAAGGGCATGATATTTTATTTATTTAGATTTATATAATTAAAGGCATATCTATCCCTGAGTTGAGCCAGCCTTGTGCTGATGATGTGGCAAAATGCCACTGGCGTTAAAATGATGGTTTATTTTAACCAGGACTGAGACAGACAGTCGCTGACACCATTTAGCAGCTTGTCATTGTTGCTAGCAGGGAAAGCATCTCTAGATCTCAAAGAAATGGCAGTTTGCTCAGAAAAGCTGCCTCTGTCGGGTGTCTGAGGTGGAAGAAAAGCAAGTTCCCTGGGTGGCTGCAGGGTCCAACCTCTGCTGCAGCACCGGGGCTGTGTTGCGCTGTGGAAGGAGATGCCTGGGAGCATCCCCAAAAGTCCTCTCCTGTGCCTGGCACTGGTTGCTTTCTCCTCCCCACTGCATTTGTAAGCACAGCTAGAGAGCTAATAATAATCTGGGGAGGTGTGTTCCCCCGCTGCCCCATCTTTTCTTACGGCCAATCGCTGCTCGGTTTGCATGTTCCCTACTGTATTCTGGAAACCCTTCAGCTCTCTCCCAATGCCTCTTTTTTTCACCATGCCATTTGTGTGCACCATGTTGGCAGGACACTTTGGAAGCCCCAATTTGTGCAGAGGAGAGCTGACCCTTGAAGATGATGTCAGCAGAGCATGACCTGGCACTGCGGTGAGGGGCTGCCCTGCAAAAGGTACCTCTAGGCTCAGACACGATGGTGGGACCACAGTATGTCAGCAGTGCCAGGTGGGAAAACAAGACTTGCTCTGGCCTCTGAGCATTGCAGTCTATTACCCCTCACTCCCCCCACCCCTATGGTCCCCCCTCCCCAAAACCTGTGAGCATGCAATGTGCAGCTGGAGCATCTCATTGCTAACTAGTACATACCCTGCTCCCATTGATTGCTACCCACAGGGCACTCTGTGTGGTGTGGATGACCGTGTGCCTCCCTCTCTCTCTCTTTATTGCTCACTATTCAAATTCAAGGCTTGTTTAATCAGCAGACATTAGCAACTTGACAGGAGTCTGGCTGGAAGGGAAAGGAGGAGGTGGACATAGAGGGGGGCTCGGGGAGCGTGCTGCTACGGAGAGCAGGGGGCTGCCTCTCCTGCCTTAGCTTTGCTGCCCAGATGTGCCAGGGGAGGAACTGGGGGATGCACTGGCGTGGGACACATGAAAACATCCAGGGACAGACACTGGGTAGCTGGGAAGGACACGGGGTCTGGATGCCTGTGCTGAGCGTGTCCTGGCAGAGCTCTGAGACCAGGGGGGTGGCCCAGCACAAGCTCTCCTCCTCTGGGGTTCATGCTATGTCTTGCTGGGAATCTGGGGTGAAAGATGTTTCCCTTTTTCTTGCAAAATGTTGGCTTTTGTGTGTTGGCTTTTATTCCCCCATCAATGACTCCCACACCCCTGAAGGACTTCTCATCACCCCATCCATCCAGTGGTGGAGGCTTTCTCTGGGGAGCTGCCTCAAAGTCCCTGCTCAGCCTCCCAGCCCAGCTCTGTGGTGTGCACAGCCCTCTGGGAGGGGGTACCCTGAGGTCCTGCGGGAAACAGGGACTGATTTTGCCATAGGACACCCCTTGGCATGATGAGATGATGATAGTCAGTGAGGGAACCCCACTTCCATGGGTGATGTTGCAGGGAGGCAGTGAACACCTGTCCCTGGAGCATGGCTGGTCACTTGCGAATTGCTGACTGGTAGGATGTGGGACCAGCTGTGAATGAGTTGGGAAGCAAATGGCCCAGCAGCTAACTTGCCAGGTGCTTCTGTCAAGCAGAAACTCTGCATGAATTTGCAACATGCACTTGCTCTTCCCTGAGAGTTACGAATCATCAAGATGGCTGTTTGCAGCTAAAAGGTGTCCCAGCAAAGGGGGAAATCCTGTTTAAAAAAATGCAGTGCTGTAAGAGAAAGCAGGTACCAGATTTCTCTATGAACAGCCCTACTGAAAGCTCTGTATTCGTACTGTTGCACCCCTTGAGATGGGAGCCCTCCTGGCTCCATCCCATGGGGGCACGGCACAGCCTGGGCAGCAAGGGGGACCAGAGCTGCTGGAGCACATGACTTCATTTTCTGTCTCTCATTAGCAGCCCTAATTAGGAGGTTCTTTATGTCTTTCAAATTCAGTGCTTGCAGTAGGGCTGTCTTCCTATCGATCGAACTGCAAAAGGGGATAAAACGCACATAGTTCTAAGGAGAATTGCCAAATATTGATACTGGGAGAGAGGTGATATCGTATAAATAGTGAATAATGCTTCTAATTACACAGACTTTCATTTTTTGGTAGTATAGGTGATTACCTTCAATACTGCAGGCTGGATCTTCAGCTGAGTGCCTGGCCTTCATTTTAAAGATGGAAAACAAGGCAAAAACCCACCACTATTAAAAAAATTCTTAAAGTGCTGCTTTTAAGAAGAGGAATTATTTGGGTGGGATTCACACCCCTGTAGCTTGAGCCACCCATCATGATCTCCTTTCCTACACTTTCACCTGCAGTGGATGCATTGGTCTGTCTCTGGTTTACTTCAAGGACTGCTTTCACACAGATGCTTACCCTCCAACTGGCTGGACCATGTCATTGTCCACCTGCCAGCACTGTCTGTGTCCTGCTGTCACCTGCCATCAGAAATAAGACATCGCGCCATTCTCTGCATCCTCCTGCTGATGGGCAAGCCCAGGAGAGTGGCTAAGACAGGGCTCACCTAACCCTGTCCTCCAGCAGGGAAAGAAAAACCTTAGGAAATAAAAATATGCTCATTTTCTCTTTTCTTCTGGGCACGATTCTCAGAGCTGGGGGGAATTTGGCTGGATCTGTTGACATTTGGGGCTGGATGCTGTGTTTTCAGTCACTGTAAGGTATGGATTTGGTTTCACCACCACTTTCTGTAATAGAAAAAAAAGAAACCATAAATCTTTTGATACTCCCAAATTATTTTAATGATACCTTGGCATACTGTTAACATTTTCTCCCCACCCACGTCAAAGAACAGTCTTTGTCAAAAATTACTTCAGCTGTACTAAAACCATGAAAAAAATCTCACAGCAATCTATAACCAAAATGGTTTTTCCCCCTGGCTTTTGAGTCAAATTAGGACTAATTTTAGTTTGGGATTGTACAACAATTATTTTCCTTTAACACCTCCAACCATAAACGAACAACCATGTATCCTTGCAGCTACCTCCATCCCCTCTGAAACCACAGCCACACGCAGGAATTGCTTTTATGCATTTCTTTCTGCACTAAGAAATCCTTATACTTTCCTTTTCAACCTCTGCCTCTGCTTTGCTATCAAGCGTTGCTGCTCCAGCTCCCCACCACACCCTGTGATGAAGATATCTCTGCTCTGTCCCCAGCATTGTCACAGATCCTGCACAGGATGCGCGAACCTGATCTGTCCCAAGGTGTCATTAGCTCCATGCATATCTGCTCTCCCTCTGTCACCCAGGAGCATCTCAATGGCCTGCTGTTATCCCCGTGAGACTCTAACATCCCTTTTTGTTTTCTTACCTGTGTCACCTATTCACCATCCTCCTGCTGGCATGTGTGTTACAGTGGTACCTCCACCCTGGGCTGTGTCCACCCCATTCATGAAGAGCCCAGGAGGCTGGATGCATGCCTCAGTCCTTGCCCCTGCTTGTTCCTTTGGGCTTAGATGGTCATTGCTACTTTTGCTGAAGCCATGCTGTGATGGGCAGGGTTTTCCCTTGCCCAGCAAGG
This sequence comes from Pelecanus crispus, assembly GCF_030463565.1. Classification (NCBI taxonomy): domain Eukaryota; kingdom Metazoa; phylum Chordata; class Aves; order Pelecaniformes; family Pelecanidae; genus Pelecanus; species Pelecanus crispus. Next base: position 29,808,841 of record NC_134651.1, on the reverse strand, counting down.
GAAGCTGGAGATGCACAGCCAGGCCATCAGAGGTGGCTGTGGTGGGGTCTGCTGGGAAGGGAGGCCAAGAAGGCGGCTGTGCAGGAGCAGGTGCAGGACCTACAAGACACCCAAAGGACAGAGGGGAACAAGCCCAAAACCTTCCTCCTCTCTGTTGCTTTTTGTTGGGTTTTGCTGGTTGCAAATAACATCAGAAATTAGGTATCTGGGTTTTACTTCCTCCTCTCATAGCATCCAGTGGCTCCTCCATCCCTTGGTCACTTCCCCAGGGTTTGCAAACTCATTCTGCAGAAGTCCAAGATATTCTTAAAAGCCTAAATTGGTCCTAACTCTGCCTCAGAGTTTAAAGATGCAGAAAAATATCTCCAGCGGGCTCCAAATATCTGCAGTGGCTCACTGGCAGTGAGCTAGTGCCCAGAATGAACTGAGATTTTGCTTAAAGAGTGAGAGGTTGGAAGGGATGTCATGGTGGTATAGGTGGTGAGAGTGATGTGCTGTGGAAATGCTCACCAATGTGCTGGGAAATGCATCAACTTGTGGCTAGGTAGAGCAGACAGCCGGCTACCTGGTTGTGCAAGTCTTTGAGCTGGATTTATTTTTATTTCTTTCTTGGCTGCCTATTTGGTTTGTGCTCTTATTTCTTGCTTGTTACCTGCTAGCTGTGTGGCTGGTACCAGCTTGCCCTCATCATATCAGACTGATAACCAACATCTCCTTGCTTCTGGCAGCGAGGACGATGGTGTCGTCTAATGGATAGGAGCTGGGTGCCTCTTCCTGAAGCACAGGTTCAAAAACTGCTGCTGCTCCTGGCTTTTAGAATAATACATACTCAGTTGCGATGTCTGACCACCTGAACTCATGAGGCATTAAGTGGGCTGGACAGGGCCACCTGACAGGCCAAACCAGGACCTTCACAGAGTGAGCTGAACTCAGGAGCTCCATCTTTTCAGCATCTTGTGAGCAAGATCACAACAGGGACCTTGAAATCCCTGGCAGGTGAGCTGGACCCTGAGGATGCTCGAGTAGCGAGAGCATGTTGCAGGAGCACATGGGAAGAGAAGCAAAGATGTAGGCACCTTAAAAAAGCTTTGGAGGAACCAAGATCCCATGCAGATGGTGAAGTATGATCTGCACTGACCTACCCAAGCCTTTTGGGATCCTCATCCCTGAAACTGACTACAGATATGAAGGACAGAGCCCAACTTGCATCTGGGGAATCACTCCATGCCAGGAAAGGGGACATCTGCTCACATCTGGAGCAGGCAGGGGAGTCCAGCTGTATCTGCAGCTGGCTGCACCAAGCAGAGCCAGCACATCAAACCAGCTAATGGCAACACCAAGAAATTCCTTGCCTTGTACAAATACCTAGCTGGGTGTTTTGGAGGGGTCCTTATATGACAAGCACACCCAAAAAAGAGCTGACACCCCCACCTCCTCCTGCTTTGACAGCACTGGCCCCAAGCAATCCCTCTGGATCTGCAGGCAGCCCTGCAGCACTGGCAGCCTGCAGGGCAGTAGACCTGGGGATGTGGAATGCTTTCTGCTCGGGCACTGGGTCCCAAGCCCTGGGACCCCACTCCCCACCTCGGCACTGTGGTTTGAGCCTCAGCTCTCTGCAGTGCCCAGGTTTACGTGTGGGTGCGTAGGTTTAAATCAGGCCCTTAATGTTATTTGAGCATGTATTTATTTTCCTTTTTTTTTTTTTTTTTTTTTTGGTGGTTTAGTTTCTCTCTTAACAGGAAAAAATGATCAAAAATAAGAAAACAATCACTGTTTGAAAGTGAATGAAGGGCGCTTTCTCCCCCTCCCCCATGCTTTTTTCCTACTTTGACATCTCAGTGGTTTTTTTTCTTTTAGCTGCGGTTTCTGGGATAGGTGATAACTGCCAGTAATAGGATTAGCATTGATTTCTTTAGCAAGAACAGAGATGTGGCAGTTCCAGCCATTTACTGAACTGCCAGCTTTGAAATATCAAAAAAAAGAAAGAAAAAGAAATCTGCAGAAAAAAAAGCTTCTTGCAGCATTTTAAAGAAAGGAAAGCCTATGTGAATTAAAATACACACATGCACACACACACAGACACACACGCATACCCATGCAAATGGAGTATATAAATATATATATTATATGTATATTATATATATGTATCTCGCTTGGTGCTTTTTTTGTTATTGTGTGATAAAGGATCAAAAGAACTGCCTCTGTTCTAAGCTTCAAGAAAGCCTTTTTTAAATTCATTTGGCTTTCTTTAGCTTTCACTTGCTAACATATTTTAGGAGCTAATCTTACATATTTACTATTGTATCCTGACTTTTGTTAACCTTGAAATGCAAGCAAAGACAGAATGAAAAAGGGGGGAAAAAAAGATTCAGAAGAGAAAGAATGAGGGGATGTGCCTGTGGAAGCCTGCTGTATCTCTGCTGCTCTGGAGACATAATGTGAAACCCACCCAGTGCTAACTGATGTGGCACATTTTCTCCTTGCTGCTGGTTGTAGGGTTCTGGAGGGATATGGGTTTGAGGTACAGCAAAAGCTTGGGTTCTGCTCTCTATGTGTTGGAAATCTCCACCTTTGCTTTAGTGTACCTGACTGTCTTTGCTAACAGCATTTCTCAAGGGCCAGAAACCAAGGTCAGGCCAAATCAACAGTAGCTTAAAAGCCAGAGTTTTGGGAAACTGGAATGATATTCTCTATCCTTCCCTAAATGCTGTACGATATAATGTATTTGGTGTCTACTGATCATCCTCTTCAACTTGCATTCAGCCTTTGGGGGAGAAGAAGGTCCATTGGCAACATCTGCAAACAGAAGTGGAAGGTCATATGTAAGCACTGAGTGCTGGCTGGGCAGATGCCTGCTGTTTCCCATCTCAGGCTTGCTTCTGAGCACAGTCCAGGTCTCAAGGAGACCCTGGATCAACCCTTTGCCTGCTGATCCCCAAGAACCAAAACGTTGTGCCTTTCAAGTCAAGAGTTAAAGCTTGTTGTGGAAGCATTTGTTCTTTCTCATTGGGTCTTGAGCTGACGAACCACTTTAATGAGAGCTTATCTTTATGCGAAGGGTGTATGCAATAAGCCATTGTCCTCAAGCACAGCACAAAGCTTGGAGTAGGATGGAATTAGGGCTCACTTTTCAGCTTGTAAACCCAAAACAAAGAGCAACCCCAAGTCATGGTCAGCAAGAAGAAAGCCCTTACTGCATGAGGAACTGGTGCCCAATACTCTGGTCAGCTTTCTCCTCTAGCAGCATCTCAGCTTCATAAAGATTTTGGGATGGATTCCCATATAAAACCAAGTGAAAAAGTGGAAGAAGAAGATAATCAGATCCATTATTTGTAGGTCCAGTCAGGATTCACTAAACTGCCTGCAATTAGCTTGTCGTGGCATGTAGGGGAATCTTTAGGTTGTGCTACATGTAGTGGGCAAATGCCCCCAAAGAGGATACTCATGGACCCAGCCAAATTTAGATAGGGTCACTTCCCTGCATTTCCTGTACATGAAGAGGCATTGGGATTGTTCCTGTGAGGGGCCTCTTGCTTTCCGCCAGCAGGAGGTAAGGCCTCTGTGCTGTAACAGGCATCAAGTCAGCCACATGCCTTTTAGCATCCTGGTGTGAATCTCCCTTAATTTGATTGCAGTCACATGTGTATTGGTAGACACACAGGCTGATGTCTCACCAGCTCCTGGAGATTTGCATTTCTGTGTTCTTATTAACAATCGCCCAAAGATCCATGATGTTCATTTCACAGACTCACCTTCATTGTGCCCTCTAATCCACATCCCCAGGGTCTACTTCTGACATTCAAGCTTCAGAGCAGCTTACAAGCCTTTATTTTTTTTAACATCAAACTGCTGAAAGAATTATTGTTTCTTTCTTCTGCAAACATGGACCTCCTTTCTCCATCCTCCCCCTCCTTAAAATGCTTAAAGACTTGCCACAATTACACCAGGGGTACAGGAAAGCTGAGGCTGGTGGTGTGGGTGTGCTTCTAACCTTAAAGCACTGAGGCTCTGGAAATGTCTCCCAGCAAAACCAGTGGGGTAAAACCCCTTTTAAAAAAACCTTTGCTCTGGAGATGGATCTTGGCTGGTGGAGGGAAACGGTCAACGATGTAGTCTTCAAGAGCATGGAAATACACTAATCCTGTGTTCTTGGGTGACATGGAAGAGCCAAGATAAGAGATGTTCAGGTGTGGCAAGTTGAAAGCACAGTGTTATCTTTTGAATATGTGAATATGAGTATGTCTATATGAAATCTTTGCTCTCTTGCAGGAGTGCTGGAAAGAGCAGTTTCATGGGTGTGCCTGGACTAATGGAAGAGTTGCTAGAAAAGTCACAAAGATCAGGAGTTTTTTTCTTCTTCTGCACCCAGCCTGGCTGGATTTGTTGGGCAGTGTGACTAAAACAGTCATACTCTACATTTTTATGTCCTTGAGCATCCCGGTATGACTGTGTTGATGCCAGTTCCAGTTCTGATGGCACTGGCACCAACTCACCTTTTTATAGAAACCTGTGCTTCAGCAGTGCTTAACACAGGGGCAGTGCCTGGCACAGCAGCTCTACTTGGTGGGAGACTTGGAGACCAAGCGGGTCTTCTGAGATATTCCTCTCTGGATCCACTAAAACCCCACAGTGTATAGAAGTGCTGCACTATCCAAAAAACATTGAACCTTGCTGACTGGTGCTTGCTAGGACAGCAGGGTCAGTGAAATCCTAGGAAAAGGGAGGTGGAAAGGACCTTGGGACGACCTTTGCAGCAGGACCAGCGGAATCATAGAATCATAGAATCATTTAGTTTGGAAAAGACCTTTAAGATCATTCAGTCCAACCATTAACCTAACACTACCAAGTTCACCACTAAACCAATTAAGGGTAGAGTAATAATTTCATTTTTCTTGGCTTGGTGGCTGGATTATTTTTTAATGAAAGTAAAACTAGAATAGAATCATTAAGGTTGGAAAGGACCTCTAAGATCATCAGTCCAACCATCAACCCAATACCACCATGCCTACTAAACCATGCCCCCAAGTGCCATGCCTACCCATTTTTTGAACACCTCCAGGGATGGTGACTCTATCACTTCTCTGGGCAGCCTGTTCCAATGCTTGACCACTCTTTCAGTAAAAAAAATTCTCGTAATATCCAATCTAAACCTTTCCTGATGCAACTTGAGGCCATTTCCTCTCATCCTATTGCTAGTTACTAGCACTGTGCTGCTCCAGGTGGGTGGTGGTCTTGCTTGTTGAAAAGACACCTCAGTCAATACAGGCACAACCTGCTCCCCCTATTGGGAGCTATATATATCTTGTTGCTAGAAAGGCTTGCCTCATATCCAGCCTCAGCCTCTCCTGCTGTGGCTTAAGCTCATGACTACTTATCTTACCTACCAGGAAGAAAAGCTATCCCTTACTCTTTCCGTAAGCCTTCTCTGTACTCGGAGATTATAGCAATGTCCCACCTCTCCTCCAGCTGAGCAACCCCAACTTCTTCAATCTTTCCTCAGAGGCATTGTTTTCTGGTCTTCTGATAATTCCCATCTCTATTCTGTTGACTCACTGCAAAAAACCCATCTTATATGGGAAAATTTAGATCAGACTTAGTAAAAGAATTGTGTGAATGTGTTACAATTTCAGGAAAGTGCTTCATTTTAACATGTTCTTAATCAAATGGAATTGAAGCATGTGTTTCCTTATTTTAAAAATGCAATGCTTTGATTCTTCCAGATGAAATGATAATTCATTAAAAAAAGTATCATGATTTTTTTTTTTCTTTTAAGCCATTACCTGTTTGGAATGAAGATATTCCACTTGCAAAAAACAAGAGACCCAGAGAACTAGGGTGGCTCCTGAGCCCTTTGGTCCCACCCACTGGTATTGTAATGCTTGTAGCACAAGAACTTGTTCAGAAATTTCACAGAGGCCCTGGTAAAATCCATCTAGTCTTTTGCTCCAGATGGTAGTTGCTCTAATAATTAAAATCACACCATGAACTTCCCTGTTCACTTCTTGGAAACCCTGTGACCTTGGGTCCAGAAACAAGAGTTGGCTCTGAACTGAAGTGGGAAGAAAAGGATTTGTGGTTTGGGAGAGATGTTGGTTCCTCCTAGATGGAGACACGTGCCTGGGATGTTGGTGTTACAAGGTGTGGGACTTCCCACAGACTGTGCTTGCGATGGTGCCTTTCCAGCCTGCACCTTACCTGGTGCGTCTGTGGCCAGGTGTGAACTGGGTGCACTGGGGAGATGTGTTAAATCCAGAGGAGTGAGAAAAGGCTGGAAATGCCAGAATAGCCCCATAGAGTGGGACACGCTACTGTTCCCGTTGAAATAAATGGAAGGACAAGTAGCATCCAATGTGGCATAACAAAGCACCAGCAAAAGATAGGAGTGTAAAGAAAGAACCTATAGTGAAAAATGGAGAAGGGAAAGAGAACTAAACAAGAATATACAGTCAGTTAAGGCTTGCAGGGAAAAGATAAGGCCAGCTCAGAGAGCAGAAAGGCTTAAGGGGAATAAAAGGAGCTTTTACAATTATATCAGGGAAAAGGGAATACTAGAGAGAAAGTAGTTCCATTAATAAATGAAGAGGGAGACAAAATCAATGGTATTGCTAAAATGGTAGAGCTACTGAACTCCTTTGCTCCAGCAGTATTTAACAGGGTGAGAAGAGAAGAGGGGCATAGAAGTTATAAAATAATGAGGATTTTACAGCGTGATTCTTCAGGGAAAAAGGGGTTTGAGGCAGAAGGCACCTTGGAAGACGCAGGATGCAGTACAACAAATAGATGTGCATGCCCACGCCTTTCGGGAAACGGTCCATTAAATTGTCGGCAATTACTTCTGAAGAATAATGGGAAAACAGGTAAGGATGGCTAAGTGGGATATGTATTTTTTTAATTTTAAATGGCCAACCTTGGAAAAAAAATCTAGTGAGTTTACAACTCCATTAGGTCATGAAATCACTCCCATGTAAAATATGTTAACACCTAACAGTGAAAAATAGTTGAGCTTTGAGGAGAAAACCCCAGTGCTGTGGACACCAATGGGAGTTTGCCATGGCTTAGTTTGTAGGCAGTGAAGAGCTATGACGAATTATTGTCAGTGCTTCCTTAATATCACACTCCTGTGAGCAAAGCAGTAATGCTACAGCACAGTCTGTGGAGGGGTTGGGTCTGGCTGCAGGATGCAGCTCACAGACGACCTGTAATGCACAGCACATGGCTGTGCTTTGGGGCCTTGCAAATGCTGTAACATGCAGCTTTGGGATGAGAAATGTTACCTGCCCCCTTTTTATAAGTAATTAGCTGGAAATTCAGAAAAGGTGGGGTAATCAAAGGAAATAATGGGAAAATGTGATTTGCAAAATGTCTCAGAGAATAGTGAGATGCTAAAACCAAGTAGTGCTGGCCAAACTCTGTGCTGGTTACATCACTATGGAGCCATCCGGGGAATTTAGTTGGAAGGAAATAAAGTCCTGCAAAAAGCTTCAGAGAATTCAATTTCTGTGCAAGAGAACTACCTCCTTTTGGGGTATTTGTCTGCTTGCCAATGGGTCTGAAAAAACAGAAACGTAAATTATGGCACTTATAAAAAAAATCAGGTGTTTTTTTTTTTCTTAACAGAATATGGGTATTAAATCACTATTTTTAACTACAGTAATTTATTCAATTTCTATTTAAAATGTAACGATCCTCACAGTTTGTCATTTTAGCTACCTATTGCAAAAATGCATTGTGATAGTCTTCACTGTAGTGAAATTAGAAAATGGTGCTTAGATAAAATGCAACAAGGAGTAACTGGCAGGTGTAGGGGAAAGCTGCTGAGCTGCGTTAGTTCCACATGCCAAAAAAATCGGAGACATTCTTCCCATCAAGGGGTTGGCCAGAGGCAGCTTCGCAGAAGTCTGAGGCATTTCAGCTGATAAATTCAGTGTTTTGGTGGGTAAATTTCAGAAAGACAATGTTATAATGCAAGGCTTGTGTTCTGCCGTCTGCAAGTGCCTGCCAATCATTCCCATCTGAGGAACTGGGACACCAGACCACGTGATGCTCAGCCGTTTGCTCCCAGAGCAATGCTCACCATCGAAGTTACAGCTTGGTTGCTCATCAGAGACCATCAGGTTAGTTTTTCCCTGTTCTCCCTCCCCCCCCCCCCCCCCTTTTTTTTTTTTTTTTTGCATTTGTGTTTCTTAGGGTTCCTGAACAGGAATGGTGCTTATCAGCACTGGTGTTCCAGAGCCCATTTGTGTGGGGCTTGGTCACTGATCTTTATTTGTGGGCTCTGCATCCTAGAGATCTTTGTACTTGACATCATCTATGTGATGTGCTGCAGTATCATTTCCATTATTTCCATCTATCAGGGAAGGATAAGGCTTTCAAGGTGTGTAAGCTTGTTAGTTCTTGTGAACCCATCTCTTCTGAGCTAAGGACCACTTCCACAGCAGATGTGGTCTCTGCTGGGCCATCTGACACCACTCCAAGCCACCTAGCTTGAGTTTTGGGGTATGATCAAAGCAGCCTGAACTCCTGACAATTAAAAGCTCTTGTGATGATCTTGTTCATAACTTTACCACCTCCTCAAGGACTGTCAAGCTTGCTTTCACACAAAACCCCTCTCAATGTATGTGGGAATGAAATGTGACTCTTCTTGTAACCACGGCTGCTCAGATATTTTTGAGTTGAGGCAATTCCCGATCAGAAAAAGGCGTTTTGCCAAGAATCAAAATTTTCTGTGGGAAGATTGATTTTCATGGAATTTCTTTCCAGGAAAATGAAATGAAATGCTTTCTCTGGTGACAAAGTTTATCTCCGCATCTGTCTCAGTGGCTCATGGGCAGGAAGCCCAGGCAGCAGTTTAGGGAGATAAGTCCATCACAGTGCACGATGGGTGGCATTTTTGAGTTAGCCCTATTGGAGAACAGATGGGCCAGGGTGGGGGGCACCTGTAGCTCAAGCTGGAATGGACCAGGAACATTGGTCCAAATTGCAGTGTCCTGTTCAATATATTTTTGTCAAGTTTTTCTTCCAAGAGAAGACTTCGGTATTTTGCCATTCAGTCTGGCTTTACTATAAAGCAGACTTGAAATGTTGGGGATTTCCTCAGGATGAAGATCCACACTTTTTTGTCATCTCTATTTGCAACAAGCTTCCTCAGCAAGAGACAAACAAAAGTCATATTGCAATGGACTCTGTAGGGCCTCCACCTTTCTCCAGCAATGCAATGTTTGTACAGTGAATGCTTGAACCTTCTCCATTCCGCTGCAAGGAGAATGTTTTCAACTGTGGCTGTTCCTACCAATGGCAGCTGTGACTGCCTTTCCCTGCCAGTAATCCCGTAGGATTAGGAAAACCAACTGGAACACAGTGGAGAACCTTTCTGCTGCCTTTGGCAGAGGTCATGGGATGCTGAGTCTCAGGTGCGTTTGCTCACATCGCTTTGGGGAGCTGTTCGGCCACAGCCCAGATTTTTGTGTTGGAGGACCTTGGAGGAGTGCTCCCCACACCAAATTGTGCAATGAAGACTGCTAAAATCAACAAGGGATAGATAAATCAGGGATGAGAGGCAACTCAAAATGCCTGTGATGGCTGAGGAGCAAGGGGAATATTTTCTCTGGCTGTATCCAGGGCATGCAAAAGGCTACGTCATCCCCAAAATAACAGGTGGTTAGCATTTCCCCACCAGGTACCCATCTGTCAGGTTTGTGGTAGAGAGCGGAGGTTGGGGCAGCGTTTCTGCCAATGCTCTGCATGGCAGTCCCTTCTCCTTCCCCGTTTAATTCTTCCTGCATGAGATCCATGCAGCAAGGGATGAATTTCAGCTGTAAAGATTGCTAGACAGCTCCCGACTTTTACACCAGTGGGGAAAGAAGCAGCTTCCAGAAATGCTATTACAGGGTGCTGCAATCTCTCATCCCACATGTCCTAATAACCCCCAACCTGCTAAAACAATGGCAGACTTTTCCTGTCAGGTCGCTTCAAAATGTGGCTTGCAGTCTGCGATAAATAGCCCTGCACAGCTCTATCATTAAGAAACTATTACAGACCTAGCTGGGCTTCCACTCGGCTGCGTCAATGCAGAAACTATATTTCCTATTTATTTGTTCTGTTTGTTTATTTTACTGGACCACCGCATGAACCTGGGAGAAACATGCTAGAAAAAAAATTACAGCAACACCAACTATTCTGGGAGATACACGAGCCCCTCCATGTTTATCAGGTTGAGGGCACTGTATTTTGATGTCAATAAGCAATTTTTCCAGCCCGGTCTCCTGCCCGACCCTTTTAATCCATCAATATATTATTAGAGATAAAGTTGGTGGAAGCCTGCTGCAGTTAGAAGATAAATGACATCTCTGAAGTCAGGCATTAAAGACTAGATTAAGGCCTTGTGACACCGTTTTCAGTGCTCATCTGTGCACTTCTGTTCAACCTATCACACTGAGTGACAAGAAAGAAAAATAATGAACTGGGCCAAGGAAAGAAGAAGGGAAAAAAAAAGGCAGAAAGAGAGAGAGATTTTTCCCCCCCTAACACATAAACTACATCAGTTCACACTCAGGATTAGACTGTATTTAAAAAAAGAGGAAGGGAGGAGGCTGGAACTGGATGGTACTATACAGATTAAAATAGGAGAAAGGGGGAAGCCGAATGAGCAATTGCAGTTTCATTTTGTCCTGGGTTTATTTTATTTTATTTTATTTTATTCACTTCAGTATTTCATTTCATTTAATTTCTTTATTCAATTTTATTTTTTCCTTGCACGAGTGACCTAGTTGAGTTTACAGGATCCTAAGGGTTTTGTCTGGAGCTAAAGCAAATCCCATTTAGGACCAAGGAAATACATCCTTTCGAGAGACCAAGTTAAAACATCTGCAGATGGAGACCTCTCCTCCCTTGCTCCCATTACCACCCTTTATCTTGGTGCAGTCATGGTGGTGTTTGAGTTGGTTGTTAACACTGACTTTAAAGACATCCCTGATGGTGCAAGGCTTTACCTCCACCTCCAGCAAAAATTCTGGGCTTGTGCACACCCCTGCATGCACATATACATATTTGTGTGTGTGTGTTTCTCAGTACTATGCAGGAACATTACCACTGCCCTTTCCTTCATGTGTGGAGCCCTTCAAACTGATAATATTACAAATGCATCTTTAAAGACCAGCCATATGCTGCTGAAGATGGGTGTGACTTTTCTGTGGCCTGACCCATTCCCTTTGTCCTCCCCAAATCTGCGGTCCTTCCAGCTTCCTCAGCCTTTGAATAGCACCAATGCCTCAGCTGAGAGCTGCTCCTGGGCATGCTGCTATTCAGCATCAGCTTTCCACAATCATGCAATGGTGGGGAGATCTTTGCCCTGTCCATGCTGGGGAACAGAAGATGACAAGTCAACACAAGCATCCTTCTCTTTACGCTGAGGTCATGGGGCTGTGCAATCATAGGCCTCAGACAGCAGCCTTGTCCTGCTCTAGTGCTCTGTCTGGCTTTATGGCCCAAATTCAAGGCTGTTTCAGGCTCAGTGTCATGGTTTAACTCTAGCCAGCAACTAAACACCACACAGCTGCTTGCTCACTTCTCCTGCCCTGATGGGATGGGGGAGAGAAGTGGAGGAGTAAGAGTGAGAAAACTCCTGCGTTGAGATAAGAACAGTTTAATGATTGAAATAAAATAAAGTAAAATACTACTACTACTAATAACAATACAATAATAATAGTAATAATAATATACAAAGCAAGTGATGCGCAATGCAATTGCTTACCACCCGCCGACTGATACCCAGACAGTTCCTGAGCAGCTATCACTGCCCCCCGGCTAGCTCCTGGCAGCTTATATACTGAGTATGACATCATATGGTATGGAATAGTCCTTTGGTCAGTTTGGATCAACTATTCTGGCTGTGCCCCCTCCCAGTTTCTTGTGCACCTGGCAGAGCATGGGAAGCTGAAAAGTCCTTGACTAGCATAAGCAGTACCCATCAGTGTGTTATCAACATTATTCTCATACTAAATCCAAAATACAGCACTATGTCAGCTACTAGGAAGAAAATTAACTCTATCCCAGCCAAAACCAGGACACTCAGCCAGAGCTTGATCATGACATTTGGTCTCCTGAGGCTGCCTTGAGAAAGGCTCTTGCTCCCTCTGTGTTTGTGGGGAACCTGCCCATTGCTATCACATCATGATGACAGCAGACCCAACCGTGGAAGTAGTGGCTGTAAGGTTCTGGCCTCATTTGGTGTGATATCTAGAAAAAACAGGACTGTGATGGCAGAGTCAAGGATGGAGCAGAGCTGAGTCTAACCTCTCCCTGGAGTTTAAGGGGAGAGGGAACAGAAGTGTGCAGTTGTGTGTGGGACATGGCATGGGCCTGTCTGTGGACCTCTTCACCCAGACTTACTGATTCACTCTGCCCTTGGCCTCTTCCACTTTGAGATGCCCAAGGTCAATGCCAACCTTTGGCAGAATGGGTTGTTTGGAAGAAGAAACATATGTGTAAATGGGTTGTGCATCCTCCTTTGGAGGAGTCTGGACACCTCTGAGTGGCAGGGCTTTCTTTGGAAGAGGCAGCATGGGGATTTCTTGGAAGAGAAAGGAGAAAGCTGCTTCTACCAAGCAGCCATGTGTAGGAGCTGGGGCTGCACACAGAATAATTTCCTCCAGGAGATCATTCCTCAGCCAGATCTGCCCACCCAGAGCAACTGTCTCCCCAGCTGACAGGGACCTCACTCCTGTCCTTGCCAGGAGAAACACCTTTCCCTACCAGTCAGAAAGGAGGGAGAGATGCTTTGTCAAGGGGCCTCATCCTAGCATCTGGGACAATTGCCCCCAGCAAGCAGCCTGGTGGGAGACCCTTCACTGTGGCAGAGCAAAGAAGCCTGTGCTGAATCTACCCCTGGGATCTGACGTGCCTTGCTGGGGTCTCCATTCTGTACAGTATGTACATTGCTGACATCTTCTTTTGAAGATATTTTTTAATGTCTTAAAAAAAAAGATTACTTTGTTACAATCATTCAGCAAAGGGTTTCTGCGCCTGTAGAAAATATTAATAGACTATTATGTGGTCCTACAACTAATTTTTCCACACATATCATCTGTCTTTGCATGGTTATTAAACTCCAACAATATTTCATGCAATGCTTTCCTGCTAAATTAATTTGGTTTCTTCTTCTCCTGCTTCTTTTTTTTTTCCTCCTTCCACAACCTTTAAAATTAAATTGAATCTTCATAATTACAGCTTTTTTTTGTTGTTCCTCATATCTTTTTCTTTTCAATTTTCCTATCAAAGTGGCTATACAGTTTAATAAAGATGTAAAGAAACAGAAATAAAAGTGTAAGGGACAGGAAGGGCTGTGTTGGGATCAGAGACAGGGGGCTCTGGGAGAGCTGGGAAATTCTGGAAAGGATGGAATGGAGGTGAGCAGGGAGCTTAACAGCACCTTTATGGGTTGGCTCCAGTCTACATGGAAAATGATGTGGGAGAAGCTGTTGCTAGAAATGACTCATCACATGGGAACGTGGAGAAAGTGCGTTCCCAACAGGACCCATCCTGACTCATCCATGAATTTTGGTGTTGGTCTGGTGCAGCTTGGGGTCACCTGCTGCCCTATGCAAGCCACGGTGGTAAGAGGAGGTACCCTTCAGGCAATGCCCCTTGCATGCACAAGGAAATGCCCCCATGCACATTCAGACCTGCCCTGCAGGATCGATGGGTGCAGGACTCTGGGGCTTTCCTGGGGATACCCAACCCACATATTCTCCTCTTCTGTCACCACCTCCCAAAAGGCTGGGGACATCCTTGGCAAGGAGACCACAGCTGAGGAAACAAGTGCTTTGAACTGTAGGAGAACCCGGCACAAAGCCCCAGCCCAGAATTTGCCAATGTCCTCAGATGATTGCCAATATCTGCTGGCATGGGGCTTTCAATCATTTCCAAGTCTAAACTGTGCAGAGAAGTACTGTGAACAGATCTTCTGGCTGTCAAAGTTTGGTCAGACTACAGCTGACTGTCATTCTCTTTACCAAAGGTGCCCAGTGGGTGTCTCCTGGGAGATGCACTCCAGGGAGATAAAGTGGTCAATCTGCATTAATTATTAATCTTCATAAATCAGGGACTTTTACTCTTTTTTCCCTCCTTTTGTCTGGGAAGCCTTCCTGATGAAGACCTGGTCAATAGGAAAAGAGAACAGAGATATTTTCAATAAATAATTAAAAAAAAAAAAATACTGGAAATAGTATTAGCTAACTCCCCCTGAGAGCTTGCCCTACAGATGGATACCCAGGACTAAGAACATCATGCTGGTGCTCTGGTGGCCAAATCACTGTGTCAGACAAAACCTGAAACCAAGGAGAGCTTTTGTGAAGGTCTGATCCACTTAGGATTGGGCAGACTGCAATGGGTACCACATATTTTATGGGACAGACCAGTAACTCATCTTCCCCAGAGGACAAAACTAGTGGCCAGGCTAAGCAGAAGCCAGCAGTAGGACTTCCTTCCCAACTTGGCAGCAACAAGCTGTTTAGTTGCAGGTTCATGAGCTGAGCCTGGAAGAAAATGGTTGATGGAGCTGAATGTGGGACCAAGGAGCTTGCTCTCAAACTGGTCCCAGATGATGCCTATGTCATGACTGCAGTTGGCCGTCTTTGGTGAGAGGCCCATGTCCCTGTCACTGCTCCTCAAAGGAAATGACTGTTTTCATGGGTTGACATGTACACTTACCAATAGGTGGCACCAATGGAACAGAAATGTGAAACTCTATGCAAATTTTTCTGGAGAAGAGGGTGCTGGGAATTTTCTCCTACATGGCTATAGACTTTTCTACAAACAAGGTATTGATTATATACTGCTATCACAGTTGTAACACACTGGAATCTAGGAGGATGTTAAGCTAAATGTGACAACAGGAATCAACCCAAACTGCTTGTGATACTGCTAAATCTCTTGAATTTAGATTCACATGCACATAAGAGTGATAAATATTTAACATACCATATTTATTAATGTGATCAGTTCTTATTTGTAATTCAGAGGTGAATTGTTATTCAGATATGGTTCACAGTTTTTCTTGAATGAAAGAAGTAATCCATTTTTCACAGGAATCCATGTAATTACTAGGGTCACTGGATACCCAGGAGAGATGTTTGTGGTCCCATTCAGGAGGGACCAAACCTCCTTCTTCCAATGAATTCAGGTGGAGCAGTGGCAAGAGAGAAAGCAAAATCCGAGCCAGATCCTGCGCTCACTTGCACTGATTTTAGACCATTATTGTTTTGCTTCATGACATAAGTCATGCCACTACGTTCAAGCCCTCTTTGTAAAATTGGGGACCTCTACAATTTTTGAGATGTATGTGCAGAAAGGGCAAGATTGTGTGGTAAAGCCCCAAACAAGTTGCACCAGTCACTCCATGTCATTCCTATCAGCATGGGCAGACTATGACCCTGCCTGGATATTAACATTCAGTTTATACCATGCGTTTTATACAGTTTAAAAACAGTACCCATGTTTCCCAGTGTTTTAAAGATGATGAACATTACCCTTCACATCCCTTTACTCATCAACCATGTGTTTATGTACCAAGCATCTGGCTACATTATTATTCATATTACAGGAGACTGAACCAAAAAAACCCTCAACAACCTCCAAGGAAATCAAAACACATTTGGGCCAAACCAAAGTGAAATGCTAATTTTTCCCATATGAACCACTGCCACAGAACAATATTTACTGTTTATGATTATGCAGGCTTCTCATGCTAAGTTTTTGCTGTGAGATGTATGGGTATATTTGCATTTATAATATGTCAAAAGTTCCTCAAATCACGACAATAGTCAGTTAAGGTATAATTCAGTGGTGAGATATGAAAAAAATGGAAAACTAAGAGCTTTGGTACCAGAGTTCAAGGCTTGTAAAACAATGCCAGAATGAATGACATTGATTCTTCCCTGTATTGCCTATTACTGCTGCCAATGTCTATGTTGCATGCTGTAGTGTAGATGGGATGGCAGCATGGTTTTTATTTTGTTAAGTTAGTTTAGGTTGCTATAAATTCTGTTTAAAACTCTGTTACAGGTGGACTTCGAATGTCTGTAGATTTTGGCTGTGGAGGCAAGGGAGGAAATACTGTTTGCCATTTCACGGTGAAGGTGATGTCCTTCTGAAGGTGGTTGGTCTATTGGGGTGGAGGTGGTACAGAAGAGAGACTAGACCTCATGGCTAGACAAGTCAGCACGTTTCGTCCTGGACCAGGCAGAAGTCAGGTGTTGCTGATGTTCCTGAAGTTTTTCTCTCTCCTGGTTGCAAGGGTCAGCCAAGCTCCTTTGTTTATCTTGACCCCATCCAACCATGCACAGAAAATGGCATGCACCGGTGGTGCAATCCTTCACTCTGGCACTTTGCAGTTGTGCAAAATTCACTCCCTCCTGATCACTGCTGAATTTTAGCCCTGAGGTTGAAAGACTTTTCTAAAAGAAACCCTGGGAATTCAACCAATGTTCAGAAACCTCTTTTCCTTTCATTGTGTTGATTCCTCCTGCACCCCAGTGTGGTCCCTCCCCTTCCTGCAGTACTGGGATGCGCTGTGCTTCCCTCTGGCGAACACCCATCCCATTCTGCTGACAGCACGCAGGCTTTTCCCCAGCGCTGGTTGGCATTTTGTGAGAGCGAGACCCCTGATTAAAATGTCATCAGGAAAACAAACCACATAATCAAGTTCTGCAAAAGCTGGTCCATCACGAACAGAAAAAATAGAGGCTCTCTTGAAACATAATACAGCATCCTGAGAACGAATGTGCTCATGTCTGCAGGGGGAGGGGGAAAGAGCAGGCGTGGGGTTGGGCATGAGCATTTGCAATCAGGTACTCATCAGGCTTCAGATCTAGCTCCATTTTCTGTTCAGCGTTTAACAAATCAAGAAAGAAATGCCCCTGCCTGGGGTCAGAGATAAATCTTATACCCTGGACAAAGGGTAGATCTCCTTGTCAGTGCACTGATTTATTGTGACCTTATAGTCAGACTCTCTAATTTCTGCGTGTGGCTATAGGTGCCACCGGTGATTTGTTTCCTCTCTCGATACTCTCTGACTGCTCAGTAACAGGGACAGCTGTGGGCTCACTGCCATCTCTCTGGAGGCAAGGTTTGGGTGGCTGTATCTCCGCTTGCATCAGGTCTGCAGGTGGCTCAGCTAGGAAGGCTTTGGTGATAAATGGGTTTGAGAGTTGGGTCCCCAAGTCAGATGGCTCCTCTAAGGCCATAGCAGAACATGAGAAGGGGTGGAAAGGTCTTGAACAGGTCCTTGGCAAAGACATAGACCAAACCTAGAGCTACGAGGGCTTAGAGAGAACCAACCTTTGGTTTTCCTTTCATTGCTGGTTTGTCCAGGCACAAGCTGCAGAGGAGCAAGCACGTCTTGACTTGCCAACAGTGAAGAAGCAAAACCCCACCCTGTCACTCATCCCAGCTGGCATTTACCCCTGCAGGTAAAAATTAATTTCCTGCTTGAGCTTAGGTCTAGCCTCTATTCACTGGCCTTTCAGCCTTGCCCTGTTCTCCAATGGGAAGGTGACCAGAGCCCCTTAAAAGCTGACCTCTCACTTTTCTTTCTGATACACTGAAG
Source organism: Pelecanus crispus (assembly GCF_030463565.1). Taxonomy (NCBI): domain Eukaryota; kingdom Metazoa; phylum Chordata; class Aves; order Pelecaniformes; family Pelecanidae; genus Pelecanus; species Pelecanus crispus. Next base: position 29,791,239 of record NC_134651.1, on the reverse strand, counting down.
AGGTTATGTTCCCCAAGCATCTTGCCATCTACTATTGTCCCCTAGCCCTTGAGCCACTGTGATGCCTTTGTCCCCTCTGCAGCTGCACAGTGTCCTTGGTGAAGCCCAGAGCCCTGAGCTGGACATTGTCCTGGTCATGCACCAAGGCCAAATGCTGAGATAAATCATCTCTTTGGACACCAGCCCTCACTCACACCTCCAGGGTCTCCACTGGCAGTTTCATCTGCTGCTAGGCTCTTTGGAGCTAATCCAAAAAGGGATAACCAAGGTTTCAGGGGCAAATTTTGGAAGGAGACTTTTCCTCTGCCCTCATTTGGCACCTAAAAGGTTCAGGCACCGACCTCTCTGTGTGCATGCTACCTTCTCAGCTCAGCATGATGAGAAAATTGGTGGGAGTGCAAACAGGCAGATGTGGCAGGAATTTCCATTGCTGCCACTAAAAGTCTGCATCATCTTAAACCAGCACAGCTTTTCTGTAACATGCATAAATTGACTAGTACCTAAACTACCTAAAATGCATTTCAGAGAGCTTGGTACGGCAGAGCCCTGATCTCTGTTGGAAGTCCTATAATGAATAATTGTGAGAATTTATTATATTATATTTATTTTTGGAGGAAAAAAACCCATGGGGAATGGTATTTATCTGTATTTTATACAGCACTTTTAAAACACAGATCCTGGCAATGCAAATTCATGTTTCATGCAAAACTCTTAGGAAGCACCTTGCTTTGTGCAGAAATCTCCAGGCCCAGCACTACCCTATCTCTCTCTTCTTTACAAACATACAAAAGGATAATAAAATAGCTAAGAAGCAAGAGCAGTAAAATTTCATGCCCTGAGGGGGGAAATGGCATATATTGCCCCGAGCCTTTAGCTGAGGCCAAAATATATAGAGAGAGACTTGGGATCTATTTTCTTTCCTGGTGCAATATTTTACCTCTATTGCCCTCAGAACCAGTCAATATTTGTATAATATATATATAAAAATAACCTCAGATAGATGGATAAAAACCAAGTAAAATTCACCTCAGAAAGCCTTTTATTCCAACTGGAAAATTGCCCTGCAAATGTACTCAACACAATACCCACTACTTCACTTGAAAGTGACAGTTGCAGCTGTTAACGCGGCTACATTATCTCATCTTAGGAGACAAATTTCAGGCTATATTTCACTGTAGCCTGGTAATGTATATATGCCCTGAAGACTGCTCCAGCTAGATCTGTCTTGCTGTATAGATTTCAGATACGAATGTATACTTCCCAGGGTTTTTCCCTTCCCCCTTGCTAGTTAGGGAGTGCAGGAAGTTTATAAACCATCACAGTGTTTCTGTCATCATGCCCATTTTGGCAGAAGGGCAAGAAGCAGAAGGGAGAGGGGCCCTCCAGCATGCTACTCTGGGTGCTTGCTTCCCAGGGATGGAGGAGGGAGGGGTCTGCTCCTCGGTGTCTGGGAGCGATGCTTCTCAGCGCTTGCCTACGGTCAGTGGTATCATGGGCATGGAGGTGAGAGAGAAGATGGCAGAGATTTGCTAATGCCCCTTTTTCCATGCTCCTGCCCCTACCAGGTGTGGTGGCTGCCTGCTCTGTCTCATGCATGGTTCCCGGTAGTATTTTCAGAGCTGTTCCTCCTTGTTAACCCCACATCCTTTTGCAAATCTGAACTGAGTGTTATAATAAGGAATTCTGGGACTGTCAGGAAAAAAATATGTAAGTAGGGAAAAAAATCATCTATTAGGATTTTAAATAGTCTCATGAGTCTCTCCATTATTTGAGACACTTAAGATCACTTGACAAAGCCCTGGAGAATATACAGAAAGCTAGACAGGGACCTTTGATGGATGTTTTAAACTATCTAATGCGTCTTTTCCAACTCTACCCACTAAAAAATGACTAACTGGTTGCTGTTCTTCATTACTATGATTGTAACAGTGTCCTGAAAGCGCCTGGCACTCCTGCATGCAAGATGCTGTCTATTCATCCCCAGCTGAGTGTGGGTTGCTGTTTTTCACCATTAATTTTCAAGGCAAACATCTGTGCCATGTGCTGCAATGCCTGTGCAGCATCTTGCCTGAGAAGACCCAGGGTTTTTGCATGCGGTGGCACTGCACTGGGTAATGGTGAATCTCTCCATGGGGAGTTGAGGGGTTGTTTGTGGTTGGCATCACTTCCTAACTCCAAGGCAGTTACCTTGGAGGAGTCCTGGCAGCTTTCTGCATTGCAACTGGGGCAATAACTCCCTCCCGTGGATCTGGGCTAACATGGTAAATAAAGGCCGGCTGGCTCCTGCCTGGAGCTCACTCCTTTATGCAGATGTGGAATTTGGCCCCCATGATTTTTTAAAGGTTTTGGGAAGGGGTGCAGTGGAAAGAGGTCCTTCTTGCTAGAGGAAAGTACATCACCTTAGCAAGTTTTCAGCCCATGACCACATGTGCCTTCCAGCATGGTTTTGTAGTGCCAGGAAGTGTCCATCATGCAGAGATGGAGAAGACCAGTGATTACCGAGGAGCTGCAAAACCCATGTGAGAGCCCAGGGCAGCTCCCACGGAGGGGATGAACCAAGGAAGACCAAAGCTGGAGAGCACCTGTAATCATGCACCTTCTGCTCAATGAGGTGAACAGGGAAAAAGTTTACAGGCAGCTCTGAGTAAAGTTAAAAAAAAAAAAAATCAAGCAGGCATTTTTATCTGGCTAATTTTCTTTCCCAGAATTAGTTGTTTGAATGGAGAAACCTTCTGGAGCAGAAGTGAGAAAAGCCTTGGACGGAGTGGCTGCACCTCCCAGGCCCTGAAATTTAGAGATCTTTATAAATGATCTGTTAAAACTATAGTGACGATAAGCTTATGAATCATGATCTATATTAATCAGGGCTGCTGATATGGAAAGATTAATTGAAACGTGCAGTTCTACACAAATGATAAAGTGGTAACAATTTAATATCAGACAAGGAGAGTGAAGAAATTACACTCCAAGCTTCATGCATCATTACTATGGATATTAATATTTTACACAGCGCAACAGCATCGGGAATCATAATGAAAATCCATAACTAGTGCACAGACATGATTAAATACAACAGTCTTTAGGTGCTGTTTGGTGACGGGGGCTTAGCCATATTTCACTCCTGCTGCTGGTGATTCGAGTGATAGAGTCTAGACGTGGGTGATTAAAAAGTGTTCCTCCTAAAGGCTGTTAACCTTTTACTACTGAAATGAATTTCTTTGATTTTTAAATTATGCCGCTCACTCTGTGATATTTTTTTTTTCCCAAATCAAAACCTTGTCCAGAATATCGATAGAGCGGGTTCCCCAGGCAGTTGACAAAGCAGAAGTAAAGCACCATGAAGCAGACATGGAGGGGTATTTAAGGGTGGGAAGGAGAAAGGGCGGGGGGGGGGGGGGGAGAAAACAGGTTAAAAAAACAGGTTTTCAGTGCTCGTCATTATGGTGGTGCATATATTAGATGCAATAGCCGGTGCTGCCATGGGCCATAAAGGTTTTATCCGCGGGAATGTGGAATGGGCGCATTACTCACAAGTGGCAACAGCGCCAGTGAGTTATGCACCTCATTCCCAACCTGCGCTGGTAAAAACTTTATGCTGCACCACACCGTGACGTCTTTTCTGGGTGTGGAATTCATGGATTCATCAGCTCTAATGGTGGCTGGATCAGGCCCTTGAGTGAAATGCAGTGTGGGGAGGAAAGTGAGCCCTGACTCATCATTGCAGGAAAAAACCCCTCTTTTTTGAGAAAATGCTTGGGTGCCTATTTAAATCCCCTAATCTCACAGCTTGAAGAAATGACATCTTTGCTATCTGACCTTTCTGGAGAGATGAGGTGAGTCCAAACTGGCCTATGTGTTATTTCAGCTGCTAAAAATGTGGCAGATTTTAAATTTTAAGTCCAGTAACTCATGGTCTTGCCATCTTGGACTGCTCTGGTGATGGTTAGAGATGTCCCACCCGTAATAATGCCTCATTCACAGTGAGGGAAAGGGCACCCTCCTGACTCTGCAGTGGTGAGGGATGCCAACCTGAAACCCTGCAGTTTCCATGTCTGTTGGTGATGGGGTGACCTGGGAGAGAAAGTCCAACATGCAGGAGGGGGCTTGGAGATGCCATGCAGCTTAGGCTGCTTTAGGTGGCATCTGTCTGAAAGCAATCGTAGGTCTGTCTTATGGCAGACCATGAGACTGATAACAGTGCAATAACATGTAAGCGCACATGAATTGCTATCTTGTGCCATTGCAAGTTTGATTTCTTATGGGTAGAATAAGCAGTGACCAGCTAGCAGCAATCACACCATAATCCACTAATGCACATGCCAATCAACATTTAATACCCATTAAGTCAAAATACCTCCGTGTACTTTGTAGAATCAAAATGTTTCACATTCCCTAGATATCTTGCTGGAGTGCTGATAGCTCCAGTCTCAAAGTGCTGTGTCAGAGCCCAGAGGTCACAACTTTCAGACCTTGGACCTTGTTTGGCCCATTTATCAGAGCACCACTGCTGGCTGTTGAGAGACTCACTCATATTCTGCATGTTAAAAAAAAAAAAAAAAAGAAAAAAGGCATTTTCTAGCTTCCATAACTGGAGAAAAATCCATCCATCTCTCATATAGACATTTGTGGGTACAGTGCTGCCTGTGCTTTGGTTCTTGAGAAAGAGCCCCAAAGCAGATTTTTGTCAGGCAAAAGGAGAAACTAGAAGAAGTTAGCATTTCCCAGATAGTGGAAACCTCTATTCTTGGTAAAAAAAAGCACATGTGAGTATGGCCAGAATTTGGATGTCCTTTCTTCTGTGTCTTTCATGGCCAGCAACACATTCACTCTGAAGGAGTGCCAACACCCAGAACCAAGGAAGACAATAATCTATGGGAAGCATACAAGCACAGATCAAAGGTTTCTGGGGATACGTATCTCAGTTGTAATGTCTTGAATGAGAAATGGAGAGGTCTGGGATGTAGAAAGACTTTCATTGGCCAAGGTCTTGGGTGTTAAGTTTGGTGTGTTGATAAATTTCAGTAGACAGTGCCCAAGACAAGAACTTGCATCTGGAGTAACTGCGAAGGGCAGGTCATGCACAAAGCTCTTTCCTGAAGCAGGATACTGGCAGGACAAGAAGCATTGCTTCATGGGGGAAGAGGGGAAGGTGGTCAAATACCAAGGTGATGGGCATGGCACATGTACCAGGCTAGAGGACATGTGACAGCAGACAAAGACATGGCAAGGAGGTGGGGGTAGATGGGAGGATAACAAAGCTTTGGTGCTTCCCTTGTCACTTGAATTGGGGATCCTTTGGATACACCTCACCATGCTCCCCTTCCTCCAGAGGCTTGAAATGACATTAATTAATAGATGAATGGCAGAGAGGCACAAGTATTGCCCCACAAATGAAAAGCAAATCCCAGCCAATGGAAAAAACGGCAAAAATGCAGCTATTTCTACTCTGTTACTCTTGAGATTTGGCTCCAGATTCAAAGGATAGGCAGGCGGAGAGGGAGGTTGGGAGGAGGTGGGTGGCGGGGGGAGTTGGCTCATATTCTGCTGTGACCCAATTCCATACAAAGCATCCTGTAACAAAACACGTCTCTATCTACAAAGTACAAGTAATCTTTGTTTTCAGTACAATACTTATCTGCATTTAGACCGACGATGGCAGTGCTTGGCTTATTTTCATGGATCCAGTTATCCTTTTTATCCCTGTGAGCGTGTGTAGGGGGGTGTGTGTGTCTGTGTCTCCTCCTCTCCAACCTCCTTGCTGTCTCTTGTGCCTGTGCCGATAGAGCAGTACTTGTAGGGTGCTGTTAGACATCAGCAGAGGTGAAAATACTGAAAGTCAGTGCCAGTTAGGGGCTTTCAGGCTGCCCAAATTATTTGGTGCCTTGGGAAAGGGTGAGCTTGGGATCTAGTCTTTACAGCATCTAACAACAGCCCTTGGGGTGCCACCAGAGAAAGGGAAATGTTAGTACATGGGGCACCAGTCTGTGACTGGGGAGACGCTTGTGCTGCCAGAGCTGCTGCCAATCTGCTATCCGAGTCTCTGCATCACCTCCAAGGCTCTACACATCTGTCCTTGTTGGTACCTTTTTGCAGGGATGGGCTTCTGCTATTTGTCTCAACAATACCTCCCAGCAAGGTAGCCTTGTCTTGGTAGGGCCATTACAGAGCAAAGACCATACTGAACTGTATCTGAGAGACCAGTGTCCCAGATCCCCACGACACAGAGTCACAGAGGGTAGTCTGGCACCAAAGCTGACTGTCCAAGTTGTGCTGGCTTCTCCAGTTGTGCCAAAGGGTAATGGTACATCACCAACTCCCACCGTGATTTCTCTGTGCTTCCAGTCATGGAGCAGGTTGTACCTGGAGAGTTCTTGTCTCTTAAACTCACTGGTATGAGTGAGTTTAAGAGAAGAGTTTCTCTCTTCTCTTCAAGTCACAAAAGCAATGGGTTTCTAGTCTAGAAGATACACCATAATCCAAGAAGTCACTGGACTAAGACTAACAGCTTTCATGCACATAGCAAGGAAGAGTAATTTCCTAACAGAGGAACCAGCACTGGGAAATTCCCTCATCTTAGTAGTGCCACAAGTAAGACCGGGGAAACGTAGAGCCCCCCCAAAGCTTTAAAAACCTATGAATCATGGCAAGACTATGCAAATGCTTGGATGCAGAGGCACCAGCCTTTGCAGCCAGATGGAATTCCCCTCCATGAGGAAGCTGTCATCTGAATTCATCATGCTGCCCACTGGCCATTCTGCCTTTTCAAAGCATCTCTACCTCCTCCCTCTCATCTCTGTTATTACAGAGCACTCACACAGTCCCCATCAGTAGGTTTCTGGACATTTTATGAGTCCCCCCTCATTTCACAAATGGGGAACTAAGATGTGGAAAGTACAGGAGTCCTGCCCAGGGTCACCCAGTACACAGTGGAAATTAGCTGTTAAATGGGATTTTCGTGTGCAACCAAAAATGATATCAAAGGGGCTCATCAGAATTCTAGAAACCATAACCTATGAAGGAAGGTTGGAGGGTGTACAAGTGTTTAATCTAAAGTATATGGTGACCTGAGGACTTTAGAAATAGCTAGGTGGCTGTTTGAGGGCTGGCCCAGGTCTGTGATATTGACTCCCCTCTATTCTTTAAATCCAGGCCTTGTGTTTAATTCTTACCCCCTACTTTCTTGCTTTAATATTTTCTATATTCAGCTGCTACTGAATTCCATTTTTGTTTCTTATATCCTTGGTTTTCATCTGAATCCAGCCCTAGAGAGTATCTATATTTTAAGTAAGAGTAAGAATAAATACAGAATGTAATACATGTAATTCCATAGTAATCATGTGCTTTACAGGCAGTTGACAAATTTGCTCAGCTGGAAGTAAATATACTCATCTCCCTCCATCCCTGCTGCCAATGGCCTCTGTTTATTTGGTAATCAGTGCAACCTTCTCCCCAGAGAGATACCTGAATTGATGCTGATAGGCAGATGACTCCCTTGTTCTAGTTTTTCCATGTACTTATGTATTTCCACCTGGTGATTCTTTACCCCTGGCAATCCTTTGAATTGCCTGCCAGCTTTTGGGACAGGATGTCTAGGCTATTCTTTGCTTCGTTTGCCCCATCATTGAAATAACAACGGTTTTGAACCTCTGCTTATGTCTGGATAGGCATAGAAGTGGTGGATGGAGTTAAGGTTGAATATGATTTTCAGCTTAAAGCTCTCCTCTGCAAAGGAATCTGTTTACTGGAAATAAACTGGTATTTTCAGTGCATAACAATGGTGCATGAAGTCTGGGGTCCCTGATGGGATTTTGGCGTCATGTAACGAAGCAATTCTTCAGACAGTCCTGGAAAAATCAGCTGCTCATATTCACACTGGATCTTTACTATTATTATTTTTCATGCATAAATCTCACACACAAACTACGGATTTTCTCTGCTTCAAAGCTCAGCTGGAAGATGGAGCTCCTTGTGGGGAAAAATATGGGAAGATGCTAGGGTTACCACTAGAAGTCTGGGTCTTTACCCTGTTAGCACATGTGTTGAAAGGGTAAAACCTGCCCTTTCAGCAGGGTCTGAAGGCTTTGGGTGGAAGTGGTCTTCTGGCAGTGAATTTTGCTGGGGTTTGTTTGGGCACTTCCAGTCTGCTGCCAACATTTCTGGTATCAGGGTGATCTTTCAAATATTCCCAAATGAATATGCAGGCTTTCTCATAGCTTCAGGACTAACATCAAGGAGAAGTCTGTATTCATGAAATGAAGGAAGAGAAAAGGCATTTAAGGTCTTTTAAGAATGATTAGTCGTCAATAAAACCTTTATGTTACATACTTTTTGGTGGAAGGGACTTTGAGGGAAAATGACAGTTTAGAAAAATGTTTCAATCTGATTTTGTTTTTTACTATACTTCAAGTGCCCCAAAAAGCTTTTTCAGGATTTTTTTTTTTTTTTAAAATGAAGTAAACCTTATTTTGCTCTTAATAGTGCAGTCCAAAATACAGTTGGAAAAGCTATCTTGAAACAATTCTCAACCTGGTAAAACTGTCTCCAGTCTAGTTCAATTTGTGATTTTTTTTCTTTTCATAGGTTCTTTGACCGTGGAAATGAGTGCTGCCAGAAGAAAGCAAATTGCTTTGTTCATGAGACACAGACCATATCCATGACGCGGTGCTACACTTTCAAAATCTTAACTGATTACTTCCTCTCTTTTAGGTAAAGCTCAAGATCTTTAAATGCTGCATTTTATCCTGGGTATATGTATTTTTCATTTTACAACATGGTTCTCAAAATAAAAACATTTCTGGATATGAGATAGGTGGACAGATCTGGGGAAACATTCATGGGCAAAAAAATCCAACCTAATGTTGGGTAACTAGTGAGCAAAAAGTTGACAACACACCCTTTATAATCCATTAAAACACACAAAATAGCAAGGCAGACCTGATTCTGGTGGACAAGAAGTGAAGAAATGAATTAAAATGTTCACAAGATGCAAAAGAGCTGAAAATAAAAATAAAAAAAGTGAGGAAAATTTTCATGAAAGTTACCAGAGCAGGCAGCATTTTTCTTTCTTTAAAATTTCCATTTCGATCTATATGACTTCTTGTGGCAAAACCTGACTGGCAACGCTTTTCAATCACCTGTAACTGAGAGGGGAGCCTAAGCTGGGGCTGTGAGGTGACCAGGAGATAGTGGTGAAGAAGGGGAATGGCAGGAGGAGCCCTTCCCTAACTGTGGCCCCAAGAAACCAGGCTGGATGGCAGTGGACCCTGTGCTTGGCATAGGACAGGCAGGAAAGTGGTTGTAGATCTAGAAAACATGATCTTACAGGAAAGGCTCACCTGGAGAAGAAACAGGTGGGATGAGGAGAAAGAGAAGATCACTCTTCCTGTTCATTTCCTCTCTGGATAGTCTTCTGCTAGCTGAAAGGTTGCAGAAAAAGAGAAAGACAATAAATTGTTCTTCGTGTCTGCTAGGGATAGGAAGAGAAGTAACAGTCCTAAATTGCAGCATGGAAGATTTAAGTCAGATGCTCAGAAAAACACGCTGGTGCTAAGGATAGAGAAGCACTGGAATAAATTTCCTGGGGAGGTGGCGGAGTGGCCGGTAGTGGATGTTTTTAGGAAGAAGTCAGGTGAACATCCCTCAGGGATGCTTTACATCTGCATGTTCCTACCCTGGGCAGGGGGAAGGGACTAAATGGTATCTCATGTCCCTCCCAACCCTGAGTCTTGCACCTCCAAAGCCTATTGGGGAATATGTTCTGATGCTGGAGCAAGCCCTGGTCAGACAGAGCCATGGTAGTACATGAGCTGGTGGCAGAGGGGCTTCTCAGATTCTCTGAGAGAAGGAGAAATGCAAAGTCTACTCAAGCAGAGCAGAAAGTCACCAGACACATAGCGCTGGGAGGCATCTTGGTCAAAGCAGTGTATCCCAGAGCCCCAGGACCTCCGCCTTGTGTTGTGTTGTGTTTTGTCTCCAGTAGCCTCAGGGCCTCCAGAAAGACAGACAGTGGCCCCCAAGAATAAGGCCATGAGGGCTGCTCACTCATCTGTAGTGGCTACACTTCACTAGAGGAGGGCATGAAGAAGATGCTTGTGAGTGCAGAAGAGGAGTGTTCCAAGACCAGAGCCCTCTTCTATCCATAGATTTCACCACCAGAAAAAAACAGGAAAGAGTCGCAGCTCTGCTCCACTCAAACCCAGTGGTGGATTTCATTTCTGTTCCTCCAGCAAGTTGCTCAGACATGCTTCAACACAGGGACAGAGAGCTGTGACTGCAGTTCCTAAAAATTCAGGAGGTATTCAGGTATAGAATGGTGCCAAGCTGTTAGCATCCGCGTGTGTGAGAGGGACCAAGGTGTGCAAGAAGTTCTGAGCCACTTCTCCCCACCGCACTGGGGTTAGCAGCTTGGGACTTTTGCAGAGCAATGGGGTGCTGGGAATAAAGAGGTGGACCGCTTTTCCAAGGGGACAGAGAAAAAGAGAGAGAGGGAAGCAGGGGAAGGAGGGGCTGGGGAGAAAATGGGAGAGAGAAAGAGAGTGCAGGGAGGAGGGGAAATGAAAGGATATTATTTTTTTTGTATCTGTCATTTCCCTGCTATCTCCCATATGACTTCTTAATCCATCAGAATGCTGGGAAGATAATGTTTTGGGCGAAATAACATGAGAGAGAGGATAGACTCCCAAGGACCAATATCTTTATTGCTCGGAGGATAAACGGATTATGTCAGCCATTTTCTGTTGCTGACAGCTTTTCTTATTAACCGATTTTATTTTTTAATCTTCCAGGGAAGAAATATGGTTTTATGTCACAATAAAACGCCGGTCACATCTAATTCTGCCCTCAAACAAACAGATTTCTGAAAGCCTTGCAGAGAAATTTGAAATAACTTTAAAGAGGGGGTTTTTGGATAAAGTCTTTATCCAGAGGCTTGTTCAACCGCAGTGTAAAAGGTTTAGAGAGAGTGAGAGAGAGAGTGAGAGAGAGAGGGAGGGAGGGAGAGGGAGAGAAAAGTCCCTCACAGTTGTTTTTCCTGGTTGATCCCTATTAAAAGAAACTCTTCATTGTGGTGTACTCAAGGAAATACATCTCAGACGAAAGAGTCACATGAATGTTAACAAATATGGCTATTTGTGTGGCTTACGCACTGCGCTGGGCTTAGAGATGTTGTGTGTGACACTCAGAGAATGAAGGAAGCAATCATTAGCATCCCAGCAACCTGCTTAGCCGCCCGCTTTCATACTCCCCCTTTTGATCTGACACATTTTTTCCTTCAGTTTTGCTGGGATTACTGCGGAAGATGCTAATAAAGTATCATACATGTTGTAGGCAGAGTGATAAGAAAGTCTGCTCTAGCGAAACTTCAGAATTGCAAGCCAAGCAGCCTTTGTACTTGTTGCTGGGTTCCCAGTGCAGACCTGAAAATTGGGAAGATTTTGTTTAATTCCCTTTTTCTCCCCCCCCAAAAAAAACCTCTGCAGACAGATCCTGCATATTTCATGTGCATCTCCTACAGGGATTTATAGCAGACTCCACGAAGCTGATCATATCCCAGTTGCTCATGGACATTTCTTCTCTCCATTGACTAAGGGAAATGGGGTGTGGGGAAGCCAAGCCTCATGCCCAAATTTACTGCCATTCCCCAGAGAGGGATTGCTGCTCTGCCTTTTCCTCTTTTCTTTTTCTAGGAAACACACCTTCTGCTCATTGGAAATACTGGGCTCACAGGGCAAAGGGTTTTAAAAGTTTTAGTGTACACTGAAGAAATAAACTTATGTGTCTCTCAGTACCTTTTTTTTGTCATGCTGCTGACCCTGACTATCCCAAGGAGTGGTCACAAGGAATTAAAACTTGGCAGCACCTCTTGGTGTTGTTCTCTTATTAATTTTTCTGGTTTTTTTTTTGACTGTAAGTTCCCACTGTGCTGGGTCCTATACAAATATGTCTTGGCAGGCTCTTCTAAAGAGCTTACAGGCTGAACAAAAACCAGAAGCATTAATGGGTTTTTTTTTACTAGTGACATGCCAAGGCACCGAAAAATAAATGCCCTACCTTCTCTAGGAGGGGCTTTCCCATCACGGAGGTGCCAGCATGCTGTAAGGGAATGCTGACCTTGTGCTAGCAGATGGTTGTGCAGGGGTCTGCCCATGCCATGAAAAGGGATGGTTTGCAGGTTTGCCACTGATGCACCAAAGGGGTTTGCCAGCATGGTTCTGCTGGCTGCTGGCATAGATTTGCTGGCACCGTCTCCTGTGCGCTGGCCGAAGACAGCTGCATCCCCAGCATCCTCACCCTGAACCTCATCTGCAAGCCCAGCTTTCCTCTCTGCCCAAAATATTGAGTGTTCAAAGCCAAGAGAGCAGAAAAGAGGAGTGACTGCTTTGTCCAAACAGGCCAGTGCTGCCAAGATCCTGCCCTCCATCCACCAGACCCAGTGGGTGGTGGAGATAAGACCAGCCGCAGTGCAGACCACGGAGCTCAAAAGGCATGAAGACAAAGCTGCCTATAACCCTTTAAAGGCAGACATAATATCCCGTTCTGTGATCTCTTCTCTGAAATGGGTGTATGAAAACCCACTTTAATAATTAGTGAAATACTACCCTCCCCCCCCCAAAGTGTTTAGGCTCATGAGGAAAGCAAAAGAGGATGTCCATCCAGCCTGTCCCCTATCAGGCTTGGTCATTTGAGCATTCGCATCGTGCTGAGATGGGCCATGAATAACATCTAATATTCTTATCACCTGGCTCCAACCCTCCTAATGCTGTTGTAGTCTTTTCAAGAGGAAAACCACCACTGCAAATGAAACTGCATCTCTGAATGTATATCAAGGCATTACCATACTTTCCAGCCCACTGCTGGGTGCCTGCACGTCTGCCATGCAGTTGCACTGCTGCTGCACAAGGAGCAGAGGTCTCTGCTGAGCTGCGTGCAGTCTCACCAAAGTCTCTTCCTTCCCCTGAATTAAATTAAAACTTTGGGTGTGAACAACTTCGGCATCTGCTTCGGGTGTAATGAGAGCCCCTGGAGACGTGGCTCACTGCTGAATGCAGAAGCAGGCTGGGTTTGAGCCCCAAAGTCTTGGCTGTACCTCCAGCCAGCTCTAGAACTTGTACTACATCCCCTGGTGCCAGTCCATGCCATGCTGTCTGCAGCACACTGATCTTCACAGCACCTCTGAGAAGATAAGGTCACCCCAAAGGTCCTCAAGCAGAAAGCCAAGCTAGCGCCTAGCCAAGTCCCCAGCAACATGGTGGTGGATCCAGCAGGAGAGGTGGGCAGATGTGCTCCTGAGATCCTACATCCTCATGGCCTTATGTGAGTCATCTCCAGCATCACCCAGTGACACAGGTTTTGTCAACAGAAAAACATATCCTGTTACAAAAATGCATTTTTTAGTAATAGAAATTGGTATTTGCTAAATAAAACTGTTTTTTCCCAAAGTAAGATTTGTCTTCCTAAGAGAAAAACATTGGTAGGCAGGGTCGGGGGGAGTAAGGATGATTTGGTCCCTCGTTTTCTGGGGTAAGAGAGGAGGAGAAGGAAACCTGGGGGAAGAAGCATGGAAGGCTTTACTCACCATAGATGATCCCACAAAATGTTTAATTTAGGGATTGTATGCTGTTGTTTCTAAAACCTGAGATTTTCCCTGAACTGACACTGATCATCAATGGGTAAGGCCAAATCTCAGCTTAACTGAACTTCTATCACAGAGAGATAGGATGATATCTTTAATATTTTAAATACATTACAAAATATATACCTGAAGCATGGCATCCAGAAACAAATCTATCCCTATTCTGATTAATTATGCTGAAAGAAAATAATCTTTCCTGGCGTTTTCTCTTGCTGCAGGCAGCTGGTTGACCTACCAAAACCTGTCAAACTGAAACTTGTTTAACTAGTGCCTAACTTTCACCTCACATGGCATTTTCATAGGGAAGATGAGGATCCCTGAGCTGGAAGGGCCTCAGGACCCCTGGGGAGGTGCAAGTAGCTCGTGTAGTCCAGGTTACATCTCAGTAAGCAATTCATAACTAATAATATACTCAGCAAATTCAAAATCTTACCAGAACCCCTCCCCTTGATCAAAAAGCATTAAGGCACTTGAGCTTTTTATTTTCTTCTCCTCCTACAACTTAGCTGGGAAATGTCTTTAAATAGTTTCATGGTTAAGCATCCTTGCAGGCACACACAACACATCCATTTTAAATGCATAAATTTATTTGTCTTAAGGTGTCATGAGTGCTTATATGAGTAATATGACTATCCCAATTTTCTGTTGCTCATGCATTTTCAAATAGTTTAATATTTACTGCACCAAAATCCTCCCCCTCCAGTTAATGAAGACTGCAATATCCATTACAATTTACACAATTAGGTGGTCTAAAGTCTTAACATTTAAATTGTTTTCAAACCCTGCCTTTCCCCACCCCAAAAATCCAGCCCCCCCCCCCAATCAATAACAATGAAAAAATGCCCCTATCCCACCAGAGATTACTCCAAACCCCAGAAGACAGATACACACCAGGATGAAGAATGGTATTTTTGAAAAGAGAAATCCTTTTATGCACCCTCCCACCCCTCCAGCGGGCACAGGGTATTTTGCTAAAGACTTGCCTTCCACACAGACCTGTGGGAGATGAAAACACTTATTTTCCACCATGCATTTTTCCAAGTCCTCTGTTCAGAAGTAGACAGCACCTCCTCTTCCCTCCAGAACATAGAACACAACAGAATGGAACCTTTAGACCAGTGCACAGCCCTAGTCCTAGGGACATCAAGTACCAAAGTGAAATGAGCTGAGCTTTTTGGGTGGCTGCCCCAGGGTCAAAATATTTACTCATTACCTTGGCCCCTGGATGGAACTTTGATGAAGTATTTGGGGCTGGGCTGCTGCAGTCCTGCTGATGAGCATCCTTCCCTCAGCTGCACCAAGTCCTTCCGCGAGAAGCACAAGCCAAGCAGCGAACAAATAAAGCCACATTAATCCCAGCTCCATTAGAAACACAGAAAATAAATAAATGCTGTTTTCAAATGTGGAAAAAGAAAAAAAATCAATAGGGAAAGAAATATTATTTTTAATCTTCTAAGAGGTTTTTACAAACAACAGGGAGGGGAAAAATTGAAAGCCATGAAAAAAGACTTGCCAATGTCCTTTTAACCTTTATTTATTATCACTCAGTCCACATCAGCCCCTGACTGCAAGATAATTTGGAATTTCATTTTAATTTCAATGTATCACATAATTCAACACAGCTTTCCATGATTTTTTATTTATTTATTTATTTATTTTGTACTGGAAACTTTAAAAATCTCTATAGGAAATGCATCTTAAAAAAGAAAAACATAACCCTTCTGCAGCAGTTACTTAATTTATAACATGAAAAGGGTTTGTGCTAAAATATGATAAAAATAAAATCAACAAACTTCAAAAAGCAAATATTCCTTAATAACATGCTTTAGCTTGAAGGGTGCCTGCTCCTCTGCTTTTCTTTAGCTTTGTCTGCTGCTTGCATTAGAGTGCAAGTTATTTTGAGACTGGCTTTTTGGAAGCCTTGTTGTGAATGTTGTTTAGATTTGTTTAATGGTGTGAGTCTGGCTGTATTAATGGTGAGCTCAGGAGCCTGGGGCAAGCTGGTAGACGAAGGACTTGTGTCACTGGCAAGGCACAAGCAGAGACAGCCCAGCGTTTCCTGTGGGCATCTTGCCCCTGTCCCCTTCACTGCCTGTGAGATGGGGTCCTGTGGAAGATGCCTCTGCTTTTCCTGTCCCAGATCTTGTGTTTTCCTCAACACTGCTTGTCCAGGATGACAGCGAGGTCTGTCCTTCTGTCCCAGCTCTTCCAGGCAGCTGGGGGCTGAGCTGCAAACAGGCTGCAGGTCTCCTGGATGCTGCTTCTGTTAGGTACTGCTCCCTCCCCTCCAGCTCCAAGAGCAGGGTTAGGGTCAGCTAGGAGAGCATTGTCTTCTACCTAACTGAGCATGTGCATCCGTATCTCAACCCATGCCCAAAAAAAAACTCAAAAGAGGAGCTTGTGCTGAGGTGGGAGAGAAGAAACTTCCTGATACAAAGGGTCCGCTTAATGGATGTCTCAGCCTTGGGCTTATTTGTTGTCCTGGAGCTCCCTCGATTGCATAATTTTTCTTGCAGATCATGACTAATTTGTAAAAGAAGTTCCTTGGGCTCTTTCTCTTTTTACTACATTTTTATTTTTAAAAAATTCCAGAACATTAATTTACTTAATAGGACCTGATACAGATGGTGCATTTTGCCTAGGATCTTGGCACTGGTTATGGGCATGAGGAATCTCATATATTCACGTCAGCTTCCCTCCATAGCTGTGTTTATCAGGGGGCTCCTTAAGTGACAGGCACAAAAGGGTTGTTTGTACTCCAAATTGCCAGTTGTTACAGAGTACCAAAAGGCCCCATCTCCCACCACTGAGCTTGCAGTGAAGATGGCAGAGACCTGGCAATGAGCAGACAGACAGTAAATTGCCTCCTAAAGAAAGCTACACCCCAATCCTCACAGC
Source organism: Pelecanus crispus (assembly GCF_030463565.1). Classification (NCBI taxonomy): domain Eukaryota; kingdom Metazoa; phylum Chordata; class Aves; order Pelecaniformes; family Pelecanidae; genus Pelecanus; species Pelecanus crispus. The sequence goes on along the minus strand of NC_134651.1, from coordinate 29,774,711 downwards.
TGCCCCCAGCAGCACTCTGAAGAGTGGTGGCTATTCCACTGCAACATGGCCATGGAAAAAGACAATAATTAAAAATGCTGTTCCACAGTGTATCGATGCCTTGATAGAGGGACCACTCTGCACTACAGTGATTGCCTGTCCAGATGCATCCAGAAAATGTTACCAAGGGGTCCCTGGATGGCAGGTGAAAGTGACATTATTTGTAACGTGCCAGCTGGGGAGGAGAAACCCAGACTTTGACTGGGTCTGCTTTAGAGCATGTATTGAGTGAAACCAGAAGGGCATGCAGGAATTAAACACCCAAGGATATGTGCTCCACTGCTGAAAACCCAACCAGCATTCACCTCCTGCTACCCTGCCATTCAGGTGTGACCGTCACTCTTGCTCACTTCTCTGTGCCTCTCCCTTGGCTTTGCAAGGAACTGGAGGAGCTCTGCAGATGTCTGGCTTGGAGCCAGTGCTTGGCCAGGCTCTGAGCACCAAGGACACATCAAGACTACCAGGTCAGAGATAGTCAGAAGCAAGAGCTGGTATCCTGAGGTAGCATTCCTCTCTGCCTTTGCCTTGCTCAAAGGGTAGACATTGAGGCCAACAGCAGGTTTATCATCAGCAGAGTTTGACAGCAAGAGGGTGAGGTCTACCCCACTGGAGATGGTAGCCATCTGGGTGATCTACCCAAAAAGTCCCTGGGATGCTCAGTCACAGACAGGAGGATTGATATTCTGAATGAAAAAGACAGGTAGATGCAAGGCCCAATAAAAGTTCTTGATGGCCATTGGGGTCTCCAGCTCCCTTCTGGATGAAACCATCTGCACCAAAGAACCGAGCACTGTAGGTCCAGACACCAGGGCTGAGTAAAAGACTTCTGCCAAAAAATGAAATACTACCCTTCACTCTCCAAATGAGCACAGTTGCTAGTGAGGTGGCCATGGGCTTAATCTCTCTTCTCTAACACATGTTCACTTGTTTACTAGTCTCAAAAATATTTATGGGAAAAGAGACCTGGACAGCAGCTAATATAAAGAGACACTAAAAAACAAAAACCCACACTGCTCTGAAGCAGCCCCATTCCCGAGCCCCATCACCTGCATGTCTCAGACAGCTGATGTGTCTGGGAGGCACCTAGTCTCATTTCTGCACAGCCCCAAGCTGTTGTCACATCTAAACAAATAGTAACAACAACAAGACTTGGCTGAAAATGCCAATTTGAGACAGAAACATAGCTTTTTGAATCAGCAGAATTATCCATGAGTAAATCCCCTTTTTATTTCATCAAAAACCTGTGGGAAAATGGATAGTCTTTGTAAGTATAAAATTATATAATTTCAGTGTTCAGATATTCATGGCGCCCCCATGAGTGAGACAATAAAGGTCTGCAAAACCTGAACTTTTTCTTCATTTTCTCTGGATTTTTTTTGTCAGGGGAAATGTTTTTGTTAGAGAGGTCCATAAAATTAAGAAGAATAATTTCAGCTCAGGAGCTGTTACGCTTTGGACTGATCAACCTGCACCAATCCCAGCAGAGATGGCAATTTCATGCAATTATTATACACCATGACACGCAAGCATGAGCGACCAGTCCAGGAGCAGTACAGCAAACTCATCATGCCCTATTTAGCAAAATGTTCACTGCCAATGTGAAATTCTGACCCTTACATTTTATTAAAAGGATTATATCTTAAAGCAAACTATTTCAGTCCCTTAGCTAGCTCCTTTCTGTGAAAACTTTCAAGACAATTTTGAAGACGGTGTCAGGATCAAGATGAAACAGTTCTGCCTTTCCATCTCATTTCTTCCACCTCTCTCCAAACCTGCTCAGATCCTTTTCTTCCTCTGGTGTGTCCCGCCTCATGGTGTAAGCCTCAGTTTGCAGAGGAAACATCCTTTCACACAATCTCATTTCACTTTTAAGCAAATACATGCAGTTAAATAGATTGCTATGGGGTCAGCTCTTCTGCTGGTGGAAATGGACTCAAGCAGGGATCCAGTAGGTCTCCACCAGGTGGAAGATGTCCCCAGTAGGTCACCTGCACAGCCTGGAAAGCCAGAAAAGTGTCTTCAAGGCCAGAGGTGCTGGAAAGGCAATTTTACCCCAGATCAGTTTTGTACCCATTCTAGTTAATCGTAAAAATATACCATTTCTATTGTATAGGATTGCATATGTATGTTGCAAGGAAGGGTGGTGCAGGGGGGGCACATGTTGTGGTAGATTTGATAGAACAGCTTTGTGTCAAATGAATAGGTAGATTTATTATAGACTTGCCTTGCTCCAAGCTTCAGATGAGAGAAATCCTATAATCCCGCCCTGCTTTAATACTGGATTAATGTGGATTTGTTAATAAAATGCTAGTGAAATCAAGAATAATTTGTAATTAACTCAAACTTCTACTCCCTGCATCATTTTGAGTATTTTTTAGTAGAGATGAAGAACAGTTTCCACGGCTGCACACACTCCAGCAGAGCACCACAAGTGGGAGTCTTGGTGAAAAAACCAAAACCACTGCAATAGAGCAGCTTGAACTCACTGCAAAAGAAATGACCCAGACAACGCTGAAATACCAGCCACAACTCTGCAGACCTGAGGGACTGATTTCTGTTACCAGAACCCTGTTCAGATCCAAGATGTCAACACTTCTGAGGATAAAACCCAAAACATTAACCCCCAAAACAAGTGCACAAGCAGGTAATTGTTGCAACAAGCAAATACAATATGAACAATACAGAAACTACTTAGCAGGTATGGCAGATTTAGAATTGTAGCATTAATACTGCCCAGTTCTACCTCCTCAACAGCATGAAAAGACCATTTACTGTGTACATGGGTTTCAGGCAAGATACTTTTCTGATCTAAAATCTCTATCAGACCACAGAAACAGAGGATTTGCCCTACCAGATCAGAGTGGTAGGCCATCCATCTCCAAATCCTGCCTCTTGCAATGGTTAAAAAATGAACTAAAATGACTAATTTGTTCAAAGATAACCAAGCTGTGCTTTGCTGTGGGGCAGAAGAAAGGTAGAAGATTGAGACATGGAAAACGCAGTTTTACCCTTGGATAATTTTTGTGCAGGTTTGCACCTTTTCTAGTTAATTGTAAAAAATACGCTGGCTCTATTGTATAGGATTGCATACGCATGCCCTCTGATGGAGAGCTGTGTCAGGAGAAGGGCGAGAGACACTAATGGGAGATGGAGATGACATAGTCTTCCAGGAGCCACCTGGAGGATTTGTCTTCACTGGACACAGACTAGCCATATCCCTGTAGGGAGAAGGTGCCAGTTATTTTTCCATGGCAAAACAGACTGCCGTGAATAAATCTCGCTTTGACAGGGAGTCAGACAAATCCAACATGAGTGATGCCTATCCATGACATTGCAAACAAGGGAAGATGCTTCAGAGAGAAACAGAGAAAATCCCCTCTCTGCGTTAAGCCTGACAAACTCAACTGGTGTCATGGGTCACAATCTGCAGTATTAACCATCGCTATCATTCATTTCAGCCTGGCTTTGACCACTTCACCTGGAGCTCTTATCACTGCCTGCCCTCGGCCACAGAGCATCACTTTTAAAACTTCCCAATAATGACCCTCAGCACAGCCCTCACCTCAGATCAGACTCACTTACCACTGGGGTCATTGGTCAAAAAATCCCAGGAGAGTAGCATCTGTCCTTCATCTTCCTCAGTTTTGGGAACAGCCAGCTGCCAACAGTGGATAACAAAAAAAAAAAAGACAACTTTTTACAGCTACTTCTATCCTCTAGACTAAGTTTTTTTAACGACTCATAACCTATAGTTAAGTCCTGGTATTCAAGAAAGGACTTGTTTCAGCTTTGGCTCTGTCTCTTCCCTGGCTCTTTTTCAGTCAGCAGACATTATACATCTCAGCATGAATGTTTTAATGGGAATGTTATGCACTACAAAGCTCAGCAACTCACAATGGTTGGTTATATCCACTCGGTTTATAAACCTCCTGGCCAGCTGGCCTGCAATTTTGGGCACTGCCACACTTAACAATTATGTCTCTAACCTGCCCCAGCTGCTATTTCAGCAAGTTTTCTTCTCATTTAAGGGAGAATCTGTTCAACCTGATTTGCCTTTTTTTAAGCTGTAGAGAAAGGTCTCTATTTCAGCTATGAGTCTGCTGTGGTATTCTTTGATGATACCGTCAACTGCTTGGACCTTGTATTGGTAAGGAAATATCATCCAGACCTAAAAGACTGTGGGGGCTCCAGCCTGCTTGTGGGGTCTGGCTGAGATCCTATCCTCCTGCCCCAGGTTTTGCTGCAAAATAACATTGGGGAGCCAAGAGGACAACACTTAACTATTAGACACCATGCAGAAGTCTATTCAACTGCCTCCATCCTTCAAAGTCCTTCCACTCTTTCCCTGACATTAATTGGAGACATCAAAAGTTGATTTTTTTTGATATATGGAAACAAGCTGCCTTGAGAAATGCTACCCTGTTTTCAGACTTGTATACAAGTGAAATTGCAGTAAGTGCAATTTCACTGTTATCCCAAGCCCTCACTTGTGGTACCTCCCTCCCCAGGCTCATTGGGAGAACCTGTTCTTATGACTATTGCTTCGGCAGTGCATCCCCTCCCCAACCCAGACATGATCCTGCACTCCCAAGTGCCTCTGCTGCTCCCACCAGCTCTTCAAAATATCCTGGACTTTTTAATTCTGGACTGTGGCAAACCCAAAGCAAACAGAAACCATTCTGTTAAGTGCTGTAGACCTCTCTCGTCTTCGGAGGAACTTGAGAACAAACTGCTTGGCATGCAGCTTTCATGTCTGTCCCTTGCGACTCATTGTGCATTGAGGTTAGTTCAGGTATTTTATGTCTCTTGAGTCCACCTGGAATCTCACCATTTAATTTGGATCATTCTTACTTGCACCTTTGTTGTCTGTATTCTTCGTACTTTTGTTGTATGTGGAGTTGGGTTTTTTCTCCTGTTCCCTTCTGGCCCTTAGATGGTAAGTCTTTGTCCAAGACTACTGTTTTGAAAGGCATGGAGTTTGGATGGTATCATAAGAGTGTCAGAAGTGCTCCCTCTTGAATAGAGGCAACTTTGTATAGAGAGATCTAATAACCTTTTATTAGACCAATCAGTATAGTTGGAAGAAATACCAGTATTCAGGTATACAAGCCTTTTTGTATCCCTCAAAAATTCACATTCTCTTTAAAATACTTTGCTTGAAACAGTTACCAGAGCGTTTACACAAAATACCCTCTGGGAAGGGAGAAAAACCCTCACTCCAGGTCAAAAGCTTTGCTTTCATCCTTGCCTTGGGCTGAAACAAAAGATTTGATTGCCTTTGGGTTCTTTAGACATTGGTGGGGTGCAAAAGAGGAGACCTTCTGCAGGAATGCATGGTGCTTTCCACACAGCTTTGTTTAATAACAACATGAACTTAATCAGAGAATCACAGAATCATAGGATGGTTTGGGTTGGAAGGGACCTTAAAGATCATCTAGTTCCAACCCCCCCACCATGGGCAGGGACACCTTCCACTAGACCAGGTTGCTCAAAGCCCCATCCAACCTCATCTTGAACACTTCCAGCAATGCGGCACCCACAACTTCTCTGGGCAATCTGTTCCAGTGCCTCACCACCCTCATAGTGAAGAATTTCTTCCTTATATCTAATCTAAATCTACCCTCTTTCAGTTTAAAGCCTTGTTCTGTCCTGTCACAACAGGCCCTTGTATAAAGTCCCTTTCCAGCTTTCTTGTAGTCCCTCTTCAGGTACTGGAAGTCTGCTACAAGGTGCCCACGGAGCCTTCTCCAGGCTGAACAACCCCAACTCTCTCAGCCTCTTTTCACAGGAGAGGTGCTCCAGCCCTCTCATCATATCCATGGCCCTCCTCTGGACTGCTTCAACAGGTCCATGTCCTTCTTATGTTGGTGGCCCCAGATCTGGACACAGTACTCCAGGTGGGGTCTCATGAGAACAGAGTAGAGGGGGAGAATCACCTACCTCGACCTGCTGGTCATGCTTCTTTTGATGCAGCCCAGGATACGCTTGGCTTTCTGGGCTGCAGGCACACATTGCTGGGTCATGTTGAGCTTCTCATCAACCAACACCCCCAAGTCCTTCTCCTCAGGGCTGCTCTCAATCCATTCTCTGCCCAGCCTCTATTTGTGCTTGGGATTGCCCCGACCCATGTGCAGGACCCTGCACTTGGCCTTGCTGAATGAACTTCATGAGGTTCGCAGGGGCCCACCTCTCAAGCCTGTCAAGGTTCCTCTGGATCGCATCCCTTCCCTCCATTGCGCCAATGGCACCACACAGCTTGGTGTTGTCGGCAAACTTGCTGAGGGTGTACTCAATCCCACTGTCCCTGTCACCAACAAAGATGTTAAACAGTGCCAGTCCCAATACCGACTCCTGAGGAATGCCACTTGTCACTGGTCTCCACCTGGACATCGAGCCATTGACTGCAACAATTTGAGTGAGACCATCCAGCCAATTCCTTATCCACTGAGTGGCCCATCTGTCAAACCCGTGTCTCTCCAATTTAGAGACAAGGATGTCATGCAGGACAGTGTCAGATGCTTTGCACAAGTCCAGGTAGATGATGTCAGTTGCTCTTCCCTTACCCACCAATGTTGTAACCCCATGGTAGAAGGCCACCAATTTTGTCAGGCATTATTTGCCCTTAGTGAAGCCATGTTGGCTGTCACCAATCACCTCCTTATTTTCCATGTGCCTTAGCATAGTTTCCAGGAGGATCTGCTCCATGATCTTGCCAGGCACAGAGGTGAGACTGACTAGCCTATAGTTCCCCAGGTCTTCCTTTTTTTCCTTTTTAAAAATGGGGGTTATGTTTCCCCTTTTCCAGTCAGTAGGAACTTCACTGGTCTGCCACGACTTCTCAAATATGATGGATAGTGGCTTAGTGACTTCATCTGCCAGTTCCCTCAGGACCCACGGATGCATCTCATCAGGTCCCCATGGACTTGTGCACAACTTCAGGTTCCTTAGATGGTCTTGAACTTGATCTTCTATGACATAAACTATTTAATAAACTATGACATAAACTATGAAAACTATGACATAGTGGCCATCATGGAAATATGGTGGGGTGACTCACACAACTGGAGTGCTGCAATGGATGGCTATAAATTCTTCAGAAGGGATAGGCAAGGAAGGAGAGGTGGTGGGGTAGCCCTGTATGTTAGGGAGTGTTTTGATTGTCTAGAGCTTAATGATGGTGATGATAGGGTTGGGTGTTTATGGGTAAGAATCACGGGGAAGGCCAACAAGGCAAATGTCATGGTGGGAGTCTGTTATAGACCACCCAACCAGGATGAAGAGGCAGATGAAGTATTCCATAAGCAGCTGGGAGAAGTCTCACAATCGCTAGCCCTTGTTCTCTAGGGGGAGCTCCCAGTTGACTGGAGGTTACCAAATGTGACACCCATCTACAAGAAGGGCCGGAAGGAGGATCCAGGGAACTACAGGCCTGTCAGTCTGACCTTGGTGCCAGGGAAGGTTATGGAGCAACTCTCTTGAGTTCCGTCACGCAACATGTGCAGGACAACCAGGTGATCAGGCCCGGTCAGCATGGCCTTATGAAAGGCACGTCCTGCTTGAATCCTTGATCTCCTTCTATGACAAGGTGACCCACTTAGTGAATGAGGGAAAGGTTGTGGATGTTGTTCACCTGGACTTTAGTAAAGCCTTTGACACCGTTTACCACAGCATTCTTCTGGAGAAACCGGCTGCTCGTGGCTTTGACGGGTGCACTCTTTGCTGGGTAAAAAACTGGCTGGATGGCTGGGTCCAAAGAGCTGTGGTGAATGGAGTTAAATCCATTTGGTGGCCGGTCACAAGTGGTGTTCCCCAGGGCTCAGTACTGGGGCCAGTTCTGTTTAATATCTTTATCAATGATCTGGAGGAGGGGATTGAGTGCACCCTCAGTAACTTTGCAGATGACACCAAGTTGGGTGGGAGTGTTGATCTGCTGGAGGGTAGGAAGGCTCTACAGGGGGATCTGGACAGGCTGGATCAATGGGCCGAGGCCAGTTGTATAAGGTTCAACAGGGATAAGTGTGAGGTCCTGCACTTGGGTCACAACAACCCCATGCAGCACTACAGGCTTGGGGAAGAGTGGCTGGAAAGCTGCCTGGCAGAAAAGGACCTGGGGGTGCTGGTTGACAGCTGGCTGAACATGAGCCAGCAGTGTGCCCAGGTGGCCAAGAAGGCCAACAGCATCCTGGCTTGTATCAGAAGTAGTGCACTTTGGGACATGGTTTAGTAGGCATGGTGGTGTTGGGTTGATGGTTGGACTGATGATCTTGGAGGTCCTTTCCAACCTTAATGATTCCTAGTTTTACTTCATTAAAAAATAATCCAGCCACCAAGCCAGGAACATGAAATTAATTATTACTCGACCCTTAATTGGTTTAGTGGTGGACTTGGTAGTGTTAGGTTAATGGTTGGACTGGATGATCTTAAAGGTCTTTTCCAACCTAAATGATTCTATGATTCTATGAGAAATAGAGTGGACAGCAGGACTAGGGAAGTGATTGTCCCCTGGTTCATGGCACTAGTGAGGCTGGACCTTGAATACTGTGTTCAGTTTTGGGCCCCTCACTACAATAACGACATTGAGGTGCTGGAGCGTGTCCAAAGAAGGGCAACGAAGCTGGTGAAGGGTCTAGAGCACAAGTCTTATGAGGAGTGGCTGCGGAAACTGGGGTTGATTAACCTGGAGAAAAAGAGGTTCAGGGGAGACCTTATTGCTCCCTACAACTACTTGAAAGGAGGTTGTAGCAAGGTGAGGGTTGGTCTCCTCCCAAGTAACAAGTGATAGGACAAGAGGAAATGGGCTCAAGCTGCGTCAGGGGAGGTTTAGATTGGATATTAGGAAAAATTTCTTCACTGAAAGGGTTGACAAGTAGTGGAACAGGCTGCCCAGGGAAGTAGTTGTGTCACCATCCCTGGAGTAAAGACATGTAGATGTGGTGCTTAGGGACATGGTTTAGTGATGGACTTGGCAATGCCAGGTTAACAGTTGGACTTGATGATCTTAAAGGTCTTTTCCAACCTAAATGATTCTATGATTCTATGATTCTCCTACAGTGGGTGGTTATTCATTCTCCCAGACCCTGCCTTTGCCTTCTGTGACTTGAGCGGTGTGGCTTGAGCACTCGCTGGTGAAGACTGAGGCAAAAAAGTCATTGAGTACCTCAGCCTTCTCCATATCCCTGGTAACCAGGTCTCCCATTTCCTTCTGGAGAGGGCCCACATTTTCCATAGTCTTCCTTTTATCACCAACATACTTACAGAAGTTCTTCTTGTTGCCTTTCGTGTCCCTGGCCAGATTTAATTCTAGCAGGGCTTTAGCTTTCTTAACCTGATTCCTGGCTGCTCAGACAATTTCTCTGTATTCCTCCCAGGCTACCTGTCCTTGCTTCCACCCTCTGTAGGCTTCCTTTTTGTGTTTGAGTTTGTCCAGGTCCTTGGTGAGTCTTAATGAGCCTCATTAAACTCACCAGAAGTTTTGCAGAAAGTGAGGTCCCTGACATACGAGATGTTAGAGCAGGGTCTAAAGCAGGATCTTCTGGCCACAAAGCTAGCTTAAGGCAAGAGGGCTGGCTTATCCTTTTGCTGAGAAATTAATGGATGACCAGTACTGCCAGACCAAAGACGGTGAGACCCTGCCCCCAGGGAAGGGTGTATGAAGAAAAATAAGTGTGACACAGATGCGGAGGTGATGAAAATACTGCTTTATTGACATCTGGGTAGGGCAAAGAGGCTTCCTTTGAGTTAAGCCTCCCCAAGCAAATCAAAGGGCAGGGATTCCTGAGAGATTTCCTCCTTTATACAAAGGTCGTTGCATCCAGGATCAGAAGAAGGACGGCATTACTTAAAATTACTCTTTTTGAATCTCAAATAACACTCCATACTGTAGGCTCTTGGAGAATGCCCTCCAGCTCCATGATGTTTGTTTTCCTGCTTGCCAAGCACATCCAAGTCCTGCATGGATCTGAAGGAAAAACAGTGCAGGCTGAGGTCACAAAAGCTCCACAAACCAGAAAAGACAAATTATTTTCTATATATTAATCATGGCTTCTCTTATTCATTTTGTCTCTAAATTATATAACCATGATCTGTCTAATCTCTCTTTGCATGGACATCTTTCCATGCTCTTAATAATTTCCTTTGCCCTCCCCTAGACATTTCCTGTGTCTGCATTTTGAGGCAGGTAGGCTGGAATAGAAAACATTATTCTGGGTGAAGGTGTATCATCCAGTTCTGTAATTCCATTAGTGTTTTGAGTACTGTTATCTCTTTTTGAATACAGCCTGGCATTTTCTTGGTGTTTTGGTTCATCAATGCATTTTGAGATTGCACTGAGCTCATGGCAAAGACAACCAGGATTTGTACCAACAACTTGCAATTTTTGTCATTTCTTTTTTTTTTTTTTTTTTTTTTTTTTTTCCTTCAGGTGCCTTACTTGGGTCCCAATTTCCAAAAAGCTAATTCTCAGTGCTAGGAAGGGCAGGTCCTTTCACAATGGTTCATTCCAAGCTCTCTGCCATGGGATGGGAGAAGGACAAACACTTCTCAGCAGTTTTCCTTCTCCTGCTCCCTGAGAAACTTAGTTTGCTCTAAGATTTTCAGAGGGAAGTTAAAATTGTAACCACCCTTTTTTTTTTTGGCATTCCTTTGACTGCCTGGGGCTTATCTCCAAAGCTATTTGGAGGAGGTTTCTAAAGGTGATGAAACAGGTAGATGAAAAACCAAATTACATTAAAAACCACTATTCTAAACCAATCTCTCCTCTAATTAATGCCAACATAAACCACGTAATTCCCATTTTATAGCAGCCTCAGGAAAATCTCTTTCCTGAAGGAAGTGTGCAAGGAAGGAGTCATGTATCCAGTGGGAGGCTTGCTTTGCTTAAAAGGTAACTTTTAAAGTTATCTTCTGTTCTTCTCCAGGACAGGAAAGGAAGGATCTAGCTGGTACCTTCCACATCTCTTCCTTTTTATGTGCTGAGAATAAAACAACTGGGGGGTATGTGAGAGAGGCCTTACTGAAAAGGAAATCTGAGCATCCATGGCCTGCCAGGAATCCCACTGTCCTCCTGACCACCATAACCAGGAGCTCAGCAGTGGATCTGAGGAGGCACTGGGCATTTCAGTAGGCCCTCAGTGAGGTATTAATGCCCTTAGATGCAAGGAAGGACAGGGATGCTGAATGCCTTCATTGCCTTAACTGAATGACCAGTTCTTCAGGCACAGGGCTGAGTTTTACATTTGCTCAGGTCCAGGATTTATCAAGAGTTTGTAGTCCTTATGACCTTAATTTTGCTGCAGTTAAGAAGACAAGACACTTGCAGCAGGGTTTTGGATGGCTGCAAGAAAACCAAATCAAAATGTCTTCCTCAACATAAAAGGTTCCCTGTGGTTTGAGTTTGGGAGCTGCTAACATCTCCTGCACCAGCCTACATTGGAGGGGATTCCCAGTGCTAACTGTGAAGGTACAAGAACATGAATCAAATCATACACACATTCTGAAAAAAATAAAAATGACCATGCAAGAAGTACACTTCTTACACCTTGACACCTCTGAGCTCAGTTTCCACATGCTGGAGTCAAAGAGATTGGGCAGAGCTTGAAGATACTGGCATGCAGAAAAGCAACAGTTTGGTGGGATGAGAAGGAAGGTAGCCCAGTGGGGTTGGCTGCTTCATGACACCCCTTCCAGGTCCTGCAGGGGCTGTCGGGGAGCATTTGGTTCATCCCATGGACTGCTGCTTCAAAGGCTGAGCCTACAAACAGGCAATGATTATTTCTCCTGGGTCTAATGATCAAGAGACTCAACACTCAATTAGGCAGAGTTCCAAGAGTGTCCGACCACAGTCTGCAATGTTATAGGAGGACTCCTTAGGACCTTAGATCAGACCATCAGCATGATCAATTGATGTTAACACTACTGGCCTTGTTAATTGTGATGAAGCTTCCCAAGGGGAACAGGACTAAATGAGCAATACATATCAAAGAGTAACTGAAAACCCATTATGTATTGTTGTCTCTTTGTTGATTTGAGGAGGACGTGATGAACTAGGTACTAATTACATTAAAACCCACTGTATTCTAAACCAATCTCTCCTCTAATTAATGTCAACATAAATGGAGTCATTCCCATTTTATAGCAGCTTAAGCAAAATATTAGTTACTGAGGGCAATGCATGCAGGGCAGCACTGGGATGTGCAGTATTAACATGTCTTGACATGCAAACCAGAAATTTCCACTCCCAAAGCACAGAATCGAGATGCAGGTAGCACCAGGGTCCTGCAGTAACATTTCATTGAGTCCTATGTCTTTCCACACCACCATGCAGCTGCATGCAGCCACGTCCTTGTGCATGCAGCACAATCATGCGCGTGCACGTTGCACAAAGTAATTTTTCCTCAGCATCAGGAAAGTTCCCCTTTCCACTTAAATGGCTTTCTTTTTCTGATTCATTTTTACTTTATTTTATTTTATTTTTTTATTTATTTCTCTTCTGTATCCTTTTCAATCTGGAAAGTGACTTGGCCTCTCTTCCCCCCATCTATTTTCCTCCTGCCACTATTCAGTTTAGGCATGAAACACAGAACTAGATTGAAAGCATTCAATGGCCATTCAATCGGAGAAGAAAAGAGCCCCTCAGAGCTTTATTAGATATGAAGATCCACAATAAAAATCAATTTCTGCCTCTTTATGCAGTTTAAATGACAAAGCACCCACCCATTCTGCAGCCATTGTGCCTGGGAAATGTAATTCAGCGCCGGAGCTGGGACCAGAACACCACGGACTTGCTGACCTGTGCCGGCAGATTCCAGTATGATACAGACCTTCGCAGATAATGACAGCCACTTCATCTCACTGCAGGAAAAAAAAGTTATCTGATATCTTCGAGGGTTAAAAAGGCTATGTGGGCAGCATTTTTAATAGCATTCTAAATCAGCATCTTAAAAATACCTCTTCTTTTTTCGAGCATCCCCCTCCTCACTTTTTCCACTCTTTCAGTCCCCATTGGCAAACCCCATCCATGGTCTTGTATTGCTTCTACTCTTTGGGGAAGAGTCCTCCCCAGATGCTTAGCTGAAAGCAAGCAGATTAGAGAGCAAACTTGATGACTGCAAACATTCAGTCAATCAGTGTGACATGCAGGAATTTATTTAGGGAGTGTCTGCAGCTCTCTGGATAAATGAGGGCTGCACAGTGCTGTGGGGCAAGGCTTTCAGGTCCAACTGCTGAGATGCTCTGGGCAGGTCTGAGCTGTGCCAGGGTATGAGCAGGATTTGGGCTATCGTCCCCACGGTTTTCCTTAAATCGCTGTTGCAACTGGCTCTTTCCTCATGTAAAAGGCTAGTCTTTGTTTAAACTCTTGGTTTAAATCACGTCTAACAGTTCCTTGGAAAAACTGGACCCTGTGTGCAAATGTCTTTCACATTATTTTAATAATTTTTCTTTTATCCTTATGTTACGGAAAATGGTAAGCATAACTGCCACATCAAGCGTCACTGCTGTGTATATCCTATGGTTTCCATTAGACTTACTTACATAGATTTTTTTTTACTGGTGATCATGCTGACTCCAACACTCACAGGCTTTGAAAGCCACACTCATTTTATCAAAAATTAAATTAGTAGAGGAAAACACAGAAGGAAAGTGAAGTTATGACAATTCTGGAGGTCCTGCTTTTGCATTTGGAGAAGGAAACCCTTCCACTTTGTCCCCAAACCACTTTTTTTCCCCCCACATTTTAAAAATTCCCTTGCAAATAACGCCACTGAATGATGTAACAGTTGAAATTAAATGCTTTGATCTGTCTTGAATAAGTCTGAACCCTTCAGTGACTAATTTTGAAACTTCACAGGGCTTCTGTTTGTATGAAACAAGAGGAGTTATAAATGCCAAAGTGGAATCCGTATCCTCCGCAGAATGGCTGTTCCAGTCCTCCATCACACACGTCTTTCAGTATCTCTGGCCAAAACTCCTCCCTGTGTAGCACAGAGTATTTTGAATGAGTTGTAATTCTTGTTATTCCCACTCAGCCTCATGGCAGCTTTATCTTCATGAAGATGTGCTGTGTGCCTTTTGCAAAGATTTTGGGCTACCTCAGGATAAAATTTTAAGTAGGAGGAATGTGTTCAGTGGAATCTAAGTTTTTTGAAAATGTAATTTTATTTTTAAAATGTTTTGATGTGTTTACAAAACAAAATAACTCTAGACTTCCTCTCCTAGGAAGTACATTTGTGTTTGTTTCCTGGGAAACACTGCCCTTCCTGGTTGTGGATGGACCAGAAACCTGCTGTGAGCCATTGCTTGGTCCTGTGTCCTGGAGCACCCGTAGCACCTTACTACTGAGCAAGTGTTTTACGGAGAAGGTAAGCCTGTGAAACCATTGCATTCACAAAAGCAGATACCTCAAATAAATCAGGACACAAAGTATACAAGTAATACAGATACAATTTCCTGAATAAAGGCGGGGGGCTTCCCACCGCGGGGGGGAGGGGTGGGGGGTGGGCAGTCACCTGGCTCAGCGTGGAGAGGTACCACCAGACCTGGTGAGAGTACGTCCTTTTCCCTCTCTATCTACAAAGGGACCTCATTTCTTGATGTGAAACCAGTTGGACATTATCCCAACCAGGCAAATTATTTTGGAATGGTGCTGCTGGGTGTGCAGTGCACTCAGCAGTCCATGTGCAGTAATCAGCCCAGCTGCCCAAGGACATCAATGAGATATGTGTGCACAAGCTCCTGCATACAACATGGAAAGAGGAGAGGCATATTTCTGAGGGTTTTCCATGGACCTGGACATTATTGCACTGCTGTGATGAAGTCATTTGGTGATTGCTATCTCTCAAGACACGTTATCTCCTGGAGCTCTCACTGCAGCATTGCCAGTGGGCAACGCAAAGTGTCTGTGCTGTGAAACTGTGTGAATGGCCCTTGAAGAGGAAACAAGGGGGAAAAGCACACCACCAGCATCTGGGAACAAAAGACAGGTGTGCTGTGCACTCCCTGCAGTGTATCACCTTAAAGTCCCAGAAGAAATGCCAGAGGCTATGCGTGAGTAATGCTAGAGCCTGTAATTACTAACTTCATCCAGGTGTAGGGAGGTGGGGAAAATCATTATGTCTAAGGTTCACATGAACCAAGTGAAGTAAGATCCAGCATAGCTGAGCTAGAAGGATAATCCTGTTACTGCTAATGAGACTGCTCTTCTCGGGAAGGGCAAGAAAAATTGTGGGTAGATGCACAGATGTGGCACAGGGAACTACTGAGCCACAGGATCAGGTGAAAGGATGGGGCTGAGTCTTGACTTTGTACAATATACTCAGCACTGAGATCCAGGGTTACAGCTGAGCAAAGGCCAGAGACAGGACATGATGGTCCAGTGATGACCTAAAAGAATAATGTCCAAAGATATTAGAGATCTGGTACAGGATGCTTAGACCTGGGTCACAGGTATGGGAGTTTGTGGCCAGAAAAGGAGGCAAAGTCAGGGCCAGTGAGGCAGCAATGTGTTTGTGGTGGGATGTATTGGGAGAAGAAACTTGGTTAGGTGCCTGATGGCAAGAAGAGCTGTGGTACTGATGTGATGCACATGTATGAAAGCAAATGCAATTCTGGGACGTCTCCGGCAAGGGTGTTTCCAGTGCAGAAAAGTGTTCATGCCATTGTGCTACTGAATCCCTCTTAGGAAAATGGCCAGCTCTTCCAGCCACCTGCTGTTGGGGAAAGATGGGCTTGTCAGGAACCATGGCTTGGTAAGGCTCGGACAACAAGCAGCAAGACAGAAACATGTCCCACACATGAGGCAGAAAGAGCTTGGCTTGGTTACTCCAGTAAAAGAGAAACCTGGGGAATACGCAGGAAATATATCACAGGATTAAACGTGAGGGAGAGGAAAGAGTTGCTCCAATCACAGGACAGCATTGGCACAAGAGCAAAGTGAGATAAAATAGCCATGAATAAATTTAGGCAGGAAATCAGTGACCATGGGAAGATCCATACTCTGGAGAAGCCTCCCAAAAAGGCTGGAAACTCGTGTGAGACAAAAAAAAAGATGGAAATAGAGGTGCTTACAAAGGGGATAAGACGAAGAGACACACCAACTTAGTGGACAGAAACGGTCCCTTTCAGTCCCATATTCCTGTGGCACTAAAAGGCCATGTAAAGAAAAACGTGGCTCATTTTTTTGCACATATATACATATGCATGTGTATATATGTGTGTGTGTATACACACACACGCGCGTGCGCGCGCATAGTGTTTGTGCAGATGGATTGTCATCAATATAATCAAGGTCAAAGACATCATGCACTCCCAGCCCTGGAATGCTACAGTGACAGAAAGCAGGCAACATGATTTAAGATTGTCTCATTTTTTTAGCAGACTTTTCTCACATTTGTCATCTGTCACCAGTTCAAAAACTGTTAGGAACCGACAGCAATCAGCAGCATAAAGAGCTGATAGACAAAAGTAAACCTCTGGGTAAATGGTGTGGTTGAGAACAGATTCAGCTGATTTTGGCAGAGGCAGAGATCTGGTGCGGTGACACTGGAAATCTTTTCTAGTTGCAGCTTGCTCACAAAAGCCACGGGAGAGGGATACACCCAGATTGCAAGGAAATACTGTGAGCAATTTGCCTGCTCTCCTCTGCGGGTTGAGTGGACTATAAACCCTCCTTGCTGCTGCTGAAGAGAGAAGCCCAGGAAGAGCCATGTCTCAGCATCCCCGACCTGTGGAGTGATGGGCAAGGATGGATGCCAAAGAGCAACACATACCAGGCAAAAGGTTTGCCTGGAAGCAACGCACCTTTGGAGTCAGGTTTCTCTGCCCAACAGAAAAGCATTGCAAAACACCAAGAGACATGAAGTTGCTTGGGGCATTGGCTATTAAATCAGTGCCAAGTGATAAACTGAGGGTAATAAGGAAAATAACACAGGATGGCAACAGTCTATGCATGACTCTCAAGCAAACTGTGAGGAGGCAGTGAAAATATGTTCACCAGGTTCCTAAAAGGATAAGGACACATGTGGCAAGTGCCTGGCATGACACATGCAGAGAGGAAATACTTGGTTTATGAAGAAGAGGGCAACCTACTAATCTTAATTATGTCACCAAGGGCTAATAACTCACAGTGTAAACCCACAAAGCCTGCAGTGAAGCAGTTTATTGATGGTGTCATTAACATCATATAAATGTATGGTCTTCTTCTGTTGGTCACTGGCTGACCTGTGCTTAGACTTGTGATGTAATGACTGCCAGGTACATCCTGGCATCCTCCATCTATGCATCCTCCATCTGTGTGCTCCTGCTGCATTTGCCTCAACTTTCCCAGCTCTCACCATGGGCTGACCCATTTCAGATCATCTTGCATTTGTCAATGGTTAGGAGAGAACACAGCTAGATGTCAGGACCGGTGCGGCGTGAAGTAACTTGTTGCACCACGATAATGTGTAAGTGTGTTTGAGCTCCAAGAGAAAGAGGCACATTCAGTACTCATAACCAGAGGGAACTGGAGAAATTATTTCTGCTCTTTTGTGTGAATCACAAGGAACAACCCCCCCCCCCTCAAAAGTGAGAACAATTAGCACAAATTGATGGTGGCACTTCAAAAGTTGTATCAGTTCCAGCTGCTTGTTACTGGGCCATGAGACAGTGAAACTGCAGAAGGATATTCCCATGCAGAAGGAAAGACCTTTTTTCTAGCTTTGAGGATCTAGTTGTGGCATCATGGAGTTGTTTGGTGAAGAGATACAATCAGGGCCATGCTGAAAAGCAGCCTGATCTGGTTCAACCAAACCCATTGTTAAGAAATACCCACATCAAATTCTTCTCCCTGCTCTTGCTGCCTCATGTCCCAGGAACTGTCTTCTCTCTGCTTGGTGCCTGGTCCTACTCCTCCTCCCAAACCCTCCAGGCTTGGGCCCAGAATTTCCATATATCATACAACAGGCTCAATCCATCCTGGCTCCATGCCCCTGGCCCCAGCCCAAGACCAGTCATCTGGCAGAGTAGCCCAGTAGACAATGGTGATTCAGCCTTATATAAACCAAGAAGAGGCAGAGGAAGTGAGTGACAGAGCATCAGGCAAAACCCACAAATGTGAAGCTTCAGGAAAACAGCAAGACTGACTCTTAAGTCCCAGGATGGGCACGGAAACCCTCTGCAAAACATGTATTTCTGTACCATGTGACGTTCTACTAAACAACTCCTTAAACTGTAAGCAGGTGCCTGTACAACACGCAAATGGTGGAAAGCAACTGTTATCCTCTGCTTAGGAGAAAGGTGGCAACCTAGTGAGAAAGCAAGAGATGAAGTACTCCACTGGGGCTGAAGGCCCCTGGACAGGTTGTCTCATTGGCAAAGGACAGTTTGCATGGCAAAGGACAGTTTGCCCACCAAAGACTGGATGGGACATGCTGCTCTCCCATCCAGAGCACTCTGGAGGAGGTTTGTAGAGAAGGATCAGGGGTCCTGAGGAACATCAAATTGAAGATGAGTCATCTGTGTGCCCTTGCAGAGATGAAGTCTAGCTGCATGGTGGTTAAGGTAGCAGCACAGCCACTAGGGCAAAGCAAATTATTTTTTCTGTCTCTTGTGTGGTCACATCTGGAGTGCTGTGGACTGTGTTGGGCTTCCTTGTACAAACAAGAGACTGGCAAACTAGACAGAGCCTGGCAAAGAGCCGCCAGGAGGACTTTGGAGCATCTGATGTTTGAGTAGTGGCCTAGGAGCTAGGTTTGCTCAATATGGAGAAGAGGTGAAGGGGTGGATCTAGTTACTGTCTTGCACTGCCTAAAGGGGGTTTATGAAGAAGATGGGACCAGTCACCAAAGTGATACAGCCAAGGGGCAAGAGTTGACAGACACAACTTACAAGAAGGGGAAATTAACTGGGCATAAGAAAAAACTCTCCACACTGGGCATGGTCAAACCCTGTGACAGAGGCCAAGACATTGAACTCAGAGGAGAAAGCACTGTTAAAAAGAAATTTAGGAAGGCCTGTGATGTAGCACTGCTGTCCAGGCAGTAGATAAAGCAACATTAGCCCTGCCCTGCATGAGAATGCAGCCCATGGTGCTATGCCTTCAGGATGACCAGCAAGGGCTCTAGGTTCTCCAAAGTGGGAGGGGGACACTTGTGGACAATAGGAGGGGAAAATGGTTTTGGTTAAAATCTCCTTTTCAGGAGTGGGCAGATCTCATGGATCATGAATGTCAGGTACATCTATTTGCACAGAAAAAATAGAGCTGCAAGTGGAGTGAGTAAAAACCACAACCAAAACTTTCTTTTAAAGTCATTGCTTGTTTCATAGGGATGCTCTTGAGATACAATCATTTGTACAGGAGGACACTTGAGGCAAAACACTAATATGAGTAGACAAGCCCGTTTTCATGGCAGGCCACTCTACAAGAGTTTTGAATATGGAAGTACCTTCTGGCAATGCAGGAAGTACAATGTATATCGGCACACACTTACTAGGACTTTGCAGATCAGCAGGAACTTACTGGAGCACACTTGACATTCCTCTAGGCCCCAGAAATGATTGTTAATACTGGCAGAAATTGAAGGCAGATTTTACAGAAAATAATGTGCACATGAATCTAATTGCATGTCGTGTTTTTCCAGGGCACAGAAGTACTGGGTGATGCCATAAGACCATGGAAGAAATTGCAGAATATCTTAGGGCACATGGGTAATCCAGCATGACCATCTCAGATAATATACTTCAGCTTGTTTATCAAAGATTGCAATTCTTCCTCTTCCTCAACTTTTGGAGTTCACCCATAGCCAAGCAGGCAGTTTTGTGCAGATGTTTAAAAGAGTATTAGAATAAAATGAGCAAGATGCTTGCACCATTGTATTGCAAATTGATTGAGCCTGGTCCTCAGCTGGTGTCCTTGCTATGCAGACCAACAGCAGGTTAAGAGCTGGCCTGTGATTACTTGTGACATCTATTGCAGATCCTGATCCCCAAAATGCAGTGGAGTGGTCTTTACTGGTTTTCTTAATGTGAGCTGTATCTGCAATTTTACTTCTTTTGAGAAGATTTATAAAAAGAACTGATAGAACAAACCCCCTATTCTTCTTCCTGGCATTTTATCTCTAAACTAGAGGGGTCTGGGAAAGAATTATACAGGTTGTTTAATCAAAAAAAAGGAAAAGAAAGAGGCAAAGGGTCAGTTCCAAACAGTAATGTCTGCCCAACTAAAACAGGAGAAATTTAAAGATTAATGGATATTAAGAGCAGATCACCTTGGCAGACTGGCTACAGAGAAGGGGAATCTAAAACATGTACAAAAGGGTTAAACCAAATACAGAGAAAATGTTGTTGACTTAATTATTCTAAAACTGATGTTCAAGTGGAAAAGAAGCATTGAGTTTGGAGAGGGCAGACTTGGGGCGGGGGGGGGTATGTGAAAGGAGCTCACACTATTACTGCATCTAGTTCCAACATTTTGAGATATTTTTGCTCTTCCCCAAGTCTGCGGATCCAAAATCAGCAGCCTGTTCGGTTTTTCACTTACATAGGCCAGAACGAGATAGCTTTGATTTTACAGAAACCTGTGAGTCAGGTTCTGATTTTGCAAAAGCCACACCAAGCATCTTCTTAATCTGGTCTGCATTTGAAATGAGCCAATATGGGAGAGGATGAATTCAGATAAACAGTGCCAGTATTACATCATTTATGCTGTTTATGCATGTGAACAATTAATGTGGCTGGTGTCCAGTGCAATTGCCAGGCTCAGGATGTCTCTACCTTTTTCCCAGACCACGTGCATTATAGACATCAGGAGAAGAGGGAAGGCTGGTGAGAAAGGCAGAGCTGAGCAAACCTGGTTCATGTGTGAATGCCAGCAGCTACGGGGACAATGTCGGCCAGATTTTTGGCTGTTGCAACCCCAATGGATCTCCATTGGCTGATGCTGGCCCTGGATTTGCAGAATAGCTGGCTAATAGCTGCATCGTATTGCTTGCACTTTCAAAGACCCATCAGATGAAAATAGGAGTTAAACACACAGTTCCCCAGGTCTGAAACACTTTGTCCCAAGGTTTGGGTTAGCCTTGCCTCCAAACCCAGACTGAAACATGCTGAAAATTGGACTTATTTGCGACCACACACACAGACAGATACAGTCCTGCCCCTCTGAGCCACTGACTTGTGAACTTGAGGCAGGGCAAAAATCCTGCAGACCTCTCCTCTTCGTCCTGCACCATGCAGATGTTCCATGTGCTCTTCCACCTGTAAATGAGTTTTCCAATATCCTTTGTCCCCCCTCCCCCAGGGAAGAGGACATGGGGAAGGGTTTATTTATTTAGACCATTTTACTGCCTGATCAGAATTACCCGTCTGAGAGGGGGATTTGAATGATACCTTATCTGGGGTCTCTCTCCCTCTCTTTAATGCTTGAAATCAGAAGCTTTGCTGCATTTATTTTTTTTTTTTTTAATTACAATGGAAGGAGAAAGGGATTGAACAGTAAAGTTAAAATAAAATTAGAAAAAAAACCACTTTAAAAGTACAATGCGAATGAAAAATGATGGTTTTACTCCTTGCCTTAAAGTAAAATAGCTTTTATCTTTTTTCCCCCTTACAACAGCCTCCTCTACCTAGATAATGCATTTGGTTAGATTTATTTGCTCAGCCCAGAAAACTTGACACTAAGGGGATTATTTAGTCTTAGATTCGCTGTAGTCCATAGTAATAGCCAACAGGGAAAGGAATGAAGCAGCGATATTAGCAGGAAGATGGGAGGGGAGGGTGGACGGGGGAGGGGGTGGCAGGGACTGCAGCTAAGCAAAACTGCTTGCATAAACACCATTAAGAAGATTTAGACATTGCTTTTCTTATCATCAGCACTCCTGGAAGAAATAAAAAAAAAAAGAGAGAGAGAAAGGAGAAAGGAAAAGGGACAGGCCCTGACTTGCTGTGCATGCGTTTCCATCAAGGTTCAACAGAAAAATAAAACCAGCCCAGGGTGCATCTGCAGCAATTCTGCCAACCTCTCCAAGTTACCCTATCATGGTCCAAAAGAGACATTGGTTCCACATGTTAAGAGGAGGAAGGAGCATGTCCAAAGAGGAGGAAACACACAGTTTTCCTGCACAGACTTGGGCAATTTTATAGATATCCATGAGAGCACATTTATTTTTCTGTAAAATGCTTGAATTTTCTTTGTGCACTACCAAGAAATAGAATGCACATGGTGCAACAGGAGGGAGAGGTTCATGAGAGGTAGATGTCAAACTTTAACAGGCAGAGCATTTGGCAGCCCAACTTTTGGAAAATGTCCCAGATCAACTGGCCACTGACTCCGTGGAGGACACAGCAATCGTGAGGAGCATCGACTCTGGGACAGGCAGAAGGTGACTCTGGGAACTTTGTTGATCAGTGGAAGGAAATGTGTAGGAAATCAAAGTGCTAGAAGTGCTTTCCAAGTGTCTGGAGCAAGCCATTGAGCGGCAGTTGTCCCCTCAGAGTGCAGGTCCCCTCCTGGCCAGTGTTTGCTGGTGCCATTCTCACAATGTGGCTCAGATCCAGCCAGGGAGGGAGAGACATCTAACCAGTGGTCTTCCCTAGGAACATGGGGTCAAAATGCTTTTCTGCATTCCCACCATGACTGGTTATGAAAACCTCTAAGTCTAACAGTGTTAGAGGCATACACATCTCAGGACAACAGATATTAAATAAAGTTTATTCATTGAACACAGTGAACGAGCGGATGAGCAGAGGATCAACCATCTGGTCTATTGATGAGGACACCATGAGCAGGTCTGAGGGCTTCCTCGTATGAACATGACATGTCCTAGAGAAGGGATGGGAATGGCTGACAACCCAGGTGATGGGGTGACCCAGTAACTCAGCCTCCTTCTCCTCCCTGCTCCTGCTGGAAGGAGGCACAAGCACTCCCACTGCCCAACCTCTGAGCTCTGTCACCCTGGGGTATTTCCTTGCACCATTGTGAACAGTGTTACTGAAGAAAGACGCGAGTCAGCAAATCTCAGTTGCTAAAGCATCCACAGGAAGGGAACACAGATGCTATTTCAGAAGTTATAATGCTCTGAATTTTAAACAAAACTTCCAGCACTGTGGAAGAGACATAAACCTTCACGCTTCAGGGCACAAAAATCTTCCTGTTACTGGGGATTAGGAGGAAAGCATCCTTGGAGGCAGGAATTGTGGAGCTACCAATGAGGAGGCTTCTTGCCCTTTACTCTGTGCGAGCTGGATAGAAAACATGAATTCTGTTTCATGAAGAATTCTGCAGTTTTAGCCTTTATTCTACATTGGCATGAGATGGACACCTTGCAAATTTTTCATCAGAAGAGAGCCCACATGTCTCAGAAAAGGCACACATAAGAAAGAAGAGGCAACCATGTAGGAGAGAGGAAATTCAAGTTCAGTTGAGTAACAATTGGAAGGAATTGCCATATTCCAGGTGACTGCTTTAATCAATGAGTGGCAGGTCAACCGAATTAACTCTAGATTCAACAATTAACTCAAGAGGTGACTTCTTCACTGTTTATCCAGCTACACTTCACCTTGGCTAGTAGTTGATAGTCAGCTTGTGTATCTTCTTTTTCACCTGGTTTCCA
Organism: Pelecanus crispus; assembly: GCF_030463565.1. Classification (NCBI taxonomy): domain Eukaryota; kingdom Metazoa; phylum Chordata; class Aves; order Pelecaniformes; family Pelecanidae; genus Pelecanus; species Pelecanus crispus. Next base: position 29,751,090 of record NC_134651.1, on the reverse strand, counting down.
AAGGAAGTGCATGAAGCAGACTTCATGGGCAGGGAGAAGAAAACTGGGGAGTAGAGTGGGAAGTTATTTTGAGAACTGTGGTCATTGCTGAAGGGATGGAGAAGTTTAAGCCCAGAGGAAAACACAATTCATTAATTTTTCCATGTGGGGAATAGCTCTCTCCCATGTTGATAATGCTCATAAGAACTTATGAGCTCTTGGATCAAAATGAATGAACATTTCCTTCCTTGAATTTCCAAATATTCCTGCTATTCCACCCATCACCCTCATCCCTCCTCAGCCCTTCTGTATGTGTAGAAGATGCTGTGCCTCCAAAGCAGATTTGTGACTGGTTAAGAAGAGAAAATCTGCTCCATTTCATTGGCATCCTCTGTTCTTTGCAACTCACCTTGATCTGGTGATGCCAGCCTTACCTTGGAGAAGAGGCATTTCAGACCTGGCTTGAAGAAGTACTGTACTTCACCAGCATTCACAGAAAGAAAGAGGAAAGCAGGAGAGCGACCTAGGTGCCCAGAGATTGCTTGTGACTAACACAGGTTGAGCCTTAAGGAGTAAGAGCAGTCCTGGTCCACCGGTGTTCATCTCCCTGTGTGAGGGGGAAGAGAGCATCAGCATTGTCTTAGAAAATGCCTGAATCACTTTTTTTTTTTCCCCTAGAAGCATCATTTCCATCTTGCCTGGCTTGAGTTTCAGCCAGCTGTTTTTCATCCAGGAGCTTATCTCTTGCAGGCACAGTGACATTGTGTGACAGTGCCTGTTGTGTCTGCTGAGATGTAAAGCTGGGGGCCAGCAGCTGACCCGTAACACAAGACCCCCTGATCTTTGTTATCTCCTCCCAGTGCTGAGTTCTCTGTCTAGGCTACAAGATTAGCTGTTCTCCCATAACATGCTATTGTGTGTGTGAGGAATGGGTTATTTCTTTTTTCTAGAGCAGCTGTTTTCCGTTCCCAGCTAATCTTGCTTTTTGTTTCAAGAGTCTTTTCTCTGTTTCTCAGCACAGCTGTCTTCTGTGGAGCAAGCCTTCAAAAAAAATCCACCTCTGAGCGGATGATGTATTCAGCTACTTTTCACCATGACTAAAGTCTTCTGCATCTGCAGCATGAACTTTTCTCACTTGCCATCAAGAACTGCATCTGTTCACAACACGTGGTGGCAAACTTGTTATTACCATAGAGAAGCATGTATAAAACCAGAAAGACCTTGTGGTCCCAGTCAATCGGAACCATCATTCATCTTGTCTAGTCTTTTGACTGCAGCACTGGGATGTGTTAGGGATCTAATGGATCCCATTGCAACAGATCCCAGAGTGGATGTGCAAGAACACCTTTAATTTAGCAAGATTCTTGAGCTGTAATATTAAAGTCCTGTTGAAGAGATAGGAACAACGCATGTCCCTGTGGTAACCAAGGGTGGAAGACACTGAGGGAATAAAATCTGGGTCTGGGCTAAGGATACACCAGGACAGCCAGACAGAGCTGGCAGGTTATCAGGATGTCATGGCAGTTCAGAGCAGGCCACTTCAGGCAGGTATTAGCTGTAGCTACAGCCATCATCCCAGCTCAGATGACAAGGACAGACCTGGATCGTAGCAAAAAGATGGGGCATCTTGCTGAAATGTGAGAAATACCAGGGGGAAAAAAAAGCAAATCTGTCCCAATCCACGGACTACATAGTACATTACTCAAACTGTTTGGCAGACCTTCTTTTACTCTGCTGTAGGCATATACTTTTGCCTTCAGGGTAAGTGGGACACTTGTCAAGACTATCTGTCTGTCTAGTCTCCAAATGCAGGATGAAGAGATTCTAGCACAGGCTTGGAGGCAAGAGTCCAGTACAGATGACTATGGAAAGCTGGTTGTCTCTCAGAAATGAGGACCACCTTCTCAGAATGTGGATCCACACCTGAGTTTTCTCATACTGTTTTAGTTCAAACTCAACACAGTGCTGCACAACAGCTGACCTGGCTGTAGAGTTCAGCCCGGTGTTTCCTACCCGTGTTGTCTGTGTTAGAGATAGGAGTGTTTTGGATGACGTATCTCCAAGTGGGCTTGCAATCCCTTTAGTCCTTGGGCTCTCTGTGTAAGCTGGGCTGGGCTTACTAGTTTCATAGGGTTTTTTGTATTGGGGCAGAGCTTGTCATGAGGGCCATATCAGAGCTCATGTTAGTGTTTCATTGACTTATTTCCTCTGAGCTACAGAACAGCAGCTAGTGGAAAATTAATTTTGTAGCATACTTTTACAAGTTAATTGCAGTTTCACTGGAAGGTGGGAAACCTGCATTTGAAAAATAAGAGAAGGAGGCACCAGAATGTGCTTTCCCTGTCTGGCCTTAGGTCTGGGTTTCTTGTCTCACTGCAGTTATCCCTGTCTGCTACAAAGCGGGTCAGTGTCTCACCATGCTGAACAAGCACACAGTAAGAGACAGTTGCTGCCTGTGAAAGTGCACAGTCTTTGGTGTTCTTGGTGAGGACAGAGCAGATTTGCTTGCTCTCAGATTATTCCAGTTCTGATTTTTATTTTTGGGTCTTGACAGATTTTATAGGCAGTGTTTCAGCCAGGCTTGGAGCATTGTTAGTACAGGGAGAGGAAATCCTCAGATGGTCTACTTTTCCTCTGAGAAATGTCTTTTCTTCAAAGGCACCTGCTTGCTGTTTCACAGTTACCTGCCTCTTTTTTTCTTAGTGAGTTGCTTCAGTTATGTTTTTCTTGATGGGCTTCAATGTGATGGCTTTCAGATGCGATGAGGTATGAATGAGTTGAAAGCAGAAGATGTCAAGCAATGGGTAAATGACAAGGGGAAGGAATTTAATACTCAGAATCACAGGAAATGAAAACCAGCTCCATTCATCTGCAAACAACAAATAACTTGCACTCCAGCGAGCAGTTTGTCTTGTATTCCGGTTCACACCTGCAGCAAGGGCAAGAAGGGAAAGTACTAAACCCCATTATCCTCAGAGTAAGAGATCAGAGGAAGGCAGAAATTAGACAATTTCCATATAGACGAAGCAGCAGAACACAATTTTGGCATGTTTCAACCATCTTCAAGAGAATTCAGAGCTCTGAAAAATGTTGTGAAAGCTGTCAGCTTGGCTATAAAATGCAGAATCTAGTTAGCCAAGAAAGGTTGTGAACAAAGTGATAGGGAAAAGCGTCAAAGGAGGAAGAAACACCCTTTGCTGGACAGGCACTGCTTTCACATGCTGTGTGCTCCCAGCATGCCAGGAATAAGAAGGCATGAAGAAGCTCTGTTGAGGGAGGAGACTCCAGCACGGGCACGTACTGGAGCCTGTCCCTGGGCTTTGGTAGGATTCAAGTCCATGTCATTAGCAAGACCTGGTTACAGGTCTTTACAGGTTTACAAGTTACTTTATTCAAATAATCTGAGTTGGTTTAATCTATGCAGGCTTCACCCAGTTGCTGACCCAAGCATCCTTTTTTGGGGCTTTGTTTTATATCTATCTTGGCTTTTTGAGCATGTGTTTAATTTCTACACACATATAATCTTCCAGAGTTCGAGAAGGCTATGAACATGTGAAGCAGAGCATCTGCCACCCATCTAAAACCATTGTCTCATTGGGTCAGGGCTGTCTTCCACTGTGTACACAGCACGTTTCTGAGCTGCACTCTGACAATTTGTTAACAACAGGAAGAGAAGTACCACCAGAATCACACTGATTTTTATATATTGTTTTGCACTAATATCTATTTTATTTATGTATTTGTGAAGGACATAAGTACATGGAGGATTACAAATATACGTTCCAGCGGCTAATCTGTGCTGTCATGGATTTTATGGGCTTTGACTGGACAAATACTCTTTCCAAAACACCTGAGTTACTCAAATGAATAAGACCATCTGTGCCTGTAAATGGTTGCCATATTTGGCAATGCGTACTCAAGGTAAGGATTGGCATTAAATGGTATTTCCTTCACTGTGTAAAACTGGAAGGCGGAAAGGAAAAGCTGTCACAAGGATGCTACTCTAGGGATGAAGAGGTATGAGTTCACTGCCAACATTTCTACCTTCAAATGGTGCCAAGAAGTCCTATGGACTGGTCTCCCTGGTGCCCTAAGTACTGTACTGATGGGACACAGATGTGGCAGAGTAGAAGACAGCAGCAAGGCAGTGTTAGTCAGCATGAAGGACAGCGCCTCTGCAGCCTTATGGCTATGAGCGTGAACAGAGGAGCAGACTGAAGTCCACCCACTCTACCCTTCTGTACAAGCTCTTTTAAAAGGAATTTTTCCTCCACAACTCTGAACTTGCATACCTTCAGCAGAAACAAGGTGCTGACTGGCTCTGTGGTGTGAAGAACCACCTATTTTGTTTCCAGTGTGCCACCTGTTAGATTCCTTTGATGTCCTCCTGAGGTCTTGTACTGGAAGAGGCTGCCTGTCCAAGCTGCATCTGATCTCATCGTCTTGAGTTGTACCTTCTTCAGTCACCCCCTTCCAGCCTGAAAACCCAGATGTGCTGATATACTACCAGAAAAGCTGAGGAGGCTGGCATTAAAGAAGGATCACTAGATAATTTTTCAAATATATTTTTAATAATAAGGAGCAGACCAGCCACTGCCACATTCTCCCTCTGTTACCTTAGGCAAACCATTTAAACCTTGTGTACCCCAGCTCTTCCTCTGTGAAGTAGGGTAATAACTCTGCTCTCATCTTGGCTATTTAGTGCCTTGGGGCACAACAGCCTTTTGCTATTTCTATGCAGAGTACCTTCTGCCACAGTTATTGTCATGTAGACAACAGAGCCAGACAGAGCTCTGTGGGCATTTTGGTATTTTCCCTTGGGGGTCATGCCTTTTGAGCAGTCCTTTTTAATCCACCTGAATCAGGTAAGGGCTCTCTTCCATGCAAGATAGTACTTCCTAAAATTGCCTTAGCAATGATGAAGCGAAAGAGGAAAAAAAAAAAATCTGTAACAAAACCCCTTTGACATTTTGCAGCAATGGTAATATTCTCAGCTGTTGTTCCAGATCTCCCAATAATGTAAAGTTTAAAGGAGAAAGTGGTGGGCAGAGGGAGCAGGGAAATCAAAGACGACCATTAGGCTGAATGGTTATCTAGGCAGTTTGCTCTAGGCAAACAGTTAATCCAGACCTGGGAGAGAGCACTAGTAGTTAAAGCCCTTTAATGGCCTAAGTCCTATGATAATTAGTCCTGCCCTGGAGGTAGCTAAGTGAGCCACTCCAGCCTGAAATGGAGCTCATCCACTGCTGAGGCCATAATCCTCTGTGCACAATGAAAGCTGAACTAATTCACTGAGTAAACACTTTCTCAGTTACTTACACGCTGTCTTCTTTCAGCCTGACACCAAATAGATTCACTTCCAAGAGCTGGAAAGAAAATCAACTTTTGTTTTCTTTTTTCTTTTTTTTTTCTTTTTTTTTTTAAAGCAACTGATCTTTGTTGAAATGCATTTGGATTTAGTATCCAGGGTATAACCTGGACAGATATCATCTCCTTTCTCCTGGCATCACACAACAGCTCCTTTATTTTAGTCCATTACAATGGCAGAGAGCAGAAAGGCATTTCCCCATCTATTACCTGTTCTTTTCTCCTGCCTGTTTCTCTGAAAAGGCATATGCTGGAGTAGAGCAGGAAGGCTTGTGTGATGCTTATACAGAAGTTCATGGCTGTTTCAATCACTGAATTCTGTGCTCTCAGCTCAATGTGGGGAACTCGGCATGGAAGAAGAGTAAACTGAAATAGTGAGGAAGAAAACACCAAATATCTTCAACTGTTGCAGATGACACCAGCTTTTTGTACTTTTTCTTCTGTTTGTACTTTTTCTTCTTTTTGTTTTAATTAAGAAATGGAAACATACATGCCTTAGCACATTGTCCTTTCTATGTGCTGTGGGTCCTTGGTCTTCTCTGGGTGCATTTCATGCTCATGTCTTCTTTCCAGCTCCCCCCAGCACTATCCTGCTTCTGGACCCACCTGCAAGACCTGGGTCTCTGTGCCCTCCATGTCCCACCAAAAGCTGGGAAAGGGAACCAAGCAAACAGCAGGGGTGGTGGTGGCTTTGCACACAGGAACATGTACTGTCCCTCTGGGTATATCTATCCCTGGGGTCTCATGCCCTGCAAACGACACACTGAGAACACCAGTGTCTCTTTGAACAATGCTGCAGGTATCCCTACTCCATTAACCCCAGGAATTGTCCCCTCTGATGCCTGCAGTCCCACATGTTTGGGGAGAAGGGAGCTGAAGACCTAGAAGGGTAAGCAATCCTCTAACCTGTCAAATCACCATCACCTGATGAAGTATGATCAGAGCACATGGGACAAAATAGAGAGGGGTCTTGCATGACATGGACATGAGTGAGGGTATGAAGTTCAATAGTGTTATCATCTCTTGTTCTTCTCACAACTTGTCCTATCTCCCTTAAAGCCCCAGATCCCGGAGTCATGTGAGTACACCAGATTCAACACCATCTGACTGAGAAGACCTGCTTGAAAACCCAGATCCCTACTGATTTAAAACCTAGGAGGCAAGTGATTATATTTCAAAGGTGAGGTTACCTCATTGCCTTCAGAGGTGAACAGAGTATTTGCTTACACCTGAACTCTTTGTTTAGGGACATGTTAGAGTCTACAGAGAGAAATAGACATTTCTGGATCACAGTCCCCCCCATCTCAAGGCTGACCTTCAGATGAAGTTGGATGAATTGCACTCCATGAAGGCATATTCATCTCCCTGGTCTGGAACATGAGTTTGGACCCCCCAGCTCAGCTATTGGCACTGTCAGTATTCAAAGGCAGGTGAGAGAAATCCTAACCCCAAAAGTAGTGCTGTGATTCCTCTAAACCAAATGACATGGTTTGCAGGTTTGATATGTGTCTGGCACCACCTCTCTGCAAGTTTTGGTCAAGGCATAGCTGCAAATGACTGCCTGTTTTTCTGATTCACTCTCCATCCTTCAAAAGGCTCCCTTGGATGCTGTCTGGAGATCTTCCACCCTTGTGGGCAGGATTTGTCTAACTCTCAGGAAACAAAACATCTTTTCTTGGGCCAAGCAAAAATGCATTGTGTGTATTCTCTTTGCACAAGGACCTCCATATTTGTGTATATCAGAGGGGTTTTTGGACTTCCAATGTAGGAAAGGTTTCATTTGTTTTTTCTTCCGAAATTCCTCTCTGCCCGAAGAGGGATTTCTATTGTTACTTGCTGGCCTTCAGTGGTACATAGAAAAAGATAGAGGCAGCTCTGTCTTGCCTTGATAAAAGAAGAAAAATCAAATCCTGATCTAATTTTATACTTCCAAAAAGGAAAGACAGACATAAAAGGATCTGCCAAAGAGAAGAGTCTCATAATCAAAGGAGAAGCAATAGGATTTGTTTGTTTATTGTATATTAAAATGCAGCAGAGTTGTTATCAGCTAGAATCTGACTCAGGAAAAGAAATCTCAGCAAACAATATAATGAAAGCTTCATCAATGCTCTCTGTGATCTACCAGCAATACTAGTTTTATGAAGACCAAGTCATGGCCCACAAGTTGGTGAGAACAGGCCAGCAAGGGCATGGAAGGGAGAGCTCAGACAGGGTTCAGCCCACTCTTTGGGGTGTGAAAGGCAGCCCAGTGGTAGGATTCATCCCTTAGTGATGACTGAGTTAGCTGGCTGGTCACTGTCCATGTGAATGATGGAGAAGAGCAAGACAGACAGCTTTCCTTCTTTGCTCCCAGGCCATCAGGGAAGCATGCCCTGCCTTTAGGATCCCAGCCCCCAAGAAAACATGGAGAACCAGTGCCAGGTGGAAGACCCCAGGACCTGAAAGCAAAGATTGGTCTTCTCCGTTGTCTACACTGGGGTGGACACCCCTGGCTTCCTGGCTTAACTCACCCTGTGAAGCAGAGGGTGCTGAGTTGATCATTCCTTGGGTGCTCTGAGAGCAGCTATGGGGTCCAGCCTGGTCCTTGGTAAAGTGGTGATGGGCAGAGAACAGAAAAAATGGTCTCTGAACCTCTTGAACTGAGTGATGAGAGAGGCAAGGCACATAGGCCTCTTTTATGAATGCTCTTATGACGTAAAACATGTCGGTGAGTGGTATTACTCGTGTTGCTTGGAGCTAGGAGAAAAAAATCATTCTGAAGTGTATGTTCAGAGATTTTTTTTTCTTATGCAGGGAAAATAGAAACAAAATGGGGGATAAAAGGGGAAAAAACACATCCTCTCTGCATCAGCAGCTGCTTCTGTCTCCAGGCTCTATGGCAATGATACCTCAACCCACCCATTCAGCAGTCCATTATCACTTCCCTCCTTCCATTATTCCCCTTCAACCTTATCAGACATAAGCATCATCCCAGATGCTCCAACTAGAGCCTTGTAATTGTCCCTGGTTAGAGCTCGATAGCACCTTGAACTGCCAGAGTAATCTCTGCTTTTAAAAAAAACAGGTCTCCACAAGGAGACGATACTAGAATTTGCCTGTGGCTATGTGGGATCTTTAATAGCTAACTCTTTTCTCTCTCCCTCTCTCACACACACACATATGCTCACAGATAAATGGGAAAATTATTTTTTTAAATTATTTATTTATCCTCAGCCTTTTTAGACTGCCTGTTAGGCAGTGATCACAATATTTATTACAGGGTTTGTAATTTTATTATTAATAGCTCCTGAGGGCACATAGTGGAAGAGGTGCATGGAGAAAGCGTAATAATATTAGGCAGGAGTCATCCCTGAGGGAGGGAAATGGAAATGACATTTTCTTGGGCATCTTGGTGTGAGGAAGGAAGCTGGACTCCAAGGGACTGACACTTTCCTGTGCATCTAGGCAAGGTTTAGGCCAGGGCACCATGAGTGCCAAGTGTTTCTTAATTAGGAAATGAGCCTTTATTTATTTTGTGACAGGAAAAGAATGAGATCAAAAGGTGCAAAGTGCAGGTGAGGAGGATCTTGGCATTGTTTTGCAATCCAAGTCCCACCAGCATCTGTAAGATAGCCCCAGCTTGTAGCCCAGCCAGCAGAAAAAAAGGGAGAAGAGATGAAAATCTGCTTCCACAGACTAAACCCTCCCTTTAGTGAAGACCTACTGCAGGAGATTGAAGGGGGTGGTGGTGGTGGTGGGGTTATTCCTTAAACTGATTGTTTCTTTCTAATAAACAAGACCATGCTTTCTGGTGATATGTGCCTCCTCCACTGACCTCCTCTAGATTCTCATGTCCCTGCCCCAAAATTGACTCTCAGGCTGCATTTTTCAGCTTTCTGTTTACAAAATGTCATCTGAAAATTGCTGCTCATCATTTAATTGCAGACCTTACACTTGCATGTCCATATCTGTGTTTCCATGAAATCTTCATTGTTATCTGGCCTTTTTTTCCTCATGTTTACACCTGGTAGAAAACCCTTGCTGCTTTTTCCTTTAAAGGTGATTGCAAAGGGGAAAATGAATTAGTGCCAGTTGTTGCTTTATGATGTATATCTGGAAGATGAAGGAGTAAAAAAAAAAAAAAAAAGAGAAATCATTGAATTATGAAGGTGCTTTTGCACATTTTAACATTCAAGATTGTGGACAAATTACTTTTTCCTCTAAGTCTCTCCAGAACATTATGGAAGATGGGAGTTTGCGTCATTAGCAACAATTTGCAAGGGAAACAGCTGAATTACAGAGTGTTTATTTGTTGAATCTGGTACAGAGGTCCACCATCTCAGAGAAATGACATGGCACTTTGAAAATACTGTATAACAAATTGTCCACAGACAGATACACAATTCGTTTTCTTTCCCCTTCAAGCAGGGCCCATCAAGCCACAATGGAGGCAAAATATATCTATTGGACTGTTCCCAATGCATTTATAAGAGCACAAGACCATGAGTTGTAATTACTTTGGTGCTAAGCCTGTCCCAGGAGATAGGATAGAGGAGCGCTGTGGCATGGAGAGGATGTGAATCACAGCACTTCTGATGGTGTGCCACAACCCGTCGGAGAGGGGAACACATGTTCCTAAATACATCCCTTCCTTGGGTAACTGCCTTCCTTCCAGTTTAAAAAGATTTCCATTGCAGTCACAGTAATTGTGTCCCTCCTCCTAGCATGGTTGGTGTTGTGTTCTCATGGGTGGCAGCAATGGTCATCTTGTGGTCATCACTTGGGTTGGTGATAATGGTGGGACTCATGCCAGCTCCTGTTGTATCCTACAGCCTAGCTAGAGGTTAGGCCCAGTCAGAGCTAGAAAAGCCAACTTGGATTTACAGATTGGAGTTTTGCATTCAAATGGAAGAGCTGGATCTATACAGACGATCCTAAAAGTGACAGGACCTCAGAGTCCTGGGCTATAAATCATCTCTTCTATGCCTAATGTAAAGAAAAGATTTGTAAACAAACACTTGTTTTGGTTTTTGGGTTTTTCTGTTTGCTTAGAACTTATTGGCATGACTTGTGATCATGTTTCAGGATTTGTAATTCTGTTTTAGGATTTATAAATCTATTTTCTGACTTCTAAGCCAATTGAATGTTTCAGAAGTCAGACAGAGAGTTAAATCTGATGCGAAAAGCCATGGTTTGTAAATCAAACTGCAGTTCTTAGGTTAGCTGAGAGGATTTATGAATCTGGATGGAGATATCTAAATCTGTTTTATAAAAGTACTGATTTATAAATAAAACCCCAAAGAACAGCTTGGCTCCTGGCAGGTGATGAGTCAGGAGGTGCAAAATGACTGCAACGTGGACACCCAGCACTGTCTATCGCAGGGACCCCAGACCATCCATCGGCAATCCTGGATTTAACCTTCAGTAAAAAATAAAAGCTCAGGGCCTCTGTATCACACCCAATATAATGGCAAAGCACTTGGGTGTTTGCCATCAAAGAGACAAGTTGTTTTCCAGCTGTTCTCCAGACCCAGGTGAGGCCACCAGGACCACCTCACTGGCACAGGGGTGAGTACCGCCACCTCCCCGTCTAGCGCAGAAAGCCCTACCTCCTCCTTACTGGCCCCTTAGCACCCCAATTTCTGCCAAGGTCAGGGGTGACTGTTCATGAAACGCTGTGCAGCTTCAAAAGTTTTGCAGTATGAAAGTGTCTCATGTAAAAAAAGAGAAAAAAGAGGGGGGGGGGGAATCAAATTTCTACAGTTCTAAAACTTTTTTTAAAGCATTTAAATTTTAAGCTGGGGATTTATAAATGGGCTATTAAAGTTTAAGAGTTTCATTATAGTTTTTTTTAAAATCATAATTACTTTAGGTAGAGGAGGAGGGATAGATCTACTTTATTCCTAGTGGAAACTATACATATATATGAAGTATCTATATAAAAGCTGGAACTGAGCTTATATTAATACAGTTTAACTGATATTCAATAACTTCACCCTCCCTTTTTCCTATTGTCCATATTTAAATACTTCAAAAAGAATTCTAATCAAGTGGAAATTAATAGGGGAGGAAAGACTGGGGTAGCAGGAGAGGGCTCTAATCCCACTCTCTCTTAATATTTCAAAGTCTCTTTTATTTTCCTAATAAAAAAAGAGCGAGTGAGAGGGAGAAAGTGGAATTAATCCAGTGCTCTGAACTGTCCTCTCGTCTTACTGATTTAAATAAAATCCAAGTGCACATCACACCAGAAGGCCATTCCTGGCCACGTGCCAGGGTGGGCTCTCACATCCCAACTCTCCTTCCCCGCCTTCCCCAGGAGGTGGTTGCCCCCCCCCCTCCCCACAAGCAGGTTGGACATGACACCCAAAACGATCAAGGGGGTGCCAGCCTTCCTGAGGACTCTGAGGTGTCCTCCATCCCCTCTCTGCACCCCCATGACGGCAGTGTCATCATCCTGGTGGGATTTGGTGCAAGGTGCAGTGGAGCCCATGTGCACCCAGACCCCTGATGACCCAGCTCATCTCTGCACCCAAATGTCTTGCACCAATGGGCACCTTCCCTGTAGGACCCGGCGATGATGCTGGAGCAACACTGGCGTTAGGTCAGGATGGGCTGAGCATGAACTGGAGGAGAGGGAAACTCGTGGTGGATCTTTCCATGGCAAAGACAGAGGAAGCCAAATGTTCTGCATCAGTTTGCTTTGATTTCTCTGTTGCTGGTCCATTCAGCTGCTTGCTGAGGATGGAGGAGCAAACCCTCTGCTGACACCAGCCTGCACAGTTCCTCCTTACAGGCCATGTGCTCCTTTGCCAAGCCTCTGGATTTAAAACAGACATCCTGCCTGGCATAGAGTGTGCCCAGCCTTGAAAAGTTATTTAAGCATTAAGTACTGTGCAAAAACTGAAGGCAGCCTTGTTAAACCACACAGAGCAGAAGCATGTAATGTTTTCAACTGAGCAGTAAATAACCATTTTATTAACCAAACAGTGCACACTAGATGGCATACCACTCCTCGCCTACTGCTCTTGTGTTATATTGTTGTTATTATACTTGTGTTAAGACAGCATCCAAATTTGGACAGTATTTTCCTAATGCAGGCAAGACCCCATCTTATCGCACTCACTTGGGTGCATAGGGGATCAGCACACACCCAAAATCAAAGTTCAGCCTGGCAGAGGTGACCATTCTCTCTTGAACTGAACACAGGTGTAGCCTGTTTTTCTGAGCTTGATTTTTCCCATTGTGATGCCACACAGAGTGAGCAAATCTCATCTGTGGAGAGTCCTTTTCTTCCTCCTGGTTTGTTTTAGAGGTGCATTCCTTCACTGTGAAAGCTGCAGCTCTGCTAGCAAGAAGATGTCAGGACCCAGGTACATCCTGGCAGTCACAATAAATAGCAGTTGTAGCAACGTGGGACAAGATGGCAGAGTCCTCCTTTGAGAAGGTACCTTGAAAAGCTTTAATTTCAGCTGACCAATCTGGTTAACTGACAGGCATTTAAACAAAACATTTCCCCAAACACTTCATTGGGGATTTTTTTTTTTTTTAATTTTGGAAGCTTTCTGTTGAAAAAAAGCTGTCTTCTTGATTTCCCAATCTCATTATGCAGGAAGAAACATGCATTATATATGATATTAAGCTTCAAGGCTTAAAATGCTATATACGATGATGACCATGAAGTCTTGTTTTACTTTTTAAATTGCAGAACAATTAATAACTTGTGTAAGATATATATAGAGCTGGGCGAGTGCCTTCATTCAACTACTCCAGAATTTAACAGAAAAGCAAAAGAGAAAAAAAAAAAAAAAAAAAAGCCATGGTTTCAAAGCATTTCAAGACAAACGATGGCACCAGGAAGCAGTCATACTAAAGCAGGTACAAATTAAGATGACAAGGATAAAGAATTTTCTGTACATTCCTAAGCCTTTAGTTTCTTAGAAATTTAGCCAGCAAAACAAAAAAGAAAATGATACCTACTCTAAACCCACCAAGGACAAGAAGTTTGAAATAATGTTATATTTCTGTCTGTAATATCTTCTTGTGCCTGGCTGGAAATGCATGCTGCCTCTGCCCAGAGCTAATAATCAGTTATTACCTACAGTGACCCAGCTGGGCACTCAGGGGAGGGAAATCATATCCAAGGTGTCGCTAAGAAATACAAGCACAGGGCTGAAAATAATAGAAGACATTCAAATTCATAAGGATTTTACTAACAGCACATCAAGAAGAAAATTATTGCAGAACCTGTTTATTTTATGAGAGCGAGAAACAGTGGAGCCATGATGCTGCAAGACACTGGTGGAGTTGAAGGTGGGCAGCCAAAGGGACCAGAAGTTAATACCCATCACACAGCAGCAAACAGACCTGAAAATGTTGGCTGCCTTCACAAAATGCTATTGCCAAGCAAGAGGGGAGGTGACGCTGGGGTGGTCAGGCTGTCTCCCAGGTGGCTACCTTCACCACTGAAGGGATGGGGACAGCCCAAGGTGGTGAATGCAGTCAGATGCCTCCTTCCCATTCTGCTCTGTACCCACCTCCTGGAGTGGATATCAGGGCCATTTTTTAATGGAAAAGATGGTTACTGAAAAACCTTGGGGTTTTTTTTTGCTTCTGTGTTTTGGGTTTTGGGGTTTTTTTTTGTGTGGAAGTCATCTAATTTTGTCTTAGATACCTTATGGAAGACCTGTTATTTGTACTTTGTAACCCTGTTCTTCCCTGTTAACCAATGTCCTAGCCAGACTTGCAATGCCCATTAGACATCAGGACTTCATCCCTATCTGCACCAAAGCAGTGTGGAGTAGGAGATCCCACAGCTCTGGCCCCGCAGAGGGAACAGCACATATTCAGCAGCCCTCGCACACCTCTTCTGCAATGGGATCCATCACCTCCTTAAGGGCTTGTCTTTTTTCATCGGCTACAAATGCTCCCAGCTGACTTCTTCAGATGTGACACCTAACCTCAGGTGACATGAAAACCATCTGCAAAGCACAATCCTTCAGAATTTTTCAGCTCTTCCTGGTCTCTGACAAAGCACCAGCTCTGCTGGAAAGAAAATGTCAAAAATGTCAGGATTTCCCCAAGGGACCAGAATTCCAACTCTCAGTCAGTCGTTGCTGCCCTAAAGAGGTTGTGATCTGAATGAGAAAGAGCAAGAAAGCATGTCATCTCTATTTTACAATTTTACCTCATTTGTGCTGTGTCTCCAATGTTTAACACATTGCATTATTTCATTCCTTGATCAGATGGTCCATACTTGCCTAAAAAACCCAAAATTAGTCCTCCTCCTCTTCCCAAGGAATTTACTCCCTTTGGTCACTGCTCAGCATAAACATCACCCAAATTATTTAAAACTCAGCTAGAAGAGTACTTCCAGTGCAGAGATTTTCCTCAGGATTCAGGCAGATGTTAGGGGTGCTGTCTCTTTTGTGGCAACGTTCTCAAATAAAATCTGATCCAACCAGTTATCCACCAGCAAATGAATAAAAGATTTTGTGAACAGAATTGTGACCTATTTGCAGAAACACTTTGGATACAGCCTTCCCATGTTTGCATAATTTCTAGTCTCAGCATTTCTAAGACAAGTTTTACCAGCATATCTCTGCTCTATTTAGTTGCTGTTCTTGGGGGAAAAGGTTTATCTCTGCCTGAGCCACAAGGTATAAGCAATTCTTATACATAGCACTTAGTCAGGGTGGGCTGGGTCCCGTAACTGGAGTCAGAGACATGCATTTTCCATTTACACATGTGCACATATGTACACTCATGCACATGCAAACATGTGGACATCTCGCACACGCACACAAATATTCATTTGCTGAAAGACTTTTCTCAACACAAACCAATTTGAACCTGGAGGAAAAGCTGCTACATTACTGTAGGAATGAAAGATAAAGTAGTGAGAATACAATAACGCATAAAACTCAGCAAATCCTCCAGTTAGAATATAATTTTACTGGAGAGAGGGGGAAAAAAAGCTTTTCTCTCAAAGAAAAGGTGGCTTAAAATTAAAATTCATTAAAGAAGGCTAGCTGACACATTTTTGTATTATTTGAGGAAGTATATCTGTTTAATTTAATGCACTGTCCAATTAAAAAGAAGTGGTCCCTTATTACAGATATGATTTATTCTCTGATAAACCACTGATTTATGACCCACTGGGCTATATATTTAATACTGTCAAAAAAAATGAAAGGACATCAAAACTGTCTGCAGTGCTACAGTGACTCAGTCTGAAAAGGATCTGAGGAAGCAAAGATCCCTGGGAGTTAAATGTAATCTTTGCCTGGGGTAGAAGCTCAGAGAACTGCTGATCTTCACCAACAGATCCTTTGCCACTAGCCCCATCCACCCACATGCACAGACACACACACATGCACATTCTTCCTTTCCTCCTCCTCCTCTTTCTGCACCCCGACCAAGGAGCAGAGCATGGGCTGCTGTGGGAAAGAGCAGGTTTTAAACAGAAAAAAAAAAAAAAGGTATTGCTGGAGTTTTCCTCCCAGATTCTGAACACCAGCGAAGTACTGCTTCTTGGTACCTGTGGGGAATAATAATTCATTTGTTAATCTGTAATTTAGAAAAATAGTTGTGATATTTTTTGTAGGTAGCTGATGAATCCCATCTATGGATTTTTTAGTGTTTTTTCCAAATTGTAAGCCTCATTTTTCAGATAGAGAAACAAGGGTCCAGGATAAGGAATGTGTTTTGCTTCAGTTCCCAGCTCAGTTAGCAGCAGCTGTGAGAAGGGACAGCAGGATATCTCCATGGGTGGTAACAAGGCTGCATGTGAGTTTTTCTGGCTTTGAGCTTCTCAGTCCCACTTTACAGTAAACCAAAAAAGGAGGTGTAGAACAAGGTTTGTTCTCTCCCAGGGCAAGCATCTGAGTTCAAACTGTGCTGTGACGGAGTACCAATACCCTTAAACATCCCAGAAGCATTAGCTGGATAAACTGATCAATCATAGAATCATAGAATCATTTAGGTTGGAAAAGACCTTTAAGATCATCCAGTCCAACCATTAACCTAACATTACCAAGTCCTAACATAATAATAATTATTAGGTTCTCTGTATTTGGGATTTTGCCTCCTCAGAAAGAGCAGAGGTCCTGTTTGCACATTTTTTTCCTTATGACTGGGAAAACTAGTGATGTGCTTTCAAGCAAATGACAGCTGAAGTAATTTGGTCATTGCCCAGCCTCTTCATTAATGATAATATGTGAACCTCTGCAAGGGTAGGTACTAGCATGAAGTTCCCTGTTTTAATGTATGTGCAATGGAAGATTTTTGTGTGCAAACTCCACCTCACATGTTTGATGAGCAGAGGTGGAGCTGATGAGAAGTAATAGACAGAGTAATGCATATCTCTATTTCTCACTTCTCCCCAAATATACCTACCCTAACCCAGAAAATGTCTACTGTTTCAAAAGTAAACCACCCCGACACTTGCTGGAAAAGCAACACAGTGGGCTGTAGGTAATCCAGGAGATTCCTAGAATGCATTGTGGATAACTTCCTAAGCCAGGTAATAGACACCGCTACCTGATGCAATACTGGACCTGATGGTCACCAATGCGAGTGAGCTCATTGGTGATGTCAAGACTGGAGGCAGCCGGGGCTGCAGTGATCATGTGCTGGTGGAGTTCACACTCCTGAGGGACATGGGAAAAGCGAGGAGTACAGTCAGGACCCTAAATTTTAGAAAAGCAAAATTCCAGCTCTTCAGGGAGTTAGTTGGAAGGACCCCCTGGGAAATGGTCTTCAAGGACAGGGGAACAGAACAGAGCTGGCAGATCTTTAAGGACACCTTCTATAGAGAGCAAGAGTTCTCAGTCCCCAAGTGTAAGAAATCAGGCAAGGAAGGGAAGAGACCAGCATGGCTGAGTTGAGACATGCTGGTCAAACTAAAGAGTAAGAGGGAATGGCATAGGCAGTGGAAGCAGGGACAGGTGTCCTGGGAAGAGTACAGGGAAGCTGCCCAGTTGTGTAGGGAGGGGGTCAGGAAGGGCAAGGCACCGCTGGAGCTGAATTTGGCAAGGGATGTAAAGAGTAACAAGAAGGGCTTCTACAGGTATGTCAACCAGAAAAGGAAGGTTAAAGAAAGCATACCCCTATGATGAACAAGAATGGCGACCTAGTATCAACAGATGAGGAGAAGGCTGAGATACTCAGCAACTTCTTTGCCTCAGTCTTCACCAGCAACCTCTCTCCTTGCCTCTCCCAAGTCAATGGACTGCAAGATGGGGACCAGGGGGGTAAAGCCCATCCCAATGTAAGGGAAGATCAGGTTTGAGACCACCTGAGGAACCTGAATGTACACAAGTCTATGGGACCTGATGAGATGCATCCCAGAGTCCTGAGGGAATTGGCTGATGTAGTTGCCAAGCCACTCTCCATGATATTTGAAAAGTCATGGCAGTCAGGTAAAGTCCCTGGTGACTGGAAAAACAGGAATGTTGTGCCCATTTTTAAAAAGGGAAGAAAGGAGGACCCTGGGAACTACTGACCTGTCAGTCTCACCTCTGTGCCTGGGAAGATTGTGGAACAGATCCTCCTAGAAGCAATGCTCAAGCACATGGAAGACAGGAAGGTGATTCGAGACAGCCAGCATGGATTCACCAAGGGAACATCCTGCCTGACCAACCTAATGGCCTTCTATGATGGAGTGACTGCATCAGTGGACAAGGGAAAAGCAATGGATGTCATCTATTTGGATTTCTGTAAAGCCTTGGACACAGTCCCCTACAACATCCTTGTCTCTAAATAGGATAGAGATGGATTTGATGGGTGGACTGTTCGGTGGATAAGGAATTGGCTGGATGGTCGCATCCAGAGGGTAGTGGTCATTGGCTTGATGTCCACATGGAGACCAGTGACAAGTGGTGTCCCTCAGGGGTCCATACTGGCACCAGTGCTGTTTAATATCTTCATCAATGACATAGACAGTGGGATTGAGTGCACCCTCAGCAAGTTTGCAGACGACACCAAGCTGAGTGGTGCGGTTCACACGCCTGAGGGACAGGATGCCATCCAGAGGGACCTGGACAAGCCTGAGAAGTGGGCCTGTGTGAACCTCATGAGGTTGCCAAGGCCAAGTGCAGGGTCCTGCACCTGGGACAGGGCAACCCCTGGTATCAATACAGGCTAGGGGAAGAAGGGATTGAGAGCAGCCCTGCAGAGAAGGACTTGGGGGTACTGGTGGATGAAAAGCTGGACATGCACTGACAATGTGCACCCACAGCCCAGAAGGCCAACTGTATCCTGGGCTGCATCAAAAGAAGTGTGGCCAGCAGGTTGAGGGAGGTGATTTTGCCCCTCTACTCTGCTCTAGTAAGTCCCCACCTGGAGTACTGCATCCAGCTCTGGAGCCCTCAGCACAAGAAGGACATGGACCTGTTGGAGGGGGTCCAGAAGAGGGCCACCAAAATGATCCAAGGGCTGGAGCACCTCCCCTACGAGGACAGGCTGAGAGTGTTGGGGCTGTTCAGCCTGGAGAAGAGAAGGCTGTGGGGAGACCTTATTGTGGCCTTTCAGTACTTAAAGAGGGCCTATAGGAAGGATGGGGACAATCTTTTTAGCAAGGCCTGTTGTGACAGGACACGGACTAATGGTTTTAAACTAAAGAAGAATAGATTTAAACTGGATATAAGGAAGAAATTTTTTATGCTGAGGGTTGTGAAGCACTGGAACAGGTTGCCCAGAGAGGTAGCGGAGGCCCCATCCCTAGAAACATTCCAGGTCAGGTTGGATGGGGCTCTGAGAAACCTGATCTGGTTAAAGCTGTCCCTGCTCACTGCAGGGGGGTTGGGCTAGATGATGTCTAAGGGTCCCTTCCAACCCAAAGCATTCTATGATTCTGTGATTCTGTATTTTCTTTAGCACAGCACACCAAACTGGTCTATTTTCTTAAAGCTAGCGCATAAGCTTGGATCAAG
The DNA here is from genome assembly GCF_030463565.1 of Pelecanus crispus. Classification (NCBI taxonomy): domain Eukaryota; kingdom Metazoa; phylum Chordata; class Aves; order Pelecaniformes; family Pelecanidae; genus Pelecanus; species Pelecanus crispus. The sequence goes on along the minus strand of NC_134651.1, from coordinate 29,731,834 downwards.
GACCATAAAATCAAGGTCAAGAACTACCTTGTAAATAGAAAGAAAGCCTTAGGAGTGATTTGCTTCTAACTGCTTCTCATGTGTTCTTATAAAATCCAGTTTAAAAAAAAAAAAAACATGCCTCTGAAAAAAAGTGACAACATTTTAATTTTCTGGAAAATGTTTCTCTGAACTATCACTTTCTTCCCAGGTAGGAGAAAATGAGGTCAAACCCAAGGAACAACCCCATACAGAATCACAGAATCATAGAATAGTTTGGGTTGGAAGGGACCTTTAAGGTCATCTAGTCTAACTCCCCTGCGATGAGCAGGGACATCTTCAACTAGATCAGGTTGCTCAGAGCCCCGTTCAACCTGACCTTGAATGTTTCCAGGGGTGGGACATCTACCACCTCTCTGAGCAACTTATTCCAGTGCCTGATCACCCTCACTGTAAAAAATTTCTTCCTTATATCTGATCTAAATCCACCCTCTTTTAGTTTAAAACGCTTACACCTTGTCCTATCGCAACAGGCTCTGCCAAAAAGTTTGTCCCCATTGACCACTACCCTCTGGATGCGACCACCCAGCCAATTCCTTATCCACCGAACAGTCCACCCATCAAATCCATCTCTATCCTATTTAGAGACAAGGATGTTGTAGGGGACTGTGTCGAAGGCCTTACAGAAATCCAGATAGATGACATTCCTTGTCCACTGATGCAGTCACTCCATCATAGAAGGCCATTAGGTTGGTCAGGCAGGATGTTCCCTTGGTGAATCCATGCTGGCTGTCTCAAATCACCTCCCTGTCCTTCATGTGCCTTAGGACAGCTTCTAGGAGGATCTGTTCCATGATCTTCCCTTATAACATAGCAATATCATACTTAGAGACATTCTCCATTGAAAGCAGAGGTGTGTGTTGGTGAAAACAGGTCTGGGACAATACCCATGGTGCTGGCATTGGCAAAGAGACATAGCGGTCTCATGTTCCTATAAGACTTTCAGATACATTTGGAGCTGACTGATAAATCCTGGCACATTGGCCAAATGTCCCCACTCTCACAGCTGTGGAGGTGGAAGGAGTCTTTGCAGACAGGTTGTCCGTCCTGCTCCTCCTGAGGTCTTCTGGCTCCTTGGAAAGCTAAGCTACTTCACCATGACCTTATGAAGGAGACATTTCCAGCCACTGTCTCCCTCCCTTCCCTGTGCCCCTGGCTAGCAGGCAGGTTTGAGCACAGAGGACAAGCCACAATGGCTTCTTCTGAAGTGATTCACCATACAGAGCATCCCACATCCAGCTGAGAAGTGTTACCTGTTTTTTTCCAGATACCATCAAATACATTTAAACAAGTCTGATGCTTGAATGCTTTTTGCATCAGGTGTGTTACACAAAATATGTTGAGTGAGAGATAGCATCCTTATCTAAAGACAGAAGCCAGCAAAATTTCATCCAGTGCACTTTGTCAGATTGTTCCTTGACACAGACAGCCCGCAGCTGGCTGTGACGAACAGGTGATTGCATCTGGCTCTGGGTAGAGGAGACATTCATGTTCCCCTACACTGTTCACTCTCCCTGGCCACTGTGTCCGGTAAATGAATGGGAGAGCAAAGAGCACATCCAGGTGAGCTCCATAGGTGAGCAGTGTTTTTGGCAAGACTAAGACTGTGCACTTTTGCTCTGAAGACAGGTTTGGGATGGAGCTTGGGGTCTTTAGGGATGAATACTCTACCCTTAATTGGTTTAGTGGTGGACTTGGTAGTGTTAGGTTAATGGTTGGACTTGATGATCTTAAAGGTCTTTTCCAACCTAAAAGATTCTATGATTCTATAAATACAACCCTGTATTCTTCTTCTCAGCCAGCAAAATGAGAAAGCAGTGTGTTCATGTTTATCCACACAGCTTAAAGCTATTTAGCTCCAGTGCTGATACTCTCCACATCGTCACAGTGTATGCTGCACAAAGGTCTTGCATCCCTGGTGACCTTCTCACCAGTGGAAGCTGCTGCCTTTGGGCATTACCATGAAGACTTTGTCTCGATCACCAGGGCTTCTGGGCAGGGAAGTGGTCTTCTCCAATCTCTGCTGGGCAGGAATTGCATCTCCCTCCCAGCAGTGTCCTTCACAAATAAGATGTCCCCTTCTTCCAGGTGGACTACCCTAAATCCTACTCAACTGCCAAACACCACACTGTCTCCAGCAGAGGCATGGCTCCTTCACCTGCAAATGCATTTCTGGCCCTGCCTACAGTTCATCCATAGGGCCACAGGTTTTGCTGAGTCTGAGCTGACTTCCCCAAGGAATAGAAGAGCATCTGGGGATGTGATAGACCCACATAACCTGTCTTTGCCTTTCTAATGGACTTGGAGTTTCTTTTTCTCCTCATCCCCCATCTGAGTGTTGAAACAAAGGTTTAAAACATAAGTCTGTACCTTGGGTCATTTGCTTTCTACAGCCAGTTTCGTGCGTGACCATAGCAAAGTCCCGTAACCACCCATACCATCCCCCTCAGTTTCTCTGGGGATAACAACGCTGCTTGTCTCAGAGGGGTGCCGGAAATATAAACACAGCGATGCATCCAGCAATGATGGGAAGGGAAGCAGATAAGCACCTGAGCTAGAGAATATAGGCACAGGAATTATCTGAAGGCAGGAAAGGGATTATTGCTCCAGAATGAGTCTGTCTCTGCTGAACAGGGGAATATTTGACACCATAAAATCTCTCCTTGCTGCACCCTCGGCCCCACCACCAGCATGTACACAGTCCATGCATGCACCCATCCGTCTGAGAGCCTCTCACTGATCTTCACCCCCACCCTCCATTTCCAGCTGAATTTTGGCTAATCTGGGCACTTGGAAATAAAGCCACCAGGTGAGCCTCAGATATGCTGTGACTTCTTCAAGATGAAACCCATCTTTGAAATTGCAGCTGCAGCTCAGCTATCCTTTAGAGCTGCTTCTGCAGCTTCTACTTCCAGTGCATTCACAGCCAAGCAATCTCTTCATTAGCCAGAGCATTGAATGAATTACACGTACACCTCTTGGCTCCTGGGCACCTCACACTGATTGTAAAATCCAGACACTGGAACTGAATACAGTTCCAAGTCATTGCAAAGGTGGTCCAAGATGTGTGCCTGTGAAATCGGCTACCAGAGCAATTCATCCTGGCAGCAGTGACACAAGCAAACACAACTTTGGCATAGATGACTACAAAGGTGCTCCTCAATGTTGCACAGGAGGCCAAGGCTGGTGGCAGTGGTAAAGCAGGTAGCTCCCAGGAGCTGAGCTAGCCAGCATGGACGTGGGAAGGGCTCACTCATAGAGCAATACGTTACATGGGCTTCTCCCAGCCCCCTTCACCTGGGGAAAGGGTAAGAAGCCATCCAAAGAAAGGCAGCTGGGCTGCATTTACCACCACGAAAGAAGCCTTGCTATGAAACTCCATAAAGGACCAAGAACTTGCTCTTCATCTCCTCTCCCTCTCTCCCCCTCTCTTGCCTTCTTCCACCTCAGAAAGTAATCTCATCCTTTCGTCACATATTATTGAAATCCCAGCTCTTAAAAAAAAAAACCCTCTCATTTTTTTGCCCAGACTGAGAGCATGTCATTCGGAAGTGATGTGCAAGGCAGGAGATAACCAGGTAGAACTCAGCAATTCGCCACAGAAAATGGCTCCATGTATGGTTGTAATGCTATCAGAGTCCGTCCCTCAATACCTCTTTACTGCTCCCGAGCTCAGAATCTGCTGATTCAAGAACTTTGCCTGCGCAGGCGGAGGAGGAGGGGACAAGGCTGGGGGGAGATGGGGAGGTATATAAAAATAGAGCATTTGCGGTCCAGACGGAACACATAATAATGCAAAGGCTCTGCTTTCTTCCCTTTTTTTTTTTTTTTGGTGATGTGGGAGAAGCAGCACGTGGTCCCCCCTGCTCGCTCTCTTATTCTATGTCCTCATTTCATGCTTTAGTTGGGCTGATTGGGAGGGCTGAATCCCCTTGGCTAACTGCTTAGTGCAAAACAGTTGCACTCCCATCTGAAATGGAGAGAGGTTAGAGGCTAACTCTGTGCAGACAGGGGATTTTGCAGAGGCAAATGGGGTTTCTGAGGGGATGTAGCCACGTGAATCTTTGTACTAGGAGGTCTCCCATCACCAAGTAGTTTGGAGAGAAATGTCCCACATAGGTCTCATCTAACTAGAAATATTATGTCTGTGCATGTGAGGCAGAAGATACCTCTCTCTGTTCAGCAGCCTTTCTTTCAGATGTGGTGGTGCACAAGTCTTTTGAGCATACACAGAGAAGAAAATAAACCCCAGCTTTAAACAGCCAAGTGGGTAGGAGGTGGGGCAGAGACAGACAAGTCTATACAGTTGGGGCTCCACCAGAGTCTCTGACATCTTCCTGGACTCTAGCCCCGACTCTCTTCTTTTAAGTTTGGATGCGAGTTAGGGCATCCAAAACATTTTGGATGGCTTTGTCAATCAGTGGATTAAAATATCAAACCATACTTCTTGTAGATCAGGGGTCCTGTGGCATAAGAAACTTGGTGTAACTGCATAGCCACTGTTTGGTAGCAGTAGTTCAGTAGCGGCATGGTCACCTTCCAAGCAGAGGATTCATCATTTTGGCAAGGGGCTATTACTTTGCACCATGGAGCCATCAATGGGAAAACACTGCAGGCTTCTCCCATCCAGTCCCCTTGTATGGCCTGGTCTGGATGGACTGGTGATGCTGGCCAGCCATCTTGGCAGTCTGCCAGCCTCCCACCTCAGCTCCCATGCATGTTACTAGGCCACAGGTGTTCGACCACCAAATGAACCAACTCAACCGTGTCCTGGCTGAAAAGAGAGCAAATGGGTTTGACAGATTAGAGAAACCTTTTTCCTCTCTGACAGATCCCATGCTGGGTGATTTTTTATGAACTGCCATGATTGCAGGGTCAGGCAGCCACTTACTGTTTTGCTTATTGTCCGCTGCACCCATGTATCCATCACCACCCGTGTGTAGCTGGGGGATTTCACCCCCCATTCACTCTTCCCATCCAAGGTGAACTGGCAGCCAGACTTGGCCTTAGGTTTCCTGTCAATTTTCTAGTCCTCGTAAATTTAAGAGCTGTCAGCAAAGTAGAGGAGGATCACAATACCATACATGGAGAACTGCATAATCTTGAAGACGAGAGTAAAGGAAATGGGATGAAATTTAAGACTACTAAATGCAAGGTCATGCACTTGGGGATTAACAAGAAATTCTGCTCTAAACTGGGAGCTCATCAGTTGGAAATGAGAGAGGAGCAGAAAGATGTGAGTGTATTAGTTAACCAGAGGATGTCTACGAGCCACCAATGAGTCATACTATGAAAAAGCAAAGGTCCTAGCTTCTTTTGGTAAAGCATTCCCAGTTCAGACCCAGTGACACTGCAGTGGTGTCCTATATAGCATGGGCAAGATTTCACCTGGGTCTTTCTCTGCATGGAAGAGGTTGTCCAACCCGCAGGGAAAAAGCTGGAGAATAGGCAGGGGAACACAGAGATGGTGTGAAGAGAGGATCTTAACAGCTTCGGGTTTGTCTAACAAAAAACTTCTTGAACTGTCTGAGAAAAAATATGAATGCTTTTCCTTAGAGGCAAATGGAAGGGCTAAAAGACACTGTTGGTGCCAGAGCAAATGAAAATAGCATGAAGCAGTGTATTTTGGAAATTACAAATATATTTGTAGTATCAAAGCATGGAAACTGTGGAGTGTAACTCACTCCTGCCTGTCTCCAACAAGGGAGATGCACCTCCACGTGCAGCATCCCAGCTGAGAGCCTTGGCCATGGGCAGCAGCCTTAGTTACCATGGTCTTCCGAACCTGTAATAATCTTGTGGGAGAGAGCATGGAGCCAACAGCAACCTCTAAAACAGGGGCACAAGACTGACCAGGTGAGCCAGGGGTACCAGAAACCCCCTCCAGATTGGAGACACCTCCTAATACATGGAGCTTTCTTCAGCCTCAGGGAGACAGATAACTTTCCATTAGTGTTTTCCACAGCTGGTATGGTTGAGGTCGGACCTGGCCTCCCCAGCCAGGAAAGCTCCTTTCCTTCTGTCACCTTTTCCCTCTCATCTAGTGTTCATCTAGTTCAAACAAATTAATCTGGGGGGCTGCAAGTGGTGCCTGTGAGGGTATTTTCATAGCTGTATTTCTTTTTTACCAGCTTCCAGTGAGGTTAAAACCTCAGTTGAGGGCATATGGAGGATTTTTTTCAGGCAAAGCTTTTTGCCATGCACACATCCGTTTCATGGGTGCCCCAGTCTTTGGGGGCGTCCCATCCTACAGGACTTCACACACTCTACAGTGGCCTTCCACAAGGTGCCATGGGGGATTTGGTGCAAGGGCCTTGGAATAAAATGCACACTGGGAACAGGTTTATGCTCTGTATTTACTGGTACAGGAGCAATGTTTCAAGCTGTGCTAAGGGGGTTTTGTCATCCTCTTTAGTAGTTCTCACTACGTAAAGCATTGCCTATTTCCCCTCACTGACCTTTTTCATTGCTTTTGTCCTCAACAAACACATCCCTTTGGATATCTCTCAAGCCTGTTCAAAACCCTACTAGACATTTCCTACACTGCTTTGACCAATCCCTTGTTTTAACCAGTTTCTCAAATGTGGTGAGTATCACTTGCTCCTGAGCAGCCCTGTCACAACCTATGCCAGTTTGAGGGTGTTGCAAATTCTGGCTGGTGTACACAGAGGGTTTTCTGCCTGCAATCAGCCATGAGGGTAAGACAGGAGGGAAGAAATACCAAATGGCAGTGGCATCACGTTTTCTGTTATGATAATAATATTAGTTATATGTGCAAGCCATGGTTCATGGTCCGTGTTCAGCCAGGATGGAGCAGCAGCATCCAACCCCAAACAGCCCACATGCTCCTTTGGACCTGGTAGGGAGTCCCCAGGCCACAGTATCGAGGTCCCAAATTGAGGTCAAAGAGCTGCCAGGGTTGAGCTTGAAGCCCAAAACAAAGGCCTTCTGGACTCCTTCTCAAGCAGTATTTTTGTGCCCTCTTAAGTGACTTCAGCTAGTCATCTCCCTTTTTCACAGCCGAAAAAGTCCCGCCAAGAAGAAAGTCTTCCAGGCCTGCTCACATTCCAGCAACACTCTGGCCTCCAGAAGTCCTTTTCACAGCACACAATATGGCATTGTGATTAGATATAAACTGAAAGTGTATTTCCTGCCCTTCAGTAATTACACTGGCTTATGGGAGCTTTATTCAGCATGAAGCTTTATTATTCTGCAGAATGAAATTCTGTATAATTTTCCTCTCCTCCAATGCACAGATGAAAAATCATATTTTGGTCCAAGTTGGGAAGAAAGGCTCAGTTATCACTTGAGAGCATGGTGTTATTTTCCCCCAGAATTAAAAAATCCATCTGGGTGTACGACCCCGTTCACCCTCCTGCATCTCCATTCAGCCTTTTGTATGCATATGAACCTTATCAATTTCCACTGCTGCAGAAAGGTGAACCAAAACAGCATGTCTCCCCCAGTTCTCCCCACTCTAATGGAAACGCGTGGGCCAGAGCAATAAATGCATGTAAAACCCTTCTGCTCCACTAAGAAAGGGAGGGAGGTACAGATGGAAAGCCTGGTTTGTGGCTGTTGCCCATCAGCAAGGGTACCAGCATCAGCACAATCCAATTATCAGAACAGCTAGGGATGTCAGGACAGGACCTGATTTATACAAAACTCTGGCTTCAAGCAAGGTTTAACTCTGGAAACAACAAACAACAACTAAAACCAACTTCATCCAGCCTTACTTGCTAAGCTCTTGGCCACCAAAGGTGGGAGTCCCTCCTGCAGGCTCAGCCCAACTCATCTCATATCAACATGTTGCTTAGCAAGACGCAGCAGATGCTTTCTTCCTCCAAGAGAGGACTTGGAAAGGCAACTGCAATTTTTTTACATGTAGATGATTTGCCAGGACTTCGCTCTGCTGGTGTTGCAGTTGCCTGTTGAGGTTAGCTGCCAGGCTGCATGCATCTATGTGGTGGGTGGTCCTACAGCCATCCACTCCCGTCTCTGCCTCTACAAACTTTCTATGCCCTGGGTACTTGGTGATGGTGTTACAGTTCTTTTTACTACCATTATTGGAAATAATGAAGGATGATGCTTCCCCTAATAGCAAGAGCTTTGCTCATGGTAGTGGTCATTAAAACTAGACTGGGAACAGAGCTCATCTGACTACATTTTGCTGCCTAAATTAGGCATCTGCACTAAGCCAGCTACATGGGGTGAATCCCTGTGTGCCCATCTCAGGACAGGATAAGTCCTTGAACATTTGCTTGCTGACTTTTCTTTGCCATTTGATGGGGATGGGCTTCTATAAATTGCAAGAGAAGACTGGCAGAGACAGTTATGGCAGGACAAGGGCAATCTGGAGCTGCAAAAGTACAAACACAATATAAAATACTGTTTGCGTATTGGGAATGCTTGGTAGGAGTCCCACATCAGCACAGTGATCCCTGGAAGCTGTGTCTGCTTTGGGATCACTCAGAAGACAGCTCTGATCAATGTGTCCAAAATACCAGGGAAGGGGAGAGCTGTTCCCCAGCACCTTGGTCTGTGTTACATATGCAAGAGCAGTGGTGAGATCCTTCATCCAGGGATCTTGTATACCAGTCATGGCTCAAAACAGAGTAGAAGACATTCCCGGTCCTGTATTACCTCCATGTTCAAATAAAACTTTTACCCACAACAGACATTCCAGCGCTCTGATCTCCAACATGCTTACACAGGTAGTCCATCCTTTTCTGTACAAATCATCTTAATAGTCCCCAGTAGTCACCTGCTGTGATCCTGGCCAGCCCCCTGTCCCATCTGTATTTCTGTTGCTTTTAAATATCTACTTCTATCCACAGTAAATCAAATGGGCTCAGCTCCTGTTTCTTGTCTTCCAGTTGGTTCACCTCACTCTAAAGCCCAAAAGCCTTGGAGAAGGCTTGGGTAAGCACCTCCAGTTCACTACCTTTCTCTGACCTGAATTCACCATGACTGTTGGTATGTCTAGTCTTTCTGCATTTCCCCTTGAGAAGTTTAGATGTAATAATACCTGCTTCCCTTGTACCAGTTGTACCGGTTGCAATTTTGTTAAGGTGACCAATGTATTTGCATCCCATGTTGTCAGCACTGAGAAGACAGGCTGTGTTTGGAAGGTCTTGGAGGTCAGGATAAACTTTACATTAGATGGACATTACTTCCAAGAAATAAAGAGACTTTCTTTTCTAAGTATTTGATGAACGTGACTCTAACAATATTGAAAGAAAACAGGCACAGCCAGAATATCACCAGTGGTACCAGGAGATGCTGGACTGGATGTGGCAGAGCAGGCATTTCTGGAGCACAATAACTAATATTAATATTCATACATTAGGCCCAGGGTTGTCAATGGAGATGCATCAATTAAGAGGAAAAAAGGGGGAGAAGTGATGGTGGAAAGAGGTCTCCAGTTTTGTTTGCTGCCCGCTGCCCCATTAAATGAGTAGGGGGGGAGAGAAGGGCAGTCCATTTAGCAGGTCAGCAGCAAGCAGTGCTATCAGATGCCATGCAAAGCTAATTCCTAATTGGGGCAGTGTTTGTCAACACTGACAGAGTCTTAATGCACTGTAATCACTGGAGCCACAAGCTCTGATGGAGATCTTCATCTCTGCGCTCTGTCCCTTTCACACCGTAGTGAGCCTGCTCCTTCCCCTGGCCCTCACAGAACCCAGTAGCTGGGCTCTATGCACCAAGAGATTTTTAAAATAACCACTTCTTTTTCTTAGGAATGAAAGAAAGGAGAGGAGGTAAGAGGCAGCTGATGAGGGGGAAAAAAGAAACATTGTGCTGCTGGGGGAATTCTTCAGACATTTCACAGTGGAAACAGGTTTTACTTCATTGGACAGCAAACACTATCTGTTCACCAGGCTGAATATCTGCCTCCAAAAATAGACACACAACACATCATCAGCTATTTTTGGATCACCTTGGCTCCTTCTGCATTCCTTCCTACTCCCTGACACAGCCTTCCTGGAAAAGCTTCTGGTCACCTTTCTGGACTTTTCTCCTTACAAAAGCTGTAGGAGTCAACTTTATAGATGAGTGACTCAAGCGTAGAGCAAGGATGAGCTTTGACATAGGTCAACTTCAAGGTCTGTGATTGAATCAAGTCTTTCAAGTTTAAGAATCTCTCCTGACACAGGAAGTGAGCATACCCACTAAGGACTTCGGGTTTTTTTTTACTGACAGATAATGATGAAGGGGTTTGCACCAATATAATGGCCACATATCCTGCTTTTGCTGGGACAAGTCTGAAGTTCCATCCACTGTCTTTGGGTGTTCCAAATTTATTTCAGGATGCACGGAAAGATCTCATTATTTTGTCAGTAAAAATATACATGATTTTTGTTAAATAAATGCAAACTGATCCTTGCAGGGTATCACTAAGCTGACTAAGATCCTTCTGTAGACTCAACAAGAGAAAAATAAACAGCTCTTCTACTTCAAGTTGTGATGCCTCCTTGTAGATCACCTAAAGCATATTTTGATACTAGGATACAGGTAAAACACTTCCATCTTGCAGAGTATCACCTCTTCCTCCTACTACTGATGGGACTGTAGATCCCTATATAGGGATGCCTTTCCACAACAAAAAGTCTCACACTGTCTACAGAAGGAACCAACAGATGTGTCCTAAATTCAGACAGGGATTGCTGAGGCATCTTGGAAGGAGGAAGAGCCTGAAGGCTCCTTGCAGATGGTTCTGACCCAAAAAAATGTCCTGGTTTGTCTCATACCTTTGAGTATCAGGGTCATCATGCTTAGCAAACCTGCTGCAGAGCTGCAGAAGCATCACATATTCTCCTCATTCGTTATCCTGGGCTACTATTTGGTACCTGCTGTGTCTATGTTCCTCCTGGCAGGATGCAGAAGTGAAAAAAAAAAAAAAAAATACACCCAGGTATCTCTGCCTTGCATGGATTTATGAAGAGGTAAGGAAATGCATTTTCAATGTCTATGTATTCTCGCCGTGACCATGCGAGTCCACGGCTGTCCTTGTGCATAAACAACACGACGAAGTGAGTTATTACCCAACTGAAAGACCAGAGCTCCACATTGGAGGGTGCTTTTGTCTCTCCTTTCATGCCAGCTCCAGAAGCCTCTCAGCCAAGCCTCCTCATGGTATGTGCTATGCTTACCTGTGATTTATTGATGATAATCATGGGGCAAGCCATTTGTAATCAAACGTACAACAAAGACATTCTCGTGCTGAGAGGGAGTGATAACGCACCATTTAGTAATTTTTGTGCAGTCAGTAATTTGGAGAATGAATGATAATTTCCTGAACTGAAAATCTGCAATGACAACCCTTAGTGCTATTCACCTCGTGATTAAAGATACCTTCCTCTCCATGTCTTGTGATAAATTCCTTTTATTAGGGCCACTTACGTGGGACTTTATCTTAATCGTCTTAAGTATGGGGCAGTCTCTGTGGTGAGGCTGGGTCATTTTTCATTACGACCTCAGACATGCTCTATGAAGTAAATAAATACCAGTCAGTAATATGAAAACAGTCATTTAAAGGAAATGGGCTTTGCTAACACAATATTCTCACTCACTGCATACAGCATATCTGCACAACAGGAGACGCTGAGGAACAGGGGGTCATCTTTTACATCCACCTGAGTAGGATGGCCTGTCTGGTAGGAAAATTGGATATTTTTGACCATCACAACATTGAGCAACATCAATGCACCACACTGCTACAACATGCACTTTCCCAATTACAACAGTATTATTTAAGCCAGCAAGGAAATGTAGCTCCTCTGGCTTTGGATTTTCAAATAGAAACACTGCATGAAAAGCCAAGGTGATTTTAGTAGCTAGCCAGGAGCTCTGCTTAATGACCCTCATGCTGTAATGCTTTATGGAGCCTCTGTTCAAAACTGGGGGATGGGGTGCTGGAGGTGGTTGGTTTTAAGCTAAACTGATGTTCCTCTCCAGGTCGCTGGTGCAAATCCAGGTTGGGAGCTGCCATTCAACAGCGTGATGAGCGAGCAGCTTCATTCTCCATTTCTGAGTGCAGGTGCTTGCTCTGACATCATTGTCAGAGCTGGCAGAGCAGCTGGCTTGTCCTGGAGGCTAGATAGTCCTCTCCTCTGTATTACATCACAACACCTCTGCGGAAGCCACCCTCATGTTTGAAGAAGAAACATGTCCCCTCCACCAGCAATGCAGTTCCCTTCTGCTCTGCACATCTGCCTCATCCCCTCAGCACTGTCCTAAGTTTGGTTAAAACTCTGCACAGGGCAGAAACATGGGGTGTTGTTTCAAAAGGCAACTGGAGAGCAGACAGGGTATCCTGCTTCTGCCACAGGGATGGGTTATGGTCTTCACTGGTATTGGCAGCACAGCCAAGGATTGGATTTCCATGGCACTGATAGCATCTCCATAACAAGCTGCAGTGACTATAGCCCAGCAAAAGGTAGCACATGGAATAAACACTGTTAAAAGCAAGGGCACGAGACAGACTGCCAACCCCACTTCTAGGTAGTTTGGACTTTGGTCACCTACTGAAAGCCAAGTGTGGGCTGTTCACTGAAATTGTTGTCTGTGGCATTTGGGTCCATGATCTCTTTGTCTAGCTTTGAGCACACAGCTCCTCACTCCTCTCTTTCCTCTCCTCGTGGCAGCTGTGATTTAATTCCAGACAGGCAGCAAAGTTTGGAAACATGCAGATCATTCCTGTTCTATCTTAATCATCCTCACCGGGGGAAATAGAAGAGGAGAGCTTTTTAAAACATTTGGATAAAATGAACTGAAACGATGAAGTGCATTAAGAACAGGAAAATCTAAATGAGGTGGAAATAATGTCTTAATTGGACGACACATTTTAATCTCTCTCCTGCACTTACATGAACACACACACACACATGATGCTAAAGCAGAAGAATAAGGCATAAACTGGGAGACTGCCTTGGCACAACAAAGGCAATACCAGCTGATCAGACACTGCTCAGTCTTCGCCAGCTCTACCCATCACACTGCCCGCCTCCCTGCACTGAGGTCTTAAAGCCAATGGTCATTGCTGCAGAAACCCGCCACCAACAAAATGTCATTGAAACCTGTTCCCATTTTGCTGCTTGGACAGATGGAAAGTGCCCATCTCTTTAAGTTGACTGTAGACAACACCTCTTACCAGCAAAGTTATGCAGCCAAGATTGAATTCAACTAGGTGTCTACATGAGGTAGGTACCTCCATCACCATTACAGGAGCTGTAGTCAATAACTGGTGGAGTCCATAAAGGTGTTCAGTGGAGCAGCTGTAGGTGTCAACTTTGAGGTGCACTCACCTGTGAATTTGTAACCCTGAGGAGTGACAGAGCTCAGATGAATCCTTCGGTGAGAACCAAAGATGGAGAATAGTCCACTCCGCAACATGTAGCCTGCTGGGAAGTTTGTACAGCTAGGGCATACCCACCCAGCAACTGAGCAAGCAGGTCACTGACTTACTTTTGACACTCCATTGCTAATGTCTGCGATACAAAAGAGTTTTCCCCTCTGGCCTTACTCGTTATACAGCAAAAGACAGTTTCTAAATGGTGAATTCATGATGCTGCCAAATAGGTCCCAATCATCATCTGCTGGTAAGGTTGGGCTTTTTGACCTGATCAGAAAAGGAATCCTTTACATAGAAAAGATTTCAAAGATGATGTGTGACTCTCTCCATTGATCTGAAAAGAGGCAGGTCACTGGGTGAATTTGGGATTTTAATTTTATGAATCATCTTTTGAACCATGCTCATTGTAGTGCTTGATAGAGTCTGTTTCTCTCTTGATCTCTGCTGATTATATATTTTCTTCCAAATGGTATTTCTCATTTCTAATATGCTACTATTATTCAAAGTGATTAATTGAAGTCTTTGGTCAGATCTGTACCTGAATATCAGCTTTAACCATATATGTGCCATATTAAAGTCACATTCTGGATCCGTACTTCCTGAGGCACAGGGCATCATCAAACATTTCAGAAACTTCGGTGGTATTTCCACAACAGGTAATGCAATAAGAGACTAAAAAGAATAGATATAATACTGCTGGCTCTTGGAGATCATTCAGAACATGCACGACTCAAGGCCACTCCTAACACAGTTTTACAAGCCGGAGATTTCCCATTCACTACTGCTCAGGCCAGTGCCTGTCACTCCATATCACCAGGCAGTCTTCTAGTGGGATAGCAGATGGATGCTGGATGGATAACCACAAACAGTCCCCACAGGTGTCCCTGGCCCATCACTGTACTGAACTATTAAACCTAGCTGAGCTGCTCATCTATTCTTCTCTGGAAGGCACCTATGCAGTTTTACTCTTGTGATTTAAGATGCCTCTCAGTCATTAGAGTGATCATCTGACCTGGATCTGCTACAGAACCATTTGAAAAAGAAGTTGCAGAAGAGTTGTTTATAGTCTTTTCTGGGGAGAAAACAACTGGGAGGAAGCCTTTTAGCTGTTATGTCTTCACTCAGTTTAGTTTACATTGTCGGGGAGGATGAACAAAGACAGGTGATACAAAACCACACATGAATATGACAGATAAGAAAACTACCAACAATGGGCTTGTCAGACCTGGAAGAGGACACCAGCACAGGGTATAAAGGCAGCTGCTGGCTTCCTGGGTTGGGAGGGGTGGACTCAAACTCTCTTCTCTGATGGGCGCTGGCTGCTCTGTCTGCTGAACTCTTTGCTCCTCTTCTAATAACATAAATTCCTAAGTGAATCATCCATAAAAATAAATACTGAGGGTACAATTTGCTCCCCTCTGATCCTTGGAAATGTGAATATGATGGCCCATCAGCAGGGCAGGAGCAACCACCTGGATACCCCATTTCAGGTAGGATTGATGGAGGATGCTATAGTATCAGAAGCTGATACTAATATTGCTCTGGCAATGATTTGAAAGATGGTGAGAGGGACCTGCAGCTTATAGAGGGTGGCAGCCAGGAGTGAGCTGCTGTCATCTTCCCCCATACTGTGACCTGCTGTCTACGCATGGAGATGCTGCTCGAGGTGGACATACCAGGGCTCTCTCCCCATGCTCTGCCCACTGGAGACACCCCAGACTCCCTTCCTTGGGCAGCCAAGATCAGACCTCTGTGTGGACCAGGATGCTTGGGCCATCCCAGGGCTCAAATCACAATTAAATGAATTGCAATTAAATAGTAGTGTGGTGTGAGGAGCAGAGAGGAGGGCTGGCTGAGGCGGCAGGATGCCTGAACCATCCTCTGTCGGCGAAGTGCTGAGACAACAAACTTAACCTCTCTGTCCACAGTGCGCCTATCGGCCATGGTTATTAAATCCCACAAAAGGAAGAAGAGGAGAAGTGAATAGGGTTGAAAGAAAAAGCACTTTCCCCATTTGGATTACCTCCTACAGAACAGGACCTGCCAGTGAAAGGCGGAGAGTGTAATTGCTGGCCTGAAAGAGAGAAAAAAAAAAGAAAAAAAGCTATGAAAGAAAAGAAAGAAGAAGGATGGGGGGGGGGGGGGGAAATTGATAATGAACAATTTATCCTCTGAGCTAACAGTTAATTAATTCTGAAAATATCTGTCAGGCTAATGGGGGGGGGGGGGGGGCTGTGCCACTGAACACAATTAGTAAAATAATAATAACAAAAAAGGGGAAAAAAAGAAGAAAAAAGGGTTTTTTAAGGTGTTGCTATCTTCTTAGAGACCAGGCCCTTGGCTTCCCAATGTCATTCTCAACACAATTTTTTTTCTTCTCTCCCTTCGTCTCTTTTCAGAAATTGTTCTCATGAATGATTTATATATGTCTAGTTATCTGGAGTGATTTCTATGGACCCGGGCGCATTGCTGCATAATTGTTAATTTTAATGCCATAATAGCTTCAGATGGAGGAAGAGATTAGGCGTTTATTGCACAATTAAATGAAACATACTTGAGAATCACAAAAGGTTCCGTAATTATTTCAGACCATTAATAAAATGGGCATTAAATTATATGGGACACAAAAGGGAAAGGAAATAGATTTTCATTACAGCAATAGAAGCCGAGAGTAGTAATAGATCCTTGTTGAATTCTCTTTCTCTCTCTCTCTCTCTGAAATTAATTGTTGCCCGGCTTATTTCAAAGCAAAATAAAAGAGAAATAAAGTGTGTTAAAGAACCTCTGATGAAAGGGCTTTGTTTGATAAGGACAATAGCCAGTGATACACTCTGGGAAAAAAAGAAGAAGAAAAAAAAAAGGAAGATTTGATTTTGGCTTCCTGCCCTCAGTCCTGAAGGCAGTACAGGGTCTTCGTGCGTGCACACTAGAGCCTCTCCTCCTGTTTCCAACACCACAGGGCTACGACGGACAGGAGTGAGAAGGAGGGACCCAGAAAGTTCCCACATCCATTCCCAAGTGCCCTTGGCAATGAGGCCAGCTGTGGTCTTGGCACAAGGGGCTGAAGATATGGCAAACTGGCAGAAATGCTGGTGATGTCACCACAGAGGGGCCGTGTGCAGCTTTTGGCTGTTTCTAGATAAGACCCCATGCAATCGATTTGCCTTGGATGGAAGATCCAGGGTGTGCCATGGAGAAGGAAGCCACAGCTGGAGGCTCACCGATGTTCAAAGAACAACGTCCAGCCTCACCAGACCCTGGAGATTTTGTCCTCTGACCAGCCCCTGGGGAGTTCCACAGAGACAATGTGAGGGGCTGGGTGAGGAAGAGCTCCCATAGCCCATGGCAAAGACAGACCAGAGGAGTCTGGACCTGAATGACATCAAAACCTCACCTTTCGGCTTGGGAAGGTCCAAACACAGGACCCACCTGAAAAGCGTGTCTCCTCCAGTGTCACAAGAGCCTGGGTATCAGCACAGACAGCCCTCCTTATAAGCTCTAATCTATGGCTCCTTATTCCAACAGTAATTATTTCCAGTGACAAAATGCGGGGACATGAGCAATATCTTATTTCCTCCTTGAAATGAGGGACATCCCAAAAATACAGTGCTGATGAGGGCAAGAGGAGTCAGAAGCCCACTGGGGCAAGTTTTCAGGGGTACTCGGGGTTTCTGGAAGTAAAAAAGTGCTGCCTCTTAGCAGTTAGAGAAGTCCATGGGTCTAGGTTACTTAGGGCGTTTTTAAACTTACACTGCTTTCAGGCTCCTCAATGTAGTTGAAAATGTGCCCTTGATCCTAGCAGAGTTTGTACTGATCTGAGTGACCAGCAGTACAATTAAGAGTGAAAGAGGTCAAAAGAGGGTCATTTGGAGCTAATGGAAAGCTCATCTTCCAGACTACCAGCCTGACTTCACTGTCCTTAAACTCCTCTGAAAAGCCTAAATGAAAAAAATGCTTCTAAACCATCACTTGGCGCTTGGTCTCTGAAATGGTGTGCATGGCCAGTGCCTGGCACAGCTCACTCCAGGTGCTGCAGAGGTTTTCAAGAAGATCCCTTCATTACAGGGGGGAGGGGAAAAAAAAAAAAAGAAAAAAGAAAAAGAAGAAGAAGAAAAGAAAAAAAAAAAAACCAAAAAAGGTGTTGGCAAAGCAAAGTTTATCAAAAAGAATACTATATCTGAGGAAACTGAAACCAGCTCCTCCGCCACCCCCAATTGAATTTGCCAAGGAGGCAGCTAGAGAAGCTGTCTCCTTGCCTGGGTGCAGGCACTGCAGAGGGATCAGAAACAAGGAGCATCCGAATGCAGGAATAAATGAGCAAGCAAGGATGTCTCTTCCTGCGGCACAACTGCACTTGAAAACTTAGCTCAGCTGACGCGGATCAGACACACGGCAGCTATTTTTAGGCTCCATGCAGTGTTTTACTTAGCAGCTGCATTCCAGGCCTGCCCCCATTCCCACCCGCACCAGGAGGAAGCAATCACTCAATGGAAAGGAAAGACCTTTGGCTGCCCATGGATATAGGCTGTGGCAGAGCTGCTTCTGAGAAAACAGGGGGTTTAATAGCAGGTGCTACTTTCTTGAGGGTAGCGGCTGAGCTCTTGCCTTCTTCAGGAAGCAGGGAGGGAGGAGGAAAGAGGCAGGGGAGGTAATGGGGCCCTCCAGCCACTTCTGTGCTGCTGTATTTTGGGGGGGCCTTTGAGGAAACCAGAGCAGGCAGGAAGATATTTCTGCTGTCACTGCACCTGGGTGGAACTCTCCCTGTGACTCCGGCATGCTGTGCTGCAGAGAGCAGGGAAGCTGGGACAAGGGACAGCAGCCCCCAAACCCTCCCAGCCTCCTTTCCCAGTGTGCCAGCGCAAACACCGCCAGGTGTCCAGCACCGAGCTGAGCACCTGAAGCTCCATTGATGGGATTAGGCCTGAAGAGGAGACCAGCAGAAAAGGAATTTGACATGGAGAGACTTAAGGAGAAATCGGGTAAAAAATATTTTGGAGAAAAAAAAGGTGGGGGGGGGCGGGTAAGGGGGAATGCTCATCCGGGGGGGTGGAGCAAATCGGAGCCTAAGCAGCAAAAAATGAAGTTAAATAGCTGTAGACTGCAATAACGAGGCTGTGGGCTGCTGCGCCAGTGCCCTCTCCTGGGCAGAGGAAGTTGTGCTCCGGTCCCGCTGCGGCCCGGGGAGGAAGCGGAGCCGTCCGAGCAGACGCGCGGTGCAGCCCTTCGGGCAGGCATGAAGCCCTACACTGATTCGGTGCAATACCAAATAAGCAAGAGGATACTTAAAGGGAAAAATAAGAAGCTAAAGGGAGATTCGGCGGGGGCGGGGGGGGGTGGGGTGGGGTGGGTTTAGAGAGATGAAAGAAGGTCAGCATTAGAGGAAAATAAATAAGAAGATAAAATAAAACATGAACAATACAAAGTATTAAAGAGTCTTTAAAAAGGACGAGGAAAACAGACTTAAGTGCAGCAGGAGATCAGCCATGCCACCCAGCTGAAAATAAGTAAGAGGAGGACTCAAGACACAGGTGAGTTTGATTTTAATATGAGGGAAGTTCTGCTTTTTCCAGGCCAGCTCCTGGAGGGCTGACCCACAGCACAGGGTACCTGCCCAACACAGGCATCGCAAAGTCTTGCCCTCTCCCCACTGAGGACACTCCTAATGGGGTGGATCACATCGCTGGGGGAAAGGAGCAATGTCTTGTCCTCTGCTCTGGGGGCAGCAGTGCCCGTCTGTCATCTCCCGATGCATGAGGGCAGAGGAGTTCCTGCTCTGTGCCACTTTGGATTCATCTGTGTGTGTTGGTGTCACTCACAGGCTCACAGCAAACTACCCTTCATAGGTCTTAAGAGGAATATGTGCAATTCATGTCCAGCTGTGTGCAACTTCAGAAATGTTGCTGTTGTGTTTTAAGGAGGCAATGGTCAGGGGAAGGACCTGAAATCAAGGAACTCAATGGAGCAGTGGGACAAAATGGAAACAGGAGGAGACAGCTAATCCCAGAGGCCACCTTGATGATGGACCTGAAAGGCAAAATTGAGGCTAAGGAACAAAAAACCAACACCACCCCACTGTGCCTGGAGGTGGGGAAGGAGGAGGCTCACGGCCAGCAGTAGCTGGGGTTTGAGCAAGAGGAGCAAGGAAGGAGCAGCTCTGAGAACGCTCCAGGGCAGGAGACCCTTGGAGAAGACACCAGAGGCATCACGGCATGTGGGAGATCCTTGCTAACTGCAGCCTTAGTGCACAGCCTTAGTCTGTCTTTTGGTTGTAGGCAGGTTATTGAGTACTGCAGAGGGGTCTCCACCAGCAAGTTTAAATATGAGTCTTTTGGATGAGGAGGGAGGAAGCAGAAAGGCAGTTTGAATCTCCCTTGCCCCTATAGATCATTATGCTTTAAATGTGGGCAGGGTTTTCAAGGTCACCATGCAGACACAAGCAGGAAATATATTGTTTTCTGATATCACCCCATGGGGTAAAGGAAGAGTCCCAGCCCAGTGCTTTCTCCTAAGAAAGCCCAAGTGGTCGGACCAGTAGTGAACAACTCCAGCTCTCCTGGCCACGTTTCCCCAGACAGCCTTCCCCAGCCCTGCCGTGGGCTGAAAGTAGTGCTGAAGCTGGCATTGCCCCATGCTCCAGCTCTGTCTCGAAGGGGCTGTGGCCCTTGACAAACTTTGTGCAGATAACGTGCTTAGCACCAGCAGGGAAAAGGGAGGCTGGAGTGGCAACAAGTGTAGCAATGCATCCTGTAGTCTCCCAGGTCCCAAGGCAACTCCGGGCAAATTGCTCAGTTCTGCAGATTACACTGGGAAAGCCACAATCTGACAGCTTCACCTGCCCTGGCAGAAAGCCCAGCATTCATGGAAAATTCAGGAATTCCTGGATTTGCTCCCATGGCCAAGGAAAATATCTGCTCCGTATGCCGCCCCTCCAGCATCTCAGTTCATTTTAATGGTGACTGTTGAAAACAGTCACCATGTCCTGGTGGCCACAGACACATCCTGTAGCCATCATGTATCAGCATTGACCATGAGAGCTGCTGTGGCTGTGATCTTGCAGCGAGCAGAAACCTGTGGTCCCTGCCCTCTATGCACTCCCAGTTTTACTTGATTCAGGGCTGTGTGACAATGGGAGAGATCAACTCCCTTTCATTAACAGGGGCTAACGAGCACTCTCATCAGCATCCTCATTCTGAGCACCAAAATGATGTTGACCCCAGTAATGCTCTGGAGAAGCCTGTCCTAGCTAATCCAAAACAGGCTGCCAGCACCGGGGGCTTTGGAGAGCAGTGTTCATCATGCAGAATTAGGGGAAGCAGTGTAAAAAAAAAAAAAAAAGAAAAAAGCAGCACAAACCTCTTGGTGGGCAGCGGTTTTGTTTCCAGCTGGAGTCAGCCACGCTTGAACACAAAGGTCACCATCAGAAAAAAAAAAACCCAAAACCAAAAACAACAACAACAAAAAGAAGGAAACTGGTGAAGCCAGTGAGGCTGGATTAGAGTTTCCTAGATGGGGGTCAGAGAGGGGAGAGCTTTTAGCAGTGATTTGCACTCTCCGAATGAAAGCTTTAGGATTTCGCTCCACTTCAAAGAAAAGATGCCCAGCCTGAGCGCAGCCCCTCCCCGTCATGCCGGGTAGGCAGGAGCAGTATTAGCACTGCTCACATGTAAGCGGAGGGAGCAGGGGGCTCACGCCTCTCCTCCCATGCTGCTGAAAACTTGCAGGGGAGATTTCAAAGCATGGTGCAAAGATTTAGCTACCCAGCTTCCATTGACCATAGTATCATCTGAACAGCCAGATCCCCAGGCTTCCCAGACTCGCTCCCTCCACTGCTGTGTTTCAGTTTGGGGTGCACGTCAGGAAGGACATGCATCAGCTGAGCCCATCTTACAGCTCTGCCACTTAGCACCAGTGCAGCATCTCAGCAATGGGCAAATCCCAGCCCTGGGACCTGGGTTTTGGTGTCCCCTGCAAGAGTGTGATCCTTCCCTACCATCTACACCAGCACAGACCCACCCTCTCTTTGGGCTCTTATACAGTAGTGTCCTGACCTTGTGCATATCCCTCAGGTTTATTCCTGCAGACATTTAAACTCTGGTCATCTATCAGTATATCCTAAAATGTTTCTGGCACCTCCCCATAGCTTGACGCATCGATCCTCCCCTTTAGGGTTTGGAGTTTCTTTGCTGTTTCCCTGTCCCAGGCAATTTGGATTGGCAGCTACAGCCTCAGCTGATGTAGGCTGCAAGCTGGTCCTTTCACTTCAGTGGCACTGAGCTATTTCAGAGCGGCTGGGACCTGCCCGCACTGCTCACTGCCTTTCACACACACTGGTGGAAGTGGGAGTGTTTTACAAAGGTGGCCTGTGCTGTCAGCCCTACTCTGTGACAGTGAAATTGCTGTGTTATTGGACCAAGGAATTGGACACCCTCTGCAGACCCCCATCCCATCAGCAACTCCCCGCAAGCCCCGGGCTGTCCCCTGTCTGCCTCCACTACTCCCTGGGCTCCGGCAGCTACCCCTCATCTCCTCCCCACCCATAGCCCACAGCTAAAATACCTGCTGCTGCCTGACTCAGCTCTTATACCACTTCCCAGAGGGGTAGAGCAGGGCATTAACACTCCCCTGTAAATAGCTCCTGCCTGTTTTTTTTCTCTTCTTTCAGCTGCAATGCTAAAATGTTGTGGGCACAGCAGCACTCTGGTGTTTTAGAGCATTTATTGTCCTGAACAGTAGCTTAAAGTAGAAAAATGCTGCTATCCCCGCTATGTCCCCTACATTTCATTCTAATTTAGGTTTGTAGCATTCCCATTTTCTCTTCCTTTCTCCGTTTTCTTGAGGGATTATTTATTTTAGATTCCAAAATGAGGAATATCAGTAAAACTAATTTTTTTAAAGTGGAAAATTTCCAGAGGAGAAACATTCCTGTTTTGCAAGGGAAACAGAAAACACATTTGCATCCTTGAAATTTCCTGCCCTAGAATAAAAAGGCCTTCCAAGGGAATAGGGTTTGAAACACAAATATTGTGCAACAGCAACAGAAGAAGGGAAATGGGCAGCATTTCTGCAAACAGCTTTTTGCACTCTTGCCTTAGCAATCAAGCGAAATTTTCAGGAAAAAAATCCAAACCACCCAGGATGCAATTTTAGTGTCAGTCCAGGACTACAAAAATAAACCCCAGATTTTGGAGGAAGGACAAATGTATTGAAAGCCACTCTGCCCAGCTTTACTATGACCAAGGAGATAATATGCCTTCGAGTAGGATCTACCAGGTTTACCTGGCAGGGGGAGCCTTCCCAGAAGTCCTTTCATTGCAAACAGGCTCTGCTTGTCCTCTCCAGCCAGTTCAGAGGGATCAGACCTCAGGAGCAGAGAGACCTGGAGATTGGAGGGCTGCTGCCGGGAGGGAGCAGTCTGCACCTGGGGATGTGCCGGGAGGCCATATTCCCACCCATTTTATTTCTGGACCATTTAGTCCTGAGATCCTGCTGAGGATCAGGAGTAAAGCCCTCTTGACCCAGGCACCCAGCCACATACCTCACAGATAATGAATAAAGGCACCACGTGGGTCAGAGAGAGAGACTTCGGGCTGCAATTAAACACACAACCAGGACTGATTAATTGGGAAAGAATCCTTATCCGTAAACAAAAGAAAATACTCCTCTCACCACACGTTAGGGCAGCAATGGGGATCAGTAGAAGGCTTTGCATGGCCAAACTGCCTTCGTTCAAGCACACCTTTAACCTTGGGGTAAGCCATTTGCTGGGACACTACCAAAGCCAGGAGCTGGTGGGAAGCAGCCACATGAGAAGGAAAGTTTTCTTCTCCTGGTTTTTTTTTCCTTCATATTTGGAGTCAGTTTTGGGGACATGTCACTGAAGAGCAGCATATGCACAGAAACAAAACTGTAGTCTTCACTTTATCTCAGTGGTGCTGCTCTAGTAGAAACATGTTGTCATCCCACAGGGGAAGACTCCAATGTTAACATGGGAATAATAGCAAAGAAAGGGGCTAAACTGGTTATTTCCTCTGCTTTGATTAATTTTGGAGTCTATCTCCTCCTGTGTCGCTGACTAACAACAGCTTGAGATGCTGAAGTCGGTTAATTGTTATGAATCCCTGGAGCATTATTCCAAGCCATGTGAAAACACAGAAGGGAGCAGTAATCACCTGTGATTCTGGTGAGAGAGTTAATCCTATAAAATGGGGGGGATTCATCAGTTTGGGGAGCACATGGGACCAGTTTACTCATCTGCAGTGAACCTCCTCTATACCAAGGGGTCAGATTGCTGTCCTTTGGGATGAGATGGGGCTCATCTTTTGGAAACTGCTCAGCTCTGATTGAGGGACTTCAGTGGCTGGAGAAATGAAGGATGCCAGCAGAGATAAAGCAGAATGAGCCGCTGGCTGAGGACGTGAGGGTGTCATTACATAGTTGCTTGTGTTACTGCATCCTAAAGGGATACAGTAAGCTAATTGACGCAAAGTTGTCTTTATCCTTGTAAAACTGTGGAACAACAGCTCCTTTGGTCTAAAAACCTGACATCTCCTCCTGGGCAGGTCTGCCAGTGCAGGAGCCATGTAGACCTGACTCCTAGGTGAAAACCAGCACTAAGCAGGGCTGGTGGGGGAAGATGATGTAACACTCTGGATAGACAGTGGAGTGGCCTGTATGCCTACATACCCATCACATTTGGTAGGTCTGTGAGATGACCTGACCATCACAAGCCATCGGATCACAATCAAGTCAGAGCTCCAGAGGGAAATGAAGAATGTTTCTTTTGGGCTTATGCCCTGAACTGTATTTGGATGGGTGGGGTAGCCTGATCTCATGCCTACAAGTAGTCCTTCCCGGGGAAAGGTGGTGATCAGGAGAGTTATCTGCGTGCCCCATGCTGGAGGAAGCATGAAAAGTCAGTGCTGCGCACAATGCACTCATTCTTTCTCCTTGCCCTTCAAATCTGTAGCTGTTGATTAAATCCCTTTTCAGAGGGGAGCGTTACAAGGCTCCTACATGCTTTCCCAGGCAAAGACCTCTCTGCTCCTTCTGTGTTTTCATTCTCATGTCGGCCTCTGCCCACTGAATAACAACAGTAATTGGATGTGTTTAAAAAGCACTGCTCATTATTGTTTGGCCAGTAATCAGACATGTCTCCTGTCCCCTGCAACCTGACCACCACGTGCTGTGGAGGAAGGCCAGCCACAGCTCCTCCCCCTCCTCCTCTCCTCCCACCTGCATCCCCTCACCTCTCCACCCTGCCCAAGTTGGGCGTGCAAATTGTATTCCAGTGATAACAACTTTTCTCTCCGCCTGTGGCCAGAGGGACACTGGAGGTACATTGAGGCAATATCGAACTGTTTGTTTGTTGGGGCAGTAATTACACATGGAGACAAAGGGCTCTAATGGAGGAGATGAGGCTGATCTGCTGTGCTGCTGCAGTTTCTCGGCAGCTGGGATTGAGGCAGGCAGTATAACAGAAGGGAACGAAATGCTGTTCATATATCTTCCCAGGTGCATTCTGGCTGGCAGACGGAGAACATACTGCCTTGGTGTGTTGAGTCTTGGAGATGTATGGGCAGCGCTGGTTGGCTTCTGCGAAAGCTTGGACGTCAGATGCATAGGCAGACACCAACACTCTTGGGTCTGACTGTGGCTCAGAGTGGCCTTGGTGAGGACCACCATCCCCACGCGGGCGCTGGTCTTTGTTCAGGCAGCCACATTTGCAGGAGAAGCAGGGGGTTCCTGCCTTGTAGAGCAGGTTTGTGCTGAGCAGCTCTGTGGTCCTCCCTCTTTGCTCCCATTGCTTGCTAAAAGGGAAGGGGCTAAAAAAAGCCCCATCACCAATCTGGGCTCAGAAGCAGCAGCAAATGACCTGAATCACCATTCAGATGTAGATACCAGACCAGTAATGAGTATTTACCGACAGCCCATTGGCCACACGTCTTCATGTGAGCCGTGCCGTGTCTCTTTATTATGACTAATAGGCACACTTGCAGAAATCAGAATCTATTTCCAAGTGATTCATGAGTGTGTTGGAAAAGGAAAGGGGGGGAACAACAGACTAAATACACCTGGAAAATTATTTGCTATGAATAATTTGAGCAGCCCCAAGTGATGGAGATATCTTAGTTATTTATCCTGGGGGTGAAATTTGCAGGTGTTCAAGACTGGGTGTGCTCCAGAGCAGGCCCTCCCTTTAACGTTTGCCTCCCCCACCCCAGTATAAACCTCTATGGCCGTATTTGGAACAAGATATAAGACATGCTTTATCCAAGTCTTTCATTAATTGCCATTTCTGGAACCTCCTGCCGGCTAAATTATTCACCACAGAATCCCTATCTCGAGGGTTAGGAAAGGGTTACTGAGCGTGCCTTCCCGTTTGGGCTGGGTGGGTGGAAATATCATTGGGTTTCATCTCCAAACCTGTAAAGAACAAGCAGCTGCTGGAGAGATGGGCGCCTTGTAAATCATCGCAATAAATAAATAATGAAGCAGGCACATCGCTCCGTCATAGGCAGGGCTCTGTGAAAGGGCTGGGTGCTGGACCCTGACCCCACAGGACCAGCTCTGGAGGAGAGAACCCTGGCTGCTCTTGTTTGCTCTGCCCTGGAGCAGGTGGTTTGCCCTCATGTGGCTCCTGGGGAGCATTCACTGCAGCTTTGGGTCAAGGTTGTTGGAGTTTTTCCTTGTGGGTTGCAAGAGAGTAATTTTCTGGAGCCCAGCCCTGCTGTGTTAAGTCGGCAGAATAGCTAATGCGAGCAGCGGCTCCTCCGTATCTCACGTTTTGTGTCACCGTATTGTAACTGTAGGGTTTTGTCTTCTGGCATCACCATACAGTGATGCATTTCATTATTTTTGGTGTTAAAATTCAGAGAGGTTTTTCCATCAAATATCTTTGTATTTGTTTCCAGAAATAAATGATTAGCATTAGTATTCATTAGTATTCATGTTAACAATTGATAAAGGGCCCACTACTGTAGTATCTGTGCATAGCACACAAAATTCAATTAAAAATATAATAATTTCCTCAAGCCATGATCATATAATCTGTACCATCCCCCAAAATAAGTTCCTGAGACTTCCCCCAAAGTTTACTGTGAAGGGTTCTGTTTCCCAATGAAAAAGTGCTCGAATGAGCAGGACGAGTCTGGGGAGGGCAGGAGAGGGCATGTACAGCACAAGCCAGGAAAGTTTTTCAGTAGCACCAGGCCAGGGCAGCTCTGCTCCCAGTCATTGTGTCTGTCCTGCAGCAGAATTGGTGTGCCTGGATAAGGCTGCGTCCCCCACTGGCCAGGGTGGATCTCCAAATGGCTCAAGAGATTAGGGTCTTCTCCATCCAAATGCTTTGCCACCTCCATCCCACTGGTTGGTTCATTTTTTGGAATCCAGCAGCGATGTTTCGCTCTCTCCTGGCTCTGCACACTTCACTCTGCACTTTCACAGCCTCACCGGGCATAAGGTCAATCTGATGCCCAAGGAGGGTGCTGGAGACTGTTGCATGGCTGGAGCCCACAGGCCTGCTGCTTCCCCTTGAGGAACAGCTTCTGCAGTCCTGGAGAGAATGCCGGAGGGATATTTCCCTTACTGCTGGGGACCCACCAGCAGACTTCCCACCAGCACGTGGTGTCTGACATAGCATCCTGCCCCAGAGCAAACAGCCAGTCCACTCAGAACCTATGTGTAATGTGTGGGCACCTTCCCTGCTCAAGGGCAGGTGGCATTATTCTGCTCTGCTGAGCCTCTGGGGGTGAGCTAGCAAGGAGGTTTGTGTCTAAGAGGGACAGATGCCACCATGAACCTCCAGCAAGCAACAAAAGGCATCTCAGAGGCATGAAGGCTCCTGCAAAGCTGTGTTTGGATGGAAGCCATTGCATTTTCAAGCAGCATGGGTGGGTACATGCTTTGTGGTTTTCCTGAAGGTGGTTCACTTGGTGAGGTCAGTGGCAGGGTTGAATTTTCAATAAACAACAGAACTGACTGGCTATTTAGACATTGTTCCACCATTTCTGTCCAAAGCTATGTTTGCCAGACAGGCTTGGTGCTGCTGACCAGCATCTCCATATTTGATGTGTTCTGCACAGAGTGAAGTCTACTGAGGGTCTCAGATTTGAGGCAGAAGAGCATCTGGCCAACGCTTGCTACCATGGAGCATCTCTTGCTTACTGGAGCATCTTTTACAACTGTGGTCCATCTCCAGCAATTCAGGACCTAAACCACATGCTTAAAACCTCCCTGCATGCTCTGGAGGTTATCCAGATTATTTTGGACCATGTGACAGATGAATTCTCCAGGGTTAGGGCAGACAGCACTTGGCCATTGGCGCTCCTAGAGTCCTACCCTTATACTGGGAATACGACATGAGGAAGAAATGGCCTTCAGTGCTTAAAATATCCCAGTCCACTCTGGATCTTCACCCTGAGACACAGAGAACAGTTGTGTGAGTGGGGAGAAGAGACATCTGGAGTTCTTGCAGTAAGATAAATTGGCTGTTCATTGGATCCTTAATGGGTCTCAAGTGTTACATTCTCACAGTGTTTGTATTTCTGGTGAATATGTTTAACTCAAGTTCCATATCAGTATGTATGTGAGAAGAGCAGGGAGGAAATTATATGGCTCTTGTATGGTTTGGTTCACATAGGTGGGAAGTTAAATGTGAGCTTAACCATGCTGTGGGCATGGCGGTGTTTATAGGGGCAGATCTTTCACAAGAGTGGGCACATTGACCAAAAAGGGCAGTTTTGTCAAAAAAATCTAACTCCACCTTGTTGGTATGTATGATGCTGATAGATCCTAAATAAATGGAGTGGACATGAGTTGAACCGCCCATCACTAAAATAAACAGATGCTCCTGAAACGCAGAGCACCGCAGCCCTCGGGGACATCTGCGGCAACTGCCTTTAAACACCATTTGTTTCATTCAGACATCTAAATGCAAAATGCGGGACAAGACATAGATTTGCAAGAACTCTGAGCCTTTCAACTGGTGTTGGGATTACATAAATCAATAGAAGGAGTATTTTCCTCTATATCCTCTATATCTTGACCAGACCTCCAATTTTCGTGTTATTTAACTGTACCAGATGAGTAACAGTCAGATAATACTTTTGAGTGTATCCTCTGTTTGCAGAACACAGCAGTTGGTCATGTTTTTCTGAGCTCCACGTGCTTTCCACATGTAGCTTTTGACTAATCTCAGTGATCCAGAAAAAAGCTACTCCAGAGATCACCTGAAATACCAAACCCTGCAGGTCACTTCCCTCCCTTACCCCAAGCTTTTCATCCAGCCTTGGACTGGCCTCTGTGTTTCTCCATGCCTGACATGTAGCTGGGAATAATTACACTTCTGTGCTTCATCCTGCACCAGGGAGGATGGCTGTATTACAGCAGATGAAGACATCAGCCTCCCCAGAAATGGAGGCAGGCAAGTACCTGAGATAAACAGTTCAGCCTTGGCACTTTTCTTGAAAGTTGCTGCTTCTATTTCAGAGCTTGTGTGCCTGAAAGCCTGTCTGTTTTTTCTGACTGTATCAGTTGGTCTAATAAAAGATACTACCTTTCCTTACAAGCCTGCTCTGCACTTCTGAGCTTAGGTCATTTATCCTTCACTTCATGCTGCTGACAATGACTGAGGCTCCCTGGCCATACAATATCTAGGAAGTCAATTCTGTGTCAAGCCCCCGGGTTTACATGCACGGCCACAGTGAATATACTTATTCACTGGAGAGGCTCATCAGCTCTCCCTCCTGCTGCTTTTGCTGCAGAGAAAGCAAACGATGATCTCCATGGACCCTTCCCTGGGGACGTGGGCCGATGCACCCAAGGACCTCATGGGGCTCTGCAGCATGGGTCTACCCAATGAAAAGGAATCCTGCTGGGTTTCCACTGGGCATTTCTCACTCTGGAAAGGAGGAACCACTCTTTAGCTCATTAGCTATTGTTTAACAGCTAATATTGCTAATGAAAGGCCAGAAGATGACACAGAGGTGGCACTGCCCCAGAATTCTCTTACAGGGGTTGCACCCAGAGACCTTTGTGGGTCCTGTGGAGCCCAAGCTACTGTCTGACTCTGTGTGAGCAGTTTTGGTGCTCTCTGCCCCAACGTTATGCACTTCACAGTGACAGCAATTTCAACCCAAGTGGCTGCTGACCTGGCTGCAGTCAGTATTGCTCAATGCAGCAATTCTACATGAATACACACAGAGAACTATGCTTAATTTTATCATCTGGGAAGGTTGCTATAATTCAGGGCACAAAATCATGCTGTCAGGCAGACCCACTGGCTCACTAACCAGGACCTTCATCCCCACTGCCCCCACCCCAGGGGCTGTGAGAAGACCTGCAACAGTAAAATGCGCTGGACCTGCCCATAGTGTTGGCAGGGGACAGGCTTCCCAGCACCAGTGGCTCCCCAGGGTGATTGGCCACACTGCAGGGTTATCACCAGCAGGGAGCCTGAGCTGGGAGGGGAATCTCCCACTGCAAAAATACACATCACCTTCCTCATTAGCAGTGGACTAAAAAAAAAAAAAAAAAAAAAAATGCTGCAAAAGAATAATGAACAGATCACCTGTGATAAATGAGTTCTGTAAATGCATATAGCACTGTGTTAAAGGACAGGGCATTTATAGGAGATCATGTAGTATCATGGATAGATAAAATGAGCAGAGCAAAAATTAAGTTTTGAAAGGGCTGTGAACTTCAGCTTCAGGGCATAAACCAGGTCCCAATTAATGGGGCTGAGAGGAATCTTTATTATTGTAGCAACTTATTTTACAACTCTCTCCCACAGAGCGTGGTGCCTTCCCAGGAAGCATCTCTTGTTGGCCAGTGAAAGCAGAATCTGGGCAAACCAGATCATGGGGTGATCCAATCTGCCACATCCATCACTGATACCTTCTTCTGTCATGTATGTGCAGGGTAGTGACCTGCTCCATTAAATCTCTCTGTGCAGAAGGTTCTATCTGTGTAACTATTTGTAACTGTAGTTGCATGAATGCTTTTCTCAGGGTTGGGGACGGACTGAGCAAGAAATACTGCAAACATGCACAGAGAATAACCCATAAGTATGTAGTCTGTTCTGCACAGAATCTGTGAATGCATCAGTGCTGTGTGCTTGTATGAACTGGTGTGTGCATATATTTTACATATCTCTCAGAAAATATTATTTGATGGCATGTGATTAAATGGGTCTTTTTTTAATATGTGGCATATGCATAAAGAAATCTATGTATGCACTTGCATGTAAAATAACCAAGTATGAAGGGAAAGTATCAAAATAATTAGCCTGTGCACTGAGCTAATTCTATGTATTTGTAAAAAGCATTGCTGTAGGTGGGAATCTCACCAGGTCACACAGGACAGCAAGGAGGACTAGTGTCCTCAGTGTCTGTGAAAAGCAAGAGAGACCTGAAAGTCTTTCCAAAACGTGCTCCCTTCAATTAAAAATCAATTTTAAATCCCCTACCTTTCCTAGAGCCTGAAGCATAAAACCCATTCTTTGAAGATCCGTTATTTTCCAGGAACTAAAAGTTTGGATCGGGGGTATTTTGAAATTATAGGTGCCGTGCTCTTGCCTCGCACTGTTGGCAATTGCAGCACTGCAAGCCCGACTGTGATTCCTGCGAGGAGGAGCAGGAGGAAGATGAAGGCAGAAATACAGCTCTATTTATGCTGATATTAGATCTCAGGCTACATGATCTCATCTAATTTAAAGTTACTCCAAATGAACTATCTCCAAGAGTATAATTTTAATGTTTCCATATCGGGCCATTCTTATCTTTCTGCATTACCAAGATATCATTCAGGAATAATAATCGCACTGTTAGTTTTGGTGTCTAAACAAGCTGGCAAGGAGAAATGGATTTGAGTCATCGCCCTGGAAATCGCTGCTGTCTCAAAATAAAAAATAAATAGTAAAAAAAAAAGGTACGAAGTTTATAAAACCCGTTCTTGAGGGATGTACAACTGCAACAGATGCCCTTCTAGGACAGGCGATTTAGGGTAAAAACGGAAGTATTTAAGGATGTAGGCGTTGGCATCTGGAAGGAAATCTTTCTTTTCCTTTCTACCTTTATTTAACGGGGGCATATATGGGATGTAAATGAACAAAATACAGCCCGAAATGCCCCGAGCTGATCGGAGAGTGTGTGATGCATCAAGGCAAATGCACCAGCCAATGAAAGCAAGGCTGCCGATTTTTTATCATTAATATTGTGAAGCAACATTAACTGATTGGAAAGACTTTTCAGGAGCAGGCAGAGCCTCCCTTCCCAACGATTTGTCTTGCTACACGGATTTTTGAGAACGACGCCAGGTTTCCCTCGTTTAATCTCCGCGAGGGATGACGAATGATATAATCCCACCCCTCCCGAAGAATCTGAGAATAAACAATGAAAACAAAGGGAGTTTTGTATTTTAAGCGGCGGAGGGGAAAACACACTATACTGAGGCGAGGGGGTCGGGGGAAGCGGCGCCAGCGCGGGTTTAACCGCGGATGTTAAGCGCGGCCGCGCAAGCCTGGGGGGCAGAGCGCCGGCAGCCGGGGCCGCTGGTATGGCTGCTTCCACGGGCGAATTGGGGTAAAAAATAAGTTTCCACGCGTGTCACCCTGCCACGGCCACGTCCAAGCCCTCAGGTGCCTGCCGGGGCGGGCAGCGCTCGGGCGCCCACGCCCCGGCCCGCGGGAGCGCCCCGACGGGGCCACGGAGACCACGCGTGGCACGGAAGGCCCCGAGTGATGTTAACGTAGCATGCGCCCGTGAGGGGGCACCGGGGTGGAAGGGGCCGCCTGCACCCCCTTTTTTTGTTGCGGGTCCTGTATGCACACAGTGGCTGCTGGGGACGGGGGGCAGGCTCGAGGGAGCCCACCTGGGGAAGGGGGAAATTTCCCCGGAGAAGGTCCGGTGCCGCCCCGGGGGAGTCCCGCCCGCAGCCCCCGCTCTGGGCACGGGGCTCCCGGCGAGGGCTGAGAAATTCGCGGCGCATTTCTGGGCGCAACGAAAAAAGCCGCTGGGATGGCCCTGGCGGCAGCAGAGCCAAAGCCCGCGGCGCTGCCGGCCCCGTCCAGGTGAGCGGACTCTAAATCATATACCCCCCTCTTCTCCCTCCTCCTCCTCTTCCTCCTCCCCGGCCCCGCACGCACACGGCTCTGCCGGGAAATGAAAGTCATTTATTGCAAGCGGAAAGGAAGAAAGCAGGAAATAAGGTCGAGGGCGGTTGTTGTTGTTGTTGTTATTATTGTTGTTGTTATTTGAAGGAAGGGGGTAGGTAGGTACCCACCAATAGCGGCACCCCGGCACGGAGCGGACGGCGGCGGCGGCCGCTCCCCGCCGGGAGGGAGGCGAAGTTACCGGCGGAGCGGCGGCCGTGCCCCGGCGGGGGGTACGGGGGAAGCCCGGAGGGGCCGGGACGGCCGCCCTCCCGCCTGGCCCGGGGAGCCCCCCCCCGCCGCGCCGCCCGCCCGACTTCTCGTTTCTCTCCCGGTCGCTCTCGGAAACGGGCGGGCGGGGGTAGGGGGCGGCCCGGCGGGGGCTTTTCGGAGCAGGTTTGTTAACCAAAGCAGGTGCTAAAAACCAATAAGCCTGGAACAAACGCGGTCCCCCCCGGGAGCCGGGACAATTGTTTCCATTTAATAAATATTTTCCCCACGGGCGTTTCGCGGGAGGCAGGCAATTATTCAAAGCAAGCCGGGACGCGGGCCGGCTCCCGGGGTTAAGCGGGGCTGCGGAGCAGGAAAGCGGGGGGTGGGGGGGGGTTGTAAGCGGGAGAGCGGCCCGGCGCACGGCGGAGCGCAGCGCTCACAGCCCCGACGGCGGCAGCGGCGGCGAGCCTGGAGGGCACCGGGACCCGTCCCGCTCCGCACACCGGCGGGATGCGGGCAGGATGGGGACGACCTCCTTCGGCTCTGCCCCCCCCACCGCTTCTCTGGCCTCCCCCGCAGCTGCTAGCAGCGCAGCAGCTCACAAAAGCCTGCCTCTTAATCTGCGCGTTTGAAGGGGGGGTGAGGGGGGTGTCCTCCTTTCCCCTCCTTTCTTCCTCCTCCTCCCCCCTCCCCTGTCCCCTCCCCTCCTCTTCCTCTCGCCCTTCCTCTCTCCCTCTCTTTTTAAGCGGGTCCCCCTCCGCGCTGATTGGGCGCCCGGCCGCGCTGTGAACGCCCTGCCGCTATGTCAGCCTGCGCGCCGCAGCCCCTCGCCTTTGAACTGCCCCGCGCCGCGCCGCGTCCCCACCGCCGGCCCGCTGCTGCGCCCGGCGGCTCGCCGCCCGCCTAGCCGCCCGCCGGGCCCCGCGGGCCGCCCCTCCGCGCCCCTCCGCGCTTCTCCGCGCCCCGCCCCGGCAGGGCTCCCGCCGGGGACGGCGTTGGCGGAGGACCTGTGATGATCAGCTGAGCCCGCTCCTCCCGCTCCTCCGGTTCCCTCGGCCGCCTCCGCCTCCTCCTCCTCCTCCTCCTCCTCCTCCCGCCGCCGTCCGGCGCCCCCAGCGCGCCCCACACCGCAGCGCCCCGCCGAGCCGCCCGCCCGCCCGCCCAGCCGAAGCATGTCCAAGCCCAGCGACCACATCAAGCGCCCCATGAACGCCTTCATGGTGTGGTCCCGCGGCCAGCGGCGCAAGATGGCCCAGGAAAACCCCAAAATGCACAACTCGGAGATTAGCAAGCGGCTGGGCGCGGAGTGGAAGTTGCTCTCCGAGGCGGAGAAGCGCCCCTACATCGACGAGGCCAAGCGGCTGCGGGCACAGCACATGAAGGAGCATCCCGACTACAAGTACAGACCCCGGCGCAAGCCCAAGAACCTGCTCAAAAAGGACAGGTATGTCTTCCCTTTGCCTTACCTCGGGGAAACCGACCCCTTAAAGGCCGCCGGGCTTCCCGTGGGGGCCACTGACTCTCTGCTGAGCTCCCCGGAGAAGGCCAGGGCTTTCCTGCCTCCCACCTCAGCACCTTACTCCTTACTTGACCCCAGCCAGTTCAGCTCCAGCGCCATTCAGAAGATGACTGAGGTTCCTCACACCTTAGCCACCAGCACCCTGCCCTACGCCTCCACCTTGGGATACCAGAACGGGGCGTTTGGCAGTTTGAGCTGCCCCAGCCAACACACCCACACTCACCCCTCGCCAACTAACCCGGGCTATGTCGTGCCATGTAACTGTACCGCTTGGTCAGCTTCCAGTTTGCAACCTCCAGTTGCCTACATATTATTCCCAGGCATGACCAAGACTGGGATAGACCCCTATTCTTCAGCACATGCGACTGCCATGTAACACCCACCCACACCCCTACAGGCGTGTGTCCCGTCCCGCCCCGGGTGGCAGCTGGAACTGGGATTCCTTCGTGTGCATGTACATAAAACCTGCAGAAGCAAAAGGCCACCCGAAACAGGACTCTGCTGCCCGCCACCGGGCCGGGACAGACGCGGACGCTGCCTCGGGGACTCGGAAATGCTCTCGCCTAAACCTCGCCCTGAGAGCTGGCCCCAGGCTCGGGGGGGGATCTGCAATCGCGGGGTCAGATAGGAGCCCGGCACTTGTAAGAGTTGTAAATGTGTTTAAAAAAAAAAAAAAAAAGCGAATCTTGAACTGCCCTTTCGGGTCAAAGCGGGGGAGAAAAAGAAAAAAAAGCGAGCGAGAGAGGCGGTTTCGATTTTTATTTATTCTCTTAATGTCTACGAGTTCTCCAGGGTCTCATGTCACTTGGACTTGACTTTGGGAAGTCGCGGTCTTACTATGATATTTTGTTTGTTTGTTTGTTTTCCTTTTGCACATTAAAAGACGAGATCAGCTGTGTTATATATATATAAATATATATATATATTTTGCCACCACGCACTACTAGGTAAAATTGCTTTTCATGTCAGAAAAGGGGACCTCAAAGTTAAAAACAAAAAAAAAAAAGAGGGGGAGAAACATTTATATTTAAAACATATGATAGTGTTTGCTTAATTTAAAACAGATAGTCCTTAAATTTGTGTGATCCAGTGAGACTAGATCTAAGTTTACTTTAGACAGAGCGTCAGGTATGAAGTCAGGCAGTAGAATTGTAAAAAATTAATACTACTACTACTACTAACGAAAAACCGAATAAAAACCGAAGGTAATTTAAATATGTTTTCACAATGTCTTGGGGAAGAAGAAAAAGAAAAAAAATATGTATCCGGCAGGATGTTACCTCGTTAAACCTTTTCATTTGTTGAACAAAGACGTTTTGAATAAAGACAATCTGTCATCTAACGAGGCAACTGCGTGGTGTAAATGCGGTGCCCGGGCTCCCCAGCCCCGCGTCCCGCACCGGCGGCCGCTGGGGCTGCGGGCGATGCTGCCCGCGGCGGGGCCGAGCTCCGCCCGCAGCCCCGGCCTTCGCCGCGGGGCCGCTTTCCCCGTCCCGACCCCCCCGGTAGCCGGTCTCACCGGCTCGGGGCCGGTTTGGAGCCTTACCGGGCCGGGTCGGGCTCCGTTTGGAGCTCGTCGGGAAAACGCGGCTGCGGGGCGAGAAAACTTCCGAAAAGCAGGGATGGAGCCGCGGGAAACCCGACTATCTGCGGGGGGCTGCTCCCCTGCGCCCCGGCCCCCGCCCCGTCGGGGAACCGGGCTTTCCCAAGTTGCCTCCGCGGCTTTGAAGTTTTACCGGTGCGAGGAAAGATTTGGAGGGGGGTGTTGGTGGTGACGGGAGGGGGTGGGTTGGATTAGCATCTTGTCCGGATCAGTTAGTGATGTTTGGGGGGGGCTGTTGATCGGGGCCCCTTTGTGAAGGGAGGGAGTCTCGCTGCAGAGGGGGGCAGAGACGGAGGGGAAGGAGTAAGACGCAGAGGTCCGTCTGGAGGAGCTGAATAGCCGGAGCGATGCGTGTTTGGATGTGCTTTGCTCATTAAGTGCTCTTTGGAGACCGATGTTAGAATTAAACGGCATAACACAATTAACATACATGGGGCTTGAATGGGAGGGTAAGCAGAGGAAGAATAGATAGATAAATAAATGAGAGATCAGGCGAAGGTAAACAAAAGGGGAGAGGAGAAAAGGGCTGAAAGGAGAGGTTAGAATGGCTGCTCCAGCCTTGTTTAGCATGACAAAACCGCTCTTACAAATGAGGACAATTAAAGGAGCTGGCTTGGGGAGGGCCTGGGAGCAGCGGGACTATCCGCTGGGACACGCGGGGCTGAATGCGCCCGGCGTGGGGCAGGGAGGCGCGGCGCGGCGCCGGGAGCGCCGAGCGCTGATTTAACCCCAGCTGACAGTTGCTGTCAGTCTGGGTGATAACACCGATAGCTCAGTGTCCTTTAACATCCACCCAGATTAGTCTGACAATGGTCGGAGGGAGACCGGGGCGGGGGGGGGGGGGGGAGCGGAAAGCGCCTGCCCGCGGCCCGCCGGCCCCCGCAGGAGATGGGGGCAGAGCGGTGGGGGGGACAGCGCGCCCGTCCCCCGCTCCCCACCGCAGCAGAGGTTTGGTGGGACCCTCCGTACCCCTGAGCCAGCCGGGCCGGGCTGAGGGGCGCCCGTCGGCGCGCTGCTCCCCGGGGCGGCCCCGGCGGCTGCGGGGGGAAACAGGCTCGGTGGGGGCCGGGGTGCTCGGGGCAAAATCGGGGCGAGGTGGGCGAGCGCGAAGAGGCAGGGCTGGAAACTTTAGCCGGGGTCTTTCCTTCTTACTTTCCTCCTTTTCCTTCCTTCCTTCCTTCCTTCCTTCCTTCCTTCCTTCCTTCCTTCCTTCCTTCCTTCCTTCCTTCCTTCCTTCCTTCCTTCCTTCCTTCCTTCCTTCCTTCCTTCTCTCCCTTAATTTCTTGTATTCATTTATTTTCTCTCTCTTCCTCTCTCCATCTTCCTCTGTCAATTTCTCCCTTCCCTCTCTTTCTCTCCTTCCGTTCTCTTTCACCTTCTTTTTTTCTTCTTTCTCTTTCTCTCTTTTCTCTCTTTCTCTAGTCGTGCTTCTCGTTCTCCTTTCCTTCTTCTGCCCCTCTCGCCCTCCACAGCCTCTGCTCGCGGTGTGTTTCGTTTCCATTCCCCCCGTTGTACTATTCCTCCAACTCTCTCGCCCGTCTGCAGGTGTGTAGCTATTTAACTCGTGGAGATAAATAAATTAAATAATGATCTTGACACTGCAATGAACCGATTACTGACTTTGATGTCAGAGGGAAACCAAGAACAGAAAGAAAGTTGGGGAGAGAGAGGAGGAAAAAAAAAGCTATTCCCTCGAGGGGGAAATGCAGCTCCTTGTCAAACCTGTTTCCCCACAACTGTCTCCTCCTTTCAATAAAATCATTAAACAAAGGCCGCGGGGTTATGCGCACCACGCCTTGGGTACGCGGACGGGCGCCGTCCCGGGCCAGGCTGCGCCGCGGAGCCTCGCCCGCACCCGCGCAGCGCAGCGCGGGGCCGAGCGGAGCCCCACGCCGGGCGGGGACCGGCGCACCGCGGCCCCGGCCGGAGCGCTCTCCCCGCGCTCCGCTTTCCTTTTTCTTCTTTTTCTTTTTCTTTTTCTTTTTCTTTTTCTTTTTCTTTTTCTTTTTCTTTTTCTTTTTCTTTTTCTTTTTCTTTTTCTTTTTCTTTTCTTTTTCTTTTCTCTTTTCTTTTCTTTTCTTTTCTTTTCTTTTCTTTTCTTTTCTTTTCTTTTCTTTTCTTTTCTTTTCTTTTCTTTTCTTTTCTTTTCTTTTCTTTTCTTTTCTTTTCTTTTCTTTTCTTTTCTTTTCTTTTCTTTTCTTTCTCTTCTCTTCTTTTCTTTTCCTCTTCTCTTCTTTTCCTCTTCTCTTCTCTTCTCTTCTTTTCCTCTTCTCTTCTCTTCTCTTCTCTTCTCTTCTCTTCTCTTCTCTTCTCTTCTCTTCTCTTCTCTTCTCTTCTCTTCTCTTCTCTTCTCTTCTCTTCTCTCCTCTCCTCTCCTCTCCTCTCCTCTCCTCTCCTCTCCTCTCCTCTCCTCTCCTCTCCTCTCCTCTCCTCTCCTCTCCTCTCCTCTCCTCTCCTCTCCTCTCTCCTCCCACCTTCGCTCGGAAAATAGTTCTGTTTCCGCTCAGTGCTGCCTGCCCGACCACCTAGACAGTTAAAAGCATCCATCCCAGCCTTCCTTTAAAGAAAACAACAAATAAGAAAGAGGAAAGAAGTCGGGGGGCAGAAGGGACTGGGAGAGCCCTAGCTGGAGCCCAGGTGTAGCTGTACAATCGCCAGGGAGCTCTGCTGCAGGAGAGACAAAGACAGAAGGGGAATTATGTGGTGTTAAAAAACTTCATTTTAAAGGACACATTAAGCCCATAGAAGTCTCTGAGAAATATTACTTATTTCTGCTTATTAGTGATAATAGCCCAGTAAATTTGCTATTGAGTGTATCAAAGACATTCAAAGAGACTTTGAAACATCAAAAAGATTGCAATTCTGATTTTACGGTTTTATTCCAGGCCCGACCTCCTGGCTACATTCCTTGATTGTAGTGTTTAAAAGTAAGCGGTGATCAGAAGTACATCCTCCTCCTCCGCTCCCAGTAGCCCCGACCTGCCGGGCCGGGGACCCACGCGGGGCACGCGTGGGGCTCCGGCCGCGCCGGGTCCGTGCTCCGCCGCTGCTCCGGCTTCCAAGGGCCGGCGTGGGGGCGGGCAGGTGAGAACACGTCCCGCGCTGCCCGCGGGCAGAGCGCAGGCAGGAGGGTCCCCCCAGCCGGAGCGTGCTCACCGCCTCCCTTAAAAAATAATTAAAAATGCTTAAAAATTAAAATACTGAGCGAAATCCAGCCCAGCCCGCTGCTGCTCCTTCTCCCCGCCTCGGGGAGGCTGCAGGGCCCGGGAGGGCAGGAGGGACCCCGGCACCGCGGGGCGAAAGTGGGCTGTATTTTCCGCGCTGCTCCTCACTCCGGAGTGAGGCAGCCTCTGCCACTGCCGGGGCTTTTGATGTGTCCGTAATTTACCCGGGTTTTTCTTTTTTTCTCTTCAGTCCTTAATTTTGCCTCCCCGTCTCTCTTTTCTCCCTTCACACGCCTCTGTTCCAGTTGGGGTGTTTTATACCAACATCAAAGGGACAACGCAGCCTTTATTTCCTTTTTTTCTTTTCCTTCCCTTTTTATTAGGGCAAAATACTTCATCATTACTGAACGTGCCGCGTTTGGAAACCTAAACAAGAAATAACGTGCAGGGTCTGTGCAGGTCCACACTGCAACAAGCCAATGTGTGTACGCGTAAAAGCCCAGAAATTAAATACAGGTTGATCCCAATTTAAAAAGGAGAGCGAGGGAGAGGAAGCCAGCCCTTTGAGTGTGTGAGAGAAAGAGGGGAAGAGATGAGTAGCTGGTAATTATTGAAATATAAGGATGAGATTAATTCAAAGGAAACAAACTATGAAAACAATTGGAGCCGAGTGAAAAGCAAAACCCAGATTAGAATTTGCTTGTGGTTTGTTGTCTGTCTGCTTTCTTTCCTCCTCCCCACCCATTGTCACAGTGCAAGGCAATGGGATTTGCACACTTGAGGTGTAATAGCATTACTGCATTAATTAAAATTTTCATTTCACGTCCAGATTGTTTACTTATCTGCTGGAAACATATGTCGGGAGAAGTTGAGATTCTGGATTCTGCTCCGCTGCCCAAGGTGCAGCGCAGTACAGGGGGGGAGAGGATAGCTTCAGATTTTTTTTTCCATTGCATCCTCCAGCCTTATCTCTCTGCTGTAAATTATAAGGAGACTCCATTGAACTGAATATGAAGATTATATTTGCGAGCGGCGCGTCCTGGAGCGGCCCCGGTCCTACTTTGAAATGAAACAAGCCGTCTTGCGGGCCCTGAGCCCCGCCTCTCCTCCCCCCCGGGTCCGGGGGGGGCGGGGGGGTTGGTGGATAGGACCCCCCGACACCCGCCCCGTCCCGCGGAGAGGGAGGGGGAGCCGCGCCGCGATGCTCCCCGCTCCTCCCGGGATGTTCCCCCGCTTCTTTTCGCTCCCGGCCGGGAGGCAGCGGTGAGAAGCGGGAGGCTCCCCCCTCCCAAAAAATGTGCTTTCCTAAGCGGCCCCCCAAAAAAACACACCCAGGAGGAGGGAGGAGAGACCGAGCAGCCCTCGGCCCCGCTGTCGGGACAGCGGGCCGGGGCCGGGGCCGCGCCGTCGGGGCGGGCGCTGCGGCGGAGCCGGGGCTCTGTCCGGAGCAGCGCGGCGAGAGATGCCCGGGCGCCTGCAGCAGTCAGGTGCTGCTGATGGGAGCCCTCTGTTTGTCTACTCCCCTCTCTTTTTTTTTTTATTTTTTTGGGGTGTTTTATTTTTTTACTTTTTGCCTTTTTTTTTTTTTTTTTTTTTTGAAGACACCCCTGAGAAGGCAGTGAGGTGCCGTCCTCTCCGCCGGGTCTATCTGTAATTGAATCTAGGTCAGTTATTCTAAAGCATGGGAGAGGCTGATTCCCTCTTTCCGACATCAGCCCGGAATTTGGGGGGGAGGAGAGGGGGGTCTTGCAATTTCATTTAAAATGTAATGGTGGATGAACCGATAAGCAAATAGGGGGAAAAAAGACTCTGCTTAAAAGAAAAAAAAAAAAAAAAAAGGCATGCTTTTAATATGCTTCCAGATGGGGGGAAAATGATTTACATGGGAGTTTATTTCCTCTTTGCTGATATGAAAGAATTACAGATACAAAACCCACTGATCTATAGAATAAAAAAAAGAAAAGAAATGTTATTTTCCTGTAAAGGTATCAGTTCATTTATATTCATTTAACCATCCATCCATCAATTCACTTTCTCACTCCTTGCACATTCTCTCTGCCTCTGGTAAACCTACCCCACCAATATACTTTTCTAGAATATACAATGAAGTTTCCTTAAAAAAAGAAATGAGATTCAGCTGAAGTAGGTAAAGCGAAGTTTCCCTTCTCCCCCCGCCCCCCTCCCCTGCAGCTCCTATTTTATGTTACAGGCTTAGAGTAAATTAGCAATATGAAAAAAAAATGTTTTAGTCTCGAAAAAAATGTCTGTGTATACCTATAAATAATATATGCAATATAGATGTTATATTTGCGTCTACATGTGTATATATAATATATATATAGCGGCGGAGTTTGTATGCTCAACATGTATGTACTGTGTTTCTATGCTTATGTTATACAAACAGTTCATTCTCTCCCTATGTGCGTGCCTATAAAATAAAATATACACATATTGTACAGATATTTACAGCATTCATATATCGTAAGTGCATGGACATAGATTTAAACATACATCCAGCCTGCGTATGCTGTATATATGCGCAATATATATGATGCCCATGCGCATGCACATACAAAGGCAGCACCTCTCTGAATTGGAGCAGAACGTTTGTATTTAAACATAAAATATTTTCTTAAATTCTTAACACGTGTCCTTTATGTGCATTGAGGCACATACAACTGTATATGGTACATGCTCACATTTGTGTGTGCATGCTGATGCACACTCCTCTATGCACATACAGAGAGAACGGGCTACCAAAGGGCACGAATCAGCCCGGTGGCCTCAGACCTTCCAATTCCAAGGGCCACATCTGTATTTTTTTTGCATTTAGGACAGTACCTGAACCTGAGATGCAATTTCCTTTATAGAAGCAGTGACCAGAGAGCAAATCTCTCTCACTCTCGGTAACATCTTCAAGTATTAAAACAAATGCACCCTAGGTGAGCTCTTCCCTGTGGCTGTGCTCACTGTGCATTAGGTGGGGCCGTACCTGGCTGGAGGTGACTTTTTTGTTCCCGTGCTCTCGGCATGATGGCCCTCACTTGCAGGAATAGTTATAAGAAGGATGAGACCCTGCACCCAAAGACGGAGGCTGCTAAACCATCTGTCATTTCCCAGAGACCTTCGCAGAGGCTGGAAGTGGAGGGATACGGAATAACTTCTTTTTCTGGTCTAAATGTAGTAGCAAAAGCTGTGTAAGAAGTTGCCTTTTTATTGTTAAAAACAGGTAAATAGAGAGACAGCTAGATATGGAAATACCTATATATACAGATAAAAATATGCACCTTTATCTTTAGCTAGATATGGATATAGATCCACATGTAATTTTTCTTAATGGCTCCCTGTTAAAAGAGGCTCAGCTGGTGCTGGGGGGGGGGGGATCCTCGCCAGTGTTTTTAAAAAATCCATGAGTAAATAAAGCAACCAGCCAATCACCCCAAGATGAAACAACCTGGTGACTATAGATACCAGCTACCTTGTGGATGCCTGCCCTGCGCAGATCCCCTATACAACTGCGAACCAGATCAAAGGCTGTAGTTACCAGACTCCATATTCTAAGTGACACCTACAAATGTTAGCCCTGTTTCGTGTTTCCAACCCATACCTGAATAAATACATAATCATATCACATAGCATAATTAATAGGAGTATCACCATGAAGGACTCTTAAAGGAAAGGCTGTTGAAAGAGAATTCCTGAAGATAATCCTTTTAAAAGGTTTCCTTAAAATGCAACCACTAGCAGGAATAAGGCAGGTTTAGTTCCAACATCTTAATACCTCCAGATAGCACAGTTTTAGATCTTGTTAATGCCTTTCCTTTAATAGTGGCTTGCCTTTTGATTTGGGACTTGCACTTTTTGGAGGATCTCATTGCTGCTGTGGTTCTCGACAGAGAAGGTCCCCAGAGGAGGCCGAGCCCAGCTCCCCTTTACACTGACCCATCGGGGACTCACAACCTCATTTTTGCTGGAAATCAAACGTGGTTGCATCCTGTCTGGTCGTAATAACCTTGCTAACCTCACCGTTTCAGAGCAAGCACTGGCATCCTGCACTTTTGTCTAATGACCCATTTCAGTAATTTTCAGGGTGCTACTCAATTTGTTTTTTATTTATCCTGGATGGCATCCCAACTCCTGGGCCACAGAAATGAGGTTCAGCTGCTCCAGAGCTCTTTGCTTAGAGGTGTCACCCGACTCCTCCATTGTGCTCAGGAAAGTCCTGCATGACATCGCTGGCTAGGGTCGGTAAGTAAATAACTTTTTTTTTTCTTTTACAAATTATGTCTGTGTAAAATGAGGCAGAGCCACACAGCAAACTGCAGGGCTAAGGGATCAGTGGGAAACAGCAGGTTCTGCTTGATGCTCCCCTGAACCTTCTTCCTCAGTCTCCCATCCCATGAGTTCTTTCCACGACTATTTTGCACCCTCACATTTCTCAGGCTGAGTGGAAGGGGGCAAAGTTTCAGAAGCTGGGACCACACAGCAGAGTGGACCCCTGTTAGGAAGCCCTGGGAGTGCCTTTTAGTATTGCTGCTTGTCTAGACCTTCAGCCCAGGATCCTTTCTGCTGGTTTTCAGTTCAGATTTGTGAAAAATGTCATCAAATTGGCATGGAAAAAAGTGAGGGGTTTTGGAGTAAGAGACGACGGACACATCCTCCAAACAACA
The DNA here is from genome assembly GCF_030463565.1 of Pelecanus crispus. NCBI lineage: Eukaryota > Metazoa > Chordata > Aves > Pelecaniformes > Pelecanidae > Pelecanus > Pelecanus crispus. The sequence goes on along the minus strand of NC_134651.1, from coordinate 29,688,125 downwards.
ATAATTAAAAAGTGCAAAATAAAAATGAAGTTCAGTTAAATCAGATTTTTTTTTTGTTTGTTTTGTTTTGTTTGTTCTTTGTCATACACCTGTGGACAATCCTTTAGACTAACACAGTCCAAGTTTCTCGATTAGACAGGTTTGGTGTCCCATGTCTCTTACCCCACAAGGAATTTTTGGAAAACCAAGTATCTCCATTCCCAGTGAAGTGTGGACCAGGCTGTCATGTTGCAGTGGTGTGTGTAGGAGAAAGCAGTTTGAGGGCAATGTAAGAGGTTTCTGGAACTGCTCTAGCTGTTGTCCTCTCTTTTGGAGGCTGGCAACGGTGGAGTTTGCCCAGAGAGGTCAGATGTGCAATGCCACCATAGCCCAGACCCTCCCTGCGAGGGACAATGGTGAAACGTTTTGGGTCTTCCAGGAACACAGGGTCAGATCGCTGATGGCTCAAATGATTTCAGCTCTTTTGGCTTTGAAATAAGCACACGAGGCAGAAAGCACATTGTTGCTACTCATCACCTGTGAGGCAGCTGGCATGGCGGCACAGGTGCTGCTCAGCCAGTGTCATACCAGGATGGTGCAGGGGTCGAGAGGCAGCATGAGAGGATAAGGGGATCCCGAGGAGACCCAGATGGCAAAGAGACCTATGTCCATCACTGATGTTGGTGGTGAGCTCTGTGTCAGTGAGGGGTGAGCTGGGCCTTGTATTTCCCATCGGTGACGTGCTCTGCGGCAGTGGGCTCTTGGGCCAGCGTCCCCTGACCAAGTGCTGTTCCCCCAGCAAAGCTTTACAAACCAAACCCACTCTGGTATGAAGAAGGACTAAAGTGTACTTGCTCCCTACTTGCCTAAGTTTTATTTTTCCTGTTTTATCTTTTAGCTGTAACTGCACTATCACATCCAGTCTTTCTTCATGTTTTCTTTTTTTTTTCAGCAAGTGAGACCTCTGATTTAGAGTATTTAATTGCTTATAATTTCTCCAAATTTCCATGTGGGCATTTTTAACATATGTCTCCTTCGTTCTCTGTGAGCTGTTAGCATGAGTCATTTTATTTCCTGACACAGACAAGGGTTTTTCCCCCTCTCCTTCTTCTCCATCCAGCCATACTTACATGGGAACTCCTCCACCAGGCAGTGAAAGGAGAAAGGGAATTAGATCTTTATCAGAGACTTACTTTCACCCAAGATTTCTTTAGATCAGTAGGTTAAATAGAGGGCAACAAAAGCCAAACAAATGCTTTCTCTCCTACCTAGAAATAAAACCCCTGCAGCCAAAAGTATTCTCTCTCCTCCTTTGGAGTCAAACCAGGAGGTGGTGTGATTCTGCATCCTTTTCTCGGATGTTTTAACATCAGTCCCCTGCAATGGTATGATTTAACTTGTTCTGTCTTTGGCCACAGAGTGCCAGGGAAGACAAGAACTAAATTTCTAGCAGGAAAAAAAAAATAGAAAAACAGAAACAAAAATAATAATAAAAAATCCCAGTGTTGTTTCAAATCCCTGCCAACTTTTCAGGCCTTCGTAACTAAGCCAAAAATGAGGCCACAAATCTATTTTTCTTCATTCACAAGTCACCTTGAAGGGTAGATGAGTAGCTCTTTTAATAATGTTTCTTCTTTCAAGAGGATTTCAATGAGGAAAATAGTAATGATTGAAATTCCCTGTTTCCTTACAGGTTCTCAGTTTTGTCTTGAGGATATGCAAGTGTCTGGACAACTCCCCACTATGGATTTTCTCTCCGTTGCTGCAATGTAGTCTGGCTTGAGGTACTACGGAGGTTTGGCATGAAGATGCTTTAACATAATTTTTTAATCACCTCTTGGCCTCACAGCCCACACATTCATGTTCAAATAGCTGCAGGGCTGGAGGAGTTGTTTACACAAAAGCGGGCAAGCATCCGCTTTCCACTCAAAAGCAGCTCCTCTGTTTTGCGCAAGATCTCCGTGATACTCTTGTGAAAAGCACCTTCCAAGCCAAGCAGACATGCATAAAAAGCATGAAAAGGAGGTGCAAATTACTGTGAGCACACCAGCAGGGTGGGAGCACTAAGGAGGAGCAGAGGTGCCCTGATGCTTTCTGCACTGGGGACAGGGCAAGGGCTAGATGCTCAGTGGCATTGGGGTGTTTCTCTCTGCTCCCTGCCTGTTGTCCTGCATGAGGTCAATCCACCCCATTCAGTGTGGGTCCAAGTGGGGACAGGACTCGATGGGTCACTTGCCTTGCTGGGACATTGGGAACAGCTGCTGCCTGGAGAGAAACCATCCAGGAGGTCAAACTGTACATGTGCTTTAGTTTAGTCAAAGTGGTTTTCTCAGCCTTAACTGATAACCGATGAGAAAAACCTTCTGTTCTACACATATGCATGCATATGTATAGACATGCACACAGACACACATGTGTATATATAAAAAGCTCTCTTTAAATTCAAATAGATTTATGCCCAAGGACAGGAAGGTGGATGAAAGGTCATTACAAAGAAAGATCTAACACATCTGTATGCTCTTTTGTGGGGATTAAATCTATAGTAGGTTGCATTCAGTGCTAATACTCCTATTAATTTCTGTTTTTCATTGCTGTTTTCACATTTGTCAAGCTTTGATGAAAGCATAATGAAGTAAACAGATGTTAACTACAAATTAATCATCCCTGTCTTGATAGTGTAACATAGGTTCCTATTTGCTTACCCTCTTTCACCCAGAAATGGTAACGCACTTTCTATATCCATACCAGCAAAACCTGCTGAATGCTGTAACATAGCAAACAGAGAGAAAGAAAAAGAGAGGAAGAAAGACACCTTCCCTGAGAAAGTACAAATACTTGAAGCTGCCAAATCTGAACTGTAAGAAAGAGCTGAGGAAGTTGAGGGCATCCTAGTTTTGCAAGGAGAGCTTGTTGGAAATGGTGTGTTAATCATGAGGAGGCTGGACCTTTGGCTGTGTTTAACTACTGAAAGGTTAGACCTTTTGAGGGTCTTTTTTTTTTTAACTGGAGTGTGTGTCTTCTCACTGTGCAGTGAGGGATGGATGCATTTACAAATGTGCAGGCTTTTTTTTTGCAGACCTCCTTGCTTTACTTTGGAGCTTGATGTCTGTGAGCCTGGTCTTGTATTGGGTGTTTCAGAGGCTGGAGGCTGCCTCATACCAGTATGAATGGGAACAGAGTCGGAGAAACCCCAGGCTCCCTGAGTCCTTGAGAGAGACAAGACGGGGCTGGAGGCAGAGTTGGAGAGCCACCAGCCCCAGTGGTGCATCGTCTTGGGGATATACCTGCCTCTGCTGAAGGCTTTGGATACCTTGCAAGCGTACCTTGGGCAGCCGCTCTTGCAGACGAGTTACATGATTTTTCAGCACACGCTTTTTTGCAGTTTGGACTTTGACCCAGGCAATCATGGGAATTTCTGCTCAGGTGTTTCATTTATGATGAAGCGGTGTTTGGTTTTGTGCAGACAGGCCAGTGGAGTTTAACCGCTTGTCTTCATTTTGTGCTTGCAATAGGAAACAAGTGTAGATTTTGGTTTTATCATTAATTGCTTGCCCTTGCAACGATCACTTGGCTATGCTCCAGCATCGACTTAGACTTCCTTCTGTTCCCCTTCCCCATGTCATAGGCTGCTGTAGACCTTTGCAGCCAAGTCCACCCTTGCTGTGACACCCCAGGGAATCACCAGCACCCTGTGACTGTGGCGGAGCCTGGCAGCACCTGCACTACCAGTGCCCAGACCTGGTCCTCATTCCTCAGTCATCAATGTGATGCCCAAATCCACAGCTGGCTCCCAAGGTGTTTCAATGTCAGCGTCCACAGATCTCTTCATTTACCTTTGCAGAGAAGGAAATGCTTGGTCAGACTGAGATTGTCAAGCGGTAAATTCATGTAGCTGTACCAGCTTTTCTCCTTCTCAAAGCACACGCTGGCAGCCTTGGCCAGTCTAGGGCTCAGGTCTGCCCCATAAATATAGAAAACTTTCAGTGATTTTAAAGATGGACGCTTCATGGACAAGTTAGTACTCCCCAGAGCAAGTGGCCACTGCCACTATGGGTTCATCCCCAGGACAATTAGGGAATGCTGCAAGATTTGAAGGTATCACTGCTTATTTGAGAGGAGGCATTGTAGACTGTTCGGGCATTTCTTAAAGTGATTTCTCCCAGCTTTTGTCCCTTCCTCTTTATCATCTTCCTCTTTGCCAGTCCTTGGCATAGTCCTTCTTGCTTTTACTGATCAAACACTTGATCACTTGATTGACCCAGAAGGGTTACATGTCTGCCCCAACATTATTTTTTGTCTTCAGCCTAGATTTATCACTGGTCCTTCCTTTTTGAAATGCGCTCTCTAATCATTGTCCTTCTACATGTCTCCCAGGATATCGCCTTTCCTGTGATCCCCATGATTCATTTGGAGGCACTGGGTGACATCTTTCTGTATAGCTTTCACTCTCCTGCTGTCCTGGAAAAGCAGTCACACCTCTGCATCTGCCTGCCCCATAGTCTACCCTGTGTTTGGGTCAGGACAGGCAGAAGACCTCTGTTCATGAGTCCATCCTCTGCGCTTGACTCATCTGGATTAAATCCAGACCTTTTTCACTGCCTCTTCCCCTCCTTTCTTCATGTTTCTTTCTTTCTTGTGTCTTTCCCCTCCAGATGAGTGCAGGTAACATATTTTCTCACTGCCAAAGCTGTAAGTCCATGGGTTTTCAAAGGGATGGATTTTGTTCCTTACCCTCCATCTCCACTACACACTCTCCAAGCTGAAACATCTCCATTCATTTTATAGGCCATGGAAAAGACAAAGCAGTGGGAGGGACATAAGTATTCCAGAATTCACTTCTCTGGTGGCACAGTTAACCAGCATTGACCTGTGGCCACTTCCGTGGCTCTTGCATAATGCTTTAAACCCAGTGTTTCTTTTGTTTTGTCTCCAGCCCAAGAATTCATTTTTTAGTAAGAAAACTCAGAAGTGTCTCTGAAGGATATGGGCTCATGAGCGTCACTACTGTGTCACAGATGTGCAAGCTTGCACTTACTCACATGGTCCCCATGGTCTCCACCTACCTGGACTAATGAGGGTCCAGTGGAGTCCTTGCCTTCTCCTCTTGCAGATGCATGCAACAGAGCCTCAGAACTGTCTTTGCCTCTTCAGGCATCTTCTCCATGCCATCATGTGAGCATGGCTGCTGTTTGGAGAGCCTTGGAGAAGGGGAAGAAAGGGTCTCAATGTCTTAAGCATCTGGTTTCTTTTCCTTATTGCCCCCATGGCTGGAGGAGCAGCACACTTCTTGTGCAACTTACTCTGCCTAAAGTCTCCAGAAAGTCAGCTGTTAAACCTGACTCCAGCTATTTGTTCTTTGAGAGTCAGACCTACCTTACTGCTTGTCTTTCATAGGCCCACATACTTACGGTCTTTCAAGAGCTTTTCCACCCAAAACAGCAGAGACCTGCCTCCCCTCCCATGCTGGGGCTGGTATTTGAATATGACGGATGCTGTGGTCAGAGCTGTGCAAACCTGTCCTTTGTTGGAGTTTCAGATCCTAAATCACACAGGCTTATCTAAAATAAAATACAGGCTCCTAAGTGTCTCAAGCAGTGTAGCTCATTTTGTGGGGAGATGTGAGATATTTCTAAATGGAATCAGGAATGAAGGAAGCAGCTGGGTACATTTTAATTCTTATTTTTCCTACATATCAAGCGTTAAATTAACAAGGGAGGGAGAACACTACTGCTATTTAGACAGGCATATCAGGATAAAATTACTCTGCGCTTGTCCATGGTTTGTCTGGATACTCCTGGAGCTGCACCAGTAAAGAGTATAATTGTGCTGCTATTTGAGGCTTCAGATTTGGTGCTGTGAATCCTCCCCTCTGACTACTCAGGGTTTACTTGATGATGTTGGGTAACTATTCCCCATAGGTGATTTTTACCTGGGCAGGGTGCAGAGTTCCTTGGAAGATGTGGGAGAAAAGGGAGAAGGGCTCAGGCAAGAGCCTTTTATTTGTAATCGTGAGAGTGGTTGGCTCAAATGTGTGTTGGAGAGACATTTTCCCCGCAGTGTTTCAGTAGGGGGGTCTAATGGGCACAGGAGAGATTTTGTAGTCAAGAGGATGGTTTCTACTTCTGAATGGTCGGTGCAATGCACAGATTATTTCAATACCATCCTACAGATTTAATTTTTCTTTTCTATAGTGAGAATAAGAATTGTTGTCATTGCCTTCAACTTGGAGTAATTGAGTTTAAAATCAGAACCCTCTTAAAAATCTTTTATTTGCTGCATGATAAGGGGCACTGAGGTCTTTGGATTAGTTAACATCAACATACGTCACCTCCGGGCTCTGCACAGCCGGCCTGTACCATGCACATGCACGTTGAGTACTCCTGTTTCTGAGTAAATGTTTTGTATTGACTTTCACTGAAGCTCAGTTATAAAATGCTTCAGTGCACTGAATATGATTTTTTTTTTCCCTCAATCCAAGTCCCAGGAGGACTCACTCCAGATATCCCCACTCAATGAAATATTGTCTCTGCAGCCAGAGAAAGCAATCTCTTGTGTATGAACCTTGAAGCAGAGGAACGGGTTATTTCTCAGCAACCTTTTGATATTGTCAAACCTTCTATCTTTTGGGAATTTATGGACTTTGCTAATACATAGGACTGACTCTGGATACTAGATGCCTCATTTTCACCAAATTTATAATTATTCCCTTTGCACATTTCATGTCATATAGCTGTGGGGATAGCATCATTGTTCCCATTTTATAGATGGGAGAGTTGTGTTGCAGAGAGATGGCTAGAAAGTGTGCACAAGTCCATTCTGCATTGCTGACTTCCTCTTGCAGTGCTAATACGGCTAAGGGATGCTTGTGTGTGTGTCCCCTGATGTGTTTGTTGTGCTGACTGGTAAACCTGTTACTTCTCCTTGTTTTTAGGGTCTTCTGGTTCCCTCAGTGTGAGTGTTTCCAGAGGTGACCCTTTTCGCCCATACAGCAGAGGTGGGAAGAAGTGGGAGGAAGCTCCCCCTTTTGCAAGTAGGTGTGTTTGACCACAGTGATTGAGCCTGAGATTTTCAAAGTCCTTTAAGGAGTATGTATTTCCAGGTGTTGTTTAGAGTAGTAAAAACTGGACACCCAACATGACTACGCATCACTTGAGCATGGGATCTGCTGGGATCAAACCACTGTGAGTCAGCCGTGTAGGACAAATGACAATTGGAGTCCCCCAGGAGCCCCAGGGGAACTGGCCAGTGACTATGGATGTGCACAGAGGTGGTGAGGAGACACAGAAGTTAGTGCAAGCAGGGCCCAGATCAGGCTGCAAGCAGGTGGGAGCTGAGTGGGGATATGGGTGGATAGACCACCGTCTGCAGGAAACATGGAAAAAAGGAACTCACTGACTTGCTGGGTAGACTGACAGCTCTCCACCTTGCTCCAGTTCCAGCTCAGTGTCTTGTGTTTACCAGGGCCATGTCAGCCCTTAAACCAGGACCATTTAGGGCTGCCTCTAAGCTTGCAGCTAAAGACTATTGTGGCAATTAACCCCATTATAGGTAGGCAAGAAATGTCAGGACTGGTTTAAATTTCTGGCTCACTCCTCATGAGGTTACAAGCTCATTTAATGTTACCACAAAACTGTGAGTGGCCACGTGGACCTGGAGCTCATGAGATCTTCCTTCTTTCTCAGTCCACCAGACCATCCTTGAACTAATTTTTCTTTGCTCACAGTTGCTTATGACTAGCAAAATCACATAGGAAAAACGTGGACATTTTCACATGGGGAAAAAACAGCTTTTTGTATAACAAAAAAAATTTAATTAAAAATCTTGACTTCTGCAAATTTCCATCAGTTTCAAAGAAGCATGAGGATGCCAGCACTGCCTGTTCTTTATGGAGAAGTGTGTTGGGAGTGCTCACTGTACTTGCTCAGAAAGACTCCTGGTTTGAAGGGGAAGAAGCCACACAGACCACATCTGCCCATAACCAGCAACATCTGCTGAATGAATTAAAAGCTGAAACTCAGACTAAAAACTAATCCACAAGTAAGAGGTGTGAGGGCACAGTTCTGCAGCAGGTAAAGTTTGCATTTGCAAGGTTACTGTTTGAAGCCTAGTTCTGTTTTTTTTCCAGTTCTGATTTTTTTTTTCCTAGTTCTGATTTCTTGCTTAAACCGGTCCTCCAAAACCCAATCCACTGGATGGTATCCACCCATCCTTGTTTTCCTTTGTCTTCCCAGTATACTTACACATACACCAGAGACTCAAAGAAGGCAGCAGCAGGAAGTTTAGATTTCATTTTCCACTCCTTCCTAGCTATAAAGTCGACCCCTGCTAGCACACATTGCACTACAACACCCCTGTATTTGTAGCAATGCTGGGGAAGTAGCAGCAGAAATAATAACACTCCTGGTGGGGATGTTAGTTTCTGATCAGGGTTGCCAAAAAATTCCTTCCATGCCAGTTGCCCTCCCTGAAGCTGCCACTGCAAATGCTTATCATCATCATCATCACTGATTGCCTCTATACCAATGTTTTGGACAGACTTATGGCTGTGATTAAGACTGTATCTTTCATGTCTTCCACGTTTTCCCAGGCCCCTGAGGCACCAGGTGCTAGTGGAGATGACGGGGCTGGAGATGCTGCTAAAAGAGCCACAAAAGCACAATGCAAACAGCCTCTTCTTAATGGGCTTTGGGAATGATGATGTCTCAACTGGATTTGTATTCTTCAGGCAGTTTCTGGTTAAGAGGAAGTATAAGGAGTGCCATATTGCCCCAGGTTTGATCTCCAGGGAGCTGCTGAGGTGTTAGTTGGTCCCCCTCGTTGCTGCACACTTACCTGTTGTTTTCATGCAAGTGGCATGGGTGCATCAGCATGAGTTTATATATGTCAGAGACTTATCAATATAATACAAGAAATGGCTTTTTTTTCCCCCACCCCTCACCTTTGCAGGCTCCCAGAGGCTGCCAGAGCTCCCATTTGGACTCCAGAGTCCCATTGAGATCATGACAGCAATGTTTATGTGCTATTCTAATGCTGGTTTTAGCAGCATAAGTGCTTTTTAATGCATAGCATTACAACAAGTCTGTCCTATTCTATCCCTTACAGAATGGCTGTCTGGAGGGATGTAATTCCAGCTTCTGCCTCAGCACACCATTATTTACAAGCATGGTTACATGCCCACATCAGGCATGGTTAGTGCCACCACTGAGCTTTATTTAGTTAATTTGGCACACACCATATCAGCACCACCTTGATGGAATAAGGGTTGTCATCCCCTAACTGCATCCTGAAGGTGACAGGACTTCGGAAGGGCATTCAGGGAGTGATGGGCAGCAGTCTCACCCAAGGGGACCATCACAAGGTGCCACCACTCCCACATGCAAAAATCCAGCAGGACACGTGTAGTTTGTCACATGGGGTGGCTAGTCTTGTGGTAGCTCCCTGGTGACTGATGGAGACTGGTTTGTTGACTGTGCCCACACAGGCTTCTGGCTACAGGTTTGCAGAAACAATTGCAGGCATTGACCAGGGCTGGTGATGCTGCTAGGAGTCAAGAAAGCACCACAAAAGCAGCCTTCTCATACTGGTCTGGTTCCTACAGCCTTTGGCTCTCCCAGCACAAAACTCCACTGGGGAAGGTTGCTCAGCCTGAAGCGATGCACCTACCTAAGGTACTCTGTGCCGATATCTCAGAGGGAATCATCTGTTCTGATGGTGCTCTCTTGAACCTTTGCATGTCCTGTTCTCAGACAGCACTGTCTCAAGGGGAACTGGAAACATCTTTGGCAAAGCAAAACCTGCAGAGCCTGTGGTACTCTGTGTGAGGCTGGGGATTCATTCACTCTGCTCCAGGAAGCTTGTGGAGGGAAGATTGCATGCAGTATTGTAAGAGCCATAATGTGTTCTTAAAATAAATGCAATTATTGTGCCTCCTTTATGAAGTGTAAGTGAGAAAGCCCATGTTTCATGAGATGTATGAGGGCTCTGACCCACCTTCATTAGTGTTGCTATCCATATAAAGTGAGTAATTGCAGTGAAGTGCCAGTCACGTGTCTGTTGTGCTAAGAAGTCTCCAGGTTCAATTAGGAGGCAGAAGCTGATGAGCTGCAGTGTGGGCAACCTCAGGGAACCTTTCCCAGATTAGTTGTAAAAGCCAGCCCTTGTACTGTGCTGGTCATCAGCACGTGTCAAAGTGCTCCATAAAGTGCTGTCCACGGCACTTGCCTTGCACAGATTAGGGTCATGGGTGAGCAAAAAGTCTTGCCCAGGGTTGCCTGGGGGCCCAGAGGCAGAGTTCAGTTTCTGTGTCCAAAGCAATATCTTTGGCCTGTGCATTGAATGGTTCATCTGTTCATGGAGAGATGTAGAAGTCCTGACTAGAAAACAGCAAAGCATCCCTGGTCCTTGCAGCCCAAAAGACAGAGGCAAATAAGATGTGATAATAACCAGTGCCTCAGGTGCTATCTGGGTGGGATTTCAAACACCCCTGTTGTCTTTGGGGAGATTGCCAGTACATTCATCAATTCTTTTGGAAGTTGGCCACCCCTTTGCCTTCACCCAGGGGCAGTTTGGTCTGTGAAAATCTCCATCTTCCACTAGCCTGCTGCTTCTTTCAGTGCAGTGAGGGGCTGCAGCCATTTCCAGCACTGGACCTCCAACTAGGCAGTGATTCTCTGCTTTCGTGGTGGGTTTCAGCAACCCTCCCAGCTCAACAGATCACCTGTCCTGGTCCTCCTCCCATTCAGAGGTACTGAAAGCTTCAGCTGCTGTCTCCTGCTAGGGCCGGTGTCTTCCAGGGGATTCCCTTGGGGTCCTGGGTTTCTTATGAGCTAGAAGAGATGGCTCATGGGAAACAGTCTTTACACTCTTTGTCAAGGCCATCAGTTTCTGGGTGTTGGTGTTCTCAAGGCCACATTGTCCAGGTGGCAAGCAAGAATCTGCCTGCTGCATGCAAGAGCGTGATACAAAACCCAAAGACATAAATAAGTTTAAAAAGGCAGGAATTGTGTTTCACTGTAAAGAAATCCTGCTGACTGCTTTTCTCTACCTCTACCTCTACCTCTACCTCTACCTCTACCTCTACCTCTACCTCTACCTCTACCTCTACCTCTACCTCTATCTCTATCTCTATCTCTATCTCTATCTCTATCTCTATCTCTATCTCTATCTCTATCTCTATCTCTATCTCTATCTCTACTACTGCTTTCCGATGTCTATGCTTTTCTATATCCACTGTGTTGCTGCAGAGGTTCCAGTTTGCCCTAAAGTTCATCAGCAAATGAATTTCAAAGGCTGTTCTCCTGGATGCTCCTGTGAGCTCCTGGCGAGGAGGTCAGAGAGAATACGAGAGATGCCGTATGTCACACAAGCAGCAGAGAAGCTAAACATCTCCTTGGGGTTCCTGTGGCTGTGTTCATCTGCAGTGACAGTCCATCTACTGTGCCTGTTGCTAAACTCCCCCAGCTTGGGCATCCATCAACCAAAAGTTGCTCCAGCTCCAGAGGCAGCAAAAGCCCAACAGGGGCTGTTGGGAGAGGCTTGGTGATTGGGAACTATCTGCCCAGTGGGCAGGCAGGGCCATGATGTTCATGGCTTTATTTGGGGTCTGTTGTGTCTTGTAAAGGTGAAAGGATGTTCAAAACTCTTTCCTGCTCTCTCAGCTTGCAACACGGGAGATGGAAGCTGAGGGAAAACTGGTGAGAAAATATTTACTAGCCTAACTTCTAAGTGAGGTCTCTCTAATGGAGAATTTAATCTCCAGGACATTGTTATCTCTATTAGGTTTTCTGTATCTTAGGTATTCAATAAATGATTACTAAATTAATTCAGCATTCTCCTTTCAATCAGAAAACACAGCAGCATGTCAGCTATCCAATCGCACTCTCATTCAGTAAACAAAAGCCAGGTAGGGTAGGTACATGGGCAAGAAAACTCTGCTAGCAGGTCTGAAACACAGGCCTGGAGCTTCAAAAGGTGATGGAAACACTCTGTGACCAGACACTGTAGGAATGAGGTAAGCAAGAGCTGCAGGAAGACATCCACAGGGAAATGACATCAGAACCAGTTATGGGATGGCAACCACGTGTTGCGGTGCTCAGCTATGCCATGGAAATGGTATAGCTGAGCACTCCCCAGCACTGAAAAAAGTGTGTTTTTCTGTCTCTCCATGCCCTAGGGATCTTCCTCATGTCTTGCATTCTCCCTGGAGAGGTGTGGAACCCCAGCATTCACAGAGGTGCTTTCCTTTAGTGATGATGCTCAGCATGGCACCCTGCATCAAGTCACACTTATCTTTCAGTTGTCTCCAACCCTCCCTTGATACCCTTCCTGGGATGGACCTGCTCCTTTGGCTTGCCCTCTCCAGCTATGTGTGTCCGTTATCTGTGCTGCATTCCCACTCCTTCCAGACCAGTGTACCACTGTGTGGGTCTGTGCCCCCTCTCCAGTGATTGCAGCCCCATATAATGACGCCCACTCAAACATATTTACAGCCTTGTTGTATCTCAGATGGGTGAGTTTGAGTACTGGAATTGGAGGTCCCAGGTTCATCCAGGGCTGCTGCCACCATGGTCCCATGGGATCTGAATGCAGCTTTGTCCTCTCATCCCTGTGAGATGTAATTCATCCCCATGTACGACAGAGCACTTCCATTCTGCCTCTTCAGACCTGGGTCGGGTTTAATACAGTCTGTGAGAAAGGTTTAAAACAGCAAGGTATGAGACTGAATTATGGTCTAATCTGCCACTAATAGAACCTGACCAGCTCCATTAGTCAATGTCAAATCACTGCGTTTGCTATTAAAACACAGTGTGAACTTCCCTAATTTCTGTCGGGTTAGGACCATATCCATCATTCTTGCCTGAACTGGCACCAGGGCAGTGCAGATAACACAGACAAATTTAATGTGGTAAATTCACCTTAGGAAGTTTGCTCTAGTGGTACTGGTAAGGGAGGGGCTGGGCAGTCCTAGGAGGAAAAGGATGGATGATAGCAAGCTGCAGTTTGACATTGCAGGGGGTAATGAAATTGCACAGTGCCTCTTTAGGATAGGAAGGTCTAACTGTCCATTGCGCTCTGACAGTCTGACTTAAAACTGTGCTCAGAGGGGAGGTGACAGAGGAGGGACTGGTCCCATGTTCTAGTGGAAAAGAAAGGGAGTGGAGACACAGAACCACAACCTCTAGATGTGCAGGTAACACCACCCTTATTTGCAACCATCATAAGGTTGCACCCTCTTTTTCATGGGCTATGAACTTGTTAGAAACCAACTCATGCCATCCCTTGGAAGGCAGAGGTGTCACATCAAATTCTTCGCCTTCCTCACTGGTTGGCAGCAGCCAACCAGTATCTACCCTCCGTGTGGGTAGATAGTCCCTGGGAAGGGATAAATTGAACTGCTTGTTTGCAGCATCCTAAATTGATCCAGGAAGTCATCAGTAGATATCTGGAGAGTTAAACAAAGACTGCCTAACCTGGTTCAGTTGTGACTCATACCAGGATTTTATCTCTTATTTGCAGAGGTGGAAAGGAAGGCCCTTAACTTGCTAGAGCACCAAACAACCTTTGGCAGAAACTCCTTGTTAATGTGCTATCTCTTCCTTTTCTGCCCTTCTTCTAGATCTGTACTAATTCTAGAAATACAGAAGTATGAAAGTAAATCTCTACCACGTTGACCAAAAAAAGTACACTAGAGAAAGAAGAGCCCAGAGGCACACCAGGAATACTATAAAACATTGTAACCATTTTCAAGGGTAAAAAGAGTCTGAATGCAATGGAGATTAACAGAATTCATCAGGGAAAAAAAAGACTTGTCATTACTAGGTCTAATGAGTTGACACTGGTGAAGAGGGACTTGTCACCATGGAAATGACAAATATTAGAAAAGAAAGATAAACAATTCTAGCTGGGCCTTGTCTGTGAGGATCCAGCACTGGAAAAGCTTTATCCCTCTTCCTACCTGCATTCAGGATGCATTGACTTGTCATGAAGACCTCTGTGTCTTCATCCCCCAAGGTTTCTCTCTGGGCCAAGTATACATGGACAAGAAGAAGGAGCACTTTGGCTTTCATCAAAACCAGCTTCTTCCATGTTATTGGTCCTTTCAGAGTTGCCATTTACACATTCATCAGCTAGGCACAAGAAGACAGTTGTTTAGGAATTCATCATATTCTCATCCTAGATCAGCACTCACATCCTGCTTCCATGACCCTGCTTCCATGACCTACCAGAGGATTTGGGGTGTGTGTGTGTGTGTGTGTGTGTGTACACAAGCACCATGCTTGCACACACTGATGGGCTTCACAGATGGTCCCCAAGGGACAGGTGAGGAATGGAGCAGACAGCAGAGACCAGGAAACAGCGGGGTCATTCTTGACTGCCATCTCCAAAGGACAGTTAAGCAAGGCCAGTCCCAGGAGCTCTGTTAAGGTATCAAGGAACCAGACTCTCACAGTGCTAAAGATACTGTCACAGATGTGTCCCCACAGTAATTAGGAAAAGGTCAGGAGCTTACAGGTCTCTTGGGACAGGCAGCCAGCAAGGAAGCCGGACATGTCAGCTGCAAAGGTGCAGCAGTGCTGTCTGTGAAGCTCAATCAACATGGTAATCACACACAATGGTACTGGGAAAGGATCTTCCTGAAATGGTGGGGAAGGCACTGCTTATCCCATAGAAGCAAGGGTGGCCTGCCACAGCAGAGCATCTGTTTAGAGCTGGACCTACCTATGCACCCTCAGGAAAGCACAGGCCACCACTGACTGAAAGGATACAGGCATCAGTGACAGGGCATGCTCAGATGTGCAATTTCAAATCCCACAAGCTGAGGTTGCCTGAAGAAAAAACTGTGGAGGTAAGAGGTAGCACTGGGTCCCTTTGCCGTTCTTCCAAGCCTGTCTGGAAAGTGGTAACGCTGAACTAGAACAAGCAGAGATTTATGATGCTTCATAAAGACATTCCTGACACCTCCTACTAAATACTTGTGATGGGTTTGTTCAGGCATAGCCTTTGCAATTACTGGGATAAGGAAGGCAGCCAAACCCAAAACCCTAGTGCCAGGGCATTGGGAGTCTGTAAATTGTGATGGCTTGTGCATGAATAGACATGATACTGCTGTGCTAGTGCCTAGTGCGGCACTCACTGCAGAGATCTCCAGGGCAGTGCAGGGCCTACACCATCACTGCCATCAGTGGGTGACTCTGTTCATGTTTTCCTCCCACCCTTCAGGAGAGCAAGGAAGGTCTCATGAAAAGCAGCATCACTTAGCAGCCCAGTGGAGAAACATGTTAGACTTGTGCTCACAGGAGTTAGTGAAAAACACCCACATCCAGTTTGTCAGCCCAAAGGATGACCATGGTGGCATGGCAGTCCCTGGCGGGAAGGTGCAAATAAATATGGCAAATGGAATAAATGTGGCAAATCCAGTGGAATAGGAACTCAGAAGAAAGGTTTCTCTTTCTCTAGTCTCTCCAGCCTTCACCTAGTTTGCCTCTTCTGGGCCGTCCTCATTTGGTTTCTCCTAGGGTTGACTTTTTGCTCTTGCAGGTCTTCCATTGCAAGTACTTCTGTGTGGACAGTATTGCACCCACGTGAATGAATTCTTGCTCAGGGGCTAAGGCAAGATTCCTTGGTGATGTCTTAACTGGGGAAAAGACGAGACAGTGGTCAACATCTTGCAATTGGATCTGTGAAAAGGGATCTGAGTACCAGGATCTGTTTAGAGGGAACTAACTGGCTTTTCCCTGGATTATGCTGGTGGACTGAAACTGGGGAGGATCCCCATTCCCTCCTGCATCACCATCCACGTGCATCTGTGAATAGCAGCGGATACACCATGGCTGATGGATTTATTGCTGTATATAATTTTGTTGACAGAATTATACTGGCCGCATGTGATCCCAGGCATATCACCAGGCATGATGAGATGAGCAGTGCTCATTGCCCCTTGCCTCCCATCCACTATACATCTCAATTAAAAGGTGCCATTGAAGAGGGTTTTGTAAAGTGAGCCATCGAGTCTGAGCAGCGCAGTGTGCGGGACAGGGAATGCTGCGATGTCTGTGCAGTGCTCAATTATTCATTTCCTATTTCTGCATATACAAAAGGTTAATCCATGAGGCGCCTGCCACACAGGGAAAGCAGCTCTTTGGAGACAGCTCCATATTAGTTTTTTTTTTTCTAGTGGTTTTTCAAGCATTATCTCTCCTCTGTTTCTTCTCTTGTGGGGTGTGGGGGGGAGGGAGCATGTAAGATAATGAAGAGCTTCCTCTTCCCAGGCAGACAGCTCAAGAAGAAACTTGATGTGGCTGGTGTAGGCAGGATGGACGATGGATTATTAAAATGTTGGAGTTTTAACATGGGAGTCCACCACCTCTCTAGTCCTTACCTTCAGCAAACTTTATGTACTAGGGGGTAAATGCCATCACTGGAACCTGTACCTCCCTCTTGCCACATTCCTGGGGAGGCTGCAACAGAAACCCACAAATGCTGCCATATTCAGAGGTGTTGAGTAGATTTGTTGTCTTGTTAAGAAAGACATCAGGCAGCCAGTCCTTTGGGCAAACTCTGTGCTGTGTCCTCCAGTTCACACTGTGGAAATTTAGGGTGGGAGAGTCTGGCCTCATCCCCTGACATTCAATGAAATGGTGCTTATAAAGCATTTGGAAGAAGAAACTGCCACTTTTGCAGTGAGACAAGGCAACAAAACAAAGGAGGAGGTAACATGGCACAGCCAGTGCTACGCTAGCCTAGGGGGAAAGGCTTCGGGGCAGTGTCCTCAGCATACAGTGCCACAGAAAGCACGTCTTTCCATCAGAGTTGTTTGTGAGCTCTGCCTCCTCCTCCTTTCCCTGAAATATGTGTTTTTCCTTGACATGCAGGGGCTCTGTCCTGCTGAGCTTCCCATCTGTTGGAGAACTCCAACAGGACCTTTGGAGAAGCCCCAGGAGACCTCCTCATGGCTGCCCTCCACTATGTTGTTGTGCCTGGGACTCAGGACAAGTTTCTTGTGCTGCTCTGAGCTGCCAGGATGTGCAGGTGAGCAGAGACCTGGAGTGGAGGTTACTCTCTGTGTCAGAGACAGGAAGGGCTGTGCTGGCTTGTACTTCACCCTGTGCTGTCCTCCAGGTCAATGGGGAGCTGAAGGGACACAGCCAGCCAGGTGTGACCTCAGCCACCCATGGCCAGACCTTCTGTGAGTTGGCCAGTGCATACAACTGGGTGACTCTCGGGCTCTTCCATTATTCATCCTGCTGGACTGATCTCATGGAGACAGTTTGAAAGGTTGGCTCGGTATTAACATGCTGAATGGGAAGATGCTATAGGCTGGAAATTGAGCCTGTCACACCAGAGTGATTCTCTTTGATGGTGTTTGATTTGCCATTAATATTAATTGTAGTTTTTGAGGGACAGTCACAAAGATTTGCCACATGTTAACTGTCTCAGCAGTGTTTACCGTTGGAGAAACAAAAATACCATCCAGAAATTATTCTTAAAAGGCTGAACTTCCTCCTCCAATGAAGCACAGAGAAGAACAAAGAAGAGGTGCCCAGAAGACCCAAGTGCAGCAGATGAAATGGAGCCTGTGAGACATGCCACCCTGAATTCACAAGCCATCCCATAGCTCCTGGGATGGCATGGGAGAGGAAAGAAGGAATCTCCTGAAAACTATCAGGATTATCAAGCAAAAGTGTGGGGCACACAGGTAGCAGCTGGATTTCCTGCCACTGCTGTCCCAGGCACCTTGCAGAGAGTGTTCCTCCATTCCTGAAGAGCCTAATCACCTTTGTGTGGGTCTGTGGTTTCCACGGTGCATTTCTGTGTATCCAACAAGAAGTAACTTCATGGCTGGAGGCCACATCCACTCTCTTTTCAATAACAGGATGGTGCTGTTCACAGAAATAGGGGTGGATTTCTAGCATCTGTGGGTTGGCTGATGAAAAGAGAAGGGGAGCCTGGTTTTTCTAGGTGAACCGCACCATGAAGTGATGCTTTTTCTTTACCTGCAGTTATTGAAAAGTAAGGTTGGTTGACACTGGTTGTGTAGGCTTCTTCTGTACTCCACTGAAGAACAGCAACATCTTCAGCTCCACACTCATAGGCACTCTTTTGGAGAGGACAAACCATCCCTTGGTGGAGCCAGTATGCCCTGCTGCTCAAGGAAGAAGTGCAGATGATGTGGCTGGATGAGGCACCTCATTTTTAAATGACTACAAGCCGTGAAAGGAGTTAGCACTTCTTAGTCATTTGGTTGACCAGAAATACTTGTAAACGTTCACAGGTATTTCTAAAAAAGTCTGAAAGGAAACACCCAGGAAGAGTAGATGTTTCCTTTCAGTCTTTTCAGAATGAAAAGTTTCCCATTTGCATTACAAACACTAGCTGAGGATCAAGTGAAACCTAAATGAAATTACCAACAGAAGGAAAGAAAACCTGCCTCTGCTAATGGAAACGGTTGACCAAAACTGGGGATAAGCAGGCATCCTTTCTGCAGGAATACAGAACTTTTTCAATTTGAAGCTGGCCAAAAGAAATCCCAGTTAAACCTAAAAGAAGTGTTTTCTGCCAGTCTGCTACAAGTAGAGCCTGGAAGTCATCCGGGATGGAGGTGATATGCCAGTCAGCTTATGTTACTTGAGCTAAGAAATACTGTTTAAGAAAGATTCTTACATCTGGTTTGGGGACTTTAAGGATGATCCAAAGTTAGGCCTCAAAGGTGCCTGGAGGGGACTATTTGTTCTGTCATTGTCCCAGACAAGAGTCTGGTGTTTGGGTGAATGTTGTTTGGTTTAGCAAAGCTTTTAATCTACAGGCAATTGAATAGATGCAACCTAGACAGCTGCTGAAAAGACATTTGAAGATGTGCAAGGTACAGGGGCTGGAGACAAATCCCATCATACCATTCCTGAGTTATCTCTTTGTGTCTCTAAGTCTGTCTATCTTTGTCATCATTTATTTAAAGGAAGGTGGGGGAAGACTGCTCTAAGCTGTGCAATATTATCAGTATATTACGATTACTTTTTCCTGGGAAGAGAACCAAAATTTAAATCTACCTGATTTTGACAGTGAACGCCAGTGAAATGTTCCTGATCCAGTCTGTAACTGAATTGAAATATGGCCTATGAACTGGAGAGATCCTTAGCTGCCATGTGAAACCTGGACAACCACCTTCGGGAAGACCTGAACCATTGTTGGACACTGGAGGAGATGGACCATGGACTTCACCAGATTTAGTGTGCTGGTGCTCACAGCTTCAAGGTCCAGAGCTGGCCAGGGAGGAGGACTCCAGGATGCTTCTTGTGGTCATTTTGCTAAACTGTAACACTCACCCATAAGTAACTCAGGGAGATGAAGCTGAGGGAGAGACACTGATTTCTGCTCTGAGACTGACCAAGTAGCTTAGAGGCTGAGCATTTCCTAATTATGAAACTGGAGATGCTATTACCACTGAGTTAGTTAACACCCATTTCATTCCTGATGTGAAGGAGGGTTTGACATTTTTGTGACAATTGCATGCTGAGCGTTTTTTTCCTAAATGTTGTGGGCAGCTTCTGTTGTCCCACCATCCCAGGAAAGCTGTTGTGTAATGAATGGAGAATCAGGAAAAACGTCATGGAAGAACTAATGCAAGAACTGCTGGACAATCAATGAAATCTGAGAGATTCAAACAATCAAAGAACATAGTTCCCATACAGTAGGTGTTGAACCAAGGAAGTCCTTTGCACAGGGAACTACTGAGGCCAAGAATTGAGCCAGATCTGGAAGGTGATGCAACACTTACATGCACACTAAGAGCTGTCAGTGCTGGTGACAACTGATCTGAAAATGTAAAGGTGAGCACAAATTCATGACCATGTCCTGATCTCTAAACATTGGAGACCTTTAATATCACATCAAGGATGTGATATCAGGGTCTGCAGATGAAGGAAATGCAAGGCTGCTTGCTGGGTCTCTTGCATCACCTACTGAAGCTGGTCTTTGGACAGTGCTGTGTTCAGAGATGCAAGGTGGAAACTGATATTTGAACAGCACCCTTCCAATCCAACATGATTTGCCCGGTGAATGCACTTGGGTAGGAGGAAAGGAATATTTGCTGCATGTTGCAATGAGACAAAGACCTTGTGGAGATTTCCACAAAGCAACCCTCCTTTCAGACTGTTTAGAGACTTACAAACCCCTTTGGTTTAACTGAAATGTGTATTTCTACCCAAGCACATGCAGCTAGGAAGGATGTTCATTTTCATGCCACTCTAACCTGCATATTAAGCACACATGAATCCTCCTCACATGCACAGGGGAGACCTAAGTGGGGCAACATCACAGAGAATCACAGCCAGTCACAGCCCTCTCCTGTCTCCCCAGCATGCACACACCCACACACATTTGAATGCAGAATTTTCTGCAGGTATTAAGTTCCTCTGGGTTTATCTGAGAGCAGGCTGCTCTAGTTAAAATAACACTGTGCAGCAGAACAGAAAATAAGATGTCACGGCAAACTAAACATCTTCACTTTCACAACATACTAAAAAGCTCTGGGGTGAGTAGAGATGAGCCAGCGGCAAAGCAACCACGCAGCTGTGCCTGGCCCCTCGATGGGTGGGTTTAACCAGTCATGCATTTCTATCTTGTCATCATTCCCAGGAAAAAGCTGGGTGAGATGGGCACAGGCCAATCCTATCTTCTAAGACATCTTTAATTTTTGCTACTAAAGAATACATTTCATTTGCAGTAACATCTTATTTTCTGTTCCATTGCACAATTTTATTCTAACTAAGGTGGTTTTCTCCTGGATAAACTCTGAAGAATGCTCTAGCTTTCTTTTCAGTAAGAAGAGCTTTGGAAACCCTGCTTTTATTTATTGGTTCATTTTATTTCCTGTTCTTTTCCTGCCATGTTTAGTATGACTGAGTGACCAATTCAATAAAAAATGGAAAACTTGTGTGGATTGTGTAATAAAGCAGAGCAGGTTACTGAAGACTCTGTATTATGCTTTCAATATTCTTTACAAAATACAGATCTGAAATAGAGATATGCTGAATAAGATGGGTCGCTGATATTTCATTTCAGTTCATATTATTGCTATGAATAGGCACAGTCACCAGTATATATCTTCTGAGACATCCGCAGGGAATACACTCTTGGGAACAGCCCTGTCACTCCTTGTAAATACAAACCAGAGCCTTTGAAGCACTTCTTTCCAATCCCATGAGATGAGACTGCAAGATCTTTGGGGCAGGAATTGCCATTTGCAATATGCATTGCATAGTGCCTGATGTGAAGGCATTGTCCCTCCTGCTCTTGAGATGGAGTAATATTGACAATACTCCTTCCAGCTGCAGCTCCCCTTCCCCTCTTGGATGAGTCTCACCCCACATCACCCCACTGCTCCATTTCCACTACCAAGGAAACCCCACAATGATTAAACAGAATACTTTGCCCAATAAATACTGCTTTTCTGCCTGTGTGTATGGTGTATGTTCATGCAATATGTGTTTTGCTGAGAAGCCCATCCCAACTCAGCACATTTCCTACACAGCCCCCATCACTTTTGCATGCAATATTTGCTTTATTTTCCCTTTGCTGCATTGATATTGAGGGTTTAGTACAGCAGTTACTTGTGTCCAAGGAGAAAGAATAGTAATGAGGAGGTTGTTTCCTCTGTGTAAGGGATACTGCAACTGGGTGATCTCCAGAGATGGCCATCTGCAGAAACGGCACCACCTTGGTAGGGGAGCACCGGTGATATATAACACAGTGAGAAGCTTATTTTCACCTCTTTTTTGTGGGAGTTGGCTAAGACAGAGTGTGGTTACAGTGTAATCTTACTTCCACGCTACAGTTTTTTTGGGTGTTTCCAGGTGTTTTCTGCTGTACTCCTGTGCTAGCACAATGGTAGCACTGCTCTGTACAGGTAAAAAGTTCAGCAGCTTATGGAGAAAATGTTATCCCCCAGCAGCTGCTCATGAATTCTTATGTGCCAGCAGCAGTGCATGAACCATTCTTTGTTGTAAGATAAAATCTGACAGAAAAGCATAGCTCCTGACAGAAAAATCTGATGCAATTAAGTTTCTGTGCACAGCTCATAAACTTTGATATGGCAAATAATGGCTAAAATTGATCTTAAATCCAACATTAAAAAAAGTACCCAAACCCCCCACATTCCACCAAATCGACTTCAGGTATCCATCTATGCCGGCTTTGTGTAGGCAGGTCATGTTTTTCTTCTAAAGAGAAATATTAGTCAACAAAGAAAAAAATAGGACAGTGGATAAATTCCAAGCAAAGGTGAATTTCTAGCACTGCATATTAGCAAAACTAATTCTCGGGAAAAAGCTGAACAAAAATGACATAGAGTAGCCTTGAGGAATTTCTTTTCTTGGGTCAGCCACATAAGTGAAACCACGAGCATACACTTGATTTTATCACCAATTTAGATGACAGCTTTAACTGGGAATTTGCTACCAGACACCTTTGTGTCTCTGCCATGTTTGCATCTTTGATGAAAAGCATGCTTTGGAGGCAAATTAAGGTTTCTTGCTTGTGCCATGTGGGTCAGGGGAGCAGGTGGGAGATGGGGACACTGCCACCAGTGAGAGCAACATGGTCCTCGCTGGGAGAAGATGGGTAAAGAGCATGAGCTGGTGACCAAGCATGGTCTTCATACTTTTTAGAGTACAAAAAAAATGGACCATGTGAGCATCTTGAGTATGAAACAAGATAATCTGGAGAGGGAAAAGGACATTGTGAATACTAAAATTACCAAACCATTGCACTGAGCAGAGCTTCTTGTAGTCTTAGGATAAACCCCGATATTTTCTGTTTCCAGCAGTTGGGATGGGATGGGATAGCATAGGTCTGGTCCCTGGTGCATTCCTTTATCCCAACTTCTAATGCAGTCCAAGTGAGCTGAATGTCAGCATTTGTGGAATAAGCTACTTTAAATATGAGAAAAGGCATCTGAAGTTCACCGAAGACCATTCATGTTAACTACACTGCTAACAACATAAAAGAGAGACTAATAAAACAATAATAAAATAATATTTGGAAGCAATCTCAGCTAAAGGAGCACAAGATTCCCTGGCTTCATGCATGCAAAATACAGGAGAATTTTATTGCAAGTGCTGCATGCCCAGAGCCTGGCAGTCACTGTATCGCCCCATCGCTGAGAGGTGGAAACAGACACCTGAGCAAAACCTGCCTGCAAAGAGGAATTTCCTTAGACACCACACTTTGGAGATGCCAAATGATCCTATTACAGACTTATCAAAGCAGTGGGGATTAGTAGAGATAAAACAACTTTCAGTACTGGTCTCTGCCTTTCTTTGCTCTTTTGTTTGTCTAAATAGCTGTTTTGGTGAGTGCAGAGAAATAATAGGAGGCAATTATTGCTTCATGTAATGTTCCATGTTTGCTTTTGTAATCCTTCAGTTCCGTTTATTTTCATTTTAAGCAAAAAAGTTCCCCCTGGAATATTATAATCTCCTTTTAGCTTGCCACCACTCTCCTCCTGCAGAAGGGCTCCGGGCTTTGTATGCACCTGATGGCAATGCAAGGTTAGCGGCATCCCCAGGGCTTGGGGCATTGAATGCCCGTTGCCTGGGCTGCAGCACCGAGATCCAGACACAAAACAGTGGGAACAAATCCACCCAGCAGCCCAGCGCAGAGAGCTCCCTTGCTGGCATCCCTCTGTGGCATCTGTGGCTCAGCTCCTTTCACCTTCAGGAACCCAGAGAGGGATTTTGAATGGTACAGAAGAAGGAGAGGAAACCAGAGGGCTTTTCAAAAGCAGCTTTTCAATGCCTTTGAAAAATCTGACCTTATCTGAGCTTTTAATCAGCTTTTAGACCCTGAAAATTTCTATCCATCCTCTCCTTAGTAGGTGATCTCCTCTAAAATCTCCTTAGGAAGATCTAGTGGGGGGTTCACTTATGCTTTCCTCCATTTCCTTGCCTTGTCCCTCCAGCCTCTCCTTAGGAGGAACAAGGAGATCTCTGAGAAGCACCGCTGTCCCTCAAGCGCCATTAAGGGGGGCTACTGCGGTCTGGAGTTATGGGATTTTTTGGGGGGGAGATTTTTCCCCAGCAAATCTCTGTCACATAGTTCTGCAGGAAGCACTGGGGACTAAAACTCGGGGGACATCAGCCTTTCTACTGAATGCCTCCTCAGAGGCTGAATCAGTCCCCTTGTCATGGTTTAGCCCCAGCCAGCAACTAAGCACCACGCAGCTGCTCGCTCACTCCCCCTACCCCAGTGGGATGGGGGAGAGAATCAGAGGAGTAAGAGTGAGAAACACTCCTGGGTTGAGATAAAAACAGTTTAATAATCGAAATAAAGTAAAATAGTAATGATAATAATAACAATATAATAATAACAATATTATAATAATAATAATAATAATAATAATAATAATAATAATAATAATAATAATAATATACAAAATATATTTTTGTATATTGGCCGAAACCAGGACACCCCTTTACTGGGAGCCCCAGCAGTCAGGTTGCAGGAGATGGCATACCAGTAGATTTAAGGGCTGGTGCCATGTCCTGGTTTTAGCTGGGATAGAGTTAATTTTCACAGCGTAGTGCTGTGTTTTGGATTTAGTTTGAGGATAACGTTGATAACACACTGATGTTTTAGTTGTTGCTAAGTAGTGCATACTCTAGTCAAGGACTTTTTCAGCTTCCTATGTGCTGCCAGGTGCACAAGAAACTGGGAGGGGGCACAGCCAGAATAGTTGATCCAAACTGACCAAAGGGCTATTCCATACCATATGACGTCATGCTCAGTATATAAACTGGGCGGGGGTTGGCTGGGAGGCTGTGATTGTTGCTTGGGAACTGGCTGGGCATCAGTCAGCAGGTGGTGAGCAATTGCATTGTGCATCACTTATTTTGTATATTATTATTATTATTATTAATAATAATAATAATAATAATTTTCCCTTCCTTTTCTGTCCTATTAAACTGTCTTTATCTCAACCCACAAATTTTACTTTTTTTTTTCTGATTTTCTCCCCCATCCCACTGGGGAGGGGGAGAGTGAGCAAACAGATGTGTGGTGTTTAGCTGCCTGCCTGGTTAAACCACAACATGCTGTCATATGTGTTGTTTATCTGCTGATTGAGGCACTCTGGGAGTGGATCTACTGACTTGGTGTGACTGCCTGGGTCATGAAATCATGAAATGTCATCTTCGCTCTGGAGAAAAGTCATAACGCGCTTGCTTCCCCCTGGAAGTACATAGCCCATGTTTAGGAGGGCAGGCAGAGAGCCAGCCCCTTCTGAAGTACATTTGCATTCTGTGAAACTGCCATTTTGCACCAATAATGACAACGTATCACCTGTTTTCTCCCTCCACTCTTCAAGTCCCTAAGGAAGGGATGTAAGACTGCAGAGTCGCCTGGTGATCAGGTACCCCTATAACCAGAATTAGCAGATTGCAAGGTTTAAGCATATTTTAATTTTGCTTGTATTGCACAGATAACTGACTATAATCACAAGAATATTTGCATGACCCTGGGTTGTCAGGCTATAAATATAAGCCTGTGAGCCGTTGTGCAGAAGCTGGAAAGGAGGGACATGTTTAAGCACTTTGCTGGCTCAGGGCCTCAAATGATGGACAGAGAGTGGATGAAGGAGCCACGGATGGAAGATCATCCATGGTCAACTGGGAGGCAGAGGGTTGGTGTCTGGTGCACCAATGCATCTCCAAGGTGGTGGTGTTCATTCTCCAGACCCCTCTTGCAGCCTGGTCTGGAGCATCACCAAACCAAAAAGGTACACCCAAGCAGGGATGTGAATTTTATCAGTTTGAACTCTGTATCTACTCTGACACAAAGGCTCCTCAAATACCTGACCTATGAATATGTTTATGCCATGATTTGAGGAAAATACCACTCCTCAAGGCAACAGGCTTGTGGACTGTTAAATTCAGCACAGGGATGCTCCCATGGACATAAAACATAAGCATGTGCTTAAGTGTTTTGCTGAGCTAAAAGGGCTCTTCCACTTACGATTTTAAAATATGAACAACAGCTTGCTTGTTCTGCCTGGATTGTCTTTGTTTCATTTGTGCAAGTTAGTTTTGTCTGGCTCTGTAAATCCTGCAGCTGGTCCCGGGGAATTACACAGGCCAGCACTCAGTGTTGGCTTGGTGGGCTTTCTCTTCTTGCTCATATGCTGACTGCAGTAAACAAACCTGGGTGCCTTTGCTAAGTGTTCATAGCGGATTAAACACCAAGTCTTAACCGATACTTATTGACAACAACTTTCGCAGCAAAGAGAGCACAGGTGACAATATTCAAGAAATATACATAATAAAGCTTTGGAGAAGTGTGCTTGGGAGCTGGGGAGGGGAGGAAGGAGATGGGGAAATAATGCATAATTCACAAGGCAAAATTATTCAGTCCTCTTTCCTCTGCCTGTTGCAATTATATGGAACACGAGTAATCACCAGGTTACTATTTTTTATTATTATTATTTTTATACCAGGAGGCTAAACAGTGGGGATGGTGATATTTGAGTGAGGATGAGCTGAAAGCTGCAGTCACATTTGGAGTTGTGCCTCACCAAGATTTCTATCTAGTTGTGCTTTCATTGTGGAAAGGGCTTTTTTTTTTTTTTTTAATTCTTTCCCCTTTAGATTGGTGGGGAGTTGTGGAAAAAGGAGGGCGGGGGTTGGTGCGCATTAGAGCAGAGAGATTGGGTAAAATTATTTTCCTTCATGCTTGGCTAGGCCTCAGTGTGAAAAAAGGGGACCCAGCTTAGGGCTGGTGGGAGATTGCAGATAAAAGCAGCTTCATTTCTAACTGACCTTCCATGCGTTCGGCCTGGCTGGGGGAAGGTGGGGGAAGGAACAATGAGAGCCACCTCCAGAAAAACCATTCCTGAATACCTACACCGGGCTCCCGTGAAACAAGGTGGGGAAAAAACAAGAGCAAGAGGCAGGGCTGCACCTGGGAAGTCTTTTGATAACCCCCACGGGAGGAGAGGTGTGGAGTAGGGAGCAAGGGCTGGCGCTGCTGTGGCTGTGGGCACAGGGAGCTCCTGGGACCTGTAGTGGTGTGGATCAGGACCCTGATCCAGAGGCTGTCAGAGCAGTCTAAACAAGCCAAATCTCAAAGCAGCTGGATGGTCTAAAGGAGTCATATCCAAGTCCTGATTCAGCAAGAGATTTCATCCAACACTGAACATCCATTAGCAGAAATATGTGCAGGCTTGAAATGCATGCATGAGCACCTCACTTACCCAACCTTTGTACTTCAAGACACTTTGGAAAACACATGCATTTTATATATTCAGAGGAAACAAAACTTTGCATTACACTGAATGTGATGTGAACTGAGCAAAGGGTCTGATGAAGGATGCAGGGTGCAGGTGGTCCTGCTTGGCACAGGTGGAGGGAGTTCACTAAAAGGCTGGTGGGCTTAAATAGCATCTCAGCAAGACTTTCTCTTTTTTACTTAAGAATGTTCTTGGTGCTGGGTGGATGCCTTTCTGGAGGTAAGGTGGTTTCTGCTGTATGCCCTGAGTTGGAGATGTTTCTTTATGCAGACCTGGAGTAGCCACTTCTTTTTCTGTCCAGCAATCAAGCATCACATTTTCTCTTTCTTTTCCTTTGTGCAGAGTAAGGCCAACCTGGAATATTCCTCCAGGGAGGCTCTTGTAGTCATTGCCTTAGTAGAAGAGTGTCTTACTGGGTTGAATAGACTGTGGCAAACATTGTCTGAGATGGGCCATCCTTCTTGTAAGGATGGGCAAATCTGCTCATGGTAAAAGTAGTCCTGGGTCTTTTGGGATGGAAACTGCTGTAATCCTGCTATGTTCAGATGAGCAGCCTGGGTACTCTGTGGTGTCAAATCTTAGTGTTGTGTGTTGCTTTGTATCCCTTTTTCACATCCCTGAGCAGCTGGGGTGTTGCTTCAGTGAGAAGGGAGAGAAGAGTGTTTTTGCACTGACCAGGGCTGGCTACAGGCTCTTAGATTCTGGTGCCTGATGATGAAGGCAAGTATGTATTGCTCTTTCCTTGCTCTCTTCTCTCTAGTGACTGCCATGAGCAACTCAAAGTGCAGCTCCTTCCTGGTACTCATATGATGATTGCATGGTGGGATTCACTCAGCGATTTCCTTATCGAGTGCCTTTAGATTACAAAAAGCTTGCTCTTGCTCCGACTTCTAGGCTTGTTTCTTCACTTTGTATAATACCTTCAGCACCTGGAGATCCTGATGGTAATTTCAAGCTCTCACTGATGGTAAGGTAGCACCATGATGCTCTTGCTCGCAACACATCTACAAGCCCAGTTAATTCTTTTGGGATTGCTTAAGTGCTAATATTGTCATGGAACTCTTTAGCACCTTTGTTCATAGGTTGCTTGTGTATATTTGTAGTTGTTCAAAGAACTGAGGGGGGTCTGGAGGTTTGCACAGGGAAGAGCATGTGACATGACAATTCCTTCCTTTCACCTACCTAAGGCTCAAAAGCCAGATATAAAATACATCAGCAGAGCTCCCATCTTTGTGTGCAGACTGTTTCAAAAGCAGAGCTGAGACCAAAAGTGGTTGTGGAAATGCTTCCTCTTTTTTTTTTTTTTTTTTTTGCTATGTGTGTAAAATAAAAAAGACAAATAAACCCTTTTTTAACTTAATTTCCACTGACATAAGAGGCTAATCAGACCTTGGTGTTGCTTTGTGAAGTGTCTGTATTCAGATGACTGTTTTGCTGAAATGCTGAAGATATCTTCCAGGTTTCTGGCTTCTAGCATAGTCCTGCCAGCGGATGCTCCCAGGGACACCGGCTCCAAGATACACTGGCCAGCAGTGCATGCCAGTGCAATTAGAACAAAAGGTCTCTAATTAGACAACAGACACCTTTTTGGATGATACTACATTATGGATGGGTGGGGGGGAAAGTGCTTTTGCTTTGCTTGTTTATAAATGGTGCTGGTAATCAGGAGCCTGTTTCCTGACATTTTCTTTGAAATGCCACTTGAAGTTGAGCAATTAGCTCCCTGGGAAATCCCAGGTTGTTACATTCATATAACTTGAAGTATTGTAACTTTAAACATCAGACACATTTCAACTAGCTTCCGAGCTGCAGCTTTTCCAAGAAACTTTATTGTGTCTCCTTCAAAAGGCCTACATGGGAGAACTGCTAACAGAGGGATACTCTCAGACAAAAAGCCTGACATACAATGGTTTCTGTATATAAAATGAAATGTGTAACACTTCCTTCTGTTCCTACCAAGTGCTCTTCCAGCAACAACCAGCCTCCTGCCATCAAGAGCTGGGCTCTGCTTGTAGGCACCTTTGCTGAGCCACCCAGGTGCCTGTGCAGGACTAAGCTGAAATTGGGTTTGGGGGAGGTTTGCTGAGCAACCTGCCTTGTTGGCTGGGGCTGCAGGGAGGTCCAGGAGTACAGGTGGGTCATCTCCCCAAGCTGCCTTACGCTGCTGAGCTGGGAAGCCCTGCTGTACGATACCCACTGGATGTTTTTTGACTCCTGTTTTTTCTTGTACTCTTTTAGAACCCCCTAAATTCTGCAAATTCCTATTGCTTCAGATCCTCTGTCCTCCCCCTTGACTTCTGCTGACATCAGGACAAGACCAGGACCAGCCCAGTGAGTCCTTTAGAGAAAAAAGGTGTAGAGTAAAAATGTTTTCTTTCCCTTAAAAAAAAAAAAAAAGAGGAGGTTTATAATTTCTCCAGAGTGGAAATGGCACCTGCCAGTCTGTTTTCTCAGGCCTCAGCTCTGTGAAGTACTTCAGCACAATTCTAACTTGAATTGCATGAGTTCTCCTCCCGCCTGGCTTCGGTTGGATGACTCATGGGTTTCTAAGTTGGTCACGTCCTTCAGGGTCCTGCTGAATTGAATGGAGCCTTTCCTTCCCTCCAGCTCAAGGATGAAGAATCAGAGCTAGTGTCAAACAGACAGCTGGTTCTTCAGCATCTTGCCATCCTGCCTTCAAAACCTGTCTCCTGCCCAAGCTCATGTCAAAACGTTCTGCTTTGAAAGTTACATTATGGTTTTGTTTGACAAGTAGAAGTACAGAGATGTGCTAGGTACTTCATAATGTTTCATGGGGGAAGCTATTTAAGATCTTTTTATATTAAAAAAGTGTTTTCTCAATGTCTTGTTAACCTCTTGCTGCCCAGCTGGAGGAAATATTCCTGCATACCTAAGTTTGCCTAAACCTTTATTTCCAGTCTTAGAAAGGTACTAGAGGCAGTGTTAAGAGCCTTGATTTTGAGTTAAATGAGAGACACTTTCTGTCATGTGTTAAAGCTGATGGACTTCACCAGCAGTAGAGCCCCACAATGACCCTGAGTGGGCTGCAGTGCCAGGAGGAGCCTGCTTTGCCTTCTGTACCATCAGCACCAGAGGAATATCAAATGGACTTGCAGGACCAAGAGGAGACTTTCACTAGACTGTAAAGTCAAATCTAAACACTCAGTGTTGTCTCCCTCTGGTGCTTTAAAGTTTCCAAGGGAAATTTTAGCTGTTTTCATCATTTCACTTTAGCTCTTGAGCATCTTCTAGTAAGCCCAGTGAGCTCCTTTGTCCTGTTCCTTGCAGACACTGGGTTTATCCTCTTGTTCCTTCTGGGCTTCTCTTGATCAAGGTGTCCGCCCAAGTCTGCACATAAAACACAGCACACAGCCTGAATTTGTCCTGCTGTTTCTGCCCAGGGAAATCATGCAAATGTGTCCTGCTTATACCACCTTTCACCAAAGGAGGAGAGCACTAAAGTTTAATTGTATCTTGGGGAGGGATTTTGAGAGATATGTGTTCTGGTCCTGCTTTTAGGTCCTAAAGATAAACAGGAACTGTTGGTTTTTTCATCCTACCATATAAGCAGAGCAGAGCATGAGGAGCCCTGAGACATGGGCAGCAGGGCAAATGCTGCTATTGTGTTTTCCCATCCTGTTCCCTTTTAATAACAGCTGACTGCCCTGTTCCTTTACCCCACAAGTCCTATCTAATGTCAGAAAAGCCTTCTAGCTAACATACTTTTCAAATTAAAAAAAATTACTTGTTATCCATCCAATTTCTATGAGAGGAAATTCTATTAAATCCCCAGAAGAAAGTGCATTATAGCTGTACTTTCAGAAGCAGACCCTTGAATAAACTTTTTTAGTTATTTCACATAACTTCCATTATGACTGTCATTATGAAGCAGATGAACATTTTCTTGAACAATTAGACGCGGGTGTGCGGAATAAAGAGTGTAGTTCGCCTGAGATCATTGAAACCTATCTGTTTGGGTGATTCATTTTCTTCCAACTAGGCTGCCCATAATAAGCTTTTCTTCTCTGGCTTTGTCTTGTTTCCCATTTCAGTTGGCCACAATGCCTGAAGAATTGAAAGAATGTCTTTCCCCATGTCCTTGTGCTGCAACTGAGCCTGGCAAACAAAAACATAATTTTTTTTTTTTTTTTTTAAAAGGCAGGAAAAGAGGAGAAGGAGGAGGCAGAGCAGATTAAAATAAAACAAGCACTGTTCCTTGTGGTGATGGTAACTTGGGGCATGAAGGCCTTAAGAAATATTGTGGAGTAAAGGATGGGAGATAGACTCTTTCTGTTCCTAATTGGAAGTAAAAACACATCTGGGCGCATAAGAGATGGCAGAATACCTCTTGTATTGGCCTGGCAGTTGTATCAGGTGGAGCCATGTGCAGGCATGCAGATGCGCAGAAGACCTCATCTCCTGCTTCCATGATTCCGTAAATTAACCTATGTTAGTAAAGTTTGCCTGGTCACCTGGTAGAAAATCAAATTCAGTTATCCAGTATGCATGTGTGTTACAAACGTTTAACATCTGGTATGCAGGGATGAGCCCAAGGAAAGGAAATGGTTGGTAAAGATCTTTACAAATACAGGGCATCCTCTGCACATCTTTCTGATGCCCCCATCCGATGGTCTGGGATTGCTGACAGAGGTGCGATGAGCTCAGCTTAATGCTTTGCTCAGTTTGTTATTTCCTGACAGCTTGTCTTTGGAGCTGATCAGGATGTTGCTGTGATTCACAACCAGGCTCTGCTGTTGATATGTCTGCAGCAAGGAGCCCCAGCAGGCTCCAGTATCTGTCCCGGTGAAGGCATCTCCTCCTCAACATGGCTCCCTCTCCCTAAGGGCAACAGCTTTATCCTGCATATAAAAGTGCAGCTTACTCCTCCCGTACTGCACAGACTGCTTTAGCGACTCTGATTTCAAGTGGATTAGCCTGAATTTCCTTGTTTTGTTGGCTGTCTTAACGCATGCTGTGAAATCACGACTGCACCTCATGCTCACAGGAGTGGGTGTTGCGAGTCTCCTCCTTGGAGAGCTCATAAAGCAGTTAGGTGTTTTTTTCCTGCACAGACAATGTACATAAATATACCTGGATAATGAGAGATGACTGATAATACAGGCAGATTTGTTGAGGATGTTGTCACTTGACAAACAAGTAGGTTTGTAGTGGGCTAAAGCCGTATTTCCTTTGTTCATCCAAAATTAAACATCAGCATGCTAGGCGATCCCTTGCTGTTTTACCTCTTGTTCCAAGCAAGACAACAGCAGTACAGCTAAAATTCATGTCTAGTGGCTAGGGCTCTAAGTGTTCATTTCCTGGGGTGGTTATCACCCAAGTCCCTATGCAGCAGCCTGATATTTAGTCGGTACTGCTGCAAATGATATGGAAATCTCCTGGCCACCTCTAAGAATGCTTTGTATATCAGTTTGCAACTCAAGAAATTGCTGGAGAGACTAAGAAAATAAAGAGCTTTCTCTGGTTCTTTTAAAACAGCAGAAGCAGCTGACTTGGGGTCTGGCCTGGGCTTCTTGTGGATATATATTAGCAGGGATTGAATTGAATGGAAGCTACTGGAGAATGTGAGGCAAGGGAAAATGTTTTTATAAGAAAAAGAAATGGCAAAACTTAGGGGAGAAAGCGGAGAATGTGAGACCTTGAACCAAGCCTCTTTGGGGAGGGGGGAATAAAAAAGGAAAAAAGTGCCCGCTTGAATAATAGACTATCTAGCGACCTTGAACGTATATGGTGTGCATAATAAGAGTCAAACAAAGGAACCTCTGAATATGAGGCATTCTTAGGCTGGAGAATAATAATCACAAGTGGCAAATTTAAAAAAAATGGGAAGACATATAATATAACAGTAGTAATGGGGACCTAAACCAACCTGAGATGAGAGAAATGACTGAAGGGGTTTAGCAATAGGCTAGGCTCATGAATGGCCTAGTTACTGCTTGCAGCAAAGCCATGATTTTCTTCCTGTTCCAGGAGGATTTTATTAATGTTTTATTATCTTTGCCTATGTGTAAACTCCACTTCTTCCTCAGACGGCTGGCCAAATTTGGGAGGGGGGTAGTTTCTCAGCTCAGTTCTGCTACCCAGCTGTACCCAGTCCTCTGTCTGCCCTCCTTGTAATGCAGCCGCCCTCCAGCAGAGTGGCTGGCAGGGGATGGTGACACCTGTTGATGCTGTGGCGTGGCATCACTTTGTGCTAGCAAGGGATGTGGCTTGATGTTCATCACTGGGCTTGATGGATCTGGCAGGGTCAGTGGGTGTATGGGTTCCCACTGGTGTTCCCACTGAAAAGTGATAAACCTCCCTGTTTGTTACCAGCACTCTCCATAGGTGGTGGGAACTAATGAACTTCACTGGAATAGCAATGGCTCTTGTACTGCTTTCCCAGTCTATTACAGCATCTCAGATGAGTGGTGGCAATTCCCTAAGCCAACTTGACTGCTTGTGGATTTTCTGTTTCTTGCTTTCTTTGCTTATGGATTGTCTGTTTCTTGCTTTCTTATTCTATTGCGAGTGCAGGTTTAACACAGTGCTCAGCTGAAGGTAAAGTCCCTGCCCAAACTGTAGCTTCCCAGGCTCTTTTTCACATTGGGTATGAGTGTTGCAGGATATTTAACCCCAACAGTGGGTTACCTTGTACTTTTCCTGACCAAATCCTGCATGCTGTAGCCCCTTTGTAACTGTCATTCACAGTTGCTTCTGATTTGACTGGAATACCTCCAGGAGAGATGTCTTAAATGCCTTCTCCAGATCACCAGTGGAGATGTGACACTTCTGAAGTGCTCCTTTGCATGTAACTCTGGTTTCTTCTCAATAATAAGAGTTACTTCTTTATGTTGGTGGTATTGGCCAGTTTGAGATCTACATTGCAAGATTTCCTCCTAGATCCCCCCTCAGTTTCCTGTTTGTCAGAGACTGTGAGGGATGTTTTATTTTAGCCTTATTTTAGCATCTCATTTTTCCTCCTGGATGCTCTTCTAATGCTGCCCCTGTGCCATGGATAGATGCAGTCACTGCCTGACATCCCCATGAGTGGCCTGGCTCCACCACCTCCCAGCCCTCTCACCTTCCCAAAATGGGACCATCTGAGAATGGGTTTTTCTGTTGACATAAGAGATGGGATTTGTCTGGACCTCTGCTATGGAGGTAGATGTTACTGCTCGTGTGCATGTGGTTTGCCACATGGGCAGATCTTTGCTGTGTCTTTTGCCTAGACCTTGGTTCTGCAAACCGGCACTAGAAGACTGCATACAAGGGAGTTTATGGGCCCAGATATCTCTTCCTCTCCCAACCCTGGCTGAAGCCACTAATGACTGATATAGAAAACTCAGACACACTGATGTGGCTTTAGTGAAGCTTTGCAAAGCTAATGAGGCTGGATGTTTTGGTGGGTTTCACTCCTACAAGGATGCCACCTGGCTGCTGGATCCTTCTGATGGAGGACCCATTCCTTCACACAGCCCAGTGGGCCCTGCCAGGTTCCCCTCTGCCTGGCTCTTACTGCTTTGTGTGGATCCTTGTGTTGTCCTCATTCTTCACACCACAAAAGATTAAAGATAATACTAATACTAATAATATAAAAACGCCCTTCTGAGAATGGCCTGCCAGCTGGTATTATACCATATAAAGACTCTGTGAAATAGCTTGGGTAATTTACACTCATTAGGAGGAGAATGCAGTAGATTAAAGGTAGCAAGGGTGAATAGCTTCCCATTTTTGTCAAACTTGCCTAACCTTTTATTCACCTGCTGAAGCCATTATTTTATAATAATAAAAAAGAGGAGAAAGAGCCTTGCATGAACTTGGGGAGAAAGGGAGAGAGTGCAAGCTAGAAGCTATTTTCTCAAGAGAGAAAAATGCAGCATTATAGATTAAAGGTGAAAAGACAGCCCTCATTTAAATCAATCCACCTCTCCGAAGCATATTTATTCACAGATTAATTAGAGTTGCAAATGAAAATGATCTGGTTGGTGGGAACATTATTGAGGCCTTTAAAGTGCGGGAGTGAAGATTAAAAGGAAGCACACTTACCCTTTCCTTATGATCTAAAGAGGAGATCAAAAGAGTCGGTGTCAAATTAACAGCCCTGATGATTTCTCTCTTCTTCTAGTCCTCCGTTTATTATCTAAGGCTCATGTTGATACATGCAGGATGAAGACCTGCTTTCCTAAGCAGCTGGTGCATGAAGTGTGTAGGGATCCTTTAGACAATTTGGATCAGGTAGGAAGGTCTGCAGTTATCTGACCAGGGACATAGGAAAACTGTGTGTACGAGGGAGGAAAACCTTAAAACTTTGCCTGTCAGATGACATGGAAGGGAGAAAATTTTCATTTTACATATTGAGGTGTTGTAGGGAATTGTTCAAGCTGCAGTAACATAGGACAGACAGACTGAAGATTAGTTTACCTAATCTGTGGTTAAAACATGGTTAATTGAATGCCCAGCTTCTTGTGAGGCTGTGGGATGGATTTGGGACTTCCTGTTGGATAGGAAACATGATTTGGCTCAGCTCAAAGGGGAGGCGAGGTAGATTCAATCCTTATGAGACTCCACCAGGAGAAATACAAATGCAGCAAAGCAAGGAAAGACTATTAAACCCTTCTGAAAGATGATAGCAGAGGCAAATCAGTAGCAGGCAAGACTGTACCTTGTCATGGGGTCTAAACATATGCTTGTTGGAGGCAGGGTTAAGAGAATTGCAAACTCTGGTGCATGCTGATTGGAAGCAGAGAGAGGGGACGATGCAGAGCTGCCAGGGAATATCCCAGCAAAGTCCATCACACCGAATCTTCTTGCCTGTTGGATCACAGATGCTCACTGGGGGAAGATGGTAAATGGCTGCATTTGGAGGCAGAGGGAAAGATGTGCTGTGCTTTGAAGACCTGGCACCAGGCTGAGTATATAGGGGAGGGAGATGCATTACTGAGTGTGATATCATAATGGGAAAAGCTTGTTGGCTTGAGAGATTGACCTGATTATGGCTAATTTAGTAGATATTTAGCAGTGTAATTCTACTGCCCTCCAAATGTAACAACCCCGTATAGTAAGTATGTGGCTGTAGATATCCTCCTATCTGTTCTTTGTTTTTGAGGGAGTTTCCAGTCTCAGACTGGACTGGCATTCTTGGGCTTGCTGGAAATCACCAACCTTGCTTGCACTAAGCAAATAATAAGAAAGAAAGATTAACAGCATCACTCTCCAGGAAAAAAAATTCATCTTCTTCTCCTCATCTTGCCCCATGGAGTATGTTATCAACTTGAAAAAACCTCCCAACAGGAGAGAAAGCAAGTTCACACCCAGCTCTCTGCAACCCCAAGCCTGAGAATAGCTCTGCTCACAGAATCATCTCAAAAGCACCAGAAATAAATTCCCCTTGCTGAGATTTTTCAGAGCATGAAAGCTGTATTTAAACTTACTAGGAGGGAGCATTTTGCAAAAATATGTTCATTTTGCTATCATCTTTAAAAACACCAACCTGGATTGTTCCATATTTAATTTTAAAAAATTAAAAGAAAAGTGCAAGAAAGGATATACTGAGAACATTTTCCCTAAGCATGTCCCATCTTTTTTCTGAATTTTGAGGGCTGGAAAAGAAGCATCACCCATAACCTTGGTTTTCTTACATGGTGGCCTTACCTGTGCAATGAATACTGTATAAGTTGATCTCTCACCACAGACTAGCTCTGCTCTGGTGTTTTGGATTTGTCCCCATGTGTCTAGTGAGGATAATGGTAGCAGCAGTGTAGACAAGGCTCAAGGCGTTGTCCAACTGGATGGCTGCAAAATAACAGAGGTCTCTCACTTTGCAAGCATGCCAAAACATTGCAGATGCTACAAGTGTAACATAAATGCACTTACTGCAGTAGTTCATCATTTTTCTGAGCCCTATTAGAATGAAGAAATGAGAAAGGGAAAACCAGCTGAATCCTCTGTTTGTCTGCTGTCAGCGTGGGCAACACAGAATGGCCCTGAAGCACTTATAGGAAGAAGGAGAAGCAGCAGCCAGATGTATTTACTGGCTCTTTCTGAAGCCAGGCAAAAGCTTTCATTAAAGACCACTTTTGGGTAGCTTCCTTGTGCTCAATGCCTGATAAAGGGCTGACCATTGCTCCAGAGGAGGAGGTGCAGCGGATGGAGAGAGGGGCAGCCCAGCAGACTCAGTTGAGCTGTGGCAGCGGGTTGTCTCAGTGTCTGGACTTGCTTTGGGGTGCAAATGGTTGAGTCCATCCTGAACTAGGAAGGAGGAAAGTCTTGGCTAGTGGTTTGGTACTGGCTGCAAGGGTTGGCAGTCATCTTGTAGGTCCAGGTGATCTGGTTCACAGTCCTGTTTTGTATCAGGAGGAAATGAGCTGTCTCTGTGCTACAGCAATAGGAGATTGTTGCTTTCCTGAAACCCATCCCTGAAAGGTACTGAATGACAACACAGTCCATCTCTCTCTGCTCCTAATGCTTAGGTCTATGTACAGAGGATGCCAAGCCCTGAACTTCTGAAATGTAATATTTTTTTCTTAAGAAGTATGAAGTGGGAGGTGTGTGAGTTGGGTGTTAATGGCATGGCATGTTTGGGACTTGAGAGCCTGGCTCCTCTGCAGGAGGCTTGTCTACCCCAGGACAGGCTGAGTCGTGAGCAATGCTCCTGCCAGGCACACATCCTAGACAGCGACTGACATAGGACAAGGGATTGTTCCGCCTATTTATCCATTACCTCGCATCTCTGTTAATTTGCTGGGTTACCCCCAGGGGATTTGGCATGTCTGTGTTGTACTCAGATTTTCCTTGCAATTGAGTTCTTCTGCCATCAGACACCCTAATTCTTCCCTCTCCATCCTGGAAACAATAAAGATTCATGGGGAGGGGTGGGGGGTGGGGGGGGGGTGGGGGAAGGTAGGATTGTCCCCAGCTTTTATTTAGCTTCTTGCTTTATTTTTTTTGTTTGTTTGTTTCTCTGTGAATCCCTGTTCTGTCCACCTTGCATGTCTTTTCACAGCCATGCAAGTATGGCATGACTGTTTGCCATATCAAGCTGTAAGTACAAGCTGGGGGGTGCTCAGGCTTCAGGGGCTCCATACATTTTGGAAACTGTGCTCTGGCCATGCCAAAAGTTGGCTTGCCAAGTCTGAGAGAGGACTCAAGACACCTGCTCCGGACCATGTGGGCTCAACCAGACTTCGTCCTCTCTGCTGCAAGGTGAATGCACACTGTAAGCACTGTGACAAGCATTTTGCTAATGGGGCCAATTCCTTCTCAAAATCTTCTGTATGTTCAGGAAAGCCCAGCCATGAAGATTTCCATGGAAGGGATCAGCTCTGGCTTGTGTTAGTGACTTGGGAATCTTTCTGCAATGGCTGAAATGGCATTTTCAGTTTAAAACACCCACTTTTCCCCTTGAAGCAGTTTGCATTTGGATGTAGATGCAAATGAGAAACCTAATCAGTTTTTTTTACTCTAAATATTTTGTTTCTGGTTTGAGAAAACAAAGCACCTGTGTGCAAAGCCATGGTTTGTATTGAGTTTTCTGTTCTTACTTTGGTTTTGATTTTGACCTGTCCACATAGGACAAACATTTTGCATTTAAAAGATTTAAATGAGTCGGGAGACTTGTTCCCCTCCCAGCTCTGCTGACAGGTTCCAGGGTGTTTTCAGATGCTTTTCTGAATTGATGATTTCTAGGTCAAGGAGAGTGTTATGGTTTTTTGACCGTTTGTCTTCTGCTAATCGCTGTCAGCCCAGAGATTTATGCATTGATAGTGACAGCAGATGGGGTCACTTTTAACAGGAATTCACACACCAAATAGTGAAAGGCACGTTGGGGTGTATGGCGCAAGAGCTTTTACCAGGTACACTGCCGTTACCTAGGGACTCCACTGTACTGAAAACATTTCTGTCTTTAATGGAAGTCCACAAGCTGAAATGTTGCTATTTTTCTTGGAATAAATGCATTTACATACACTTCTTTCTTTTGATAGCTTCTATGGGAAATTGTCCCATTTCTGGCCCAACATCTGTGGTTGCCTGTGTCTGCCTACGTGCCTCAAACACACTCAGTGTATGTAGCTAGTCCTGTACTATGAGCAGTGAATCTGCTTCAAGGGGTCTCCAGCTATCCTTTAAATATTGCTCTCTACAACTATCTGAAAGGAGGTTGTAGTGAGGTGGGTGTTGGTCTCTTCTCCCAAGTAACAAGCGCTAGGATGAGAGGAAATGGCCTTAAGTTGCACCAGGGGAGGTTTAAGTTGGATATCAGGAAAAATTTCTTCATGGAAAGAGTGGTCAAGCATTGGAACAGGCTGTCCAGAGAGGTAGTAGTCACCATCCCTGGAGGTGTTAAAAAAATGTGTATATGTGGTACTTTGGGACATGGTTTAGTAGGCATGGTGGTGTTGGGTTGATGGTTGGACTGATGATCTTAGAGGTCCTTTCCAACCTTAATGATTCCTAGTTTTACTTTCATTAGAAAATAATCCAGCCACCAGGCCAGGAACATGAAATTAATTATTACTCGACCCTTAACTGGTTTAGTGGTGGACTTGGTTAATGGTTGGACCTAAATGATTCTATGACTCTTCATCAGGGATTGTAGTGATAGAATGATGGGTAACAATTTTAAATGGAAAGAGGGTAGATTTAGATTAGACATTAAGATGAAATTCTAAGTAGATGAAATTAGATTAGAAATTAAGATGAGGGTGGTGAGACACTGGAATATGTTGCCCTGAGAAGTTTTGGATGCCCCTTCCCTGGAAGTGTTCAAGGCCAGGTTGGATGAGCCTTTGAGCAACCTGATCTAGTGGAAGGTGTCCCTACCCATAGCAGGTGTGTTGGAACTAGATGATCTTTAATGTCCCTTCTGACCCAAACCATTCTGTGATTCTGTGAAATATCCTTGTCCTGGTTTCATCTGGGATAGAGTTAATTTTCTTCCTAGTAGCAGGCATAGTGCTGTGT
This sequence comes from Pelecanus crispus, assembly GCF_030463565.1. Classification (NCBI taxonomy): domain Eukaryota; kingdom Metazoa; phylum Chordata; class Aves; order Pelecaniformes; family Pelecanidae; genus Pelecanus; species Pelecanus crispus. The sequence continues at coordinate 29,647,912 of NC_134651.1, read as the reverse complement.
TTTGGATTTAGTATGAGAAGAATGTTGATAACATGCTGATGTTTTTAGTTGTTGCTAAGTACTGCTTATGCTAGTCAAGGACTTTTCAGCTTCCCATGCTCTGCCAGGTGCACAAGAAACTGGGAGGGGGCACAGCCAGAATAGTTGATCCAAACTGACCAAAGGGCTATTCCATACCATATGACGTCATGCTCAGTATATAAACTGGGGGGGGTTGGCTGGGGAGCAGCGATTGCTGCTCGGGAACTGTCTGCGTATTGGTCGGCGGGTGGTGAGCAATTGCATTGTGCATCACTTGCTCTGTATATTATTATTATTATAATTATATTGTTGTTATTATCATTACTATTTTACTTCATTTCAATTATTAAACTGTTCTTATCTCAACCCAGGAGTGTTTCTCACTCTTACTCCTCTGATTCTCTCCCCCATCCCACTGGGGTAGGGGGAGTGAGCGAGCAGCTGCGTGGTGCTTAGTCGCTGGCTGGGGCTAAACCACGACAATCCTCTAAATATATGATCACTTCCTGCAATACAGACCTCTAGAATCAAATAGCAAAACATCTACTTGCGTTCTGGTTTCTTTTTCTGGTGGAAGGAAGATCTGCAGTGAGAGAGCAAATCTAGAGTTTTCAAGAATGCCAGAACAAATCACTGCACCCAAATGGCATCCTGTACTAGCGTGGGAGGTGGTGGATACCCTTGTAATGTTTACATTAGTGTTCAGGTGTATGTAAAACTACAATTGCCAGGAAATCCAATGTCTTCATTTCTTTTGACTTTGTCATGGCAAAGATCATATAAATCAAATGTCTTTTCCATGTGGTGAATGTGATGATTCAAATCCAATTTTTGCAGTCTGCTTAAACAAAGAATTAGATCAGTTACAGAAATAAAATGACCAAGATACAGGAAAGGGTGCTGCTCATGCAGCTGTCATGGATTTTGTTTATGAACTTTAGAGTAAGTTTGTCTTAAGAAGCATTCCCACTTATTTTTAATGAATAAAATGAGTGAAGACCTTTTCTCTCTTGTGTATACACAGAGATTTGATACACATGTGTATCTGACCCTTGCATTACATCCCTACCTGTTAACAGGGATTTCAAGCTTGCAATTTTCAGGCCTTTTCTGAGTTTAGTTCCGTTCTTTCCTAGTAGCCTTTGTCTCCCTCATCTCATCTCATCATCTCATCTTTGACTTGACAAAGCACATCTTTGGGGCCCAGATCTCTTCATCCTCCTTGTTTCTCTCCATTTCTTTCTCTTCCATAACGTTGTACCATTTTCCTGTACAGATGTGGAAGCATAGCAATATGTCTGCAAGTTCCTTCTTTAAAATGGCCTGAACATATCAACTTTAACCAAACAATTGTGTTTTGGTTAAAATTCCCAATGATTTTTGGAGTGGGGAATTGTGACCTTGAGTCCTGCAGCAACCCAAAAATGTGTGATATGGGATTATAAGGTTGTATTCTTCTATCTTCCTAATCAAAACACCATGCTATGCATCAGCTAACCTTGCTACATCCTAGGTTAGGTGTTTGTCTCAGAGAGGATATGATCCTACAGCTTTGCTCTATGAGTGGTGGAAATGTGGTGCAGAGTATTGTCAGCTTCAACAGGTCAAAAGACATAGGAAAAAGGTTTTTGCATGGTGCACGCTCAGGTTCTTCCTCAAGGGCCTGAGATATACAAGCACATTTTGCTGACCTCTGGTTTTGGGCAAGTGCCTTGTTGTTGCAGGAGATGGTGTATGTTGGGACAGTGTATGCTGAAGGGTTTAAATCAGCTCAGCCTCTATGTCATGCCAGTTGGTAGATTTATCATCAGATCCCTGAATGTTAAATTGGGCAAAACAACAAACCAGCCTGTGGACCATGATTATGTGGCCACCAGCTGCCATTGTTGTCTATGTGACATCTGGAAAGCATCTCATCCTGGTCTGGTAGGTCAGAGGGATGGCAGAGGATAGACATGAGATGTCCCAGCCAGAAAGCACATGCTGAGAAGAGGAGTTAGGATCCTCTCTGACCACTTTGAGCCATGAGAAATGAGGTGAAACAACCAAGAACGAACATTTTGTGAATAGGTATTAAAAAGAAAAGAAAAAAAAAATCCTCCAAGCACCCTTTGGAAGCTCCTGAGCACTGGGAGTGATGCAGAGCTCTGGTTAATGGACACTCCCTAAGGTTCCCCCCCCACACACACACCGCCATGTACCACAATTGATTGCAGCGAGATTACGATGCCATTAAAATTCACTCTGCCCATAAACTAACGCTGTGGAAAATGCTGACGTTTATAGCGGCTCCTACAAGAGACATATTTCAGTATGAAAGTGAGTCTTAATGCAAGAACTTTATTTAGGTAAAACAACATCCAGGGAGGGGGGAGAGGAGGAGGAGAGGTGGTGGCAATTGCAGAGAATTTTATTTCTTTCAACTAATGGGTATACGGATGCTAAATTTAAAAGACATTTTTAATAAATCTATTGGCCTTTGACAAAATCAATCCAAACCCCATAAACCAAGAAGTCACCCACTTGGTATTAATGAGGCTACATTTGCATTTATTTTTCCTTTACACTAGACAAACCATTAATTTCATGTTTATGCTTCCTTTGAAGTCTGAATGCTTGTAGATAGATGGCCACATCAAGTCTCCTGCTGCTACATTAATATTTTGCTATAAATGATAAATTTGACCATTTTCTACAACACCCCTTTTTTCTTTAAGAAAGCTGAGAAAATGCGAGCAATAAGTCTTAAGCCCCTGAAAGCTTGGCTGTTTTTTTAAATACTCTGCAGTCATTGATTATTAAAGCAGTCATAGCTTCAACTTTGGGTTACATTTGATGGCACCCAGCGTTTGCTGCTGTAAATTGAGAGATGTTCATTAACCAATCAGGGTCGCTCTTTTTGCAAATCATCTTTCATTTGACTGATGCAAAAACTGGACAGCCAAGTCACCTCTGCTTCACCCCATCTCTGGCCTCTGAAGGTCTCTTCCTACATGTGCTGGTTCCTTCTGTGAAAGTGAAATAGGTCCTTGTGCCCCATCAGGATAGCAAAGGTGCCTTTTCACAGTTCTACGGTAATTCACACTTTGTGCTTTTTCCTTCAGGATGCTCTATCACCTAGATAGCTTTCTGGGAGTGACTGGTACCAGCAGTTCCCAAAACTACCAGCTCCTAGAAACAAAGGAAAAGACCCTTCTGAAAAACTTGCAGGAACGTAGGATGATGAGTAGGAGGGAGATTTAACTCCCACAAGGACTATGCGAGAGGTTTGTTAGTTTTAGGAGTCCGGACCCTTCTCTCAAATCACAGTCCCAAATCCAGAGAAGGGCACAGGTTTGGTGATGCTTGATGTGGGTCTGAGAATGGGTTTCATTAACTCAATATGGGTGGATTAGATCTCTCTCAGGTGGAGTGGGACAGCTGATAGCCAAAAGGGTCCCTGCAGCCAGTGGATGGAGTTGTGTGGCAGTAGGGAAAGCCTAGGAAACACCTAAGCTGGGGCTAGAGAAATGGTGACTCTCTAATGGAGGCATCTTCCTGTAGCATAGAATAAGGACCTGCTCTGAGGCTGGTATTCACATCTTGGACATGTTGCTGGGCATGGTTAACTGGGCTGCTGGGACACTGTGACAGATGCGCTCCTTTTTATACTACTTTGATAGGACTGGGGAAGGGATGTCCAGCCCTTCTCTGCCCAACAGGTTAGACCTTCTCCTGGGACACTCCTAGGAATTGGCCCAGATATTTCTCATGGACCCCACACCTTGGAGAGCATGTAGCATCCTGACTGGCCAGCCCTTGCATGAAGGCAGTGCTTCTGCATGTGTGGTCTAGCAGGGATTTAGATATTAGCAGACACTCAGCTGCCAAAAGAGAGCTTTTGTATTCTATGCTTCTTGTTGTAGGTGCCTAAATTCTTCCTTGATCACTTCTTAGGGGTTTTCAGATCTACCCTCTGTCTGTCACTCCTTGCTCTTCAAGAAAAGCACAAACCTGGAATCTTTCAGCGTGACTGCGGGGCATTTTGAAAGAGACTGTGATGTGTTTTTGTGCTTTTGTCTGACAGACAGAGCCTGGCATTGCAGGAAGCCCTGCTGCTGCACCGGTGCTACCTCTACGCAGGGGGCAGGATGCTAGGGCGTGAGAGGTAGATTCAGCAGGCTGAGCACTGCCTGGGTCCCAGCCGTGGCTGCAGAGAGCCCCAGAGCAAGCTATGGGTCTGCAGCAAGTTGGGTTTTTCTTCCCTTCCGAAGTCTTCTGGCTGCATATCCCTCGTCCATGCTCCTTTTCAGCTCTGCTGCTCTGTCCCCCAACTACTTGGGGATGCAAAAAATGCATGCGATGCAGGGATATCCAATGGTTTGCAATGAGACTATGGATCAAGGGCTCCTTGAGCATCCACCTCTTCCTCTTTCCACTGGATCTTTTATCTGCCTGTTATCTGACAGGTCTCCCAGTAGCTTATGTGGTGGAGAATACAAGCTGTATTTTCCCCCTCTGCCCTAATCAATCAGAACTCTTCTGTGGACATGCTTCCTAAACAAGGAACAAGGACTTGAGCATGAATTAGCAGATTAAATATCACCTTTTGGGTTTTTTTAATGAAGCATCTTTTATAGCTATGCTGGTGTTGGGTTTCATATAACCCTTGTTTATTTTCTTTGCCAGATGGAGCTTATGGAGGAGGGAATGGATGTTATATCAATAGGGGAGTGACTATTGACACTTGCTGCTATGAAGTGCCTTTATGTGCTTTCAAATGGCAGGATTATGCTCTGGATGGCTCAGTGCCTGAATTGTCTCATGCTCTATTAACAGCCTAGATATTGAGGTGTGAACTGATCTTGGGGATCTGACATGAAAGAGGACTGAGCATTGAATGTGCAAGTTGCAACCACTCCGGCTTTTTCTTTCCTTTTTTTTTTTTTTTTTAAATTGATGAAACATTCCTACTTCTACAGATATTATGAAATTCAGCCTGCTGGGATTCACACCTCCCTTCCAACATACCTGGGAAGGACTCAAGCAGCACAGTAGTCTGATGCATCCCTTGCTAAGAGTTAGTCTGCTTAATTCAGGAGGTTGGCACGAAAACTTTGAGACATGTTTTTAACAATTGTGTTATAATAATAAAAATAAAACCAGTTTCTCACCGTTGTCATTCAACTATTTCTCATTTAGCTCCCAGTGTCTGGACTTGAAAGGTGCACATGTCCAAGCTTCATGCCAAACTGGTCAAATGAGAAGCATACTTAAAAAATAACACCTCAATTCAGGTCAATAAAGGATGTGAGGTTTCAGAAATAACATTGATCTCATGACAGTCCTGTTTAAGTTTCCCATCTTGGGCAGCAGCTCTGATAAACACAGTCCTAAGGCAGGTTTTGTGCCAATGAATCTTTTCCAGCACCCAAGATTTGTGCCCAGTAGAAGTTCAGCATTTAGCCCTGCTCCAGCCTGCCACTCTCTTTTGCCTGCCTTCTTGCCAGCTGCTCACATTTTGAACACAGTGGATGTCTTCTGGATATATCCATGGGTCTTTCCCTTTCCCAACAAGTACGAACTTGCTAAAGATCAAGTGAATGTGGTAGGCACTTCCCGTCAATAATTAGAAATGAAAGCAAACATCAAGCAAACAAGTCTGAGTTATTCTCATGAAAAACTGAAACTCAAATAGGGATTTCAGAAAACAGTCTCCTGCCTTTAATTTCATATTTTGGCCTCCTTTTTCTTTTTTTTTTTTCTTTGAAAAAAGGAAAATATATGTCTAGAGTCTAGGACCTGGGAACCACTCCTACCCTACACTTCTCACTGTTGTTAATGTCTCTTCTCATAGAATCATAGAATCGTTTAGGTTGGAAAAGACCTTTAAGATCATCCAGTCCAACCATTAACCTAACATTACCAAGTTCATGACATAGTAATACCAGTGTCAGAAAGGGCCTGAATTTGACAGTCTGGGCACTGGGCATTGTCCCTACCCCATCTGCAGGAGCTGTACTCATGCTCTGGGAAGGGAGGTTAGCTGAGGAGGAGAAGTTTCTCTGTAGCCCTCAAGATCTGCCTTTGAGCAGAGCTGGGTTTGTGGCCACAAGCCAAAGGAAACATCCCAAGCTGCAAAAACAAATGCAACCATAAAGCCCAGACAATTTTAATGGTGGTGGTTATTAAGGGTTTTGCAGCACCTTGGACCTGTCAACTTGTACTGCTCAAGGGTGATGCAACATGCTTGGAATAACCAACCTTATGTGAGCAGATCACTTGTTTTCACCTCTGGCTATCCTCTCCTACTCTGATGTTCCAGTGTGTATTCATAAAAGGACAGTTAACAGCATCACCACAGCTTTAAGCCTCTGTCAAAGCTGGAACCTGTGCTGGTCAGAGAAGCAGTAGACCCAGACTGGTGGCTACTATTGGTCCTGATTCTGCTCATTGAAGAAAATTAAGCAGAACCTCCTCCCTATAGAGATGATCTGCTGTATGACATAGAGGCCATCACCCATTGAATGAGGCATCAGAATGTTACTCACTACTTCACAGATGTTTCCATGGAATGGGCATCATCAATAGCCTTGTCATTATATGATTCACTATCAGATCTTGGGGCCTGGATTTTAGCTGCTCCATTGGCCAGTCATCATTCATTTACTCCTTGAGAAATCAGTACTAGTTTTACCAGTTTTCCTTATTTCTGTTGCCCCTTGTAGCCAGCACCTGCTCAGCTAAGGAAACTTGGAAATGTGGAAGCTTTAAGCTAATTCAGAAGGACATGATGTCTTTGTCCCACTTCCACTGCAGATCGTAAAATGAGAGGAAGATAATGGAGATCCCATGTGCTGCACGCTTTCTTTGCTCTTGTCTTTGGTTGGATCCCTGCCCAAGAAAAGGCCACTTGAGGACTGTGGGACCCCAAACCTTTCCATCTCATTACAAGCACCAGTGACCTGGGCTTCCCACTCTCCATCCCAGACATATCCTGGTGAGTCACAGTGGTGAGTGAGCCAGTGCCATGGAGTCCTCCAGTTATTTCTGCTGGAGGGGAGATGAGCTGATGGGTTCTGCCCATCCTTTCAACCTGGAGTCAGAGAGATGAAAATGGATGGAAATGGGGAAAGAAAGAGGAGGAAGCAGAGACACAAAGCCCAATGGTTTGATAGAAAAGGAAAGTAGTACTCCCCAGTCTAATATCTGCCCTTTATTCTACATTACAATATGTTGAGACTTTCAGACTGGACACGATGTTGCCAGAATCAAGGCTGAAATTAGTTTTCAGCCATTCATTCATAACTGTTATGTTTAAAAAAGAAAAAAAGAAAAAGAGGGAGAGAGAAGGTGGGGGAAACAAAAGTAAATACAAAAAGAGAAATGTTAACATGTGTGGTGCAGAATGTATACAGCAGACAAAGCTCTGCTTGTTCTTCGACAATGGCTTTGAAAAGCAGGTGTCATAGCAGCTGTACAAGGTTAAAGCACAGGGACCATTATGTACAAAATGAGTGAGTCTTTATCCAGAGTCTGCTTCAGCTCTTAAGAATGTGCTTCCTATTGTGCCAGTGTTTGCTGGAAGGACTCCATCTATACAATGGAGAAATTTTTCATTCTCACCTACCCCCAACCTCCATTCCACCATCCAAATCTACAGTTATGGATATAATACAGACCTCTGGCATTCAAGGTCCTCATTGCCCTATACTTCTGAAACAAAAGCTATTGTGCTGCACCATGAAAGCCTGCCTGTGGCAGAATAAAGCCATTCAGCAGTGGACCCTGAGAGAGTATTTGTGAGGCACTCTCTAAAGTTAAAATCCTGGTGAAAACAAAACACTTCCAATTAAAAATGTTCTCTCATTTTGTTTTGTGTTTTTTGGTTTTCTTTTCTCTCTCTCCCTCTCTTGGAGATGTTCAGAGATGCTCATATAAAAAGGCAAGTGACCTGTCCTTGCTTTCATTCTCAAAGGGAGAAGATGGAAAAAGAAGCAGGAATGCACAGCTTGGGAGACAAGCAGGATTTAAAAAAAAAAGAAGTTAGAAACCAGGCCAGGACATATCTTTTTCCCAGTAGGCAGTGGGATAGGCTGATGTGCTCTGAAATACAAGATACGAGATTCAACAGCTACCCTTTTTTTTGGTAATAACAAGCACAGGGTGTAATACCCTTCCCCACAGCACATGCAGTGTGCCTCAGGTCTCTCCTAGAGGGAGCATGACAGATGGTCCCCTGTGTTAAATAATTTGTCCCCTGGGCATGTCTTTTAGATGAAACAGTGTAACAGGATGTAGGGAAGGCATGGAGCTGGTAGCTCTTCCTATTGCTTGCCCCCAACCCAGACCAACCTTGCTTAAAATGAGCCATCAGAGTATGGGCAACCAAATACATAGTGAAGCCACAAGAGATCAGTGAACACTTTGGTGTCACCACCAGCAGATGCTACTGGGACAAACCCACCCCCTTATTTCAGAAATATTATCCCTCTTGGGCTATCAGACCCTTCTTTCTGTGGGATGTGTTCCCATGCTTGTGGCAAGGTCCTTGCTGACTTGCACACCCTTCCTGGGCACTGGAAGCATCAGTGTGTAGCTGAGGAGACAGTGCAAGGTTTGAGTCTGCCATGTGTGTTTGAAATGAGTCAAAAAAGGAAAGGTTAATAAGCTTGTAGGGGGTTGATGGCACCCGAACGATGATTCACACATAGGGTATGATGAGGTACTAGAGGTGGAAACCGCTTGGTGTAAAGGAGAGGTTTGCGCAAGGGTTTTTCTAATACCTAAGTTCTGTATCCTCTGTGGCTCAAATTGCCTAGGTTTATCAGTGTATCTGGTCTTTGGGATTGGAGAGAGATAGTAAAATGGGGGTGGAGAGGGGGGGAAATAGTTTGGGCTTGATTTTTCTGTGTCTGGCTCTTTTCTGTATTGAGTTTTCCATTTGGTGCATATCTGGTGGGGGCATGAAGCCAAACAAGGGAAGCTTTGATTCAGTACTTGCTGCAATCCAGTGCAAGCACACTTCTGTGTAAGCAATGTCTCTTTGAAGTCACTGCCTAGCTTTGCCAGTGAAACACCAACACCAGCATCTAGCAAGTCTTTACATCCATGATGCAGAGATCGCTGAAGTGGAACTGAGGTTGATAAGGAGGAGGAATTAAGCCCCAGGACCCCAGTCCTTGGACTCCAGCAGATGACAAAGGCTGTAGTTATTCTTCCATCCTTGGGCACTTGGGTGGTAGCTGAGATGCCAGCTGGGAGTCCCTAGGCAAGCATCCTCCTCTGGGTTTCTTTCCAGTGCACCCCACCTCCCTGATGGCCTCCCCTGCAGTAAGTATGTGGTTTTCATCAGGACCTGCTCAAACTCTATGGACTGTTCTCCCTTCTGCTTTCCACACTGATTGGAGTATGCATGATCAGGTGCAGGTGTTACACACTGGTTATTGAGCTTTGTGCATGTACAGTATTGGGGTAGCATCTATTTGAATGTGAATTACTGTTACCTACTATACTATACACCAGGTTCTGAAGTTATAAACTAAAGGCAACAAGGGAAAGGGCAGTGAGATAGGGGAAGTAAGGGTGATTCACAAGTCAGTGACAAACACTTTCTACAAGATCCTCAAAGTAACACACAGTGTTTCCATATCCACCAGTGCAAAGCCCAGAGGATAAGAGCACTTGGGATGCCAAAGTAAAGACTTTGCCTCATCAGCATCTAGGCATGTAGGAGAGCAGTTATAGCACTGCAAGTGAAAGGCAAACGTCAAAACTGTATGTGAGAGAGGCCTTGAGTGCTACACAGGTTACAGCACCCTGCAACATCTCCTGCCTTCTCTTACCCTCCTTTCTCTCTTACTGTGGGGAGGGGCTAAAGCAGGGTATGTATCTCTGGATGTCTTTTATCTGTGTCTCAGCAGCAGCATATTGCTTTCTGGTCTACATTTGCACAGGTATCCATCCTAGTGTTGTAACTTCTCAAAGTAGTGCCTGGCTTGAGTTTTGGGTTTATACTGAACATACTTCAGAACTGATTTTATCACAAATCAACTTGTCTTGACACTTTGCCATGCAAATGCATTAAAAAAATCTAGTGAAGAACCTTGTTTCCATATTGTTAGAAGCATTTGAACCTCTAGCTGTATGCTCCTGAATGCATTTTATTTAAGTTGCATTGCTATCACCTGGGTGCTTATTAAATACTGCATTTAGGAAGCAGTTGCATTCACTGCACCTTTGTGCAGAGTTCTTCTGAATATTGGGTCTATTCCCAGCTTGATTTTCCTCTGGCACTGGTATTAGCACTCACCCTTTATAATGCTGTGACAGGTCTCTGTGGGAGCTGCTCACACTGTGATCCTTGAGGAGAATCCAAGCTGACACCTTGCAAGTCACAGCTGGATCATTTCCCCACTGCTCTTGCTTTGCCTCAGAGCACAAGCCCAAGAATGAATCAGTGCCAGGCATGGGAGGAGGATGGAGGTCATGGCTTGGCCCCTGGACATGGAGGTCTTCTGAGTGTGAGAGCCAACATTTTTGGCCACCAAGGTAGAGGGACAACAACTGCCTTGTTAATTCTTTCTTCATGACACACTGGCCCCCATGGTTCCCTTTTTGAGGTGAACGAATGTCTTCTAGAATGAAACCATAGTGGCAAATGGCTCACGAATCATTTTTCTGCTTCTTGCAAAATAGCTGCTGGGCAGTATCTCCTTTCTTGTAAGAGACTTAGTGGATTCACAGTTCTTGTGTGGTTTCAAGGCAAAGGGAGAAATGGAGCTAGAAAAGCAAGCTGATGTAAAGAAATGAGCTAATGAAGTGAGATCACAAAGTGTGCAACCCCAGCCGGTTGTATCTTTCTCTCCAGTTACCTTGGTAACTGTGTAGTGATATGATGTTGCTTGGTTTTGTATCCTTCAAGTGAAAGAAGCTCAAAGTACCCACCATGGACAAAAATATTGGTAAGATATCATATTCAACTACAAAACATAACAATTAAGTTACAGACTCACTAGATACTGTGTCGAAGGGGGAAATATATTTTCCCCAAAGCCTGAATAAAATTACCTCTATTTTTCTATGAGCCAGCAATTTAGTGCATCTTTTGACGGGATTTCTTAGGGTCAAATCAAAGGGATCACAACAGGACCACTTTTTTCAGTGACATGGTTAGCTGAATCTCTACCCTTTCAGTCTTAGGTCTTTCTGCTGATGATAATATTGGTTAAAGAGAGATACGGACTCCTGGTCAATTGAAACAGGACTTAAACTACATTTGGATGGAGATGGTCTTTCTTAATGGGGAGTTGAAAAAACTCACCAGCTCACAATGGTGTAGAAACCTCTCTGACAGATGATAGACATTGACTGATGTCAGTAGTGAGTCTGGGCAAATATGGATCTACTGTATGCCTTTCACACTGTTGGCAAGGGGCTGCTATGGACCTACCAGTAGGACCTTTAGCAATAGAAGAGGATGGCTACTGTGGGCTCATTCTGTCCCACAAGTGTCAAATATTGAGGCATTGCTTCTCTCTAAGGCTGACAGGGAGTGCTACTGCATCCCAGTTACTTTCCCTGACACTCCTCTGGCTCTATGGCTACTAAATGCCACTGGGTAAGATAATTTAGCGTGGTCACCATGGTGGAATGGACCTTTTTCTAGCCACCTTACCTAACCAACCACCAGCTCTTGCTCCTATATCCTCCCTTTCCAGCCTCATTTGTGGTCCCCGACCCTGAGGTCTGGGGTAATGGTGTCATACAGGTGCAGTGTCTCTGGGGCATACTGCTGTTCATATGGTCTGGAGAAAACTGTGGTCTGCTTCAGACTTCCTTGGTCGCCTTGGTCCAAGAGTTTCCTTGGTCTCTTCACAAAACCTGCAGTGAAATATTAAAATGAAAGGTGCTATGTAAGTCAAGGACTTGAACAGGAAAAGCAGATGGGAAAAACAGTTCAAAGGGGGAAAATTCATCTGGGAGGAGAAGAAGCAGCACTCCTCCACTGAGGGGGAAAAAATGCCCAAATAGCTTATTTAATACTGAATGTCATCTCCTTTCCAGCCTCTACACCTACAGGCATTGAAATAGCATGAGAAAAGTTAGGTTGGGAGTATTGTCAGCTCTGGATGCAAAACCTGAATGGCCAGAATTTTGCAGATAAACCAGGAGGCTCTCTGGGGGAAATGTGAATTACATCTTTGCACTGGCCTCTTTTCCCATACTGTTTTCTGTGCAGTTATCATCTGCAAAGCCCTGCAAGTGTGACCTGGAGACTGGGATGCTCAGAGCTGGATAGAAGTGATTGGGTTTAAGAGCAGATGACCTGAAGAAGAGCAGGGCTGAACACAGAGCATTGTCTCCTTGTGCACCCAGGTGAAGTGTCAGAGGTCCCAGCAGGGCTGGTGAAGGTCTTTAACCAAAAAGTCCAAACCTGGCTTCAGAAAAAGCACATAGCTTGCCTTTTCCAATACTGTGAAGCAGCTAAACTAGAAAAACAATCAAACAAACCAACTCTCTGGCTGGATATTAGTCTAGGGGCTGATTATGGGAGTATGTGGAATTTATGTCTTAGTTTACCGGCTGAACACTGACAGTCAATTCAGGCTCACCAAAACATGGAAAATTTAAAAAAAAAAAAAAAAAAAAAAGTCATCCTAGTGCTACCAACCATACTTGCCTGCAGAAACATCTAATATCTACCTTTCAAAGGAGGAAAACATAGCCACATTATTACAGAGACAGCAGCTAGAAAGATCAGGGAAGAGGCAGTAGCACTGATTTGAAGTTTGCAAAGTCCCTGCACCTGCTGCTCAGACCCAGCTGCTCCTGAGCAGTAAAGCACATGGAAAGGAGGAAATGCAGATCAGACAGTGATACAGTACTGTGACCGAAAGCTGGTGCCTGCCTTTGAGAGGAGATGATAGACGGATGGACAGGCGGGGGAGTGAGTTTTTCTTTTCCAGTGCCCTGAGCAGGTTTGCAGGTGCCTGGCTGTGCATTCAGGGCTGTACAGCCAACCAGCTGCTATCGACAGCACAGCCCAACAAGTCAATAAAAAGGAGGGAAGATGAAGCAGAGCAACAACGCACCTGAAATGGGCTGGAAAGACTGAAAAGCCTAAGTATGTAAAGGTTGGCTAACCAGTGTCCTGGAGGGGAGGGAGCAGCAAGGAGGAGGGAGGTCGACAAGCTGGACAAACAGCCTTTTATATATATATTTTAATCTGTGTTCAGTGATTATGCAATGTCTCAGATGAAGTAGCAGAGTTGTCCCACCAATTAACCCACCAGCCCTTTGCACCTTGCCCTCGAGGGGTGCACATGTCCCCCTGGGGGAAACTGATGCACTGTGCAGCAAAGGACACGTGTGTGCTGTCGTCCTTTGTACCACCTCCTTGAAATACCAGAGCAGGTCTCTGGATGGAAAACTGCAGAAAATTCCTCCAGACAATAAAGTGATTCAATTTACTGCCTATAATAGAGGAAGTCCATCATAGCAGGTCAGAAGAATCCAGGCCAGCACTGGATCGATGAGTTTCTGCTGCCATCCTGTGGCCACGGTCCACGTTGCTTTGCCTGAGCCCAGTATCTCTCTTTTTGAGAAATTTCTCGCCTGAGCATGGTGGAAGCAGATGTCCCTCGTGTCCCCTGGGCAGCTGTCTGCACTTACGGCAGCATGTGCTGGGGCTGTTCCTCTCCACGCTGCTGCTGGCATCTCCCTGCCACGTGCATGCAAATGCTCTGTGCTTTTTCCCCTGCCAGCCTGACATTTTTGCAAAAATATTTTGTTGTGAAAGTTTTCCCCAGGTTTAGATCTGCAGGGTTGATCTGTGCACTCTTCTCCATCATAAAAAGTCCATTTTTTCCAAGTTGGGTAGGTGTGTTCCCATCACTCTGGCAACAGCAAAATCATGAAAACTTGCAGAGATCGCACAACTCCCAACAAGGCAAAGTAATTATAAATCCCTGTCTATTCAGGTCACAGTGCGGATATTGCTATTATTCAGATCAACAGGCCTATCAAGACATTTAAAGTCAATACCAGCCAGGCACCCTGTGCAGGGTCAGGGTGCTCTCAGGGTACAAAGTGAGAGTCTCTGGTACATGCCACATGCCCAGGGGTCTGCAGGATCTCCTCCTGCAGCCTGCACCTCATGTAGAAATTAATTAGTCAGATGTTTGTGAGTTGCTTCAAAAACACAGAGGCCTGGAAATATTCTTGATATGGCCAGTGACAATATTTATAGGCTTTTTTCTTTGAAGTAATCCACGCATGTTAAACTTTGTCATTGCTTTGGATGTGATCATTTTTAACAGTTTCACTACTTGTTACATCAGGAGGCAGCTTGAGAAAGTAATGCAGATGAAAAAGAGGACAAGGGGGGAAAAAAGCACCACCCTTGAGAATAGGAAAACTCAGGGGGGACTCTGGAGTTTTACCCTGGTTTGCCCAATGAAGAGGAGGAGATGGGAGAAAAGTAACTTGGAAGAGAGCAGGCCGGTGCTCTGCATGAAACTTGAAATTCCTGCCAGAGAAGGGAAGTTTGGCCAATACAAATCCAATAATTTGGCAGTCCTATCTTTTTTCTGAAAAATCAACCCAGGTTATGCATTAGACACCATATGACTCTGAAATGGAGGTTGAAGCAGCCTTACACAAATAGCATTGCACAGAAACATCTACACTGCATACTAGAATTATGTGCCAGCTCCATTTTGGTTGCTTTTCCAACAAATTTTTTAGGTAAAAACTGAGTTGAAGAAGTTTTTAAATAGAAAATTGAGCCTTTTATTACAAAAAAAAAAAAAAAAAGAGAATATTTGCTTTCCTTGAAAGAGCAAGAGAGAGCAGCAAAGGATATAGACACAACAAAAGCAAGTAGAGAAAGGGTTTATTTTTCTAGAGTGAAATTACACTTTTTCTGGTGACTTTCTTGTCTAGCTACATGTAAGGACAAGGGATAGATCTCAATGATTTTGAGTAAAAAAATTAATTGATGATTAATTTAAGATACAAATATAGAATATGAAAGATCTTCAGGCACATCTCCTAATGGGCTGGAGACTTCTTTTCCTTCCTTGCAAAGACACTCCATTGCAGCACTGGGACTCGCCAGTGGCACCACCACAACTGCGGTCTGTACTGTGTAGAAAGCTGCCCTAGAGGGGCAAAATAAATCCTGACTCTTAACAGCTATGCAGAGGAAGGTGGGAGAGTTTATTCCTCACCCCTCATCCCCAGTGGACTTCGCTGGAGCCTTGCAGGGACATCTGTCCTTATTCCTCACATGCTCCATCTTCCCTCTTTCTTTCATCCTAAAATCAGAGACTCGTGAAATCCCCTCCTTGTTTCTTTTGCTCTACCCAGAGCACTATAAACTAGGCTGAAAGGCACCTTGACAGGTCTTCTAGTACAGCCCACCTTGGGGCCATATGGCTTTCTTGGAAGTAAGAAGTAAACACAAGAAGAAAAAAAAAAAAAAAAAGAGGATGATTTAGAAGAGTGTCCTTGGCGCTTTCTGCCCACCAATGCAGAAGAGCCCTGCCAAAGTAAATTTTGTCTTTCCAAAGAAACTGGAGACAGACACAATTGTTCTCTTCAATGCCAGGCTTTAGGTCTTGAGAAAGCTGGGGCTGTATTATTTGCAAGCACAGTTCCTGACTTTCCAGAGGGAATCTGTTGGTGTCAAAGCAATGAGAAGAAAACA
The DNA here is from genome assembly GCF_030463565.1 of Pelecanus crispus. NCBI lineage: Eukaryota > Metazoa > Chordata > Aves > Pelecaniformes > Pelecanidae > Pelecanus > Pelecanus crispus. Next base: position 29,632,200 of record NC_134651.1, on the reverse strand, counting down.
AAGGCTTGAAGAAAAAGACTTGAAATGGTGTTTGTGACAGATGCATCTGAGCCTTTAGATTCTGGCCACAAAACCTGAAGCAGGAATTTACCATCTGTTTGGGCTTTAGATGTTAAAAATCACCCTCCTCCCTCCCCTAAAAATTAATTGCTGCTGGTGGAGTAGGTTTAATATGGTTTTCCTATGTATAAGAATGATGTGGTTGGCACATGCACTGACGGTATTTCACCCACTTGTGCCCCGGGGCCCTAACGGCTGCGGCTGCAGCATGCCGGTGGGTGGGATGGAGCTGCAGGGGGTCACACCTGCTCCCCTGCGATGAAATGTGAGAGTGTACAAAGGTCCCTCTTGGCTAAGAGGGAACACTGATCTGTACCGGGGCTCTTGCAGACAGGTGAGAGGAGCTGGGATGAGCTTGTGCTCATGCTTGTTTCTCTCCAGTTACCTTGGGTCACCTCCCAGGTAACCTCTCCACCCCTCCAGAGTTCTTGCTTTGGTGGGCATCTATGCTGCAAAGGGAGATCTGGGGACAGAGCAGGTTTGCCAAGAAGACTTAAAATTGGGATTTGAGCCTGAGCTACACAGATGGCTGGTGGGAGTGGAGTTTTTCTGGTGGTGGTGATTAGGAGGTTGAAAAACGTTGTGCTTTTTGGCAAACCACAGAGAAGTAGGGCATCAGGACATACTGATGAGAACTGATACCACAAAACACTAAGTTGTGCCTTCTGTGAGCGGTGGAGAAAGCCATTTTGCATCATGAAACCAGTGAACGAGAGCATCATCCTTGTGATAATGTTCAGTGTTAGCTCTATTCATGCCTTGGATATGGCAACTAGAACATACCTGCTCCGGTCTCCCTGCAGCCTCTGTGTACTCTGGTGGTCACTCAGTTAAAGTGTGACATCGACTTCCCAAGCCAATTATTGAGAAATCATTAATGACTTCTTAAATATGTAGAAGACAAAAAATTAATTGCTCTGTGGCCCAAAACAGTGTTTAAAGTTGTTCTGATTGGTCAGGTAAGCAGAGTTTACCATTGCACATCAAATTTATATACTTTAATTTATACAGTATGTAAATTATTCCTGTCTAACACTCACAAGCAGAAAACTTTTTCATGGATTGCTTCCAGTATAGAAATAAGTGAAGTTAGAAGGATTCAGTACACCATATTGCCTTGAAGTGTGTGAGCAGCAGCATGTCATCACCTCTGAAGTCCTTATTGTCACGAATGCAGGTTTGTGAATCCTGCTGATTATGTTAATTTATTGTGAATGAGTGACTTTACACAGTTTGATTTAGTAGTCTAGAATTGACTGCGATTTAGAATCACAGGATTTGATTGTAATATTTTAATAGCACTCAGTCATCAGTGATTAACAAAGTGATTAGACAAAACTGATCAAAACAGTGACAGTTACAGATTCAAAGATGGCAAGGTTCACTCTATTACTACATGGAAGTGCATAAAGGAAAATTAAATTACACTGAGTTGGAATGATTCATAAAGGGATTGCGTATGTAGGGGATAAGAAGGACCCTCCCGTTGAGTCACAAGGTTCAGGATAGACCCCCTTGCTTTCTAAAATTCTTCTCAGAGAGGAGTCTAGGTGTGGCTAGGCCCACTCCTAGTCTCAGACTTGGTCAACAGTTTATGTGAATAAGGATAATACATATGTATATGTATATCTAGTACATAGAAGTGCATAAAAGAAAATTAGGTTACACTCGGGTGAGAGAGATTGTAGATGCCAGGGATAAGGAGGACCCTCCCGTTGAGTCACGAGGTTCAGAACAGACCCCCTTGCTTTCTAAACTCTTTCTGAGAGAGGAGTCTGGGTGCAGCTAGGTCCAATCTTAGTCTCAGACTTGGTCAACAGTTTACAGGAATAAGGATAATGCAGCAGTATAAGACTCACTTTGCAATTAAATTGTACATCTACAGATTACTTAAACGGATTCACACATGCATACACACAAACATGGATACATATATAAAAATGGTATACCTGTTAAAAATTCTCCTCGAGTTCAGTGAAATACTCACGTCTAATGTCTTGGCATTTCTCAGCGGGCGAGGGTTGAGCCTCAAGGAGTGAAGGGTTTCAGCCCAGGCTCCACTGTCAGTCTTTGGCAATAGATTTCTGGTTGTATCAAACATTCAGAGTTTGCTAGCTCTGAGAGGCGTCTCACTCAGAGGGAGATCCTGGTGCAGCCCGCGGCAGTCCAGGAGAGCTCAAAGGGCCTCATTTAGGACTGCTGTTTATAGGATTGTGAGATGATTGTCTTTAATCACGAGTAAATTTCCATCCGAGCCACAATTCGGGTCGGTAGTTGCTGGAATTCCAGTAATGATGATACCGCTCTGTTTCAAGGCTGTCAGGGGTAGCAGTTTGTTCTCGCTCCCCTCGTTAGCCATAATATGAAGATTTTGATAAGGACAGGACCGCTCTCTGCTTCAGCCATGTAGGAGTTTCTGGTACAATTAAGGGGCGCTTAACTGACTAACTCGCTACACAAAGGCTGTGGCCTGGAATTCCTGAGGTCATAAAGCGGTTGACGAGAAAGAGGAATAAGGGCGGGGGGATGCACCACCACACTTATGCACGTCAAACATACTAACCTTTTAGGCAAGCACTCCTTAATTGAAGACTGTAGGGTCTAAGTATGTCACGACATGCATACAAGATATCGCAGTTTTATTCTACTTTTAACCTCAGTTTCTGCTTTTCTTGGCTTTTAAGTACTTAAATATGCAACCTCAGTGTTGTATCAGCACAAAAGGAAATGTTTGTAGCAAGTTGTAAAAACAATAAAAAAAACATTGATACATTGGGGGGGGGCTAAAGTTGTGCAACAAATACAATACAAAATTAGAGAATATGATTTATGTAGTGAGATGAAGAGATAACTCCTGTGCCACCTAGAAAAAAGATAACAGAAGTGACACACATGATATTTGTATACAAATGCATGAGTGGAAACAGCACAAAGTGATCAAGAAATTATTTAAGGTGGGAAAAGAAGGCCTATCAATCCAAACCTGGAAAAGAAAGGAAACCTAGGCTGGCTGTCAGCAAGAGCATCAATTTATGGACAAGTACATTGTGAAAAGGCACTGTGTGCTTGCTCATAGGAACTCGTCCTGGGGGACCACTCCCACCTGCTTCATCAAGAATACCTGTGCCATTTGGTTCACAGTACAAGTTTCTGTTGTCACTCAACCACGTCAAAGCTAATTACATGCATTATTTTGGGCAGTTCTCAGATTCTTCCTTGCAAAGCTCTGATCCAGGAGAATATCCACTGTTCAGGAATGTGTTTAATTGCACAGTTAATTGCACATGTGCTTAGCTTGTATTAGTGTCAGTGAGACAACATCCTGTACCTGCAGCCTATTACTTGTTCTTCCTTGCTCGCAGAAGTCTCTGCCTGGGGTCCCAGATTGAGTTCACTGGGTCATCTCCCTCCAGGACTTGATTTAAACAACCTGTTCCCAAACACCAATAAATCTAGAGAAGAAGTATTAGCAAAAGCCCAGCCAGCTAGGTTCATAAAAGTGTCTAGGTGTCAATACAGGGTATTGCAGCCCCTGTAACAGGGGCCAATGTCATTCACTTGTCCTCTAGACACACTTGAAGGTCCCAGCTTCTGTCCACTTTCTATTTCCTTCAAAAATACCCTTGTCTGGAGACACTTCAGTGCTGGTTAGTTTTAAGACTGAAAAGACAATGGTAGAAAAAGGGAAAGCTGTAGAGGTAAGTTGAGGTTGGGTGGGAATAGGGGTTTCCCTACATCTTCAAACACTACCTCTTGTGTTGCTGCTTATTCAGGGTGTTTCCTTATCACAAAACAGGCAAACAACCAGCAGTTAAGGAGTTCTCCTGAACTCTCTTTGGTGGACAAAAGCTCTCCTGCCCATGTGTTTCCTCCTCCTCCTCCTGGGGACAGGCAAGAGTAGTTGAGAGGTTGCATGAAGTTCACCATTCCTGAGAAGCTCACCTTGCTTGGGCATGTACAAGGAGGTCTCATGGTTGAACTAACGAGCTTGTGGAGGGAAAGTGCTCCTTGTTGCTCTTTGAAGGTCCTGATAGTGTGGAGATGTGGCTGCTGCTCTGACCCATTGGGAAAAACAGAAAGCTGCAGAGGAGCTCTGCTGCCTGTGCCCTCCTGGGCTACAAATCCTTATCCTGCTCCGAGTCACCCCCACCACCCAGCCATCCCTGGCTAATTGCAAAATGTACTCTCTATAAAGTTTTCTGGTGTGCCCAGCATTTCTGAGACCAAGCTTACTATGCTGTCCCCTGTTAGAGGCCACCCAGTGATGGAAGGAGTGACTTGGCGTGGCCTGGCTCTTTTGATGGTAGCTGCCTTTCTTGCCTGATGACTAACACTCCCATGTCAAACTTGGCAATAGCAGTCATGAGCAAGTAACACCATTAGAGGTCTCTAACCTCCTACAGGTAATGAAAAGCATAAAGATATTTTCTGGGCATGTGGCTAAAAAAAAATCACAGGAAAATACATTTTGGTTGAACCAACACATTTCTTCTCAACCTCTTTTTTGCATCCTTTCCTTTCCCTTTCCTTTCCTCTTTTAAATATTTTTTATGTTCTTATAATTGAAGTTAGAAACAGAAATGTCATTTTGAAATGAAAAGTAGAAAAAGTTTTCACTTTGCTAAATTTGCATATGAAGATCTTGGGTACTCTCTCCCCAGATTAGTTTCTAAAATGACACCTTGAAGAAACCCATCGTGGGCTCATCTGCAGCCACACTCTGTTTTCCAGTGAGTTCACTCTTTGCAAAAATCCCAGACAAACTGAGTTCCACCAGCTCCCCAACACCCCTCTCTAAATAACACTTACTGTACTGCAGTGCCTAGCCCTGAAAATGGTTAACCCACCATTTCACTTGGGCATATCTGTTTCAGAGAAGCAGTTGAGGCTGGTACCACTTTCCAGGTTTTTTTGTTGACCTCTTGCAGGTACTGCAAGTGCTGTGCCTGGCAGTTTATCTCCTTCACCAAGTAGGAGTTCAGCAAGGCTGGGAAGGAGGGATGGAAACAAAAGCATTATTAGCATGTTATTTGGCTTTTAATGGGTAGAAAAGATGCAAGATTTTTTTGGCACAGCATTACTTTTTTTCCTCCAAAAAAAGGGAGGAAAAAGGACTTTAATTGAAGCCTGCAATGTTGTATAAATGGAAGATCTAAGTTTTAATTGAAAAATAATTATAACCACTTAATCATTTTAAATGAGGGCTGTAATTGCAGTCAGTTCATAATAGCCAAATACAGACACTTAGATTCCTGCAATAAAGCAGGGATGGTACAGCTTGATTTGCTAATAGCTCTTCCACTTCTCTCCTCTTTTGTCTCAAAGATTAATTCAGGCAAGGGCTATTAGTGCCGTTAATTGGTTCTGCAATTTAGACCTTGTGCTTGTGAATGAGTGACTGATGCAGACCTATCAGCCAATAATGTGAACACTTTGTCAATGTGTTTCTCATTGTCCAGCTGCACATAACTCCCCTGGCAGCTCCTCCACCACCTAACCCTGGCTCCCTGGAGGGATCAAGAAGAGTGGGTCTCCTCCGGGGTGAGGGATTCACTTAGCTTTAGATAGGTCACTTAGATGTCTTTGCAATTACGGCCGGATTATGAATAAAATAATTAGGCAGTCAAGGCGTCCTTCTTGGCAGGGACAAATCCTGTATTCAGGAGAAATTTCCTCTGTGCTGGATGAAGGAGGTTCAATGGGGTTGGGAAGTTGGTGAGGAGACATGTTAGATGGAGAGCAGACATTGCTGGTGGGAAGGGGTTGATGGCTCCAAGCAGGGTACCATGAGAGGTCCCCTTTCTAGGGGCAGTAGCAGTGACTAAAGTCAGTCTAAATCACCAAAGTCACAGGGAACAGCCTACTCTACTCTCTAACAGGTGTTATTTTTCACTTAAGCAGTCATGGCATCCATGATGGGCAGTGGGGACAGCTGGTGGGCACAGCCAGCAGGACTTGGACTAACAGGAACAGCTGGTGGCACCATCCCTGACGAGGCCCTTAGAAAAACACCCAGGGAAGTCTTTGCCCTTGTCATATCCATTTTATGGGAGATAACTGAGAAGAGACTATGCTATTTATTCTGTACCAGAAATAACTGTCATTTTAGGCCCAGCACAAGTGAAACTGCAGGTCCAAATTCCTTGCTCCATCCTTCTTTCCTGTTCTGTTTATTTTTAAATTGGTCTTCTCCCATAAATTTTTATTTTTAAGTTATGTATAATTTATTGGATTTTATTACATTAATTTATTGATATATTGCATTATACTAATGCAAAACTACAATATTTATGTACTCCATTATTTATTACTTTTTACAGTTTATTTCTCTTTTTCCCATAGCTATTTTGAGGCCATTTCACAGAAAAAGCCAAACTCACCACCACCACCATTTGCTGAAAATCCCACTGTTGTGAGTAGTGTTTGCAGGTTATTTTCCTCCAGGGCTCTTTCATCAGCACAAGCAAGGTTTTCCTGGTTCCACTTCAGTCTGCAAGGAAACAGGAGGAAGAAGCAGAGCCAGGCAGTACTCCGGCCAGCGTGGGTGAGCATCACCCATCTGGTATGGGCTGTCTCTCCCATGGTCCATATAGGGGTATTGTCCTCAAAGGGTAAGAAGTTGGCACTCTCTCTCTACACACCTCTTCATGTGACACTTCACACAGCATAAAGGCCATTAACCTCTGTAGACAGACAAACTCCAGGTCATCTGCCCATTGTAACCTCTCCCTCAACTTCAGCTTCTTGTATCTTTCCTCCTAAGCTGTTAGTTTGGCAAATTCACATGGGTTCAACACCCAGGGAAAGAGTATGAAAACAGAGTGTCCCAGAATGAGCATTGCCTTCCAGTCACACCACTTCTATCTGCAGGACCACCCGGTCTATTCAAGGTGGAGAATAGGGAAAAGCATCAAACTGTTACTGAGGTTTGGCTGTGCGCATGAAACGCATTCACAGGCACATCTTCATGCTTTAATCTTATTTGTAGCATCAAAAATATGTTTACAACTATGCTTCCGTAGAGTTCAGCTCTGGTGTAGTTCTTTTTATCCTGAGACGAGATGCTGCGAGATCTTTGACCCAATGGAGATATTTTAATCTCCTGCTGATTTTTTCATACTGGAGGTGGTAGCCATTCAGAAGGGGTTTACAGCAGCATTCTTTCAGTTTTTTAAAAACAAAACAAACAAAAATTGGTTTTTATAACAGATATTTAACAGACCTAGGGAGGAGATTGAGGTGAGCTTAATTTTTCTGTTTAAGATACTAAATTAAATAAGAAAAAATGAAGAAAAGTCACCCTTCACCTTCCCTTTTTTCCTTTTTTTTTTCTTTTGTTTTTTTTTAAATCTGCTCCCTTGCAGTGAACAAATCCTGCTAATTAAAAGCACCTGCATTTCCTACCAAACCTTATTCTGACACTGTTCACTGGAAAGTGGACCTGTCCTTGCTTTGGGGAAAACCACAGTCTAGGAACAAGCTTTTACAAAAAAACCTAAGTAGGGCAGGATGAGTTTTATTTTAACACTGGGAAACCAAGGAGGAATTGCTCAGATGAGAGGCACCGTGAAAGGTGGGCAGAGGAGGGGAAACAGCAAAGGCAAGAGCCCAGGATGGCAGTTGATCCTCCCAGGTGACCTGGGTGAGAGTTGTGGATTGCACTTCAACACAAGAAACAGTTGTTAAAGGTGCTGATGGGTTTTGAACAAGGAAAATAAGTGGTACTCTCATGTCAAGTTGGTAAGTTTAGGTGGTTGAAGGAGTTCAGTAGTTGATTATTTTCACTGTGAAATGCTGTCAGTTGATAAAACTGCCCTTTTGGTTACAGCTGAGAAATTTCTGTTTGTGAATGACATGACTCACACACCAGGACCCTACTCTTCTGGCTGCTGTAAATTGGCAGAGTCATTGAAATAAACGGAGTGCTGACTTGGCCAAGATCTGTCCCTTTGCACATATTATAGTGCTTCCCACCCACGGATTGAGGTGTACCAAATGGAGATGCATTTTTCAGGCCTTGCAGGCTGATCAAATGCAAGGAAAATTTAGCCTTTTAGTTAATTTATTGAAAACAATCCCTGGCTGTCATGAGTCCTTCCTGTCACCAGGTGATCCTGGTTGTGACAAACACAGGGAGTGTATTTGCACTCTAGTCTTAGGCTCTATATTTAGCTATGTGATACTGGGAAAGCTTTCTGTGATTAAGCTATGTTGACCGATACTGAAAGTAATTACAGCCATGACATGCAGCAGGTGAGGTGTGTCACCAGGTCTGGGTACCACTATGTCCAAAAAAGGGTCTGTGAGAGAGAGTGAATTATGAAAGTGTATATGAATCACCAATACTGTTCCTTTGGAGAAAACAAGGAAAACAGGGTAATGTTATGTTTAAAACAGAGGACTCTTAGTGTGACACATGGAGTTATCTTTTCGCTGTTTGGTGTTTACTTTTGGACACTGCTTTTCATGAATGATGTGTAATGAACTTCAGTATTAGGCATAAAATTGTCAGAACTGATTTTTGAAACTCTAGGATAAATTATCCTGAGTGAGAGTAACATCTCCCTTGTGGATGCTTTCTGATGACAGGTCAGAGCTTTATGAGAAGTAGACTTGCTCTGTTTTGGGTGTAGGAATGGACTGGATGACTTTCCAAGGTCCTTTCTAGCTTGCTTGGTGCTCTCAAAAAGATGCAGAAACAAAATAATCTGTAGGAGCCAATCTCTGCATTCACACAACAGGTTGGATCTTCTTCAGAAGGTGCTTCATGGGGAAGTCTGTCTACACATGAGACCAAACATCTGGAAGACACCCAACTGTCCTTGAGCAAGGGTGAATGTAGCCAGATGATAGTGGTCCACTTCATGCTCCCTGATGACCTTCCACTTCCACCACCTGAATGTCACCCTCCTGGGCTCCACTTCTTCTGAAGGTCCCTTCCTGGACCCTTCACACACCATGTCTGAGTCTGCCAGTGCTGAAACAAGGCTCATCACCTCCTCCCTCCCACAGAGAGCAGCTTTCTGGCAACATCCCCCTTTACTCTCCAACCACAAACAGGTTGGCACCAGTGGAAAACTGGGCTAGGAAGGAAGTGGTGAGGTATGTAGCAGAATGGGCAAAAAATACATTACCCAACAAAGTGATTTTCTGTGATAAGGTCATGTCTCTTAGGTGTTCTTGTCTTACAGTAATACATAGCAACATGTCTGCCTTGCCCTCATTCTTTGTCCATCTAAATGAGTCCAAATTCATATTTGGATGAGGGGGGTAAAGCAACAGCGAATGAGGATACACCCTTGCTTCTATTTGTTTTTTTCCTTGGTCTGCCTGCCAGACTTGGCCCTCCCACAGCAAACTGCAGGTTCACACCATTCACTCTTCAGGAACTGCTGCCTTTCCTGTGGGGTCTCAGCCCAACTTCACCATGCAGCAAGGTCCATCTGAGCATCTGCTGCAGCGGTGCATTGTTCTTTGCTATACATTATTTATATACTATCCTTTTCTTAAATGTTTTGGTTGAGCAAACATCCCCAGATAGAGGCTTCTCCACTTGGCTCAAAAGCATCATGCCTGTGAGGAAAGGATTAAGGTCTCCACAATTTTTATCTCTTTCATCTGATTTAAGCATCTCTGTGGTTGGCCTCTCCAGCAGCACACAGTCACTTCTGCAGAAGCTCTCCCCTGACTGTTTCAGAGGGATCTGCTGGTCCCCGTCTGCCCGCACCAGCTGCACCTCTGCCTGGAGGGAGAAGGTAAATAGAGAGCAAGGCGTTCACACCATGCGTAACAAACGGCTCTTGGTACCGAGTGAGGAAAATTATCTCACCGAAACAGATAAAGGGAAAGGGTAGGTTTGTATGGCACAGACCAGACCTCTCCTGACTCCCGTCTGTGACGTAGGCTGTGCCTCAAGCTAAAAGTCCCTTCTGCCCTGGCTCCCTGCACCAGACCCGGCTTGTGGAGACTTGTGTGTGTGGAGGGCCTGCCTAGTAAGCACTTGGCGCCATGTCTGTGACGATATGCCAGTCCATGGGCTTCGTGGTGTCCGCTTTAGGAATAGGAGGCATCATTGCGTCAACATGCATGGACCAGTGGAGCACCCAAGACCTGTACAATAATCCGGTGACAGCGGTGTTCAACTACCAGGGCCTGTGGCGCACGTGTGTCCGGGAGAGCTCTGGTTTCACGGAATGCCGTGGTTACTTCACCATCCTGGGGCTGCCAGGTAGGCCTTGCTGGCGGTGAGGGCAGAGAGGTGGGAGGGCAGAGCCATGGGCATGTTGCCTCCCACCTATGTTGCCAGAAGCTGTGTGTGAGTGGTGGTGATGGGTGATTTTTTCAGTGCCCCAGCTGCATGGCTGTGTGTGGCTTCCCAACAGAAACCACTAATATTCTTGGCATCAGAGAAGATCCTTTTCTAAGAGGATATGTCACAGTTCAGCTCACTGTATTTCTGTATGGGCTAACAACACCAGGCTGGATTTCTCCCTAATTCTCCTTTGGTTCCAGTTTTTTCTTCCACGGGTATCATTCCTGCCCTGGTTGTGCCCAGAGTATCTAGGGGTGCAAACAATTAGGCTACAACAGGATTATCTGGATTTCCTTCTTGCCTTAATACGGTGAGAAAAAAAGGCACTTAGACTATTATATCCATCTAGCCTCTGTGCTTTGGCACAGGAAGAATGGAGGGAAGGAGCCAATTATATCAGCAAATCATTGCAGAACTTCTGCAAAATGGCATTTCCAAAACACACAGAAATAAGCATTGTGCACAAAAATTGCTTCTTTCCTAAGTAGTCTATCTCTGCACAAATCAAACCAGTATAACCCAATGCAGCTGTGGCTTCAGACACCAGTAGGAGGGGTGTTTCATCCCCTCAGCTGTACTTCCATGTCACTCATCTCTGTATCCTCATTCCCAACTGGCATTAGCTGTGCTGCAGCATCCCTGTGCAGGTGCCAAGGATGCCTGTGAGCATCTTCCTCTTGCAGAAGCTGTGGCTTTGAATGCCCTTCTTTGTTCCCACAGAGTCTGGGGTGCAGACATGCATTCTCCTAGAAGTACAAGGGCCTGATCCTGCCTGGGCATCCAGTTGTGCAGCCCCTAGCAAAAGCTGTGCATTGTAGCAGGTACAAGTGAATGTAGGATGACATCCAAAGAGGGATGTCTGTGCAGGGCTTGTATTTGCACACTGCTATCACAGTCAGCAAAGCCAAGCAGTTGCACCAAGAGAAAATGCATGCAGCAAAGGGCAGGACAGGTTGGTAAAACTTGACTCCAGCAGGCTAATTGCTTATAGATAAAGAGATTAAAATTGCCATATGAGGAACAAATAGATGTGTAAAAAGCAAATCCTCCCCATGCACACATACACTCATCACACACTGCAGAACTTCCTCAGTTCTTCAGCTCTGAAAGCTTAAAACTACAGAAAATGTAACTCTACAGAAGAAGCAATTTAACTTCTCAAGTGTTCAGCTCTGGGAACTACTTTAATCTTTGAAGAAACCAGAATACTTGAGATTTGGGATTTTTTTTTGTTCTTTCAAAATACCTTCATTACTAACCTCAGCATTACAGTGAAAAGCTAGAGTGTTTTTTTGCAATTCCCAAGCCTCCAGAATGGTGTCTTTAGGGTGGGTATTAATTCACTAAAATGGAAAATACAGCAGTGTTGGGGGGATGGATTTCATTCATTTAGCAGACAGGCTGCGGGAGGTCAGTCTGTCCCTCCTCAGCTACCTCCAGCAAGCTCTGCAGCTCCCTCCCAGTTGTGGACATAAATGGGCATCCTATCCTAAATGTCAGGGTTTCTATTGAACTGGTCATCTTAGAGTGGAGTTGCCATGTGTGTTTGCTGGGCTTATTGTGGTCGCCTACAAAAAGGGATTAAAAAAAGTCCAAAGAATAAAGCACAACTTTTAAAAGTAAAGCTGGGTGGGACCCTGAACCCCCCAAAGTTGCTGTCCTCATCCTCAGTGGTGTTGGAGAGTCAGTGCCTTCCCTGCTGTTGTGTAGGTATGTGAATATTTATTTGCTTTTGTCCCAATAAGATGATTTCTGTGACCAGCGCTATCAGCATTGCCCTACAAAGTGAGGTGGATTTTTTTTTTTCCTTTCCTTTTAATGAACATGGCTTGCTTTTCTGAAGTCTCTCCCTTGCTCTCCCCCCTCTTTTTTCTCCTGTTATATATTGTCTGACACTTCCAGTCTCTGGAGAAGCTGGTGCAAAAACAAGTGCCCCACTGCTGTGCTTTATAGATTGGCTCCATCTCCTGAATTCATCTGCTCCTACGGGCATTTCTTTCCACCCACTGCCAGCAAAGGGCAGCTGTGTCCCAACCAGAGGGGGAGAAAAACGAGCTAAAAATCAAATTATTAATTTGCTAAGATATTATTTAAGCGGATGATCCCAGTGTTTACTTTAACGGTGCTGCACCTTGATCTCCATTAAACCCCCTTTGCTAGCCATACCATAGTTAATGGTTTGTCAGCATTTCCATTATAAACCCCTATTTATTATTCTGACAATGGCAATTTATATTGGGAACAATAGTGCCGGAGTGAATAAAAATAATAGGACTCTAGCAAAGCAGTGAGGTGACCTGAGTACATCAACGAAGTTTTGGTTTCCGAGAATTTTTTTTCTCAATCCCTTGCTCCCATAGCAAAGATTAAACTTGTCTTGCCCATCATCTATCTACAATTTAGTTGGGAATTTTAATTTCAAATGGATTGAGGAAAAATCAAGATAATAGATGAAAATGAGAAATAACACAGGTAGTTTATGGCTTTCACCCTTGCTGCTCGGTTATAAACAGTCAGTCTCTGGTGAAATATGTAATTTTAGAACTAAGCCTGTTTGTTCTGATTTTGCTTTCTCTTATTATTTTTAGCTGCTTGCTTTGGTATGTCAGCAGACCTTACTGTGATGGTCTGGAGGACATGATCTGAATTTGAACACAAAAATAATAGACAAATAGCAATAGCTGAGCTCTGGCAAGGTTGGTAGTTTCACCTGGTGTGGAAGTCACAAGGCACTTTCTGCTAAAAGGAGCATTTTTCAGTTGCTTACAAGTTTGCTAAACTACAATAACATGGGCAGTAATTTTCCCGTTGTCTGTCTTGGTCTCTTTTTTCCAGACCTCTTCAGCCAGACTGGTTCAGCCATTTTTGAAAGGAAATTTTGTTCTCAAGTCAAAACCCCTTTTGACCCTTTCAGAAAGGCTGAGGCATCTCTCTGCTGTGCAACAGAAGGCTGGTGACTTGAAAAATAAGAATATTTTTGCTTTTCCAGCAGCAAACTTTGAAAGTCTGAGAGCACCCCATTAAACTTCTCAAACTAGTAAAAGGGTATGCGTTGCTAGAGGGGTCAGAATAAAAATATCACATGGGAATGTAATCATGACTGTCCAGACTTTTGCATAAAACAACTACTTTCAGTTTTGCTGGTGCAGGGTAGAAGAGATGCATAGATGTCCCCTGAGGAGAATTCATGTCTGGGAAGTCTTAATGTTGGCATCTCTGGATGTTTTTCTTCTATATCAATGTTCTGACAAGGTTTTGTTTTATTTCATACAACCAACACATTTTGTGGTGTAACCCTAGTAAAACCCTTGCTCTGGGGCTTTTGGAGACCAGGGCAGACCACTGGCCAAGAAAACAGCATCTCTGCTCCCTGGAACTGTTTCATGCCCAGAGTTTGTAAGGATGGGGACTGCTAATTGCCGTGTCATGATCCTCCACTGGTGATGGCCACGGCAAAGTCTCTTCCAAGCTCTGCTTGCTACTTAAAATCCTTTAACCCAGTCAGTTCAACTCCAAATTTTGAAATCTCTGCAGGCAACAGCTGTAACCTGCTTAAAGTCTTTTGAGACCATGTTTCATTCACAGAAGGGTTTAGGTGGCCCAGGTGGGCTGGAGACTTGATATAAGCTACCAAGGGTGTGCATGAGGCTGCGGTGGGTTTGCACTCACAGCAAGAGCTGAAGGAGGTGTGGGGATGGGGAAAGAGCTAATGTGAGGCCCTTAGAGAGGTCTCGGGCACCCTGATCCCAGTGACACTCAGAGTGGGGAGAGGTGGCAGAGAGCCCAGCAGGCGATGTCAGGAAGCTAAGTACATGCATCACATCCTTGCTATTGTCTCATGCTTTTACACCAGAAAAGCACGAGACACATGAAAAACAATCCTAAATGATATGGGCTGAGGGCCAGAAGAGAAGCAAGGCAAGGGAAATGGCAAGAGGCTGTGGAGATGTGGTGCTGGGCTACAGCTCATAGGCATGTAGGGAAGGGTGCAGCTTCATACACCCAACTCTGCTGAGGGACCTTGAAGGCCTCTCTGGACCACCTGAAGACCAGTGGGGTAGTGTGGGTCTGAGCTGGAACAGGGGTCTTCCATGACACCCTTTCCCCACTGAGTTTCAGAAAGGCCAGTCAACCCCTCTCATGCTATGGACTGGTGGACCACACACTCCTGGAGGCTGTGGTCATCACAGCAATGGAGGGACAGAAAGAGAAGTGTGGGTTTGCTTTGTTTTGGTCTGAACAAGCTGGAATTGACTGGCAGGGTGTGAGCTATATTTGCAAATTTTAAAGTAAACATGAGCTGCAGGTGATTTTTATGGGAGAGGTGGTGATAACATTCAGGAGTTGAACTGGGCCCAGTGAGCAGTTTTGAGATAATATAGAGTCAACGCCTGGGTAGATAAAGCACGTATGAGCTGAAATAAAGGTTGCAGAGGGGAGCGGTCACAAAGTACCCTTCCTTTTCCTAGTTAGGGTAAACCGCTGGAGATGTCCCAATACTCAGAGTGGGAGCCCCGTTCTCCGCTCCTTGGTGAGGAAACTTGGCCTTTACAAGAGCTGTCTCCCCATCGTGTTCCTTCCTTAGATACCGCTCAGTATTACATCACTGGCAAGCCTTCTGGCCCAAGTATTCAACGACCTTGCTGGAGACTGAGCAACAGGCATGTGCTTGGAGGGAGATCCCCATCCTTCAACCATGCCTGGCTGTAGACTTCTCTCAGGGGTGGCTGGAGATGAGCATCAGGTTGTGGTAAAGATGCTTAGACATGCTTTACAGCTATCCTATCACCCAACCACTTTTCAGGTTATGCTCTGAGCCAACAATTCAGATAAAACTCCCAGGCGATCTTCTGTTATTGGGCTGGGTGCTGGGAAAATGGGATGATGAGTATTTTGCAAAGGGAAACATATTTTTCCCTATTATGAGTGGCTCAGAAACAACCATTAAAAATAAGCTTAAAATAAGAACATTTCAGAAAGGCAGAGAAAATGGGCTAGGGGAAGGGTTGGGATGGAAACAAGTTTGTGGGTTTTTTTCCAGAACTTTGCTTCACCCAACCACTGAGGGAGATACTTGTGGGAGCTTTGAGTTGCCAGTGTTTACAAGCGTGATGTTAATTAGAGCATGAGAAATGGCAAGCATCTAATGCTGGTATGGCTGGATAGCATCACAGGCAATATTCTTAGGCATGAGCAAATAGAACCCCCCAAAAAACACAGTAATCCTTCAAAGAGGACAATATCTGGAGTGCTGAGCATGGTTGGGTGTTTGCCTCTTAGCTAAGGACTGCAGCATGACCCTCATTACTGAAGTTGCTTTCTCAGCTCCATTTCTGGGTGGAGCACGCATGAGGTTTCAGGGAGGAATATGCAACTTTGTGCTGGTTTATCATCTTCAGAGTCATGATTCAATCTGGCCCTCAAAATCCAAGACAGACTTGTTCACCCAGGCTTTCTTGCATACCTGGAGACTGTTGATGATATTTTTTGATTGCTCCACCATTGCTCTGGGGTTTCGAAGCCCCTGAGTAAGAGGGATGATGAGAAGCGGCATCCCCCATCAACAGGAGAAAACTATACCCCCAAGGAAAGGTTAGCGAGGCAGCACTGCCTGGGCAGCAGACTCCAGCTCAGGGCACAATTAGGGGCAATCCAGGGGATGGCCTTCTTTCCAATAGGTGTGCTGAGGGAAGCAATGGGGCTTGGGGGTGTGAAATGGTGGAGGGGGAGAGGAGGAGAATCATAGAATCATAGAATACTTTGGGTTGGAAGGGACCTTGAGGGATCATCGAGCCCAACCCCCCTTCAGTAAGCAGGGATTGAACCTGTGAACTTGGCGTTATTAGCACCATGCTCTAACCAATTGGCTTGAAGAACTGCTCCAGCTGCATACAGCTGAAACCAGCAGAAAGGGTTAGAGGAAGGAGTGGTGGCTTCCCTCCCGGGAAAGCAAACATGCAGGCATGGTGCATGGGAGGGCCACCTCCACTGGTATTCATGTAACCACCCAGATCTCCAGTTTAGCTGACAAAAATGGCAATTTAAAAAGTGATAGAGGTTTTTGGGAAAAAAAAAGAAATCTGGAAAAAAATGTTTGCCCTTTGTATTCCCCCCACTCCTTTTCTTTTTCCTCCCCAGGGGTTATTTTTAGCTGTGACCAGTCCATGGGTCCATTTTTCTGTGCAGCCCTGCAAGCTGTTGCACACTAATGATGCAGGGTGGCACCACCCTTGGGAATAGGGTTATGTCCCAGAAGAGTATCTGTCCCTGGGATATGGTTTGAAGTGGTCTAGCCTGGAAAAAGTGATGCGGTCTCTTACCACTAGATGGCAAGAACGCTGCAAGTCCTGGGGCGTGAAGAGGGAGAGGAGTCCTGGAGAGCTGCCGAGGTGCATCAGGGCTTGAGTGCAACCAACTTTTCTGGATTGGGACACAATTCTGGCTGGGGGGCAGTGAGGAATGGGATGGAGAGCTGGCCACGTTACTTGTTTTAGCACTTATTGTCCTCCCGGCTTCGAGGTCCTTCCCAGCCCTGGTTTATCACAAAGCATTATCCAAGATGAGGAATGTTAGTCAGCATGCCCTCTCCCCCACTGAGGATGAGCAGCTCTTCCCACCTATGGTTCTTGAAGGCTCACTTCTGTGTTTTTTGTTCATGCTATTATTCTTGCTGGCAACTTCTGACCTTTAGATATGTGGGAGCTAGCCCTTCCTTGCCAAAGTCAGTGGATATGACTAAATGTGAATAACATTGCTGGAAGCAAAGACATCTTGTGCCAGACCCAGGAGGGCTTTGATGCTGTGATTTGTGGCCACTAGACATGTGAATTGTGCTCTGGCTGCTACAGCAGAGTCCAGTGCAAAAGCATTTCTCTCTGCTGTCCCCCCAGCTTGCTGCACAGCCACTAAAGCAAAAGGGGAGTCCTGGGCAGTCATTGTCCAGAAGGCAGAAGCAATAGCCAACATGTAATAACCCCACTGTAACTCATCCATCCACAGAAATCAGCCTCTCCTCTCTTCCTGGTGGCTTTCACACAGCTTCATAACCAGGTGATGGTATTGAAGGTCCCTGTGGCACAGAGCGGTATCAGGACTGGTTAAAGTGGGAATTTGTTTCTAAGTCAGGGTTGAAGTAAATCAGTCAGAGCAGGGTATTAGAAAGAATGGATGAGAGTGAAGTCTGGAAGGTCCTTATAACTCACTGCACTCCATCAGCAGAGTGGCATGGTGAATTTATATTGCTCTCCCGAGGCCAGCACTTCTCTACCATGCAAAGAGATACTTACTTTCCAAATTTTTATATCCCCCGCCCCTTTTTCCAGGACCATCCCCCCCAGCTAATGTAGACAAGCACCTGTAAAAAGGCGCTTTCCAAATGGCCCCTGTGGCCTCCCTCTCCTTCTCCCCACATGGGTTTCAGTGGGGCCACGTGACAGATGATGGGGATGTGGACAGGAGAACAGAGTTGCAGGAGCTTTGCTTGATCAGCTTGGGGCTCTTGGCTCGGTGCTCTGGCTTGTACCATGGTCGGCATCTGAGGCAAACTCGGTGATGCTTGAAGTGGCTGCAAGCAGCACTCATGTCCCTGTTTGTTCCCTGGGTTGAGTCAGTGGCCTTCCATCCTCCCACGGAGCTCACCACTGGCATCCCTATCACTGTGCCTCTTGCACAGACACCTGTATGGGTGCCCAGGTGTAGAGATGTCCCTATCTTGGCCTGATGGCACATCTTCTCCCCCTTTGCATAAGCAGAGGGACAGGAAGGTGGTGACCTGGGCTACGTGTTGAGTTCACCTGGGAATGTGATCCTTCCCTCTGTCCCTCTCAGCACATATGCACCATGCCAAGCACACAGGAGAAACCTGATGGACAGCAAAGGGTTTCAGTGGGAGGACGGCACATGTTCCAAGTGGGTTGCCCAACACTCGATGGAGCATGGCTGCTTAGCTGGGAAAGGACAAGCACTTCTAAAGGACAAAAGCTCATATCTCTGGCCCTGCCAGCACAAACCTACCCAGTGAGAGTGAAACTGGACTATCTTGCAAAAACACTTTGAGCAAACACACTGCTCAATGGAAAGCATCTGATAAGAGCTGCTGCATTTCTTGTGGCTCAGTCAAGAGGACTTCGGTGCTCCCATTAGGTCTGCGGCTTCATCAGGGCTGTCTCAGCTCCTCTCTTCGGGGGAGACATCATGTCCACGACCATCTGCCAGGTGATGGGGTTCATAGTTTCATCGCTGGGTGTTGCGGGGTGCATCGTGTCCACTGCCATGGATATGTGGAGCACACAGGACTTGTATGACAACCCGGTCACAGCCGTCTTCCAATATCAGGGACTATGGAGGAGCTGCGTGCGGCAGAGCTCTGGCTTTACAGAGTGCCGGCCGTATTTCACCATTCTTGGGCTGCCAGGTAGGGGCAAAAGATGCATCAGGTTTAACACAGGAGCTCTCCTGTAGCTCTGCACAGTTTTCATCCAAAGCAGGAGCAGATATCTTAAAGCACTTTGCGTGGAATAAAATTTCCAGGCTACTCAGTGTACAAGCATAAAAATATGTGCATATTTGTTACCAAAATAATACCTTTACTCAGTGGAGGTTACAAGTTGGAGCATGTGTAGGTGATCTCTGGATCAGCATCATGGGTTCAGCCCTGTTGCTAGCATAAATCAGCACAGCTCCACTGATGTGAGGAGAATGAATATGTTTAAAGCCACAGATATTCTGTCCCTTTGAATCAAAACACAAGGAAAAGAGCTGTATGTAATTTTGCATTGTTATCAGAATAATGGTTTCTACAGAAAACAATTGAATTTTTTTTTCCCAAAGAGAAAACTAGAATTGAAGAAATCTGCCTGTGAGCAGCATGTGTAGGAAGGGCGAGAGGGGGAAAGGTGCGCTCAGTCACTTCATGTTACCTGGAGAGTTTTAGTGGTTACAAAAGTAGATTGCAGAGGGGTATTACTTTCTCATTTGCTTGCTTACTTTACAAAAAGAGCTCTTTTTCCCACTGCACTGCATGTGAGGGTTTTCCTGTGCTCACGAGCTAGCTGGACCCATGGGAGGGGAGCAGCCAGCCTGGCTCGCCATGCCTCCCTGTGACCTGTCGTGCTTGTGTCCTGCCAGCTAGCAATAAATACGGTCCTGAGAGCATTTTTCACTCTTGGTGCACAATTGCAAATAGCTACAAGCAAGCACTACTGTACATAGGTCTTTTGCATCTATTGATCAGTGTAGAAGAGAGCATGATGCGGGATCTCAGCCCTGTATCCTCAGGGATGCCAACCTTGCTTCCCTACTGTGAGGCAGGAGAGAGTGCTTTGCTGAAGACCAGTGTGTTGGCTGCAGCATTTGCTTTTGAGAAAAGCCCATGACTGTCCCAAGGGGCGCAATGGAATAAATGTGTTTCTGTGTACCCAGCTTCAGGATTTCTAGGTGACTTCTTTTTCATATGGAAGAGCAAAACTGATATTTGAAGTCACTTCTCCTATGGGACCATTTGTTTTAAAGAATAAAAAATGTATTTATTAAACTATACATACAAATGTTGATCAATATATATATACATATCCTTATAATGCTGTGTGTAGGTGATCGTGTTTTAAAAGAGCAATGAGGCAATGGTATCCATCATTTTGATGACAATTTATCATTATCAAGATTTTACTTTTTATGTTCTTTTTAGGTAATATAGCAATAAGAAAATGCGCAAAGCAGTCACAGGCATTTTCTGTTGTGTCTTAGAAATACTCTGTCAGTTTTGTTCTCTTTATGTGTCTGTTTTGTGGATGAGTACCTTAAAACATAAAGAAGGAATGCCCCTGCTTGAATTTGGTTAACATAAAACCCTAACTTTTCCTTAAACTTCCTATATTCCATTAATCATAACTAGTCATAAAGTTAGATTTCCACCTTTGTATTTTGTATTAGTAACAGAAATGCAGGTGATATTGGTTTAGATGACTTTAAGTTGTTTTACTTCACTCACCTCTCACTATTCACAGCAACACTGGGGAAAAAGACAGCTCTCCAGTTTCACTTATGTCTGAAAAACATAGTGATGCAAACTGTGGTTTCAGATCACTGACATTTATTTTTGTGAATAAGCTTGCATTATTACTATTTTCTGTGCACACCATCCCTTTGTATGGAAATGAGGTGTGCAGGTATGAAGCAAAGTTACCCTACCTCATGCAAAATGTGTATGCAAAATGGCAGGTAGTTTCTGTGCTTGACTTTCAACTATAGGGCTGTTTGCTACCTAGTGCTCTTGATACAATTTTTTTTCCCCTAGTCTCCTATTTCATTTGTCTAAGCCCTTCCACTCCTTCCTTCTAGGGGAGGTCATTCACCTCCTATTCAGAAGACTTTTGACGGATGCAAAATTCACTTGAAACTGCAGTGCTCTCTTTCCAAACAGCTCTCACTTTCAGTCCCATGAGCCAAGTGAAAAGGCCTTCATGCCACAGCATACCTGGGAGCACTTTCTTCTCCCTTCTGTCCCTTTGTGGAGACAGTGCAGAAGCCAGCCTCATGGAGAGAGGAATTGCTGCTGATGGCTATTTTGCATTTCTTCTGTTGTGTTCTGCTGTCTTCCTCTCTCTCCCCTTTCCAACAGCTGCAGATCGCTCCTTTTCAATGGAGATTCACCACACTTGGACTTCAGTGCTCCAGCAGAACTGCAACGACCCAGAAGCAGCTTGGCTCGCCTGTTGTGTCCGTCCATAGGCACCCAAAGCACTGGGAACATCTCTCCTGGGAACCCACAATATCCCTGTGAGGTCTTAGCTTAGGGTCAGTTCTGGAAGGGTTGAGACCACCACAGTGATGGCACCTAGGAACCATAAGGTCTGTAGGGAGCATCCCAGGAACAAAGGATTGTCTTGGGGACAAGGACCTTCCATCATGATCCGTAGTGTCTTATGCTGCCCTGGAGTATCAGCCTCTTCTGCCTGCCCTGAAACAAAAGCAGTTGCAAAGAAACTTGAGTGTCTGTAAAGACAAATAAGTATTGTGATTTTCTTCTCTTTGCAGCTTTCTGTTTTGCATCAGGTGCTGCACGAACAACCTTTGAGGGCTGATAAGGCGTATCCGCCAGCTTCTTGTTCTCTGATGAATAATAACTAATGAGCTCACACCTGGGGGCTGATGAATGGGAGATTGAAAATCCCAGGTTCGTTAGCACTTGTTATCAGCTGATAAAGGCAAATTGAGTCATAAGAGCAGCAGTCCTGGTGGGACTGCCAGACGGGGAAGGTGGTGCATTCCCAGCCTGTGGGATGGCAGACCATTGGCTTCCTTGTACATCATGGTGCCAGTGTGGTTCTGCTCAGGTTCATGGTACCCCACAAGCAAGGAGACCCACACGGGCACCCCAGCACCTACCCTTGCACTCCTGGGGAGGGTTTAGAAGGATTTCCCTTCTCCCTCCCTGTGCAAGACCAGCAGCGTCTACTCCCTGCTCTCCTGCACCAGTGCCTTCTGCTCCAATCAGGCCATACTTGGGCACCATAGCCATCCTGGCCAGCCCAGCAAAAGGGGTGACAGGCAGGCTGAGTGAAGTCCCTGGGGCTTCACTGTTGTCTGCCCCTCCCAGTCAGGCACAAGCCCATGTCATCTTCCCTGAAGACAGACAGTCATGTGCAGGGAACATCAAAGCCAAACCCAGGGCTGCAAGAGCTCATGGGAGGGCAAGAGAGGCTGCAATTCTTCCCAGCCAAATCACAACAGCCCTTGAAATATTTTCGTCCACCCCCTCCCAGTTCTCTGCCAGCCCTGCCGCCTTCCTGTCTCTGCCAGGGACACGTGTACAGGCGTGGAGGAGAAGTGTCTGGGGCCAGCACTGAATTGCAAGGGAGATAGGATATGTGCCACCTTATTAGAAAATCACCTTGATATTCAAATGCATGGCCTTTTCCCTTCACTTCTCCATTTTAAAAGGTGCAAATTTTCCTTTGCTTTCTCCCCTACTTTTCTACTCTGGCCAAGAAGAGTCTGGAGGGTTTTTGCTACCTTCATCTGATTGACAGCACCACTCAGCTCCCATGGGCATGACCCACCAGCTTCACAACCTGCCTCCAACCAAGCATTCCCACCTTGACAGCAGGCTGCTAAACAAATTCAGGGCTAGGGTATTTGCATGTTGTATTAATGAATGTGGACAGATGTATACAGGACTGGTATTACAAATAACTATGGAAAGGATATGCTGGGGGAGGTCATTGCCAAAGCTTTGTTGCTCTCTTTTGGTGTATGTGTAATGTTTGTCAAGGTAATTTTCCTATTCTCCTGTGCCATGTATTTTACTGTAAAGCAGGAACATACAGACCTTCACTTTGAGACACACAGTAGTTGGAAATACCATGGTTAGATGGGTGGAGCTGTCAATTTTCCTTGCTGCTTAGAGAGAAAAAAAAGCTTTCTCAAACATTTCAGTTATGAAACAACTCATGCTTATGCCAGCTGTACACCAGCTCAATTTCAGCTGAATAAATCGTTACTGGTGCCAATGAACATATACAAAAATTATGTTGAAACTGTCAAACTCTTTTGGAAGTTGAAAAAGACAGCCACATTTCAAGAGGTGGCCCATAAAAAAACACTGAGAGTAGATCCAGTGCCCGTTTTCCAAGGCATAGTCTTTGCTTTCAGCAAATGAATTGCAAAATATGTTCAGGGGTTTCCTCTTTAATATTTTTAGACAGAAACAATCTTTAAGAACCTCCCAGGCTCTGACAAATCTAATTTCAGTTGCTCAGCATGGCTCTTGTCAATTTGTTTTGCAGCAATGTTCCAGGCTGTGAGGGCCCTCATGATTGTGGGTATCGTCCTGGGCATCCTTGGCCTCCTTGTGTGCATTTTTGCTCTGAAATGCATCCGTATAGGCAACATGGAGGATTCTGCAAAAGCCAACATGACTCTGACCTCTGGCATCATGTTTATTGTTGCTGGTAAGTGGGTGGTGTCATGTCTTTCATGTGCAAGGCATTGCAGTTCCTTGAAATTGAGGACTGGGCAAGTCTTCATGTACTTCTGGTCATAGGTAGCAGATGCTCTGAAGCAACCCAAAGTGCTGCTGCTTTCATGAACTTATTGGCATTTGTCTTCCCACCTGCGCTTCTGGGGACAAGTAGTTTCTACCTCTGCTTAGTAAAAGAAAAACAGAAGTTTGTAGGGGACAGAACATGGAAGGCTGAAAAAACAGCCCACAGATAAAAAGAAATTAAGTCTCTTAATTTGTTATATGTGTATTGTTGTTATGTACTATTATATCCTTTATTTATACATAATTTTATGAAGAGTCTTAGGCTTTATACATAATAATTTTATGAAGACTCTCAGGGTTGTGGTAGCCTAGCTTGTAATTTTTTAATACCTTGGGTTATCAGGGAGGCTGCAGGAATGCCTAGTGTTGCCCAGCTACCTCAAAATCGCAGATGCTGAAGAACATCACTTACAGGTTTTCCCACACTTTATTGCAGATGAGTAATCAAATCAAATCAAATCAAATCAAATCCATATCCTAATGAAGAGAAGGAGAATGTCCCTGTTTAATATCCTTACCATTTAAAAGCATGTACTTTTGCTTGGATATATGAGACATACAACACAACTTAAAGATGTACAATAAGTACAAGAGGGACAGAGGAAACCACCTTCTGCAACACAGCTTTAATTTTGCACTTAAAATCTATTATTTTATTGATCTGACTCAGTGGGTTAAGAATTTGGCCAATGAGGATATTAGAAAAACCCACCATGCATTCCCAAAGAGAGGGTGTCTAAAATGGTGATGTGGCTGACTCTTGGGATGGGACTTCCCTTGGTTGAGTTCACCCATTTCAAAACAAGGTCCTTAGTCTGAGCTAGCCAAGGAGTTGGGTACCCACGTGCCATGGTGGACCTGGCCCTTGGTCACAGCTCTGTGAGGTGGGGGTCGTGTTTCTTCCTAAAATAAGGGCTGCTTTCAGGACAGAAGTGTTAAAGACTATGACACTGAAGTACCATGATAGTGATGGCTATATGGGGACCTGAGGCAGAAGCACCACTGATTGCTCAGTCCTGCCCCAGTGCTGCAAGTAATTGGGTTTCAGGAAAGACTCAGAGGTCTTGGTGGGTATAGTGAGGATAAATAGACTTGGGGCACCCAGAAAAGCTGTAGTCCATAATTACTATGTGGGTCTCAGTCCACCTTTCTGTCTGATCTCAGGCCTGTGTGCCATCACTGGAGTGTCTGTGTTTGCCAACATGCTGGTCACAAACTTCTGGATGTCCACAGCCAACATGTACCAGGGAATGCAGAACGTCCAGAACAGGTAGGTGATTGTCTGGCTTGGGGTGCTCCACAGTGCAGATCTCCCTCGGGGCCAGGATGTGCTGCAGCTGAAGGAAAGGCAAACTCTGGGTGCATATTAGTCTGGTCCCAGGACTTGGAAGATTTATTGAGTCTCTTTCTTATCTGCAATTGAGATAACTTGTCTAAGCAGATTGGCTGGGATGTGTCTGTTTACACAGCTCAAGAGGAGTCAGAGAGCCCACTGAAGATGAGCTTGCAGGGGGGATGGTTCTCACGGGAACTTCTGCAGGGCCCGAGAGAGAATGACAATGTTCAGTGTGTTTCAGAAGCAGCAGACTGGACCACTGTCACAGCACTAACCAGCCATGTATCTGTGTTTTGTAGGTACACCTTTGGCTCAGCCCTCTTTGTTGGCTGGGTGGCAGGTGGCCTGGCCCTTGTAGGAGGCATCATGATGTGCCTTGCTTGCAGAGGGCTGATTCCAGAAGAATCCCGGTAAGCCTACCTGTGGTAGACATGGGAAGGTATTGCATGAAGCCCTGGGTGTCAGGATAGCATAAAGCCAGCTCACCACAGGACAAGTCTGTATGTAATACCCCTGTTGCAAGAGTTATCATAATGATACATGTTTGCCCTGTATCATGGGTCAAAAGTGACCATTTCCCTTCTCTGACTACATGACTTGCAAACAAATAGAGAGGGCAGGAGAGATCAAACTTACAGTCTAAAATTTGCAATGTGCTGGCTAAGTCAGGTCCATTAATTGCAGCTTTAATTGCATATTGCATAGCAGATTATTAGCAGGTATAGATTGCATCAGCTGAGCTATGATTTATATCAGGTAGGGCTTTGTAAGCCTATGTAGCTGGTTATTGTAGGTGGGCCCTTCACTCAACCAAGGATTTACTCATGGGAAAGAAAATACAGGTTTATGAAAAACATGAAAGAGACTTGCAGCTTGCCCATGGAGGGTTGGCTTGGAGCTCATTGAGTGGCTCCAAGTGATCATGCAGTATGAAGTTGCCTGAAATCCAACAGCGAACAGGAACACTGGCTGCAACGTTGGGTAGTCACAGAGCCCCCAGTGGCTGATACCATCTTTCCTGCCTCTTTCAGTTACAAAGCGGTGTCCTACAACGCATCAGGACGGAATATCTCCTACAGAACGGGGCCATATAAGGTTGGTTCAGGGTACGAACCTGAAACGAAGGCTAAGAAGAGTGCAGGGTATGAAGAAGCTGCTCGAAGTGAGGATGGAAGACGCTCGTACCCTTCAAAATATGACTATGTCTAGTAGACTTTCTGGGCTTGAGATGCACTATCTTTTATAAAATATTTTTCACTTCAGAAGCAAAAAGTATACGCAAACAAGGCAGTCTGTAAATAGCATTGTGTTTTCTATTGTGTTTCCCCTACTCTGAGGTTGTATCCTAGCTTGTTATGAACATTGGTTTTATTCAACTGCCTGCTAGTATGCCTACCATGAGAGGAGGTCTATAACAAAAACAATGTCTTTTTATGCTCTCAGAGCAGAACTGTTTGCTTATACTTTATATATAAACTCTGATATCCAGGACCAGGGTTGTGCCTTGTGCCCTTTTCTAATTCTTCTAATAGGTTAAAATTTGCATTTAATAATAGCCCACATGTAAAAGGGATGCTACCCCACCACCTTCTACCTTTTGAGCAGGCTTTCATGCAATTAGGCAATGTCATCACCTACTTTCTCAGAGTTTGGAGAGCTGAACAGTATGCAGTGACCTTGGTGTCCTCTGTTCATCAGAAAAAACAGAGTTTTGCTGAAATGGTAGTGTATCTTGATCTGGTTTTGACACCCTATTTTTTTTTGGAGCAGGTTGAAAAGCAAAAATTATAATCTAGTAGTCTCCTATATTATTTTACCATGTATTTTAAGTAAATTCAGTTGTGTCCCTTTAGCTGTGGCAAATCCATACAAACCCGATAGTAATGGCATTTTCCTCATTGGTGACTGTTTCTACTCATACACACCTTTGCTTTGCTGGTTGTACTACGATGCTGATCTGCTGTGATGTTTAATCTGATTTATGTTACTTAGACTTTTGCTATAACCCGTGATACCAAAGTGTATTTATTTCTTCTGATGTCTCCAGGGAATATGTATAATCCATTGCTATTCCTATGCTAGATATCTGCTGTAATAGCTGAAAACCTCTGTGTGTGACTGGTGTTCCTGCAGATGTCATCTTTAATGAAGCCATATGAATTTCTCATTTAGAATTAATTAGAGTTACATTTGGAGCAGAAATCCCAGGGAGCATTAGATGTGTAACTCCGTACTGACATTAGGACTCTCTTGTGTTAATTCTTCCCCCAGTGATGTGAAGATTAACTCCTTAGTGGCACATTACCTCTTCTAGCCAATCCATCAGAGAGGAAGTTTATTCTAAGGGGTCAGAGGAGAGACACAAGAGCTTATGTGGGAGGGGAGAGCTGTGTGCCATTAGCAAATCCTCCCACCTGGCTCCAGAGCACATCCTAGTGAAGATATGGAAAGTGCCTATGAGCAGAGCAAAGGGTACTGGGGGATAAGTTAGAGAGAAAAAAGGGGTCCAAAACCTCCAAAATAGCCATTTTGATAGATACCTGCAATAGGTTTTAGCCCCACTTGTAATGATTGTAAGTTCTCTGCAGAAGTTCACTGGAAAAAAAATTTTAGTGAAATGCTGATACTCCTTTGAGTGGTTTCATGTTCTGGAGGGGCTGGAGGGAGAGCTGAACATTTCTCCAGAGCCGGACCTTTGGTATGTCAAGCTACCAGTCTAGCTGGCATCTCCGGTGGCTTATATGAATAGCGGGGACAGACTGTCTCACTGAACATCAGTGCTCCCAGTGAGCACAAACCGTACTCATTAGCTCTCCATAACCCTCACCTCTTCATAACCATCAGCTCTCCATAACCATCAGCTCTCTACCACCACGTGGAGGCACATCTCCAGCACAGGTCCAGGAGATGTGGAAAGGTTGCACCTCGGGCAGGTCAAACAAGAGGAGGACGGAATGCCTGGCAGGGTGCAGCACCAGGGGCTGATTGTTGGAGGAAATGACCACCATGCAGAGAGGTGGGAAGAATAATAGAAGTTCTTGGTCCCATCTCAGGCTGGATGTTGGCCCCTGCTGCCACTTGGGGTAAATCGCTACCTCTGATGGATGTCAGTGTGCTCCCTTTCATACTAGTGAAGGACTTGTTTTAAGGATTTATTTTTAAAGGAGAACAATTCAGTTTTACAGAGGTAAATCCTGTTCTATTTTTAAAATATTGATATTCTTTACAATGGATTTTTCACTATCTCTCAGTGTAGACTTAGTTTTTCTGCCTCTTTTTTGCATGCTGGATTTATATGTTTGTTTGTTTGTTTTGTTAGGGTTTTTTTTTTTTACATGAACATTAAAAAAGAAAAAGTCTTCAAGACCAAAATCACTGTTTTCACTTGTTCTTTCCTTGCCATGAACAGCAGCTACCAACTTTCCTGCTCAGCTAAACTCACCCCAGCTTAAGGTTCTGCAGCTTCTTGGGAGCAATATGGACAAGTATGTGTGGTTGAGGGAAAAAATAGAAGATGAGCATTTGGTTTTCCTTTGTAAGATATATATGTTATATGCTGAGACAAAATAGCAGAAAAGTAGAGGAATAATCATCAGGAGACCCCAACTCACTGATGCAATGAAATCAGAGATCCTGGCTGGGACTCTCGGCTTGCTGAGGAGTACAGTTCAGCAAGTGAGTGGATCTTTTAGGGTTTGAGGCCACTTTGGTCAGTCCAGCATCTGCCCAACTTTCAAGGACAGATTTCATTAAACACTTCAAAACACTTCATTGTTCTTAGGAAGGCAGAAAAATTGCTGGTATGCCCTCACTCCTTCCAGCCTCCACTGGAAAGGGGCTGAAAACCATGGGAATGTTTAATTTAGATAGGCAACGCATAAGTGGTGGTTAGGTAAAGGTACACAGGGTAATGAAAAATACAGAAAAACACCCAGAAAAAATTTAAATACAAGTTTCCAACTGCAGTAGGACAAAAAAAGGTGCACACAGAAAATCACAAGGAAGCACCTTTGAATGTTACGTTTTATTTTTAATAATACTCTGACAAACTCACGGACCCAGCTATCTCTCAGTTTCACTTTGATGTGTGCAAGTGTGTAGATGACAAGATTGCAGGCAGGAGCATTATGGAGAGCAGCAGAGAGCTGAGACAGAGCTGCATCTGGGAATTCCTGCCCTCAGTAGATTTCTAATCTTCCAACATCGGTTTTCATTTCCTTACCTTGGCTGAAAACTTGCAGGATGAAAAATTTTAACACACTGAACTTTACTGAAAAAAATCAAATTCCAAAGCAAAGAATCATTTATTTATGAGCCTGTTTGCTGTGTAACAACACCTGATATTATGGCTGCTCCCCTCTTTTGCTGGCCATAATGGACCTTATCTTGTGGCAGGCACCACTGCAAGTGGTGAGCATTGTGCATCATGGGAATAACAGCGTGGGGAGAACCAGCATCTGCAGCCATGGGGCTGCAGTTCCTGCTGCAGAAAGCACTTGGTGTTTTCCTGTCTTGGGACATGGACCCTAATATCCCCTTTTGACCTGAACTGATCTGTCTCCTGAAAGCCCTGCAGCTGAAACCACCTGCTTAGGGAAAGTTCTTGGTCTTTACTGAGAACAAAGTTCCGATTTCCAGGCTTTCCCCTGCAGCCCCGATGGCTAAAAAAAATGAGGATACCCTAACTATTTCTTGGACTTTAAGAAAAAAAGCGAGATGCAAAAGCCCTCCCAGGATGACCCATTCTTGTCTTGGTGGCAGCTCATTGTGTCCCAGTGCTGCTGTGTCCCAATGCCTACATGCAAAGGATGCAAAACCCCATGTCAAATCCACAGCCCATGGTGCTAAGCACCAGCTGTATGGAAAGGAGGGACACCCAGTCCATATGCTGCCTGGGGAGCACCCTGGGGCCAAGCACCCAAAACACAGTGTCTGCACCCCATGCTGTGCCTGGGTCCCCAGCACTGCTGGGAGGCACTTTTCCTTAAAGGCTGTGAATTTAGGCTCTGAACCCAGCACTATGTGCAACACTGAGCTGTTTGAAGGAGTAACAGCCTGTTCTCAGCCGGTCACCCCACAGGCAGAAACTTGGGAGGGTACAGTGCTGTACCGAGGCATGCAGAGCAAAGCCCTCACCATCCTGCCTTGCTGCCTGGCTGCAGTTTGGGAGGAGCAGTTAAATATTTGCTGCACTCAGCTGGGCTTGCTGGTTTGACCAATTGCACAGCAACAGGGAGGTTTGTGTCTTTAGAAGTCTTTGGCTGTGTAGCGCCTAGAAATAACTGGAGCCTAGATACTCCAGATGTCTTGGCCCTGTCAATAAACTCAGTGTTTCCTCCTGCCTTTGTCACTGGTGAGGGAGGGAAGACCCCCTGCCCCTACTGATTATTTTGCCTTTATTGACAATAAACTGCAGGGCAAAGGATGCATTTGATAGCACTCGCAGAGCCAACGGAGATGACTCAGAGAAACTGTGATTGGCGATGTGTGTGTGCATGTGTGCCCGCACTCAGAAATGGTTTTGTTTCCATAAATTCAATTGTCCTCTGAAAAATGCATATCCTGTTTCAGAGGAGCTAATTAAATATAGGCTTGTCTAATAAAGCAAACACTGAAAAGGCTGTGTGTATTATCTGCCAGCAGAGCTCTATATAGGTTCTTCCTGAGCTTCTTCAACATTTATAAGTATATGAGAGCATGGCAGATTTGCATGGACTTTGACCAAGGGAAGCAAAGACCCATATCTGAAGCTACA
This sequence comes from Pelecanus crispus, assembly GCF_030463565.1. NCBI lineage: Eukaryota > Metazoa > Chordata > Aves > Pelecaniformes > Pelecanidae > Pelecanus > Pelecanus crispus. The sequence goes on along the minus strand of NC_134651.1, from coordinate 29,601,692 downwards.
AATTGGACTATGAGATAAGAACTCTCCTGAAATCTATATGCAATTAAAAGCCCAATCTTCCTTCCTATAGTGACAAGGTTATTGCTTTTATATAGCTGAACAGAGATGAATGAGTCTACGGATTAATAGCACTAAGATTTATGACACTGTGCTTGCCCCAAATACTATGCGAGAATAGCTCTCTGGGTGAGATATTCCAGCTGAATAAATTTGACAGGATTTTGCTTTTCCTTTATTTTCTTCAGCTTGGTATTATTTGGGAGAGTTGTGTTGCATCCAGAGATTGTTCGTGCTGTGGTTTGATTATCTACTAATTGTCCCACACATATTCATGCTTTACAAAAGTATTACCAATACATGGAGTCGCACGAAGACAAATGTCAGTGAAAAAAACAAGACACAAAACATTATTTTAAAGAGTATGAGACTCCAATGGCATTAAACTCCTGACAAGGGTCTGACAAATGATCTTAGTGTAGCTGTGCTGCTTTGTGTCCATGGGAAGGGGGCCATGCCTATGTCCCATGGATGTCCTAAATAGTATGGCTCTGTTACAGTACCTGGAAGCTGGTTGTGCAGGCATCAGCTGGGATAGTGTTTGTAAAACCAGCACCAGGTTTCTCTTTGACCCTTCAATTTGCCATGGCAGTGCAAAGGTCCCTTTTTCAGAGGGAAACACTGATTTGCATGGTTTTTCCTCCATTAAATGGGCTAGTTCTTTATGTTGCTGGCTCTGAACTTGTTTTACTGTTCCCAGAGAATCCAGAGAAGATGAAGACAAAGGAGACAATTCTGGTAGGAGAAACAAGGTTTCAGCAATTAGTGAAGGCCATGGAAAACCCTCCATGTTGTGCTAAACTGAAGACAAGGTTGAAAAATTAGGGGGAGGAAAATAAAAACCTGTAGGAATTTAAGGGGAGCAGTTTGGGTATGGGAGGGATGGGGTTACACGCCCGGGTGTGAGACATAGGTCAGGGCAGAGGGGTGAGGATTGGACTGCTTGCACTGGAGGAGAGAGTAAAACCATAGCAAAAGTCCTACTGAGGAAAAAGCATGGGTACTGGACAGGACCTGGTCCTCCAAATCGTGCCATGATGCTAGGGTTGCATCTTCCATCATTTAATGAAACTGCAGGTTTTTTTAGCTTTTCAGGAAAAGCCTCTGGATGTTAAGCAGCATGGACAGACATGTGTGGTCCAGCCCATGGACTGAGCCTGCTCCACCATCCTCTCCCCACATGCTAGCAAGAAGCAGGCTGGCCTTGCACAACCACAGTGTGCTGGTGGGCAGGATTTGACCCGAGGAGCAGGTGCAAAGGTTTGAGAGGGAGGGGATATGGTCTTGGGCTCTGAGAGGAGCTGGCAGCATGAAGGCAGGATGCCTATGGTTTGCATGGGCCATCTCTGCCTGCAGCAGCCTCCCCATTGCTTTCACTGCTAACAAGTAGCGTTGTCTCATGGTGTCACAGCATTACATCTTTACAGGGTGAAGGAAATGAACTTTGGAGGTGGCCCTTGTTCCATTGTTGTTCTCCTGTGGGAGAAGCTGAACTTGTTTCCTTAATGCAGTTACAAAGAAATCTTTGTGTGAAGGAAATATTAGGACACCTGTCTGCCTATTTAACCTTGGCTGCAAGCAAGAGTCCCTGCTTGTACTTCTGACTTTCTTTTCCACTGCACACTTTCTGCTGGCTTTGTTTTGTTTTGCATCCCCCTGGATGCAGTAATCCATCTTGGGGAGCATCCCTGCTGCTTTCTGCTGGTTCAGCATCGTGCAGCACAGTACAAGTGCTTGGCAGTGCCAACGGGCACAAGACTCATGCCAGGTACCCGGCAATGTGGCCCAAATTCGTGTCATCAGGAAAAGGACAGTACTCTGAGAAGGGGTACACAAGCAGTTGCTTCATCTGGGGAAGGAGTCCATAAAATGACAGGAAAAAAAATTGAGTAAAATCTCTTTTCTGGACAAGACACACTGATGGAGCTGATATCGTTAGAGTCACTTCTTCCCCTGCTCTCTTCTCTTCTCTTCTCTTCTCTTCTCTTCTCTTCTCTTCTCTTCTCTTCTCTTCTCTTCTCTTCTCTTCTCTTCTCTTCTCTTCTCTTCTCTTCTCTTCTCTTCTCTTCTCTTCTCTTCTCCTCTCTTCTCTTCCCTTCCCTTCTCTTCTCCTCTCTTCTCCTCTCTTCTCTCTCCTCTCCTCTCCTCTCCTCTCCTCTCCTCTCCTCTCCTCTCCTCTCCTCTCCTCTCCTCTCCTCTCCTCTCCTCTCCTCTCCTCTCCTCTCCTCTCCTCTCCTCTCCTCTCCTCTCCTCTCCTCTCCTCTCCTCTCCTTGGTGTTGAATGCATGAAGCTCACTGCAAAAGCACCTCAGGCATGAAAACTGCTGATAAAACAAATGTAAGAGCGATTCTTGCACTTGTCGGCAGGTGAATACATGCAGTAGCAGCAAGAGCAGCCAGACCTGGGGCTGGCAGGGTTTGGTCAGCAGCCGGCAGGATGGGTGTGATGTAGATTTTAGCGCTGGGCAAGGTGCCTGCCTTGGCACCAAGCTTGCCACGTAGTCAAGGTGAAACAGCTTCTACTTTCTGCCATTTTCCCACCTATTTGCTCCTTTGGGCAGAAATTAATTTGCCCACTGGTTTTGGACCATGCCAGCACCAGAGTCCAGGCCAGGGCTGCTGTATGGCAGGCAGTGGGGACAGGTGCGTGAACCAGGACAGGTTTCCTATCATCCCTCACAGGAGCAAATGCTCACTGCTACCTCCACCTGTAATTTTTTACAGGTAAAAAGCTCATTTCTTTTTCCCAGTTACCAACACCAGTGCTCTGAAAGGGGTGAAAACATCCCTCCTTTATTTAATTTATTAAAAGCAGTGTTTGTTATGATCGACACTCACCAAAAAGAACAGCTGTTAAATTAAGCATGAAGCAACACATCCGGCAATAGCAGTGTAAGCAATGAATAACACAAGCCAGGTATAGTTCTCAAACTTGAATGATTAAAATGGAAAAAATCCATTGGATGGATATAATCACACAGGCGAATGCGCACATACTGGGGGACATAGGGATTTGCCAAATATGGGGAGTTTTCTGCATGTTTGTTAACAGTTATCTGGAAGGCACTTTTGCTGTTCAGTGAAATTGAATTAATTCACCCTGTTCTGCTGAGTCCTGGTTGGGCTTTCTGCTCCCTAGCATTAAAACCCACATGCAAATGTTAGAAATAGGGAATGGTAGAAGTCTGAACCAGTGGTGGAGTGGGTTGGAAAAGAGAAGAGAAATTGAGGAGTGTTTGTTTTTCCTGTTGTGTTTTCCAAAATTTCACACTTTTAAGGGATCAGGATCATAAATGCACTGCTACAAATGTACAAAATACAGACAGAATTAGGAAAATTAACTTAATCTACACAGATGAGCATTATCAGCAGAGTCAGGCTTATGTGGTCATGTTTACAGTGCAAAAAAATCATCCTTTGGGTTGGAGTTTCCACCAATTGAAGAAGGAAAGGAGGAGACAGCAGCTGTGGCTTGTTACTCCGTCCAAGTGCATTCAGGCCAGGTTCCTCCTAGGGCAGAAAATGAGACCTTTTCCATCACCCTCAGGAGCACCAGCAAAGAGAGACACAATGAGAAGGAAAGCTGCTTTCTCCCTTCCCTGACTCTGTTTTATGAACTGCTTAAATAAAAAAAAAAGCCAAACACAAGTGCCAGGCTGTGTCTGGCATGCAGAGTTAGCCCCAGCTTCTGGAATGCCAAGTCCAGGGAGAGCTGCTGGGGTCCCAAAAGCTCATGGCACCGTCTGACACTGTGTTATTATTGCTCATATGCATGATGAAGGGAGATCAGAAATCACTGCTTTTCAGACCACACAGCATTTATCCTCCTTGGTGCGATCCACAGCGGCTGGCCAGGGAGGACCGAACCTCCCTGTGCAGTCTGGGGGAGCTCCAGTATTGGGGTTTTCCCAAAAAGAGGGGTGGCCGGAGCCCAGGAGGAGCCCTAGGGAGGCTGCAGAACAGCTGCTGCCTGTTCCTGGTCTTGTGGCACCATCCAGTGGCTGCTGGCAGAGGACTCTCACTTCCCTGTCACCACCATGTGTCCCCTTGCAGCCCGGCTTCCCAGGGCCCTGGGGACAGACGTGGTCCTTGAGCATCAGCAGCCACCAGTGCCGGTGGCTTGGCCAGGTCCTCCAGGGAGGAGGTCTCCAGGTCACTGCTGTCACCTGCAAACTGGAGAGGAGCACAGAGATGGTGAAGGGGAGCAGCAGGGCCAGACCCACACCCCACGTTTGCACCCTGTGCTCCCCTGCTACAAATCAACAGGGATTTCTTCTCCATCAGGCTGATACAAAAATTAGAGCAAAGAGGGCCAAATATCCTTGCAGCAGGATGCCACACAGGAGACCCCTTCTCTACTTCCATGGCTTGCAAATTGCAAATTGTTCCTTAAATCTCATGCTTCACTTTTTTTTTTTTTTTAAACTTTGTCAGATGAAGGCCTAGATTTGTCATTGCAATAGGAAAAAAAAAAAAAAATCTCCCCAGTATTTGTGCCAGGCCTTCCTTGGGTACAATCCTTTTCAATTTTTTTCTAAAAAAGCAATTTGATTCTGACACTGCAACCACTTTAATTACATCAGCTCTCCCCCATAAATTGAGGTTATGTTTAAGTCCTGTTTTAGTAATTTAATAATTTTGTCATTGCATCACTCCAATTATCTCTGGATTTGTTCCACAGACCTTTTCTCAATTAGATTCTCTGGCGCTTAGTGTTTTGCTCCCAACTGCATGAATACTGATTTTTTTTTTTTTTTCTTTCCCCCAAAAGAGGATGAATGGACAAACATTAGGGGAAGGACAGACAACAGTAACTGGATGGAGGGCCAAGGGCCAAGTCTCTGCTGCTCTAAGTTTGACCTTGTGCACACAGACTATGCCCTGTGGTACTGCTGATGAGTAGGAGCTGAGAAGAAGGTTCGACACACCTTTTTTAAAATGGAAATTATGTCAGAGAACATCCCCATGGCCACATTCATATGAGATACCTGGAGTTTCTTGGCAGGCTGGTTGGTTTTGTGCAATGCTGAGCTCAGGGCTGGGAAGGGTTTCACCCCACTGGGTGGTCTCTGTGCCACTGCATCCAGGCATTTCTCCAAGAGCGTCACCATCATGGATATGGCTGTCCCTGAGCAGCGCAGAGCAGTTTAAAAGGGGAGTCCCAAGGCACAGTAACAGCACAGCTCAGTGGGAAGGAGGAGACCACCAGCTGCCCCAGGGCGAGTTTGTTTCTAAATACCTTAAACTCACTAGCACTGTCTGGATCTATCCCAACAGAGCTGTTTCAGGAAGCAAGTATTTTGTGCATAGGATAAAGCACATGGGTTTCCCTCCCCGAACAAGCATTGGGTGGGTGGGTAATGCTCCCGTGTGTGCAAGAATGCTGGAGGAAACCTCTGTCCGCACATGCAGCCTGGGCTAGTGGTGTGTGGCAGAGCACCAACAGCTCTGTTTTGGCCTGAGACACACCGAAGCCACATGCAAGGAGTACTTGCTGCTGTCTGCAGTTAATGCATAGGCAAGAGGTGCCTCCTGCTGCCACCCGCAACTCTCCGAGGGGCCCAGGAGCAGTCTCCACCTCGTTCCCTGACACATGGTACACATCAGGTTTTACAGCATATAGCTGACAGTTAAAACAAGCTTTCTGCTTTGTGTTTGATAGCCCTTTGGGCCCTGTGGGGTTCCCTGCATCCTCTAGACAGTCCGGTTTCCCTCTGTGCAAAGAAACGGCCACAGAATTTATTGAACTCTAGGAAAATACCCTGGCAGGTTCAGGCACACGTGTTGCAGATGGTTAGAGCCACCAGTGCACTGTTGCCTGGCTAGGTATGGGGGATGATGGGGTAAGACTTATCCCTTCAGCCCCAGGAAGAAGGTGATACAGCAGCGCTGATGGTGCTAACCAGGACTGTTGCCACCACCTCGCTGACCCACAGCAGTTGCTACAAGAACAGGCAGTACCTGAACCAGCCATTTCCTCCAGCAAGTCCAGTTCCCACCCATTGGAAGTCAGTCTCATCCCCCAGCACTGCTGTGGAGAGCGCTGGCTCTTTCTGACAGCTGAGCCTCACAGGGGATGGGGTAGGTTTCTGCCCTCCCAGCATCACTTCTGAACTGGTGCACAGAGAGATGGGTTGGGCATGGCATTGCTTCTCCACTCCCCTTCTCCACTCCTGCAGCAGATGCAGGAAAGCCCTGCAATGCTCTGGGGCTGTGATCTGACCCTGAGCAGGGCAGCCCATGCAGAAGCTCTGTGTTCGCCGTGGACAGGGACAGGTCTATCACACCCACTGACTGCAAACGCTTTCCTGCTGGCATCTCCAACAAATACACCCATACCTTGCCTTGCATTTGGATATTGCTTTGCTTGAGTTTAAAACCTAGATCTGGCTTTTTCTTGCTCCTGGGGCAGACAAGTAACTCTTTTTCCTCTCTTGCTCCTGGTCACAGATGAGCTCCTCTTCCTTTCTCCTGCTATCTCCCATGCTCTCTATGTTGTTTCTTCTCTGCATGGTCTGCACAGTTTCTCCAAGCTTTTATTTTACATCTTTAATACTTTTGCTCCAAAACCCCAAGAGAACTCCTTCATCCCCTTGCAGAGGCTCTGGGAGGGGAAGAAGGAGCTGAACACCAGTGGGAAATGCCTTTGTGTTTGTCTCCAGCACTACACGGTGGGTACAAGCCCTCAGGTCTGACTTTGCTGAGTTGAGTCAGTCTGTACAGGCAGGGAGACCCCAGGAAACTCCTTTTCCAAACAAACCCCTCTGGGGTGCCACATCATCCACCACTCAGCACTTTCCAAAGGTGCTGGTGTTTGGGCAGCACTCAGCATACTTGGGGCCAAGTTGTGGCCAAGGGTCCTGGGCACTACCCACCCGCCTGGAGCCTGAAAGGAGGCAATGGGACTCACCTCTGCCATGGGACAAGTCCTCGGTGGGGACTGCTGGCTTTGGAGCTTGGCAGGGTGCCCCAGGGAGTCCTCGGGGTGCTGTGGGTGGAGCAGGCTCTGCTCCAAGGAGCAGGCTGGGGGATTACCGAGGCTTCAGGCTCTACTACAGCTGGTATCGCCATGGGCTGTGACCCACAAAGGGACCTGGGGCTCTTCGGGCTTTGAGCTGGAAGGCAATATTGAGGGCAAGGAGAATCACCACCCACCTTCTGGTAGTCCTGTGGGCTGCCCTTGGGGGAGCCATACAGCCACCCACCCAGAAAAAGGGGGAAAAAGGGATTTGCAAGCACTGCCAAACCTGTATTTCACACTGCTGGGGCTTTTGGGGACAGCTGATGTTTTTTCCTGAATATATCAGGCCAGCCCATGTGAGGTCAATATGCAGAGAGCAATTGCAGAGACTTGCATCACCCTAAATGCCCTTTCCTGTCCTTTCTCTGTCTTGTTGTCTTACTGGGTAAGGGAACAGCATCCCATGGCCATCAGTGGGTGGCCACAGGTCCCCACAGTTTGTATGCAGAGAGGACAGGAGGTCACTTCACCTGGGATGATGGAGAGCTGTCGAGGCAAAGTCATGCTGGGCTTCTTGCATCGCCTGCCTTTCCCCACCACTGCTTGGACCAACTCATCCTTCAGGCAGAGGAGACTGGGAAATTTCTCAGCCTTCGGTTGCTGCTGAAGCCTGACCAGAGCCTGGAGGCTTTTGTAGGTCTGAGTGGAGATCCCCTCTGCAACCTAAAGCAGAGGGTGGCTGAGGAGCCTGACGCTGTCCTCTCACTGCACTGGGTGGTGAAACAAGCCTTTGGCAGCACTACTCGTATCTCAAGAGCATCCTGAAAGCTCCAAGCCCTGTCCAAACCCCAAGGAATGGGGTTTGGACCAGCCCTGACACCCATCGTTTCCCCAGCACAATGTATCCCATGGAAACAGCCCACAATGAGGCTTCAGTCATCATTTGCAAAGCCCTCCCCTGCTTTGGTAAATGACTGCTGAAGAGTAAATCTCAGCTATTTTGGGCAGAAATTAGGCTACAGGGTCAGTGCAGCATATTCTCTTAGGAGGCATTTACAACTCGAGCAGGTTTTGCAACCTTGAATGTAGAGATGCAAAGTGATAAGAAGAGAAGGGTGAAGGGGAGTGCATGCCTGTGGGCCTGGCTTTGGGCACCTCTGCTGCTTTTGACACAACCTCGCAGTTCCCGAATAACATGCCAGGAAAAGGAGGGGCATGCCAGGGCTCCAGCCTAAGTGAAATGAACCCAGGAGTGCTCCTTACAAGCACCTCCAGGAAACAATCACATGACAAGTCATTCAGTCACTGCTTTCTCTTTGTGCCTTTGGGACCCAAAACAGAAACGCTGCCTTGCTCAGAAACACAGGTCGATGGAGCAATGTGGGTCCCAGCAGCTGTGTCTGCTGCCTGCCTGCTCACTGCCCTTGCACCAGCTCTGCAAGGTGCTAGGTGGTGGTGTTGCATTGCCAGGAGCTCAGAAGACTTGTAGGAGGTACTATTTAATATGCTTTACATGAAAAGGAATTGGACAGTGAAAGTCTCCTTGAAATCCCCGTGACAGGGGCTGCTGTGCCCTCAAACACCCTGCTTTCCTAGAAGAGAGGGAGCCCTGGGTAATTTAGCATATGAAAGGCTGCTTGTGAGAGAGATTTGCTGGAGAGATACTAATAACCAACCTCAGAGACGGGAGCAAGGTGGTTTATTCCCTGTGCTACTGTGTGATTCTGCCTCCACCTTCTCATTTGCCTCTGAGGATGTGATTGCTCCAGATGGGGATATTTTTTCACTTCCTGTTAGTATTTCAGTTGTTCTCCCCCTACAAAAATCTTTGTGTCCCTGCACTGGCTCAACAGCTGGCATTGCAAATGCTGGCACTGAAAGGGCAGACTTACCCTCTTGACCCCCATGCTCTCCAGCTTTTCCTGCAGCACTTCCTCCAGTATGGGGCGCAACTGGTTCAGAAAGTTTGGGTTTCTCTGCAGGGCTTCCAGCAGCCTCTGCTTCCCATCCAGGGCAGCCTCCTCCCTGTCTGGAGTAAAGGTGGGTGCTGTTACCAACATAGTGACACATGGTCCGTGCCCTGGGGAGTGGGCTGGTGGGTCCCTCCTCCTCTTTGGGGAAATGGGTCCCACCAGTTCCAGAGCAAGCAGCTGGTCGCTCTCAGCAGACTGCATCCCTCTATGAAGGGGCAACTTCCTCCTCTAATTTGATTAACTCCTGCCCATAACTTTTTGAAAATCCCACCTACAGCCCAGCAGCTGCCTGGGACAGCTTTCCCACGTGAAGCATTGGCAGCAGGGCTGGTCATGGTGCTGTCGTACTCTGCACAGTGGAGAGGGTACCAGCGAGCTCATCCCCTCTGTCCCCAGCCCACCACCTCATCACCGCCAGCTTTGCCCAGCACCCCCCTCGTCCTCACTGCACAACACCCCAAGCCAAATGCCAGCTTCATCCTGGTGCTCTTGGGATAGGGATGGTCCCAGCTCCAGTACCCACCTGATGACTCTTCATCAGCCACCACTTTGGTCACCTCCCATGTCACTGCAGAGAAGAAAGGAGCCTGTGAGGGTCAAAGAGGAGCCAAGGCCCCAGCACAGAAGCAAGCCGTCCTCGTTTTGGCTGGGATAGAGTTAATTTTCTTCCTAGTAGCTGACACAGAGCTGTGTTTTGGATTTAGTATGAGGATAATGTTGATAACAACACTGACATTTTAGTTGTTGCTAAGTACTGCTTATTCTACTCAAGGACTTTTTCAGCTTCCCATGCTCTGCCAGGTGCACAAGAAGCTGGGAGGGGGCACAGCCAGGACAGCTGACCCAAACTGGCCAAAGGGATATTCCATACCATATGGCATCATGCTCAGTATATAAACTGGGGGGAGTTGGCTGGGGGGCAGCGATGGCTGCTCAGGGACTGGCTGGGCACTGGTTGGCGGGTGGTGACCAGCTGCATCACTTGTTTTTCCTGGGTTTTGTTCCTCTTATTGTTGTTTTCTTTTTCACCTTTTTTTATTATTACTATTACTATTATTATTTTATTTCAATTACTAAACTTATCTGAACCCATGAGTTTTCTCACTTTTACCCTTCCGATTCTCTCCCCATCCCACTGCAGGGGGAGGGTGAGTGAGCAGCTGTGTGGTGCTTAGTTGCTGGCTGGGGTTAAACCACAACACAAGTGCTGATCACCACCTGGTTTTCCTATATGGAAAGTATGGACACACCTGTCCCTTTGGGGATCCAAGTCTGGCCCAGGTCTGGCACCAGCCCTTGGAGAACATTCCCGAGGGAAACCCCGGGGTGCTCGCCTGCCAAGGCCACAGGCTGGAGGATGTCAGTGGGCAAACAGTCCTCTGCTACCACTGAGGGCTGGGGTCAATGATGTACCCCTTGGATATTTGCTAATAGCCATCCCTGTTTTATGGCCTTGTTTTCTGAGCAGCAGTACCTGGCCTGGTCTGCGGCCGCGTAGCAGGCATTAAGGAGCTGAGAAGTCCCCATTTTCTTTCCCTGGCACTTGATTATAGAAAACCCAAGCTGTAAAGAAGAAACCACAGCATGCCTCAGCTCCTTATTTTTATGCAAATAACCACTGGCATCATTTTGGAGGAAGCAAGGTCATCCGTTTGCTGTGAGTGCTTGACTGAAATCTCATTCCTTTGGGGTATAGCTACAATGCAAAACCCATCCAAGAGACAAGTTAGTTTTGTGCCAGCGACCAGAGCTAGGTCTATGCTGTTGCAGCAGATGGTCAAGGGACTGGAAGGTGTCCACTCCGCGGCTTCGTGTGAGAGGACATACAGCCAGCTCCCTGGAGAGGACTCCATGGCATGCTTTTGTAGAGGGAGACAGAGAAGAAAGACATTGTGGTCTGAAGGGCTGTTAGCTGTGAGAAATTTATCTAGACCCAAATTGATTCACTTCAAAAATGCAATCATTACCTTCAGGTTTGCTTGCAGAGAGCAGCTTGATCTGTAAAGAAACAGACTGGGTCATTCAAAGACCATTTCTTTGTATATAATTTTGGGTAATTTTTCCTCTCTCTGCAGAGGATTATTATTAAATGCATTCAAAAAAGGAGCAGAAAACAGCAAGAACCTAAAATGGGCACATACACTCCCACTAAGCTATTTGTCTTAAGCAGACCACACCCGTAAGGGGTCAGCTTAGGGGCTTTCCTTTCCATAATATGATCACTAGCACATCAGATGCCATCCTGTCATACCCCACGTGCTATTCACAGATCTGACAACAAGTAAAAGATGCTCCAAATTGTAATGCAAAGTGTTGCTCTGGTGATCTACACCCCACTGGGCACGGTTCATGCTGACGACATTCATGTAATGCTTCACGTTTGATGAGTGCAAAAAAGAGCTGAATGTAGCAAAGCATTACAGAATAGGCTTGAAATTAGGCTTAGTCTTAACTCAGAAAATATTTTAAGGCTGCTTAGAGTTAAACATCTGCTTAAACCCTCTTGATGAACCAAGGCCTCTTTTTATTTCACTTGCCGTCTTCTCTTGGGACTACATGACCTTGTGCTGCTCCCCAGGATGGGTGCTGAGGGCATCCATAAGCTGATGGATGTGGTCCATAACCGCCTGCTGGTCCTGGGATGGGGTGGCACAGAGTGTCTTGCTCTCTTTCTTCAACTGAGAGGGGCAAAAGAGGAACGAGGTAAAAATGGGTTTGGAGCCACCTCTTCCCTTCACCAGCAAAGGCAACTCTCTGGACTTTTATTCATTATTGAGATTGTCCTCCAAAGGGTGTTATCTGGAGTTGCAGAAGATGTATGGCCAGCTTCAAAGTCTGCTGGTGGCAAGCTCGTGTATTCTCATTGGTTGCGACAGGACAAAACTTTGGTCGCTGCATTTCATTTCTTCTTTCCCATTGATAACCTAATAACTATACTCTGTTGCTCTGGGCTTTGAAGTCCAGCCAAGGCTCATTTTAAGTGTGCAGCCCCACTCTTTCTGGCTACCACTTGCTGGGCTGATCTGCAGAGAGGGCACCCCCGGTTTTTTGGAAAAGACCCAACATCTCTGGGGTTTGAAGCCAAGATGGAGAAAAAACATAAGGGAAACATCCAGACCTTTTCTGAGCAAGGTGCCTGGGAGCTGCCAAGGAAATCCGGCACCCATCTGCACCTCCTGTACCTGGTTCTCCCTCAGTGCCTGCCTCTGCTCCTCAGGTGGCAGGCTGGGGGCTTCTTGTGGGCATGGGCACCCGATCACATTCATACTCAAGAGAAATTCAGCTTCCCTTTGGGACCCGAAGGACAGCTGGCACCGTAACAGTGGTGCTGTTCCCACCCCACTCCATGTTCAGAGGTACCATGCATGGTAAAGTCTTCTTCAGGTGTCTTTAAATGCTGAGAAGGCAGCTGATTCATGGGTAAATAAATTTCTTTTATTTGGTACTTTAAATGCTTTTCTATGTGGTGAGCTTCTGCAGTGCTCTGTTGAAGACGTGTTTCCCTGCAGCAAGCAGGGCTGACCTGGGACCATGACATACCCTCTGCATGATCCATGACCCACTTCTGGACTCAGACTGTCAGTGCTCTACACCAGCAGAAGTCCATTGCTACCTGAACCTGAGCTGAAACTGGACATCCATGAAGCAGATGCACACACTGGTGCATAGATGGGGGTCCAACTCCATCCAAATGCACCTCCTGGAATGCGCAGTAGTGGTAAGAACATGGGTACCATACTGCTCACCTGCACTGCCATCCTCTTCCATTCACCCCGCAGCTCTGCCTGGCTTGGTGTCTGGCCCCATGCCTCCTCAGTATCATCATTCTGCAGAGTCCCCAGCTTGGACACCATTGTCTCGCTAGCCTGAAGCTCCTGAAGTTTCTGGAGTAGGGAGAGGAAGGAGCTGTGTGTCCCACAGGAGGATGTTTTAGGGAAACAGAATTAGCCTGTTTTCAAACAATACATGGTAAACACTGGACACACTTTAAAATCACGACACTGCTGCCTTCTGTGGTGCCTTGCTCTGACCTAAACCCAGATCATTTCCAGAAGTGGTGTTTGCTCGTTTTCCTAGCTGTGTCCTACACAATAATTAAACAACTGTATTTAAAATACATAGTTTTAAATCTGTGAAATAGACCTATATTGTTCTTAGTCTCCAGCTAGGGATTTGCTGCTGCCCCGCATTACAATTTCCCCTCTGCTACACCCACCTGCTGCTCTTAAGATACTTCATTTTTTAAAAAAAAGCTCTTTGCTGAAAGGCCACTTACTATGTTTTTGGATGCAGATGGAGTTCCTGCACAGGCTGAACACCCCAGGACACGGAGCAGAGCAGCCAGAGCTGCGTTGGTGTGTTGCTGGGTGTGCTGTGCACCGCGTAATGTGACTCCCAGCCAGTCCACTGCCCTGCACAGGCCTCTGCCCCCTGCACAGCCTGCAGCTACTTTCGTGCTTGCCAGACAACAAAGAGGGCCAGGCAAGCCAGGGAGATGCTGAGTAACTGCGGGCATGGTGCAAGAAAGGCAAACTTCCCTAGGCTCTCCTCTGCCAACTCAGAGGAAAAGGGGGCAGTGTTTATCACTGCCTGTTTGCTGCACAAAGAGTGTCAAAATCAGCTTTTTTGCCCTAATTTCAGTCCCAAAAATGTTTGCAAGTGGGAGGCTCCGAGGCTCCAAGGCTCCAACCTGTATTTCTCCAAGGCTCAGTTCCACCACGCACACAGGGTGATGGTGGCATGGGCAGGGCAGAGCAGAGCGTGGGCAAGCGGATGCCAGGCTAAGCCAGCCCTGCATGCAGGGTTTTCCAACCGAGAGCCTAGCAGAGACACTTTTTGTGCTGCCTGCAAGTGTCCTGGGATAAAATGATCCTGTTGTCATCTTTTCTTGATGCTGGAGCAATCACAGGGTTTCCCAGGAGTTACCTAGGGTTGCACAGATTGGAGCCAGTTAATGCTGATACTGCAACCAGTGATGTCTGCAAGCCCATAAGCATTTTCCATCCTATGGGACTGTTTTTCCACCCCTACCCCAGGGTCTCCGCTACTTTCACTGCCAGGGTTGCTTCATCTGTATGGTGCTTCTTGTGTCCTTGCAAGGCTGGTTTGTTCTCAGCCCAGCTCAGCAGCATTCGCACCCATGGCAAACTCTGCAAAAGCCCCTCTTGATCTCAGAGACAGAGGATCTGCTCCTCCACTGCTAATACCCACCCTGTCTAAGCCCCTTTGCCTCTCTGCCTCTCTCTAGTCTGCTTTAATCAGCTCATCAGGCACCTAAATGCCTTTTTGCCTGTAGTACCATCTCCCACAGAGGCCTCTCCCTGTTACATGTAAACATAAGGGGTCAACAACTGCTCTGAACCAGTCTGGATCAACCTGCGACTCTTCTAAGCCCTTTTTAGCTCTACATCAATTTTACCTGACTCTCTCTTCTTTCTCTCTCTTACTTTACTGCCTCAATACAGCAGGAGATAGGAAAGCCTTGATTCCAGGGCTGCAGCTAACCTAGGAAGAGGTCACACACTGCTGCAGACAAGGCACGATAGCCTCCGGGAACGGCTGTGGATCAGTGTGACATTGTAGTTAACCATAGTTTCTTTCTACAGTTTGCTCATTTTTTATCTTTTTTGGTGCCTAACTAAAAATACCAGATCAGCAAGCAAAGTATGTATGACCAGCAAAGATCATTATTGTTACTGCTTTGATATATATACTGTTAGCAGCACTGCAATGTCAAACAACCCAATTCATTGTATCAGGCAAAGTGAAGTGTGCACATGTATACATGCCTACATATACATACACATATATGTATATACAGGTGTAAATATAGCCCTGACTCACAGCTGCATGTTATGTAGACCTGTTTGGTAATGGTGCATGGTCCCTCCAAGTGAGGCTTTGTTGCATGAATTAACCAATCCTAAAGAGGAGAGGTTTGCAGCTAACACAAATTAAAATCCCCCAACGATCTACCACATACCCCAGGAGGTAGGCTGTGTTACATAACCTTGCTGATATTAACAAAGTCTTCACACACCAAAGCCAGCCGTGTTTCACCTGGCTGTCAATGGACCTGCTGCTTAGCAGCATGGCTGCAACTGCCCTACTGCCTGCTTCAGGCATGCCTGTGGGTGCTGGAGCCAGCTGGGTTTTCCCCTCCATTTCATACAAAATGACATATATAAGATTTCAGACAGCGCAACCATGGCTTCAATGGGATGTTGGTACAGTAAAACCACAGCATTAGGCAACCTGGGAACCCAGCTCTGAAGATTTATTTCTTCTCTTCAGTTCTTACTTGCATTTGCTTAGGACAGGTCCTCAGCTGGTGTAAAGCAGTAAAAGCTTTTCTACTTCCATGCTGCAATGTAATGCAACATCAGCTGATGTGATGGAGCTGCTGGCAAAAGCTGTCTTCATCACCCACAAGGGAAACATTAATATTCCTTCACTAGAACTGAGATTTTGCCCACTGGGTGATGAAGACATCAGCCTTGAGGGTGCAGGTCTATTGCAGAGCTAGCAGCTAGTACCACCCAGCAGAGCTTAGAGCTGAAGGTGGTCACCTGCACCATTTCCACTCCAGTGTGCGAAAACCAGCTCCATGAAAGTGCTGGTAGAGCTGGGTCTCACAAAGTGTGATGGGTGTTCATTTTCCAGGCTGGCAGACAGTGTGTTTGCTGTCTCAGCTCATGGCTGCTGGGCCAGGCTGTTGAATGGTCCTCTTCTCTGCAACCCTCAACTTCTGGCAGGGAAATTTCTCATTTCCTTCTCCTCCACCATTTCCCACTGCCACCCTGGGGCCCTCCCAACCTTCCTGAACTCTTCAAGGGCTTCTTTGCTCCCTGCAAAGTTTAAGGATGCCCCAGACGCCTGCATCCCTCTGCTCCCCTGCTGATCTGGGAGCCTGCAAACTTTAGGAGATGCCTTACCATGAAGCAGAGAGGTGTCAGGGGACCCAGACTCTGCTCATGACCTGCTCAAGCACCTTCCCCACCTCCTCCGGACCCTTCCCAAAAGCAGCCATCACCTCCCTCCCTTTCTCAGCTTCTCCTCTCACCAAAATGAGATCTCCTGGGACTCATGCCAAGCAGCAGCAGCTTGCTTAGGCGGCTGCAGGTGAAAGCCCCCGTGCAGGACCTTTGCTGAGGTTGGCTGTGCTTGCTGCTGTCAGCCCTGCTTTGCTAAAAGTCCTGACAGTAAACAAAAGGCAGGAGAGAGAAGTGAGATGGGGTCGGACCTCACCTGTAGAGAGACACTACATAACACAGCAGAGCCTTGGAAATGTTTCTCGCCTGAGCTCACCTGCAGAGGGAGCTCAAGCAGGTCAAGTCTCTGCCCCGTCCCCGCCTTCCACGGAAACAGCCATTACCCAGGGAGAGGAGCCTGGACACTAGAGTCGCGGGGCAGAAAAAGGCACATACTCACTTGTTGCCAGACACAGAGAGATAAACTGAAGAGGGAGGACGAGGATGGGAACAGAGCGATGAACGTGGGCGGTGAGAGGCGGCTGGGAGCAGCTGGGGGCTGTCCGAAGCCATGCGGGGAAACAGGGCGGACTTCTGGGCTGTAACCCTACACTCCTCCCCTGCATCCCCTCAGCCCCGGAGAGTCAAAGTCATGGAGAAAAAGCAGCTCCCGATGCCACAGGCAGGCAAAACCTGCTGTAACAGAGCAGGCAGCAAAACTAAACCAGCGTGGACGGCACCAGGGTGTGAAACTCATGAGCCATGCCAGCTTCACCCTGGGAATGGTAAATATTGCCCTACGCCAGGTTGCTGCCCTGACAACCCGCAGCACTCGTTTTGGCACCTGGCACCCTTATACCGGTGCAGCTCAACTGACTTTAGCTGTTACCGGGGGGGGGCACGGAACACGGGGCTGGAAGGAGCCCAGTGTCTGAACAAGGCACGAAGGGCACATAAACCCTGTGTGCCAAGGGCTTTCTTCTCCCTACTAATCCTGCTGCGATTTCTAGCTGCAGAAAGCGGGCTGCCGATTGCCGCATGCTCATTAGCTGCTGTGTTTACAGAAGATAGCATTGTGCAGAAGGCAAACATGCGATGACGGGCGACCGATCCGCCCCCCTCCCCCCCCGCCCCCCCCCCTTTCTGTTCCCAAGTTAAAAACAGCAGTTCAGACAGACTCAGAAGAGATTTGCAAACTGGGCTTGTTTTCGGGGGGTTGGGTGCATTGGCATTACCCTGGGAAAAAAAGTAAATGCAAGGGGATGCATTGCTCTCCGGCAGAAAAAAAGTCACTGGGTGCCCTGTTGGGATTAAACAGGGATTTTCGCACAGCTGGACAAGGGTGATGAGAGCTGTTGCACCTCATTTCCAGTGTAATTGAACTCCGTTTATTTCAAAGGGATTTGGGAGCCCTGGAGGGCAATCCCTATCCTTTCATAGTGTCTCAGCATTTCCTTTCCAGGGGGAGTTGTGACTCTTTGCAGCCAGAACTGACCTTAGAGGATGGGGCAGTGCAGTGCCTTCCTGGAAGGAGCCAAAGTAAAAGTGCAGGAGCACAAACATTTGAAAAATGGGACTAATTTTCCAGGGGCGTGCAGGGGAAAGCAAGCTCAGAGGAGTGGTGGTTTAACCATTTTATTTTCATTTGCACTGGTAAGGTCCCTCTCAAAAACGTAGGGTGTAAAGCTCATGTGAGAAAAACACAGATTAATGAAAAGACAGTGGTTTGGGCTTCTCTTCATTAGCAATTACTGTCATCCATCCTCTGCTATACATTTGCATTACACTTGCCTCTGAGGCTTCACCCAGTCCAAAGCCTGTTGTATTTGCAACTTTTCTGACCTGGGTAGCTGGCAATAGCACCAAGAGGTGCAGAGATTAAATTCCTCCCACAAGGCCACGCATCTCTTTAGAAACTTTTCCCTTGGAAAAGCTCACTAGTAAGGCCTGTAAGTCCATTTGATTCAGGAAGGCTTGGTTCATAAGGAAACAGAACTGAGGCAAAAGTGTCCTTAGTGTCACTGGAGGCTACGCCCGATGGATACCCACTGCCATTGTGCACATGCTCCTTAGTGTCCCAAGGGAGTAGGTATGATGGTTTTGAAAAGGTCTTTCTTTCTCCTACAAAGCCAGCTGTTGACACCAGTTGTGACTGTGTTTTGGGGCCAGGACTGGGAAGGCTGGAAGGATCAGCCCCCCCCTTTCACCATGTCACGCAGCATCCTCAGAGCCTGTGAGATCCCTCAGTTCTGCATTTTGGATCAGGTCCTCATACGTGGTGGGGCAGTAGGCCTTGTACAGTTTTTCAGCCAGCGTGTTGCTGCCCGCGACCACAGCTTTCTGGTTGTGGTTCATGAAGTTCCACAAGTGCAGCCCATAGGAGTGGTTGAAATTGGGGCTTTTGTCCCACACCTCGTAGTACCGGCCCCAGGCTGGGTACGGTATGGGGTAGAAACGCTGGGGATTGAGGAAGGAGATGTTCTGGCAGCTGTGATCCTCGGTGCCTTTGAAATCTGTGAGATTGCAGATAGCTTTGAGCATCCTTGTCATTAAAAAGGGCCCCTGGTTCCCCCAGATGTTCCCATTGTACTTGAGAACAAAGTTCTCCATGCAGTCCCAAATAAATTTGTGGTAGGCAGGGAAGCCAAAGATCCCATTGCTGGAGAACTGCGACTTCTGTGCCGCTAGGAAGCTTTCCTTGGGGATGGGCCTGATGGATATGACATCTGTGTCCATGTAGATGCCCCCATACTTCCAAATGAGTGCCAGTCTGCTAGCGTCGGAGCTGATGTGGACCCAGTTCTTCTCCTGCTCCGGGATTACCTGCAGAGTTGGAAAGGCGAGACAGTGATGCCGCCAGCAGAGAACGGACCACATCCATCCATTGGATGCAAATGGCACCATAAAACTGCACCTGCACACCTGCAAATGTCACTGACTGCCTTTTCTTCCTCCAGCTATTGAATTTTATTGGAATAAGATAAGGGGGCAGTGCAGAGTAATGCTTTGTTAATGTAAATGAATGTAAGAACATTTCACGGGTATTTTGATGGAACCTACAATGTTAAATCAATGATACATGAATCATTGCCTGCTATTTCAGTGGGACACAACTCACTTAACACCCTCCCTGATCACTCCCACCTCTTTGAAACAGGCTGGAGGGTTTTCATTGGCACTGTTGGTATTTGGAGTAATTTTTTCTCAGAAGGAAGAGTTTGGAGGAAATATGCCTGCCCTGCACAGAGATGGAGTCAAACAAATTTGACAAAAGCGACTTGCAAGCACTTTGCCAGGAACTTCTTTCCAGGGTGGAGCTTCCAAGATCCCACCTTAGTTTTGCATATTGCTATTACAAAAACTTAAATCTCTCCTGCATCTTATCTACTGTGGGCTCTGTCGGTGTGTGGCAGCAATAACAAGCACTCATATGACTCGGGCAGCACATTTTGTTCAACCAGCTTCTGTTGAGCAAGATTATTAAGTGATGTTTTATCAAAAACGTATACAATCTATTTTTACCAATGTTTCGTTTGCCAAAAAATCTGATTCTCCAGATAGGGGGGAAAATGCTGATAATATGTTCAATAAACAGATAGATGAATACATTGCAAAACATGGCAAAAATTAATCTATTCTGAACCAAAAAAAAAAAAAATTACTAATTTCACATAGCCAGTCCTATGTTCCTCCATTCATTTTAAGCCTACTTCAGACACCCCCCCCCCCCCCCCCATTTACCTATTTTCCCCTTATAATAACACTCACCTGGTAGTACCACTGGAGCAGAGGGGTCTCCTGGAAGACAGTTTCCATGTGGAGAGGAAAAATGAAGACATTCTTCATAGAAGACAAAAATGAGAAGGCTGTATAACTGGAGTTCAAGTCCAATGCCGTGTTGTTCCTAAGTCCCTTCATGAAGAAGATGATGGGCCGGTCCTGGTAAATCCTGGCAGCAGACTCCACAGAGCAGGACACTAGTGGGGGCGGCTCCAGGCGCTCCGTCGTCTCCAGAAAGATGATGCTTTTGCCAAGGTTCAAGACCTGCTCAGGTGTCAGGAAGTGCTTGGACATAGGCATATAGGAGAAGCAGCAGCCAGAGAGCAGGGAGATCTCATACAAAATGCCCGAGACAAAGAAGAAGCAGATGCATATCTGGATTTTCTTCAACATTCTTGCTTTCCCTGGGCCTTTGGGGTCATGCCTCGGACATGGATGCTAAGGAGACACAAGCAACAGCAAAAATATATGCCAATGTTATTACTTAGAAGGACTGGGAAATAGTAGGACATGACTTTGGACACTGTAGCATGAAGGCAGTTTGGTGAAGCTCATGCCTTTCCCCCAGGACAAGCCTGGCAAGATGTCTCACAGTGGGTCTGCCCTGGGGGATGAAGTGCTGGGCGCCCGCCTCCTCATCCCCAGCCAGGCATGGGGGACCAGGAGAGGTCTTGAAGAAGGGACACGCAGCTATGTCTAATGGCACAGCTATGCAGTCACTGGGTTGGCAGAGGGGGAAGGACCAAGGGAGAGAGCAGGGAGAGCAAGGCAAGAAGGATCACTTTGCCCCATGCCAAGGCAAGGACCCCCAAGCCCATCCCTGGGGCAGGCTGGTGTAGAAAACTGTTCCCAAGCACTGCAGCATCGTGCTAACATGTCCTTATCCACAAGCAGGAGATGTCCAGGGGATTTGAAGAGCAAACCCTGATGTGCCAGTGCAATTAAGTGGCCCAAGGGGGCTGTGAGTGCCAGCAAGGGGGAAGGTCATGATTACAGTTTGGGATGTGTCAGCCAAAGCTAAAACATCAGCATGTAGGCACTGAAGTCTTTTTCCCAATTTGCCCACTCTGCTCACACTTCAGCCCCAAAAGCTGTGAGGGACTTGGGTCCTGCAGGGATGGGGGCTGCAGAAGGACCAGAGAGAGACACATATAAGGACAGAAAATGGATGGTTTTGTACAAGCTAAGAACGAGGACCTACCTGGATTAAAGTTCCAACAAATGTACATTTCCTGCTTGTTTTTTTGCCATCACAGTGGCAATCAGGTTCTCTTAAAGCCCAGCTCCCTGATGAAGACACCCAAACTGTTTGGAGCATGCAAAGGGATTTCTGAAGGCAAGAGACTGATGCACAGAGGAAAACTGGCTCTGCTGCGGGCTGAATCTCAGTCCCAGAAATGGTTTGGGGCCAATAGAACCCACCTAAAAGGACAAAAAAGGGACAAGTTTTAGGCAAGACCCATCTCATGCCTACATCAGCCCAGCCCAGCTCCTCATTCCTGGTCTCGCCATGACATGAGCCCGTACAGCACTGGAGAGTTCCTGCCAGTGAGAGGCAGGATTGAATCTTATCTGCATTGCACTGTTTGACAGGCTCATGACGCAAGGAAATTCTCTCCTGAAATGCCACGTGGTTGCATCTGAGCAGCCTGCATTTGCATTGCAGAGACCACAAGCCAGGGTCCAACAGAGGGGAGACACTTTGAATGACAACCCAATGTCCAAGCAACCCCTGGAGGAGTTTAAAGCTTGATGAATTAAAAGGAATGGGAGGAAATATGGCCCTGTGTACTCAGTTAATTAATGAGACGCACTACCACGTCACCCAACCAGAACAGAGATATGTCAGCAGCATAGCAAACCCCGTGGAAATTCCCCTGCAAGCGCTGAGCGTGTGCTTGAAGCTGTGGCAGCTCCTGATCCATTTCTGAGTTAGATCTCATCAAATTAAATATTAAAGCAATGACTGTTCCCATCAGTACAGCTTTCCATGCTGCATAGCAAATTTTGTTGGTTTTCATTGCCACTGCACAGAGTTTCTCATTAAACCCTGGGTTCCCACGACAGCATGGGAGAAGATGCCAGGGGTGAAGTGGGTGACAATGCTATAGCCACCAGGCACCACTGTGGCTGTGGGTATGATCTGCTGGACGAAGCCAGCAGGTTTGCAGCCTGCAGAGGACAGAATGCTGCTTCTGTGTTATTATTGTTGTTATTCCTTTTCCCACTTTCATTGTCTGAGTGCTCTGCAGGGGAACCCCTGCTGTGAGAGGCCGCACCCTGCACCCAGGGCCTCCCTGCAGATACTGAATTTGGACAGAAGACAGGGAACGGAGAGCAAATACAAGTGGTTTGGAAACAACTTGTTCCCAAGCCTGCAGATGAAGCAGCCTGTGCTGCAGAGCGCCGCAGCCCCAGCGATGTCCAGGTGCAGCATGAACACCCGCTGCTGAGCCCACCATGAGAGGGCTCAGGAAACAGCAGCAGAAGTGAGATTAAAATAAACCACATTACTTGAACTACAAAATTTCCTCCCACATTCACCTCCTGCTTTTCTCAGACACATGCTTCTCACTTACTCCAGCCATCTGAAAATAAAACAGAACAAAAAAGTTGTCTTCTGGCATCTCCCTCGCCAATCTCAGCTTAGCCAAATTTTCAGGCTTTTTTTTTCCTGGTCCCAGCTCCAACCTAAACCATGCCTGCCACTGTTTCTGTGCTGCTCCCATGCAGTCCAGGGACTGGAACTCCCTCCCTCATTTCTTCGCAATTTTAAAATCTTGATGCCACTCTCTTGGCAGTGTTTACTTGAAGCAGAAAACCCAGGCTTTGCTTTGATTAGAAATGGGACAATCAGGACATTCCCATTACCAGATTAATATTTCTTCTTTGATGGCCTAAAGATCCGATGTCTCAGGTCTTTACGAGCAGCCTAGCAAAGCTATGCTCGCAATAGCTGTTCAAATTTAAAATAGTCTGGGAGGCATTTTATTTGCAAATTGTGGGGAGAGAATAAGTAGACACTCCAACAGATACTGGCTCTGTGTATGACATTGTGAAGAGAAACGCGAATCTTCATCGTCTCATTCTGGGAAATTGTTTTGCTTGGTTGGTTTTCCAAAACCCCTATGTAACGAGTTATGAATTCTCATCACATTTGACCTGGAGGCTGCTGTTATCAAAATGTTCACTTCCCTGCTCAAGTTAAAAGGACTGCAGAACTGAATGTTAAAAATAAATCCCAGCCATTGAATAGATTACCCTGCTGAGTGGGTTGCTTTTCTGGATGCAGCAGACGGCATGCTGGCTTGATGGCCCATCTTGTGAAGATATTTCTTTTCTCAGGGCAATTTCAGTATTTCAAGTGCAGGATGAAAATGGGTGGGAGACTACAAGAGAGATTACTACGAATGTGTGATAATTCCTCTGAGGTGTCTGCGAGACACGTGCGGCGGGAAGGTACAGCAGGATTTTGCAGTAAATGCCACCAAAGGGAGTGAGTAAATCAACCTGCCGGGGTGCTCA
Source organism: Pelecanus crispus (assembly GCF_030463565.1). NCBI lineage: Eukaryota > Metazoa > Chordata > Aves > Pelecaniformes > Pelecanidae > Pelecanus > Pelecanus crispus. The sequence continues at coordinate 29,578,425 of NC_134651.1, read as the reverse complement.
CAGCCATGCACACCCCCTGCACATCACAGCCTGACCCCATGGCAAATGCTGCAATGGCAGCCTGGCCAGAGGGATCCCCTCCCAGGGCAGCCCATGGGGCACAACTGGCCCCAGAGAGACTCGAAACACGGGCTCAGCTTGCACAGGGACTCAGTCCTCTCCTCATTTGCCAAAAGGATTTTTTAAAATAAAAAAATAACAGCACCTGCAGCTTTCAGTTTGCACAGCCCATTAGTTCAGATTGGGTTTGAGTGTTAAGACTATCTAAAGCAAGTTACCTGCATTATGAATTACAGTTTATGCACCACAGGTAAATAATACACATATCACAGTCCTCTGGCAATGCCAAACTCCGCTGTCACCAAATCCTCATCCCCACAGTTTCTGGGCATCCCTTGAGATTCAAAAGAGACTCCCATCCTCTTGTCTATCCCCAAAACTGTGGCTTTCCACAGAGAACCAGGGGGTTTTGCATTTGGGTCTGCATCCATCCATCTGGGTGACTGTCTGTATTTCTCCTGGCAGGGAATAACCCCAAGGCAGTCCCCGTTTGTAACACACACATGGCATTGCTTGAACCCACACAGGTTTACTTTCATGTCTTTACAGAATCTTCTCCAGTAAATTACAGCTACAATCAAGTTAGTGCACGCGCATGCACTTCAAAGCCAACTTCCTTCCAGATTTAACACCAGGCACATGTGGAAACCTCTTTCAAATGGAAAACCTGTAGAAGAATATATCATATTCCTTGCAGACTGTGATTAATGCAGCCTTTCCAACCTCCAGCAATGCATACCAGCAAAGGGGCTTCTTACTACACCACTTCTCACCTGCTTACTGATTCTACAACCTGACATGTTTATAGAGATAAAGCAAAACTCACGTCTTGACTGCAGAAAGCTGGCAAAGCGTGCAGTCTGTTGGGAAGCAAAGCCAAGCTGAACCACACTGGAAGATATCCACAGCCGGTGCAGAGCTCTTTGCCTGTGCCAGAGGAGCTGCACTGCCTCTTCACTATCTTCTGCCCTGCCAGGGCTTGGAGCAGCCTCATGGCTTGCCCTCCACCAGCTCTGGTGTTTGCATTCTTAGTGTGCTGAGATAAGCCTGAGAAAGAGCTAGGGCTGTGTTTTCAAAGGTGCACACAGGAGCACATAGTGCAAGGTCCTTCGGGCAGCCAAATGTAAGCCTGGCCACTCTGTGAGGGTCAGGAGAGATGCGTGGGACTGAGTGGGTGCCAAAAGGCAGACTGTTGGCACCTTTTGGAGGTGGTTTACAGCATATTAAGCCTTTTCTCTTTGTATCTAGAACCACATTTATAGAGGCTACTTTGCACCATAGCTTAGATCTCTTTGCCCTATAGGAAAGAACAGCTATGTTGGAGTGGCACTGATGCTCTGAATACTTCCAAGGAAGGCAACAACAGGGTCTCCTACACAAACACATCCCAAATAACACCACACATCCTGAACTGGCTGTCTGACAAGCTTAGATGCCTGCCCAGCTCCCTGTTAGAGATCAAGCAAGCAGGGAGGTTTGCTGATCCATCAGAGGTTCTGCTTGTCCCCACACCCTGTGCCCAGGAGGATGCCTTGAGTGGTACAGGAGCACTCTCAGGTGTCCCCAGGATTGGGATGACCCACCTCAGGTTGGAAGGATCCCCCAGAGCTTTTGTGGCCCTGGGGCCTAAGGGGTATGAACTTCAGTGGCTGTCCTGTGCTGGGACAGCAGAATTTGTAAGGGAGAGGTGGAGCTGTAGCACCAAAGAGAACTCCCCAGTGCATCCCTCCTGGAGCCCTGACCTGTGCTGGACCAGCGCCACAGCCTGTGTGAGGAGACCAGAGCATCCCACTGGGGTGCAATCCCCAGCTCCTGGTCACTGACAGCAATCTGGCTCTTTGCAGCTCCCCTCCTGCTCCTTTTTCCCTTCTGATTTTTGGCAAGGCTATATATTCAGGGCTAGAAGCTTTGTCCAGCCAACAGGTGCCAGCAGCCCCACATCTTGCACACATGCAAGCATGGCAAAAACACTCATTTGCCACCTAGAAAACTACCTCTCTCCACCAACAGCAACCACTTAGTGCTTATAAGCCACCAAAAAGCACTCCGCTCATCCCCTCCACAGCTTGTTGTAGCAGCAAAAAGCCAGCTGCCTGCTCTTAAAAATTAGCCACTGAATATGTCGGGGCATGCCCGTTTGCTCCTCGCCAACTTAGAGGCACCCCACCTTGCCCCACTGAAGGGTGCAAAGGGCCTGCCTCCAGCTTTGTTTGCACTCACACGTGTTTCCTGCTGCAGAGAGCTGGCGGAGGATGCAAGAGTGGCTAATGTTGCCGCAGCCAGGCAGAGCAAACAGTCCGCACAGAAAGCTATAGAGATAGCTAGGGCTTAATCAGCAGATAGTGCCCTGGGCGACAACTCCAGGAGGGCTCCAGTTCCAAAGTTGTCCCTTGGGACGTAGGTGACGACCCCCCACGACCCAACACATCTCTCTGTGAGAAACCCTCTCCTTTGGCAAACACTCGGTCAGGTCCGTTGTTTGCAGTCTGACCTGCAAGGAAATAGGATGGCCAATGTCCAGCTCCAAAACCAGGAGCTCAGGTGTCTGTCGTTCAGGGGCTGTGCACAGGGCACAGCCCAGCTTTTCACCATCACCTTTCACTGTTTTGCTGTGCACTGCCAAGAAAAGTCTGGCTCAGCTTTCTCTATAACTCTTTTGAATAGGGAGAGACAGCAACTAGACCCCCGCACTTCACCTCTTCTGTTCTGGGTTGAGCAAACGCAGCTCCCTCGATCTCTCCTTGCACATCCTCCATAACCATCCTGGTGGCCCTCCACTACCCCCTCTCTAGTTTTCCAATGTCAGTGTTATACTGGGGGCCCAAAGCTGGACACAATAGCCACCTGTGGCCTACTAAGAGCCAAGACAAGGGGAGTAAACCCTTTCTTGCCCCACAGTGCTCAGTGTTGAGTAACACCTCTGCAAGACCAGCCTGAATGTTCACAAATACAGGGAGAAACGTGCCTGGATTTGCTCCCTTTGTACACTAATCCCTTTAGGCATCCTACTTGCTGTTGTTAACTGCCAGCATGTGTATCTTTTGGTATTTACTGAAAGCTTGTGTCTTTTTTTAGAATTATGTTGATCTGGTAGAAAACTCATTTGCTCCTTTCTTAGTTATTTTATCAAAAATCAATAGCTCTCTCTTGGGAAACAGTAAAACACTTATACCTTACATGCATATGGACAGAAAAGAAGTGAAGCTCATATCACTTTGTTGCAGAGGGACCCAGAGTTACACCGCTCAAATGCAAGCTTGTTGGTCAATTCAGAGGAAGGCGGCAGGGCCATAGGCACTAATGCACAGAGGAAAAAATATCAGAGGAAGGAATGCAAGGAGCTGAATTGTGCCAAATTGCAAGCAATTGTAAAGCAATATATTTGTGCTTAAAGGTTTCCATATTTATATTTCTAACACTTGCAGTGTCCATACAGCTTTAGACATAAAGCAAGTGCAATGACTAAAAAGGCAGCCAGCATATCTGCAATGGGAGTTTACTTTTATATGCCTAATTTACTTTGTTAAGCTTTTTGCAACTTCCCAGCTTGTGATAGCATCACACTCTGCAAACACATGTGCATTATTACAACCTTCCTCCACTTTAATTTACTCACCCTTTGCTATATTAATTTATACATCGACATATCAGGACTTTGGGGAACTAACTGATTTTAAGTGTTTTCTGCATTGGACAGCCTTCATTTTTTTATGAGGCGTTGTTAACTGAAGACATGATGTTGTCAGCACAGTATAGAGGGAGATGGTTTAGCCGGGGGTGCTTCTAAATCTGCCTTTACATCACAAAGGCTTTTTGTCCAGTATATCAGAGTGCAAACACCATTAGGCCTTGGGGGCCTCACTTGGCAAAACCACTTTCTAAAAATCTCCTCCCACTAGAAACAGCACTGTTACCTCTGACTGGAGCCAGTGTAAACTACCAGTTTAGATACTGAAGATTAGATTTCAGCCACCAAGATTCAGGCTGTGTCAATCCTGCAGTCCCTGCAAGGCGAAAACCCCCACCAAGCAGAGCCCGTCAGCAATTTGCAGGCTGTTAGCATGCGAGCAGGGTGATCCAGAGCAAATCCACCCAGGTCCCATCCACTGCTGTAAGCCTGGTTTTGCTGGACCCCAGAGCTCCCAGCCCCTAAAAAAGAGAAACACTGGAGACTGGTAAAACTCCAGCAAGTGGTTGCTTTGCCTCTAAGAAAAGGGGGTTTTATAATAAAACAAACATTTGTAAATGCTCTGTTAGCACAGTGCCCTGAGCACATTGATCCCTGCCCTCCCATGCTCTGCTCAATGAGGACAGAGCGGCTGACGCCATCCCCTGAGTAATACCAGAGGGGAAACGCTGCCTGCACTGCAGGGTGAGCAGGCATGCCTGATCCCACCGCTGTCATCATGAGAAGGTGAATCCAAACACACAGCAGGGCCAGGATTGGGCGCTGAGCAGTGATGGATGCATGTCTGGAGTAAGTGCATTAGAAATCCACAGCAAAAGTCTATCAGGAAATCATGCTTGATTATATTACCATTTTGTGGACAGTCAGCAACAAGAACTTTCTATATTCATTAATTCATCAGATTCATATTTCAAAAATCATAAATGTTGTTATCATTATTGGAATGAATTTCTCTATTATGTACAGAGTGGTTGTAACTACTTACTGCCTCCAGCACAGGAACCACCTAAAGAATAATACAAGCAAATAATATTTCTGTAGTGGTTGCTACAGGGTTGTGTTAGGTTTTTTTTAAGTGAGAAAGGTATTAACCAGAACAACAGCAACAATCATAATAGAAATAAAATCATTATAAGGTTGTGTATAACACTACCATTTTTTTTCAGGTAAATTTAGTTTGGGGCACATGACTTGTGCTTCTGTGAGATTTTTGTTGATTTCTTGGAGCTCTGCCTCTAATAACAGCTTCACACTTTCTGCATGCTTTATGCTATGTACAGAGGAAGGAAAGCAAAACAAATCTCAGCAGAATGACTTCCTGAGCCAAAGATTGCAAAAGAGGATGACAAGGCTGTTTGCTTCAAACCCCTTATCGACACCTATTAGCCCGTTTGTTCCCATGGCCCATGTGTGCCGCGTTGGCTTGTGTACTTTGGAGGTAGGGCTTTCCCTGCTTGTGGGTACCTTCAGTACTGTAGGTTTTATTCACACAAGCTCATCCATAAACCGCTGTGCATTGAAAGAACAGAGGAGATGAACCAACTGACCATAAATTAGGCACTTGCAAGCTAAATCTAGATAACTAGTGGATAGAGTGGATCAGCTGTGATAGATGGCTTTCCTCCAGCTAGCTGACAGCATGGGGAGTTGAAAAAAGGCAGAAAGAGCTGTGGAGCTGCCTGGGAGGCACTCCAGTGACTATGCTAGCATGGACCAGTCTCCCCTGCCATCACAGAAGGATTTATGGTAGAAGTAATAAGTCCCTCCTCACCCTAGTTATTTCCTCCCCATGGTGATTAGCAAGTCCCCTCACTGCCTCCATCAGGCTCCATCCTGACCTCCCTTTTCACATGATCAACAGGGTGCCTCTATCCAAAGAGCTGCCATAGCATTGTACTATAGAAAATTAGCAAACCACAATACTTTCCAAGAGGCCAAATCTAGTTGTCAGCATATTTTGACATGAGTCCAATAGGATGGATTCAAAAAAGATGGGATCCCACCATGCCAAAATACAACATTTGGTTGAGCATCTGCCAAAACAAAACTAGCAGACTGCTGGGAAGTCTGCATTTTCCAGGTTTTTTTTTAGGTGTGCTCAGTGGCAAAGAGGATCATTGTGAGCATCTTCAGCTCATCAGCCTATGTGAGCAAGTACCCATTGATAGCTGGAGGGGATATTTATTACAAAATGCTAGGCAAAATTCAAAGTTACAGCCCCAGTGTGATGGCAAGTTGCTCTGCTGCCACACTATAATTATCTCAACATATCCCTATCCAGAATTCAGGATTTCCCCTGCAATAATGTGGAATAATTCTGCAAGTTGCAGACCCTTGGTCTGTTGCAACAAGGTGGAGGAACCAGTCACTTCCATGTTACCTTCATTTCAGACATGCCATCTCATTATCTGATGAGAAGAATTAGAATTACATTTTGGTGGCTAAAATTCATAGGAAACTTGCCCTCATTAACTCTGCTGACCACCTGTGCGTCCATGACATCATAGATGGTATAAGAACTTCTCATGAGCAACGCTCTGCACTGGCACGTTTAGAGGAGGACCTCTTCTCTCCCAAGGGTAAGAATAACTTTTGCAAATACTTGGGGGTTGCAGAGGTATCTTTGAGACATGAAGATCTATCCTGCATGCAGCCATCCCTTCTTGCCTTCTGGCCCCTCCCCACCCCCTTCAGAAATTTGTGCTGAGGTGAGGGACTGAGATAGGCTCCAGATCTCCAGAACAGGGAGAGCAGATGGAGAGATGACAGGAATGGACAAAACCAGCAGGACAGCAAGAAGGTACATCTTCAAAGTCAGGGGAAGGCTAGAGCCAGACTAAGCGTGACCGTACACACATAAGGGAAAAAGAAAATAATTGAAAGTTTCCTTAGTAAAATATATAAAAGTAGGCAGAAAGGAGGACAGCCAGCCAGAAAAGCAGGACCAGGCTAAAGGGTAATCAAAGCATTCCCTCCAAATTAAACAGATGATTAGTTTTTGGTGGTAAAGGTGATGTGGATTAGGGAGTGAAGGCAGACATTTACCTGGAATAAGAGGGAGGGGAATGAAAGCAACCACATCTGTGGTGAAAGCAGGACCCTGGAGGGGACCCAGATGAAGCCTGAGGGGTTGGGGAGGTCCCCATCCCATTTGGAAGGCAGCCGCACATGGTGTGCAGAGGGGAGAGCAGAGATTTCTAATGAGTCTTGTGGGTCAAATGGCACTGATTGAACCCCTGCAAGCAAATGGATTATAAGGAAAATACGGGAAGATAAGGAAAATGAAAAGCATGAGCTAGCCAGCTATGGATGTGTTAACCTGGTTTTAGTTATACATGAGATTGTAGGACAAATTCTGAAGGAAACATTAATTAAAGGCCCTGAGAAAAATGAGATAAAGTGCAACACAGGTTTACCAAAGGCAGTTTGTGCTAGACTGTGCTGACATCTTCCTTTGATAAGATAATTGGTTTTCCAGACAAGGAAAATTTGGTAGATCTTATCTATCTGGAGTTCAATAAAGCATTTGATATGGTGCCGCATGGGAAATTATTAGTGAAGCTTGAGAAAATGAGAATTAACAGAAGAACTCTGAAGTGGAGAGAGCAGGTGCTGGCGCAGAGACAGCAGCAAGATTGTTACAGGGGAAATGGGACCAGAGACAGTTTGCTGGTGGGTGTCCGAAAACCCTGTCTTGAGACTGATCCTGGTAAAGGCCCTCCATCTCTAAGGCTGGGAGCCTTAGGTGAAGTTTGCTTACTTGCCTGGATTTTCCACAGTGTGACTCGTGCGCTGGGTGTTCACGACCTTGAGTGCTGTGGACGGGAGCATCACTGCAGACTTTGTAGGGATGCACCTGCACCATGAGATGGCAATGTTGTTCCATGAAAGAGCATCCCTCTTCTTATCTTCCAGCTCTAGTTTTCACTGTCTGGACACATTTCAGTACGTACTCCAAACAATATCAGTGGTTGCAACTGTGAAATGATGATGATGGTGGAAGCTAAATCAGTCCCTGCGTGGCTCAAACAATGTGGCTCTGGACAATCTGCCTTAGTGTTTTGAGGCTGAAAACATGCAGGTGACGTGGGAAGGGAACACGTTTAAATACATCAGATGAGAAACAAGGCATTGCTATCTTCACTGCAGATCCAGTCTAAATAACCTTTCCCAGTTTACAAACAAAACCCCCAACCAACCCCAAATCAGGCAGGGTAAGTGCAAATGCGTGCGCATGTGTGCATGGCAGAGAAAGGGGGAGAGGAGGAGACAATTTTATATAGAAATAAAATCTGCTTATTCCTTCCCTGTATTTTTAGCTTAAATTACACCCAAATGCCATCTGATCAATTCAGCTGAAATGAGCCCTTAATCCTAATAAGTCTTGATCACCTTTTTAAACCTTGGGAAACAGCAGGGAATGTGTTTGTGTTAATACTTAACACCTTGATTCAAATTTCTTTGGCATGTATCTAACTTACATAAGCATAAAATGCTCCTGTTAATATTAAACAAGAAATTGGAGAGGGCCAAAGAAATGCTTTGGGTTGCTTTTTCTCCCTGTGCATCATGTCTGATTGCTCCAGCTCCTTTCTCAAATGGGAAGGTATGGAAGGTACATTCAATCTTTATGAATTCACCAGTTAATGCAGCAGTGGATTCCTTTGCCTGGGCTGAGCTAAATACACCCCATTCAGGCCCTTTCTGTGTACTAGAGATGTTTGTTTGATCTTTTCTGCTTTACTTTAGATTAAAACAAGAGGCTTCTGAAGACACCTAATAGGCAAATAGCTGATGCTGAGTTTCACCTGTGCTGACAGATTTAGCCAAGGATAGGACTCATTATTTTATTTAATTCATTGAAAAAAGCTTGGAGGCACTCATTATTCCTCAAACCTAGAACAATTTTGTCAGTTTTAATAAGTCTTTGGGGGGACTTTTAAATATTGAATTTGCCAAAGGATGCTGTTTCAGAGAAACATTGGTATTAGCAGTCCGCTGTAGCCCTTCATTCAATTGTTAGCCATTATGATGCCTCCTGAATGTTGAAATTCATGCATTATTATTGTTACTTTCTAGATTTCTTACCTTTTTTTAGTACCGGTGCAATCACTTCTTTGCCAGTGGTAGCCTACACAATAAAATTGTTTTTTTCTCTCTCTCATTTTACAGCTACCCAGGAATTTCTTTAGGTCATCTATCACTAAATTATGGATTAGAGTTGTAAGAGAGGAAGGGCTGGCAGGCAGAATCTCTTTTTATAGTAGTCTTGCATAAGCCTGGCCCCAGCTGCTCCAAATTAGTGTGGACCCAGTGGTGTAAATCAAGATGTATTCATTTGAATGCAGCTGTGATTATTTTTCCCAGCTGAGTGTTTGATGGGGTGGCTTTTTCTGGTAACCTGCTCATCACCCTTTGGGCTTATCAGTAGACCTGGTGTTGAGAGTGCTTGTGATGTGTCAGCTTCCCTGGCCCTGATGGGAGAGGAAAGATGTGGGAGAATCCTGAAGGTGGTAGCATTTCCATTGCTAACCATGAGCAAATTTACTGTCAGCAGCAGTGAGAGCATCTGAAAAAAAGGGATGATGCTGGAGGTGTCCCCATGGAGATGTGGTTAACTGTACCAGGGAAGGTGATGGGAGGCACCAGGTGTGCACTTGCAAGTGGGTGTGAGGATGGGGATGAAATGAGCAGTGTAAAACTTCCTGTACTGGGAAATAAAGCAGTTAGAAAAGAATAAAAATTATCTTAGCAGCCTGCTTTGCAGCTCAGTGCTCAAAGGTGTAGGCCAGCTGGGGGGGAGACCACTCTCAGGTCTCCAGCTCAGCTCTCTTCTGGAAAGACTGAATATAACCCATAGGGAGTGTGTGTTACCCTGCTCCCTTCACCTCCAAAGGAGGGTGGAGGTAAAACTTTTGCAGGATCTTAATTTCAAAGGGATACATGGAAATGGGGTTCCCCTCCTGGGATCCACCCGAAAGGCCACACCAATCTTGCACCCTTGACGAATGTGAGTCTGAGTATTTGGTCTCCACCTTCTACACATTCTCCTGTAGGACCAAACACTGGCTTTGTAAATTCTTTGGAGCTCCATCCTACGACACCGCCTTACACCTGGAGCACTGTGTAGATCCCACATTTGGTTGTGTGGATATCCCTCCTCTTGTCAGCAATTTCCTTACTGGAGTCCTGCAATGACTAAACAGTGTTAGAACTTCCCCTCCCATTTAGCTATAAATAAAAGGATCAAGGTCTTGACCTCTGGAAACTTACTGTGACCCCATCATTGTGCAACCATGCCCAAAACACTGTATTAAACTGGCAGGAAACATAAATCTGGGAGGAACAAATGAAGACCCCTAGGGCCACCATTCTCCATAGCTGTCTTGTTAACATGATCTAGGAAAGACAGGGGGCCCTTAAAAGAAAAAAAAAAGCAGAGATAATAAGTGACTCATCAAAGTCAGGGAGAGACAGAATATTGTCAAGGAGGTGTTACAGTGCTGGATGAAGTATTGCAGAGCATTGCACTCACAACCGAGCACCACTGCCAAGGGGACTGGGGGTGCAGTTATCCCTCCAAAACTTCAGTGACCTTCATGGCCCATCCAAAATCAGCATCACTGTTAAAGGCAATGAAAGGTCCCATCCTGTGACCCATTCCTCTTCTCACTGTCAAAAGCAGAGTAGAAGTGAAAGCCATTTTGTTTTGTCTTCATGCCAGTAGGGACTGAACAGCTTGTGAACAGTGTGATATTAGGGTCTCTCACTCATTTAAGAGGCCTGAGATCAATATTTTACAAGAGGCAGGAGAACTTTCAAAGGCACCCAAGGTGGCTGGAGTAGAGGGCTGAGGTGTGAAAAGCTGCCTACGGGATTTGTATACCCAGTGCTGATTGAAGTGGTTGGAAATCTGGAGTCGAATACAACAGGCAGCATAAACATCACAGCTCACGCTGCCTTCCCAAATACTCAGGGGTTGGTACTCTCAGGGGCAATGAGAAAAGCCATGGGTTGTTCTGTTGATAAAATTAGCCTCTGCCAAGTCCATGTGGATCCTGACATTGGAGATGGGACTCAAAACCTTTTGGTGATGAAGGTGGCAATGACAACGGTTTTGAGTTCGACTGTGTTGTCTGCGATGGCCGATAGGGTGGCCGAGCCTGGCACGCCCAGACAATTGTCCAGGTGGGGATGGTCTGCTCAGGAGGCCTTGGTGGCCAGGCCCATCTGCCGGTGGATGACAGCAAACCAGAATTAGATGCAGCAGTGAGTCTCAGGTCCCAAAACTTGCACGTCCTTGCTCTTGACCTTCCAAAATGACTGGCAGATGGATGGAAAAATTGCATGGGACAACAGAGAGCCAGGTAATGATTTTAAAACTGTTTCCAAGCCTGCTGCTTTGTCACAGTTCTCAGATACTACAGGACAGAATTACACTGGCTTTCCAGGTAATGCAGGCACTGATTTACCCTAAAATTGTATTTTGGCCACTCACAATGCTGTCGCTGTCCCACCTGCCGTTGGGGATCCCAATGGCACCAGGAATCAGGTGGGTTCCCATTGCGTTCATCTGTCAGTGAGGACAACATGCCAAGAATGGATTAAACCTCGACACCAGAGACCTCAGGAGCCCTGGTACCAGCCTGTGTCCTTCACTAATCCTATTCTCTATTAATTTGTTATCCCATTTACACCTTGCACATTTCTTTCTCTCACTGCTGTGCTATCCTGAGAGACTTCTGGGGACCTTGTAATATGGTATTTTGTTGTTAAGAGTGTAAGCCAGCAACCTCTTCTCATCTGAGCCTAGAAATCTCTTGATAGAAAGAAAGAAAACTGCTGCTTTGTTTCTTTCAATCAATACTATCCATTAAGATCTGTGTCTAACAGCTCCGAGTCCAAGTGAATAACTGAATGAGCTACCTCCTGCTCTCTTAAACCTTTGGAAATAGTAAATGCTCTTCTAAAAAGAACAATTTGATATCCCAGCACTGTCTGGACCAGGCAGAGGGACAGCTTTGCTCTCTGATGTATGAAAACAAAATTGCTCATGATTTTCAGAGAGAGCAATGGAGGGCAGAGAGAAGCATGCCCCTGCTTCTCCAGAGAGCCCCACAGCGCTGGGTGAGATGTCAGCTGGGGTAGACTTTCCCTCCTCGGTACTCGTGCACTGGTATGTCAGAATTTGCAGGGGGCATAAGGTGTAAAATCTCCAGTATCAAGACATCAGTGGTGGAAATTGTGCAGTTTCATGAACTTTAGGGGTTGGCTGTGAGCTCAGCCTGGCCTTGCTGTGCTGGCTGGGAGGTGTGGACTGTGGCACAGTAGGGGATTACAGGGAATATGGTCCCTGTGTACCTCCCAAGTACAGCCGTTTTCAGGCTATAGTGCACCCACAGCATGGGCAGGATCCTGCTGCACTGTACCCACACTAAAAGAAAGAGGTTTCTCTCCCCAGAAGGGCTCAGCTAAAGCCTCAAGGAGCCTCGTGGTTAGAAATCTTCTTCTCATTCCTATCTTAAACCTGTCCAAGTCCAGCTTATACACAGTTATCCTTGTGCCTATTAACAACAGGTGCAATCAATATTAGTGCAATCAAAAGTAGTACTGATATTGGTGCCCTTCTTCTCTTGGGAACCCTGAAACAAACTTTCTGCTTTAAGCAGGGAACCTGACAGCAAAAGACCAGGTTTTCAGTCTAGGATGGCAAACCCTTCAGGTGATCCTGCCATGAAACCATACATGCAGCCCTCGAATGTGTCAGCTAAGGGATTCATGGTAGAGGCAGGCAAATACTCATACATTGCACAGGCAGCTGCAACAGAGTATGTCTCCCTGTCAAAATTTCAGAGAGAAACTCCAGCCAGAAACAGGCTTAGAAAAGGCTAAGAGGGTGATGGCAGAAATGGAGAGCCTGTCTGAGAAGAGGTTGGTGCCTAGAGAAACGTATTCACTAAGCAGTGCCTGCTGCAGTGCTTTGCAAAACATGAGGAGCTATGAAACAGTTTTGCCTTCCCACCTGCCAGCCCATGGAGTGTGCCACCAAGTGAACAGTAACTGAATGTGCTACGGGAATGTGATCTGTGTTCATTATTGATCTGAAGGTTCATCGGCTAGCGTCAACATGATCAATACTTTATTATTCCACCAATCGATTCCTGCTTTTTTGTGAACTTTACCCGATTGATATACATTAAAAAGTTTAGCAGCATTGATAAGGTTTAAATCATGAGCTCTAGGCGGAGAAGAAAAAGAAGCCGTTTAAAACACAGAGCTCCTGGCACTGCAATATCTCAGGTGCAGTGAGACCTTGCAGGCGGATACTGCTTGAATAACCTGGGGTGCTCTTCTCTCCAGGCTGGACAGGCTAATGACCTCTTGGTCACATAAAGCCTAATTAGAGCTAGACCCTGCATTGGAATAAGGTGAACAGCTTCAGGAGGGTTTGTGCAGGCAAAGTTGCTGGGGCAAACAAGAGTCAGGAGGCTGTTGCTCCCTGACCATATCACTTGGGGGCCCTTCCTGTCTGTAGGGTGCTGCTTGTAGGGTGGTGGTAGTGGGCATGATGCAAATGGAGAAAGAGCCCTACACAATGAATTTCAGTGTTGCAAGACAAGAAGTCCCCATGACCTGCCCAGGGAGATGAAACCAAAGTGCTGTTTGGGTTGTACACGGTGCATTTTCTCACCATCCCCTCTGCACACCCAGTGCAGTGTTTTGTTCTTGGAATTTCACACTGACTCCCCCTTCTTTTATCACAGGCTCTGAATTGCTCTGGCTGCACATCTTCCCACTGCTTGTTTGCAATACCCCCTCATCTGCAAATACACGACAGGGGTGAGCATGGGAATTTTGGTGCTGAAGGCTGGCCACAGACATGTGGGGTATAGGGCTACTGCTAAATACTCATCTACCATGCAAACCAACCTGGGAACACTCCACTTTAACTGGTGCCCTGGTAACCCCAATGGCCATGAAGGCTATTTCCCACAGGTGCTGTTTCAAAATTACTCTCCCACTTTATAAACAGGTGCTGGTTGTCTCTTGACTCTAATGAAGAGTCACATACCCCTTCTGTACAGCCTGTTTCTGGCTTCAAAGGCACCGCAGATGTGCATGAGCCTATCCTCAGAGCGTGGCATCCCTATGCACAGCATCCGCCCTGGCACTTCTTAAATCCCAGCCTGTGCCATCCTCTGGTGTAGTCCTGGTAAGGATGTCATCCTTTGGACTATCCCCTTCCCTCTGATGGTTATCAAGGCAGGAGGAAAAATATCAAGCTGCTTTAGGAAAAATAAAACACACACACACATATATATATATTACCAAAAGTATCCTGATTAAAACTGATTTTATAGCAGGATGTGAGCTGCAGCTGGAGTCAGCATCCGATTTGCTGGCCCCTGCTCTCACCGAACTACTTGTATATTATTCACAGTTGTAAATTGCTTTGAGATTTCTGGAAGACATTAGAGCGGATAAAACCCTATTTCTCTGCAGTCCTTTTAAATGTCCCCATGTAAAATCTATTAACGTTCAGAGGGATGCATGGGGATGAAAGGCAGGGGAAAAAAAACCCTATCACTAAGAGTATGCAGTGCCCCAAGCTTCATGCAATTTTACCTGAAAATGAAGCTTTTGTCAGTGTCTTTTCTCCATGGGGCTTTTCCATTCCTTGATGTAATCTGAACATTTTACTATTTGTGTCATTACTGAACAAAAGGGTGAAAATGTGATTTTTTTTTTAAATTAAAGGGCTTTTTCCCCCCCTACAGAAATGGTAAAAGAATATCAAATTATGGCCTGACAAGGTACACTTCTGAAAGAGAATCACCAGAGTACAGCAGATCTATATCTTATCTCTCTATGAAATTGCATGTCTGTGCAGTAGCATTGTAACAGATTTCAGCTGGGCATAAATTTGTAGCATTGCAGGGTCTAAATAGGAAGCTTATTGGAGCCTAAATTGCAAGTGAACTATGTATGAACCAATTTCAATAATAATGAGCTGTTAGCCATGCAGTCGCAGAATATTAGCACAAGGCTGTGGGTGAGATTGTGGGGAGCTATTCTGCCCTCCATGCAAGCCCCAAAATTGTATTAGCCTTTGCCTGGAGCTGGGACAGGGATGAAGGGACGTGTGGTTCTTCTCACCATAGCTGGAGTCCTTCTCAGCCAGGAGGTGGGTCCCTGGAGGCAAAGGGTAGCCCAAGATGGACAGGCTGCTGCTTCTGCCTTCTATTCACCCCATGAAGAAGCAACAGATCATGCTTTTTCTTTTTTTTTTTTTTTTTTTAAATAAGAAATACTAATTTTCAACAGAAGCAAAGGGAGGTACTGTTCTGGTTGAAATATCATCAAAACTACATCAAAACTACAAACTTCTTTTGTCTAGACTTATGGAGGTTCCTCAAAGACTCAGACATTCACCTGAGGAGTGTGATTAGCTAAGGGTGCTGCTTTTATTAAATATCAAACAAATGCTTCCTCCTCCTAATGCCATCTCCTTGAGCCTGAAGTCCTAAATATATTGCATATATTTAATTGGTGGGTTTTGTTTTGATTTTGCTTTCATGATGTATGTTTTGAGTAATTCATTCAGAGAGGAAATATTTTTAACAAATATTTTTTTTTCAAATGATGGTTGGATTACTTGCTTTGGTGTTCATAAATAGCTTTTCTCAATAATAAGGTTGCATATATGGTTTAACAGAGCAAGCTGTTGATTTATGGTAACATTAAGCATGTACGTGAACTTACATTTGAGACTGATAAGTATGAGTCTTTAATATGCGCATGCATCATTTTTATGTTTCTTTTACAAAGAGGTTTTGAGTTGTGTGCGTATTATAAAATTACACTGAAAAGAATGCCTGCAGTCTGCATGGGAGCTAAGGCTGTTGAGGGGTAATGAAATATGCATTTTCTGGTATACTGTGTGCAGGTTTGCTATGGGAGCAGTATAAAATTTATGATATCCTGAGCTATTCAATTTCATGGGTTTTGAGAACTTGGGCCTTGTAAATGCTGTTACTGATAACTGTTGAAGCAGTTGTTCATTTGCAGCTTTAACTGCTTTTTTAATGACCAAGTTTTATTGTTATTGTAATTAGTAAATTACCTGTTTTTTGATTTTGTGCAGTTTTCCCTCCACATTTTCAGCCTGGTTTCTTAAGGCAGTGAGGTTGGCACACTGGCTGGCAAGCTGTCCTGTAACCCTTTCTAAACTGTGGACTATTTGAACCAACATTTGGGTGTGCAGATGATGTCTCCAACATAATTAAGTTCCTGCAAGCCTTGTGAAAATTGCTAACTGAGTAGAGGAGGGGAAAGACTTCAACCACTGCCACCAGTAAGGGGAAGGGTGGCAGGATTTGGCCATTGGGTTAGGAAGCAGTTGGCTGCCCACACCAGCTTGAAGGAACTGGCCAGCTAAACTCATCCCGCAGGTGGATTTCTAACAAAGATATTTAGGTGATAATAAATATGAAGTCTTTTCCCTTCAACTCATAGTAGATAAAGTTAACTGGGAGAAGTGTGGTTTTGTATATGGGAAGGTGGTTGTTAGAAATTATCAGATGTTTTAAGAGCAATTGTTCTCTGCCCACCCATTTACTCCCCTCTGGAACATTACTTTCGCTTTTTGGTTCTCCTCCTTTTCACCTCTATTTCTTTGTTTCTTTGCTTTCTTCTCTTTCTCTCCATTTTGTTCAGCCCAGCAACATGCAGTCCCTCCTCCCATCCTACTTCTATCTCTCTCTGCATCACCTCATTTAGTCTACCAAAGGAGTGTTTGTGTGGGGGCATGTAAAGCATCATGCTACTTTAGAGTTGATACTTTCAGGTGACTGATGAAGATGGTTCACATCCCAGCATCATAATTTCAGATGCTCTGCAAACTCAGAGACATTACCTTACCGCAAATACTTGCTGCCTACAGCTGGACATGGACCCATGGGCTGTGGGTGGAGAAGCCAAATGAAAGCTTGCAGCCTTCGAAGCCTGTCCATGCCATCACTGTATGACTTGTTCTGGATGCAGCTCATGGGACAAACATCCAGCTAAAAGCCTTTTTCTTTTTTTTTTTTTTTAAATTACATGTTAAAATAAGTAGTTGATGGGGTTGCTGAATGATGAACCCAAGAGGGGAAGGCTCAGCAAGGTGAACCTCTTCCAGCCCTGAAGACCTCACACAAAAAAAGGAGCAAACAAGTTGATTTCACACCTTGAGTCAAGACCCAGACAGACACAAGGGGTCAAGACTTGGAGCTGAAGCCTCCCTAAGGAGACATTAAGGAGCCTGTCAACATGGTCTGGTACTTCAGACCATCAACTTCATAAGCTCTCAGCATTTTCACAGGGAAAGGTGAGGATAATGAGCTGCATAAGCACCAAGAGGAGCAGCAGCAGGAAGGAGAGGAGGTTTCTCCAGGTGTAGGGAGGTGGGACGACCGATAACACTGTGATTTCCATTAATGTTTTCAGTGAACACAGAAAGATGCTTTCTCATTTGAGCAAAGGCCTTGCTAGAGAGTCAGGACATGAGTAACCCAGTTGATGCAGTGCCACATAAAACACATGAAAAAGGGGGTAAATACCCCTATTGCATGAGTCACACCTTTGTTGCTAAGCAGGAAAGAAAGCACTCGTTACTGTAAAGCCTTCTGGTGAAGAATAGCATCCCAGTGACACCACAGGACTCAGTGTGGGTGGACAGTCAGGCTCAGAGAGCTAGGAACTGAAAAGACCATCAGGGAAAAGCTGAGGAAAAGGTGGGGTGAGGAGTCACAAGCACTGGGATTTTGTAGGCTTTTCTTTTGTTGCCATTCTTAAAAACTAACAAAACCCTAAAAAAAAGCTGCATGGTTTTCCTTTTTTTTAGGTTGATAGGAACATGCTCTCCTTAATGTCATGAACCACTCTTGCGCATTCTGACCATCAAACCTACAATGCATGGGCCACACTATCACTGACCTCCTGGCTTGTCCCTTTGGGATGGCATGCCATAAAGTGTCTGTCAGGGACCATCTGAGGCTTGGTAACAACATAGAAACACCCAATGTAGTAATCTTCATTATGGATTTGGAAAAAAGCTCAAAGTAATATGACTTCATCTGCAATGAAGGAAACAGTAATTACACTACCTGGACCATTTTTTAACAGTTTCAGCTATGAATTTGCATAAGCTGTCTGCATTCTTACTTACCTAAAGACAAATTTCCTCAAGCATTCATCAGATATGATGGTTTAATCTCATTATTAGTGATTCATAACACAATTTTGTACAGTTAGGATAGTGAAAATAATGTGTGTTATTAGCTTACGGGGACATCAAACAACTTTTCCGGTCAACTTCTACACCAGTTTCACATAGGCTGTGGGTCCTATGCATTCATGTAGCTTAAGCTTTCTACAGTTAGCTGGCTGGGTGTATCATTGGGGATGATTTTGATGTTTTTATGTGAGGAGAAACACCCCTAAAGGATGATTCATCCCATTGTAAGACAAGGCGACCTCAGACAGGTGAGAAATCACCTATTACAACTCTTAAATCTCCAAGGTGCCTAGGCCTCCAACCAAACCAAAGTATTCCTATCAACATCAAAGGTTTATGAACATGTCTCCCAAAAGCCCCAATTGTTGGGGACTGTGAGGAAGCCCAGACCAGTTCCCAGAGGCAGGTCTTCGACAAGGCAGAATGGAAAATAAATCAGAGCCTGTGGTCTGGTGCTGGGTCGGATGATGAAAAAGCTTTTCCTGGCTGTCCTGGAGGAAGGATGCCCGGGAACGGTGCCTGTTGCGCTCTCCCACACTTCAGCTATACCTGTGTTTCTTGCCAGGAGCATACTCGTCTGATCTTCTCTACTATAATCCTCCCTTTCATTTTCTGAATTATTCCCAAGTGGTGTAATTGGGGAATATCCTCCACTCAAGGGGTATTAGCTGTATGCATTGGCCTTCACTTGTTTTTGGTATGCTGCTCCAGGCAACGTGGAAGAACCTGTGAAATGCAACTGGTAAGTGCATTTTTCAGATCTTTTTCAGAAGCGTATTATTCCAAAAATAAATTCTTTGTGGTTTTTTTTTTAAAACCAAGCACTGGGTTCCAGCTCCCAAAATATACCACAGCTTGTCATTTGAAGAGAGCTTTGGAAATGAATGGAGCACTGATCACAATTAGTACAAAGTAATTTAAAATTATTTGAAGGGCTTTCATAACATGAAGTGTTCCAATAATTTGTAATTACTTAATGTTTCACCTGCTCTGAATCCCATTTACTTCTCAAATCAAGCCCTTGAAGGGCTTTGAAGTGGCACATATCAAAATGAACAGGGTAACCTGGAGTAGCTGCTAATTCTAGAAGCACTTCTGTTGCTCCTGCATAACAACAAGGTTTTTTTTGGATGCAATACCCAAATGGTCACTTACAGATTATCTGCCAAGGTGGGCAGGAGAGGCTTAGGTAAGGTATGGGATGTCTGAATGCAAGCAGGGTGGGCATCCCATCACATGGCAGCTGTGGGGGCAGCAGCAAGCATGGGAAACATGTTCTGCAGACCACCTCCAGAGGGGGTGATGCAAGTTGAACCTATGAAAAGTGATGGAAAGCCACCAAAAAGTCCAGAACAGAAAAGTCCAGGCAGTGACTTGTCAGAGCAAGGTGAACACAGCTGCAGTGGGTAAGGTTTATTACTCTTTCAGGGCTCCCACATCTACCAGGAGCAGGATCTGCAGGATTGATGGGCAAATGCCTGGTCATCTCTTTGGTCAGAGCAACTCCAGGAGGTCATGGCTGAAACCAGACTCCATGGACTGGGCTCAGAAACTTGTCTTGCATGTTTGGAGAATCTCTTTGCTGATTCCTTCTCCCATTTCTGCCTGTCCCCAGGGTGCAGGAGAGTGGGACTCGTACAGAGAGATTATCTTGAAGAGTTTTCACTAATTTTGAGCATAATCAGTGGGTGAAGCCCACTTAAGGCTGTCAATTGTTACACAGTGATGCTTTATAGACTAAGATCATCCTCATGTAGCACAGCACGGGTCCTCCCTGCTGCACACAAGCACACCCCCGGGAGCACCCAATTTTAACCTTTCACTTTAAAGCTGGCCTGAAGCCAGAGAAAAACCTGGCTGGAGTCAGCAGCAAACCTTAAATCTCAGGACAGGGAGGACAACTAAACAATTATCAACAGAGGGGAAGAGTAATCATATACTCATGGTACTGGCCAGCTCTGAAGCACCTCTATGAAATACCTTCTCTGGGGAATGGAGGATATATCGGGTTGAGCGCAGCCTTCATGGAAGATGCTGTTTCCACAGTGTCTCTGTAGAGATGTCTTGGAAACATGTCTAACAAAAGAAAACTGTTTTTTCTCCAGGATCAGTTACAGTAAGAACAAAAGTTTAAGGTGACAACCTGTGCACAACTGGCCATCAGCTGTGAGGGGAATGCACGGTCAGCAAACACCTGCAAGGGCTCTATCCAAAGGGCCACAGCTGATGTCCATGAAGGAAGGATGCTCTGCATTACCTCCCCCTGGTAATCAATGCAAAATTAGTTTTACTGGATGTCTGTACTACTGAAAGTGCTTCCTTTTGCCTTGAAGACAAATGGTCCATTTGAACAAAGAGGAAAGGGTGGTCAAAAAGGTCCTGCAAGGGCTTGTAATGAAGGAGCTGGATCTCAGGCACCAGCAGCCCTGAGGGGATTAATGATAGGGCTTGTTAGCAACCCAGGTGTGCCTGAGCAGCTAATGGGGGAGAGCTGCTATAAAAATGTGCAGTCCAGAAGTAGGTAGCTCTGGAAGTTGTGAGCAATGCTGGGAAGGAGGCAGAGGACTCTGGGACTGATTTCAGCTCTTGGGAAAAGCCTTTCTCTAATCTGGGGGGATCTCCAGGACCCCCCTCTTTGGGAGGGGAAGCCTCTCTCTAAGCAGGAGGTTCACCTCCCTGTGATGTGGTGCAAGCAGTGGGTGGAGAGACAGTTCCATCATGAGAAATCAATTGCTCCTATACAACCACCAACAGCAAAACTTCCCCAGGAGAGTTAGCACTAATGGTAAATAACACAGTGATAAATAAGAGGGAGCAGAGGCCTGAAAATCTTTTGAAAAGAGAGAGAAAATAAGGGGAAGAGGGATGGCAGGTCTCTGCTGGTCTCACTGCATTGGTCTGTCTCATTGAGTGGGAGAGGGGGTCTTCTGCTCCTTTCCGAGGAAGGGAAGTGGGTACAGACACCAGCAATGTGGAGCTGGATGGGAGGCTGCAGAGGAACTCTGGAGAAAGTCAGACAAATAGCAAGTGTAATATGTGAGTAGCATGCTGACAAAGTTAGGCAGTGGTTCCTGATGCTGCTGGGGAGAGGGAAGGCATCCCCCCAGCAGTGTGTGCCTGTGTGCTGGCAGATGTGCCATGGGGAGGAGGACAGGAGGCACCAGTTTAGCTTTCAGCCATAAAGAGCCTGCAGGGTAGCAGCGAACTCTTCTTTGAGCACTTCTGCGCCTTCCCTTCCCACTTTTTTAATGGCAGTGCTATCACCAAGTGTATTATCTGAAATGTTATTAGCTGTATTTCTTCTGTAGAAAACACTGATTTGTCCTGCTGATTTGGGTAGAGGCACCCACCAACAGTGAGGGAATGGGGGTGCCAAGGGGCTGCTGTGCAACAGCTTCTGTCGGAAAATGGTTTTGCAGACAGGCATGAGAAGAAAGCTGTAAAGGGGCTAAACACATACGCATAGAAAGCTTTATATGGGATATATGAATGTTACAGCTTGTTATTGTGCTTTGTTTTTGCTGAAGTTAAAAAAAGCTCTTCAGCTTCAAAGTGTCTTCTGAGTAGAACTTCTTGCATCACAAATTATTCTTAGTGAAACCTTACATCAAAGAAAGGAATTCATGCTTGTAGTTTGTATGTGAGGGGAAAAAATGCCCCTAAAATATTTTCCAGCTAAATTTCAGAACTAGAGAATTAACGTCTTCTGGTGAGCTCCACAATCTTGCCTTCCTCAAGCTTGTCTGGACTTAGCATTCAAACAGCAGCTCAGAGGTATCAGAAAGTGTGTTATATTCTCTATTCCCTCAGATCTTTTCTGGGGAAAATGGACTTGCTCCCTCTTCAAAGTGTGACTGGCTCTTTAAAAGATCTGGGTTGAGAAACGACACTTTTGGGAACACTCTGCTACAGACCACTTGTGGTTATTGGAGTGTGTTAGTGGCCCAGAAGAGAAAACTTGCTCTGAATACATTTGGGTAAGAATCGACCTGCTGCTGCTTGGGACAGAAGGTATCTGGATCGTGCAAAGATCTTGCTACAGGGCTGGGTTGCACCAGGGATATGTGTATCTTCTCCTCTTCACGGTGGGGATGGAGGGTGGTTGCACTGCAGCAGTCCCTTGTGCTGGTCCTGCTGATGCTGAGTCCTCATTAGCTTTTTAAGAAGGGGGATGTGATGTTGCACTTACTCCTGCTGCCCCCAGCAATGATTTCAGTGTTCCTCGGTGAAGGAATGGGGATGTGAAGTGGAGGAGGAAAAACATAAAATGTTTAGAGTAAAGGACTTCTCATTCTCCTCTCCTCCAACAAGAATAACGTGAGACCCATCCGGCGGAAAAATGTGAATGCTTTATACTGTGGTATTTGGGCTTACTTTGTAGCTTTCGGTGCATAAGAGATGGAAAAGCAGGGAGGGAAATGGCTTCAGTCATGTTGCATTAAACCTAGGCTTTGACACCATTCCCTTCTGGAGAGCCTTCAAGAGGCTCCTGAGTCTCTCAAGAAATGCAGTTTGGTTGGAAAACCAAGGAACTTGTGCCCCTGCCAAGCCCATGCGTGCTCCCAGCCCGTGCCTGCATCGGTATAAGGAAATGCGGATTTCTCACCAAACCCAATCAATCAAATAAATGAGGAAACGGGTCCTTTAGCGGCATGGCTCTCGGGGCTGCAAACCTGCTGTGCTGCAGAGCAGCGCAGCAAACACGGCGTGAACCAAGGGCTAGGCCAGCGCCTGCTGCACAGGCAAACACATGCAATGGCATGTGCACCATAGCAAACCACCTCTTTTTTCCAGATCAAATGCAAAGAATTTAATGAGTCTGACAAGAGAGGGCAAATATTTACACTGATGAGCTCAAGTAGGCAAATAAACCAGGCTTTTAACAAATGAGGCAAACATTATTCACAGACTGTAATTCAAAGTAAAGTTTGTATTTTGGGTCTGGGTCTCCAAAGTTGCTCTGTTCCTTTGACAAACTTCTGCAAACTGCATTCCTTGTCAAAGAGCATCAGAGGCAAGGACATTCAATTAAGTCCATGCAAACATGCACAGTATTAGCAATCCTAAATTGGGGTGGAGAAAGAAATGGGTTCTCATTAGATTTTTGGTCACATTAGATTAATTTTTACCTCTTTGGCAAGCTGAGACAACTTTCCTGTTCTTGTGCAGCCGAAGTTGCACATTTCAGCAGCAGCCTTGTGCCCTCCAGCACACAGTAACCACCTCTCCAATCAGCCTTTTGTGACAAATAACTACTCTTGAAACACTAAAAGTCCCTACAAAGCCTCAAGTAAACACAACTGATCTTTTTATAGGCTCTGCAGGTTCAGCTGGAGAAAATGAGGGTTGCTGGTGCAGGAGCTGGGTGCATCTCACCCAGCTGAAGCTGTTGTGGCTGCAGAGAGAAATCTGTGCTGTTGATGGCGGGATGCAGAGCTGCTTCGGAGCTACCGCAGCTTTCCTGTCTGCAGCAAAACGTTCACAACGGTGGCCCAAAAGCCTGCAAAATAAATCATGCTCCCTCCTGCTCCTGGCGTGCGGCAGATGCTCTGGCAATTAAGGAACATGCTTCTCAGAAGATCCTCTGCCAGGCTGGGACATGGGCTTGTGCTGAAGCAAAGGTGGGAACAGGTTCTAAAAGAAACCACAGTTCCCCTGTCAGTTTGCAAAACCATCCATCTACAGCCCGGTACGGCTGTCCTAACACACCGGCTGTGCTCCTGCCGGGTAGGGATGACGCAGCTTGTGTGCCTGGGACTCTGCAGGTCCCAGGCGGGTCAGCATGCTGCCTCCAGACCTTAATTTTCAGGGCTGCCACCCCCAAGAGTCTCTTTGCAGCAGCATGGTGGTGGTGGCTGCCTTGGGGTTTGGGGGCTATACTCAGCAATGGGGACTTAGGGGTGTCTCCTTGGGCTGGCAGGTTCCAGGCTTTTCCCCTCCTCACAGAGGTTCGGGGGTCCCAAATCCCATCAAGGCTGCCCTAAAAGCCACAGGCTATCCCCAAGAAAGCTAATGAAGCTTTCCTGCCCTGCAAGAATACAGCACAGTGGGGGAGCCCAAGAAGTCCAGAGTGGACAAGCAGTGATCTGTTTTTAGATTTTGGGGTCAAGACCCAGCTAAGTAGTAATTTAGTCAGGAGACCCATCTCAGGCTCTCTTCTGCTCCCCCAGGGCAGTCCCTGGTCTGCCCAGCTATGGGGGCATCCCTTCTGTGCCCCTGACCCCATGGCTCCCGGCACGCCACAGTGCTCCCCCCAGCATCACTGCCAGCAGTCCAGGAGTGCGAACTATTGATTAGCGGGCATTGCAAGCTCATTTAAACAGATGGGCTTTTAGGAATGACTTAGAGGAAGTGTGCAACTAGAAAAGCATGAAAAATGTATATGATTCCTCGAGCTAATCACAGCAATAATGCATATTTACTGACAAGGCTTTCTTCACATGAAGAGCAACCCCCATTTATCCAATTTATCTGTTTATCTGGAAAGCAGATATCACAATAAACATCGACTTAGAGACAAGTCCACAGCAATAAATCAGTGGTTTTTTGTGAAGAGTAAGTAGAGGGACAGGCCTCGGTGTAACAGCTTTGCACCTCAACTAGAAATTATTCAATTCTGATGTCTGAAAGGACACTAGCAGATCTGCACCTAGCTGCATTTTAGTTAGGTTTCTTCTTCATTTGCCATGCTAGCACTAGGCTCTGAGTTAAAAATATTATCTTTGCTTTGCTTTAACAGAGGACCGTATTCCAGCTGAGCATCTCCATTGCTTATAGGAAATGACAGTATATTCTTATTACTTCTCATGATATCCCTCACAATCAAATCACTTCTCATTCTCCTCTCTAGGCTAAATGACTTCAGTGCTTGTGATGCCTCTCTGCATTGTATTGTTCTGGTTAATTATTTTTTCTTGCTGCCAAAAAGCTAACAAACAGAAAGGGAGCAAGTGAGTGGAAAAAAAGAAAAAAAACCACAAAAATTTTACATGTTTGCAAAAATACTTACTTTCTTTGCATGAAAGGCATCCAGTGTGCTTTAACATTTCTAGGTTCAGTAAAGAAAAGTAATTTCTGCTTGTAATTAAATGCTTAGAGTCTGCATCCAAGTTTGCCTTCCATAAACGGGAAAGCAATTAATGGCTTGCATCAACGCTATTTGACTCTTTCTTCTTGCAAGTCTGCCTGACAGGAGAACAGTCTATTACGAGGAGGAGATACCTGTTTGGGTCAAAAGGATGCCTTTTTAGGAATATGGGTTTCAAGTCCCAGCCTGCTGGTGATCTATATTTGCAGTTCCTATCATATACTGAAAGATTCATTAACAAGAGATGGGAAAGGCAGAACCAGGATGGGAAATGCAATAAAAAGCCTATTTATTATTTCAGCAACATGAGAAACATCTTGATAGATTGGTTTCCATTAGAAAGAGAAAAAAAAATCCTTCACTTCTTGTCTTTAATGGCAATGTCCATTGCTGTTGATGGAGACAGCCAACAATCTCCTCTCCTCATCAATTTTGATTATGAATTCTCTTCTGGAGGTGGAGTCCAATTTCTGTTAGAAATGTCTGCCTGCAGGACAGCAAGTACCAGGCTGACCTGAGAGTTGTTCCTCGCTGGCTGTCCTTCAGGTGGTCTTTGCTCAGAAAGCTATATACAACTTACATTATTTACAGCTCCATACATCATCCTCTCCCAAATTTTTTTCTATTGGAGGCATCACACTGCCATGTGTTGATGGACAGCCCACGTTTGCTGGTGAGCTTTCTGGCAGTCTTTGAGCCTCTTAAACCAAACACATGAGAGCACTTAGCAAGCTATGTTTCACTATAAAACTTGTTCCTGGGTAGCATTCGCACATAAGCATGTCATTGATGTTCCCAAAGCACCACTCTTGCCAGATGTGTAATGGGGAAAGCTTCTGCTAATGCTCCAACTTCCCTCCAGGATGCTGCTTGGGCCTTGGGAGGGGAGTGGTTGAGTGTATGTGTCAGCTCTGCAAACATGTGCCACCAAAACGCTTGGTGGCCTGTCTGGAAGATGTGCAGATCTAGTCCTGGGGCACAGGAAAACCTTCACAATGATGCAAAGAGCCCCTTCTTCAGCTGGATGATCTGCTGAAAGCTCACACAGCTGCAGCGAGTGGATTAGAGCAGCTTCCTGGGGAACACAAGATTAGAGTAGGTATCACTAAACCTCCTAGCACAAGCTCTGTGACAGGTCCTACTTTAGCATGAAGCTGATGAGCTAAAAGGATTTTTGGGGTAGAAATTTTCAGGGCAGTCCTGACTGGGAAATGCCATTAGCAAGGAGAGTCTCCTCCCACACTGGAGGGCACCTTGAGCGTGTCTGCATCGTGGAGCTGGGAGAACATAATTTTTTAAAGCACCTTGGGTTAGGATCTAGACAGTGTGTAATAAACTTGTTGAACAGGAAGGATAAACAAAATAAAGGGTGAATGATCAGCCAGAGAAAGAAAAGCCCAGACTTTCACAAGCATTGAGCAGCTGAGTGTGCCTCCTCTGCCACCCAGGTGTCCAAGACATCATGTGTCCCTGCAATTCTAGTGCAACTGGTTCAAAGCATGGCTCCAGCAGACCCTATTTGGGACTGCAAATGCCCAGCGCATCTGCATAGCCAGGGACAGAGTTCCTCACCCTGCACACCCAGAGGTAGCCCACTGAAAACTGAATATCCTGAGCTGGGTCATTTCTAGTGGGAAAAAGCCTATTGATCTTTAGAAAGTATGAAGCCAGCTTCCTGGAATGGGTAGGATGAGTCCCCTTGGAAGAGCTTCTCTTGCATCACGTTGGCTAGGGAAGGAGCCTGAATAACTGCTCATTTCTGAACATTTCATTACAGCACTCGCTCTTTAGGTCATGCATGAGTGTGTGCATGTGTGTGCTTAGGAAACCTTCAAGCAGGGGGTGGAAAGAACAACTTCCAATGCACAGAGCAACAAGTGTCTCTTTCCAGTGCATCCCTTGGAGCTCATGAAGAAACAAGAAGGTGATTTTTTCTTCCCTGCAGACCAGTTCCTGGAGGGGAAAAGAAAAGAAAGATGGTTCTTGCATCTTCCTTCACCCCTTCCCAGCTTCATCTCCTCATCCCAAGTCATGCTCTTTGGCATCCTCAGCTCCTATCCCACCTTGTGCCATCTCCTCCTCCGCATCCTTTCCAGCCCTGCCCCACTGCTAATTCTTCATCCTTCTGCCCTCTTCCCCATCTTCCCATTTCTTCATTGCTTTTCTCCTCTGGTAAGAGCCCAGCCTCTGAGGTTTCAGCTTCCAGTCACCAACAAATAGATACGGGGATGGTGTAAACTGGCTTTTTCAGGAGCTATTTGCTTGGACTAACTTTGGGTGAATTTCCAAGAGGCCACCATTGACCTCAGCTGCTCTGCCAAACAGTGTGGGCTTTTTTGCCTGGGAGCATGGAAACTCCTCAAGGTTGTAAAACTGTTTAAATGTGAGAGGGAAAAAACAAGATTTTGCTTACTTCACTTTTCAAGGAAAGATTAACCCTGCTAGGCACCCAGCCAAGGAAGTTTCAGTCCAAAGAATTAAAATCTAGCAAAATTACAAGCAGTTTTTTTGTAAAGGAGATATTGTCAGGAAACTGTAAATAGAAGTATTGGTTCTTGCTCTATGTAATAACAAACTAATAATTTTGCACCATATATGTGCTCTCATTTGCTATTTCTCTCAGAAAAAAGCATTTAAAATAATGTATTATGAAGATACATTCAAAACCTAAGAATTCTGAATTTATTATTATTATATATTATTCATATAATGACAACACCCTAAGTTTGCTCAGCACTGTGCAGAAAGAGAGGAAGATAAAGCCTCTGGCCCAAAGAGACTTCTAAATAAATGGAAATAAGGTTTGGATCTGTCTCTGTGTGTGTGTCTGTATAATTTTTAAGTATTACTGAAGAAACTGTGGGGGGAAAATTGAATTATACATCAGCTTATTCACCAACAGGAAAAAAAAATGGGCAAGTCTGCATGCTCTTGATAACATTTTAATAATTTACAAACTCAAATTTCACCCTGGGAGTGACTTTCATGAGAAGTAAGAAATCCTGTGACTGTAAACACAGCTGGAAGTAAGCAGAAAATCACGGTGAATCCTCCACATGGGGAGAGACAGCAGCAGCAGGAGAGAGGGGACGGCTCATTTCAGCTGCGGAAATGGGGACCCTCCCTGGGGACCTCGTTGGAGAGGACAGTAGGGATGGGGCAAAGTGCTGGCTGCCCAGAACTCAAGTTCACATCCCTGGCCGTGGCACATCCAGCCTTGTGTGCCCCCCAGGACACGCACAGCCTCACTCTGCATGCTGGCAGCAAGGTGCAGAAATTCCTTGCAAATGTGGCACCATCTCCTCACTATGCATTGCGAGGATGAGCTGCACGCGGCAAGGCCGAGGGTAAGATGCAAATAAGACAGCTGGGCAGTGCAAGCTCCTGGAATAGCATCCCTTAAGAGTCCTCAGAGTAAATCCTCATTTTAACCCTCATGCCCTCAAAACAGGCAAATTGCTAGTTCAGTTGTGCTCCCTGCGTTCCCTTGGAGAGTTTTTCCCTGTGGTAAAGCCCTCATGCACCAAGGTTTCATGCTCTGTGGCAAGTGCCACTGTTCTGGGCCCAGCAGGAGCAAACAGTACCCATGGAAGTGTTGCCATGGGTGTCCCTGCAAGCAGGAGTTCATGCACCTGCAAGGGCTGACTGTCCTAAAACTGCTTGTGAAAGCAGCAGCTAAAGGGGGTGTCCTGGTTTTGGCTGGGATAGAGTTAATTTTCTTCCTAGTAGCAGGCACAGTGCTGTGTTTTGGATTTAGTAGGAGAATAATGTTGATAACATACTGATGTTTTTAGTTGTTGCTAAGTACTGCTTATGTTAGTCAAGGACTTTTCAGCTTCCCATGCTCTGCCAGGTGCACAAGAAACTGGGAGGGGGCACAGCCAGAATAGTTGATCCAAACTGACCAAAGGGCTATTCCATACCATATGACATCATGCTCAGTATAGAAACTGGGGGGCGTTGGCTGGGGAGCAGTGATCGCTGCTTGGGAACTGTCTGGGTATTGGTCGGCAGGTGGTGAGCAATTGCATTGTGCATCACTTGCTTTGTATATTATTATTATTATTATCATCATTATTATATTGTTATTATTATCATTACTATTTTACTTTATTTCAATTTATTTCAATAAACTGTTCTTATCTCAACCCAGGAGTGTTTCTCACTCTTACTCCTCCAATTCTCTCCCCCATCCCATTGGGGTAGGGGGAGTGAGCGAACGGCTGTGTGGTGCTTAGTTGCTGGCTGGGGTTAAACCACGACAGGGGGGCAAGCAGCAGGGGGGTCCATCTGTCCATCCGTCTCTCACTGTCTGCAGCAGGGAGGAGGCGGCAGCGATTCAGAATTACTGAGATGTCCAGAGGGGGTTATTGATGGACACCATGAGCACAGCGGTCTGTTACAGTGCACTTGTAGGGCTGTGCTCCACCTCGCCCCATCCCAGACCCGCTTCACTTGCATGGGCACAGAGTTTGGGTTTTGGGAAGACCACGACACCACGACAGCCCTCCTCAGTGGATGGTAGAGTCAATGCCAAACCCAGAGCTTCCCAGGTAGGCAACTCTGTAGCACAACCTTGCATACAGACTGCTGAAAGTGCCTTGAAGTGTAGGGGTCATGGCTTTCTCACGTTGCTGAAAAATCCAGTGTCAGCAGGGAAAAACAGTGGCAAAAGTGCAAATGCCATCATCTAGCTTCCCCCTGGCCCCTGCCTGCAGTCATAGAATCATAGAATTGTTTAGGTTGGAAAAGACCTTTAAGATCATCCAGTCCAACCATTAACCTACACTACCAAGTCCACTCTAAACCAATCAAGGGTAGACTAGACTAAACCATGTCCCGAAGTGCCAATGCTGCACTGCATTGGAGACTGGTGACAAGAACACCAGCCTGCATGAATCTCTCTGTGATTACGATTCACTGCTTTTTTCTGCTTCTCAAGCTGCTTTTGTGTGAATTTCTTCGCCCAGCAGACACTGCAGGACCTACATGTCTATTTGCTGGAGAATGCAGAGTTGCTGTGTTCATTAGAAGTGGTGTGAAAAAACACATCCCTACTACATGGTCACCCTCACTGCCTCTGTTTCTGCATGGTTTCTACCCCTGTGATTATTTTGTGGTCCAGGGAGGCTCCAGAAGGATTTCCAGCTTGTCTTAGATGGAGATGCTGCCAGAGAGCGGTGTCTGGGGACCCAGGCAGGGTCTGGGGGACATGGCAGCAGGCAGGCAGCAGGGTTTGGAAACCTGTCTGGTGGCACAGCCAGGGGACAGGGATGCCAAAAGCAGAGTGCACTGAGACACCGTCTTGCCTGACCGCCTGCAGGAGGGCATCCAGATCGCCCGCATCTCCAAAAGGCACATTTCTGCCACTCCCTGCTGAGAGTGGACAGAGGGTGTTTCTATTTGGAAAAGGCTTTGTTATAAAGTGCCTCCTACAAAAACCAGCTTGGCAGCACAAGCAGGGAGCTGGCACCTCCATTCAGGTTTACAGAGTGCTTCTTTCTCCTTCCCCATTGTGGGAAGAGGTCACACTGAAATCCCCCCATCCCCTGTGCTTGGCACCTCCTCCTGCCTGTTCCTGTAATGTCGCTGGAACATTTCCAGCCATGGGAGGCTGCACAGGCCTTTGTCTAGTGAAACCCATTGTCCCACACTTTGTCTTCCCAAGGAGGCTGTGGAAAAGCATCCTTTGGGCATGTACGGGCTCCCCAGCCAAGCTTGCCTGCCCTGGCACAGTCTGGCTGCCCTGGCACAGGTGCTATCGGAGCCAGAGAGCCAAAACACAACAGCCTGTTGAAAAAACAACAGGGACCAAATAATTTATTAGCGATGATGTTATTAACAATGTCCCTTGGACTGGTGATGGTTGCCAGCATCTTTTCTTGCCCTGTGGAAAGGCTGTTGGCTGCATCCATGGAAAGTGGCCTTTGGAGACAGCCTGTGGTGCCTCATGCTCAGCTCTACTCCGCTCCGCTTGGCTCAGGGATGTGCAGGATTTGGGCTCTGGAAGCCACTAGATGTCAGGGTTACTCCATTGCAGCTGTGACACCCACCCGATGTGGCACAGCTGGCTTGACCTGGAGGAGGCAGGTCCCCTTTGTCGCCCAGTGCAGGCCGGGGCCAAGCAAGGCACAGGAGCTGAAAGGCACACCAGGAATTAGGTGAAAACCCAAAAGAAAGTGGGATGAAGACTTTGTCCTCTTGCTTGCATCACGAGCAGACTATTCACTATCTGCCTCTTGAACAACAGCCACGGTTTGGTTTGTCCAGTGAACTTCTGACCATCGATGTTGCAGGAACAGCCAGCCCAAATGGTCAAAAGCCTGTACCCAGAGTCATGAGTATCTTAAAAATTGGTTGTCAGTGGTCTCCCAGCCAGGAATGGGCATTTATAGCCAGGGTGGATTTGGATTAGCTGCTGGATGTGTGTCAAGCCATCACCTGAATCCCCCACCTTTGCATTGACCATGACTATGAACAACTGTAACCCCTCAGCCCCCAGCCCGCTTGTCCCGCCGCTTGGCTGGAAACACATTTTGATTCAGTAACATTTAGCCCTTAAAACCACCCTCATCTTTGTTTAAAAACCTCAGCACCAAAACCTACTCTTTTGGGGAAAAAAAAGTGAGAAAAAGTTCAGATTTTACAAAGACTCCAATGTTTTCTTTATAAGTAATGTAAAATACAGCATTTAGATGAAACTGCAAAGTTTTCAGAAAAGTGCCAGTTGTTTTATTACATTTATTGTAATATTGTAAGCTGAGTTCATCTCATAAATAAGGATTATAAAAATCTCATTTTAATGTATTAGAATCTAAAGGAAGTTATTTCATTGTAAACAGGAGGATGCAGCAGTGGCAGCTTAAATGACTGAGGCTTTTTTTCCCTGTGGATATATGTTCACTGGATTGGAGTTAAACAGCACATATGGGGGTATCTGAACTTTGGTAGGTAAGATGCTCAGCTAGTTATTAACCTCGCTTCTCACAGTGTTTAGGACCCAGATACTTTAGAAAGTGGTACAAGACCCTCAGTCTTTAGATATTTCCCTGCCCCACCTTAAGACTCCTCTCAGTCTCTGGAAGAGAGTAACAAACTTGAGATATGCAGCTTCATATCACTTTCAAAACCTTTTCAGCCATAGCTATAATAACTGTGGGCTTCTGACTACCCATTTAATGCCTGAGCTTTTTTAATCTTGCAATGTTCTTGGGCTGAATTAATTCTGTGGTGAGAAGTCCCATGAAATAATTATGCTGTATATGAAAATTTATTTTCCTTTATCAGTTTGAATTTTCCACCTTTATGGGAAAGTGGGTTATTTATTAGGAAAAAATAACTATGGCTTTTTGTAGTTATAGCTTCTAAGACCACCTTCTCACTGAAAGAATCAACAATTAAAGTTGGCTCTGAGTTACATCACTACTTAGTCATGATAGATATGCAATTTCATAGTTTTCATTATAGAAAATAGGCACCCAAGTACATCAATAAACTATATAATGTGAAGGAATACTGATAAAAGCATGCTATTAGATTCATTAGTGCTAATCAGAAGGAAAGCATCTATGGTTACTCATTGATAATACTCAGTTAAAAAAGTGGTTTCTTAGGGTGAACAATTTTCAGTGATATGGGATCACTGAAAAGAGAGTCTAAAAGCAAATGTCAAACCTGCCTCATTCATTGAGCATTGCCACTAAAGGAAGGAAAAAAAGCCTTAGATGAGATCATACAATTAACAGTTTTATTACACAGAAGGGCAAGGGAGAGAATATAATGGCAGTAGATGAGATGGTGTAAGGAATAGAGAAGACAGTGAAGGTCTGGGTGATCATTTCTGCTAGTGGGTATGTGATGAGCACTGCTTTGTAACTACAGCATCACATGGTGCATCTCATGGGGAGAAAGATGTTGGTGTTGGGGATGCAGCCAGAGATGGAGGACAGCCTGGGACCTCTTGGCATACAGAGGAAAGAGGAGGACAGGAGAACAACTCCAGATCTGTAGATAGGACTGTGGATGTGATGAGAAGGTTTCTTTGGATAGGATCCAATTCAACAAATTCACTGCCATTTTAGACTTGGTTACTGCTAATGAATTGGACATAGAAAATAACTGTGGTGACTAACCATGAGAAGGTCATTTGGAATTGGAGGGGAAGGAAGTAAATGTAGATCTCTCTCAAATTCACAAGGAAAAACTTGGGGAAATCCAGGAAACTTATTAGAAACTTGCTGGAAAACTTGGGGCCCTGAAAGCTAGGAGGCAGTCTGGAAGTTGTCTGACAAGTAACAGGGAAAATATGTCTGAAAAAAAATCCAGCTATGACAGGATGACTAACCACCTCTAAAAATATATTAGCAGTAAGTTGAGAACCTACAGAAAGGATAGAAAAAAGACGGATCATCAAAGAGAGATGTGACATAGAGGTCAGGAAACAGAGAGAGAAAATGAAAATTGAGAAATTCAAACTTAACTGGAACTTGCAAAATATATTAAAACCTCTAACAAAAGGCTGTGTCTAGAGCCTCAGTTCTTCGTTGTTCTTTCCTTGTGCAGCTGGAGATTGTAGCTAATCTAGGTAGGACCAAAATGAAAATGAATGTATTTCTAGGGATTATGTTGAAGGCTGAAATGAAGGCAGAGCAGACCTGCAGGAACAGAAATGAGGTGGATGAAGAATGAAAACCTCGGTGCACTCAGACTGGTGGGATGAGGGTGGGAGAGGGAGCTGAGACAGCAGGAACAGTCTCCATACTGAATCCTGAGATCCTTCCTATGATTTTGCAGGTCTCCTGGTAAGGGCTGGATGTCAAGTTGGTGGGGGTATCATCCAACCAAAGAGCAAATGCAGCATCTGTGTGTATGAAAGTGAAAAGCAGTGACTGGAGCAACTACAGGTGTGATACTCTGAGCACAGTCGTATGCAAGATTGTAGAACAGGTCTGGAGTGAAAAACTGAACTTTTTGAAGAAACGTGGAAAATCGAGGAAAAACAGAACACAGGTCTGCTCAAGCTAGAATGCCTTCTAAGTAGATCAAAGAAAG
Organism: Pelecanus crispus; assembly: GCF_030463565.1. Taxonomy (NCBI): domain Eukaryota; kingdom Metazoa; phylum Chordata; class Aves; order Pelecaniformes; family Pelecanidae; genus Pelecanus; species Pelecanus crispus. The sequence goes on along the minus strand of NC_134651.1, from coordinate 29,544,261 downwards.
CTGGGCGCTGGTAAAACCACATAGTGGTTACTGATGGGGAAAGAGACCCCTGCTGGACCCAGGAGCTAGGTAATATGGCAGCAATGATCATCCACTGCTCCTGCTCAAGGCATGCTTTTGAGCTCTCAATTTTTAATGACAGTCCACTGTATCTGGCAGTGAGGGGCAAAGCCTGTGACTTTCACTAAATGCTGGCCTTCAGTATTTCTACACAATGCATGAAGGAACCACAAGGCAGCTTGCCACCTTCCGTGGGACATCACCTTTCCTAACAGCATGGGTCCAAACATAGTAAGACTTGCACCTGAAAATTATGGTGAAACTTCATTTGTAGCACCTCAGAAAGACAGAAAGGGTCTCTTCCTTCAGCTTTGACTCTGCCACAGCTCCTGGCAGGGGTGCTGGCGTCTGGTACAACACTCAGCTCTGCCATCTCACTTGGCTGCCCTTTGGCAAGTTGCTTTGTAGCTCTGTTTCCCCATTGCATAGATCACAGAATGGCATTACCTTGCTCTGCGTGTACATGTGTCATCTGGCATTGTGGTGATTTGATTGTGAAGTCTGTTGGTCTAATAAAGATGAGAAGGACAGATGTTGGCAGAGGCAAAGCGTCTGATCAAAAAGCACACAGAATTTAGCCAGACTGCAGGATTTTTTCTGTGATATGGACAGATATTGACTGGGGCCGGTTCCAACAGCCTCCCTTCTTAATAGATGCTCTAACATTGAACATGAGCAGTGACAAACTGGTGCAATTACTCACCATGTTACTAATCACGCCATTTCCCTCTCCCCGTTATTGATTTTGGAAACATTGTTTGAAAAGAAAAAGGGAAAAAAACCTTCATTGCCTGTAATACCTAAATGGAAATTTAATCCCTCTTCCATCTACCATCCCTTCTCTGCATTTATTTTCAAGACACATTTTGATTGTTTTGTTTACTGCTTACTGTGTTTATGATTATTTTAACAGAAAGTGTTATGCGATACATTTTGTATGAAGGTCACTGCTTAGATATTCTCCGTAGATGCTTTATTCGAGCAGCACTGATTCGTAATGAATTCATGCCAGCCTCTTGCAGGGGGTTCTCTCCATTTCCAGACGGGGGTCCCATTGTAATCCGACATTAGCAATGTGCTGAATAAATAACATTATCTGCTGTGGTATTAGCAGTCACTGCAAACAGTGTAAAGGCCGCTGTGAAGTTGCTGAGGCCTATCATTTCACCCAGAGGTTAATATACTGTCAATAAACGGACACAAATGACACTGGAGCAGTTGGCTCACCAGAAGCCAGAGATGTGGTGAATGGAAGGTTTCATCTTTTCTCCAGCTAGATAAATACTCATGCGTGCCTTAGGCATTCCCCTCCTCTCAATGCCAAGCTCTGAATGAGCTCCGAGACACCGGTCCTCATTAACAGAGGACCGAATCTGGCTTTCTTAAGTCCTGATTTCTCCCCAAAGGATGGCTCTCAGTCTGCTGAAAATGTCAGTATTTGCTTATCTTCTGCGCAGAGCCATGAACACCACTGTGTAGCACTCAGTGAATCCTTGATGTTCCCCAGGTTCCCACCTGCTGTATATTAATGAGACAAGACTTGTTTTGTCTTCTTGACCTACTTGCATCAGGTCCCTCTCCTGGCTCTGACCTCCACCCTGTGCAGTGATGAACTTTCAAATTGCATTCAAGGCGAGCAGTGTTGCATGAGTGGTAAGGGATACCACTTGGCAGAAATGTTCCTTCCATATACTGAAAATAAGAGGCTACATCCACTTGCATTCACCTGGAAAAGGTGTCATGACCATTGGAGACCAGTCTTTCCCAGCTGTGAAAATAATGGCTAGTAAACAAGGATCTAACCTACCTCTAAAGGACTTTTAGTGGATTTTGTGAGGACCTGGACCAACCAGGGAGAGGGAGAAAGCCTGTACCACCATAATAATCTCTCTAGACCTTGGCAGATTACAGTCTGTTTGGGCAAAGGACCTATTTCAATGTGAATTAAGTTCTGAGCCAGGTAGCGCTCCCCACAAGCACTCCCTCAGACTCCAACAAGCAGGGGTTTCGTTGTCTGTGTGTAGTTTCTCTCTGGTCATGGATTTCTCCTCCATGAGCTTGTCCCCTCTGCCCTTGAGTCCATGCGGACTCTCAGCAGTCACCATATCCTTTGGCATAGACAGCATGCAGGGGAACCCATGTCCTTCTGTTTGTTTGAACCAGCTTCTGCTTGCTTCCTTTGTGATCCTCTTATTCTTGTATAGGAAGGGAGGATTTTCCAGGGATACCAATGAATTTGTAGCTCAGGTTGCTGTGGAAAACTTTGCACCGTCCTTGCTCTGCTCCAGCATAGCTTTCTTGCTCCTTACTCCAGATATGCAATGGGAAGGGCCCTGATGGTCTCACAGGTGTGGACAACTTTGAGTCCTGCTTGAAATGGCTGAATCCAAAGTGCCTTCAGACACTTTGGGGTGCTTTTCTTTCTTTCTTTCTTCCTGGAAAGTGGACATTGAAGGGCTCTGGGCTTGGTTCCCATCTCCTGGTTATGATTAGATGCTCAATAACTCAACATTGGCAAAGGAAGAGATCCCTCCAGCTCTCCCCCCAGCTATTATTGTTTGGTTTAGAATGGTCTGGGATCCATTAGCATGAGGAAAAAATCACAGATAATAATAAAAAAGCAGCTCCTAATGATTTTTATGCAGTCTGGCTTCTATTTCAACAAAACACAAGCAGAACTATCTTTCCAAAAGTTCCTGGAGAACAGACAGACATAAATGCTTCACTTCACTATACAGACCGTATGCTTTCATCTCAATACATCAGGAGGCACCACATTTATCTCTGAATTCATCATCTTTTATTCCTACCACCTGTTAATACCTGGAGCCATACCTGGACTGAATTTTTGCCTGTTTAGTAGTCTTTTTCTTTTCTGCTATTCTGTCCCATAGCTCTGTGCTATATTTCATGGTTCATTTTCTCCAAGAAGGGCTTTCTCATTTAAATACTCAGCAATACAGCCTCTGAAATGTAAGTGGGCTTTACAAACAAAGGGAAAAGGATCTGGAAAAACAAATCCCCAATGTACCGTAGCCATACAAGAGTTTGTTCTTCCCTGTAAGGCAATCCGGGTACATGGCCAGGAAGGTTGGCAGATATCAATGGTACTTCCGTGTCGCAAAGAAAAGATGTACATAGGTACAATCAGGAAGGAGAAGCCATCCCAAGGACTCTCCAGAAACTCTGGCTACTGAAACCAGCACTTTGTAATTTTCTCAGTGAACTGTAGAAGCACTTAGAGTAAAAACTTATCTGCCGTATGGCCCTATTCTATCATGTTTGGGGCAGGGTGGGGAGAAGAGGAGCCCAGCATTCATGGCCAAAGAGGTCCCTCCTGCATTTGGCACCTCATCTGGGAGTCAGAGGATGCCTCACTTAGCTTTGCCAGTCTCAGCATGTCATCTTGCTCTAATTACAGTGCCTCCATTCTCCTCCTCTAAAATGAGGATTGATATAATAAATTGTCCATGCTTTCTCAGCCTTCATGAACTGTTTGGATTAGGAACTGTCACCATCTGGCACTTAACCTTTCGTGCCCAGACTGGAAGGTGAATCTTTTCAGACTTTGTCCAGAGCTGGTGGTGAGGACAGAGGGACTCCAGCTCTGAGTCTTTCCCAAGAAGACTCCTTCTCTCTCCATTGATCAGAGAGGGAAAAAAGTGGTCCAACTCTGGCACTGCAGGCTGCAAATCAAAACAGACTTTTTGAAGGAGCTCCTGGAAAATTAGCAAGGAGGGCTGTGGACATTGCTCCAGTCCTGGAAGTGAGCAAGACCGTTTCTCACACCCTTTCTACAGGCAGAGCTGGCACCTGTAGCCTGAGATCTGGATGTCACTGACTTGAAACAAAACATCAAGACTGACACTTGGTGTGCTATTGCTCCTCCTCACAACTGCTCACCTTCCAAAAAAGGATGCTTTTTAGCACAGAAATATGATGCTTTTGGGAACAGGGAATGGAAGCTACACTGGTAATGTGAAAGGCAGGGAAGATAATGTCTCCCAAAGTGCTCAGAACAAGACTGCACAGTTTTGCCACTGCAAACCTTGGTGTAATACAAGGGGTGTATTGGGCAGGGTTGGGGAGCACCTCTTGTCTTGGATGCCTTGGTGTGTTGTATCAGATTTTGACGATCATTGCTTCAAGACCAATAAGAAGTAGAGAGGAGATTCAAACAAATCTGCTCTCAGAGCATCCAGGTCTGCAAAACCACTTCATGATGTGAAGTTTAAGCAACTCAACTTAGCTCCATCAAGAGAGGCAAAAAGTAGGGTCCATTAAATTATGTAGGCACGGGGTGCTTGTTCAGGGTTTTTCTCTGCCATGCCCATAAATCTAAAAATATGTTGATAACATCCTGCTCCCTTCTGTCCTTGTCTGTAACAAATATATTCTGTCTTTAGGTTCAAAATATTAGCCATAATTCATATTTTGGCTTGATGTAGATATCTGGATGACCTTTAACAGCCTGTGATATATAGAAAAGCTGACTATATGTTCTTTTGTTTCATAGGAGGGATCAATATGAACAAGATTAGGAAAAAAATAGTTTCATTCGTGTTAAACAAATTCTGACAATGGTTTCTTTGAGAAACTCTACACCTCCAGTGCTTGGAATGAGGATTTGAAAATTGGCAGGGAGTCACCCTGCTGTCATAGATGTGTCTTTCAACATAGCTGTAAAATATCTGCCCAGACTTGTCCAATCTATAAACCTCTAAGGATCTTCCTTCACACGGGCTCAGTGCTTGGTTGGAGAGAAGGAGCTGAGACCCCTGAGAGCAAATCTGAAAGCACCGGAGGGATGAGAACCTGCTGATTTTGCAGCCCTGGATGGAGCCTGTCCTCTACCATGTTGGTTTATTTTTTAAACCTCTCCACAGCATTGCATTTCTTTGCAACCTTCTTGGTAGCAGGGCTTCTCTTGGTAAGCCTCAGCCTGCTGGAGCAGCTCTCCCTGATTTCAATCAGTAGTGGTTTCAGTGGTAATTCAGGTTTGGATAGTAGAAGACTCATTGCCAAGCTCTAGAGTAAGTGCAACCACAGTGGGAGTGTTGGGGAACAAATTAGGAAAGGCTGTGAGTGTGTGGGTTTGCCCTCCACCTCCAGACATCACAGGTGTCCCAGCTGGTTTGACTGGTAACTCCAACCCTGGGGCATGAATGTGCAAGGATTTGCCTCTGACCTTCTCTCTGAATGTTCAGGTCTTCATCTGAGCAAGTGTAATGTTGCGACTATGCACACAGATTATACTCAGCCTTCCTACATCAGGTAGGATTAGGAGAATGTCTGCTTTCCCTTCAGAAGTGCTCTGCCAGCTGGCAGTGGAAATGTTTGCTGTCTTCTGCAGACTAACGGCAGAGTCTGAGGGACCACACAATCCGTTATGAACACATTGCATTTCACCTCTGGCATGAAATTCACTCTCCCAGGTACCCTCCTGCTGCAGTTTTAAACATAACTTTCCTCCCAGTCTGTGGAGACCAAGTGAGTCAAAGTAGCTCTTGGTCACTGGACCCTTGGAAGAAAGACTAAACCAAACTGTAATGCTGCAAGGGCCTCATGATGCTAATGAAATAATCAATTGCAGTCCCCTCTGTGAGGATAAAGACATTGGCTGTAATCCCTCATAGTGTCTCCCGTCATTTCTGCAGTCACGCAGACAGATGAGCATGGCAGCAAAGCTCACAACCTCTACATCTGCCCTTCTCTGTTGGCATGCCTCCTCAATAAGGATGATTATTCCTGCTGCCGAGGTGAGCAGCTGTGCTCCTAATGCCAGCTATGCTATCTCATGTTTCCACAAATAAAGCCAGTGATTATCTCATTTGTTTGGTTTCCTTCTCAGATAAATGTATTTGTTCCATATCCCCCAAAGACTTAAGAGTTTGCAGATGCACCTGCAAACACAAACACAGTCTACTCTGACTTCTGGGTGGTTGTATAAGAGGACTTCAGGAGAGACTGAGCCCAGTCCTTTTCTGTCATTGACACATGGCAAAGTCATTACATGATACAGGAGCTAAGCGCATCAAGTAGAAATCTCTCCCTGCTCTTCCTTCTTCCTATCAGCTGCCCCTTGGAATTGCAAAGCAGAAAATTGGTCACGTGAAACTGTAGCCGTATTTTACACACAGAAATGATTTCTCAGAGAATACTTTCATTAGCTATCAGTGAATGTTACTACCACAGATCTGGTCCTTTCCCCTACCCATGGTGTCTTGGGCTGTTTGTAGCACAGAGTGTTTTGATACCTGATTTGAATAGATCTGATATGCCTTGGAAGACCATTTTCAAGCAGATATTCGCAGATGAAATCTGTGTTCTCTTATGCATGAATCTCTTATGCTTATTATGAAAGTTCTTTTCTTTCCCAAGCAGTTACAAAAAAGCAGAGAATTGAGGCATTTGCAGATTTTTTTCCTAAAAGAGGATTTAATCCAGAAGAGAGAGAAATACAACCTCCTTTGAAAATAAGGAGAAACACACTAAAGTCTTGAACAAACTGTTTCAATTTAATACTAATTAGTCAAAGGCATGAAGAAAGACTTGATGCTGTTTAAACTTGGAGTCAGAGCTAACTCTTTTCTAAGACTCGTATCACTCTGAACTTCTCTTATCTTGTCCCAGTTATAGTAGAATGGAGACCTACTCAGATGTATAGTTATATTTTCAGGCTGTCCCTGGTAATGTAGGCAAGACTTATTATCACTGACATATCCCTGGTAGGAGCCTTTGCAGGATGGAGAAGTCTCTCTCTGTGTCCAGCCAAGTGATTGACAATTTGCCTCATTAGTCCTCCCATCTCTCAGAAGTCTTCATTGCATTGCACACCTCTCTCTGTCCACTTCATTTTTTTCCCCAGAAATGTAAGAAAGCCACAGACCAGTTTCAGGCTACAGGAGCCACCTGCTATTTCTGTATTATCCTCCTGAATGAGTGCAGGCTGTGAGCTGGAAGTGACAACGTGCAAAGTAATTTATGGTGAGAATAAGAGGATCATCTTTCATCTCCTAAAACACAAAGCATGTTCTTTCTTGAGTAGTGCTCCTACTTCCTATTTAATAGTTAAACACATTGGCAGGAGACAGCAGGTCAGTGGGTACCATTACATGAAGTTCAAGAGGACTCTGAGGAGCATTGAGGAGGGCCTGGAGATGAGAAGAGGGCAGTGGTGGCACTGAAACCTGCTGGGAAGGATGTGTATGTCAGGCTCTCAACTTCTCAATGAATGCCCCAGCTACTGCAGTTATTTCTGGAAAGGTGAGTGACCACAAACACTGGCACCACCATACAGTGTCTGTGCTGTGCCATGATGTCCCAGCGTGTCCCATAGTTCAAGAACTCCAGAGCTTCAGACAGAAGCCTAGTCACCAGGGCTTTTTTAGTGGACCAGCTCCAGGTCTGTCTGCTCAGCACATGGGGCTTTAGCTTGACCTGTCCTCCACAGGAAAACATTGTTCAGTTCTCACTATGAATTTTCCCCAGCCTAACTCATCACTCAGTTCAAGAGTTTGACATTATCTTCATAGCATTTGTGGTTGATTGCATGCTCTGTGGATTTAAATAAACTTGCCAAATCCTAATTTTCCTGGTTTAAGGCCTGTATATGCTGTTTTGCTTGCAGGGTACATAGCACATAATATACTGAAATCAGTATTAAGAGTCAATGTTAGGCTATTACCATGAAACCTTATTGTTGCTATATAATCACACATTTTGTATTGTTAGAGGTGTACATATGCAACTATATTTATACTTCATATCCTGCACTTCAAATCATGATATTTGCCTTCATTTCAATTAAGTCCATTAAAAGAAAATCCATGCCAGTCGTATCTTTTTACAAAAGACCATCAATGAAAAGGAAGGATACAGGAAATCAAAATCTATCATCCTGTCCACAAGAATGACAACACAAGAGGAAAAGAGAGAAATGAGTCTCTCTTATTTACAGGATTCTGCCCTGGAGAAATGAACAGATTAAGTTTATCAATGACTACAGCTTCTGCCATGTGGCTCTAAAGGAGATTGTGCAGATAACTGGAAATGCAGCATAATTCTTCAGGAAGACTCATGCCAAGCACTTCAATTCTGTTTTGAAAGTAATTTGTAGAATTTAAAAAATGCATAAAATATTAGGATTGTCCTGTGAGGACTGCAGAGTCTGGCAATGGAGAAGCTTAGTATCCCCTTACATCCCCACATTGGGTTCACCATACAACCACGTCCTTCATCCCATTGCCAACATCTTCCTCTTTCTCTCCACTGAATGAACCTTAAGGTGGGCTCCCACCCACCTCTCACTGATTTCAGGGAGAGCTGGTCAGTGGTATTGGTTAGTCTGAATGTTCACAATCCTTGCTTGTATTATTTGCTGCAGATTCTGGCCTGGATCCCAGAATTGCTCATTTCCCCCTGGCAAATGCAGTGCTCTTCACAGTGGACAAGGGCTGGTGGAGTTATCTCTACAGTCCCCAACCTAGCTCTAAGAGATCAGAGGTAGGGAATCAGGTGTAGCTCAAACTTGGCTCAGCTTTGAGTTGATTTGGGGTACTGTCTGCAGGCAGAAAAGGTACTCGGATGGTTTCACTTACAGAGATGCCCAGGGTCATCTGAGGAGTATCCACCAGCAGCCCACCCTGGGCTGCTGAAAGCCACTTAAGGAGGGCATGTGCCCTTCATAATTCCTCTGTCCTATTTCCAACCCTGTGTGGACATCTCAGATACATTCAGATACCTCTGATAGCACTGATAGCACTGGGAGACATGGTTGAGGGTAGAATACTGAAGGCAGGAGAAGTTCTTCCATGTGACATTAATGTGCTCCTTCCACATCAACTCCCTGTTCACACTGCTTTTACAAGAAGTGAATGCCCAGAGACATTTACAGTAGGTTTCAGTGTGAGCTTTGTGCCCAAGAGATCTCTTCTTGGCTCCTGATGTGTTCACAGGCATTTCTGGAGAATTTTTCCTACCTGTACCCTTTCAGCGATAGCTGCTCATCCTTTCTGTGCCCACCTTTTTAAAAGAAATCTAGCTACATGTGCTCCTGAGTCATTGAAATACAGAAAAAGACATTTACCAAGATGGAATCGGGAACAGAAATGCAGTCGGTGCTGAAGTGTTTGTGCGGTGGCGCAGAGCCAAAGGCAATTAGCAAGCGACATGAATCTTTCTTGCTCACCACTCAACCATGTGCAAATGGCACTTCTTGTCCTGTGGGTTAAGGAATGGCAGTTTAGTCTGTCAAGTCGTGCTAAAGTTTGCTGATTGAAGGGGTTTGGGGCTGCACTATTACAAAAACTATGTTTTAAAAAAATGTTCTTAATCCCTATTTTATGAGGCACACACTAAAAAAGGCAAAGCCATTTCTTTTTGGAGAAGTAGCAGAATCAGCAGCTACCAACAGAAACACATTTGTACCCTCCAGTTTGAACAAAGTCAAATTGGAAACTACAAATAAAGGTGTTTATGATCTTGTGAGAGCTCCTACAAATGATCTTGGGCTTTCACCAGGACCAGAATAACAGCTCAGTGAGGTGTTGGGCTTCCTCTCCTGCCCCCAGCCCCATTTTTTTCTCTTGTCGTCTTTCTTTTTTTCCTTTTTTAACCCAGTGATGTGGTTTTATATTGTGATGTGTCCAAGACTCTTTGCTGTTGGAGATGCTGTGTCCCATGGTGGGCAGCAGAGGGGAGGCCAAGGGATCAGATCCAAATGCATGACCGAAACTGCACACAGAGAACTTGCTTTTAATTGCAGTGGAGAGAAGTGATTATGCTGGGGCCTTTGCTTGTTTAATAGACTCCAGTCAATATCACACTCCTAATGTATTCATAAAACACTTACACTCCATATGACCCGTTGATCTCAGCCGTGTGGGATGAGGAGCTGAGCTGGACCCATTAAATTAACCATGGGCAAGCCTCCAGGTACTCAGAGATTTGCTTTGTCTCTGAGAAGCCGCTATACTTGTGCTCTTTGTGCTTGTGCTAAGGGGCTCTGTGCATTATTTTGAGGTTCCTATCCCCTCCCCCTAGGCCTCCTCTGACCTGTTTCTTTCTGCTTTTGGGCATTTTTCCACCCAAGCCCAGCACCCATCCTCTCTCCCACTGCAGGCAGGCACGCAGCCTCTCACATGCCTGCAACCCTTCACATTTCACAGAAGAAAAACTTATGAGATCTTTCTTTCTCTAAGAACATGTTAACTTCTCATCCAGTTTTAACCTAAGCTGCTGGAAGAAAGCAGTCTCCAAAATACTAGAACTCCTAAAAAAGTCAAAGGTGGAAGAGACACATGAGCAATACCCTCACTGAAAGCAGAGCTGTAGCTCGACCTTTCTTGTCATTCAGCCCTCATCTCCTCTACCTAAAGCAATACAGGTCATTCAGATGTGGCTGAGAATGGAAAACAAGCCAGTTCAGAAGTAAAACCATTTTTTTTCAAGTCAAAATGATGCACAAGAGGCAAATACATCCCCCAAAGCCTAGGAAAAGCTGTATGGGAAATCAGCAAGCAAATGGGAAAGCAGGACAGACAATGGACCCAGGAATTAAAATCTTTTAATGCTTGGGACTTTTTAAGCTACCTACTAATTTTCTCCGTGCTTTATAGCATGGTAATGAGCACCACGGAGAAATTAATCACCAGCCTGTGATACAAATAGGCTGAGGAAGAGGAGTCATTTTATCTGGTTCTATCCTCTAAAGGTTAATTTCTATGTGCTACCTTTCTTTAATTGTTTTCTTTAGTCTGCTGATGTATCCTGTCTCACCCGTAGCTAGCAAGTCCTCACTGGCAGGCATTAAACACTTTTCCTTCCTTCCAGTAACAAAAGCTGTTAATAGTGGCTGAAGCACAGTGAGGTGAGAAGTGAAAATGTGGTTTTGCTCCAGCCCCATAGCTTTCATGGTTTCTGTAAAGATTTAGCACCAGATGGGGATTACAGCAGCACCCCAAAGGGTTGGCAGCAAAGACCAGCATGTGAGCAAATATATTGCCCTTTGGGTAGGGCTGAAAGGCACCTGAGGCCACTGTGGTTGCTTTTCCTCAGCTCTGGCTCCAACAGTGGATTTGGATATATTTCTGCTTCTCTGTTTTGGTGACTGTGGTGGGCTGGGGCTGGCAAACAGAAAGGAGGGCTCTAACTCTGGCTTGGGGGCAGCAGAGCTGCAAGCAGCGTGACACCTGAAATACTGAAGTGTTTCCATTTTGGTTTTTTGACGCTTACATGAGCTCCTATTCAGGCTTTTAATGAGAAAATACAATGTTTTCATGTAAAGTGAAAGTCAAAACTAAACTAGGAGAAAATCAAACCCAAATGTTTTTACCTTATGGAAATGAAACATTTTGATACTGTCAAAACAAAATGAGAAAGTTGAAACAATCTGTTTTGATACTTCCCAGTCAAAATCAACATGTTTCCTTCAAAATGTTTTGATTTCAGTCCGACTGCATTTTCCTATGGGGGAAAAAACCCACAACATTCATCCGAGATTTTTTCGACCAGCTCTAGTGTCGAATTTATTACAAGAACCTTGTAGCAGGTCTAGAGGGCTGGTTAGGGACCAACGTACCATCAGATTAGATATTGAAAATGCATCCATTATCACTGTATTATGATAGAATAGGAGAAAAAGGCATCCAGTGCCTTCAGTATATTATGATAGACTAGGAGAGTGACCCTTAGAAAAGTAGGATGATGGTGGCATGTCAGCCCTTTTGACCTTCAAATGGAAATTGTGGTCCTGCAGAAGCCAGACCGGACTTCATGCAGGGATAATGGGAGGATGTGATGGATGGGTAACAGGCAACAGAGCAGGAATTTGCATAGGTCAATGACTTTGAATGTAGAAAAAGAGAGAAGAAGGAATCAGAGGAAGTTGTCACCAAACTCTTCTTGGTCTTATGGAAAGACAGTGAAGGACTGAAGTAGGAGATGAAATTGCAATTGCAGTATCTGAATTAATTTCTCAAGGATGCATATACAGCCCATCATGCTGGTGTCTGGATTTATAACCTCATCTCTAATTGCAGAGCACCACCTGAAGGAGGGAATTGCTCCCTGGGAGGGATACCTGAAGGACTGGGCTCATGGTGACCAGCCAGTGCTGAGCCACAGCCACCACCAGCCCTATGATTGGAAAGGTGCCACCAAAAAAAAATTGCTAGCACCAAATACTTCAGAGAAAGGTGCTGGAGGCCCCTGATTCACAACTAAAACTCAACCAAAAGCTGCGCAGCAGTCTGTGTTCCTCCATCTATCTGCAGGCATTTTGGGTTAGCAAAACACCCAGCAGAGGTCAGTGGGCTGTAAATCAATCCAAGGCCTTCAGATGGGGTCCCAAACCGCAGGAGTGTGGACTCTGTGCCCTGCCGCAACCTCATGTTGTTTTAGAAGCATCTCATCCCTCCATCCCCGGCTGCTTCACTCTGATCATCCCAGAACAAAAGACAAAGTTTTCTCTGCTTTTCTTTTAACTCCACTTTTTGACAGACCAGATGCCTCCGATCCTAACTTCTTGGCACGTGGATCACTAATGTACATGGAGACAGGCATGTACTTCATGACTTTCTGCACTGTTATTATCTCTTGATCTACTGATTGCATAAAACAGATAATTCCTTTCTTGTGTGCTCTGCTCACCCAGGGTCACCCACATTCCCCTCAGGAAAGAGGATTTCACCATCATATTCAACACGCAGTAATGATCGAGCTGCTCTGGGGGTCACAGAATTAAACCATCCTCTCATGGTGGCATAAGAGGAACATTATTACCTCCACAGCAAGGTCAGATCTTTTTCCTGTGTTAATTAATCAGTAAAATTAAATCATTTGTTCAGTTAATATTACTCCCTGGGAAACCAAGTCACTTATTAAAATGAATCAGGGAGCCAGGCGGAGTATGACATGCACCATGGAGATCTGTCAGTACCTCTCAAGCTCACCCTTGGGCACTGTCCTGACTGTTTCAGCCAGGCATTTCCCTTCAGTGAGGTGGATATTGCTGCTCCACGATGTGCCGTGCTGGAGAAAGAGGAATTAGCTGGAGCCTTCAAGGTCTCATCCATGGATGAGGCAAGTCTGTAGAAGGACATTAACAGACTTTGAATAGGGGTGTAGGAGTCAGTTGCTTGAAATGATGGTTTAGGTTTGGCAAGCACACACGTTCACCCTGACACAGAGCAGGGACCAGGTCTAGGAGGTAGAAACAACTTTCTTAGTCATATCCATGGGGCTGGGGTGCCTTGGGCTGGACGTGGGCTCTGCGGGGAAAGCCTCTGCCAGGACTCAGGCAGCCCTTATTGACAGTGGAGTCTACAATGGTATTCATCTTTTCCTGAAATAGGAAAAAAAATTAAAACTCTCATTTGGTTGGATGACTCCCTCTCTGAGCTCCATTAACTTTATTGACTCAACTCCTCCGAGTACCAAGGGAGATAAACTCTCCTGGAGGCATCTACACCATAGATGTCTTAAGTCGGGTGTGATGAAGCCGACACCAGGACATTGGTTTGTGACCTGAACAGACTTTGGTCCCCAGTTTGCCCTGTCGTGCTCCTTGGGTTTAGCTGCTGTGATTCAGCATCTCATCAAAACATGGTGGCTGCCCCAGTCTGATTAACACCTTCATCGCCAGACTGGCAGCATATCAGAAATTGTGGCAAACCCTAACGCTCACCCAGACCCCGCGTGCTAGGGAGAAGTTTGACTCTGAGAAGCTGTTGGTGCTGCAGATTTCTTTTATCGACTTGTAGGAAACCCCAGGGCAAATCTGCTTAGCTGCAAATGCAAAGAAAGCACAGGGGAAAACATGCTTCCTAAATGATGTGTCCCAGTGAATTCCACCTCAAGGCTTAAACCGCAGCAAGATCAAGCTCCTGTCATCAGCCTGGCTCTGCATGATGACCGAGACTACAAAGCAGCATGTTTCCCCTGTAAATCTACAGAAATACCTGCATGAGAAAGCACCACATTTTCATAACTCTCTGTCAGATTAGAGCTGCATTGAAAGATCCCCAAAAGTAAGGTCTGGGGCTATGAGCTGGGTGTGCATGGAAAAGCAAGGCACAGGCTGAACAGCAGCAGGTATGTTTTTTAAGTCCTCCTTGCCTTCAAGGCTGCCTGCTCTGCACTGTATCCTCTCCTGCATTGCTTTCACATGCTTTCTAACCTGGAGGCGGCAAGTATCTGGGTGCAATGAGCTTGGCTTCCTCCACCATACGCCTGCCAAGTTCCCCAGCATTGCTGGGGTGGGAGGGAGGCATTTCCCCCTGTGGGAAGCTGTTATGTGAGCAGAGGCAGCACATGAAAAATACGTGACCCAGAACAACAGAGAAGCAGCTGCCCTCAGTGAACACCGAGGCTCTGACTATCGCAGCAGGATTTGTAGTCAGATGCTGGAAAAAGAAGATAAAAAATTTCCAACCTGTCAATATTTTGCAAAGGACCCCTCAGAAAGAGTTTATCTGTGCTGTAGACATTGACCTCCTGTCCTGACCATGGGGGCAAGGGGAAGCAAAGATTAAGGGAAGGGCATGGGAAGGGACAAAACTGCAGAGTGCTGTTGAGAGTTTGATTCACAAAATAAAACTAGCTATAACAGACAATTAAAGGCACACTCTGTTAAGAGGGACAGCACTGCACAGAGGGGGTCACCACGGGGCTGCAGGACAGTGGCTCTTGGGGGCATTGCAGCTGATAGTGTAGATCTGCTCACGTTGGAGTGACTGCCCCAGCTGGGCATGCTGACCTCCAGGCCAAGGGAGATAATGGGATTTCTTCAAACCTTTCTTCAGGCAGGAGGGAGGGGAAATGCTCCATCTTATCCAAACTAGCAAGCCATGGGGTGGCTTTGGCACATCTTGCAAAGCCCACGTGCCAACCTCCTCCACCTGCCCACCAGAGCTGCTTCCATAAGCCAGCAGAGCCATGGAGCTGAGCATCAAAGTGGAGGTTGGGGTGAAAGGACTCCTCAAGGTACAGGAGAAGCCTAGCCCTGGGTGAGCTTTTGCTGAGTCTTTTATTGAGTCTTGTCTCTCTGTTTGGGCTTGAACATAACCATCATTTCCAAAAACCAGCTCTGATTTCTCTGGGGTATTATAATTCAACTCTGAATGACAGAGCAAAGTCATAGATATGTCTTGATACAGCTGGTTGGAAATGCCTGCTACTTCTCTCTAGAAAACCCTGGGAGGGAAAAAAAAAGGAGTTGTCCCTCTTGTTTTCCCAGGATCATGCTACAACTTCCATTACTTTCATTTTCAAAGGCTGGTTTTCCCCAAAACTGACTTTTTGTTGCAAGCCATCCTCCCCCCATTTAATATATTTAACTTCAAAACAGAAAATATCAACAAGAATGCCAGTTTGGCCATCTAGCTGAGTTTCATTTAACCTCTTGTATGCAAATAACAAGATCATTTATAGTACAAGGTGTGGTGGATTATTCGGTGACTTGCTTTGCAATGAACTGTCTTGATGGTTTAGATATGGTATCTTTTATTGGAAAATTTCAGCTGTTCTTCAGCGATTTAAATCTCCTTTCTCTGATGCACTGCAAGGTTACTGTATAATCTGCTGCATACTTCATAGTTAGATAACAATTATTGGCAGATATAAATAGACATTTTCATGAGCAATATTGTTTAGTATGCTAAATGTTGCTTTAATTTGCTGGTTCAATTTAAAGTGAATTCCTGTCATGCACAGAACAAAATAGATCAATTATATTACTACTAATTATTGTTATTATTTTAAACTGTGCTTCTCAAGGAGATTTAACAAATTTGTCAATCCAGCTTGTTCACCTTCTTGAAACCAAAAACCAAATGCAGCAGTCTTGCATGTAAATTACCCTAGATTTTCAATGAGCAACAATGATAATTGCAACTGTTTTGTAATTATCTCACCCTAGACAGTTTCAATTTATCACATCTAGGCCTAAAGGCCCAATGTCTTCATCTTCTGAAAGTATCAACATATAGTCCTATACCTTAAGAGTAAAAAATTGCATTTGGCAGCAAACTTTACCATCAGAGTCAGAATAAATAGGAACAAATACAAATATTTTGGAAGAAAATGTATCTACAAGTTGGTCAGAAATTTCTTGCTGGAAAACCAAACTTTTTCAGTGATATTTTGAGATAGTATGTTAAAATTATCAGAAAATTTCTTCATTTTCTGCCCAGCTCTGATAAATAGCCTTTTAAATATGTGTTTCTAGCACCAAAATAAAAGTTCAAAACCCATGAACTATGTGACATTTCTCCTGCCTACCTATAACTGCATCTTTTCTCCATCAGGATGTCTTTATCAGAAGGTCATAAATCACAGCCATTCACATTACAGAGCGGTGATTCTGATAGGGCTGTGCTAAGGCAGGTTTCATCTTAAGGTATTCATTTTTGTAATTCACCACTGCATTATTTACTCTTTTTGCTGCAATAATCCATCTGAGGTCAAATATATGTACATAAAAACCAGCCTCAGTGCTGGGGAAAAAAAATTTCTGTGAGTAATGGTAATGGGTCAAGAGAAATCCTGTGCTTGTGAAGGATTTTGAGGTCTCTGGGTGTTTTGATTTCCTCCTGAGTTGAAGCGAAGCTATGCTTGCAAGCCACGAGGAGGCAAAAAGTAAAAACAGAAGTGAAAAGCAGAGACTGTTCCTAAGCATGGAAGATGGAGAAGATCATATGCCCTGCCAGGGTAAACGTGAAAGCCCATGACAGATGGGATAAGCATGGTGAACACATGAAAACTGAAACCACAGACCTTTCCAAACACAGCAGAAACAGGAAGCCTGCAGAGATGAGCAGCAGCAATCAAGGAAAAGGGAAAAGAGAAACAGATTATTTTGTTCTTTGTTTGCACACAACGCATCTTCAGAAGCCCTGGCCCCAAGCTGCTGCCAAATAATTCAGCCTGGGCACCAAGGAAATGGGCAAGGCTAACCTTTAAAACAAGCTCAGGGGCAACCCAGTGAGGCTGGCTTTTGGGTTTATCGATGGAAAATTGGATTAAGGAAAGGGTTAGCATCCCTGGATAAATGAAAGATTTTAGGGAAGAGTCTCCACCCTTTGTAACTGGCACTCATGTCTCACAGATCTGTGAAAATATGGAGAGGAGAGCAGTCTGCTAAAGGGCACTCCTGCAGTTTTCCAAGGCTTTTGGCTAGATCCTGCACCAAAAAACTGAAGTATCACAGACAGAGGCTACTCTGTTAGGGAACAAACGGTAGGAACAAACTACCAGTTTTCACAGCAGGGCAGACCTGGCCAGATCTCTGTTGAGACCTGAGTGGCTCTCCAGAAGCTGAAGTGATGGGGGACCAGGGGAGGACCACTGTGGGGACCAGTGTTTTCTGGGCATCCAGGTGTCCCTCAGGGCACAGAAGTGGGAGAAGGCAAGAACCTCCCTGGAGGCACTGAGGACTGTGCACAGGGTTTGTCCAGCACTCTGCAGACACCTCTAGAAAGACCCTTTCTCAAAGGATGCAGCAGAAAAGGAGTCTTAAGTCTTTTCCTAACCTTTTTATTTGACCTGCCTCACCCAGCTGCTCTCTGTGCAGAGCTACCTTGCTCAGACATATTACGCCTGTGTGCTAATAAAACACAGCTTTAACCCTTGGGGGTGCATTGGAAGGAAGGGGAAGCTGCTCTGCCATGAGACTCAGCTGGCTCCATGTCCTATTTTGCAATACTAAATTATTTGGCTTCATCGCGGTCAACTGTGACTTGGTCAACCAAGCCAGAGAAGGAGCTCCCAGTGCTGAGTTACAGTGGTAAAATGGCAGCTGACATTCAATGTTGTTAAGAGCAAAGTAAAGCACATAGAGGGAAAATAATCTGGCTCTACACTCACTGTGAAAGGAACTAAATTAGCTGTTGCCTCCAAAATGAGATCTCAGAGTCGGTGGTTGTCTGTGACTGTCAGCCCAACACGCCGCAGCAACCAGCAGAGAGTCTACAGTGGCAGGGGCTATTAGGGGAGGAAGAAAGGACGAAATAGAGTGTGCAATGCTCCTGCATCAGGCCATGCTGCTTTTTCATCTCAGGTATTGTGCCACTTCAGAGCATATCACAGAGCGAGGAAAAATTCAGAGAGGGGGCCAATGGCAACGCAGGAGGGAAGCATAATCTGCCCAAGCCCAGGATGCTTTGTGGGAGTGTAGCCATGCCACAGTCATGTGGGTAACACAGGGGGGATGATCACTCACCTCGTGAAATTATAGGGTTGCAAAGTGCTCTTGCCCTCCACCTCCCTACATTTCCTGTCTTTTTTTTATCCCAAATATCCCCAACCCCTTATAAGCCTGCAGCGCAAAGGAGCAAACCCCTCTGCTTTGTCACCCACATCAACAACAGACGTTGTACCTCATCTGAGGGCATATTCTTGGGTGGGTACTAGCAGATTTTATGTGCACGTTCAAACAATGCATACACAGGTTGTGCTCATGGTGCGATACAGAGGGCGATGCTTCACGGCAGATGTGAACAGCATGGCACGTGTGGTGCTGCAGCATGCTGCTGGTAGGAGCTGGCACTCGGCACGCTGCCAGCTGGAGCAATGGGATACAGAGGACTGAGCACAGGATGAGTGTACATTGTGTTTCACTACAGCAGATTGCCAATTTTACACATCTCCATATCTCAAAACCCATGTAATGAAGAAAAGATGTTTAAAGCAACAAAAATACAGGATGTGTAATAAATGCAGAAGAGAATTATGTGGAAAATACACTGAAGGAGTGTTTTCCTCACTGTTGCAATGCTTACAGTCTACTCGCTTCATGAATATTTAGAAACAAGAAGGTTGGCTCCAAATGTCAGTCTAAATGTACACAGTTTTCCTTTCTATAAATATTACATTTTATTCCAAGACAGCAGAATGCAGAAAAGTAACAGCTAAGACCTCGAAAGACCCCTTCTCTTGCTCCTTGAAATTGGTTCATTTGGACTGTAAATTCTTCTGGGCTACGTGATAAAGATACTTTGCTTTCATCTTCTTGTAAGGTTGCCAAATCCAAATGATAGGTTGACCTGGAAAATAAAAGGGGTACTGTTGTAAATATTTCACACTCTTTCTCTTTCTGGAACCAAGAACAACAACGGCTAATGCTGGAGTGAAGTGAAATACAGGGACTGGCAGTATCAGAGAGAGAGTATTGTGCATGAGAAGAGCTCGGTTTTTTGGCATCTGGCAGATGAAGATTTTGTCCTTGGACACAAACACTCTGTGAGGATAAAATAGACTCAGTTTATAGAGGAACTGTAAATCAGATGTAAATAACAAGACATTAGTTCTCTTGTCCTACTTCTGGAGAGTAAATTTGGGGTTCTCTCATTCCTAAAGAGAGCCAGGCTGTTTGGGTTTCAGAGAGCCAAGAGGAGCTTTGCTGGTCTTGACTGGAGGAGAAGTTGGCATTTTGACGGCCAATGGAAAACAAAACCGTTGTGGTATGTCTCTGTACGGCACTGTGCTCAACAGGCAAACCAGAATCAGACACTTCAACCCAGGCAATATGGGAGCCTTGCTGGAGGGAGTAACAGAGGATTCCCCCTCCTATCCGTCAAGACCATATGTCTGCTGACTGTTAATGAGATGTACAATCTTCCCTGAGCCCTGTCTGCTTCTAGACCCTGATGATACACAGTAGCGAACAGGAAAGAGCTAATAATTCATTATGAATCACTTATTTGATGAATTCGGGGTGGTTTTTTTCTGGTTTTTAAACTGCTTGTGAGCAGCATAGTGGTTTTCTCAGTCTTGCAACTTGAAAGACTTGCTGACTAATTTCTGCAAGTAAATCCTGGCCAATAGACTTCATTTCCAGGCGATTGCCATGAATGGGTGAGATTTCCACATGGAGCTCTGCTAAACCGTAGCTGCCTAGAGGTGAACGGCCTCTCACCCATGTCAGTCCTCCTACATCGAAACTACACATCCCAAAGAAAGAAATACCAATCAGGAATTGCTGATCTGACAGGTCTTTGCACCAGAAATGGTCTCCAACTTGGCTTTCAGATAGCTGGGGCAAGGGTACCCAAACTGTGGTAAGCGGGAAGCAGTTGCTGCTCTTGAGAGGTGTTGAGTGCTCTCACCTCATGCTGGGTTTCCTGATCAACCATTTCAGAAAATGGGTCTAAGGACACCCTCGTGCAAACACCGAGGTGCAGGCAAATAGCTAATAGTCTTTCAAGTCATCTTGTTTCCTGAGGGCTTCATCAAGAAAAATCACTGTCATCCTCCAAACTTGACCAAGACTGAACACCTCAAAACTGCCAATGCAAGACTGGGGGCCATTTCAGAAAATGTACAGCATAGTTCTAGCTCTGTGGTGTTACAGTCTTTGGTCAAAAAATAAGGTTTTTTTGAGACAGTTCTCAAAAGAATGTGCACTGACAAATTCCTAGCAAATGAAAATTGGGATTTTGTTCTATTTATACTTTTAGCAAATCCACAGACAATATAAATGAATTTGAAATACAAAATGGAACGTATTAGCCAGACTAGTGAGAGATAGTTACATATCCTTCATCCAGCAGTACACAGTAATCCAGCCAAGATATTTCAGAACTAATTACTGTACAGCCTTCTAATCCCTAGTAGAGAAAAGAACCCCACCCCATATATTTTTGGAAGTTCATTGGAAGCATCTGTTTAAGATGTTGTTAATCCTTCATTCCAAAATCATTGGCTGGATGATAATGAAACAGTCCTGTTTGCGCTCAGTGTGTTGAGACCTAAAACTCGTCTTGGTTAAAGCTCATTATTTCGTACAAAGGAACAGAACTTGATCCCTTTTCTTCTTGTTTTGCTTTTCTTTCTTTTGGTGAGAATTTGTCATTCCTACTTTGGTTTTCTAGATGGCAGCTGGCAGTAGAAAATGATTGGCTTTAATCTCAAATTTCAAAATCAATACGGCATGGGTACTATTGATTTTGGCATACTGGGATCACCCTGGGGTTCACAGCAACCAAAGAGGACTTTTGATGTTTCTGGACCTCCTTCAATTAGAATTGCTAAAAATCTCCCACCCTTCTAATGATCAGCAGTGCCAGAATAACTTTGCTTTGCAGCCACGGTCTGAGCTGCAGCACAGCAGTGTCCTGGCACAGGACGCCCTCAGATACAGTAAAGAAGACGTCCCTCTATACGTCAGAGCAAGGGAAGGTGAAAACATGCCATTGTGCTTAAGACAGGTTACAGAAAACTCTTCGAACCTCATTTGCTTTCATTGAGAAACATGCATGAATCAGTACTGGAAATGTAGCCAGGTTGGCTCTCATATCCGAGTTCTGGTTTTTGCCATTGCGCTGTTGAAAGTGCATTTGCAAGCAACCTTAAATCTCAGACTTCCTAACTTTTGAGTACTTGACTCTGTGACTTTAATACTCTTTAACCATATGGGTTTCTCTGTAATTTTAAATGATTTTTTTGAAAGGTCTGGATTCAATTCTTCTAATAGTCTCAGTGTTTTTAGGCCAGCTAAGATCACCAGTTTGGCGTGAGTTTGGGATGTTGCCCAGAGCAAACAAAAGAGGAGCTGTGGGGTTTTTCTTTTTCTTTTTTCTTTTTTTCTCCTATAAATTTTACGATTTTCAGATTTATGTTTGTGGAGTCTATACATTTTTTTAATCTTATTAAAGATGGATGAAGAATGAAATAGATTGCTCTGAGCTGCCACGCATTGCAGCATCTGTCTCTTCCTCCAGACTGCCACCAGCTTGGGACAAATTAAGAGGACAAAATCCTTTCAGTGCTCAGTTTTTCCCACCTATTGAAGACACCTACACTGGGATTGCATGAGTCACCAGGTCAAGGCGCCTGCCTCTCCCTCCAGCAACCATAAAAGCTATGTGACCACCCTGAAGATGACAGATGTTAGACTGATATGTGTCCCACCAAGTCTGTCTGTGAGTCAGATATTCAAGAATAAGAGGAATCATTTCCTTACCTCCAAGAAGTGTTTCAAGACTCTTAAAAATGAGGTTTTGCAAGAGCTGATCTTGCATCTGGTCCTGCAGAACATTTTTGGGGGATGGAGTGGAGACTATCTTTCCAAAACGTGTGGTTTGTTCTGCAATGGGAGAGACTGTAGATAAACAGGAGGACAGGGTTTGAACACAAGGTGATGCTGATAATGTAATGTAAAGGTCTGAAAAATAAAAACAGAACAGAATTTAATGGGGATGAAGGCAAAGTATTACACTTGGACAGCACAGGGAGGAGCTCCTACCTACCAACACTAAATGGAAAGGTCTAGTGGGCTGTCATCCACCACAACACAGCCCTGGGTCAGCAACTTCCCATTGCTGTGAACAGGGGTCAGACCCTTCCAGGGGTGTATAACAAGGAGACAAAACCTGTGGAGTAATTGGGCTGGACAGGGGTCTCCAGGCACTGTCCCCCACTGTTTCACCAAGGAGGTGGGCTGCAGGGAGCCCAGAGGGAGGCAACAGGAGTGGTCAGAGATACAGAAAATACAACATTCAAGGAAAAATTATTAATTATATAAAATTATATAAATTTAGTGTCAGCAAAGAAGAGAAGGTTTTGTCCAGTGGGTCCATGGAGGAGGATAGGACAGAAAGTGCAGCACTTTCTGGAAAAGGGGACACTTTTAAAAGGATACTGTGTCTTACAGAGCTGCTTTGAAATTTCAAAAATGTCTCCATGCTGGTGGGTGAAACTGGAGACTTTGGGAATACCAGAAACAGTAAATGATTCTTCTAAATTATTGGTCGAAATTTTTTTTTTTTTTACAAAAGAGGCTTATATTTTGTATATTTTTATATATTTTTTTCCTGACCTTTTTCTTCTGAAAAGGCAAAGCAAGTCCAAATTGGGGAAACTTTGTGTTGTGACATACTGAGATTGGCAACTTTTGTTTCCTGTGTTCAAATCAGCATACTTCTGCAGCTAAAACAAAACAAAACAATGCTGGGAGGGGGTGCCTTTTTTTGGTTTTTTTTATTTAACTGTTGAAATCCAAGCTGAAGTATTTCAACTGGCCTAAGCAGCAGCAACAACAACTGTTTTACATTCTCTGCTCACTAAAATGTGCTCAAGCGTAGCCAGACCCCCGTTGTCCCAGCTTGAGGTGGGATGGGGGGGGAGAAGAACGAGTCTGGATCCTGCAGCTCATCTTGGGGTTTAAGAACTGCTCCCTGCTGTACTTCATTGTCCAACAGAAGTTTGAAAACCTGCTTCCTTGCAACTTTTTTCTGTGTGTGTTTTGAAGTTAGCAAGAGCAGTATCTGAAAGTTTCTGAGCAAAAAGATGGCCTGTAAGCACTTTCTTGGCAAGAGAAGCCACTGTACATGTATGGCAGAGAGAGTTTCAGCTCATGTCTCACTTCTCAGAGCTCTTTCAATTGCTTGGTCAAAGAGGTTTTTGGATGTTGTGGCACTGACAGGGAGAACTTAAGTGTTAATGATGGGGTGCAAAGAACCCTGTGTCTGCCTAAGAGTAAAACTCATCTGAAACCTCTGAGCTCTGGAGAGGTAAAAGATGTGGGAAATTGTAAGTTTGCATCTTACTAAACCATAAGATTACTTTTGAGCTCTTTAAACTTTGTAGACAACAAAAAAGATTGGCTTAGAAGAGTCAAAAAGATAAGAGTTTGCTTTTAAAAGCAGAACAATAAAGGTTATTCGTTCATCATTTTAATTTCTTGCCTAATGAAATTGGATACAGTCTGAAATCCCCCCATAAGCCAAAAGCTAATTCATTTCCGCATTTGAAATGCGTGTTATCAATTACTGACTGTAGATCTAATGATTTCCATAGCTAGTTTTCATTCTGATACAAGTGGCTTTGAGGGTTTACTGATGACGAGTATATAAAAAGGCAATTCAGAAGTGTATACTGAATTCATCTCTGCAGTGTACATGCAGCTAGCTATTGGGTCTTTGAACCACAGCTCAGTCAGGCAGATAAATATCTTCTTCTTCTCATCACCAAACTTTAAAGGCAACCTAAATTTAAGAATTGCTCTTGAATTCTCTGTCTCCTGGACGCCCAAGTCCTGCCGGAGGACAAGCGATGAGTACGGGGTGCTGGTGCAGGAGTGTCAAAGGGAAGGTTATCCTTTCTTACCCAGACTGGAAGTCAGAAATGTCCACAGCACCTCTCCAGTCTCTAATATTTGTGAGTCTCCAGGGTAATATCATTACACAACACCCTTTTAATGAGGGCATAACCTTAGGTTGCTCTGCAGCTTTGCTCTCAGAAACAGGTAGACTTCCTAAGCCGAAACATTAAAATACCACCCCTACCTGATGTAAGCAGCCAGAGCTGTAGCTTTCAGTCTGAATATATGGTTTTCCAGACCAAAATTAAGCAACTGAGACAGTGGTCTTATCACAGGAAGCCCTATGATAGTGGTGAGACATGCTGTCCCTCCCTCCTGCCCTGCATCATGCTAGTCTACCAACATGTCTTCCTAAATTCCTTTCAGACCAGTGGGTTTTCTTCTTTTTTTACCTATCATAGGCACATTCACGGGCTCACATTTTCAGGGTGACTCTGAGGAGTCTCCTGTGACACTGTACTTTAGCCTAAAGCAAAGGAGAAAGTCACAAGGGACATTAGCACATTAGGCTGGCCAGCAGCCCCGGCTACCCATGGTAGTGAGCACAATGTCTTAGGAGAAACTGGAGTGGTTTTTCCTCTGGTTGGGGATTTGGGAAGGCAGTATTTGTATTTTTGCTTGCTTTTTATCAATACAAAACTCTGTCATCAGTTATTTGCAAAACTTATATGTGTAAGTCTTGTCCTCAAGAGCCTCTGGTTTTCTAATTCTTCCATTTGCACTTTGTTAATATATTGGATTTGCCTCCAGTGCTCAACCAGAGGGAAGGCCACTAATGACAAGACTTATTCTTGCTCCTTGCAAGCAGAGCGTTCATGATTTGTAAGGTTTCTCTGATGGTGCTGCCAGCACCAGTGTCCCAGCAGGGATGGTTATCAAGGACCCTGGAGCAAGCATGCAGCCCTGCACCACGCTCGTCCCACCAGGCATGGGATACACCGAACCCACCGAGCTCTGTGGGACTTTCCTTCAGGGTAGATGCCCCAAGCAGAGGTGGGCTTTGTGCAAACAGAGACAGTCAGAGGTGCAGGAGCTCCCATGGGTAGGTGCAGTGGGTTCCTGCTGAAGCAACAAGATGCTGATATAATTATGAGAATGGGTTTATTGTGTTTTATAAAAGAGCTGATCCCACTCGCATTCCTGTGTCTGTGCATGGCAGCCTGCATTTTTTTTCTTTCTTATTGTAAACTATAAAATTGGCTTCATATTTTCTCAATACAGAAAATTTATAGGGCCAGAGCTCCAATCATTATAAATCAAGCAGAGCACACAAACGCAAGAAGCAAAAACTAAAATAGTACATTGCAAATAATTCAGTGTCCGTAATCTTGGTTTTTTGTAGCCAGCAAAGGAAATTGGACTTTTTAATATGTAACACATTAACCTAAGTGTCTGCCTAAATGGAGCTGTGTTTTTAATGTGTTGACATATTAACACAAGTACTCTTTCTCTAATTCCCCCAACCTTAACATAACAATAATGTTGTTAAATCATTAGCAGACCTTTAAAGAAATATTAATTCTCCCTAATAAAATATTGAAAAACACTTTTTGCTGTTGCCTAGCCACACCGAATAAGCAGTATTCACCTATCACACCTGCTACTGCTTAGATTTCATACCTATAGGAAGCATATGCTTATGTTTGCTTATGTATGCTGAGAAGAGGTGCAAACTTTTCAGCAATAATTCCAGGAGTTTGAACAGGTGAAGATCACGGAGGGCAGGACAGCTAAATTTCTACTCTTACAGTGTTTGATGATGCAGTTTATTACCAGTGCAGAGGAGGTGTGGCCAAAGAGATGTTCCTGATGCCTTCTCCACACCATCACATGAGCTTCTGAGGATGCTGACCATGCTCTGGTCCCTTGGGTCTGCAACCAGCTGCAAAGTGCCCCTTGTGAGAGTATCAGAGAGTCACAGGAGGGATGAGGGGAATGTGGGACTCAGGCAGGGTCTGATCCAGCTCCATGGAGTTCAGCAGAGTAAAACATGGCTCTGATGGAGGAGGCCATAAAGCTGATGCCACATGAACTGGATACTCAAAGAATGAAGACCGGAAAATTGCTACCCATAATTACATTGGAGAAGCAGACAGTGGTCAGATCTGTTCATCCTCCTCCTCTCACAGCTCTCTTTATTTTGATGCTTTTTTTTTGTTTAATATGGTGGTTTTATGGACAGAATGTGCTCATCATGGTGTATAATGGGACCAACTGTGCAGAAATGTCATGCATGCGAAATGTATGCAAAGCCCCTGCCATGCTTTTGCCTGAATCAATTTAAAGAAGACGCTCCATAAAACAGGATAAAGCCAGATTAAGTGCATACAAATGAGGCAGCCCAGGCAAGGTTTTCAGGATTTGTTGGAGGCAGATGGAATACAAATGGAGAAAGAAATTGCACCGGTGCATGTGTAAAACACACTTGACAGATATATCCAGAGAGGTTGGAGGTGAGAGAAACAGCCTAACAAGAAGTCCCCTCTGCAGAGGTCACCTGAAGACAACGTGCCAGACACAAGGCCCGTCTTACTTCACAGCTATGTGGTCTTCAGTTTTCCAGCAAAGTCTCTGGATAGCAGTCTAGGCTGCTGTGGCAGGCAGCAAAGCCTGTGGCAACTTCATGAGAAATAGAGGCATTAAATGAATTCAGCAGAGTGAAAAGCTGATCAGCATTGCTGCCCCAATGTTATTTGCTTTGCTTTTACATTTATTTGATATTCTCCTATCATTTTCCGTTTTCAGCCTGCTGCAGATTTTCCTACTGACAATGCGTAACAGCCTCCACAGGGTGGTAATGCCATACGTGGCAACACTGGTATGCAAAATATACTGTGAAATAAAGCAAGCAGATTGGGAACTTCTGTTCTCGTAATCTGAGAACGAGGGCAGTGCATTGAAAATTGATGAAAGGAAATACTTTTTTCACACAATTAGCTGCTGGAAATCATTGCCAGGAGATTTTGCTGAGGCTGAAAGCTTGGCAGGCTGCAAAAAATGAATCGGACATTTATGTGGATGGCAAGCACACCTAGCAACAGGGCTTTAGGAGAGATGCAGCAGGCTATATAGTCCACAGACTTATCTCAGTAAGGGTTTTTTTGCTTCAGCTTCCTGAAGAAATGCAGTCCCAGCACCGGTTTGCAAGTCCGTGTCCATGTACCAGCCTTTCGGTTCTTCCTCCATCTAATAACTCGTGCATCTTCTGGTCATGTCCCACTGCGGTTGACCAAGGGCTACGTAACTCAAAGATAATTTACTTTATAGCAGAGCTGTGAAATATCAGTGGTCAGGTAGAGATGAAGATGCTCTTCCAGTGTGTCTCCTGTGACTAACCTAGTTCATCCCTGCCTGGATATAACCACTGCTAAATCAGGAGGCAGACTCCTCCAGCACTGGAGCCTGGGCACTGCAGTACTCATGGAAATGGTTAATGTTTTTCACGGGTACTTTGGAAAAACAACATGTCATCGGACTGCTGGGAAGAAACTCACTTGAAAAGACTGCTCAAGGTCTCCAGGCTTTGGGCTTGGAGTCAGGAGTAAAAACCTATACGAGGAGGAGCGGATGCTGTGTTTCGTGCATGTCCCTAGGAAGTACGGGCTAGCAGAGACGAGGGTCTACACCACACAGCACTGAAACCCATCTGCTGTTTTGTTTGGGGGCATATTTTAGAGAAAATTTATTCTGAATCCATTTAGACAATCCTAAATATTTCATTGGCACTGTTTAAGATATTCCCACAACTTCAAACCAAGCATATGGCCCTAGGAGGAAAAGAGGAATTGAAAGTAATGACTATCAAACTCTGAAAATTATCTGCAGTCCCCTTTCAACAAGAAAATGGAACATTTAATACCAATTATTTCAGAAAGTTAAGTGAATACAGAAACTTATGTATCTGGCAAGTCTGGACTTATTTTCTGTTGGGTGGTTGTTTGCAGAAGACTTTGTTTTTTGTCAAACTGCTTGTTATTCAACTGTTCAACCCTTTGATAGGAACCTCAAGTGGCCAGTGAACACCTAAAAATGCTGCAGGGGTAGGAGTTTGCCTTCTGATGTTAAAAAACATGTGACCATTCATTCTGATTAAAAATTGGAAGCTTTCAGAAAGCTTGACTTTCCAAGTGTGAAAAGCTGTTACTGCTCTTCAAGAAGTCATTTTTCATGAGGAAAACTGGGAGATGAAGCGATGCAGCCTGTAAAAACACATGCACTCCCTATTATTTTTGTTTGCCTCTGCATACTCCCTTGAATAGCTGTGCCGGGGACACGGGCATGTGTTATGCTGCTCGAGAACAGCAGGCTCCTGGGGTCTGCCGTGGTAGCTCCATGAGCCATGGGGTGCAGGAGCTGGGCTTGGGAGGAGGGAGGAGAAAACACTTCTGCCTCTGCTGTGGCTCTCGATATTTCTAGCTGAATAATTCAGGGTTTAGATTTTAATTCAGGTGTCTCTGAAGCTGACAATTTCCCTGCCTTCTCCAGAACAACAAGCCCTTCATTTAAACATGAGATTAACTTTGGCTGCAAGCCTGAACTGCTCTTTGTTGATTTGAGGAGCATCCAGAGATGCCAAGGGGTGACCAGATGAGCTCCTGTGATGTCCTCCAAGCAGTTTACGGACCTCTGCCAGGTCCAGTCTATTTCCCTTTGCTGCTTGCTCTTAGCCCCAAAGCAGAAGTATTTCGCTTTGGTGGGAAGTGGCCTGGGACACTCACAGAAGCAGCTATATCAAGATTTTTCCTTAGCCTAGACCAAAGCTTTAGGAGGAAGAATCTTGGTATGGGGAGTGGGTTGGTGGCTTGGTTCCCCATGGACCTTGAGAAATGTGTCTGTGTGCTATTTCACAGCCATGTAGTTCATGGGTGTGATGGGAATCTCACCCCTACCCATCCCTTCCACATATGAATGACTGCCCTCAGCCTGTCTCAGCAATAGATATTCCACACACAAGTGAGTTTTTAGAAAGTCTTTGCTTTGTCTGTCTTTTCTCCTTACAGACCAGGACCTTTCCAGTTCTCCTCTGCCTTCCCCCTCCCCATGAGGATTCCTGTCCTTCTTGGCTCTCCTCCTTGTGCCCCACCAAGGGAGACTGTTTCTCGGTGATATCTCCTTTAACTTTACTAGAAGTATTGAATGTAATGCTAGCAGAGATGTTTTCACTGAAGTATTATTTTCCCCTTACTCCATTGTCCCCAACATATTTTAGAGAGACCTAGACTGCACTTGATGAACTATTTTCTTGCCAAAAAAAAAAAAAAAAAAAAAAAGGAGGAAAGAAAGAGAGGGGAGACACAGGGATGGAGTTTGAATGTGTGAAAAGTATTGTTTCAGGATTTTCTTCCTGTGACATGGTTCCCTTAGGAAATACCTTGCCATTTCATTTCCATGTTTTCATTGCTCAGTCTTTCAGAAATAACATTTCTTTGTTTAAAACCTGACCCAGCTAGGAATGTAAATGCAAGATGATTCTTGGTACTCTGTGCTGCTCAGTCTGCATCACCTCCTATTAGAGTAACGCCTGTGCCCTATGCTTGTATTGCATATTTGCAAAAGCAGAGAAGGGCTTTGGGATTCCCTAAGAAAGAGAGCATATGAAAAACAGAAAACCTGAAAACCAAGCAGAAAATAAATTATTTTTCCTGGCTTTTGTGTGGACCCCAGTATGACTTGAGAACATACATCAGGTGAAATGTCCCTGTAGAACTGGAACCAGAGCAGTGCATAAAGTCAGTCTAGCCATGTCTAGGCATCCCTTGGGACAAATATCGCATGAAACAGTGATTGTGAAGGAAAGGAGCAGACATCCCATGCAAGACATTCCACAGGACTTTATACATCCCTAAGGAGAGATAATTAAGAGCTTTTCTACCAGCCTTGTGAACTGCTGCTCTGCCAGACAGCAAAACCAAGGGACGGCTTCCATGTCAAACACCACATTTCCTCCTTTGATGGCAGTCTCTGGTGTCCAATTCCAGCAACCAGCCAGCTTAAAATTAGGACCATGGATTCATTAGAGTTGATAAGGCACAAAGGATCAGGGCCTGTAAAATTCTTGCGGCTCTCTGTCAGCCCCAGGATCTTGGTGAAAAGCTGCCAGTCTGTTTATAAAGGCTCTGCTCCCGCTTCTACTGTGAGGAAGGGTATTTAGGCACCACAGGTATGGCTGAAGAGGAGGTTAATGTTACAGGAGCCCCTGGAGCCTATCTGAGTGCTACATGGCAGCAAGGAACAAAGTAATGAGACACTTCAGTTTCAAGGGGCTGAACAGAGGAACATGAGGCATGTTTCATAAATTGCATCTTACCAGACAGAGATTGGTGCCTAGAAGGTTACAAGTGGGTCTAAGCACAAGTAGAAAGTCAGGCTGGGCCCAAACCTGCTTCTTCTGAGTGAGGATGTGGTGCTTGAACTGGCACATCTTCCTTCCCACCCCCAAATGGCTTGGACCTGGGAAAGAACATGCAACTGACTTCCCATTACAGCGGAGGTAAATTGTCCTAATGAGAATGGACTGATCATTTCCATGCTGTGTGCCCCGTGAGGAAGAAACTTCTACTCTCCCCTGTCTCTAACACATGGCTCTTCTATTTCTTATTTCTCCCTTCTTTAGATTTCATTTTAAAAATGGGAACATCTAAATCAAGCTGCTTTAACCTTCGTTTGGCTAACAGAGAGTGTCACCCCCCTGCCCTGAAGACGATGTAAACCTCTACCCTAGACCTTCCCTCAACCTGGGACAGCTCCAGCCAGGACACCCCAGGCAAGATGCCTACAGTGACTCCACTCCTGCTTGTGGCAACTTGACTGACCTTCCTGGAAGAACATAAACCATTTTATGAGCTGTGGGCAGGGAAGGGAAGCCTTATTTTCTCACTGCAGCAACAGCTGCCTTGTGCTCTTTTATATGCTGTTCATTTGCAAAGTCATCCTTGGTCATTTATTTAGAAACCTGCCAAGGAACAGATGCTCTGAAAAGAAATGTGGCAAATCCTCTGTGGGGCCTCTTTTGGCTCTGTGCAGAGGATTTTTGGCAACCAGAAGGAGGAAAACATGAAGGTGACAGAAGCTGTGCGGGTCCTGGTGTTTTTGTACAAAGAATAGCCATTACAAGCCCAATGCATGGTTACTACTGGAGCTGGAGCTTTGCTTAGGGGTTGTGGTTGGAGAATAGGTTCAGCAGAGTGCAACTCCTTTGGGGCATATCCTGCAGAGAACTTAATAAGTTTTCTGCCACCTGCCTTTGTGGGACTGTCTCTTTCTCACCCAGGTGGCACTACCTCGTGCTCCGCTGTACAGCTATTGCAGGTCTGTGTACGGTCCGGTGAAGATCAGGGTTTGGTATCCAGGATATACCCAGTAACACTGGCTTCCCAAAGAGGAAGGGCTCAGAAAAATTTTCTTTGAAAAGAGAGGAGACAGGATTGCTCCTGTGAAAAAGGGCAGTACCTTGCAAGAAGGTACGAGCAGTGTGTGGGAGGAGGACCAAACACCCGTGGTAGGGCTGAGGACCTTGATTAGTCATGTGGAGCAGATAAGTAAGTCCCACTGAAATTCACAAGTGGGGACAAACCTGTTGCTTAAATGTACAATAGCACTTTTGTATCTTCAACCTGTCTGGGCTGAAGTTTAGCTTGGAAGGACCTGACTCTGTGGCTGTGTTCTTCACTAGCTAGAGCAATGATGCTCACTGCTCCTTGGTAGCAATGAGAATCATTAAAAACCATGAGGTTTTCAATACAAAGCATAGATAAAGAGAAAAGTAAAAGGCCTGGCAAGGTGGATGCGGGGGGACTAAGATCTGTGAAGGTCGCAAGCAGTTCAAATGATGTATCCAACCTTGGCTAAATCATGTAACCAGCAATGAGCCTAGACTGGACTGGGAGCTACTCGCCCCTAGTCCAAGTCCCTGGCTATGAATGGAGTTGGGTCAGCAGGGGACGGCTCTGGGAAACAGCTTTTTGGCCTGCCACATCCCACTGTGTAAGAAAGAGATGCTAGGAGAGGGGTCCCTGCTACCTCCAGCAGACTCTCAGGGGCGTCAGTATGCCATTCACCAGTCCTCTTTCCAGTACACCACCCATGAGTTCCCATCTCATTGCCTCTCCGAATCCTTCTGCAGGACCAGTGTGCTCAAACCCCTCTGCAAGACCCTGGCACACTCCCGGAGGCATTGCTGGAAAGGGCTGCAGCACCAGCTCTGAAAGCTGCCCAAAATTCGGGATGCAGCACTCTGCTATAGGGACCAGAGTGGGGAAGCAGTGAGGCAAAGCAGATAAAGATTTGCAGTAACAAAGGAGTTATTTTTTTCTGTTCTGATTTTTTGTTCCCCAAAACAAAGGAGAGACTGAAGAGCGCCTGTTTAATTTGCAAATTTCACAGATTCGGCTTGCACAAGAGAGGGGGGAAGAATCAACAAAAAGCCCAACAACAGGCATGGAAAGAGCCCCAAGTATTAATGGCAGCTGATCAATAACTAATCCGCAGTGTTCCAGTTACCAACTTGATGGAGAAAATTCACGGTGCTTAAGTAATTCCAACTAATCTTAATGAATGCCTCCATGCCTACATGCCTGCAGAGCTGTGTGAAATTTATAGAAAAATGTCATTTCGGCTCTCTGAATATTTTTTTCCCTTGCAGTCATCAAAGGAGCATAAAAAATGCTCTTAGAAATCTGCTATCTCTCTCTGCCAGATGAGGGCTTCAAAAGGCAAGCACTCATTTTTTTTGTCATAAGCAGGGAAGATTATGAATACATTATCTAGTTAACATTAAAAAAAAAAATGAAAACACCCAATTTTACATTCTTACTTATTTATCCTGTGCCTCTGTCCCCTTTGTGAGCCTCACCCTCTTCCCTGCTGAAGAAAATAATGCCAAGTAGACAAATCAGCTACAAGTAGAAAACGTTGATACATATTTTTGTTCTATTTTTATTTGGCGCTACTTACAAAAATTTCAAAGGGGAAGATCAATATGGTGGTTTCAAGCCTTCTCTGTCTTTCCCTGGTAAAAGCTGATGAGTTCCTCTTAAGTTTCTTAGCAGCCTGCAGGAGAGAAGCCTCTGCTAACTTGCCACCAAGCCTGTGAGACACTCGCTGGGGCTAGCAGAAGTGCTGACAGTGAGAAGAATGAGCTATTGTAAAGACGGAAAGGACAGATGTAGAAGCACAGTGGGCTGGAAATTTTCCAGTGGAAGTTTATTTTCCCCTTGAAAGTATAAGGTGGGAACTTAGCATGGGAATGGAGGGAGTGGTTACAACCAGGTTGGGATTTCTGGGGGAGACAGGAGGAAAACCCTGCTCTGGCATGGCCAAGAGCCTGGGGTGATAAGGGAGACGGACCGAAGTCCCTGTTGCACAGATTCATGTCCCCCCAATCTAGTTCCCCCAATCCTGGTTCCCCACAACATTGTGGGATGAAGCCTTTCACACCCCTACCAGCTGAGGGACTGGTATTGAAGATGTGGTCGTGGGACTAGAGATACCCAGCAGTATTTGGAGACGGATAGGGGAGATACCACTTATCCATCACTTCAGGTCACTCCAGCTCTTCAGGTCACTCACCTACAGCTTGAGACAGGCAGAAAGACATATTCAGCATAATTAATTTTAGCATGTCCATCCTCCCACTTGAGAAACCAGTTTCACCCTACCAGTAAGGCTGCCTGTCCTCAGTGGGCAGTCATGTCCATGCAACTCTTATTAACTGAAAATGTCTCACATCAAAAGGGTCCCCTTTTCTCCTCCATTTCCCTCAGGGTCCAGCTATGACTCTGTCATAAATTGATGTACAAAGTATGAACAGGATGATTTTTTTTTTATAACAACTTCAGCAATCATTGTAGTTCATAACTAGGCATGCAGGGTTTTTATTAATTTAACAGTGTTATTCCCCTTATGAAATATTCATCCCATAGGATTTCTGTGCACATGAAGGTTTTGAAGAAATTGATCTGCAATGCAGTTACTCCTTTAAAGGAATGATTTCTTTATTATCTCTACCTTTCAGTGATACTGTATATACAAACGGTGACTGATTAAATGTGCGATCAATCTCATGAAAGCAAACAGATATGTTTTTAATTGTGGGTGAATTTACTGTATGGGAGGGGGCATTTGGAGAGCCCAGCAGGCTGGATGCCTTGCCATGCAATGCTTTGCCAGCTCCTCCTCTGGCATCCTTTCAAGCCCTTGGCCTCCCCACACCATGGAGATGCCTTCACCCCGCCCAGCATCACCATGCTTGCCAGCTCGGCTGATGCACTGTCGTCCCATCAAACGATACCAGGCTGTTCCCTGAGAGAGGCTTGTGGTTGTGATGAACTGCGCAGGGAGAGATAACTGCTCTCGGGCCCTGATTCAGCAAAGCAATTAAGCATATGTTTTTCTTTCAGCATAAGCTGAGCCCTGTTGACTTCAGTTTCATTGTCATCTCCCCACATTCCCGTGCTGTTTTACAAATAGCCATGCAATCTGCTGGTTAGTGCTGTCATGTCCTTTCTGGACTGGCTTGGGTGGGTAATGATAACTGGTTTCCAGCCTGCTGCGAGTATGGCACCATGAGATGAAATGTTTCCTGTGGTGACGAACTCTGAACAGGGTTCCCATAAGGCAAATGAGGCTTGTGTAATTAAAGACCAGAACTTAAGGGCCATGAAAGGGGAGAGATGGGAATTATTCTGATACCCTTCACAGGGGGATCCTTGGAAGGGCTGACACAGCAAGGCACTGGACTAAAAGGCCATCTGATATGCCTCACAGGGAAAGCACTAGCTCTGCTCCAAGCAGCCAAGCATTTCAGTCACTTTTAGCCCATACTTGATCCCTGCAAGCTGTCTGGAGATAAAACACGTGGCCATGTTCATTAATGATGCAACAATGAAATGCTTTTGGCATAAACAGAGAGGTCAAGACAAGCTCATGCTGCTAACACCCAGCAGACCCCTCTGGCTTCACCTGCAAGGCTCCCCAAGTGCCTTCCCACCTCCTACTCTCCCCACCACACCAGCACTTGTTTTGGCAGCTTCCATGCCCTCCCACCCTGGGAAGTGATGAGCTGCACTCCCCGACTGGCATGCACAAGGCAAGGGCTGAGACTTCACTCTGAGGCATGGCACGGTCCTCCTCGGATGCATAACCCAATTATCACCCCTGTTTCTTCTTCACAGGGCCCACTCTGCAGGATGTCACTGTTTGAGATAGGAAAATATCCCCTTTCATCCTGCTCTTCTGGTCCCCCACCCCCTCTCCTTGCAAGGGGACACCTTCAACTGACAGTGCCAAGCCCCAGAGGAGCTAAGTGCAGGGGGGTTGCTGGTCAGTGTAGATATTTCTGGAGGGACGCAGAGTGGCAGACGCTGTTGAGGCCATGTCTAGCCTGGTCACTGCTCAGTCTTGCAGTGTCCCCTGGTGTTTGAAGACATCAGCTGAAAGCAGCTGAAGCTGCAGTGCTCACCACGGGGTTTATTTGCCCAGGAACATCCAGGCAACTGCACCGGTGTGAGTTGAACCTGCAGCTCAGAAGCCACTATGTCCCCAGAACACATCCCTGGTAACACTGTGCTCCCAAAAAGGGCACTGAATGATCATTTTCAGCACAAGCCTTCTCAGAATTTATATAAAAACTCACTTCAATGTGAGACCATAGAGAAATGCCCACGTGAGGAGAATTGGGAGAATTTGCCTTTCAACTTGGTCTTCAGTGGACATAGGGTGTTGTGCCCATGCTGTGCCTATGTCTGTTTTCCTCCCCACAGTAACTCCGAAAGGCTGAATTCATCCAAATGTGAAGGGGGCACAATTCAGCTCCTACAAGACTGGCAAGAATTAACAGCCCTGCAGAAAATATTAATGACTCTTCATGCATTCACCTGTTTTTGCACTGGGCATAAAATCTCCAGTGAGACATGAGAAACAGGGAAATGCTGGGGAATCAGTGGTGGAGCCGAAGTACAGCTGAATTGAAAGGTCTAGCAAGTAAGGACCCAGACTCATAGAAAATGAGTTTTCATTAGTTCCCTGTTTCATTTTCTAGGTGGCCGTACCCTGTAGGAGCAATCCAAGCTGTATGGCATGGACTGGGAAGTTGATTTTGAAAAAAAACCCCAATTACTGTCTGGGCAGGAAAAAACCTGTAAAGTATTCAAAGGAACTGCTTAAAGACAGGGTAGTTCTAACAGGCAAAAGGTTTTAATAGAGAAATGCCATCCTTGAAATCAGTGAAATATAAAAACCCTCTGACTACAAAAGAAATTGAAGACATTTGTTACCCACTAACACCATTTTTTGGGTGTTAATGAAGCTGCAGAGGAGCGAGCTGGATGCAGCATGCTGTTTGACCAGTGCTCAGTGGAGATATGGTAGCAGCTCTGCCAGCCAAAGACCCAGGCTCAGGAATGAAAGAGTATCGTTCGTTGAATGGCACAGCTTGCTGAACACCCATGGACAACCTCCTTGGGACGCCCTGAGCTGTGCCCTCACTCCCCCCTGCTTGCTTGCAGCCTGTGGCAAACCTCAGTGCTAAACTAAGCTGAACTGCTTCCCATTTCCCCAGGCTCAGAATGCACACACAGACAGTTACCAAAACTGTGGTTTACTAAATGGTGGGTATGAGCCCTTGGAAGAAAATTATCTGGGATGCACCAAGGAAACTGAACCAAGGGCTGTGATGCAGCCTGGGACTGTGGAGCTTACCCCTTTCCAGGGTGAGATGAAGCAGGAGGCCTTGCAGAGAAAGGCTGCCAGCTCAGCTTGTGGGATCCTTCCCATGCTAGGGAAGAAGAGTAATATGAGGAGCTGAAATGAGAAGCAGAACCTCATGTTTCTGCTTTTTGAGCCAAAGGACGTTGGTGCAGGAACATCCCAAACTCCCAGTTTAAGTAATATATATGTGTACAGCTATACAGATACTATTTTGGTGGTTAAATCAGCCCCTGTATACTAAATATTGAAAACCTCAAAGGACCAGATTCCACAGATTTGCTGTAAGATTTGTATATCCTTACCTCCATGGAGAAGCGACTTGTGATAAATACATGAGAGATTCTACAGAGCTTTGACATAATAATTATAATAAAAATCCAGATGAACTGTGTTGTTATCTGGCATAACTCCCTGACCTCAGCACTTCCTATGTCTACAACCTATGAGGCAGTATTGTATTTTAGAGAGCATGCTTTAGGATTTTGCTGTCCGAAGCTGGTAAATAAAACACACTGGAGAGATATGGGAGTCTTGGTGAGCTCATGGACAAAGTAAGCATCTAAGACTGAGGGGATTATCCCAGGTAAATTTTCAGCCAAAACAAAGTTGATGTTAAATGTAGTTATCTCAAATGAAAGAAGTTAACCTGCTGACATTGCAGTCCACTATTTATCTGATTGCCAAAACTAGTTTGTTACTTTTTTAGCTTCAAAATTTATTGGCACTTCAACAAATTGGTACCATTTATTTCTGTTCTTATTTTTACCTTTTTGGAGACAGAGGTAATTTATTACGTTTGCATAACACCTAATACAGACTTTGGTTAGGGCAATTAGTTTTGTAACACAAATAATATGCATCTAAACTTTGTATTGTTGACTGATCACATATGCAAAGCCAGCTACAGGTGTATCTTTTTCAGTCTCACTAATTTCCTGTGCTTTAGTTGAATTCTCTTATTGTCTTTTCCTTCAAGAGAAAACAATGACTAGGGGAAAGCACTGACATTTAGCACTTTCTGTGGCACTGTTAACATCATGTTCTGTTTCTCTATAAAGCAAGACAGGCACACACAGAGAGGGAAGAGAACAGAAGCAGTGAAAAGACACAGCCTCATGTCTGATGTGCACAGTGTAGGGGCTGGAAATCCACCCATATCCAGGACAAGATTTGTGTGAGCTCCCACCTACTCCCAAACCTGGAGAGCTTTTCAGCAGGCTCTCAAGGCTGCAAGTATTTGCCTTTTGTAGAGGCACTGCAGCAATTGCAGATTCTTCCAGGAGGTGGCAGGAAGATTTTTGCAGAGAAGGAGAAGAGAGAAAGGTAGACAGAGATAAAGATTTAAAGGAAGAAAGAATACACCTGGCAAGCAGCAATCTGAAAACTGTCTTACTCTTCCCATGCTGAGGATGGTGTAGCTCTCTGCACATGTTGGCCTCTGGGAGACACATCTAGTCTGAATACGACAATTTCTGAAAGATGGCATACCAAATAGCATGATTCCCATTTGGCAATAAGCAGACAAGACAAGAGGGCTAAGAGAGGGGATCTTCCTACCTGCACATGTTTAGTTAAGTGTTATCAATAACAGCCATGAACAAAAGCCTTAAATATTCTATCATATCTGGGCAGTTACCGGTCACATACTGCTTACTGCCAATGTCCAATTATACTGGAAATATTACTGATGAAAAGCTAGTGTTTAAGCGGAAAGGGAACCTGTTCTAAGGCTATTACCGGGTTCACAGGAGCAGTGCTACTGTGCACAAGATCGTTGGATGATTTCTGAGCAGGAGAGCTGGGTGCTCTTCCCAGCTCCATCCACAGATCTCATAAAGGAGACCACACACCTTGTATCTCCTAGATATCCAAAGTTGGGCAGGTGCATGAAAATCCTGCCCTGCCAAGGCATGTATTGGTGCTTTGAATTTAGAGAGACCAAAATTCATTGTTAATATTATTGTCATTACTCCTGTAGTAGCATCAGGAGTTGCTGTGAAGGATCAAGACTCTGTTGTACATGCACTGCAAAAATAAAGCATTATTCAGGGGCTCATTCCCACAGTTGCATCCTCCAAGCACATAACCTGAGTGCTGCTGAAGCACTGGGGTTTGTAGGGTGTCCTCTGAACTCACCCTCTTGAGACAACCTGGCATTACAGCAGCAGGCATATTTTCTCAAGAAAAGAGTCCTCTGTTCAGAAATTGATTTTTGGCACACTTTAGCAGGACATTATTGAAACCATTTGTAAAATTGCTGTGCTCTATTCATATCGTATCATGCAGGAATTGGAGCAGTAGTGTGGAAATGAAACATTTCAATCTCAGTTAATATGGATTGTTTCAGTCTTATTAAAACACTTCAAGAAGGTCAAAGGAAAATACTGTTGGTATATTTTTCTTGGTGAAGGAAAATGGAGATTTGCCTTTGAAATTCCAATTTGGGTGACCCTGATTTTGTAATCTATATTTACAGGGATAAAGTAATACCAAATTTGGACACATTTTAATCACACTTCCTACCCATGGGCAAGGGATGTAAACTGGCTACGGCAGTAAACTGTAAGAGTCTGCCCTTGGACTTCAGCACAGCTGCGATTGCAGTCCGCAGTCACAACTTCCAAATGGGAGGTGGATGGCTGAGAAGACACCAGAAGGACCATCCTGTAAATAGGTTCGAAGCTTTGTTATACTTAATTGAAGGAAGATTAGAGTGACATTCATCTTGCCTAATGTTATTATAATCTAGCAGCTGGTGTCTGGTCAGGGATGCCTCGGTTCCTGCTATAGCACAGGTACTTCTGGAGAGCAACCTGTCATAAGACAAGTGAACAAGCTGCCTGTTGGTAGCACTATGTCAAATAGCCTGAATGACTAGCTTGGACTAAACGACTGACTTTCAGCCAGTCAAATATGTGTCATCATTCCCCCAACAAGAGACAACTTGTACATGCTCCAAAAGCCTCCCAGTAAAGAACCATCTTGCAGGGTAGAGTCAGTAGTCCTAATTTGAAGTTATTTCAACTAAAAATTCCCTGCATATGCAGCATGTTACGAATCTCAGTAAACCAACAGGAAATATTTTTTGCTGACATGCATGAGGTGGTTCTCAGTCCCCTTGAAGCATCTCGAGGTGGGTTTTCACTGGGTCTTATGAGCACTGGGTAAGTTCTTTGGACTGAGGACCTTTGGTGTGCATTGACTGAGACACTGAGCCCCAAATTTCATTTGTACCTGTGTGTGCACACATACTTACACAAAGCCTGAAGTCTGTCAGCAGACCAAAGCATTTGTAGGCTGATTTCAGAGTATGTGGGTGGCCTAAGGGGACCAATGTGAGCAGTCAATCTGTCCGGTGTTGCATCCTGGGACCCCGCTGTTAGCTTCTTTCAAAGCAGGTGTGTTGTGCACACTAGGTGTGCTCTGCAGGGACTCCTTTGGAAAGCAAAGTTTCTGCTTTAAGTGTTGATATATCAAGAGGCTTTAAAACCTGGAGGTGGACTCAGATTCCACTTCTGTTATCACTTTCAAGGAAAACAGCCTGAATTAAATCAAGGAGAGGTGGAAGATCTCTACCAAGCACTTGTCTTGGGATAATGTAATTGCATTTCGTGCTCATCTCTCAGGGCAGATGTATACCTTAGCTCCTGGATTCCCTCGGCACTTGCTTTTCAGAGGTGTCAAGCTCCTGAAAAGGTATCAGCTGCTGAAACGATTCATACGTCTGACTTAAAAAATATTTGAGGAAACATATCTACCTTTGGGACCAAGAAAAGGACTGAGGAAATTGAGGGAAAGAGAAAGACCCATTGGTCCAAGAAGCTTTCTTGAACTATGCCTCACTGGTGGGCTGTCACCCTGTGTTCAGAGCACAGTTTGCATACCTTCAGGCCCTGAGATGGAAGACTTGTGAACAGTCTCCACCTGAAGTGTGGCCCAACCCATCCCCATAGTAGAAGGGCCATTGCTTTTCTGTGACCCTGATGCACAAACTATCCATCACAGATAGCTTTAGTTTGTGTCTTCTGCCTCCCAATTTAGGAATAACTGCCAGGGCCAATCGCTGACCTTTCTTCTTTTTTCTTTTTTCTTTTTTAACCTCCTTGTAGTAAACTCATCACTTTTACTGGAAATATGAGTTTTTTCTCCACTTTATCTTCCTTCCTTCTTTAATCCGCTTGTTGCCTTCTACCCTCATCCGTAATATGGAGGAATGAGAAAACATCTCTTTTAATTATTTAGCATATTATTAGCATTAGGTTTCTATGCTTTCTTTTGCAGAAGCCACCAGAACCTCCTTCAAAAGAACAGCATATATCTGTAGCTAGGCATTGGATTTCTAGATCATTAACAAACATGGTTTTATGAAAATCTGGCAGTTTGTCATCTCTTTATCACTGAGTATAGAGCGAGAAACAGAAAGCCCTTCTGCTTTGAAAACGTTTAATACCTTCTCTTCATAGTTTCTCTGCAGTTCATGCCAAGGAAATATTCCTGCAAGGTCAGGTCTGCTGGGGAGGCCAAATGAAATGTGGGACCTCAGCGGAATTACGGGATCATCTGGACAGGCAATATTGGCCTTGGGAAAGAGCTTTCCTCTGTGAATTCATAGTGCTGGCTCCAGCCAGCTTGTTTTTAAAGAAATAAAACAAAGTCTTTGAAGGGCCTTATCTATAACTAACACTCAGTGGCTTAAGCCTAAGAGACCCTGGGCTACTATATCTGGTTTCTTTTCTTTCTCCTGCCCAGTTTCTGATGCCACCTAACCTTGTTGTATTGGTTTCCCTTCCCTGGGAAGCGGGAGAAATGGCAAGCAGAAAACCTTCCTGCCCACAGAGAACCACAATATCCCACTGAAGGATGTCACAGGGGTTCTGAGCAGGACTGGCAGCAACAGATAACCACTTTCCTCTCTCCTGGACTCTGTGCACTTATCTGTAACCACAGAGTTTGTATTTGTTTCCAGAGGATCCAAGGTTGGATATAAAAATCTATCTCTTCCACCTGGATTCTTGCTTAGTCTCCCAGATTGAAAACACCACAAGCTATCCAGTAAATAAGGAAAAAGCTGACATGGAAACCAAATCACAAAAGGCTTGCGTGGGTTGCCTGATTCTCACACCTTGCTCTGTGACCACTGAGGACAGACCAGCTGAAATGGGTTTCATAGGGAATTTATCCAGAAAAAAAGGAAAGCCCTAAATTTGCTCAGAAACTCCTGAGCTGCCCAGTGTTGAGGAGTCATTCAAGCCCAGGCATGAGCGTGTGGGGAGCGATGAGACAGCTCTGTGCTCCAGGCAGCCTTACAGGGCAATGCTAACGCTTTTTTTCATCAGAAAAGCAGTTTAGAAAGGAATATCCTGGTTTATTAATTCTGGGAAGAGTTGTGCCTGCCTGAGCTAAGCGTGGAAGCCACGACTAGCCAGCCAGCACCCCCATTGAAATATCTGCTCAGGGCTTGATTGTGGAGGAATGAATTAGCAAGCCAGTATCTGGCTATGGTCTTCACCCACATGTGATAATTCCATTAAATTATTGTTGGCTGCACGTTCTCATGACAACCCTTAACCCAAACAATAACAACACAGAGAATATGTGAATGGGCAGAAAAAGCTTTCCTGGAAATTGTTCTTTTTCCTGCATGGGTTGGGAAGTGCAAGGAGAGCAGCAGCTGGGTGTCTGCTCACGCTTTCCACAAGGCAGGATTGTGGCTTTTGCCAGTCCCCAACAGTATCTATGTTGTTGCCTGCACAGCACTGATCCCCCTGTGCTGGGCAACGTGCCTGCCGCTGCACTGGGGTTCTCACACCAAGCGTGGAGTCCATTTTGTTTTGCTTTGACTCTGCCTCTGCGCCTAACCTCCCTGGTTCTCCTTTCAGAGCAAAGCCTCGCGCGTTCCTTTTCTTTTATGCATCTCCCCCATGGCCTGCCATCTCTTAATTAGAAATCGAATGGCCCTGTGAGCCTGAGACAAGCCTCTTTTCTGAGGCTTTTCTGACAAGGGGCTCCATGCTGTACTGCATGCTGTACTCCATCCTGTACTGCACCTTGCACGTGTGGAAGGCTCTCCAACGCCCGCAGAACCGCCTGACGGGTGGACTGACTACAGCCTAGCTCCGGCCGCCTCCACCCATCCCCCCAGGGCAGGCTCCTGTTTTCCCAGGGTGAAGGCTGCCAGGTAATGGCTGCGGTGGGTGAGGGGCGGCGAGTCGGGCGGAGGCGCGGGAGAGGCTCTGTGGACTGTGTCTGTGTGGGCAGGTTGGGCTTGGGGCTTCTGCGGGTGTGTCAAGTTGCGGTGTGGATGGAAGCCCCATCCCTGGCAACATTCAAGGTCAGGTTGGATGGGGCTCTGAGCAGCCTGGTCTGGTTAAAGCTGTCCCTGCTCACTGCAGGGGGGTTGGGCTAGG
The DNA here is from genome assembly GCF_030463565.1 of Pelecanus crispus. Lineage (NCBI taxonomy): Eukaryota > Metazoa > Chordata > Aves > Pelecaniformes > Pelecanidae > Pelecanus > Pelecanus crispus. Next base: position 29,500,989 of record NC_134651.1, on the reverse strand, counting down.
TGACCTCTAAAGGTCCCTTCCAACTCAAAGCATTCTATGATTCGATGATTCTGTGTGTGTTCAGGTCTGAGGGGCTCTGGTTGCAGGTGCCTCTGCTGTGGTCATGCCCATTGCCAGCTGCTTCAGGGCGCCTTGTTCTTGCTGTGCACGGGGTTTGTGGGCAGGTGGTGTGAGGCTGTTTATGGTTTCATGAGTGGTCCTTTGAGTTAACTCTCCACTGAGGTGAGTGAGGCAGTTCACACCTTTGCTAGCATTTCTTTCCTGCTGTGTAAGTAAAACCAGCCACCAAACCGGTCCTTGCCCTGCTGCTTTGCTGAGGGTTGTGGTTCTGCTGTGTTACCAGTGAAGGAGCTGGTTTTGCTGCTGGTGGGGTAAAGGGCAGCCTCTGACAGACACTGCCAAATCAGCTGTGTGTTTTAATGTTGTTTGGTGTGACTTTGGTTTGTACTTCTAAAGGAAAATTTTGGTTTTGTGCTTTGGTGCTCTGTTTGCATTATCCACACTGATGTTGGGGTCTTCCTAAACGTGCTTGTTCCCCAAGGGCAATTACAGCCACCTGGACGCCTCTTTATGTGGTGACCAGAGAGCCACCCTTGGGGAGTGGAGGGGGCCTGTGCTAGCATGCTTTTCCTTGACCACCTCTTGTGCAGGGCTGCTTGGGGCACATCCTGGTGCCGCCAGCCAAAGCAGCCCTTGCACACCTCAAAATAGAGGAGGAACATTGCTATTTCTCCCTGGAACACGCAGCTCCCACGCAGCAGTAAAAGAGCAGGGGAAGGTCTTCCCCCTGGTTTTCATCAGCCCTTCTGGGTTGAGGGGATCATTCTTTATAAAACACATGGCGTGGAGATTGGTAAAACAAAGCCGTCTCTATGAAGAAACTTGCATTTACTTAGGAAGAGTTTTTTCTCTGATTAATTGTGTGGGTGTGTATATATGCTGGGAAAGGCAATAATGTTTACTGGAATTGTACTATAAATGGTTGCTAACTTCTAATTCTCTGCGTGATAAATATCATAATTGATACTACAATATGTTAATATTCAAAGCATGAGCTCCTCTTTCATATGGATTTATTTTCATGCACGAGTAGCGTGGAAAGTTTGAAGACTCTTTCAGAGATTAGGAGATCTTTGCATCTTTCCTCCCTGTTAGGAAGAGGATAAGACATCTTTTAAAAAGACACAGGTATTACTGGGCTTTTGTGTGCAGAAATAAATTATTGAAATTGTTAAATGCATTTTTTCAAATTTACAGAGCCAGGCTGAACAACTTGTACGTGTATTAAATATGTGGGAACTGGTCAACAAACCTGAGTACTTCCACTTCTGTCTGAGCAGGTAACAGTAGACTTGTGTTAAATGGTGGAAACCTGTCATCATATGGCAGAACATGGAAGGGAATCCTTCCTTCTAAGCTATAATATAATCTACAGAAAAAATATGCTTTTAGCCATATGTGAGGTTAGAGGACAAAATCAAATAGTGCAGGAAGGAGGGATTACAGCACTATAATACCTCCATTTGTCAAACAACTAGTTTTAGACATGGATTTTAAATGTTCCTTTGCAGTATATTTTTATGCTTAGATTCTCGGGTTCAGACCCTCAAATTTTATTTGGGTGATGGATTTCTATCAAAATCGGTTGACATTTAGCACTAAAGTAATGCTTAAACATGAATCCAACGCTTTAGGACTACTTTTTATTTTGTCTGTAGAGCCAGGGGTTCTGATCCCCCTTATTAGCTGTTGTAGGGGCTTTCTGGATTCATAAATATTTTTGGAGTAATAACTTGATATAAGTTTCATTCCCTCTTAAACTAGAGATTGATGTAGAGAATCCTGGGGGGATTTTACAGATGTTTAAACTTACTGTTAGTCACGTTAATTAGCAAATAGTCTTTGTTACCACATCTCTTTCTTTTTGGCACAGTAGCCCTCATTTCAGGGCCAGGGAGGTCTCTTGCAGTTTTATTTCCTCAGGTTAGGACAGGGTTTGAGGAATGGTTTGGCTGTAGGTGGCTGCTTCTTTGCAGTTCTAGTTTTCCTGGTATTTTGTTTTCAGCTTGTGGAGATCTGAGGTTTATGGCTCTGTGTGTGTGTGTCTGTGGTCTGCAGGCTCTTAGTAGAATAGTGGTGGGAGTGTTTTTTGGTTTGTTTTGTTTTTTTAAGGTAGAACTGTTTCTTTACGTCTGGACTCAATTTCCTATTGAGGGGACTGCTGATTTTGGTAGTAAAATGGGATTAGGCAAGGTTTCACAAAGAAAGTAACTATTTTCCATGTTCTGGCATTGCGCCTTAATAGAATGTGAACATCTAGAGTCCTTTGAGATTAAGTTCTCTTTTTATACAGAAGTAGATGCTTAACGTTACCTCCAGCTTTGGGAGGATTGCCATATATCCAATCTGTGCTCAAGTATTAATTGCACATCTCTTCTCAGATTCAAATCACCCAGTTTGCACAAACCTAGATGTTATCCTGATGTTCCCTACTGAAAAAATACCCTTGTACACAGGCTGTTAGATTTGCATACTGAGGCTTTGGGTTCTATTTTTATGTGGTATCACAATAGAGCCAATATCCCTTCCAGACATGTGATCTCTGCTATCTTGTTCTCTTCAATGACTTTTGTTACCAATTTATAAATAACATATTTGCCTGAATTTCTGTCAGCTTGGAGGGTCACGTAGAGCTGGCAAAGCATTTTATGTCATTTAGCATCAAAAGATGACACATGCAGTGGGACCAGCAGGATCCTGGCTACCTGGAAACCTTTACAAGCCCCTTTTGCAGAGATGACACCTTGTTAGCCCCATGCATTCCACCTGCGTGACCCAGGTGTTTTAAGAAGAAAGCTGTCTCCAGAGGTTCGACTGCAGGTGGCAGCAACAATCTTTCCCTGTGGCAGCTGGAAATGCTGCAGCAGCCTTCATTGATTCCTGTGCATAATTTAGCTCCTTACAAAGCCAGCTCACTGGTAAAACAGAAAACTGTAAGCAGAGAGTGCAAAGATTGTCGTCTGACAACCAAGATGTGGGGACACTCTTCACTCTCCCCTCCCTCTTCTTCTCCTTAAGAGGAATTCAGATGGTTGGAGGAAAGAGGTGGGGGGGAAAGTCTTTCTGCACTGTACAGTACCAGACATACGCAAGAAATCACATTATGTGCAGCGATTGGTTAGTCTGGCTGGGTTTGTCTGAGTCCTCTATTGAGCAGCTTCAGGCTTTTTGTGCTTTTGGGTGTGTATTTTTTTTTTTCCCTCCTCCTGTTCCTTCTGTGCTTTACTATGATAGGGAGCTGTTATTTCACAATACCAGTAACCAAAGGCAGCAAGTCATTTCAGTGCATTATTATTCCAGGCAGAGACACAGACCTCAGAGCTCTGGGGATTTGAGTGCTTAGTACATGAACTTTCTGGCTGAGAGAGGTATCGCTTGCCACAACTGCTGGTGCTGGCTGTTGTATCTGTCCATACGCTACATGGTGTGACCCCAGTAGTTTACCTGCAAGTGCAACTTTGATCATTTCTGTGCAGTCTTTGTGTGTTGCTTGCTGCAGCTCTCAAATTGTTCAGTGCTGTGGCTCAGAGAACCACCTCCACACTTCATGGGGGAGTTGCACTCCAGGTGGGGAGGCCCTATGTATAGATGTATTGGGTTTTGGAAGCTGGTTGGAGCTAAATGCTGCAGGTGTTATCCAGTAGCTGGGCTCACAGTAGCAGGCATGCTGTTTCTGTCTCTACTGAAGACCTGAGGGAGCTTCACTAGAGTAGCATGTTGCATGAATTTTTTGGTTTGTCTCAGGATGGGATGGGTACATAACCACCATGTGTGCTCCAGCTGGTGACATCTAGTCCAGGGAATGATGTCGTCTGTCCCATCCCTTTGGCAGAAGGTTGCCACCACCAAATGAGAAGGGAAGATGTATTAGGGGAGCTGCTGCCTTCTGCAAGAGGCTCTCAACTGGGACCCAGCTAAAATGCCTAGACTGATACGTGGCAATGAGATACCAGTTGATAACGAGATACCAGCCGCAAGGACACTGCGGTTATACCTCCTATGGATCTGTATCACCTTGTTGTCAGACGACCCCTTGAAGTCCAGAACTGGTGCAAATCTGAAGTGCTCAGGTCGATGTTGGGGCTAATATGCTAATTAATGCTGATTGTATCTCAGATGGGATGCATCCAAGATAAGATTCTGTTGCTCACTGATGTGCAACCAGTTACAGAATTAGCCCTTTAGCACAAGCTGTAGAAATACTGTTTGTGATGCAACAAGTTGTTGTGGCAGTAGTGTAAACAGCAGTGGTATGTGCAAATCAGGTACTCAAGAGTTACAGAAAATGCATGGACTAGATTGACACTCTCCTGATATGAAGAATATGGTGAATGTAAAGATTATAAGGTGGTTAGGGGAAGAAGGCCAACAAAGCCTCTATATGCTTAGTGATGAAGTGAGCATAGAGAAATTAGAATTCTTGTAGTATCCTGCAAGTTGATGGTGGTCCAGAAGGTACATAGCTGTTCTAGTGTGTCAATGCATAAAATCATGCAGGAGTTCTGAGTGACAAAGGATTGCAAAGCATGCGGGTGTATGACACTTGCTTGTTTCCAAGTGAGATGCTTGGGCAAGACAGCTCAAGTCACACTTCTACATCCAGAATTCTGCAGAAGCACCTGCAGTCACCTTAAGCTGTGTTTGAAAGTCCAGCATCTAAGGATCATCAGGGGCTGATGCAGTCCCCTTGTGAATGAAGGGCAGTCCTGCCCCTTAACTGCTACTGTGCCACATGGGTCAGTAGGAAAAGAGGGCGAGATAAACTGGTGGGTCTCCATCACTCCCCTGCCTCCTTCCCCCATGCTCTGCCTAGGGCCAGCCAAGGGAGGGGTAGCTCTCTTACAAAGCCATAGCACTTGCATTTGAAGGGCTTAAATGAGACTGATTTCCTACCAGTTGAGAGCTGGGCCCTCCTCTTAACATATGAACTGCCCTTGGAGACATTTTGGTGGATTTTATTTGTTTTTGCACAAAATGAAGATTTGCTAACACCAATGCTAATCATGACTCTTGAGTGATTTGACCAGATTGTTTTAGAACAAAACCCCTGGGGAGAATAGTATGAGTATTTTCTGCTGACATTTTCCAAACACTTTCTTTTTGCTTCTTTTCTGTTGAGCTGACTTTTCATTTCAGACCTTTCTTTAACTTTATTTTTGAGAATTTCAGAAGCGTTCCAAAAGGACTTTTTCAATTTTGTTGAAGCAGATATTGTAGTCAAGCCAGAATAGGTTTCCCTTTGCTCTCTTCTTCTCACCCCCAACTTTCACAATGTCTAAATCAATCAAAGTAAAAAATGTATTGTTTGCTGGGACTTCTTGTCTAGCAGCTCTTGGGTAGGGCAAAGTGATTGGATTTGTGACCTCTTGTTCAAAATGCCTGGTTGACAACACTCCTTCTTCCTGCCCCAGCTGAGGGGAATGGCAAGATCCTGAACTTGTCCCTGGTTTGATTATGAATAGGTTCAGAAAGATCTGTCTGTCTGTCTCTGCACTGAGAGATGTTTGACATCTCTAATTCCAGCAGAAATGGGTTAGTGGTCAGAGTGCAGGTGAAACTGCTGGAGCAGTATGATCAATACACGTTAGCTCCAGAAACAGTGATTTGTGATGCATTAAGGTATGCTGTCTTATTTGAGCAGTCTGATAGCACAACACTTAATTACTGTTTATGCATCCTGAGACACTTCTGTTTCTTCTGGCACCCTTTGCAGCAGTACTGATTGCTCCCAATGTAAAATATAAAGCAATATCAACATGGACTTCCAGAAGTCTCTGGCTTTTCAAGGTACGAAATCTTGTTTTGGTTTGCAAGGTTCCCGCACAGGAGAGCGGTGAGTTAAACTGGACCATCTGTCTTAATGCTTCTCCAGCAAAGCCTTTTTGCTGTGTCTTTCACCAACTCCTAAGGATGGTCCATTTCTTTACCATCTTCACCTTGCAGTTGTGTGATGAGTGACCTCAATGGCCATACCATAGCTGTTACTAGCAATGTGATGGATTTCTGCTGTGGCACAGTAGAATGGGCCTGATCCTTTGCTGTAGCTGTCTGTTGTTGAGCTCAGCTGAATGGCAGGTATACAGAGCTTCAGTAATGCAGAACAGGCATCAGCTAAGTCTAGAAAACAGATAAATACATAAATAATAGATGTATTCATCGCACTCTGCCAGATTTTCCAAATGGATATTGCAGTCAATTAAATGGATAACAAATAATTGAGTAAAGACATGGGATTCCTTTTTCTTCTTTAATCCTCAGCAAAAGAACCTGTTCAAAGATTTTTGCTTGGTCTTTTTAGTTTAGGGTTGGGATTTGGGATTTTTTTGTAACTATTATTCTTTTGTATTCTGTAGAATAAGGATCACAGGTCAGGAACTGGGAAAGTCATGAGCCTCTCTTGTGGGGCATACAGGCAGACACTTGCAGACTGAGTGCCAAAGGGATTGTGAGTAAATAGACAAATTGCTAGTGGTGTAATTTCTTGGAAATAAACCTAGCAAATTAGACTTGTTAAAGCAACTGCTGAAATGGCTAATGCCATTGAATTGTCAAAATAGAGAACTGCAAAGATCTTCGGTTAATTTACATATCACCAAAGCAAAAATAATGGGAAAATAACGAGCAATTATTGTCCCTGGCTCTCCCTATTCATTATTTGAAGTTAAGACATTTGTCAATATGGAATTAAGTTGGCAAGATGTGCATGTGGCACGATTATATTGGTCCGTCAAAATCGGGGGAGATGATGAGGAATTCTAGAGTCACCCATTAGAGGACGGCAAATGGGAAGCACCAGTAATACTCGTTGCAAGAAATGATGCATCAGAAGGAGCAGTCAGGGCTACTGAAATATTTTAGCAAGGTCTAGGCAACTTAGACTGGTGAGTGATGTATTTTTGGGAGGGGAACAATGAGATCTGGTTCATGTGCAGGACAAGTTGTGTCTTGCACGTAATATTCAAGAGTGGTGTACAACATTAGGACTGTGTCTGGGTTTGGTACATATTAGCGTCACTGATGTATCAGTGGTGCCTGTCAGCTTCTGGCAGAGGTTGAGTCCTGTGTACTCCATATGCCCTTCACAAGCTACTATAGCTAGAAAGGAGACCCTTCCCAAGTGTACCAAGTGCATACAACCCAGACTGTGGGATACATTGGGTTGGAGGACATCTTTTCTTGTAGAAGCCATGGAAAGAATTTACTTCGGGGTGAAAATTTGGAGACTGCTCTCCATCCCCTCCCATTTTCGTGTTTGACCCCAGTAGAAAATAATTGACATTAGGATAAAGACTGCTGAAAGTTGGGCCATCTGTGGCTGCAGGCTGTCTCTGAACTGAAGGTGTAATGGCCCTGCAGGCAGGAGAGGCTTCTTCTGTGCCTTGGCTTCCACCAGAAATGGTTCATCTGACCTTTAAACCCACCTACCACTGCCTCGATGGTGATTACTGCTGGAGCCAGTAAGGCAATTCATAGGGCTGAGCACGGTTTGACTAGCACAATTCCTAGTTCTGCAATGAGGTTTGACAGATGCTATCAGTGTATCTCCCCATAAATAAATATGTAATCGGGCTGCGTGCTACACTTTCACATCCTGAGGAGGAAATTCTGACACTCCTGTCCTTTTATCTCTTGCATCCCTCGGCAGCTGTGAAAAAGCCTCTGACCTCGGATGCTCATTTTTATCATTTCATTTCAGCAGGAGTTGGTGCCTGTGGAGTTCTGTTACTCTGTGTTATGAAGGAGGAGGAAAGCAGCAGGCGTTTTGTTTAAATTCTTAATTGCAGGCACAGCAGGATTATGGAAATGTCAAGAGGGAAGTGACAGAGAAGACCTGACAAACACATGGGGGTTGGTTGATTCACTGCTTTCTGTTTTCCACCAGGGTAGTGGGTGGGTTACAAGTCAAATGGATCTCATGGGTTCTCCAACACCTATAGAGATCCCATAAGTCAGACTGGACTGCGTGGTGTGCGGTCTGCTGTGTTTAGCAGGCCTTGCTCAAGACAGGCCCAGGATTAGCAAAAAAATAATAGAACTGGCTCGTACCAGCAAAGCTAGAAGGAGTGCCAGAGCAGAGCAGCAGGATTTGGTCCCCCTTTCTATGAATGTGTACTGTTAGAGCCAGTGTGAGATGCTGGCATAACACCTGCCTGTGCTGTGCCAAATTCTGTGTAAAGTTTGCTTCTCTTGCTTTCTAACTTTAAGGAGGGGTATTGGGGCAGGAGAAATCCATGAGAAGGCTGACTCCAAACAACTTGTCAATAGTTGAAAAATCTCTGCCTCACTGTGATTTGGAGGATAATGCGCTTCCATTCCCTCTTCTCTACTCCAGTTTGACTTTTGCACGAGGTTTCGTTCCTCCTCTTGGGAACCTGGAGCATGGTGGCTTTGTGGGCATGGACTGAGATCATGCGTGAATTGCTGTCTTCCCTAGACCTTGGAAGAGCAGCCTCTGCACGCATTGGCTCTCCACACTGAGTAGAGGGCAGGCAAATGCTGCTGCTGCTGCCACCATGGACTCCCAGGTGCTGGAGCTTAACAAGTGGCACACATGGGATTCAAGCTTGGAGCTGCGGCAGAAATGAGAAATGGGAATAAGTCCTGAGGGAGCTGTTGCCCTGCTTGCTCCAGTCAAAGCTACCTATGCTCAAAGGGTTCATTCCAAAGCAGACCACATGGCTTCATTTTTCCTGCCTGCTATTGGCAATCCTCTCCAAAGCATATCCACCTTCTGTGCTTGATGTCCCAGTTACTTTCACAGTTGCTTGTCCACACTGAAAGACAGGGGCATGAAGTCCTAAGTCAGCACACAAAGGCTTCTCATCCTCTCCCAACGGAGAAGGGGGAGCCAGAAATGTTCATTGCCCAAAAAGCTCCCAGAAAGACATAGAGGAGAAGACAGTGGCTGAGGGTCAAAATGGGTGGCTGGTACCAGGGGAGGAAAGGGAGATGACGGAAGAGAGGAGGATTGGCAGAGGAATACGGAGAAAAGCTGTCATTGAAGGACATATTGGGAGTGTGCCAGACATTTGCAGAAAATGGAGAGATGGGACCTGGAGTGTTGCTGTGCTAGCTCCTTTCTAATTGCGTCACGTCTTCACAAAGGCCATGCTGTCTGATCATATTGTTATATCACTTAATTTTGGTCCCTCAGAGCTCATGCTCCTTGTTAGGCGTGTCTGACTTTGTAGCCTGAGTAATTTTGCGAGTAAACTTTTTGTGTGTGTGTTAATAACCTTTGGGAGCACCACAGAACCCATCTTGTGACTGTACTTCTGAGACTGGTCAGTGCAGTAAGGTGGCCAACATGGACACTGGCGAGCTTTGCTGTGATCTGGGACATGGTGAGACCTCTTGGAGGCTGGGGAGCATGAAAGGAGTTTTGTGCCTGGTTCCCAGATGCTTTAGTGGTTCTGGTGTGGATGAGGCATACGCCAAGTGGACCCTTTGGCTCTGTGCCTGCCTGGATCACAGGAAAGGCTCCAGTGGAAGGGGTAAAACTGAAGGAGACACCAGCCAAAGTTATGTGCAAGGATTATTGCAGTAACAGACTTGAGGCACCTGGCACGGGCTTGTCTGATGTCAAGATGATGCTCCACCTGCAGCTGGGTCAGAAAAAGCCTTGTTCTGCTGTCAGCTGTGAACTTGAGGCTGTGAGGAGTGGTGGCTAGAGGTTGCAGCTGCAGGGTATTAAACATTTTCCCAACAATGTCAGTGGAATTAGGCTTAGGCCCTAAACATCATGCTTTCGGTCTCTGACCTTGCTTATTTTCATGGCTGTTGGGAAGGGAGGTTGTTCCTGCCTTTTTGGGCTGTTTTGCTGCCTTGTTGCTTGAAAAAGCTGTTTTTCTTTGGTAGGGTATTGGAAAGATGTTTGTGACATTTTGAGCTATAAACTTTGCTGTTTCAGCAACCAGCAATGAAGGTGATACCAGGCAATTGTTCCATAAGCAGCAGAACTAATGAGCCACTGGATTTGTATCCTACTTTCCTGACCTCTGCCTCTCCCTTCATAATATTAGCTCTTCCCACGCAGCCACTGTGTTCCTTTCCCTTTCCTCCATGCCCTTTAACTACTTGGCAGTTGTGAGTCAGTACTTGCTGCGGCGGGTTGGTCAGTGGTTCATATGTGCCGATGCTGAGAGACCTGCTTGCCATGCAGAGCAGGCATTTTCTCAGTTCACATGACAGCCAAGGGACTAATTTGGCTCTGTCTCTTCCCTATTCCCAGCATATTTTTTTCCCAGGATTTCTCAGTATTTAATTATCTCTGAGCCTTCTGTCAGTCTGGGGGAAACTTAAGTTCCTAGAAGTAGGAATCTGATGGTCAGATGGACAAGCAGTCGTACAGACAGCATGAAAGGAATTTCTGCAGAATAAATTCCTTTCCTTGAAAGCCTAGATGGTGTCCTTTGTCCCTCTAACCTGTATGGAAAGCCAAATACTGCCATGCTGCTGACTGCTGTGGGTTAGACAGGAATAGCTGAGGTATAAACAGAAACAGAGCAGAGAACTGAATAGTGCAAACAGGGCATGAGGACAGCAGACAAATTGAGAGGAAATAAGAGATGTTTGGGATATTCTGAGCAGTTATTTGGTATTGAGGGAGTCCTTCCTCAGTTTCCCAGAGAGACTGTCCCACTGGTACCGTGTACTTTTGGGCAGGGCATGCCCTTCCCATAGGGTTCAGATAAACTCTAGGCAGGAGATCAAATAAAGCCACTGAGGGCTCAGGCGTGAGTGAATGGGTGAATCACCTACTGCTTACACCTTTGTCCCTATCAAATGTTGTTCTTACTGAGATGCACTCAGAAGTCAGAGCAGGACTTCTCCCTGCACTGTGCCCTTGCAATCTGCAACCCCTCGCATCAGTTTCTCAGCCCAAGTGTTGATGTTTGACTCTTCCATCAGCAGCGCTGCAGCCTTTGCACTGCTTCATGACCCATGGGGCAGATGCAAGTAAGTCAAATCCAAGTTGGACCCACTCCAGGACATGGGGTTTGGCTGTGGCTTGCGCCATGTCCCCTTGCCCTCTGACAGCAGCTTACGCTTGTCTCGCAACCTGGCCTACACGGGTTTCTGTTGTATGGGCAGACATTTGGAGGCAGATCTTATGCTTGGCACAGCAGGGAGTGCATCAGCTGAGGTCTGTCCCTGTGTCATTAGTTCCAAAATCAGCCTCTAGCATTTAACAGGATATGGGAGAAATAGGTAGGCTACAGTGAGCTTGTTTGCAGCCGTGTTGTGCAGGCTCTGCACCTGGTGGTCCAGCACAGGTAAATGCCTTGGGATGGATTCTGATACCATTTCTCACATGAACCTTGATCCAAAGCTAACTGAAATCACTAGGAGTCTTTCTGTTAGCTCCATAGGCATTAGATCAGGTCTGCTGAGTGTGACCAAACTCATTTTGGTACAGTTTGGATTCAGACACTCAGTACTGTGTCTGTGTTATTGTGCATCTGAATGTGACCCAAACCAAACTGCTGAGGAAGAAGTGTTAAAGAGACAGGGCCTGCATTGTGCCTGTGAATATACATTCAAAGTCAGCATCTTGAAAGGGCCCAAAATTTATCGTGCTGCTGTTGTCATTTCCCATTCACCGGCCTGACTGAATAAAGGAGTGCTGCACAGAGCTTTGCATAACTTGCTTGACTTTAAGAGTCAGTAAATGATAGATGTCTGTATCCTTGGATGAGGATAATCCAATTGTACAGTCTGGCTGGATTTCAGCTGTTCTCTGAAAAAGGAGTAAAGGAGTGAAATATTTACTTCTGCTACTTTTCACAAGTGGAGATGACAGAGCGTGGGAAAATAAAAGCTAGTCCTGGTGGGCAAGGGTTGCAGGGGAAGAGAAGTGAGGAAAATCTAATCTGCTTTGTGGTAGAAAAGGGCATAAAGGAGCTTGGCAAGAAAAGAGCCATTCTTTTTATTTCTCAGAGGCGAAAAATGAAGGCAGCATATTCAATGAACATAACTCCACAGTTGTCAATGCAGTCAGGTCTGTTTATGCCAGTGAGTGAATTTGACCCAGAGCTTTGATTAAAGAAAAAAAAAAAAATCAGGATCCCCAAATGTTCTAATAAAAAAGTGGTTATGAAAAAACTTGTGCTTTGGTTAAAGAGCACCCAGCTCCAGAGTAATTTATAACAGCTGAAAGGATTAAATGTCATCAGGGAAACCAAAAAGAAAATTAATCTGTAATTAAATGTTTAGCCCAGCCAAGATAGTATGGCATTGCCAGTCTGAATAATGTATAGAGGAAGCATCCTAAGATCTATGCTTACTTTCCATTTTTTCATTAACTGAATCTATATTAATGTAAAACAAGATAGCTGGGTGATTTTCAACATACTCTGGATTTGTTAGCATTTTGATGATACCGGAACTCAAAAGCTTTAGTTGATATCAGTGCCAGCTTGTGCTTGGAGTTATGCAAACATGTAGAAGATCTGATACCTGCCAGAAAGAGCAAACGCGAGAGCAAGTGAAAACAAACAGTGAAATGTCTACCAACCCCTGACTGTGGCAGAACTGTGTCTAGAAATCCCTGGCCAGGGCATTCTCATCTTCACCAGCTTTGTCTGTGCAAATCTGCACAGATTGCTTAAGAGTTGGGAACAGACTTGAGATTTCTTTTCTAATTAATGTTATTAACCAAATACAATGCAAAGATGGTGGTTGGCTGTGTAACAAAGAACTAAATATATGACCTTTTTTTACCTTGGGCGCATCAAAGGATATGAGAAATGAATGATGAAATTCAGCTTATAACGCTATGCAATCAAAATGGTGCAAAAAGGTCATTTAACTTAACTTGATTGTATGTTATGATTCTGGGAAGACAGACTTTTTTTTGTCCAAATATGGAGGCTTAGTGCCACCGATTTTAAGTCTCATAAAGCTTACCAATTAGTAGAGACATTCTCAGTGACAATTGTCAATTAACCTCAAGGTTAGAAATTCAGGATAACCTGAACCATTGCTTAAGCTCATGTCAGAGTCAAAATAATACTCCATAGTATTAAAATAAAGCTTCATCAAGTTTTACATGTGTGCAGATGGCCAGGTGACATGCTGCAAACCCCTAATGTACCTGCTACATCTTTTTGAAAACTATTTTCCAGTTCTTTTGAAACTTAATTTTTTTTTTGCAGCTAAATAGTATTATTAACCTTCAGAGCTTTCTGTCCTACTTATGCTAATCAAGGCAGCAGTAACTGATTTTGTTAGATCATTGATTCTTCTGTCTCCAAATCAGTTATTGTTTCTGCCTCTCCCCCCAGCTGTGATCATGTTTGTTGTGGTGTCAGACCTTGCAAGTATTTAACAGTTTTACCTGGTCTTTAATTTTGCTTCTGTTCTAGTTAGAAAGGACATGCTTGGCTTTTACAGTCAGACACCATGAGCGCCTTGTAGTCAGAAAGCAATTTCATTTTGCCTCCCTTTTGCTCCTTCCACCCAGCATCTTGCTTTCCACATGGACAGCTGAAGATGCAGGATAGATCAAATGCTAAATATTACAGAAGTTCATTGGAGAGCCAAGACTCAAATCCACATTTTCCTGGGAGTCAAGCCAGAAGCTCTTTCGGCATGTCCTTCTTCCCCAGTGCAAACAATCCAGCCACAGTGCGTTTTTACTTTGAGGCAAAGAGCTGGCAGAGGCATCAATTCTGTTCTGGGCTGTCCCTGGTCTTAAAGCTGGGCATGCTCACCATGTACCCTTACCGCTGAGTTCCCTGAACAAACCCTTACCGAAGAGCATTGCAAATGCAGAACAGCAAGAGCTGACATTACAGACAATGTTACATTGTTGTACTGTGGTTTGGTACACCTGCAGCTCTTCCTGTTAGTTGCCATTTAATGGGCAAGAGGTTATTTCTTGTTCTGGTGAGCCTGTCATTAGTTTCAGTAAAATCAGGTAATGAAATTAGCACAGACTGAACATGAAACTCAGACTGTCATTACACTAAAGTATTGTTTTATGAAAAATTATCTGCTTGGAAATGTACAATAGTCAGAAGCTTCTTGACATGATTCTACGAATGGGAAAAGAACTCTGGAACTGCACAAACCTAACTTATGGGCTGTTGGTAATGTATTTAGCTCTGGGCCTTAGCAAAAGAGCCTGAGGCAAAAGAGCGTGGGAGGTGATGTATTCTGAAGAGATACTGTCCTTTATACTTAAGGGCCACCTTCCTGAGCACTGTCCTGCTAAACCAGCTGTCTCTGACTCTCAGATAAGTATCTGTTCTGCCTTGTTAAAGGCAATGCTGTGTTAAATGAGGGTGGAGTAAATCTAGTACTTCAGAAGACAGCCCCTGTATTCCCAGGAAGGGTGAATTCTTGATGTAGGGAAAAATATCTCCCTTCAAATACACACAACACTGCTTTAGGGAAAGCATGACCTTCACTTTCTGTACATTGAAAGAACCATTTAGGTGTGATTTGTGTGAAAGCCTCTACCATAGTACTGGCCAACTGCCAAGGGTCAGGCATAGGGAAGAGTTGGCTCGAGACGGTGAGAGTCTGGCATCAAGACTTTGTGCATGTCAGCTATGGCTGAGAGCTCACCTGTGTTGGGTGAAGGTGTGCTGGTGGTGGTAGGCACACAGCGCAGCCAGAAGGGAGAGTGTCTGTACACCTGGTGCCTATGGTAAAGGCACATGGCATCATTAAGATGTTGCACTTTATTTTAGTGACCCCTGGGTTACAAGGAGAATTTTAATAGGCTTTGGGTTACATCTCAAGAATTCTGCAACATTTTCAGGTTAATAACGCTGACATGTCTTATTGTTCCTTTGCCATCAGAGCTATAATGGGGAAAACCCAGCATATTGTTAGGAGTTTTAAAACTGCCTTGAAATCTGTCAAGGGAGATAAACTATCTTTATATCAGAAAATAGCTTCCCTCTTGCTATCTTACGGAACAACACATAGCTCCAAAAAAGATGCTTCTGCCTAACAGCTTATTAGGAAAAGACAGACTCCCAGGGTGAAAAGTGTGAGAACTGAGGGGATTTTGTGCACCACTTGAAGAGGGGAGACTCTGGGATTTCAAGGAGATGAGGTTTCAGGCAAGTGAAAAGACTTCTGGAAAAGGGCAACAACATATCTTGATGATACATGTAATTGGTACATCCCGTAGCAGCATCCTACCTTGCGCTTGGTGAAGCGCCATCTACAAGTGGAGCTGAAGTGATGGGAGATGAGATGCTCTTGAGACGAGGTTGTAAAGAAGTTCTGTGAATTGGGAGATACATGGTTCTGCTCACACTCGTCATGGCAATAGGGTGGAACTGAAGAGTCTGTTTTGCTGGAAATCACAGTATCACACAGAGATCTGAACGTATTTTGGTGTGGGATAGACTGAGGCACAACATTGAGGTGGTTTGGAGAATGTTTCTTTTTGACTGCTTGAAGTTTTTTATGCAAGTAAAGCATTTCCTTCCAGGAAGTAATTTTGAGATGAAAAGCCAAAATACTCCATCTGCAGAATATCTGAATAAAATGTTACCAAAATCAACATCTAAATTACTTCTCTTAAATGTGTGGATTTATTGAACAAAGACAAATGAAACCGTAACAAAAACATTTAGAGGAAGGCATTCTGAGAATGGGAACACTTCTGACAGTGGTGACAAGTAACCAGATGTCCAAAATTACTGTGAGAGCATGAGGAGCTGGAAGTCCTGTCAGGCACCACAGGTGCCAGTTCAGATGAACCAATTTGAAAAATCACCTCTTCTTGCTCCTAAGACTGCATCTCCCACACTGCTCTGGATTCCTGTGTCAGGTCATGGGCTGTCCTGGATGGTGAAGCTCTTCTGCAAAGCTCAGTATTTGAGGGAGAACAGGCAAGCAAAGCAACCAACCTACTTCTGGTGGGAGGTGTCTTTGTAAGAGATGTTAATGAAATGATTTCAGAGCTCAGGTGTTTTAAAGAGAGCTAATCCACATGCCACTCCATCCCCGCCCCGCCCCCCCCCCCCCCCCCCAAAAAAAAAGAAAAAAAAAGTGAAACCAAAATCAGAAAGTAGACCTTGGCTCACAAAATATAATTTTGTCATAGGCCAAATTTTCTGTTGAACTCCCCATTTACTTTATTCAGACATTGAAAGCCGTCTCCTTGGCTGATATTCATTGCACAAAGTTCCTTTGGGAAATGCCACATTCATTCCCTCTCTCTGCTTACTGCAGCTTTTACCTTGGTGCAGGTTGCATTTGAAGACAGGTTTGGAGGGTTTGATGTCACTTTGTTTCATTAACAGACATCCCGGTCCTGCTAAAGAAGAGAATTAGGATGGAGTTGAAGGGTAACAGGATATTTTTTGCTTTGGATTGCTTATTTCTGTGATTGTAGGAGTAAAATACTGACTGCTGTTCCTTTGCAGTTTCTGCATAATGCCTCTGAGGTCCTCTGCTGTGGGCTTGGTGAGGACCTGCTCCTGGCACCCTCCACCTTGTGTTGCTTCAGAGGCTGCAGCGGTGGAGCCTGGTGAAAAGTTTCCTCTATGGACATGTTGCAGTCTGTCTCTTACCTGTCATCTTTCTCTGCTGTGGTTCCTCTTCCTGAGAGCAGACTGGCAGCTCACCTGCATGTGAAACACAGGGAACTGTGAGGCTTTCTCCCTTGTAAAGACCTGTCTTGCAGAACAGCTCATGTCTTCTCAGTAGCACACATGTTGCATAGGCAGTACAGCATGCTTGTCTGAGGGAGTGGCTGCCTGTGGAGGAGGAAAGAGGTCAGTAAGGTTTTGGGGGCTGTGGGAAGATTATGGGGTGCTGGAGTTTTCTCCCTGTGGATCTGATCTTGCTGTAGGCTGGGACCTGTTCCTGGGAGTCTTAAAGGGGTGCAGGTGACCTTGTCCCATGCTCAGCTGTGTAGTATGGATGGATGCTTGCTGCATGAACAGGATTAGGGCTCTAGCTGGGGCCCTCAGGGCAGTCTATAACCACTCACAGCCTGAGACCTTTCCTTCATTCCATCTTTCCTGGGGGAGCATTGCCAGTTTTAACCTTGGCTGTTTTTTCCACCTTAATCTCACCCCCAACTAGAGACTTTCTTCTGTCCCTTGGTGGGTTACAGCCCACTCCCCGCTGGGGATCACACTTTTGGGTGTGTGGACTCATACATAGGCTTGCCAATGCGATGCCCATCTACAAGAAGGGCTGGAAGGAGGACCCAGGGAACTACAGGCCTGTCAGCCTGACCTTGGTGCCGGGAAAGATTATGGAGCGGTTCATATTGAGTGCGCTCAACAAGCATGTGCAGGTCAACCTGGGATTCGGGCCCAGCCAGCATGGGTTCATGAAAGGCAGGTCCTGCTTGACCAACCTGATCTCCTTCTATGACCTGGTGACCTGCCTGGTGGATGAAGGAAAGGCTGTGGACGTCATCTACCTGGACTTCAGCAAAGCCTTTGACACAGTCTCCCATAGCATTCTCCTTGGGAAGCTAGCAGCTCATGGCTTGGATGGGCGTAGTCTTCGCTGGGTAAAAAACTGGTTGGGTGGCCGAGCCCAGAGAGTAGTAGTGCACGGAGTTAAGTGCAGTTGGCAGCTGGTCACGAGTGGTGTTCCCCAGGGCTCTCTTTTGGGGCTAGTCTTGTTTAATATCTTTATCAACAATCTGGATGAGGGGATTGAGTGCACCCTCAGTAAGTTTGCAGATGACACCAAGCTGGGTGGGAGTGTCGATCTGCTGGAGGGTAGGATGGCCCTGCAGAGGGATCTAGACAGGCTGGATCAATGGGCCAAGGGCAATTGTGTGGGGTTCAACAAGGCCAAGTGCCGGGTCCTGCACTTGGGTCACAACAACCCCATGCAAAGCTACAGGCTTGGGGAAGAGTGGCTGGAAAGCTGCCTGGCAGAAAAGGACCTGGGGGTGTTGGTTGACAGCTGGCTGAATATGAGCCAGCAGTGTGCCCAGGTGGCCAAGAAGGCCAACAGCATCCTGGCCTGTATCAGGAATAGTGTGGCCAGCAGGAGCAGGGAGGTGATTGTCCCCCTGTACTCAGCACTGGTGAGGCCACACCTGGAATACTGTGTCCCGTTTTGGGCCCCTCACTACAAGAAAGACATGGGGGTGCTGGAGCATGTTCAGAGAAGGGCAATGAAGCTGGTGAGGGGTCTGGAGCACAGGCCTTATGAGGAGCAGCTGAGGGAACTGGGGTTGTTTAGCCTGGAGAAGAGGAGGCTGAGGGGAGACCTTATCACTCTCTGCAACTACCTGAAAGGAGGTTGTACTGAGGTGGGTGCTGGGCTCCTCTCCCAAGTAGCTAGCGATAGGACGAGAGGAAATGGGCTCAAGCTGCACCAGGGGAGATTTAGATTGGGTATTAGGAAAAATTTCTTCATGGTAAGGGTTGTCAAGCATTAGAACAGGCTGCCCAGAGAAGCGGTGGAGTCCCCATCCCTGGAAGTGTTCAAAAAATGGGTAGACGTGGCACTCTGGGACATGGTTTAGTGGACATGGTGGTGTTGGGTTGATGATTGGACTGATGATCTTAGAGGTCCTTTCCAATCTTAATGATTCCTAGTTTTACTTTCATTATAAATAATCCAGCCGCCACCAGGAAACATGAAATTGCTACTCTACCCCTAATTGGTTTAGTGATGGACTTGGTAATGTTAGGTTAATGGTTGGAGTGGATGATCTTAAAGGTCTTTTCCAACCTAAACAATTCTATGATTCTGTTCTATGATTCTGTACCTTCAGCTTGTGCTCCTCTTTGGAGACCTTCTTCTGTTTCCTATTCAGCTGGAAAGAGGAGTCTGACATTCTCCCTCATCCCCAATATCTTCCTTTTAGGTTGTTAGCAGAGAACTACTGAGTTTTCATTAGGCCTTTTCCAACCCTTGGTATGGTTGGAGGTACTAATCCCTCCCTTCAAGTGTGGAGAGATAAGGGCCTTAGTCAGCAGAGAGATGCAAGTAGTTTTCTGGGTAACAAGTTCAATGCTCAAAATCCTTCTTCAGCTGATATCCCAATTTCTGCTGCAGACCAGACACTGACCTGCCCTTGTCCTGAGGATGCAAGGATGTTGAGGGTCAGATCACCAGCAGGACTTTCTAATGAGGTTTCCTTTCCCCTTTTTCATTACAGAGCCAGGTCTACACATCAGGTGCAATTGATAATCGAGGCTTATGTAGAGTCAGTAGCACATGCCTTGGATTCATGCCTGATGTTTAAGTGGCTTTTGTGGGAAACTGGTTTGCTGTCCTTGCTTCAGAAGGTCTGTGGCACAGAGGTAGGCTCAGCCTGGAGAATAAGGCACTAGGTTTTCTCATGCTGGTCCCAATGAAGAAGCTGTGGTCCCCCTTGGGTGACTGTGCCATGCTGTGGACAGTACTATGAAGACTGATATGTAGGGGTTCTTGAAGATAAGGAAGTTTTGTGAAAAGGAAATCTGAGGAAATCTGATTTTAACATTGCCCAAAGTAATATTGATAGTAGTGTCTGGGGTTTAGGAGGTGGGTTTTCTTTTTTTTGGTGTGTAGAGAGACCTTTCCAACACCATTTTTTTGTTCTGAATCCACATTCTGGGTGTCAGGTTTTTGGGAGTGGGAGGTTGGCTGCCCTTTCCTCCAGATGACTCATCAGAAGACTTTCTCAGGGTGCTCACTTCCATGGGGAGGAAGCATACAAAAGCAGACGAGATAAAAACAGCAAAGCTGAAGGTCAGTTTCTGAACTATGTTGGTTTTTACTGCCATGAGCCAGTACTGAGCGAGGAGCTGCTGCCGTGTTTGTGCTCATAAATTGGCTAGTGTAGGAGGGTAGGCAGTAGGAAGGATGGGAGAAGCAATGTTTTTAAATAGATATTTATGGAGGATATCAACATTTGGCATTTCCTGATTTCAGAACAGTGGAGGAAGAACTAAGAACTTCATCCTGCCTCCTCCTTCCCTCTGTGCAAGTTAGAGCCACATTCTGCTACCCTCTGTCACATGGAACAGCCACTTACTAACTTGTGCCAAGCAGCACCTTCCTTCATAAGTGGTTTCCTTCCAGCGGTTAAGAGGAACAAAACCATCCCTGGGAGGTTTCCTGTATGCAGGGTATGTGCAAACTGGCAGTTTCAGTGAATTAGCATCTAGTTTCAAGAGATTCTCTCTTCAGCTGCCTTTAGCGCAGCTGTCTCTTGCCTCTTACCTTTGAAGAGGTCTGGGAGGAAGTTGTGTACTTGACCTTTCGGCTTTTTTGTTTACACCCTTGCAAATAGGTGACTCTTTCTGACCCAGGGTGATTAGAGCATCTGAGTAGAACATTAATTCTCTGTACAGCCAGACATGGGGATGCGTCCCACTCAGCTCAAGAACCCACCTATATGTTTAGATAAAGTATCAGCTAGTTGCTGAAAGTCCCATGCTAATCTGCATTTCTGTGAGCGGCCTCCTGTAGCCTGGAGGTTCCAAGTCTCAAACACCCTTTGCCTCTCTGTTCTGGGCTAGTCTCCCAAATATTTGCATTTCCTTTCTCCATATCCTGCCATCACCTGCTGCCTCTGTACTTTGCATCTTGGCAGCCCACTTTTGTCAGAGGGTGATCCAAAAACATTGCAAGGTGTTGGAAAATCTTAACTGCACTTAAATGAGAAGCTGTTCTTTTAGCAGCATCTGGAGTTTCCAGCTCCTCTCTTTGTTGCTGGTGATTTCAATCACTTCTCTTTGGCAGGGGTGCAACATCCCAGGGAAGCTCTCTTCCCTTATTGTCTGGTGGCTGTGCTGAGCATAGGAGTCTTCGGATCACCCGTTTCTCTTGGCACAAAAATGTTTGTTCCCTGCCGCATCGCGTTGCATGACAGGGAAAATGAACAGTCCTTTTCCACAGAGCACTGATTTCCCCTGCGTGCCTTGGACTGCTGCATGCAGGATGCAGGGATTGCAGTAAGTTACGGTCTTGCATTTTGGAGCTCCTGCATCCAGAACCATTTGTGGTGCCAGCCTAGAGCAAGCTGGGACCAAGCTTAAAGCTTTTCAGCTGCTTCTGGTCCTGAGTACCACTTGTCCCGAGGCACGCTGAAGAGCTATGGTGGAGGACGGAGCCTGGCCACTGCTTCAGGCTCCTTTGGGGAGTCATGCGGTCAGTTACAACTTTCTGAAGGGTGCTTACAGCATGGAGCTGAGAGCAGAGAGACTTTGCCAGAGAAACCAGGGGAGCCGCTGAGTGGACTGAAACATGAAAGAGGACAGAAGTTGCTTTCCAAGGCTGAGCTGTTCCAGATTAATAAAAAGGAGAGGCATGGAGCAATGTTTAGTTCTCATTCTTAGGTTTAGTTTGTATGGGAGGAGGAAGGGAAATGACATAGAGCAGCCAAGAAAACAAGAAGCTCTTATGCATAGAACAACCTCTTCTGACTCCAGTTCCATGAGGAAGATGTTTTTCAATGATGTCCTCAAACCTTTCCTTATTCCTCCCAGAGCTCAGACATGAACCATTCTTCATTCCCCTCATTTCAGTCCATGTCTTTCTTAGCTACAAGAAATGGAAATCCTAGTATGACATGCCTAGGTGAATTCCATTCCCGAAGCCCAGGGCAAGCAGAACATGTTTCCAGTAAGAAAAAGATACTTTGCAGAGAATGGGATAGTTCACAGCACAGGGATGGCACATCTCCTTGCCCCTTGCATGTTAGCAGTGCAGTAGAGATCAGTGGGAATCCTCATAATGTCTTTTATCTTTAGCAGCAGAGCTTCCCAGAAAGCTTTGGGTTTCTTTTCTCCCTACCAAAAAAACCCCCACCCCACCCCTCTGATTATGAGGTGTTTTGTCTGTTTTTTTAAGAAAATCAGAAATTAAAAGGGTTTTGACAGAGCAACACTGTCAAAAATTGTGGTGCTTTGGGGGTTTCACTTGCTTGACTTCCTTTTAGGCAGTTAGCTTGCAAATTTTGTACAAACACTAATGTTTTGTTTCAGATTGTCTCGTGTTACTGAGAAACAGTGTATAAATTTTCCAAATGAATCCTGCCTGCTTTGTCTAAAAGGGGATGAGTCTAGCAGCAGGACATTTTTGAAGAAAGGTATGCGCTCTGTTTGGGTTGCATTTGAGTCTATTATAAATATGTAAGCCCCGAGGACTTCAGGATCAAACATTGCTTTTGAAATCAGAAATAAAACCTACAATTAAAAAAAGTCTTCCCTGTTAATGTCTGCCTACTAGTTCTGTATGCATCAACATAGCTCCTTGGGGAGAACTCGAAGCAGGATTTTTTCCCTCAATTTTGTATGTCATGATTAAAGTCAGCGTAAAAGTCCTGCTGATCAGTGCTGTGGTGTCAGCTGGGAGCTGTCTCTTGTGCCAGCACAGATGTACAGGACAGCCCAGCTAGCACAATGTGGAGGGGTTTGATTTTGTGATGATTAAAGAATTTGGTCATGTTTATGTTTGCACAGGTTAGTTAGCCCATGCTGTCCTGAATCAGCAGTGAGGGATCATCTGCATTTCTAATTGAAGTGTCTTTGATTGCCTTCAGACCCCTTTAGTGACTGCTTTCTGGGAATAGCTGTGTTTGCGGAAGGTGCCCTGGAAAAGTCAGCGTACTGTGGAGCCAGGGGAGCTGGGGATTTTGGCATTTGCTGTAAGAACCAGGTAACCCATAGCTCAGGGAGATGGACTGGAGCTCAGGAAACCTTGCCCCAAGCGTTGCCTTGCTGTGTGACCATGCACAGCTCTTTGCTCTTTTTGCTTTTGCTTGCAATTTCTAGGGATGCTTTCACTCGAGCTGCAGACAGCATCAGCACAAAGGAGTATTGGCCTCTGGGATGCCATGGGTCCAGCTGACTTGTGTGTACACATGACTCAGGCTTAGGTCTCTGCACTTCTTCCAGAAACTGGGGCAAGGACTCTTTCTCTCTTTTAGGGAGTACTTAGCTCTTTATGAAAAATTTTAGAAGGACTCACTGTTCATCAGTTCAGACAGTGGTAGGCCTGACCCAGGATGGGGGGAGAAGCAGACCGAAGTCATTACTGCAAACCAAGCAGGTTGTGCTAACACTGCAGTATTCCTGTTGCTTCTGACTGTGCTCTCAGTTCACAGATGGGAGCTGAGCCCTGGTTTCTAGGCCCTGCTGGTAAAATCTGGCTTTGACTTCTCCAAGACTGTGCTCTCTTGGAGGGTGACAACACATCCTGGCATCTCACAGGGCTGCTGAGATGTTCCAGGAGAAGACAGATAACAAGGAGGACTCAAGTTGCACCAAGTCGCTTACATGAGCAGTCAGACTGCTTCTGCTTAAACCTGTGAGGTGCAGGGTGGAGGGGAAGTGATGTTAGGAAGGAAATGGAGAAAGCAGTGGATATCGCAAAATACTGTCCACTTGGTCAGTTTTGCTGGTAAGGTGTGTTGCATGCCTGGTAGAGTAGGCCCTTCTGGAAGGGTTCAGCAGCTGTTGTTCCTCTAAAGACAGTAGATGTAGAGTTCTTAGAGACCAGCCTTAGTGGTCTGAGCACGATGATTTTTTTATGGTGGCCTGAGCTGCTGTCACGCCTCAGTGGCAGAGAGCCTGTATGATGGAGAGGTGATGATGTCTTGCTGTGTTGAGACTGAGGCTAGCCTTGCTGAGCTCCACATGGCTCATTTCCTGGGCCTGCCCCCAGCCCAGGCTCCCAGAGAGCCCAGTCGAATCACCATTTACCTGGGAGAAGCAGTATAAACTCCTCACTTGTTTTGGTTGCTCATTGCTAATACATTTCCAGAATTAAAGGAGGTGGCCAAGGGCGTGTCCTCCTGGGCTGAGGGGTGGGATGCAGCTCGTCCCCAAAAGTCAGCGCTCAGAGCTGTGACGGCCACAGCTTGGTGTGCACAGAGCCTCAAATGCTTACAATGACCAGCAATTGTTTGGCTTAGTTCTGGGCCAGATAAACCGCCCAGTAACAAAGAGTCTGGAGATCATCATCATCCATCCACAGGCAAAGAGGGGTGGGATGGAACCACTCCACTGTTTGTTCTCCTTATCTGTGATGGAGATGAAGACTGTGTCATGCAGGGTGTGAGGGGTGGCAGGGGCAGGATGTGGGAGGAGAAGCCCAGGGTTTGTAGCCTTCAGAAGTGGATCCAGAAGGGATCAAAGATGAGGCCTAGAGTGAATGGCAGGGAGTGTTCGATTGAGGCGTCTGACGCTGGTTCTCTTCATGTGGCATTTGAGACAGCGTGGGCAGTTTGCTCAATTTTTCTCTGTAGACGGTGCTTTGTTTGGAAGGTTGTAGACACATGTCAGTGGTGATGGATAGATTTGTTTGACTTCCTGTCAAATCAATGATTACTCATAGAAATCTCTTTTATTAGTTTATCATAGGAAGTTCTATGTCATTTATCCCAGCGGAGGCTTGGCTAGCTGGTGTCAGCGAGCAGTGCTGGTGAGTGTTATTGCTGGGTTTTATTGTGCTGCTGCTGCTTTTTATTTTTTTGACACAGTATTTATTTTTGTCTTGGTTTTGCACTAGGAAAGGTTTGCTTCTCTTTTTGCCCTGACTGCAGTCAGGGTCTTTTGTCTTTCCTTTCCCATTCCAGTCTGGTCCCTTGGAAATTTGCAGGGATATGCCCTAAGTACTAAGGTTTATCCTCACCCTCTGCTAAAGTCTTAACTAGACCTTGTCTGTCTGTGCCTTGGCATTTTTGAGCTAATGAAGGTCTTAATTTCCTAGGTGTTGTAGGAGTTGGAACTAATGGGTATGAATCAGAGGAAGAGGGGGTTGATGTGTTAGAGGGTAAAGTCATGGTGATATATTTCCCCTATCTTCTGCACTTGGTTTTGGTTTGCTTCATGCTTGGAGAGGAGGTGGAGCTCCCAGTCTCTAATGTTTTCATGCTGCATCCCAGCGGATGGGCTCTACGGGCAGATGGGGCGGTTTGATCCCGGCAGGCTCTTTGGTGACTGCGGGAGCTTTGGGTGTGGTAGTCCTGGGTCTAAAGCAGAGCTGGCAGCACAGCCTCCCTGCAGGACCTCTTGATGTAGCCACGTTACATCTGTGTTCCCGTGCCCACTCAGGGTTTGTTTGGAGTGGCCTTGCTGCTTACTGCATTGCAACCCTGCAGAGCTGACTGATGCCCAAAATGCTGGCTGGGTTACAAAATGAAGTCTCTTCATGTGGAGGAGCTGGAGTGCAGCTTTTTGGGCTGTTCTGGATGCAGCAACTTTGCTGATAACAATTTCATAAAGCTTTTCAAAGTCTTAAGTCGGGATAGGGAGAATTTTCTTCAGGTGTAGCTCATGCATACAAAAGGTATGCAAATAACTGAGGCTCTGGTTATTTGTTCCATTGAAAAAATCAGGGAATAGTTTCAGATCAATCCAAATAATACTTTTGCCATTGAAATTTTAAATTATCTGGGGAAAAATGGCTTAGGATCATTGTGGAAAGAGAGGTGCTTTCAAATAAGTTTCAAAACTAATCTTCAAAAGGACTTTTCTAAGTAAAATCTCTGTTTTGATTTTAAAAAAAAAAATCAAATGAAACATCATCTGGACTGTTCTCAAGTTTTCTCACCTGTAATAGAAGTCCAGACAATTGAAAGTGCATTCTCGACCTGCTTTGTCCAGAGGGAATTATCCCAGGGCCGAGCTGCTGCGGCTCTTCCCTGCCCTCTCCAGTGGCTGAGCACCTGCAGAGCAAGCTTTGGAGATTGTTGCTCCTGTCAAGCTAACAATGCTGACCTCTGAGTTCAAGTAGGAGAGACTTATGTTTTCAGGTCAAGAGATCCTTGATTCAGTCCCTGAAGATAAACCAAGCAGGGAGATGACTACATGAGAGCAGAGCTTCACTCCCTGCACATACAGAAATCATTTCAACCACCAGTGAAGCGAAACAGCTGGGGGAATTGAGGTGGGTACAATACAGCTACACAGAAACACACTTTATGTGATTTTTGCTCATGTTGATGCTGGGGTAGCCTCCTTTCCCCCTCTCAGGGCCAAAGGTTTCAGCGTGCTCAAGAGATGTGATTGCCCTGTTACTCCAGGAACTCCTACATCAGGCTGGGCCTTTAATATGATGGCCTTTGTCTTCCATGAGGAGAGAAATATCTGCACCTTTTTCCTGAGAAGAGTTGTAGTCAGGTGGAAGGGAAGGCATTTCTGCATCTGAACTTGAGGGTGACTTTGAGCCCCGCTTTTGATTTAAGCTGAATAGTACACCTAGCTTTAGATGGGTGTCTGCTCATCGAGGCTGGACATCAAAGGCAGGTGGATGCACCATCAAATGCTTCTTAGGCTTGTGTGCCCCTCGACTGGAAGTGATGCAGACCCATGTCCCATCGTGGTCCTTGAGCTCTGAGAGTTGTTTGTTGACTTTGAGCTCTGCACAGCTGGATGTCTGGAATCTGCACCCAGTGAAGCGAACCTTGAGGGAGAACAATATCCAGCTGACGTACTGTGTCATGGTGGTGACCAGGCTTGGAGTAAATCAAGCTGTGGGAGAGAGAGGGAGTTGTTGAAGCCTTCAGTACAAAGATAAAAGCCTCTTCTTAGATCAAAGGCAGGGGGTGAGAGGTGCACACTTCCTGAAAGCAAATAAGGAACTGAACAACCAGCCTCCAAATGTTAGGTTTGGATTTATCTCTCTCGCTGAGCCAAGGGCATACCATATCCCTCCATCAGTAGCTAATCACTTGCTCAGAAATAGTATCCTGACAAGAGACAGCAATTGCCTCCCTTCTGATGGGTTGCTAGAACTCTGTATGGTAAGAAAGCAATAGCCTGTCGCCCTTCCCAGTAAAGGAATCTGTTCCTTCTGATGGGAAGTACTACCAGAGAGAGAAATCAATTTGCACTGTTATCAGACTTTTCTATCCAGTAGTTAATGGGACCTAACATCTGATTTGACTCTCAGACAGTTCACAAATTAGTGAGAAGTGCAGGGTGTAGAAGTCACCCAGAGAAGGAATAGAGGTATGGAGGAATCCTCAGGAGAGGTGCACGGTGTTTGCCAGCCCAGTGGGGCCCATTAGTTTTGCCAGCATGTAATGCAGAATGCAATGGTTGTTCCAAACAGAAATGATTTAACCTTGAATGAGAGAAACATAACCAAACAGCAGTAGTGGAACAATAAAGAAATTCCATCTCTGATCTCTTGTAACCCGTGTTCTGCTCAAATGGCTCAGATGTCACCGATACATTATTTTGATGAGTGACTCTTAAGTGCATTATGCATGAGTGTGTGACCACTGGTGAATAAACTGAGAATTCTTCAAGGGAGCATATATAATCCATTTGATTTCATGGAGCTGGACTGTGTTCTTTTTTTTTTTTTTTTTTTAAAGATGGTTGCTGCTCGGAAGAGTGTGATTGTGCCTATGTGAGTTTGGCACAGAAAGGAATTTGTCATGCAGTGCCCTGTGGGTATGAATTGTTGCAGCCCCCCGCAAAAGGCTTTGCTCTTTAGCTCAGGTGGTAGCAGCACGTTTGGCTGTCTCTATGTGCTGGGTTTGTTGTTGGTGCACTGGTTCAGGGTGAAGCTGAAGCATGTACTTCTCCAGCTTTTGGCATGTACCTACGCAGCATGTCAGGTGGTGGCAGTGCCACTTGCTACCCCCGCTACTGGAGGGAAAATGGGAAGGCAGGTCAGACTTTCCTGTGATAAGGGTAATCCAGTGTATCTTGCTTATCTGAAAAAGGCTGCGTGTTCTACTGCCACATTGGTTTGGGAAAGCAAGACATCCCATGAGCTACACTGGAGGTCAAAAGGCCTCAGAGACAGCCTGGTGACTGCAAGTTTGAATCTCACTTGTGCTGTTCTGTTTTCTGAGCATATTGTAGGACATTTCTGACTCCTACCCTGCAAGGCAGTCAAAGCCTTCTTTTCTGCAAGTAAAGAGGATGCACAAGCATGGTTTGGGCAGAGTGGGGACTGTTGGCAGTCCTGGCTCTTACCTGTCTGTCCATACTTCTTTGCAGATGCCCACCATCCCTCATCCTCACAGAAGTATCCTGTCCCAGAACCAACATCCTGCTCTCCAGTGCAGTACTTGTATGGCAGTAAGTGCCCATCCTTCCTACTCTCTGCCTATCTAAATACAACTGATTGCTGCACCTGTTGTCATAAGTTAAAATATCCATCTTGTAGTAAAGGAATCAGTCCCAGTGGCCAGGCTGTGTCTGAAGACCTGTGGCTGTGCCATACACACATAAGCTCTGCAAAGGAGCAGGTGGTTGAGAAGTGGCCCTTTGCATTGCTCTGAGTCTTCTCTGTTTTGGAAAGTTGAAATAAAGAAGCTGCATTCCACCAGAAACAGGCTGAGAGCGCAGCAGGGCTGGCTTACAGCGTCTGGGTGGGTTCTTCTCAGGATCCCACTGCCCAAAGACGAGCTGGGTGTGGAGGCATTGAGGAGACCTGGTGCAAGGCATGATGACTAGTGTACAGGTATGCATTGAAGTATGCAGGATTTAGCAACTGTATTTGCAATGAACGGGTGTCCAGGGAGAAATAAGAATGGATCAGGCTTTTCCAGAGGCAGAATATGGGTCTTGTGATAATGCATCAGCTGTGCTGCCTAAACATGTTCTGAGACCTGGTGAAGGCTGTTTTGCACTGGTTGTGCAAAGCTAGTCTCTTTAGTTCTCCTTAATATCTGGTTGTTGTCCTGTACAAAACTAGTGGCTCCTTTACGTCCCTGTTTCTGGACTCTGAGTTTTCCCCCTCAAGCATGGGGCCTCTGGCCATACCATTCTCAGGGACCAGAGCATGGTGCACAGACTTCTCTGCGTCCCTGGGATCTGGGCTGCAGCATTACTGCCCCATGGGAGCTCTGATACATGGTAGGAAATAACAGCCTGCTTCAAATGAAAGCATGTTTGTTCATTAGGTGAAACAATACATCAGAGGGAAAGGGATTTTAAAACAACAAAAGGCCTACAGCATATTTTACCTCATCTAATCTTACAAGCTGTGTTTGATAGGCTTTTCTCCTGTAGCTGACATTCTCCTAGCAAAGCTCAAATTCCCCTCCTGGGCGCTTTTCTGCTCTCCCCAATCCCTTCCTTGCTCGGTCAAAATGCTCCCTGGGAGCACCCAGGCAGTCTCAGGCCAAGAGGCTGTCTAGTGCTGAGGGGGGAAAAGGTCCTGTCAAGTGAGTTCATGTTTGGTTATGTCTCATGGACCATACAATGCATCAACATTGCTGCAGTTGGTAGCCTTGAGGGAGTGTTTTTCCCCCAGAAATTTAAATTCCTTGTTTGCATTTGTTTTGAAACTGATTATAGACTTTTGGCTACCAAAGAAAGTTTAGCTCAGCAGTTAGTATTGTAGAGGTGTAAGGGGTGCAGGTCTTCTCATTATTGCAAACATTTGTCCCATGCCTTTGGGCTATGGCTTGGGTACAAACAGTCTGTGATTGACTCGAGTCACAACTGCACTGAGCTGGAGGTTGCAACCCAGGGACAGATGGAGTGGAAGACTGGAGCTGTATTAAAAAGGAATTTTTCAGTACTGGTCATGATCATCTTGTTGACCCATCCTGCAGAGAAGTCAGAGGGATGCACACAACTGGTCTGTAGGACTTCCAGTTGCCAAGAGACACTGAGCAGCATCCGCCCTTGATCCTGTTTCCTCCAGGAACAGAGACAAGGGGAAGAAGCATATGTTCCTGAACATTCAATCTCCTCCATCAACTTTTAGGTTCCACTGAATTAGTTTCTGGGAGAAAATGAACAGTGTTATTTTCTCCCCTTATCTGAAAAGTTGCTGCTTTGGCATCCCAAAACTTAGCAACCTGGCTGCACTGTTGCTTCTGAAAAGAAATAGGTAGTTATAAGGAACCAGGGGAATTATTCTGTAGGCATGTAGAATATTTGCAAAAACAAAATATCATTTATCATCGTAATATCTAAGTGTGAAGCACTGGGGCAGGACACAATCAACTTGTGCTTGTTGTCCCCCCAGAGACTGTATGCCTAAACAAAGCACTGGCATTTGCAACAGTTTGTGCCAGGCCGGGCTCTGAAATAAGAGCTGGGTGACAGGTCCGTCTTTCAGTTGATAGCAACACCAGCCTTGGGGTTATCCAGTAGATGCCAGAATTACAGAAGTAGTAGGAAGAGTGCCATTCTTCAGCAGCTCCTGCTATTCCACAGCAATCTTTTACATTTCAGCTCATTTTATGTTTACCTTGTGGGATAGGAACACAGCACTAAGGCAGGATCCTGAGCAATTTTGCATCTGTATAGTGGAGTCTACTAGTCATGAAGGGATGCTCTTCCACTCCTGAGACTGCAGAGTGCTGATCCAGGACAAAGAGCTGTGGCATTCCCATATCATCACAGGAAATAAATCTGGTCCCTAAAATGCTACACGTCCAGCGTGCAGAGCACCAGGCAAAGCACTGGCTGACCTGAAACAACTCACTACATCTCTCTTTTCTTTTTCAGCTTTTGTCATATCCATTCTCTTGTACCGTGCTCTGGGGCAGGAATTTTCTCTCATTATGTATGTGCATGCAGAACGATGAGTCTTTGATCTCAGCAGCTACCTCCTGTATTACAGCAGAAAGAGTGTTTAATAATAATAGTAAGAATCCGATGAATAATTTTAAACTTCTATGCATATGTGCTTCTCTAAGTCACATGCAGTTCCTGTCTGGTTCCTGAAACAATACATTTACATTGGGAGTGCAAATGGGCCACTTGCCCTGTTTAAAAAAGTCTATACCTGACTGGATCAACACTGGCTATAGTAACTGGGAGGGCATTGTGCTTTTTTGTCCCTTTTTTTTTTTTGGGGGGGGGGTAAGGGGGAAGGGAGGGCGTTGGGTTGGTTTTGCTTTTTTTCTCCTCCAAGGGGTCCTTAAAGCCCACTTAGGACTCTGCAGAGTCCTGTAAAAACCCATCCCAGCTCTGGCACAAGGAGGATGTGTGTAGAGGATAGGAGCATTTCTGAGGGGGGAGGTAGCACTAACTTTTCATGCTGTGGCCTGGTTGTAGGCAGGCTTGCTTGATTTGAAGGGTGTGGATGCTGTGCAAGTTTGGCATGGTCCTGGGAGCCCTGTGTTTTGAGGAGCATTGGCAGAAAAGCCAGTTAATGCTCTCCCTCATTAGCCTTGATTGAGCTACCTCCCTCTCCATACAGAGACGAAGGGCTGTTTGACTTGGCAAGAATTAGAGGGGAGAGAGGCCTTTTCCTCACCTTGCCCATTGTACTGAACACCACAAGTATTTTCTCCCAGATTCTTTCAGGAGATGCTTCATGAGCTCAGGGGTGTTACCTGCTCAGCATGAATGTCTGCTAAGGTGCTTGTGGAGCCCAAGGAACAAAACAAGGCTTGCTTTGTGAAGGGAATTATGTGTGCCTTGTACTGCGGATGTTCTAAGTGAGCCTGACACAGCTCATTTTCTCACTGTGCCTTTGTCTTTTAATTTTGGAGGATGTACTTTTCCTGACAGAATTTCCAATTCAGTTCATTTTCTCCGTCTGCAGTGGGAGGGGAGGGGAAAAAAAGGTGGTTTCAGGGGCTTGCTGCATGTATTATTAATTGTCCTCAATTCAAGACAGTGCAGT
Organism: Pelecanus crispus; assembly: GCF_030463565.1. NCBI lineage: Eukaryota > Metazoa > Chordata > Aves > Pelecaniformes > Pelecanidae > Pelecanus > Pelecanus crispus. The sequence continues at coordinate 29,469,435 of NC_134651.1, read as the reverse complement.
CTTTCTGCCTGATATTCCCATTTTCTCATAAATAATATTGGCTGCAGATTTGAAAGAGGTTTGGCATTTGAAATTATATGGATTTCTTCGTGACGGTAGTGTTTTTAAAGCGAGAAAACAAGGTTCTTCTGTATATCTGAAGCTAAAAACGCACAGTGTTAGAGTCATCAGTCAATTGAACTGTGTGTTGTAGAGCAGTTGATTAATGAAGTTGCCTATGTTTCTTGGGCTGGTTAAAACATCACCCAGAAGATGCTGTGTCAGAACCTGTCCACTAGACATCATTAAATCTGCAGAAGCAGGAAGGTGCTTTTGCACATAGATGAACAGGTTTCAGTCATTCCCAGCTCCGTTGATCCTGTTAGAAGGCAAGTGTGGTCTTGGATAATAAGCAGTGTTTCATGTTGGGGCTATGTGGTGCTGTGTGTTGATTATCAGGGATGTCAGCTCGATGATCTCTCAAGGTCCCTTCCAACCCAAAGCATTCTATGATTCTAAGATTCTATGTTCCCACAGAGCTTAAGGTCCCAGGTTGAATGAGTTTTGTGATTTCAGCCCAGTTCCCAATGAACACTGTCTCATAGCAGGATAAACGTGTATTTTCAACTCAGTGGAATGCGATTCAAGTTTCATGTTGCTGAAGTGTTTAAATAAATGAAGCACTTCAGCCCAAAGGAGGTGAAACAGTCTCTGGACAGCATTCTTGGGGTCAGAGTGTCCCATTTCCATATGAGCCGCATCTGAATTGTTTTTCTCATCCACCCCCAGTGATTCTCATCTCCTCTCATAACTCTTCCCAAGGCATTTGCACTTTCAGCAAATCTTGGACACAGTGGCTGGACATGGGGTGACTGCTACTCCATTTCAGATGTAACTGGATTGGGAAATAGTGTCTGCCTGGAGCTGAGCACCTCCCTCAGATGTATGCATGAAACACCCGTTTATTGAGAGGACTGTCCCTAGGAGGAGGAGCTGTTTCAACCTACGATTGAAGTGTGAACTGTCCCTATCTCTCACGTCAGCAGCCAGCCAGGGTTTGGTAAATCCCATGCTGGAGTGAGCAGAAAAGCAAGGGAGGAACTGGGATTCTCTCCCACCAGAGCTCCATCTAGGATAGCTTTCTTGGTCCTTGTGGCCAATGTTCATGCTACCCTCATCTCTACCTTCATCTCACCTGGCTCAGGCTTACCTGCTGGATACCAAGCCCGGAGTTCTCCCCTTGATCATAGTGAAATCCTATGTCTTCATCTTATTCCTCGTTAGCCCCTGACATGAGCCCAACCACTTTCTTGCTGTAGTCTAGACAGACGCTCCACGGGGAACAGCTCTGCCCTGACCTTGCTTGCACCAGTTCTTCTAACTTGTTTCTTTGGTTTTCCTGGAGCTATCAAAATGGGATTGTCCTCTGTCTTCTCTTCCCCCCCCTAGCTAGCCCCTTTCAGTTTGGCACCCTCCTGTGCCACCCTGCAGTTCATTGTTTCTGCAGCGTGTGCTGCTGAGCTGTGGTGGAATCCAGCCATGCTCCTGCTACAAAGGCAGACATCTAACGCCAATCAGAGCATGTCCAATAGGATTTGTGGTGCTTCCCCCCTCTCAAGTGTGGCCAGGGCTTTATCTGTTGAAAATAGGGAGAATTGATAATTTACTTTTTTTAAAAAAAAAAAAAAATCAGCTTTAAAAAAACTCTATCTTTTTATTTATTTTTTTACATAAAAAGGCAAGTAAAAGACATAACAAAGTTGTTAAAAGTTCAAAAGGAACGCTAATCCCTGTAATGTGGACTAATCAACTTTTATCCAGACAATCCTCTTGTATCTCTCAGGCCTTAGTGTGGTTAAGGATTCCCACAGGCAAGTGCTGTGCTTTAACTCCTTCAGAGCTGCTTTAAAGCCTGCAGTTACCTTTCGTGGAGCAATATTGCCGTACTCTCACTCAGAAACAGTCTGGCATGTTGTTGGACTCAGAACAGCTTCAAAGGTACTTGAACTTCCCTGGCTAATCTTTCAAATAGATGAGGAAACACAAAGTTCTTTTCCCTTGGAGGGCTGAACCATCCCAGTGCAAAGATCTTTAGTGGAGCTGCTCCAGCTTCAGTTGTATTAACTGCTGGGGATAAAGTGACACGGGGTCTACGCAGGACACTTACAAGTGTTGTTCCTCAGTATGGTGACTTTAGGAACAATTTCTCTGGGAGCAGATCTGTGGTGTGTAGGACATAATGGCCAGTGGTGTCAGCTATATTCAGCTTGTCCTTGCTTGGATGCCTGTTTGCTACTCCAGCCTTCATCGTACTCTACATGTGCACGTCTTGGGGAAAAATAGACCTGTTTGCCTGGCCAGAAATGTTTTCCTTCCTTTTTTTAGCAGTCTTAGGTCTTTGAGTAGTAGGTATTCACTGGGCTTTACAAGCGATTCTTTGGTGCTTTCAATACTATATTAATATCCCTGGATTTGTGTGTTGCAGTGAGACTTCTGCAGCTGCAGAGCTAAAAACAGGAGATGGTGATGGTCTTTTTTGGAAGGGAGAAGCAATGTAGAATGGCTCAGCTGCAAAGACAGATGTATTTGTGCTCACAGAATCACTGCCAGAGGTAGACAAATAGCCACACTGTTTAAGGCCGATTAACAGTTGTTATAGTAAAGCCTTCTGCTTCTTTTTCATTTTGGAGAGTAGGATGTAATTTAATTATTCTTTACTGACAGGCATTTCAGCTGTCCTGTTTTCACTGGCAATAAGAGACCCTGTTCTTGTGTTTTGCTTGTTTGTTGGGGTTTGCTGGGCTTGTGTGATGAGTGGCATGCAGGCAACCCCAAGGGGCTTGCACATGTACACCTGATGCTTAGGTGCTAAGAATGAGAAGATAAGCTTGATCTTCTTTGTCCCAAGCTGGGTGGTAGCTGGGAGTGGTTGTTTCCACTGCCCAGAAATCTGCAGCTTCTCAAGACAGAGAAGCTTATTGTTAGTGATGTGTGTGAATGGGGTAGCTGAGTTGGTCTCCTTGAAACTGAGTATCTAGTAACAGTCCAGCCCTTCGCCTCAGGATTAGTTGAGGATGGACTTTCCCACCATGTCTCCCTAGTACACTGATGAGAACAGGATCTGGTTTCGATTCACTGCTGTGAGCTGTATGCAAACTAATCCACCGGTGTGATGTGTACGATGCAAAGCAAGGTGTGATTTCACCCCGGCTCAAATCTGGCAGCTGGATCCCAGCAGGTGTAGGAGCTTGTTGGATTGGGCTTGCCTTTAGCAGTATGCCAGCTCAAATCAAAATGGATGAAGAATAAAATCCAGGCAGAATAGGAGGAGAAGGGACAAGGACTACCTCAGACCAGAGGATTTGCTTGCCACCAGCAAGTGGGTTGCCCTTAAACAGCCCTTCCCCACTTTGCAGTCATCCAGGCATCGAATTTCTTAAGATTTCATGGTTGCTTCTCCAAACCAATAACGATCCAATCAGCCATTAAGCAGCTTCCCTTGAAAGCTGGTATACATTGGGGAAACAAATGGAGCATTCTCAATGAAAAGTTTAGATTTAAAAAAAAAATCAAGGTGATTTTCTGATTTAATAGTTCCTTAAATATTTTGTTAGCAGCTTTAAAAAACACTCAAAGTGGTTTTGTGTGCGGTTGGTTGTTTGGGTTTTTTTTTTTTAATGGGTAAATTGAATTCTGCTTCCCAAAATAATTTTAGGGTTTTTAAATTTCCTCTTTGAGGATGTCTGGGCATTTTTCTAAAATGACTTCCACTGCCTGGAGTGATTTAGGGGTTAACAGGTTAATTAAATGTTGGAGCAACTCACTGAGGTGTGAGCTGGCTTTTCTATCACTTGGTGTTTGAAAAAAAAAAAAAAATCAGGATGGGACATGGTGCAGGAATTCCTGGGAGCCTTCTCCTCGCAGGTGGAGGGGAGGTGGATTAGACAGGATTACTGCAGTGGGCACTCCTTGCTATGCAGTCTCTGATCCCTGGGAGCATTCTCAGAGGAGATCCCTAGGTACCTATTAATTACCTCTCCTCCCCTGTACAGATTCCCCTCTTGGGTCAAGCCTTGGTATTGATGCTTACAAAGCCCTGCATTGATCTGCTGTGTGCAGTGTGGCTGTCTGTGTATGCCGAGCGTGGTACCCATGGGAAGGGAAGGCTGGCTTCAGTGACGTTGCTTCTGTCTTTGTGCTTTGTGTCTCACCACACCAAAGGGTGTAGCGACAGTGGGTACCATGGAGGCAGGAGACCTTCTTTGCTGGTGCCATATAGCTGCACAGCATCTGACGCTTTCCTTAGTTCCCACAGCAGCTGTAAAAACTGAGCCAGGTATTCAGCACCACTCTAGATCTGACCAACTGGGAATTTTCTCTGAATACATCCTACACAAAGACTGCAGTTAGCCATAGCCTTCATGCAAGGAGGACCTCATATCCTGCGATCTAGAAAAATTGGTGCTGTTTGGGGGTTGTCAAGGCCACACACGGACTCGTAGCCAGCCCCCCCCGTGCACACCCTCCATGCTCAAAGTCGAGATGGAGCAAAATCTTTTAATTTATTCCTGTATGTGAATGACTCAAATACGCCACATCTATCATTGTATCTCCTTAACTAAATGGATTAATTTTTTTGTCCTCTTCACAGGCTTAATTAGCAATCTGCAACACAAATTAAATCACTATCAACTAATTCCAACTATCCCTTCAGAGATAGCCATTAGCTAGCTAAATAATCTGGTTAGCATTGAAATGAGTCTGCATCCTACCCTGGAAACACCATCATGATTTCACAAAGCTGCTTTTTTTTATTTCCTTCCTCCAATGCTGATAACACTTTGTCCTTCCTAATGAGGGCAGCAGTCACTTGTGCTTAGAGTATGCTTATTTGCAGGCATTTAAGCAGGATTTAGGAGTTTTTTTTTTCTTTGTTGCTGTGTTTCAGGAGAGAGCTGATCCATGGTGAGAGTTCCTGTCCTTGACAGTAAGAGGGAACAGAAAAGAAAACTTGTCTCCTCCTGGTTATGGACTAACTCACATGCAAGGTTCCTTTCATGCATATATAAACAAACACAGGGATATCTAGTGTATCTCTGTGGGAAAAGGCAGCCTCACACATGTTAGTGTCTTGGCTTAAATACATGAATTGAGTTTCAGAAGCTCTTGGGGACATTGAGAAAGCTAGATAAGCCTGTGAGCCTTCAGGCAGACAGCCAGGACCTTGCAGACTCCATCCCACTGTTTCTCCTTTGCCTTGTCTCTTCCGTGGTCAGCACCATCAGCAAAAGCTAGCTGTAAAAGTGCAGTTCTCATCTGGCATCATTTTATAGGGCTTGGACAAAGACAGGAAGGACAGTTCTGCGACAGTTTTGTCCAAAGACCTTGCCAGACCTCTAAAAGCTGAGAAACTGGAGGGTGCTGAGGCTCCCACTGAGGTATTTTCCTGCATTTCTGCTTAGGTTTTCTAACAGCTTCGGTCTTGTTCGTGTCTTGAAGTGTGAAATGCAAGGGGGATGATGACTTTCTCCTGTCTTCCTCCTCCTCCAAATCTTCCTGGTCACGTGTTTGTCTCCACTCTTGTTGTTTGCCGCAGTCAGAATGCAAGCGGTTTGCGTGCTGATGTTAAATGTGTGTAGGCCGTAATCTGCAGGGTCCTCATGCTCACAATAATAGTAATAATCAACAGTAAATTTTTGCTGTGCTTCTCCTCCCCAATTTGCTTGGCTATTGCAAAAGGAATGGAAAGAGGAATGGGGCTGAGGAATAGAAGTGACTGTTCAGACTTGAATGTGAGTTTATTGGTGCTCATGCTTTTGGAAAGGAGGATTCAGATTCATAAGGTTCCGCAGAGACAAAGCAAAACTGGTCAAAACAGTGTTGCTACTTTTTTAACAACATGAGAATCAATAGGGAAATATCTTCCCTTAGATTCAGGAAGACAGCTTTACTATAACCAAGTATCAAGCTTCTTAACTATTTCCATGTTGATGATTTTGCAGGCTGCTTTGGGTTTTGGAAGGAGTTAGGTTGGAGCAGCATTTTCTTCTGGACAGAGGGAGTGCAAAACCCTAGTCTGCTATAAATGCTTTCTGACAAGGCATGCAGTTTTTAGTGGACATTGTTGCTTCTTGCCTTGTATAGCTTGTGTTTGATTGTTAAGGACAAATAAAAGGAGAAGATGGCTGCCTTTATTTCATAGTTGTGCCCAGGAGGTGCCAAGGGGTCAAACTCATCATGTCAGGTTTCCCCAGTGGATTATGTGAAGCACTGGATTTGGATTTTCTTTTTCTTTTTTTTTCCTCCTAGAATTTAAATATGGAAATGTAGTTCAGGTAGAAACGTACAGTAAATCCTCAAAGGTTTATGTCTTCGAACAATCTGGTGTCAGGGAGAGCTGGTGGGAGTGGATGATGGCAGAGATCAGGCAGGAAAGCATCCCCTTTCTTCTCTGTCTCCAGCCATACCATTGCTGTGCCTGACCCTCTGTGGAGTGCTGAGAGCTGACTCATTCTCCTTTCTCGTAAAGGCTTCTCTCTGTCTCCCCTTTCCTTTTGGAGGGTAAATCGCATGTGAATTTTCAATTGTGATCTTTATGTCTCTGGCTGCTGTGCTGTGTATATTAAGAGGTGGCACTGCTGGAGTTGAAATCACCTGTGTTTGGAAAGTAAAGTGGAGAGCAAACCAGCTGCTTGCTTCTCTTAGAGGAGCACCCTTAGAGCTATCAGCAATCTCCAGGCAAACTGGTCAGAACAGCTGGGTAAGGGATAAAAGCACAGGGGCTGCCTTTTCTTTGCAATAAGCCCAATGTCAAACCCTCTTCCTAAATCTAAGCATGTATTTAAATGCAGTAACCTAGTCTGTAGCAGACAGAGTACTTGAATAGCTCTTGGGGTGTTTGAATAGCTCAGGTGGCTTTGAGAGAGCCTTTTCACTCCTTTGTGCTTCATTTTTTCCACCTTGACTGTGGGGCAAATAACACTGGTTCCCTTCATGGGTTTTCTAGAAACCTCAGGGCAGAGGGCAAGGGAAGTGCTCTGTACGGTGTTGCTCTCAAAGACCTTTTATTTTCCCCTGAATAGAGGGAAAAAAGAGTTCCTAGCAAGTGATTGTATAAGGGACTAGAAGCAGAAACTAGTGAGAGAATTTAATCTGGGAATATACAGGAGGCAGAGCCCACTGCTAATTGTCTATTCACATATTTTACTGAAAACACTATGCAGGAGGTACCCTTTGAAGTCTCTTCCCGTGGATAATAAAGGTAAGATACTGGTAGAGAAGAAGGTAGTGAAACAAGAGGACACCCTTAAATAAATGAGTTACTGGCACAGGTTAGGAAGCAGCTGTGAGTTAAACAGGAAAGAGCAAAAAAGGGTGATCAATTTTCAGTGTGGCAGTAGGTGAAGAGGAGGGTATCTGGAAGACCTAGGTTGGACCAGGCTTTTAAAAATATAGTCCAGAATTAGGGGGGAGGAAAAGATGGAAAAAATGATGGTCGCCCACAGTTATTTTTGAAAGCTAGTGCAGACTCTGAAAAGCTGAGAATAGCTCTATCCAGGCAGGTGAACAGGCAAGGCAATGGCAGATGAAATTAAATGTTGACAAATGCAAGTTAATGTGCATTGGAAGGCATAATATGACCTACTCATACACATTGCTGCATTTTAAATTAACTGTAACCGCTCAGGGAAAAGACCTAGAGGTTATTGTGAACAGCTCAATGAAAACATCTGTTAAATGAACAGAAGCAGTCAGTAAAGCAAACAAAACATTGGGCTGTACAAGGGAGATTTTATATTATCATTTGTATTATGGTAATGCATCAGGACACCAGCAACTGCCCGACAGCTTTCTGTTGTGCCAGGCTCTGTGTGAGCAGAGAGCGAAAAGGCATCTGAGAGCCTCGGAGAGCAATTCACTCCAAGTGCGACCAAATACTAATCAATTCAGGATATTCAGGTTATTCATTCCCCCAGCCAGTCTTTAACAGAGGCTTGCCATCGAGCAAGGAGAGTCTGGGACTGCAGCCCTTTGGGGGGGGCGTGGGTTTCCTGGGTAATGTGATGTACAAATCTTCCTGGCACTGCATACAGCACTCCAAAATGTACATATGGCCAAAAGCTCCTAGAGCTTTGTCAGAGGATAGCTGCTTACTAGCTCAAAGTCCCAAGCTCAAGGTCCTAGGGTAGGCTTGCAGTTAATGTGCTTGTGGTTATGGTTTTTCTCTGTGGCTGGGGAAGGTGTTTAATCACTTGGTGTTTGACCCCTTTGGTGCTTCTTCCATTGCTGCCCCAACCTGTTCAGACACCCTTTCCTGTTACAGGGTATGAGCAAGGCTCAGCTTCTTTGGGTCTCCAGGTTCTTTCAGCACAAAGTCTCGCGGGTTTTTTGTATCAGGCAAATCCTTTTTGAAGAGATTAAGACACATCTTCCTTCACTCCTTTGTCAGTGATGCTTTGGGTAGAGAAAGTTTCACGTAACCAGTGTGCCACAGAGGCTGTGCAAAAGTTTATTGCTTTCCCAGCCCCTGGTCAGTGTGATGAATGATTTAGCAGGTCAGTATTGCTACCCTGTTAGAAATGACTGTAGCACAGGCTCAGGTAGTGTTTTCATTATATGCTCCAAGCAGCCATTGGTATGCAAACGGTACTGTGAGTTTAGTGCTTATCCTTAATAGCAAGCAAACTCAGAGTTATACCTGTTGTGCTCTGCCTCTGCCTATGGCTTTATTATAAAACATAGCTCTTGATTTGATGACTTCGTTTAAATTTGCCCTAAGCCATGTCCTAAGCTTAGTTTACTATTTTAAAATTAGCATATATTTTTATATATGTCATAAATATTTAACCCACTGACCAACACTAACATCAGCCCTCTAGCCTTTGCAATGTAAAGTAATTGCAATGTAAAGTAAACCATACAGAGTGTGGAAGGATGTCTACATCAGTATTCCTCTGTTCAAAACAGTCTCTCAGACTTGATAGTGAAGGGATGAATAAAATCAAACTTACTGATTATCATTTAGGCTGAATTTACTTTCTGCATTTGGAGGAAGGAGCTCTATTAATCAGCTTCATTTCCTGGCTCACATGAAGAGTGCTCCTGTGTACCTCTCAGAAGCTCAGCGATAAATACATATAAATATATATATGCATAAGCATAAATATATAGATGTTAAAATAGCATTAAAATCTTTCTGTCGTCTGCTCCATTACTCCTGTGATAGGTGGAGAGATAAAAACCCTCAAGGTTAAATTTTTCAAATTTCATTTTCTCATTTCTTGCTAATTTCCAAATACTTGGACCCATAGAGAAACTGGGCTATTAAGATGTGGAATTAAATTAAAGTTTCAGGCTTGTGTGGAAACAACAACCAATGGATATTTACTGAAAGGTTAAGGGAGAGGACAAGAGGCAAACTGGGAAAAATCCTTTTAAAATCTAAGTATAGTATATGTTGCCTCCTGCAATTTAATGCACATAAATTAAGACAATAATTCTAGGAGCTGAAGGCTCCAGTTTAACACTTGTGGTTTATGGTGGCCCTTGAGTCTCTCTGTGGAACTGCAACTTCATTATGTACAGCTGAGGAGACATTATTCCTCACATTATCTACTGTGCTAACAGAGTTACCACCGATGCGCTAGTGCTATTCGGATTCTCAAATGTAATGGGCAGATATGTACTGCAACCATTTATGTGTCTTTTCTGCCAATTTGCGACTGAAATGACTTTTTCTTTGTTGAGAAATCTGAATTCACCGCATCAAATTCCTGCGCTTCTCTAGGTTAACTCAGCATTCCTGTTTGGATGGATGCTGGGGGCTGGTCCGGTTATGGGTTGGGTACCTATGAACTATCTCCTAGGGAAAAAAAGAAAAGGCATGGCTTTTTGCATAGCTGGCACACTGATGTTCAAGGTAATTTTTTTTTTTTTAACCTAGATGTGGAGTTTTTTAATTCTCTGAAGAATCTTTCCCCTTTTCCCTCCTCCTCCTTTTTGTGTACAAAATGAAGGTCTGAGTAGGAAGGAGACTGCATTTATTTCTCTTCTGAGCAGGCTTACATGTACAGGTTAAACAAATAGGTTCTTGTACTTTCATTTAGGGGAAATTTTAGGTCAGAAAGAGGCCAGTGAGCTCATGTTAATTGAAAACAGTATCTCATGTCCTTTGTAGCAAAAAATACCTATGTTTGGTCCTGGAATGCTGTAGAGCTCAGCAGAGCGTATCTTGATGGTTTTCAGAGAGATTTCATTATGTAGTACTCACACCTCTTCCTCTTCATTTTCAGCATCTCATTTATGTTAAGACGACAGTTAATAGCATGCTTCCCTAAAACTGCATTAAGCTGAGGCCAGTGCTTAAGGTATGTCATAGCAGCTGGAATGGGGTACGACATTTCAGATGGCAAGGTGGTGCTGTTTTGGTCGGAGAACTCTTGGGGCATCAGCTCCCACCAAGGGGGAAGCCTGGGGGGGATAGTCTGGGGAAAGTTGTGGCAGGCATAGCTAAGGTTCAAATCCAAAACCTAATCCCACTTATCCTGCTCTGGGGTAACCTGTGCCCAAAGACAAGCAGGTGCTGGCCATCTCAGAGACATTGTCCACCTTGCAGGAGACTCCTGGTTCCCACATGGCTGCTCTGGGTGCCGATGGCAGATGGCTCCAGCTCTTAACATTCTTCCTAAGATGTCTCAGGGCTTGAAATTTCAAGACCCGAAGCCTGTCAGCATCCCAGGGACCTCAGACGACGAAGAAAAAAGAAGTCACGTAAACAGCTATTTGATGGGAGGGAGCTGCGGAGTGGCTGATCTCTGTGATTTTTTTTTTTTTTTCTTCCCCTCCGCATCTTGAAATGTTTGTTTGCTTTTCAAGCCCCAGCTGTTGGAGTAAGGGGATCACACAAGAACATCAGGTCTCCTCTCTTAAACAAACAAATGCAGCAGACTTTACCAGAGAAAAACATGAAAGTGCAAACCCCAGGGGCTAAAAACCCTCTGGAAGACAAAAGCTGCAACACTTATTAATTTGTTGAATAACCTGTTGGGACCTGACTTGATTTTCAAATAAATGGAATTAGAATATCAATAGCAGAATGCCAGGTTCCTAAAATATTCAAAAGCGGCTTCCTTTTATGTGGTGCCTTTCATGAAAACTGCATCATAAGGTGATTTGCAGTGCTAAATAATAAATAACAACACACATACACACACATAGAAATTAACAGCTGTGGCCAAGGGAGGAAAAGATATATTTTTCAGATGAGATGTAGAAAGAAATGGGGAGTCAATGAGGCAGAGAGATACAAGAGAGGTTGGATCTGGGTCAGCTGTTTAATTTTGACCTTGGTTATTATTAGTCATTGGAGATAAAATATAGCTAGTGCCTCTGGAGCATTCTCAACGTACTTTGAATTGCAAGAACTGGGAAGTATGGAGGGAAATCCCAGCTGGATTCTGAGCAGGGAAGGGTACATAGGGAAAGGTTTTACCATTGTAGAAGGTAGCTTGCACTGAGACAGACTCCTGCTGGCTGTTCAGCCTCAGTACACGCACATACAGATGCCTGATAACTTCAGGAGATTTATGTTACTGCTTAAGCCAGAAAACTTTCAAAGAGCTGCGAAAGACCAAACTAGCGATTTGAGGCAGCTACAGATCACATGCGCAGATGTTCACCTTGAAGAAGAGGACCAGGAAATCTGTTTCCCACCCAGAGCTTGACTCTTGAGCGTTTCCCATGTAGCAACAGCCATTTCCCAGTTTCTTCTCTGCACTTGTTGCTTTTGGTGCTGAATGCCATTTCCTTAGCAATAGATGTGTACTTGTATGGAATTAAGTCCCTCTACTGAATTAATGCTTCGTACTGGGAGATTCCCAACACAAAACTGGGAGGTCAGGCCAGCCCTTTGAAACCCCTTTCAGCCTGAGACTAACCTTTTGGGCTTATGTGGGGCTAAAGAGTGATCCATCCAGTGCCAGCCCAGGGAGCAGGAAACAGCTCGAGTTTTCCTGGTGCTTAACTTGTGTACAGTCAGCTGCAGCAGCTTTATAGCACAATAAGAGCAGCAGTTTCATGGAAAGTTAAGATAAACTATGAATTGAAGCAGTACTTGTGTACATGGTGAGCTCCAGAAACTTCACAAGACAGCAGTTTTATCGTTTATCTCCCTGCCTGTGAATGGAGAATGTTAGCCATTCCGTACTCTCGGAGAAGTATTAGGATAGTATATTAAGAGACAGTGAGGCCTGTACCGTATAAGCGAATAATTTAAAAAGTGCAGCTTTCCTTGCTCTGTTAATTTTGGCCTGAGCTTCTGCTTTTCAGCCAAAGTTTGGGACATAAGCCACTACGAGCTTTGACAGAGCTCAGTCTCCAAACATGTTGCGGTGGACAGAAGTGCGTACCCTGCACATCATGGATAGGATTCATCCTCTCTTAACTTTAGGTGTTTGTCTAAAGGTGAGGCATGTACCATGACCTAACTGAACCTAAACTGCAACTGTGGGAGAGTGCAGCAATCAGAGCCTGATTAATCATCTTTAAGAGAGGATCCAATATAGGAAGCTGAAGTTAAGCAGCTGAAGCTAGAAATAAAAGTGCACCCTGTATATGAGTGAAGAGTTGCACATGTGCATGTTTCTCCTTTCTTTCATAGGGATCCTCATTGTTTCACTGCAGAAACTTCAGATACTCTTTATTTTGCCTTTGAATTTTGGGCTTCTTGGAACTCAAAACCCCAAGTGGGGATGTAAGTGAAACAATTCCTAAAAAACCTACTTCTGGCTGGTTACATCTTCGCAAAGTCCAGTTCTGCTGTCACCTTTTGGAGGAAAATCTGGTGGACTTGTACCTTTCAGATGTCTTAGATTTGGCTTGATTCTTTAAGCAGGAATACACTAGGCCATAAATATCTTTGTTTCTCATTTCCATGATGGGTTCACATTAGTGGAACAGGTTTCTTACTCGGATTGGGGCAACTGGACAGCTCTCACAAGTGTAATCACAGCCACTAACTGCCCTTTCTCTGTTCATCATGTGTTACCCTTATGCCTTGGGTGCCGTGAAAGAATCCTGGGATCTGCTTTACAAAGAGAATGAACGTTTGTGAGCACACAGAATACATGCAAATTAACGTTTGTAAGTGCAGAGAATACGTAGAAATGGAGCAAAATACCAAACCAAAATATTGGCCATAAATCTTCATCATGCATTATCCTATTTTCTGAAGTTTATCCTGTTATCTACTTAGTGGGAGTATTATTCCATTTAAATGTGCTTCTTAGCAATTGCTTGCAGCATTTAAGTCTTTAGATGCTTTCCGTACTTGAAGAATTGCTGTTTCTGTTGTAACACTGTGCTAATTCTCCACAGAAATTGTCCCTGTGGTTTACGGATAGGCCTATTCATTATGCCCCTTAGTAGTAAAGTATCTGGATGAGAAGCAGTACTGCAGTCCCAGTTCACTTAGGTGCTTGGCAGCAGGGAGCGCTTACAGAGCAGAGCCTGCTCTGTGGATCTGCTCCTCTCCTTGTGGGTGAAGAGAGGAGTGCTTAACACCCACAGCATCATTCCCTGTTCTAGAGGAGAAATACAAACCTTTCCTCATCCTTCCATACCTGATGAGTAAGAAAGCAACAGGGATTCCTCTCTCCCAACTAGTCACTGCCTGTAATGACCAGGAGCAGGCAAAATACCGCAGGACCCAAGCCTTGGTCATAGGAAACAGCTCAGAAACCCACTAGAGAAAAGTTACAGTGGTCTTAGCATCCTGTGACACCTTAAACTGTTGCTGACTCCTCCCTTTGAGGCTCAGACCCACAAGAGCCCCCGAGCCCAGGATGAGTGTAGTGTGAATGTCTCACAGGGGATATATTTCACATGTGGGATACCACGGACCTGCTCGTATCCTTGTGGAGTCTGACTCGGCATAATTCCCACTAGCACGCTGGTCCCGCTGCCTGTCGGCTCCCACCAGTGAGTGCGTAGTATTTCTGTCCTCTTAGGTGATGTGGTGTAGGTTTACTCCTGCAAATGAGGGCACAGGATTCCTACAACAGAATAAGTAGGTGCCACTTCATACTGAATCCTAGCTGCATGCTTGGGTTGCAGTCCTGGATTCCCATTTAGCATGTAGTGCCTTCTAGGTATAAACTCTGGGATTTTTTGCTGACTTCGGGCTCGCACTGGCTGAAACCTGTACTCCATATCTTGCTGGAGAAATCACATGCAATTCTGGCTCCCAGTCTGATGCCCTTCCGTGTGCAAAGTGGTTCTCAGACAAGCAGTCAACAGAATTGCCAAGTGGGTAAAGGCTTCTTGGAGGCAGAAGGGTTGTAGGATCAGGACTCTGGCCAATTTTGTTGAAAACAAATGCTTTGGTTTTCGTTTCTATCTCCTTAAAAATGTGAGCACCTGTAAGACAGCACTCATGAGCAAGCTAACAAAAACATGCTGCCCGAACCACAGTTCACTGTGTAGGGTGGTGGGAAAAGGCACCATCAGGAAAGCGGTTTCATTATCAAATACCTGAAAACCTTTTATAGCTGTTTTAAGCAACCCCTGTTCTTGCCTTTTGGTGAAACAATTACCATGAAGCACTCTATTGCTGGGCTGGCTTTGAATTGTTCTGCCCAGCTGAGTGATCTGATTTGATGTAAAGCTTAGAGTTCTCAATCTTTATTTCCCTGCTCCGTCTCCTTTCTCATCACCAGGAGCTTTGGATTTCCCTCCCCACCCTGCAGATCGCGTAATTCCCAGCAAGGGGATTATACTTTCGATGTGTTCACAACTATGTGTTTGAGCAGAGCAAGTGCCTCCTGCTATTGCCCAATTGTGGAGTTTCACTCAAGTGGAACAAGTAATAACAGAAATATGCAGCTCTCGCTGCCTTCATTTGGCTTCTTAGGTGGCAGGGAAGAAACTACATGCCTTTCTCCTGCAAAATGGTTAACTAGGATGTGGGGCTTTGGGAGAGGAGCTAGACGAGGATTTCATATGGCATCAAATGCAGATAAATAATCCTCTTTGGCCCTTTGAACTTGGCGTTATTCCTGCAGCTGCTGGGGAGGGTGAGTGTTGGGAGGGAGGGGAGCTGGTAGCAGCAGCAATGGGACAGCCCTCATTGTGCCTGCCTGGTGTGTACTGAAGGCTGCGGACAAAGATATGAGCCTGGCACTGTAAAAAGGGATGGCTTCAGTGCCAGGTTGAAGAAGGTGGCACACTGTTTGATGAACAGGAAAGGGTGGTGGAGTGGTTAGGGCTCTGTGCTGGGCTGATTTTGTCCTTCTCTCTTGGAGAATCACCTACTGTATTCCACTTTGCTTTCTGAGCATAAAGATGAGATTGTTAGTATTTCTGCTACTCACGGGACTGCAAGGATGAGCTCTCTAAAGAGCTCAGAGGCTAGCTTGAGCAGGCTTACAAAAAGATGTGGATGCACTCAAAGTCTTTTAAGGAGCACCTCTGTGTGAATCTCCCACTCCCCCTGGCCCCCAGCTCTGGGTTGTCCTCACCTGTTGATTTTCTGCTCTGTGCAGGTGGATGACCAATTTCACCAGTAAAACAGAGCAGGAACCGCCCTGCCCAGCAGCTGGAGAGGGGCATTTTTAGTACAGTGCTCTGTGAGACAATAAACATCATGCAAGACATAAAGGAAAAGTAATTTGGCTGTTGTGCTCACTAGTTTCTGAAGGAAAAAGACCCCTCTGGGACACAGAAGGGCAGCACTTTCCTCCTCCTCTGCTGCCTGGGATGAGAAGAGGAGGAGGGAAAGATCCTCCTGGGGAAGGTGAAAAGCTGCAGCTCCAATTTTGCAGCCCCTGCAAGTGGTGGTGGTGGAGGGCACTTGTTGGTAGCAAACAGGTGCCCAGTCCAGCCTCTACCTGAGAAAGTGACCCCGACCAGAAGGACAGAAACAGCCTCAGCAATGATATCTGTTTCAAATGAAAACATAAATAACAAAATTGAGTGCAGTGTGGCATTCTTTTGAATTGCTGTTTGATGCCCTTGGGCTCTAATAGGCTGACTGGGGTTGAGGAGGGGAGAGAGGGCAGCTTGTGCAAGCTGTGTTGCAGTGATAGTGTTTTAATTTCTTCCTCCTCCGTGCCTGGTTTACACTTTAACATAGTTTAATTTTAAAGTCTCCTCTTGTGGTTTTTTTTTTCCCTTCCCCTCTTCCCCCCTTCCCCCCATCTTTTTTCTTTTTTTTTTTTTTAACAGGGTGAATGTCAAGCAGTAATGTAATGAAAAGTTGACAGGCACAGATCTTTTTTAATAACTCTCATGTTGTGTAGCTTAAATTGGTTTAACCATAGCAAAGCTGAATAATAAGCAGAAGTGAATTCGTCTCATGAACCATGAATATTTTAAGTCTCCTTTGGAAAGGGTTCAATAGCTCCGCCTCTCATTAGAAAAGAGTGGGACCATGGTTTGTCATACACTTTTGGTCACCGTGTGAGAGCTGGGAAGAGTGTCAGGGATGAGACACAACACCCTTGAGTTGAAGCGAGATGAGAAAGCAAGTCAATTCACCTCCAGGCAGCACACGTTTCTTCTGTACTGCACAGTGTGGAGCTGCACCAGATCATATCAATGGGCAGCATTGGGTCTGAGTGGGATTTTGAGAGGTGCTGAAGACCAAGCTGCTTTCCAGCCCTCCTCCCCAACGCCTATCATGTGAAGCTGTAGTATAACTGTGCATGGGAGACACCTGGGGACAGCAGAGGGAGCTGAGAGGCAGGATTAAACTGGACAGCCATGCGCACCCAGGTGTTGACTACCAGGTGGAAATAAAAAGTAGAGGCTGCTCAGAGGTGCATTAGTGAGCAAGGCTAGCAGGGGCTGAGGACCCCTCAGAGGTTTTGTGGGGGAACAGTGTTGCAGATCCCAAATGGTGGAAGAGGGCCTGTGGAACAGAGGAGGCTGCATCTCGTTTGTCTGGCTATAGCATGCGCAAAAGAGACTTCCAGACTGTCAGAGGGCTGGAGGCTGAGAGATGAAAGCTGTCAGTCTTTGGGTGAAAGCTGGGGAATGGTTTCTGCTTGGTGGAGTACACACAAATCCCCTGTTACCTTGAACGTTTCAGGCTCTAGTGAAAACCCAGTCTTACAAGACGAAAGCTCTTCCCTTGTTCTGTCTCTGAGTGCTTCCTCTTTCCTCTTTTCCTCTTCTCGCTGATAATACCATTCATCTTTCTTTCATTCTTATTTTCTCAGGGATGGCTTTGTTGTTTTTCTCAATATTAGCCCTTTCTTCCAAATGTTTTGTATACGTTTACTTCATTCTATCTCTCTGTCATCATGACAGCAACAACATGATGAAGCATCCTTCTGACCCTCTGCTACAAACAAAACAAGTACGAAACATCTTCCCCCTGGGGGCCAGGAGAGGAAAGTGCAGCGTTTCGTGGGGCCAGTTACTGCACTGAAATGCCCAAACTCTGCTCCGTGGGTGCAGCTGTCGCAAGGCGGAGATCCCTCTGGTGTGCTCCCTTTTAGCGACTTCCCCATTTTTCAGGCTGGCATGCAGAAAGGTTCCAGTGAACCCCAAAGAAAAGCAGTCCCCGTGATAAAAAGTGTGATAAGGTGTCCTGTCAGGCACTTAAAATGCATCAGTTTAGGGACAGATCTTTATTTCATCTCCTCTGTGCAGATGTTTTCTTGCACAACCTTTAATAACATGGTCACACATTACTTATTCTGCCTGCTACCTTGCTTGGTGCTTGCGATGAGAGCTGGTTAGAAATGTTCATTGCATCGGTTGCCATTATAAAATATGGCTTGGATTAAATTTTCTTTTTTTTTCTTGTGAAATTGTATTGATGTCCAAAATGTCTTTAATACTGGAAGTGCATGCTTTTTAACATTAACATTTTGCATTTGCTCCCTGGCTGTAGGGTTGATTTTTCTTTGAGCTGGAATGAATTTTACATTAAGGAGTTTGAAACAGAGGGTTGATCTAAAAATGAGACCTTTCATTTGACCCTGAGCAGTTTTTTTCACCCTGAACTCATTCAGAAAACAACTTCAGCATTGTGCCTTTCTCATTCCATTTGGACTAAAAAGATGAAATGGTGACTTTTTTTCATCCTTCAGAAACTCCGTCCTCAGAACAGCTCTGCGTTTTGGATGGGGGCAGGTGATGCCCCACACTGTGCGTAAGAGGGATGTTCCTGCAGGAATGGTGTGTGGGTGGTGGGGGCTGCAGGGACAGGAAAGAACAGCCTTGTGGAATAAAGTCGTAGGCCAGGTTGGAAGATGGGAATCTCTACCCATGCATCTTCTGTGATGCAGAGCAAGAAGCTGAAAATATCAGGAACTGCATCCCTCATCTTCTGAATGCAGATGCTTCAGCTGAAAGTTTATAGGAGGTTTAACTCGGCATATTCAAGCCAGTAAGATGCTAAATGCTCTGGAGTTCATCAAACTGATAATGCCTGGAGTATTGCAAAACTAGTTGTTATATTCAGTAGCTTTAGCTTTAGTCACCATGTGCCCGTTTCTCACTTTTATATATGACGTTGCTGAGAAATGAATTTATATATGAAATAATTTATATATGATAACATTGTGCTGAGAAATTAAAAACTTCTGAAGTTTTCAGCTACATTGGTTAGAAAACTCGAGCCAGGTTCAAGAGGAAATGAGCAGTTTTCTGTTTGTTTGAGACAGGATTTGGATGTTATGCACTAAATAATAATTAGGGTCATAAAAGTCTGTGGCGAACAATTATCCATTCAGTGAACAAGGCAGGTGTTTTGGGGGAAAAATAGGAGGCAATTGGGTAATTAGACTGTACCATAACAAGTGAGCACAAGTGGGCCTAATAAAATTTGCACAGGCAATTTCAAATCTGGCATGGCCTACTCTCTGAGCACCTGACTTGGAAACCTGAACAACTTCTCGACATAATTTTTGATGTAACACTACATTACCGATTACAAATATTCCTGAGCAAAATTACTCGGTGCTTTCTGGCTGAAGCTCAGGCACTATGACAATCTGAGCTATAGAAAAAACAGAGAAGATGGTTATTTGGTGTTAAGAGGGGAAATGCTGAATGGCTGGCTTGAGCAAAGGGAGAGTTGGCTGTTGCGTAGTGGCTGGCTTGAGCAAGGGGAGAAGTGGCTATTGCACGTTTGTTAATTCACCCTTTTCCTTCACTTCACTGAAAGTCCATCTCTGCAAGAAAAGAAACAGGCATGGGGGGATTGTTTGCTGCTTTGTGAATAGATCACTCCTCCAGGCTGGTCAGACAGGCTTAGCAGGAGAGTTCTGACAGCACGCACAGTGGTGATGAGGCTTTGCTTACATCCCTGGTATAGTGGAGCCAATTACCCATCCCTGCCGCGGTATTTGTGGAGTGGAAGGAAGGCAGCACAAGCCATGTGCCCGCTCCCAGTGTGCAGCACATGGGGTGTGGGCAGCCTGTGCCACCCTCCCGCTGCTGCTGACTGCAGATGCCTTTACGTGCCCCTGCAGCAGGGACCGTGCAGCTATAGACTGGCTCCCTCGCCGGGTAAAAATGTTTCATCTCAAATAAACACTTGTCTCATTATCTAGCTGTGCTAGCTTTGCACTATCTGGTTACTGCCTGGCTTGGAGACACCTGTTCTGTGTCCAAGCATTTTGGAAAAAAACTATCCAAAGCTGTCAACAGACATAAAAAGGCTGCCTGTTTCCATGGGAACATGCTCTGCTGAGCCCAGAGTATAATGAGCTGCTCCCCGCACTGCAGAAACACTGGACGTTGCTGGAGGAGCTAGGTGAATTGTTCACCAGGCTAGTTTAGAAGTTCCCTGAGGTGGCTGTCCTGTTTGAGTGTTGTTCAAAGAGGATGTCTGTGGGAAGACTGTGCTGTGTCCTGGCAGTGCCCATGTAGAGGATGGATGTGTGTTGCAGATAGCCCTGTGGCAGGAGGGGAGGACAGGATGGTGGTGTGCGTGCCTGTGCTGGAGGAGCGGTGTGCGTGCACTGGCTGCTACTGGGCTTCTCCCTGTGCTTGCTCCCTCTGGAGCTTGGCACCTCCAGCTTCTCAAAAGTGCTGTGTATCAGGGATGGAAGAGTCGGGGGTAAAACAGCATCATGTGGGCTGCTAAAAAATCTTTCTGGGTAAGAATTTTTTAGCCATGGGTTCTACGTCGCTTTTCAGTGGGGAAGTATTGAAAGAGTTCTTGTGCTGCGACTCCAGATGTGTGTTATGTCTGCTTTGAGTCTGCTGTGCCCGCCGTTTCCTTCTGCTGCTGTAAGCTGGTTGGGGATGGAGGCAGGGGACACAGTTTCTGAGCCCTCGCTCAGAAGGTCAGGTTGCATTGTACCCCTTGCCAGGGAGGTTCGTCTCCTCAACCCACACTCTAGTCATCCGCACTTTTCAGCTCTTGAAGACTCCAGATCAATTCATGATGTTTCAGCAAAGAGGGGAGACCTTATGCTAATGTGTCTACTGCCCTTCTTAACATGTCTTCAAAGAAAGGATGTGCAAACCATATTGCAAGTGCAGAAATTACTAGGAGTCTGTTCCAGATCTTTATTAGTGGGCTGTGAGTCCTAACTCAAGGGTGGAAAAGCTGAACTGACTGCAATGGGCAACCTTTTAGTTAAAACTGCCTTGGCATCAGAAATGTTTTTATGAAAAGCAGCTTATGGGCTAAGAAGAAAGGTCATCTGATGGATAACTGCTTAGAAGACAGGAACCAAAAGGCAGGAAGAGCCACTCACTTCTGCAAGGAAGGGAGGCCAGCAGTGGTGCTCTGCAGGGTTCTGCGCCAGCAGCAGACCTGTTCCCTGTATTTATAAATGATCTGGAAGACGAGTCAAGACTGAACGTAAAGACTGATGATGATAGTAAGGGTAGTAAAAAAGAAAGCCAACTTGTGAGGTGGAGTGACTAGGCAATAAACAACAGGTGAAATTCAGTGCAGATAAATGAAGTGGTGCACATGGGGAAAGACAGTTGTTGCTTTACATACAAAATAATGAGTTCTAAGCTGGGATCTCATTCCTCAGTGAGACTTGGGAGCTACTGGAAATTATTCTATGGACATGGCATCGCAGAGCCCAGCAATTTTCAGAAAGCAAGAGGGTTGGTGGGAAAGGATCAGTGAACAAAACAGAGACTATGGCTTAGGCTCTGCGTCTTGTCGGCTGAGTGCAATTCTGTACCCCCATCTCAAAAATGACTTTTTGGAGCTGGGAAAGGCACAGGAAGAAGCAGCAAGCATTAGCCACATGGGAAGCACTTGAATGCGAGGAATGATTAAATGATTAAATAGGCTAGAAATGAACCTATGGAACAGGTGACTGCAGGTCACTAGTCGTACAATACTAATATGGGTGGGAGGACAGTTGGAACAAGGAGATGTTTGCTGTCTCTTTCAGCACAAGAATTGGGAGCCATCAAACAAGTCTAGCAGATGGAATATTCAAATGAAAGGTGATACTTCTTCATGAAACAAATAATTAGGCTGCTTGCAGCTACCTTGAATGCTGCAAGTTCAAATAGCATTTGTATAAATTCATGGGGAGAAATCTCACAAACCTCTTCTAGTGCCCTAGTTGCTGGAGGCTTGGAGAAAGTATTCAAGAAGTACTGGCATATTACCCTTCACAGGGTGTCTTCAGGCTGGATGCTCAGGTTGATAGACCTCTCATCTGATGCAATATAATAATTCTTCTGTAAATGGAGGGGGGAAAAAATTGAGAAAAAAAATTTATTTTCATGTTGTTGTTTCCATTTCGTACTGTGGTGTCTGGCTGTTAACACAAAAATTGCACCAGCTCCAGATAGCACTTTGTGCTGCTCATCCATGTTTTTTATCTAGGAGTTCATGGCCCTTTAAAAGCTTAAGAAAACAGGTTCCCCTCTCGATGAGGCATCTGGTTTTCTTAAGTGAGATTAGACAACATGTAAAGGCGTCAGACCTTTCTGCAGAGAAGAGAACAGTGAAGTGTCAAGCAGGCAAAGAAGGAAAACCACTCTTGGGAGCACTTGTCACTTCTATCTGTTATTTCAGGTGTCTCAGGCTCCTGTCACAGAGTTGCAGAGCGGTTTGCTCTGTTTATTTGATGTTCTAGACCAAAGGAAAAGGTCGGCTGAGGAAGTGATCATTTACATTGGATGGCCATGATCCCAGAGGAGGTGAAAGTCCCACTTGCTGCTGGTGAGTGCATCTCCTAAGATCCATTCCCAGCCCAGAAGCTAGTTATCAGAGATGCATCTAGCCCAAAATAAAGCCAGCAGGAACCAAAAGCCAGCTTAGTGCTCAAGCCTGTAGCTGAAGTGCTGTAGGGATTATTCTACAGCTTCTACAGATTTTCATTATTCTACTTTAATGCCCAGGAGCCACTATTGTGCACTGCCACTCTCTTATGTTAGATGCTGTAGGAGAGTGAAAGCAAGTAAGTCTAACTGTGGAATAAGTCATCATAATGTCAGAGATATTAGGTGTAAGTATCCTGCTGATGGGGTAGATGTGGTTAGCCCCAGGTCAGTAAGGTATATGATCATACAGCAGAGGACTGCTGTGTGCTTAATGCTGAGAAGGTGCTTCAGTGCACTGCAAAGTCAGGGCCTAATAATTTATCCCTGTTCAAATTGCTGCAGCTCCCTGGCAGTGCTGTTGCTAGATCTTCTGCAAAGTTTGGTGCCTCGTCCTGGGGAGCCCCGACAGCTGGCTGTGGTGGTGGAAATGTGTGCTCTGAATGGTGCAAGACCCTCGCCTGAAGGAGGAGCCTGATGTTGAGATCTGTTGTCCTGGGCTGCTCTTTTAAAAAGAAAAAACAACAACAAAGCAGAAAGAAAATTTAAATATAATAATGAAAAAATATGTAATAAAAAGTTAGTTTTGCAAGAGGCTGACAGGGTTGGCGGAGTGTTCATTATATGCTGTATCAGTAAGTGTATGAAATGTCAGCGTGAAGGGAATTCATTTCCCAGTAACAAGCATGACAGACTATTGAATTGAACAGAGGGGGTGTCTGCAGGCGGCAGGGCAGTGAAGCCCTCATCAGCATTTCACTTCGATGGAGTTTGCTTGAAGAGTGTGTTCATTTTAGCTTTTAAAAGTCCAATTTTTTTGCCTAAAGCAAAGACTCCGTCCGGTCAACGGTCTGTGCACAGATGTGCTGTCTAGTGGAGGCTTGGTGTTCATGGGATGGGGTGCCCTGGGGACACCTCAGCTTCCCTGCTTGGCCGCAGGGGGATTGTCCCTTTCTTTTGCCCTCTTTCATTTCCCTGTCGTGTTTGGCTTCTCCCAGGCTCAGAAATCCCACTGAGTATCTGTGCTCAGCTTTCAAGGACTTTGTGCCTTCTGGCGTGACTTGGAAAACCTCTTATGGGCAAATCCTTTCCCTCCATGGGGTTCTGCTGAATTCAGCAGTAACTGTGACTAGAGAGAGGAATACCATCTTGCCGCTGACATGCTGAGGGGTGGGGGGCACAGAACAGCGGAGACCTGAACCACAGGGATGCGAGTTTAAAGGGAACTGGCAAGCAAGGACTAAATCTGGAGTATGTATGGAAGCGTGGGTCTTGTCCAAAACCTACTTTGCAGGGTCAGGCTGGAGGTGAGGATTATGCGGGCTGTGGAGAACAGTCAACACAAAAGCAAATATACACACATATGTACGGCCTCTCAGTAGACAGCCCTGCCAAAGTGGAGTCGCATGCAGACAGAAAAGTGTGATATGGCTGACGGGACGATTATGGCCAGGATGGCATACTTTGGGAGGCCGGCTTCGCTCAGCCAAGCATGAAGCTTTTGCCAAACCACAGTGTTTTAAAATCCAGAATAAAACTTGCTTTTGGTCTGCCTTAAAACCAGGCTGTAGTTTGTAGCAGCTCAGCAAACTGAACTGTCTCTTCAGTGAGCCTCAAGAGGGGGGATGGTGGAGGGGAATTAACCCTGCAGGCATTGCATGCAGATCGGAGTGTGCGGTGTTACTGCTGGAAAGCCTTTAGTTCAGCTAGAAATCCTGCTGAGTCCTCCCCTGGTATAGTCGCTCTCTCTTCTGTGGACCCTGCCCTCTCAAATCCCCTACTGTCATTAAGTGCCACCCAACCTGTGGTGGCAGAGGTTTCCAAGCAGGGGCCCTCCAGAGTTACATCGTTCCCATTCTCCTGGTTTTCATTAGGGCTGTACCTTTTTCTCTCCTCCCAATGTCTTTTGGAAGAGTATGACCACCCTGCTGGGCAACCTGCTTTATCTGGGCATGAGCTGAGCTCAGTATACAGCCAGATGGATGAAACTCAATGTTCTGTGTTACACAAGTCAGACTGAGGGGCTGTTGGGTCTGACATGTCTCAGACAGTGAATATATAGCTCCAGGATGGGTGCTCTGCAAATGAGACTTGTATTAGGTTAAAAAAAAAAAAAAGGAACTGAGAGGTAGGAATATAAAGATGGAAGTCCTCCAAAGGAGAGACATTTATTGTCCTGTGACTTAGAAAGTAAGACTTAGTATTTTTTATTTTTTTAATTGCTACAAGAGTCTGCTCAGTAATTGGTGCTGCCCTATTATTACAACAGAATTCATTGCACAGTGGCTATTACTAAGCACTGGGGATCTGCACCAGGCAGTGATGGACGAAACAGCTGAATATCTGTAACCTTCAGATCTGGACCGGTGTGGGAGTTCTTGGCCACGAGGCTCTTTCCTTGCGATTGAACAAGAAAATGGAAGACCTGAGAATTAAAGGCTGAAACAAATGACAGTATTCAAACCTTACAATGTGATTTAAATTAATATCTGCATCTCCTCTGGGCTACTTGCATAGGTGGTACTGGCTGTCTCATTCAGTGTTCATGCCAAGGGCTGGAGCACCTTTACTTTGCTCTTAAGTCCTTTGATCTATCACATGAGGCACACTGATTAAAAAATGGAGGGGGGAAAAAAAAATGAAAAAGAGTGCAGCGGGACCCAGGACTGTGGAGGGTCAGCAGGTTTTCAGCCAGTGACATCAGTGCTGCAAATGTTTTGCTGCCAACGTGGCCTTTCTCCGTGGCTGGTGTCAGCGAATGACTGGGTCACACAAGGTCCCTCCGATGTGCAGAGCTCAAATAGCAGGAGGCTCCCCTGCTCCCAAACACAGGTGGAAACAGAAGCAGGAGTATATGAAGCTAGATTTCATATGGATCTTGGAGAAAATAAAATGTACTCAGCTATTTCGACAGCTTAGTTACAGGCTGCAGTGGATTCTCCCAAACACAGTTGCCTTTCTAAAAGGCAGCTCTTGAATAGAGGTGCTAAGGGAATTTGGTTGAATTTCTCTTTAGACTGCTGTGTTTCAAATGTAGGAAGATAACATGGCAAGCTGTAGGGCTGCAGGTGATAAGTGCCTTGCAGGATCAAAGCTGCAAGGTGATGTTTGTTTTGGGCATTCCTCTCCTGTGAAATGGGAATCCAGCAGCTGTGCTGTGCTGAGATGTAAGCCTGCCTGATGCTGTGCAGCATCTCCTGGCTGTCGTGGTGTGTGCCTGTGACTGTGATAGCTCAGCTCTGCATGTGCTGTATTGATCCAGTTAGGGACACAAACTGCCACTCTGCATCTGCTCTGCTTCCAGGTCCATGGTTGGTGGATCTAGAGCCTGACTCTGGGTCTCCATACCTGTGTCTTCTTGGCCTGTCCTTTATATTTCTTTCTCCTGTTGGGTGAATCAAATAGTATATTAGGAGTTGTAATACATATTCAAATCCACCCTTTCTCATGAGGGCCTCTCCTGTTTTCCCTGTATTTTCTCCAGGGCTACATATGCTGTAGTCTCAGCAGTTGGCAAGACTGGGGGTAAGGCAGTATCTCTGATTCACTTCATAGGCAAAGGATGGTGACTTCACCTCCCAGTTTATTTTCCTATTTCACCTCATAGACACCTTTCACAGCGCTTAATTGTTCTTCCTTTTTCCTGAAGGGACCTAGTGTGTAAAGCTGGGTGATGCTTTTACTCATTGCATTTTTGCATGGCAGCATGACTTCAAAAAGTCTCATACCGGCAGCGAGGAGCACAGCCCTGCCCGTGACCGACATGTCTGTTAGTGTATACAAGGTACACAACGACTCCTGTAAACCACTGTGACCTTGCCCCGATGGAGCTGCCTTGCAGCGTTGCTTTGGGCACAGTAGCTGCCTGCACCCCTTTCCCTGCCTGCACTGTCCCGGTGCAGGTTTCAGATAAATGCCTGTCTCTCTGGCATGACTTGCAAGAGAATAATCAGTATTAGCCTTGTTCCCATTGGGCTCAGATTTCTGTTAATTGTTTCAGTCTACCTAACAGCAAAAGTCTCTCATCAGACTGTTCTCTCCAGACCCACAGCTGTCAGCAGCATTTTGGCTGTTTCTCTGAGTCGGGGCTGCTTCCCAGGCCCCCCCTGTGTGCTTGCTTAAACTCTAGCTGGACTGACTGCTCACCGAGATGGGGGAGGCGCTGCTCAGATGCTGCTCGAAGGAGGCCACCCACTTTGGACGCGTGACCCTGATTCTGCCGGAGGCAGGAGGAGTGCCTGCGATGTGTTAGGTTTTATAGATTTGTGTTATCTGGCATGGGGGCTGAGCAGCTCTGTGGGGGCCTGGCCAGACAGCCCAATCTGTTACAAATCAGGGGGCCATCAACTGTTTTGTTGTGTTTCTGGCTGAGGGATTGAGCAAGTTTCCTGCCTGTGCTCCTCTCTCTTTCCCGGGTAGGAGCCGAAGCCTTGCGGCAAGGCTGTAGTAACAAGCACAAAGGCTGCAGGGTGATTGCTGGGGAGAGGGTTTGGCTGGAGGAGGATGAAAGCTGTACCTCCCTTTTTCTGCCTGCCTTCCCTGTGCAGGCTTCGTTCCAGGCAGGCACAGAGATCTGCTTCAGCTAGCTTTGCCTGCAAGCAAAATTCACCCTGTGGCAGGGTACCCGGGGCCAGAAATGCTGTGCTCGTGCACTTTTGGCAGGATAAAACAGTTCCTTGCAGGCAAGATTGTACACATGCGTGGTATCTTTTCCAACAATATCTGTGATGTTTTCAAAGACATAAAATAATTTGGGTCTAATTGAAACTGCTGGTGATGGGTGATTTGCAAATTCATCTTGCGGATTCGTGGCAGCTGCCTCAGGGATGAGTGGGAGCTGCTCCCGTGGTCCAACAATCGTGGTCAAAGGGTCGTCTGAACCCCCAAAGCCGTAGCAGGGATGTTTTAAATAACTTCTTCCATAGAAGAGAGCTGTTGTATTGTCCTTGTTTTGTCTTTGTTCCTGAAGTCTGGTGCTCTGGAGGTCTCTTTGTCATCTCTGGTGTGCTAGGCAGGTTTTGGGTGTGTGTTTAAACTCAGAGGCAGGGGCCAGTTGTTGAAAGGGGAGCAAGGACCTGGAGACCACAATATCTGTAGTGTCTTGCTCACAGCGGGCTGCAAAGGCTGCCGCACTAACACCGGACAAAACTGAAACAAATTGAAATCATGATGGTTTCTGGTTCCATTAGAAGAATAATCAAAGGGAAGCTGGTATCCCACTCTTTTCTATTGCCTTAGACCCTATTACAACCTGCTTGAAGTGGGTTTTTTTAGGAATACGTGGTCAATTTTGCTTGTGCATTGAATATAGACAAAAATATAACCCTGTTACATAGCTAGCATCAAGGGAAAAGAAGATCCCAGACCTGGGGACAGTGATCTTTGGGGCTTACAGGCTGTCTGAAGATGATGACAGGCAGTCTCCCTTTCTTTAGGGCTCACTTGAGGAGCTCTTCGGCATTTTTACAGCTATAACATGAAGAGGTTAAGAAGCAGCTGGAGCTATTGTACCTCTGCTCCTCAAAAATGCAAATCCCAGGCTTGGTATTCACGGCCCTGCTCCAAACGATCCTGAAGATCAAAGAAATAGCTGCACGGATGCAGCATGGCTGTGATGCCTCTGTCATGATGAGAAAGTCAGCCCCTGGGGAGAGCTGCGGGAGATGCTGGAGCTGCCTTGCAAAGCTGAGGACAGCCACAAAACCTGCTCTCACTTTCCAGAGCTCACCGTGTAGTCCAGGCTTTCCGACACTGCTCCCTTTGTGCTTACAGGGCTTCATGAGCCTCTCTCCTTGTTTGGTGCTGCATGGCAGGGAGATGGAGGGAGTGTGGGGTGATTGCTCACTGCCAGCCTGGTGTTCCCAGCGGTGAGGACTGCATACTTTTCCAGCTACAGTTCGTAGAGAAAACAGCTCATGGAAATGTGTTGCAAAGCTGATTCTGTGAACCAGGGATGCTTTTCCTTAAGCTACTCGTGGATAAAGACATTCATGTTAAATATAATGAGTTAATACAAATGACACAGGTAAGATGTTTTGCCTCAGGATCAGTTGAAGAGTCAGTTGCTTTTGTTATGGAGCGGTGCTGTGTTAGGTCTTCACCTTAAGGAAGGAGATTTACCCGAGGGAAACCATTGCCAGTGTGCAGGAAGTAATTTCTGTTGAGAGTTTGGTGGGGGGTTTTAACATAAGGAAACATTTTGCTGTGCGATTGCTGCCATCAAAGCCCCCAAACATTTTAACATTTCTGTGAAAAAATTCAGAACCTTTGGAATAAAACTTTCTCCCAGGTGAAAACATTTAATCAAAAACATACTGGGAAAAACATGATTTCATGACAATTCTTACACCACCACATTATGATAGATAAGGAATAAGATCTTCCATACCTAACGCTCCTGCTACATGTCGCTTTTTAGAGTTGAAACAAGGTTTACTTAAAGCTATAGAGGCATATGCTCTGCATACACTGCAACCACTTAGCACACAGGAATATATGTTTGCAAATTGAAGACTAATCATTCCAGGTTTACCAGCCTCTCTCTTAGGAATACGTAATGTAATAAAGCAGACAAAAGTTACTTTGAATAGAGTAACTTTATCAGAACTGCTCCTAGGGTGCTCATCACAGGCTCATCATGGGACGACGTGACAGTAATGCCACGTGGAAATGCTCTGCTGTCCTTCCCAGCAGAAGTGAGGAGCTGTGATACTGGGGCCTGTCACATCTTGACAAGACTCATATAACATCTGGTGACAGTGTGGTAATTAACTTGCATCACAGGTGAGCACTAACGGTTTTGCTTGCATGTGGTATGTAATAATGGGGATTAATTTGGGATATCAGCTATTTATTTATTGTGAATCGGAGCACCCTCCTTCAAGTGCCATGCCATTGTCAGGGGGAAATTGAGCTTTGTAGACCTGCTCTTTAATACTGGCTGTTTCACTGGCTCCCATGCAGGTGGGAACTGGGCTGGCAGGAGCGACAGCATCCGAGACAGAGAGGCAGAGGACCTGACCTTCAAAGAGGGAGATCCCTGCAGGGAGTGCAGCGGTGTGGTTGGGTTGGGTGTCTTTGACTCTGCTGTGTGGTTACTGGTGAAATGGCTAAGGAAGAAGATGCAGTGTGTTTTGTTCTGCCTGATGTATATTGAAAGCAAGAGTCATTGAGAAAAGATGGATCAGCAGTAGAGGACATGCTCGGAGGGAATTTAAAAGCTGTGTTAAGGGAAGTGATTTGTGCAGAGGCCCAGGCAGCAATGTAGGTAACCAGTGGGAGGTGCTGGACGACCATGTGCTTTGTTGGTGTCCCATGCTAGCCCCTGCATGTGCCCTGGCAGCACTGGGTGCACTGTGCTGCAGACTCGGCACTGCGCTGGCTCTGCGTCCTGCTGGTGC
This sequence comes from Pelecanus crispus, assembly GCF_030463565.1. NCBI lineage: Eukaryota > Metazoa > Chordata > Aves > Pelecaniformes > Pelecanidae > Pelecanus > Pelecanus crispus. Next base: position 29,439,799 of record NC_134651.1, on the reverse strand, counting down.
GGGATGGCCTAGGCTGGGGGCAGCTGCATGCTCGTGGGGCTTCCTGATAGAGCCCTCCTTCAGTTTCCCTGTCCCCCACTTCTCCATGCAGTGTCAACTCTCATTGAAACTCACAGCCCAACCTCTTCTCTTCCTATATCCCAAAGCCTGAAATAAAACAGTTCCTTATTAATTTGCTTTTTCTTTTTCATGTGTTTACGTAGTTTCAAATTCCCAAATCTTTCTGCATGTAAAAATCTCTCTACTGCAGTGTTGCATCAGTGGGGGTACCTCGCATATGTGGGGAAGAGGCATATGTGAAGCAGAAGTAAGTTTGGGCCATAGCTGTAGCTTTTTGAGATGATTTTCAGAGGGACTTAAGGTCATGAAACATCCCAGTTGAGAGTCTGACCTCAAATGGCAGTAAGGAGGACTCTGCTTATGGCTCTATTTCTTATACATATAGAAAGTTAAACCTCTGATGCTCATCAGACTCTTCTCTCTTCCTCTCAGTTTACATTAGTGTTCTTCCACACACTGGAAGTTATTCCTGTGCAGAATAGCTCAGGCCACTGTCCCTGGAGGGCAGGAGGAGCATCCTTTGTCATGATTTCCCCAAGCCTCTGCATTTTGAAGCACGATTTTCTACTCTTCTTCTCATGTTCCTTGCTGCTCCAGCATATCTCAGAGGAGCAGGAGAGAGCCTGCTGCTGGGAAATGTCCTGCTTCATCTCCTCCCTGCCAAGTCGAGGCTTTGCCAGTAAGGTGGATGTATATCCTCTCCTCCCTTCCCAGTCAGCCACAGCATATGGAAAGCTCCTTGTTGAGCAGTTCAGCAGCAGCTGTATGCATGGCCTCGTTCCCAGTGCATAATGGATTCTGCCTAATATGTATTCTCCTTCTTTCTAATTAAGTGGTAACACCTTGGTGGCAGAGTGAGCCTGTAAAATAATAAAGGGTTTTGCACTTGGAGGCATGGGAAGGCAGGCCCTGGGGAGTGATCCTCCCCAAGATACAGAAATTATTGCAATTACAGAGCAATTGTATGGAAAGGAGAATGGAACAGCAGACTTTTCAGACACACTTTTCCAGCATTAATATTTTTAATTAAGGTTATTGGCAGTGAGTTATGACTTTGGCATAACAGACGGCACAACCTCCACTGGCAAAGCATGTGCGCTATACTGTCTTTTCCTATGGTGGGTGAGAAAGCGCAAACTTGTTTCTGCAAATATTACCTTGGTCCTGTGCAAACCCTTCTTACCTACTGGTGTGGGGGCTCTGCAGGAACAATGCAGTTCTCTTGCAATTCAGGGACAATTTTATTAATGTCAGGTAATTCTGAGAGATCATCTTGGCTCCTGATCGCCACCTTGGCTTCTGTTCAAGCACGTAAAGTTCCTGGTTTTTTTACAAACGGAAAGCTGGGATCCAGGAGATGTGGTGGGGGTGTCAGATGATCCAAGGTGTTTAATTTTTTGAAAATGTCACTCAGCATTGGTTTTAAAATCAGTGTGTGTTAGGTGCTTCTGGAGACTCTTCCCCCTCCACCCCACCTTGGACATCTAGTAACACTTTTATGAGTTTAAGGATCTTTAAATCTCGGGCAGTAAATGGTTTGCCCAAGGTCATGTGGAAAGCCAATGTTAGATCAAGGAACCAAAGCCAGGTCAATATACCCATTTATCATCCTAAATCCTTAGGGCAAAATGTTCTGCTGTGAGGGTTTTGTTGTGGTTGTTGTTGTGGGTGTTTTGGGGGTATTCAGCAACCAGTAAAGGGCTAACTCCCCTCCTACTGCCTTGCTTACTCCCCAAGTTCTTCAGCTTGAAAATGTCATGGCTAGGTTATTCTGCCAAAAACTCAACAAAGACCCTGAAAGCAGACAGTTGTTGCAAGGAGTTTGTTGACCAGTACATGGGATTACTTCAGCTTCTGTGGGAAGGATGTACAGCTGTATGATGGTTTGACTTTGAAGAAGGCAGCAGTAGCTAAGAAAACAAGTATTCTTGTTATATTTATCAGAAGTGTTTAGGTTTTGGAGAGTCTGCTGTTGCATGTCCACATAATCAGGAAATAGGAGTTATTGGGTACTTACAAAATATCACATGCAAGGTTTGCGGCTCGAGTCAGTGGTCACAGGATTTAAGGTTAACCTTTGTGACAGTGGCTGAGTGACCTTGGATTTCTCAGGTGTGAAATGGGGCTAAATAACGTGTGTCCTTATACAATGTCTTTTTGTCTGGAATTGTAATCCAAAGCTGGCCCAGGTATCATTTGCCCTTGGTTACAAGAGCTGTGCTGTTTGACAGGCAGTGAAACAAGGTGCTTTGCCACACCAAGAGCAGGCTGGAGGCAAACCAGGAGCAGTACCTTTTTCAACACACCCCTTCAGCGTTTTAAATAGCTGGATGCAGCTTTCAGCATAGCTGGAAGAACATGAAGCTACTTACCTGGGCCATTTTTATTTTGTGGGTTGCAAGGCCAATAAGCTGAACCCGTCGCAGTCTCTGTGACCCCGAGAAAGACATTTAACCTCTTTGCATCTCTGTGTCTTTATCATTAAAGTTGAAGAACAAGGTGTGACCTCAGGAGGGATCGTATGGATGTAGAAATCGAAGAAGAGGTGAGAAGTCATGGAGATGCAAAGAGGGACAGAGATACTGAGTTCCTCTGAAGTCTGTGGTAGTCCTTGCTGTTTACTCTAGGATGCAGGGAAAGCGGAAGATTTCCTCAAGGTCTCTCAAAATGACATCCAAACAATGACTGTGCTTGTGTCTTTAGCTATTTTGGAGTATTTCAGGGAATTTTCAGTAGTCAGTTTAGGTGCTGGCAGCTCAAATGTGTGCAGTGTTGCTAGAGTGACTGGGGGTTTCAAACCTCACTGCATTTATAGAATCATAGAATCGTTTAGATTGGAAAAGACCTTTAAGATCATCCAGTCCAACCATTAACCTAACATTACCAAGTCCATCACTAAACCAATTAAGGGCAGAGTAGCAATTTCATGTTTCCTGGCTTGGTGGCTGGATTATTTTTAATGAAAGGAAAAACTAGGAATCATTAAGATTGGAAAGGACCTCTAAGATCATCAGTCCAATCATCAACCCAACACCACCATGCCCACTAAACTATGTCCCAGAGTGCCACGTCTACCTGTTTTTTGAACACTTCCAGGGATGGTGACTCCACCACCTCTCTGGGCAGCCTGTTCTAATGCTTGACTACCCTTTCCATGAAGAAATTTTTCCTAATATCTAATCTAAACCTCTCCTGGCACAGCTTGAGCCCATTTCCTCTTGTCCTATCATTGATAAAGATATTAAACAAGACTGGCCCCAAAACGGAGCCCTGGGGAACACCGCTCGTGACCGGCTGCCAACTGGACTTAACTCCGTGCACTACTACTCTCTGGGCTCGGCCACCCAACCAGTTTTTTACCCAGCAAAGAGTACGCCCGTCCAAGCCATGAGCTGCTAGCTTCCCAAGGAGAATGCTATGGGAGACTGTGTCAAAGGCTTTGCTGAAGTCCAGGTAGATGACATCCACAGCCTTTCCTTCATCCACCAGGCAGGTCACCAGGTCATAGAAGGAGATCAGGTTGGTCAAGCAGGACCTGCCTTTCATGAACCCATGCTGGCTAGGCCTGATCCCCTGGTTGATCTGCACTTGCCTGTTGAGTTCACTCAGTACGAACCTCTCCATAATCTTTCCCAGCACCGAGGTCAGGCTGACAGGCCTGTAGTTCCCCGGATCCTCCTTCCGGCCCTTCTTGTAGATGGGTGTCACATTGGCAAGCCTCCAGTCATCAGGGACCTTCCCTGTTAACCAGGACTGCTGATAGATGATGGATGATGGATGATGGAATAGTCACCGAGACGAAGGGCTCCGGAGCTGACGCTCATGCCGGGGCACCCTTGCTAAGGCAGCAAAAAGCGCAGGGAGAGAGCGGGCATGCCGCCCAGCCCCCCACCTAGAGTGGGAAAGAGCGGGAAAGGGCGAGCTGCTGAGATGCGGCAGCTCTGACGCAGTGTGGGCGGGGCCAGGAGTGGCGGCGGCCAAAGCCCCCCACCTATAAAAGCAGCCCCCAGGGACCTAACAAGATCCCTGTACTCTTCCTGAGTTGCCTGCCCCTTCTTCCAAAGGCGGTAGACTCTCCTTTTTTCCCTGAGTCCCCGCAAAAGCTCCCTATTCAGCCAGGCCGGTCGTCTTTCCCGCCAGTTGGTCTTACGGCACACGGGGACAGCCCGCTCCTGTGCCCTTAAGACTTCCTTCTTGAAAAAGACCCAGCCTTCCTGGACCCCTTTGCCCTTCAGGACTGCCTCCCAAGGGACTTTCCCAACCAGCATCCTGAAAAGGCCAAAGTCTGCCCTCCGGAAGTCCGTGGTAACAGTTTTGCTGCCCCTCCTCCTTACGTCACCAAGAATCAAGAACTCTATCATATCATGGTCACTAGGCCCAAGACGGCCTCCGACCACGACATCTCCCACAAGTCCTTCTCTGTTTGTAAACAGCAGGTCAAGACTGGATTTTCTGGAGCTTAAATAAAGGTCTGTTCCACATGATGATGCTATATTTCAAAGTTAACACCTTTTCTTCCAGTTTGGAAAAACTTCACCTCCATGTTTGTCAAAGCTGACAGGAAAAATTTGGTCCAGACTTTCCAAGTGTATTCACTGTAGAGTAGAAAGATATGTGGGAAAGGTGAGCTGAGAGAGGCAACATCCTGAGCTCTGGTAAGGTGTAATGGAAACTGTCCTGAATCACACGGACAGTAGTAATACTAGCAATACTAGCATGTTTGCTGAAACCCAGCATTTTGCAAGTCATCCACAATTCATGTGTCTGAGCTGCTGGATGTTGATATCATAAAGCAATACTCATTTTAATTACGTAGACAGCAGGCAACTCAAACCATCTCTACTATTTCGCTTTCCCTTTGGACACAGATGCAATCTGTCAACAAGCAGTAGTTTGTTTATTATGTTAATTCACAAACATTTGTCAGGAATATACTCAGAGGATTTTATTAACAGTATAAATTCCCTAAGGTTTCTTTACTATGCCTATTAGTGTAGATGCTAATTTAATAGTTTAGATTTCTCATATGACTTGTCCTCAGACTTCTAAAGTAAAGTTCAAACCGGGTCTCCATGCATGGTGGGATACTTTTCTCTTTAAGCATTATAGCACTTTCCCTAGAGTTCTGCAGGAGGGCTCTGCGTATGGGATATTTCTGTGTATTGTTCTTTTGAAAGGCCGCAGGACATGGGTCATTTATACCTTTGCTCAGAGCCCAGCAGCCTTGGACCCCAAAGCCTTGCCTCTAGGCAGTGAAAAAGGTCCCCCCGTCTTTTGGTGTGGCCACAGATGTCATCAGCTCAGTCTTTTGTTGCCTCTGTTCCAGATTAATCCAGTCAGCTATCAGGAAAGTGGCCTCTCTCCCTCCTAGGTTCATCGGAATCACCCTGCTGCCTCTTCCTTGGGCTTTGCTTTGTTCCTCCTGACAAGTTGGGATTTGCAGGTAGAGGAGGAAGAAATTATAGCAGATACAGCTGCACTGTATGTGCAGATAAAATCCTTGTCCAGTGGGACATAGGCTCAAGAGAGGATGAAGCCAGCCTGCAGACTTTGGGTATCAGGCAGTGTGTGAGGCGAGGGAAGCAAAGCACTGATCTTGTTTCTTTGCCTTTGGCAGGGCTCTGGTGCTGTGGAGCTGTGCACTGCCTGGAGCGTGGGGCTGAGCTGCAGAGTGCATCTCACCAGAAGTAATTTCCAGGCGAAATTGCTGTAAAGAAAAAATTGACTTTTGACATAGGCTGATAAGCACTGATGTTTGTTTCCAAGAGTTTGTATTTTATGCAATTTAATACTTAACAATGACTGACAACAGTAGTGATGGTGCAAAACATTAAAAATGAGGAAACTGCAGTCATTTCAGTCAGCTGCAAGCTTCTCTTCTGGTGTGTTTTCCACTGCCTGAACCCTATGATTTTCAGCATAAAGCCTGGTCTTTCATATGCTATTGGTTTTGCAAGCTGAGGCTTGCATCCCCAAATACCAAATTTCCAGCTGAATGTAAAACCAATAGTCTCCACGAGGGTTGCATTGAATGTTGTCTAATCTTTAAAGGGGAAACATCTTTTCCCTCTATGATTATCTTTATGAATGGGGAAAATGAAATGAGTGTTAACGTAGGTTTTGTCCTTCTAAGAAACACCCCTTAACTGGGGTTCTTGCTGAAAGCCCTGTTTTGAAGGAAAGAAAGACTCAGTTAAGCTTGGTGTTTTCCCTCATCAGTCATTTCTGTTCAGATTGATACTTCCGTTAGGACAAATATAACAAGGATTTGGAGGCAAAGGGCCAGAGGCAGGGTAGAAAGGAATAAACAGTATCAGCCTCTGATTCTTCTTTACTGGTGGTTAACATGGTATGGTCTAAAATAAATCACTCTGGGAGTCTCAGGACCTCTTTTCAGTGTCTTCTGGTTGGTGTATCTTTTGCCCATTCCCTGCTCCTTGTGTTTCACAGTGCAAGACCTGCATCTAAACGTGGCAGTGATGAGGTGGAATAGCACCTGTTCCCCAGGCAGAGCTCACTGAGGATGGCAGAACAAGAGGGTGAGCAGGGTGCAAGAAGACAGGTGGGCTGAAACGTCCTCAGAGTGAGTCATGAGCGTTTCGGATAGGGCTTCTTCCAAAACTGGAACTTGCCAGTGTCTGAAATGTCCTGTCCCAGATGCTTGTTGATTTGTCAACAGAGTAGAGGTATGGGGTAGAGGAGGCAGAAGCTTGTGGTGCCCAGAAGCTTGGTATGAAGATATATCAAAATCCTCTGGAATTTCTCCTAAAGAAATTTCCTTAGAGGTAGGAGCTGGCCAGATCGCATCAAAGTGTCTGGTTGAATGTGGAGCTAGTGGTTCAAATGCCTGTCTTTACTTTGTTTCAGTGTACTTCTTGGTCATCCATAGCAGGTATTGACCCAGTCACCCAGTTTTTACGGACTGTTGATCCAAGGATCCTGAGTCAAAGTCTTTTCTCATATGGTAGCTGAGAAATTTCGGTCTGGATTCTGTATGACACCTGTATATAATCCTGTAACTACCAGTAGCTTGCAGGGTGGCTAGAAAGTGGTGGTGGTGGGGTAGGGTGTGTCAGCAGAAGTAGTCTGAGAGCCTGAAGCATCAATACTTCATACCAACTATAGAGACCCCTTTGTTTATTCCCATCTTTATTCATTATCATCATCGTTATTTATTAATTAACTTTGTTTGCCAAGCCAACAGTGTGAGCTCATGTCTGGACTCGTGTGCATCTATAATTAATTGCTAACTGTTGCTTTATGTTGTTGTGAGCGAAGAAGTGGTAGGTCTCAATTCCCAGCTTCTGGAAATTCAGAGATTATGTTCCACAACCTGACTCCTCGTTGAGCAGGAGGAAAATCTGGAGTGAAATGTGTTGACCATGTCCCTTTAAGAGATACATGTTTGCTCTACACCTTAAGGAATGAATGATCCTATGTCACCCTGTCAGAAATCTTCCTTAACAGCTCAGAGTCTACTCTAAATCAAATAAAGGTTTTCCTTTTAATAACAACTTACTTCCTCCACTCTGCTGACCTTAGAATGAGAATCAAAGGGAAAAAGATATCATACATAAAACAAAAAGAAAGAAAAACACAAAGTAGTGAATTGAATTTCACCTAAATGTCACCTTGCAAGTTGGGTTTTATTATTTTGATAGCAAGGCAATTTCGCTGACAAATCTGTTATTGGCTGCATGTTGTACAAAAGCAAAGGCAGGCATGTTATAGGTCATTGAAAAGTCATTTTTAAATAACACTGGTCTAAGTAGTGCGTTGGATCACTTGTTAGGGAGTATGTATATAAATGCATTGAGAGCATACAGATGCACTGGAGAACACTGTATAGGGGACATAAATCAATTCCGTTTAAGCTGTACTGTTCCCTGAAAAGTCTCGACATTTGGATGCTCTACGGCAGAGGAAGCGTGAGCTCCTCTGGGCAAGGGACGGAGAGGCAGCAGCCTCCTGTTCCTGATAAGAGGATTTTATGCTAAGCTGCAGCAGGGTTCCCTTCCCTCCCTCTGAGATAGAGCAGCGTGGTGAGAAATTTCTGTCATTAACATGAGATCAAGGGAGGGAAGGGGAAAGGAAAAAAAACCTCAATCCTCCCCCACCCTTTCTAATTTTATTGCCCTCCTGTGCCTTAAGCCTTGTGACTGATTTATACATAAAGGTGCTTTTCTCCCCCCAGGACACAGAAGTTCCATGAACACCTGCTGGTAATGGTAATATGGGTGCTTGTAGGTCTCTGCTTCTTGCATCAAGGGCAGTACAGGCGATGCGTCATAGTTGCGCTCTGTGCAGCCTCACCAACTCACATCTTGCGCCTGCGTGCCTGGAAGATTTTCAGCATGGAGACAGGAAGGTTTTTAACAGCTGGGAGTGTAGATGGGCACAGGTCAGGAGAGTTTGAATCTGAGCAAGCCAGCATGCACTCTCTCAGCTTGATTTTTGGTAATTCACTTTCCCTTTTACTGTCTGCCATGATGGTGATTTATATGCTGATCCTCCCCTTTTTCCATTCTTTGTAAGCTTTCTTCCATGCTTATACTTTCTAATGCTAGTACAGGTAGACTATAGCACAGTTTCTGACTCTTTGGCTGAAACAATTTAAAAATATGCAGAGCTGAGCAAAAATTTGTGCTCAAAGACCAAGAGGAAACCTTAAATTTCAGCAGTTTCATGTATTTGTTTTTTTCTTCTTATTAAAGAGACATTTTTTAAAAAGCAAACATGAAAAATCTAAATACATGAAGGTAATTACATATTGTAATTGCATACTAAACAAATAACTAAGTTTAACTTTGTGCCTGTGCAGTTATGGAACTACATGGGCCATGAGCTGTCTGCACATGTGGAGTTTCAAGGAACCACATTGATTTTTTTTTTGGGGGGGGGGTGGGGGGTAACTCCATACATAGCTGCTTCACTGCTTTGCTGTTTTTGATAAACACTTGTGAGATTGATGGGCAAACCTGAAGCTGAAGTAAATGAGTTCTTTAGGAGTCAGACCTATTATCACATGCTCCCAGGCCTAATTTAGTGCACAAGCAATCCCATAACACCATACTGTTATGTTTGATGTTTTCTGACAAGGGCAGAGTTAGAACGCAGCATGCTCTCCATTGAGAAAGGAAAACAGTTGCCTGAATGTTCTCAATACTCTCCACAAAGGGCTCTGTTCCTCCACAGCTTTGGGGCTGTAAATCAAACAGAAGAAGGGGATAACTGGACCCACATCACTGGAGTCAGCAGCAGAATGGTAGTGCTGAGGATTTGCATTGAGCATCCAAGATGGTCTTGCATGCGTAGCTGTGAATTTATTCATTTTTTAGCTTCAACAAGGTCATTTGCACTGCTAAGCATAATCCCGACACGTTAGCAGGAGAGCTGTCCAATTCATTCTCATTCCATTAACCAACACACTAGTCGTGTTCTTCTCCTCTCTCCTAGTTCTTTTTTCCCCAGTCATATATAGTGAGTCATCTCTCAGAAGCCCAGGTACCTGTGAGCAGAACAGATCATATTCTGCAGTGTTTGCAGCCTGGTTTCTAAGATGGTTCTAAAACCTGAGGCTTCCAGAGCAATGCATTCTGGTGGACTGACTGGGAATCCCAACATGGTAACTGGACGGTAAACTGGACATACCCTTCTTTGAACTGCAGGGTACAATGACATGCCCTGGCCTCTGTACCGCTTGTTGGCTCAGGGATCTTCATCTACACTACAAGCTTCAGCTTAAGAAAAATCATTGACATTCCAAATGTCTTCATTTTCAACATTTCGTCTTAGCAGAGGAAGGTTGCAAGCTAATTTTGCTTCTGCCTCAACCTGGGATTTGCATCAAACTTTCTACAGAGCCATGCTTACATTTCAGACTTGCTTCCTGGTAAAAATGCAGTGCTGGGTCTTTGACAGCAACCCTTCCACTGAATCTGAATGATTCTCTTTGGGTTTGTTTCGCTGACCTGATTTTGTGACAAAGCTTGAGGAGAATCGTGCTTCCTCATCCTGCTAGGATAGATGTCAGTTCTGCATGAGTTAGGCCAACTTGAGAGGTTTTCAGAAGGAAATATGCCCTGTCAATTAGTTTGTAGAAAGTGTCAGCAGAAGAGGAGCAAACCAGTCTCCTTTGAGAGATCTCCTCTGGGGAGATGAGGTCCTTCTCCTGTATAAGCCAGCAGTCCATGTGCTGCTTGACCATTCAGATGTGCTCACATCTGGGAGCACAGCCTGGTATACCAGGAGACAAACTCCCGTCTTCTAGAGCTTCCTTCAGTTTTCTTCTGCCTCCCCAGCAGTGGCTGTCCCCAGTTCAGACCTCTTCTTAGAGATGCTCCTTATTTGCTTTACAGCTTTTAGATCAATAATCAGCTAATTTCTGGACATATCAGTAGACTAGGACTGAGGAGAGTTCTGCTTTAGGTCTGGTTACTCCTCCCACAGACTTCGTGACTGTAAATAAATAACTGAAGACTCCTCTGTGTGTGTCTCTTCCCCCTTTCCCTCTTTGTCACACCTGGTTAGATCACAAATTGTTTAGGCACAAGGCTTCCTCTGTCCCTGTGTGCAGTTCTGCTCTCTCAGCTGTCCCTGAAGCCATGGCGATAGAGATATAGGGTAGTGAAGAGGGTTTGAAAGAAACCTTGAAGCTGAGGTTGTCATCTTTCCTTGGTCTGCTGGGACCCATCAGGTACATGCCTCTCTCTCCCTGTCCTGGGGAGAGCTGGTTCACCCACAGATGTCTCCTGCACAGTGCTCACAGTGACACACTGTCTTGGTTCAAATCCCCAAGTTTAACTGAAGTCTCAGTAGAATAATGTGAGTCCATGGAAATCAATGGAGAAGAGCTGAAAACAATTGATTTGAATCAAAACACACTGCAATCAAATTTGGAGGGATTGAACTAATGGATCATAAGGTGGCTTGTGAATGGGTCTGATTGAATTGAACTGAAAGGTCTTGCATCTTCATTACAGCTAACTGAAACTAGTATAAATGATGAATTTTCTAACAATGTTTAGTGTCTTTTTTTCTGTACTGATAACTGGATTGCAAAACCAGCACTTGGGAATTAACCCATATATACAGTGTTGGGAGAGGCAAAGGATGAAATTTGCAGGGCACAGGTTGCTCCATGTATACGGACAGGCCAATGACTGGTTTTTATAGTTATCCTTGCTGCTAACTCCTTTATTTTGCCCCACTTAGCACTCCCAGAATTAGCCATCTATTTCTCCTGCCTTGTTATGGCAAAGTTTTGAGGTGGAGACATGTTTCCAGCCAGAGGATCTGTATTCAGGCAATATGCTGACCAAGGTGCATTTATTATTACATTTCTCATTTTGACAATAGTGATTTGGAGCATCTCCTCTTACTCCCCCAAATCCTGAAAATTCTTTGTAATTTCCATTATCCTAATGTAACTCTCTGCTATATCACAGAAACAGAAGGCGTGAATGATTCACTAGTTTTTATAAAATCTCATTTTTTGGTCAGAATGAACTTCCCATGCTGTAAGGTATGATTTATTACTGCAGTGATTAAGGGACATTGTTGATATTTCTGAAAATTTTTTTTCAGAGCTGAAGGTTTGCTTGTGAGTCAAAAGGCAGTAGAAATATATGGGCGTGTAATGGAGCGTTTGCAATTTCCTATTAAGAAGATGCTCACATTTGTTTCATGCTCCTCTGGAAGGGTATAGTGACTCAGGAACCAAGTTGTCTAACTGCACTGGTGCTATGGGAGCCCTGATACAGATGTGAAAGGAAAATGTTTTCTCATGAACTCAGCACCTTGATTTATCTTGTGACAGCCTTAAACTGGTAATCTCTGATCTTGTTATTGTGCTTGCCTACTAACTTTCCTTCTGGTTAGACTCAGCCTAGCATTGGGGCACACTGCCTGGGTTTAAATTCCTTCTCACCCCTTCCGGGGCAAGGAAGTAGCTAGCTGTGTTGCCTTCCTTAACTGGCCAGGGGTTTTAACCACTTGATGGTCATGTAGCAGCCCCAGATGTTTCCTGAAGTAGTGGGACCCTTCTGTATTAGATGCCCACTCCCAGGTTCAGATCCTGGGCTCTGAGAGAAGCCACCTAACATCCAGCCCCTTGATCTGTTCCCTTGTCTCCTGGGCAGAATGAGAAGCTCTGAACATCCAGTGTTGCCGCTGATTCATACTGGGAGACTTCACTCCCTGCAGAGCTTTTTTGGCTCGGCCCTGGCCTTTGGTAGGGTTCAACCTGGAATGCCTTTTCCAGAGCCTTCAATAGCAAATCAGCCTCCCAGGCTTTTTTACCACGAAGGGGAAAATGAAAAGCCCTTCGGGAAGCTGTCACTACTCCTGCATCCCCAGTATTTCTGTGCGAGGCAATGCTCTCTGTGCCCCCATGCAAGCAATAGTATAGCACATAGGTATCTCTGGGTGGAAGGATGGCAGGGGAAGAGATGCACAACAGCAATGAAGCAGTGCCTCTCCCTAGTAGAAGCAATGTACGTATAGCACTTCTGAACCTACCACTGTGTATCGTATGCAGATGGAGCTCCTTGGTTATGCCCGTCAGGTATAAGCAGGTAGCTGATTTTTTTTTCAGCTTGTTTATCAGACCTAATAGAAAATGAAGTTTCTTTGGGTTGATGAGCCATGTGAATCTCTGTCTCTTTCCTTGTCTACCCACCTGAAAGATGCACTTAATAACCATTGATTGTCAGAGGAGAAAGAGCATGGCTGTAAATGTACCTTTCCGCCCTTACAAGGTGTCTGATTAAAGAGTGGAGGTAGCAGCAGATCGATGGGAATTGTAGGCAGAGGACTGATACAGTGGGTCCTGGTGGTTCTCATTAACGCCCTGCTTGCACACCTCAAATATAAAGGCCTGCTGTTGCATTTGCAGACAGCTCAAGACATGGATGCATTTGCGCAGCATGGTGAGGGTCACTGAGATGCTGAAGAGAAGAGCAATTGAAAACTAGCAGACCCAGTAGGAGAGATGTGGCTGATGCGCCAATGAATGCACGAGCCCCAGGGAGGAGCAGATTGACACTCTGGGACTTCAGCTCAAGTAGGGAGAGTTATGGAGAGTTAGCTGCTTCCATGCATCATGGTCCAAGGTCCACCTTGCTTTTCAGAGGCTTTTTCTTGGTGACAAAGCACAGCTCTAGGCCACATTTCTGAAGTCCCACTGATTTCTTTATGTTAGCCCTCAGCCCAATCTAAAGACCACAAGGAGACCTGGTAACTGATTGCAAGAGGTGGTTGGCCAAGCCCTCTTTGAGCCCAGCAACACAAGCTGTGAGATTTGCTGCTGACACTCTTGTTTTTGTTTAGTCAAGAGCAGACGAGATTACTAGAAATAAGAGAGAGGTTTTGCAAATGAGGGCAAAAGAGAGTGAGATGAGGTCATGGTTTTGGAAGGCCTTTGGCTAAGGATGCAAGGTGTTGGGTCACCAAACAATAATGAAGTTTAAGAACAGTCATCTTCTGGGCAGTATATTCCACAGTCTTCAGAAAGCACTCTGGGGTCCTTTGGAGAATCTTTTGGGTGTCACCAGTCATAGCTGCTCTCAAGAGTCGAACTGCTCCATTGTTTACTTTAGTTTCTCCTTGGCCGTAGTTAAAAGGATACTCTGTTTTTCCTCATGTTCAGCAAAACTTCAGAATTGCAGCTCAGGATCACTTTTGGTTTAATAAAAGTAGCAGGTCAAGCTAGTGCTAGTTTTGGGGTTTCTCTTGGTTCTTCTGTACCATGCTGCCTTACCACAGGCATATCTCTGCAGGGCACCAGCAAGCTTGATAGCTTGAGCGTAAGTGTTTACATAAAGGGTACAAAATGGGAGGGAAAAAAAAAAGCAAACAGAAGAAAATTTTCCAGTGAGCTAAATATTTAGGTAGTAGGTCTAAACCGAACCTAGTCTGTTAATTGGTATCTAAATGTTTTAGTTTCCATCCTAACTCAAAAGTTAGGTTTAAATTAAAATGTTCCTCCTGAATACGAATAAAGCTCTTCATTCCAGATCAAAGTGGTTTTCTCTGTTCCAGAGCAATCCTGGGCAGGCAAAAGTGACACAGTGGTGCAGGTATATCTCCCAAATTTTAAAAATAATTTTTCATTTCTTTGTGTGGCCAGGTGGCTGTCAAGGACACCAGAACATAACATTTTGGTATTGTTCAAGTATTCTTCCATGAGTTACAAGGACAATCTGGGCCCCTACAGCCTGCTCGCTAATCTCTAGGCATGAACTGTTCCCAGTTTCTCTCTGTCTTGAAATTGCCCTTCTCCCAGCTCTGCCCCAGGATGAGTCTTTAGGGATTCATACTGACTTCGATCAATGCTTTGTTGTTGTTGTTGTACTTTGCAACAAACCCATGTTTGTAAGAAACCGCGATTTGACTTTGAAGGTGGGACTTAGGTGCTTTATAGTTGCTCTGATACCTTTGAAAATTGTATCCATCAACAGAAGGTGACAAATACTTGCAAAGGAATGTGCAAGGCAAGAAAAGAGAAAGTAAAGGAGAAATTTCTGTTGCTTGGCACTGCTAAACATCCATCCTCAGGGTTTGTCACATTGTTTGCTCTATTTGAGAACATTTGAAGCCACAGAGTCCACCTCACCTGTTCCTTATTAAAAAAAGAAAAATTCCTGGAGAAAATGGCCACTATCACAACCTGGGAGAATTTGTAGCAAAGAGACTAGCAGAAGTATATTTGCATAACAATTCAAATCAGTATCAATCACCTCCCAGAGCGGGCTGTCAGCTGCTCGTAAACATGTCCCTGCTGTGACAGATTAGCTTGTCTGTGAAGGAGTGCTCTGTCTGCAATCATGGACTGTCAGGACTAGCTCCAAGACAGCACATCTTTCAGAGGGCATCTCAGAGAAAGAGACCCAAATTCTCCAGGGTCATTTCTCAAGCTTCTGAGGTCAGTGAGGCTGGTCTGAGCTCTTTCTGAGCTCTTGAACATCATGGTCCAAAGAGCTGTCTGTGGATTGTAGTTTTCTTTCCTCCTTTGAGTTCATGCTCAAAGATCTTAAGTTTTTTTCCTCTCGCTCTTACTGTTTTTGAGAGTCCTTTCTAGCAGCTAGGGAAGAATTTCTTCAGCTCCAAATCCAACACCAATCTAGGTCCAGTTTACTTTGCAGATTGCAAATCCAAAATGAAAACTAAAGCTGATCCAGCTCAAGCCTTCTCTAGTAAGTGATATTACTTGAGCAGATCCTAGCCACTTGAGCAGATCCGAGCCACATGATCATCCTGCAGCTGGGAGAGCTCTCCTCCACTGAGCCAGATGTTTACAAATTCTGCCAGTGATTATCATAGTGAATACCACATGGAAAGTCTGTGAGCAGATTCAGAGGCATTTCCCAGCAGCTGCAACCACTGCCTTGCAAGACCCAACCTAGATTGGAGGGGGGTCACCCCTGTTGCAGACATCTCTGAGAAATAAGCAGATCTTGCCCTTTATGGAGAGAAGTTTAATAAAGCTGGTGTCCAGGGATTGCAGCAATGACATGGTCAGAAATCAGGAGGCCTTTTGGATTGACTAAACTTGCACTAGCTGGGGAGAACATCATGGTGGACTCATGCCCAGGGTCAGCAGCCAGGTTCAGTGTTTAGCATCCAGGCTTCTGGCTCCATATTCTGCCATCTCCTGGAAGGGACACGTGATTTGAACAAGTACAGAAGCTCTGTGCAAGGCCTGCCAATGATCCTCTGCAATCACTGCTGGGAAGTCAGCCAAACTTTTGGTTGGTGCACCTCATGGCTAAGCATCCAGCACCAAGATTGGTCACCTAGCTCAACTCACCCACTAGCTGGACCCACCAGTCAGTAGCTCTGGAGTTGTCTCAGGACTGTCTCTACCAAGCTGGAAAGAGCTTTCCTCTTTCCTCCAGAACAGGTGACAGCATCATAACATGGGCCTGCAGGACACTCTTGGAGCAATGGCCCGTTGTCATTACAGGCGCATACAGGGCAGGGTAGGGTGTTTGGTAGATGTGGGGCAAGACCTTGCCTCAACACATTTGCTTGTTTGAGGATAATTTAATCAGAAATGATATAAAGAAGCCTCTTGTATATGAATTACCAATTGTTACTCAACCACCTGTTAAGCTTGTGAAATAAGTCATAAAATGTCACTAAAAATTTGTTAGACACTAAGGGCAGCATTCATTTCGCTAAACACAGCTCATCTCCCTAGAAGTTAGGCATCTGTCTTAAGCTAATTGTGTGAGTTACCTGTCATCAGTGATGGGAGACCGGCACTTGAGCAGATGCATCTGATCCCATTCTGAGTTAGATGAGATAGATCCGGCCTTACAGCCAAATCCCCAATTCAGGGAGCTGTGTAAGCACACCTCATATGTATTTTTACTCACAGACGCAGGTCCTTAACTACTTACGGTAGCTCTGTCTTGTTCCATTCATGCTACTGAGTGGTGTCCAGGAAAATGGATTACTGTTCAGCTTCATGTGTTGTATTGTCTTCAGTGTATCTCAGCAAGACCATGGCATATAGAAAAAAAAAAAAAAAAAAGACACTTCAAAACCAGATTTACTGCAGAATGAATGTCTGTTATTTGGAAAGGGCCAATGTCAGTCATCTGGAGGAATGGCTAAGGGTCCAGATTACTCTTCCCTTTTCACATGTTCTCTTGTGCTCCATCCTGCTAACAAACTCCACAGTGCACTTCACACCCTGCGGCACTCAGAGGAAGGTTCTTGTGGCAGTGGGGCAATCCACAGTCATGGCTTCACATTGTTAACAAGGTCTCCTAAAATCAGTCCAATGCTTTGATACCTTTTTTCAGAGATTCTCTTAGCAGAGAGTTGCCATTATGTTGCTCTGTTAACCTCAGTGGGGCTGTGTCATTTTATGCCAGCGGAGGATGGAGAGGGCAGTGCTTAAACATAAGCTTCTCTCACTCATCACTAACAATATTACTGCATGGGAGAGGAAGGGGAGCCTTGGATTTGTCAGTAATCACTGTGAAAACTGAACCTGAGGATCCTTTTTTTGTGCACATCCATCCTTCCTCCACTAATTGCTTGGCTCTGCAATACTGCTGTAGGCTGTTGGGCTCTACACTTCAGAACTCACCTTGGGAAATTTGGCATAGAACAAAACACAGTGTTCAGGAGAACACTGCAATTGTTCAGAAAGCCCACAAGGGTTTCAACCCTGCCTTAGAATGTTTTTTTTTAGGGGTGTTTTTTTTTTTTTTCTTGTAAATCACCAAGGAATATAGCATTGAAGAATAGGTTTCTCTAAGCATCCTATTAATTTTTTCATTTAGTTTGAGCTAAGCTAATACCTTCTGCTTTTGTGGCAAGTAGAATGGAAGCCACAATGCAAAGTGTTCAGGGCAATACTGCTGCCTATCAAGTCCTTGAAATATATCTGCTTATTCATCCCTTTTGAAACTAGGAGGTACCTCTTTCTCCATTGTAAAACCTGTTCAATTTTGTTGATCTAGAGAGAAAAGGGAAAAAAGTCTTAAAGCACAGTTGATACTTTTCCTTGTATATTCAAGATCAGCTAGATAGACTACATAGACTACATAGACTACATACATAGACTACACTTACCTTGAGAACCGCCATTTGACTTGCATCATATGAAGACCAAAAAATTCTTCTTGCTCTGACCAGATGCTAGCATATTACATTTCGATTTTTTTAATACAAAGATTTTACAAATAGCAGGGGACTTGTTTTGGAAAAAGTGTTAATGTTACAACAGGTTGTTTCATTTTGGTACAGAACACAGCTTCAAAATACCAAGATTTTCTACACCTTCAGACAGCTCTTAGATGGGTATTCTATTAAAAACCTATAACCATTGACCAAAATAACCATTATGCTTAAATCAGTAATCTCAAAATATCTCACACCACAGATCTTAGCACCATAGCATGCTTAACCTGACTTAATGTATTATATAGCACCCATTAGTGGAATATATTAACTTCAGATGTTCGCCTTTCTACATTAATAATGCAATCAAGAATTTATGCCAGACATTTTCTGTTCTAAACTGCATGAGAAAGAGAGATTTGAAAAAATATGAAAAAAACCCTTGTGTGCATCTATTGAATAAGAAATATTTTATTTTTTAATATTTTTTGTTAATCAAAGAGCTTGGAAACAAAATATTGAAATTTTGGAAAACCGACATGAAGACAAACAAACCAACTGAACACCAGTGTGTTGGTCAAGGTTAAGACACTTTTATCATAAAGAAAAACATGTTCCTCTGAGCTTGCCATGGGCAATGTGTTTGTTCATTATATGGGAAGTGTAAGAAGCCTGGTACCATTTCATTTGCTGGCTTTTAACTGCTTGTGCTTTTGAAAATGAGATGATAGGTAATTATAATATAATTGCTACTTAGCGATCTTTATTAGCCTTTGGCATGATGGCCTTTTTGTGTGATTTGGGAGGCTTTTAATATAGTGGCCTGAGCAAATTCTTTATAGTTAAGACAGGAACTATTTGGCATACATTCTCACATGCTTGTCTGGTTGCAACTTCTAGATGGATTTGTTTTTCTGTGAAAGGAGAGAAATGAAGGCAATATGAACAAGTCACAATCATCTGGTTGTAAATATCCAGTATTGACATTAGTTACCGTCTCAAAATCAGCTCACACAGTGAAAAAGAAATGCTCAAAATCATCAGCCAGTGTGTTGAATAATTTTCAACAGAAAGAAACCACAGTTAGTTCATGCACGTTCCAGGAGCAGAGAGAAAGACTGAATTTGTCACGTAAGTAATTTCTTGCAAATTATTCACTCCATCTTACTCCAGGTACTAGCAAGGCAGGAAGTTTTCCCTGGAAATCAATAACCAAATATGGGAGTTAGGGAAAAATACACTTACCTGGTACCTCAGAAATACAACTGTTTATTTGAATGTGAATAAGGTGAAATGAAACAGTACCATCTGAGGACTAGACAGGAAGTCTGTTGCCTTTAGGTTGTTTATAACTGATGCATCCTTGGTTATACATATTTTCCTCTTATGCTGAAATTACTGTGCTCTAGTTTTTCCCCTCTGCGTATCCTCCCAGAAGTGGTGCCTGGGCAGGGCTGGCTGTGGGGTACAATGTGTGAAGTTAAGGGATTAAATAAATTAAGCCCTGCAATACCTTCAAGAGTTAAAGCCTCTCTCTCTCTTGCAATACCACTCCCTGATGGCGCAGCCCATCACAGCCAAATGTGAGACGTGTCCCAGAGGGATTTCCCACCAGGCTGCTGGTGCTGGGACTCCTTCCTTCAGCACAGCCCTTCCTAGGTGTGCATGCAGCACCATTGTTCCAACACCCCAGTGCCACAGGAATGCTGACACACATTTTTGGTGTCTCAGCATGCTGCATGCATTTGGTGTTGCGCTGTGCCCATGGCATATTAGACATTCCCAAGCCGCAGCTGTGTCTTGCCTGTTTCCAAAGTGAGGTCTCTCATGGTGGGCCTGCCCTGCAGTGAGTTTGCACAGTGCCTCCCAACAGGGCTTTGGTATTGTTTTGGTTCTCCAAGCATGCCATGAAATAAATAAATCATAATCAAGGAGTAATAGGAGTGCTGAAAGAAGATGCAGTTAATAGACCAGAAGTCATTAGAGGTACACAGCTGACACTAATACATCATCTCTACTGGTGCTGGAGGAGTTTGCATAGCCAGATTAACAAGCTCCTGAAGCAATGACTGCTAGATAAGCTCTTGGCTCTGCCTGTTGGGCCCATCCCAGTGGACTGTGGACTCGCACAGTTGCCCAGGACCAGCTGCCTCTCCAGGAGGCAGTGCCTGTGGGACGTTGAACAAACCTGGTGAATCTAGTGGAGGTGGGTAAAGAAAATGCAAGACTGGGACCCTTTTCTTGCCAAGGCCAAACTCTTCCCCCTGAGACTGAAGACTCAAAGAGTCCCTCCATGTCTGTGCATTTCAATTGGGTTTCTCTTCATCCCCACCCATCACAGGAATGGAATAGCTGCAAGCAGGGCAGCTTTCACACACAGTGTGGGTCCCTCCCACCTGTTGGTGGGTGACCTTCCTTCTCATGGTCTGGAGCTGCAGTCCTCTCTTGCTCAGCCCTTAGACCTGGCGTGGACCTCCAGCTTCCCCCCACTACCTTCACCCTGAGCTGGAAGCAATAAGTGAAGGAGGAGGACTGCTCTGGCAGGGAGAAATCGCTGCCCCATCCTCCAAAAGCAGTCCTCGGAGAGGGACCCTGCAGGACCTCAAGGGGACATTTTGCTGCACAGGGCTGCTCTCTGATGGAGCAAACTGTTTGAGGCTGGAGCTGAGGGAGTTGCTGTCAGTCAGCTGTGCGGCGAACTGCAGAGAGCCGCCTGTCAGAGCTGTGTCTTCGGAGAGAACATGGATCTCCTTTCCCCTCTCTTCCTCACCCTGTTGGGCAGCACGGGGACAGAGGGAGGCAGGGAGCAGGTGAGGATGCCATCCCAGCAGCCCCCACGCTCTCTCCTTCGAGCATCTCGGGAGGGTGATGAGTGGTGTCAGTTGTGCTGGCAGTCCTGAGGCCCTTGTGGCAGCGTGGAGAGGATCCAGGCATCTGGAGGCGGCTTGACCATAGCATGTGTCCCCGTGTCAGAGCCCCTGTGGTGACACTGGGCTGGGGATGCACTTGGAGGTTCTGCTCTGCTTCTCGTGCCCCACCCAGCACATGGCAAATATCTGAAGAACAACCCTGGGATGTTGGTGAATACCACATTCCTGGCAGCACTGATCCAGCAAGTAGGGAAGGTGAGGACCCATCCTGTGCCATGCCCATGGGGCTGGAAGTGGCCACCCATCCCCTCCACGTGGCTCCAGGCACGCCCAGCAAGGCAGGTAGGGTGTGTGGGGGTTTTGTGCTAGTTTTTCCATGCAGAAATACGGAAGGAGGAAAGAAATGCAGAGGCAAGACCCTCTCTTCTTGCATTTGCAGCTCAGCATGGTCCACTAACATCTGCACATTAATGGGATGGCTGGAGTCAATAACTCTGCTCCTGACACCCTGACACCTTCTAGCAGCTCTACCCCCTACCACAGCTCTCTATTTTTATTTATTGGGCTCACCAGATATAACTTCTCCAACAGCATGGAAGAGACTTGAAAAATAATTGGACCAAGTGGGAAATGTAGCCATTGCCTTCCTAAATCTGCCGATGTCTTATGGGAGCTGGGAACAGACACAAACCCCAGCCAGGAGATCTGGAGTTGCTGCCAGCAGCGGTGCAGGGACCCTGAGCCCATGTCGGCTGTGGCACTTGCAGTTGCACCCAGGGCACTCAGAAAATGGCTGCCACTGCACAACAGCAGCTCCCTGACCTCAATTTTCTCAGTGGAGAAAAGAGCAGGTCAAGTGGAAAGTGCTTAAGGAGGAAATTTGTTTCCTTACAGACAGGGAGGCAGGAAGATAGGCGGCTATCGTGTGTACTGGAATAAACCAAATTAATTTTGTACTGTGCAGTGAATTGAGGAGCTGGAGGGCAAGGGGGAGAAGAAAAGAGAAAGCATGGAAGATAATGGACTTTGATGTTTTACTCAAACTCAACAAAACACCTGGCAAGAAGCAGGGATGCACTACAACTGCAGCTCAAAACGCTCCTAACCCAGGCAACTGCTTCCCTTTTGTTTTCTTTCTTTACAATCTGATCCCGAGCATTAACCAGAGTGGCTTATATTTCCAGTGTAATAAAAAGTGCATTGTAAAGGGGAGATGGAGACAAGAGACTTTAATAACTTCCTCTGCTTCCCCCAAAGGGCTTGTGTGATCCAGCTCTTGCAACGCAAAACCCCCCAGGCGAGACTCCCTCATGGATGGGAGGACTGGAGGGAAGAGGCAGCAGGTGTTGGGAGGATGTGGCCCTCTGAAAGCAGGATTGGTGCTGCATCTTTCTGACAAACTTCTTCCAAACCGCTATGTCTTCCTGCCACTGCAACAGGGGTGGGAAGGTCTCCGGATCCTGAACATTGATACTCTGTTAAAAATGTTGCTGTCAACATCGTCTTCCTCTGCTGCCTCATTTTCTCCCTCTGTCATCTGTGCAAGCCGCTCTGCATCAGATTCAAATCCCTTGAACCAGGCTTAGCCTGGAGATTTTTTTTTTTTTTTTTTTTTTTGGTCTATAGATAACCTGTCAAACCTCTGCTTGTTCCCCAGTTTTGGGGCAGGAACAGCCACAAACTATTCCAAGTCTTCCCAGAAAAACAACTTTAAAGTCAGGCCAGAATAAAAGTGACAGCGCTCTTCTAATGTGAGCTTCTAAAAATACGTTACGTGGTTGATAATTGAATGTGAGATTAAAAGAAAGTTTTAAGCAGATGTAAGAGCTGCCTATTTCTGGCAAATTCCCATCTCACCCAGCCCCTTGTGAAATGTCATTGCATATCAGTGTTGTCTGGATGGAAAATTTAAATTTTGGTGAACTGACAATCTCTGCCGAAAAAGCATCTAGCTGGGTAGCTTTTGGCTTTAACTAGAAGCGTCTCTCGGCTGTCTGGTACACCAACATCTTCCCTGCTGTGGCTATGGTCAGGCCCCAGAGCCCCTCTGTGCCCCTTCTTGCATCTGGTGCAACCAGAGGCAGAACCCTCCCACACTGCTCCTGCATGGGTGCAGGAGATGCACCCTGCTCAGGATCAGAGTGCAAACCTAAACCTGGCAAACTGAAGCGACATCTCTCCACCCCCCGAAGTTGGAGGAGGGGGTTATTGCCTCCTTGACATAGATTTGTCCCCTATGCCACGTGTGAGCCCCGGACAAGGAGCTGCTGGGGCAGGATGCTAGCTAGGGATGTTTTCTGTTGTTTCACCAAAAAAAGAACTTTGTGCTTCCTTTGTGTCTCTGTGTGCAGCATTTTGTTCATGGGAGGCTCAGCATGGACCTGGCTGCAAGTAATGTTTAATAACCAACTTCCCAAGCAAAGACATGCTACCTTTTTTGATTGCTGAACCTAAGCATTCTGGGACATTCATGTAAATTTGTGGCTATGTAATAAGGGCTTTCAGGATACCTTTCCATCATTATTTACAGATCTGCAGATCAATAAAGTGTGTTATTATGATAAAACTTATTTATTAACCCCAAACTGGTTTTGCCTAATTTATCACCTCATTCCAGTGCATGGATATATCTGTTTCGTTGAAAATGGGAAGGGTGAGCTCATTAGCTTTAGCTTTCCTCACATAGCAGTGTTTTGCAGCCTGCCAATAAAATGCAGTTCCACAAAATGGTGTGGATTAGGTAATGCCATGAATTTGCATTTTTCTGATAAAAATAGGGTTTTTTTTCCTTTCCTTGCCCCCAAGTTGCTGGTTTGAAAGTGATGAAATGCCAAATGTATTGTATGAGAAGCTGATCCTGAGACTCGTCCTCCCTATAGTGAGCAGGGTCAGGTGTCACAAGGAGCCCTACAGAGGTGAGTGAGAGGAAGGGTGACAGTGTTTCCTCCATGAACAGCATGTAGGCAGTTCCCTTTGCATGGTTGTAGCTTTTTTATACCTGCAAGGTATATGTGGGTGTTTTAAGGACAGGACCTCACCTGCTGACTTTTGAGCCAAAGAAAGTCCTTTTCTCCCTGTCTTGTATTCTGTAGCTTTTGCAATCTGGAGGCCAGGAGAGGGATTTCTCTAAAGCATATAAGTAATAGGGAAGCAAAGTCTCATTGAAAAGCAATGGCAATTATACCAAGTGTCTTTTGAATATGGATGTGTCCAGATCAAGCAGGCCAGAACGAGCCATGAAAGATAAACCTGTCTGAATCTTGCCCTGCCCTTGCGCAAGCTGAAGTCCATTCCCCTTTTCTGTGTGACTTCAGTAATGATTTCGGAAGCAGCTGTAGCTCTGCATTCCACAACATAAATCCTCAGCAGGAGCTCATCCAGCTGAACCTTAAAGCTGACTGCTTCACTTTATGGAGATCTCTCACATTTTTCATTGCCTTTGCATCAGACCTCATCGGTCCCACTCTCCTGCCAGAATATGAAGTGCCATGAAAAATCCGATCTCTTGGAAGCTGACATTAAATTATGGCAAATAAATATATCGCTCTAACACAGTTTCAGCTGTCCACATTGTTCCAGTGTGCTATATGAAGATATTGTCCGAATAAGTAACTACCCATCTGACCTCCTTTATTACCCATAAGCTTTTTGGAATAAAAGTAAATTTTCTTTCATATGAAGGCTTGCTAGATATTCTTTTACCTTGGTGCATATATCTGCTTAAATCCAATTCTGTGGATTAAAAAAACTCCAACACATTCCTAGAGCCATACCTGATAAGGCCACAAGGTCATTACAGTAATGTGGCTGGATGTAAAAGCGAAGCGAAGGCAGCCTCCAGGTAGGGCCCTCACTGCTGGACCACATGTTCTTGGATGACAGTGTTCTCACTGACGGCAGTGGCATCAGGAGTTCACCCATCCTTTTTGTTTACCCATTTTCTGGACCACTTTCTATCCTGTACATTTTTATCCTGTGCAATCCTCCAAGGAGTCTCAATCTGCTCTCCTGTTATGAGTGTGTAGTATTGTACTTGTAAACACCTGCCTGTGGCCTTTTCCAAACAGCAACGCTTGGGCAAACAGGTACTAGTGCTAGAAACAGGAATGGGTTCCTGCGTGCGGATGCAGAGCTGAATATCTGTACACAGGGCCAGTTAATGAAAAAGGAAATGGATCTCTCACTCTGGAAAGAAATGGCTTGCAAAATCCTCTCTGCAGCTGTCTGTACTAGGGGTGTGTGTGCATTGTTCCCAAAGTTTCTATCTGTGGTGGAGCCAACACAACAGCGTCCTGCTAGTCACATGGGACTCGTAGGTGATTTGTTGAGGGAGTCTGGAGGTTTAGTAATTATTTAATTAATAAAGAAGAGGAGACTCAGTCTTGTCAGCTCACACTCCGAGCAGTGAATCCTGAGCAGAAAGAGAAGTCGTCTGAGCTAAATACGAGGCAGCATTGAGCCTCTCAAAGCTGTCGAAATTGAAACATTAGCATCAATCTACTGAAGTCTGATTTGGTGCTCCCTGGATGTATGAGCAAAAATGGAGTTGGGGTATTACAGTGGAGAGATTTTTGTTGTTTTGTTGATGCTTGATAGGCAGATCAGCAATAAGCCAGGCAAGTTCTACAGAGAGGTGCGAGTACTACTCCCATTGTGACAGCAACGAATAATACTCTGAAAAAGCAGAGTCTGGTGTTGGTATTTCATACTTGGTTAATGATGCAATTCCCTGTATCGGGGCATCTGACATGAGTACATAGTAACCAGACCTCTCATTTTGCTAATGCTGCCTCTGTAAAGCCGCTGTTTTAGACTGGTTAGCTTTTGTCAAGCATCCAGGCTGGCAAAAGGACTCAGGTGTACACTCATGGTGCTCCAGCTCACCACACCCTGAGCTCACTGCCTGGTGCTGGGTGTGAATCTCAGTAATGGTGTTGGAACTGATGTTCCTGGTACAGGAAATTATGTGCCTGGCACTTACGGGTAACAGCCGCAATGCTCAGCACTGTGACTCCAAAGAAAAACAGAAACTGCCCAAAATGCACTTTCCCACCTGGACCAGCAGCTCTGGGACCTGGGATTCAGAGACCAAACAGTCTTTGCCTCCCCTGAGTAAGGACGTATCATTTGTCCCGATTGCTTTCTGGTCCTGACCCTGTCTTGGGACATGCCTTCCTAACCCATGGGTCCCACAGTCTTTCCTCCAGCCAAGCCTCATCTGGCTGTGTAATTTCAGTACTCCTGTGCAAATCAGTCCCCTTTGCAAAAGGACTGATCTCCCTCTTACTTTCCATGAAGGTGCCGTCATCCATAGAGGCACAGCACATATTCCCTCTCCTCTCACCCAGCTGGGCACAGTCCACTGTGCAAAGGTGGCCTTCTGTACCATTCATAAACACCAGCACGCGGATCGATGCCTTTTATAGTGCTATTGCATAGAAATGTGGTGCTATTGATTCTCTGTGCTTTACTTTCTCTTACAACCCCCGAAACATCTCCTTTTTGTCAGGCTCCCGTGAGCCGTTCTCATGAGCCAACAGAAGAGGCATTGTTATGAGAAATCTTGCTGCATTTCCTTCACTGAAAGAAATTCTGCTCTTTTATCATTCATGCAAGGTGTCTAAGCCATGCTCTTTTCTGGGTACCTTGTTTGTCAACAAAATCCGAGAATTCTGCTGTAAAAAATAATTTAACTCCTTTGCCAGCATTCTTCCCAAATAAACACGAGAGCAGGTGGAGACAGTAGCCAGGAATGCATCTGGGAGCATATTGAAATTTGCGGGGACAAACACAGTAGGAGAAATGAGCATTATGCTTGTGGTAACAATTAGCATAATCTTCCTTAAATCTTCTGCACAGTAGTGATTATTAAGAAATGTGTCGTCTTGAGCCTTTTTTTCTTCTCTAAAAAGGAAGTGGAGCATTGTAACGTTTATAGATCCTGTTGAGCTCCTCACTGTTTTGGTTAGGATAAGGACTATTTTCCTATTTGTGTGTTGTGTGCAAGTGCAGTGCAGCAATCTGGGCTCTGTGCCAGTTCTCTGGAATGACCTGGAGGGGAGGAAGAGGAGGTTTTCAGAAGCAGTAATCATCAGTTTAAGCGGGATCCCGCCAATGGCAGAGAGGTAAAATGCCAGTCCAAGTGCTTTTCTAAGGCTGTGCCCTTTACTCAGCATAGTGCCTGCTGCATTACAAAAGTCATACTCCTGGGGACAGCTCTTCAGAGAGGGAAGAAGCTATTGCCTACACCTCAACTAGGCATCTCCATTCACTGCAGATCTGGCCTGTAATTCTTTGTCCTATTCACTTGCCTTCAGAAAACCGTTGCTGCCAGCTTGGAGGTTAGTGCTGAACAAAAGATGTCTCTTTTTTGGCCTTTGTTCCCTCTCCTACCCCATGTCCGTCTTGTCTAGTTAGGCTGCAATTCATTGAAGCCAGTGTTTCTCTTAGGAGTACACAGCTCCTTACGCTCCATGTTATTTGCTGCCTCCCAGCATGCTGTAACACAACTAATAAATAATGTAGTCTGTTAGTTTTATTATTCATCCACCAGATAACTTAGTTGTGAGAGAGCATTCAGAGAATTGAAGCTCAGGTGCTGGGTGCATGGAGCTGCTATAAAGTCAAAGGCTTAGTAAAAGGCTCAGCACAGACATTGCCAGTGCAAACAATGAAATCTTCCAGGTGCTGTAGGTGACCCTTTCGTTTACACCCTGCTTCTCTTAAGCCTCATCTGGGAGGAAAGAAAAGCTGCTGTACATAAACACCTGGCAGAGCTGTGAGGATTTGAGGGGTGCTGTTGGCACCTCAGGGAGCTCACCGTTAGTGTGAGAAAGGGCTGTGAAGGACCAGTCGATGTGCCTTGGCCACGGGATGCGGGAGCAGCAGTGAGAGCAGCAGTTGCACGTGGGCTCCTTTACAGCTGTCATTCTTGCGCTGTATTTTATCCAAGCTTGGCTGTTATTGCAGGGAACCGAGCTGGGACTGCTTTCTTTGTTCTCGGAGGTTGGTGAGTGACGTACAACAGTCATTCCTGATGCGTGTCAGATGTATTTCTGTAACATAGAAATAAAGGACTGTGTTGCACCAAGACAGATTCTGTTGCCTAACTAGCCACCTTGCTTGTGACTGGCAAAAAGACAGAAGTTTTCTTCCCTGCAGACAGGTAGTACATTATTGTAAAGATAAGGTGGCCAGGCAGGCAGGCAGGCATGTGTATGATTTGCAGCTCCAGTTTGAAACCCCTACAGAGTGTAGTTCAGGCTTTATAAAATAAAAGCTAATAAGAATCATAACAATTTTGCTTTCTCTCTATAGCCTGCAGCAAGCCAGACGCAACATGGGAATTGAAGAATAAAGGCCATCAACTTCCCATGGCTCCCTTCCTACTACCTTCCTCCTCTTGCTCCAAATTGTTTTGAAAACATTGCTTCTCCCTTGCCTATTTCATTTTTGCAATGAAGTCATCAAACAAGATGACAGGGACTTTCGTAGACTGAAAGCAATCAGCAAGTTTCTCTTTTGCTTTTTCTACTCAGGCAGGAAATAGGGGAATAAATTTTAAGAGAGTCCAAGGGAAGGGAAGGGGGCAACGGGTGGGTTGGATCCAGCATGGGGAGGTGTAGGTAAACGGAGCTTCTGGACTGCGTCCAACCCATCAAAAATAAATAAGCGCCTAGGATGTGTTTGTTCTGATGCAAGAAGTTTCAGCAAGTCACAATGGGTTTCTGTTGTCTGCCAGAAAATAAGAGACATTCTCAATGTATCCTGTCCCCTGCCACAGTGCTTTTGCTTAAAAGGGAGTTGTGGCTTCTCCAGAGGAATCCCCCCACCACCCCAGATGACTAGTCCTCTTTCAGTACTAAAAATCACATTCAAATTGTGCCAGGCTCAAACTCTCCTACTCATACCAGTGATTATAGACCTCATGTACTGTTCTGAGATGCTGATGAACTGATGCCTGTGTAGCGCCTGGCTGGAGACTGGCTCCAGCCCCCATGCCCAAGCAGATGGGGGATTGTCATCTGGGGGTGCTTTTCTCTGGCCACTTCTTCAGGGGGAGCCTGAGTGATGAGCTTGGAGCAGACATGTAATTTATGGAGGTGACTAAAGGTAATGGAAAGAACTCATCCAGCAGGATCACCCCGCTGCAATTTCTTTTGGGTTTAGGCAGAATAAAACTAATCATAGGGCTTGTCTCCGCTCAGGGCATGGCTACTTTAGGAATAGATTAGCACTTCACATTTACTGGGATACACAGTCAGCAATGGAGTGATGGCTGGGTAGTCGCATTTTCAACACACAGAGGTAGGAAAAGCCATTGTCATTTTTTATAACGATTTTTATGCTGGCTTTTTCACTATTCCTCTCCACTGTTTAGCGGGGACAGGCCGTGCATGGGAAATGTGGCCTCTGTAACTGCATCCCTTTCCTCCAAAGGCAATCTGAATGCAGTCAGAGTGCAGTAATTTGCTTGTACATTATGCAAGGAAAGTGCTGACCCAGTAGCAGAAAAAAAATCACTGTCACAAACCAACAGGGTTTACTGGAAAAGCATTTAGTTTGAGCAAAAAGATTTGACGTTTTGAATGAAAAGTTGACAGTTTGCCCAAAATGACTTCTTCCTTTTACAGTGTTCAGTTTATTGAGATCCTCTGTGTTCTTGTCTTCTTGCAAAAAAAGCAAGCAAATGAGAGGCAGAAATGACAACACTGACCAAGCTCCTTCAATACATTTCTCATTGGTAAGTTATTTTAGGGAAGACTTAGCTCAGCTTCACTGTACTAATGAGCATCAGTCAAGGTGGTAACTAAACCAGCTTTTCTTGCGAGCCTTTTAAGTCTTCTAAAATGAGAGTATTTATTAGGGAGTCGTATACAAGGTTTTATTTCTTGCCTGTAAAGATGCGCACTCATGACCAAACCATTATCTCGAGTAGAACCAAACATCGGGTCCATTTATTTTTATTTATAATGTATGCCCACATAGACCAAGCCAGAGCATTCTCAGTACCAGAGACCTTAATTTGGTCTTCATTTGGGTAGGGGATGCAAAGGGGGCAGTCATGGCATACATCAGGAGCCTGGATTGTCCTGCAAGCCTCCCTGAGCAATGCAGAAGTGCTTCAGGACGGGGCATGCCGAGTGCCAGGAGTTTTGCTAAGAGTTAGACTCCTCTGGAAGGTACTGTGGAGCAGCCACAAAGTGACGGATTGCTGGGGGTGGGGCTAGTATTTCTGAAGATGGAGACTTGAATGACTCCTAGTTTTTACTTTCATTAAAAAATAATCCAGACACCAAGCCAGGAAACATGAAATTATTACTCTACCTTTAATTGGTTTAGTGGTGGACTTGGTAGTGTTAGGTTAATGGTTGGGCTGCATGGTCTTAAGGGTCTTTTCCAACCTAAACGATTCTATGATCCTATGTGTCATGGTTTAACTCTAGCCAGCAACTAAGCACCACGCAGCTGCTCGCTCACTCCCCCTACACCAATGGGATGGGGGAGAAAACCAGAGGAGTAGGAGCGAGAAAAACTCCTGGGTTAAGATAAGAACAGTTTAATAATTGAAATAAAGTAAAATAGTAATGATAATAATAACAATATAATAATGATGATAATAATAATAATAATATACAAAGCAAGTGATGCACAATGCAATTGCTCACCACCTGCCGACCGATACCCAGACAGTTCCTGAGCAGCGATCGCTGCTCCCCGGCCAACCCCCCTCCCCCCAGTTTCTATACTGAGCATGACATCATATGGTATGGAATAGCGCTTTGGTCAGTTTGGATCAACTATTCTGGCTGTGCCCCCTCCCAGTTTCTTGTGCACCTGGCAGAGCATGGGAAGCTGAAAAGTCCTTGACTAGCATAAGCAGTACTCAGCAACTAAAACATCAGTGTGTTATCAACATTACTCATACTAAATCCAAAACACGGCATAATGCCTGCTACTAGGAAGAAAATTAACTCTATCCCAGCCGAAACCAGGACACTATGATTCTATGACTCAGAGGCACCAGAAGCACATTTCCAGGGGCAGGTAGGCTGTTAAGGATGTCAGGTGAGCATCTTCTGTTTTTCCCCCTGGAGTCCAGCCATAACGCAGTCTTAGCTTTTATGTTATGTGCCTAGCCTTTGGGGTTGCTTGGCGACTTGAGCGGAGAGCAAAAGACGTACTGCTATTTTGCTTGTTCCCTGGGGAGGTTAAGACAGCTGTGCCAAGGTCACGAGTTTCCCCGTGGATCACAAAGATGTTTCACTCCACTTTGAGTGGGAGATTTTTCCCATGCATGAGCTGTAAGGGTCCCTCAGGGTGAGAACAGCTTGGGGTGTTCAGACCCCCAGCACTGCAAAGCAGCACTGGTGCAGGGATGACTCCTGATGTCAGTGCCAGTGGGACAAGGAGGACAGTGCTGTCTCTGCTTGATACTTGATGGCAGATGCCAGCTACAACAGACAGCATTAGGACGTGCTGATACCTTTTATGTGCAGCAGCGCCAGTACAGAGTACAAGTTTGGTGTTAATATGGAAATATGGATAAGAGCTTATGCTGTGACAATGATTTACTGCTTTGGTAACTACACCTGATAACACAAATTTATCTTGGTCTCTCCACTTCAATTATATTTTTTCTAATATGTGTTTTGAAATACAGATTCTCTTGATCACATGAATTTATAGGACCCACTGTGTGACTCAGAGAATTCAAATCAATACAGGAACATTTCTTTGCATTATGCTCCAGTCTCTTCCCATGTATATTATACCTTGCCATATAATACATATTTTCACACGCTCTGTTAAAAAAAAAAGTAAAAAGAGCAGGCAGGCTCAGGCAGAATTGGTGGGATATGGCAGACATCATTCCTATATGACCTGCTGGAGTTTGGCAGTAGCAGCTGGATGTAGCATTTGCAATCTAGATGAGGGGGGATCTGCTCGTGGCCCGACAGGGCTGAGATTGAGAGGGACAGTCCACAAGCGCTGCACTGCCTGCAGCACCTCTCTGGTAGAGACACTGCGGCCGCAGGGCTCTGCTTCCCGCTCTGCCAAGGGGGCTGACAGCTGGCAGACCCCCAGGGAGTAACCTCCTCCCCTTGATACGGCTTGGAAGAGATTCAGCAAGGGAGCGTGCATCCGTGTAAAGTATATATTCTGCAAGTGTTTCTTTCCCTGTGTCTTAATCACTGCTTCTGGAAGAAAGCACTAATGAAGTTGCTCCCTTACAGTGGAGGTAGTAGCAGAAATCTGAGCATCAGCACTCAGCCTTACCAAAACAGGGGACAAACCCCTGGTGGGCTATTCATGCCTTTTTAATGATGTAAAGGAGAAGTCAGGCTGGTCCCAAGCAGTGTTATAAGTAGCAGTTAATCTCTAATGAATATGTTAGGCAAGAAACCACACCAGGCAGCTGCAGCAACCAGAAATATGTTCCTGCCACAGAGCAGTAACTGAGGTCACTTTTCAGTTTACTGGAAAACACAGCTTGTGGTGGCGGTTTGAATGCTCAACGCAAGAAAGCAGATCTGACCCTTGAGTGGGAGCAAATGCCAGCGCTGCATTTGGTTCATAAATAAAAAAGTGTTGGAATTTTGCTAGGACAAGTCATTAGTCCACCAGCTGATAGCTGCTATTATTCTTAGTCGTTCTCCAAATTTTCACAAAGGGCAATGGGTACATTATTTTTCTGAGGCTGCTGTTGCCCTCACAGTCCTGTTACTGGTGCTCTTCTCTGGCTGGGGAGCAAAGCAGCTCTCTGTAATGCTCCGGGTAGCGCAGGTACTGTGCGACAGGAAGGTACGTGGGAGAAGATATGAGGAACTGGCAGGGCTGCTTGTCTGGAACAAGATATCCCACTGCAGCTTCCGCTGAGGGGTGGACAGGTGTCTTCCAGCAGATGCAATGCAGATCTTTTCTTCTCCAAACTTGTTGTGGTTTAGCTCCAGCCAGCAACTAAGCACCACACAGCTGCTCGCTCACTCCCCCTACCCTGATGGGATGGGGGAGAGAATCAGAGGAGTAAGAGTGAGAAACACTCCCTGGTTGAGATAAGAACAGTTTAATAATTGAAATGAAGTAAAATAGTAATGATAATAATAACAATATAATAATGATGATAATAATAATAATAATATACAAAGCAAGTGATGCACAATGCAATTGCTCACCACCTGCCGACCGATACCCAGACAGTTCCCGAGCAGCAATCGCTGCTCCCCGGCCAACCCCCCTCCCCCCAGTTTCTATACTGAGCATGACATCATATGGTATGGAATAGCGCTTTGGTCAGTTTGGATCAACTATTCTGGCTGTGCCCCCTCCCAGTTTCTTGTGCACCTGGCAGAGCATGGGAAGCTGAAAAGTCCTTGACTAGCATAAGCAGTACTCAGCAACTAAAACATCAGTGTGTTATCAACATTACTCATACTAAATCCAAAACACGGCATAATGCCCGCTACTAGGAAGAAAATTAACTCTATCCCAGCCGAAACCAGGACAAAACCCAAACGCATCTCCCTCAGTCATGTGTGTAGTCTCTAGATCCCACATATTCGATCTGATGCCATGGCTCAATGCTGTTAAATAAAGACATTGCCGGTCTTCTATTAGTATTGTGATTTCTTTCTTTTGGGAGCTGTGCTGTCTCCTGGATGTGGCTAACAGAAATCCTGCTGAGATGCTCGGGGACCAGCTGAGTTTGCATGTTTTGCTTGTGTTAGTAGCAAGGACAAGGAAACTCCTGGGCAATTTTAATCAGTGGTGTGGTGCAGATAATCCTAAGATGAGAAGTATCTTTTGGAGTCTTGAGCCTTCAAGGGCCTTCAAGGAACAATAACACAGAAAACATGGACCAGATTCAGCCAGTCTTTCTTGCATATGTCCTCTTTGGGTCTGGAGCTGTTTTCTCTCCCTGAAGAGAATGTAACTGATATGACCACAGTAGTACATCCCTACTTTTAAGATCAAACTTGGCACAACACTTTAAAATCCAGTCTTGTTTCAGCAGATCATCATAGCTGCTCCTAGACTCAGAAGGTGGGGAGGTGGACACCAGAAAGCTGGGATCTCCTACAGTCAGTCACCAAGCTTCACATCATCGGATCTCTTCCTAGTGGGCTGCCTTCCAAGCGTTTTTGGAACAGTCAGCTTTTAGTGAAATCTTGATTTATGAAGGACCTTGATTTTTTTTTTTTTTTTAAGTTTCTCAGCAAGCAGAGCTAAGGAAGGATCACCCATTTCTACAAAGGCCTAATATCTCTCGAATGACAGGTATTCTCAAAGATATTGGAGATTAAAAAGGCAATGCTCCCTGGGCAATATGATATTCAAAATTACGTTCAGAAGACATTCTGATGGACATTAGTAAGGAACATAGTGTAGTCAATCCATTTCTGTAAAACTGAGAGTAAATGGGTTGTTCCCCTGGAAGAGAGGGAAAGTGGAGATCTACAAAAAGCTGTTTCAGTTGCTTTTCCCCCCACCCCAGGAAAATGGCCTAACAAGGTGTCATTATTGAAAAATACTATGTTTCTGCCTGAAAATTGTGCCTTTCCTTTTTCTGTACACTTATCTTTCATATCTCTAATAGTTATCTATATAGTAGTGGAAGTGATTCCTATGTAGAAAAAGATCTGTTAAGTGCATGGGAATATTTGGATGGGTAGGGTTATTTAAAATGAAGACATCATCATCATCATCATTATCATTATTATTACTACTGCTGTTAGATACATCAGCCATATATAAGTCATTCTGTAAAAATAACACTCTTTCCAAGTGTAAGTCAAGAGTCAAAGAAGATGTAAATTCTCAATGTTTGCTGGTGTTGCTAAGATGTGTTGCAGCGCTCAGTGAGTCATGGTTACACTCAGCTGAGCAGTGTAAATAAAGTATTAGCAAACGGTTGCCAATTCCAACTCAG
This sequence comes from Pelecanus crispus, assembly GCF_030463565.1. Lineage (NCBI taxonomy): Eukaryota > Metazoa > Chordata > Aves > Pelecaniformes > Pelecanidae > Pelecanus > Pelecanus crispus. The sequence goes on along the minus strand of NC_134651.1, from coordinate 29,405,302 downwards.
GATTCAATCCAACCATGTCCATGCAAATATTTTTTATTTGCACAAATGTACAGAGAGGAACTTTTGTTCTTGTAAGCATACTGAGTCTGGAAAGGCTTTCTGTGCTAGTGAGTGCCTTAGTGTGTAGACAGATCCACCTACAGGGTACTCTTTGTTCTTTTTGGATGGGAGTGTGACTGTCTGTAGGTAGTGAGGTCTGTGAGTTGGTGCTGGGAGAGGAGAGGTCCTGGGCTGTAATTCCTACTCTAGGGACTGTTGCTTTTGTTTATGCCATGGTTGTTTTGTAAAATACTTGTTACTCAGTTTAGAAACAGAGTCTGAACCTTTTCTTGTGAGCACTCCAACAACAAAGCTAGGGAGCCACACTCTCCCAATGTAAAGACTTCTCCATCTCCCTCCTCTAAGTATCTTGACTTTTTCACTGTATGCTTGCCTAGCTTGAGTCAGAAGACTGAGCTATGATCCCTCTCTTCTCCAGCAGCTTCTTCCAAAGAGCATAGGTGTTTGTGCATCCTCAGCAGAGGCAGAAGACATAGCTCAGTCTGAGGAAGGCACTAAATTTGTATCTGCCCTTTCCCCATGAAGAAGAGAGAGATGTGAATTGTGGGTGCTCTTCTGCTTCGCTACAGTTTGCATAGAGAATTGCTTTGAGGGAGGTGAAAGGATGCAGGCAGGCATAGGCAGAAGGTGGCCACGGAGTTGGCCAGCTCCAAGGTACTTTTGGACATGCCTGGGGTGCTCCTGGTCCCTAAACTCCACTCAAGTTCCTCTGAGGGTGTTTGCATGCCTTTGGGTAGGGGGAGAAAGAAGAAAGAGTCCTTAATGAGTCAAGGTCAGTTTAATTGAAATGTGAGCCTCAGAGCTGCATGTGAAAATGGCCCTTTGGCTCCAGAAGTTGCTGGGGTGATTTGGAAGAAAACCACATGGTGTGCTTCAGGTCTCATGTCGCAGGGAAGGGGTTTGTAGCACTCACCCATCACACATGGGTGTTGTACCAGAAACACATTAAAGACTGTGCAGTGTCTAGGCATGCCTGCAATGGGAATTGTGTGGCATGGGTACCACAAGTAGAAAGAGCAATTTGAATATAAATTCCATCTGCCAGCCAATAAATCTAGCTTATGTTCTTTCTTTCCCCCCTCAGTCAGAAAAAAGTCCTGGAACTTGTCTAACAAAAACCACAGTCTCTATGGTGAAAAAAAAAGAGTGCAAAAGGTTTAGGGTGAGTTTTGGGGCAGATTTGGGAAAAAATGCAGCCTTATATTCTGCAAAAAATCCTTTAGACAACTTTAAACAGAGGTGAAAGTTTCTAGATATAATCATATTTTAAGGTCAGCATCCTCACAGCTCCAGACAGCTCTTCAAGGGGAATGGCAGAGGATGGGAGACACGACTTCATTAGCAACAGGTACAATGTTGACAGGTTCCATTTTCAAGTGTTCATTTGTCCTTTACTTTGTCTTTACTTCTATCCCATAATAACATTATGGAGGGTAAGGGAGAGATGTGTTTATTTGTGTCTGTCTAAATTCTGTCCTCTAGGAGTGGGAACAAGGCTCCATTTATCCTTCAGTGCTGTGATGGTAAAATAGAATTACTGGTTAATATATCAGGTTAAATTATTTTCCTTTAATGCTTTAGGAGAAGAACTGTGCAAACTATAAACCTGATGTGAAAGCCCCTGTGTGAACAGTCTGTGCGCAGTCATCAAAGTCTATGTTAACTTCATAAATGTCACAAAACTTTTTTTAATAGCTCGTTCATGCTTTTCTATTGGATTCCAGTGCCCACTGGTTAAGACCCTACTGCAGTGGATCAGACTTTCTCTCTGTGTATGAATAAGTTTTCAGAACCCAGGACGGAATAGGATTATGTGATGTGGCTATGAGCAATGGGAAATTCCTGCAACAGTAACTTGGTGTCCAGAGCCATTTTGTAGCTTCAGCAGGAAAGCTTCCTTTACTTGCTTGCATGCCTTGTTTTTACCCTTCCTAGTTTTCTTCTCCCTTTTGAAAGCACTTTGTCTTTTTCAACCAAACAGAAATAGTTGGAGTAAATATTTTCACTGCAGCAGTAGTTTTGCTGTTAAACAAACAATTAGAAAGTGAAAACTTCCTGCCACTTCACATGTTTGTGTTTTGAAAACCAAGCTATTTTTTTAGACAAACTGGAAAATATAACCACAAATAACCCCTAAAGTGTTTTGCTCAGTTTCAGCAAGCTAACTGAAACCATAAGAGGAAATTTTGTTTGTCCAGATATTTTTCTTTCCTGTTCAAAAATGTGCTTTCTGTTTCCCAGCCCCTTGTGTGTGTGTCCCCATGCCACCCAGTGCTTCCACCTGCTCCAAAAGCCAGGAGGAGCTGCAAGAGGGGGAGCACAGGAGTTTTGTGACTTGCACAGATGAAGGGATCAAATATCTATGCAAATACTGTCCCCTGCTTGCTGCCAGAGTGGGTGCTCCAGTTTTGTGCGCCCAGATAAGGAGCCTGATGAACTCTCAGCCCCAGCCCACTAAACTCCATGTTTGACCTTGAAAAGTGAAGGCATTAATCCACAGCACTGCGTGGTCCGTCATGCTCCTAATCCTCTTGCTGATGAAGGACAATATTATCATGTTGGCAAAGTCAATGGTAATGGCTTACGACAGCCTCCCTCCCTGCGGCTGCTTCTGCATTATATTAACTTTATCTACAGATTGCTGAACCGCTGGCGGAAAGAGAGCGGGGAAGGAAAGGATTTCTACCTGACGTGTTAGACAATAACCTGCTTCAGAGGCAACCGTGGAGAATATTAAAGAGCTCCGGGAATGAAAGGGCTCCATTTCCAAGGGGCAGCCCCCCTGCACCCTGATTTTGGAAGGCAGCCTGGAAAGGTGTGCTCGCTCCTGGGCTGAGTACCCGCCTCTCCACAGCGTCGCCATGCCAACGAGTGGAGGGATCAAGCTGCTGCCATCGATTCCTCATTCCCCTCTGCACTTCCTCCTCCCTCCGAAAAGTCACCTCCCCTGGAATTATAAATGAGTGTCACCGCTCCATCCCCTGGGTAGCAGCTTTCCTTCCCAAGCTGCACCTCTGCCTTTAGTTCAGAGGAGAGGAAAATGTGCGATTAGGAGATGGTGAAATGGTGAGAGTGAAAAGCCAGGGGGCACAGCAAGCCGGGCTGCACTGCTCAGGGCCCAAACTGGACCGAGAGGTTTCGTTTTATCCTGTGTGCTACTGAGTTAATTTTGGATCGGAGTAGAGACTTTGTGCAAGATCCTGGAGCTGCTCAGAGCCTAACAGTGGTGCAGAAGTAGTCCATGGATGAGTGCAGCCCATGGCAGAGCTCAGCTACTCCTGAGCATCTGTCTGGGTTACTGTGGGGGGGACTGGGTGAGAAATAGAATTTGGGGGTTGCAAAATATCACATGGCTTTGGCATTTCCTCTGCATTGGATTATCAGGTCTTGCAAAAGCTTTTACATAAAACAAGAGGTGAAAAAGCACCTCTGGGAAACCCCCTGCCTAGAGAAGTCATGGGGAGGCTTCAGTTGATGTGTTTAACTTGGAACCATGGCTTGTATGTGAAGGAGCCTTATATCCCATCTCTAGGGTCAGGAGCTTTCTTCATCCTCCTCTCCCCTGCCCCCCACCATTTAATTGGATGGAGAAGGCAGAAGAGCCCCAGTAGATGAGACTGACAGAAGTGACCGTGTCTTCCCATGCTTCCCTGCTCTTCCTGGGCAGTGATTCAGCACAGGTTGGAGTCTGGCTTTCACATTATCCCTCCAGCATTCCTCAGTCTGCCTCTCCCTCATCTTTGTTATCCGAGCTTTGGGAAACCTTCACATCAAAATCAAGAGTTTCTGTCAAATCTACATTTTCAGACCAAAGCCAGAAAGTTAAAAAAATCCCTGCCTGGGCCAAGGTATCCACAACACCCCTGTTGCCCTGAGTGGCCCCAAGAAACCGCTTACTGCTCTGGGAAGAGGTCTTCAGTGATGTCTTCCACAGCTGTCCTGCACACCAGCACAAAGTCTCCTCCTGCTGTATCCAGGGCTTTCAGGGCCAAGTGAAGGGTCTCAGATGGACCTTGGAGCTCTTATTCCCCAATGCAGGGGATTGGGATGGATTTTCCTCCAGCTTGTTGTTTAACCACATGGTTAATTTAAAGCATGTGCTGCACTCTTGCTGAAGCTGGCTGGGGTTTAAGCATATGCTTAAAGTTAACTACAACTTTATGAGGCTGCGGACTCAGGAGGCTGTCTCTGTTTGTGGATATCCTCATGTTTGCCAAGAACATTTGCTTGCGTAGACAGAAACACCCCAGTACAGATAAGCCCAAGCAACTGCTTTCCTTCCAACAAATGTTCTCCCATAGTTATCCCCACGGTGGTGTTCCTGCAGCACTTACCCAGTCTCTTCCCCTGAGTACCATGTGGCCGGCCAGCCCTGGAGACCCCTGTTGGTCTTCCTCCAGCACCAGGATTTTCCTTCCTTAAATACAGTTTCAGCAGGTATCAGTCTCTACATTGGCTCATGGCAGAGCATACAGGCTGCAGGGAGCTCTTGGGGCAGGCAGTGCATCACTTCATCCTCTTCATCCAAAGGCTCTTTAAAAGCTGTCACTAACAGCAGTGTTTCTGTATTTCCTTTGCCCAGAAAGAGCAGTGAGTGAAGGGGAAGATCTGAAGTTTTCTTGCGTGATTGGGCAGCACATAATACACATTAAAGAAGTTCTGAGAGAGAAAACCAACTGCTGTGGGTTGATATCCTCGGCATTTTTGGAGCCTGGCTTTGTCAAACAGTAACAGAGCTTAGTGAAAGGAATAAAAAGATCTTCCTTGTCTCCCTCCATCTTTTTCCATCTTTAATCAATCCCCTGCCCTTCCCACACATATTGGCAAAATGACCCTGCCTTTCACCTTTCCCACGAGGAGCAATCATTCTCCTTTGATTTTACCTGCAGCCTCTGGGCTACTCCATGTTGTTGCCTGACCTTCAGCAGGCTTAGCAAAGGGAAAGTATCTGTCCCTGTGTGTCTCCAGGGTCAGTAGTAGAAGCTGCCACAGAGCAATGTGGAGCTGAGGGAGACTAAAAAAGCTGTTTGCACACCCCTCCTGGGGATGATAGTGGCCATTACAGGGCCAGATTGTTTCTAATTGCAATCCCAACAAAGTGATATGAGAAATAATACTACAAACCACTGTGTAAAGGCCAGAAATAATCACAGTGGACAGCAGGGTTGCTGTAGGAGTAGTTCATTGCTGGGTGGAGGGGAGCCTGTGGAAAAATAAGGCATGAGGTGGGGGAGAAACCAAGCTAGCTTCCGGGCTTTGTAAGCTTTGTGGATAAAGGTTCCTTGCTTTTTCATAGCCTCCCTTCTTCAGCAGCATGTTTCAGATTCCCTCCCTTGCATTTGGCTCCAGGACTTGCCCTCAGCACCCAGAACAAAGCAAGGCTAAACCCTAATGTCAGGGTCTTCGTTGTGGTAGTACAGGGGTATTATTGTGCAATTCCTTTTGGCTGGAGTTTAATAGGTTGTTTTGCCATGAGGTTCACATGAGCTTTGGACATTCACATCTATGCTTCTGCTGGACTACATCCAGTGTCTTCGCTCAGGCAGGCTTCTTGGACTCTGTTGGAGTTATGTGTCATGGATGTAGGGCAAGAAACTTTTCAGCCTTTCAAGGGCAGAAGACCCTGCCCTTGGCACTGAAGTGCTTAGACAGGCAGATGCCTATCTCAGGGATGTATACAGGTGGAAGGGGTGATGTGTGTGGGTCATATTGACCCTCAGTGATGGGCGTACAGACCTTGGTATGACTCCTGTGGGAGCGGTCCTTTGGAAGGGTTATATTAAGTGTTAGGAGAGGAGGCAAAGAAGAGAAATGGTTTGAAAGAGGAAAGGGAAATGCGGATTTGGGGGGGCTCTCTTTTACCTAAGACATCATATGGTTCAGTCTAGAAACAGGATTTTTTTCTTTGTTTTCCTCTTTGTTTATTATCTTCTCAACAAGGTAGGGCTGAGGCAGCCCTGAGCAAGAACTTCAGCTATTACAGGGTGTGATGAGAGAAAGAGTTGGCTCCATTTCCGTGGCCTCTTTTCCCTCCAGCCACACGTGCCTTCTGCAGTCTCAGCCAGCGCTGGTGAGACCAGTACCTCCCAGTGCTCAGCTTCAGAAAGTCCCAGCTTCAGCACCAGCCTCCTCTCCTCTTGCTGCACATCTTAACTTGGGGGGGGGCAGGAATCCTCTGCTGATCCCCTCAGCTGCTTTTAAACAAACCCCAGACCCTGGGCTGCAGAGGCACCACTCTTCCTGCTCTTCCCCATCTGTCTTCCAACCCACAAAGACATGTAAAGTTTTGTGGGCTTTTCTCCCATGGATTTGGCTAGGATTCTTGTCACTGTCCAGACACCCATTTATGAACAACAACAGAGAAGAGGTAGGTAAATCATCTCAGATTTGTTGGAAGGTAAATACCGTTCCCTCCATTGCCCCTGACAGCCTGCGACACAGCTGAATTCCCCCCAGGAGCGTGCTGCCATTAATCACCTTCAAAATGGATCGTTCCACCTCACAGTTTTTGCTGTGGCATAAGGTTAGGCTGGAAAACTGCTTCCAATCCCACACGCTCCTCGTTTGGGGAAAATCTGACGCTGGAGGGGAGCCAGCGCTCACTTATCTGCCTTGCTTCCAGCTGCTGAGAATAATGAAATGTTTTTCATTCAGTTGTTGTGCTGTGTTTTTCCTTTCCCCTTCACCTCCTTTTTTTCTTTTTCTTTTTTTCCCCCTTCTTTTAATGCATCTGAGAAGAGATGAGGGGGAATCCACTTATCGCTGGCTGCACAGGGCTCCGGCACTGAGCCGCAGCAGGCGCCTTGTGCGCAGGGCCCTGCTAGCACCATTATAGCTTCGGGATTATAAAATGGCAGTCTGCACACTGCTAATAAGAAAAGGAGGAGAGAGGATTATAATTTTTTTTCTGAAAGGGGTATGGATTATCTGTGCCAATAAACATCGCTGTGACATGCCTGTGTTTTCTTACAATGGATTTGTTGCTAACATTTAAGACTACAGATGCAATTTGTGAGGACCGGCTCTGAAAGCCTGCGGCAGTCAGTGGGAGGTTTTACACTGCCTTCCTTGGGCTCCAGAACAGGCCTTTGCTGACTTGTTGTCCCCTCTCATTTTATTATTGATCTTGAAATAATTTGCCATTACTGAAAGCTGAATTTTGCTTCCTGCCTTGTTCTCTCCCCGTACCAGCCTCCTCAACAGTAATGTGCCCAGTGCTCCTGCAGCCCCGACTGCATGCTTGCTTTTCTAACCAGGGTTCTGCCTTGCCACAACATTGCCTTCCTCCCCAGAGCTGCCGAGAGAAACGAGCCCTGAAGCTTGAGGTGTCCTGAAGGTCATGTAGACCCCACTACCACTTACCTTCCACATCTTTAGCTAAAAACAGTTCATTTGCGCCGATTCTCTTTTGACAGTAGTTGTAGCTAGAGGCAGTGGTTAGTCCTGAAAATAGCCAGTCTTGAGCATCAAGGGCGGGATTTACATGGGATTTCCAGAGGTGTGTTGCAAACTTAGACAGGGCTACCTCCTTCCACTAGCTGAGGAGACGGTAGACTCCATGGGACTGTTGTCTTCCCTGGTGTGGATCTGAACTGGCCACAGCAGGAGAGGATGAAGCCATGTGCCTGGGGACTGGGTCAGGCAGAGATGACTCCCTAGCTGATGCAGTCAGAGACAGGCTATGTGTCCTGGACAAACGGACTGCCTCAAGCATTGCCCTTTAACAGAAGCCATCAGCAGCTAGAGCACTGACCCATCAGCACAAATCTGTACAGCTAGAAGAGGGAGAGATGTGCCCCAGAGGATGCTTCTAGTGCTTGTAGCCTGTGGACCAGGCTCACGCAGTCCATTGCCACCAGTATGTATAGTGGGAGGATGCGTTCTGCTCCTCCTTGCTCTTGCCTCTTACAAGCATTGAACATAACTTTACTACTGTAAAGAGACCTTTAGGATGCTCAGGTGTAGTCTTCTCAATATACCAAGCAGTGTCTTCAGTCCTGCAAGGTGCCTTGAGGTGTAGAAGACTCCAGCATCACCTGGCTGGAGATCAAGCCTTGCTCAAGTTTCCCACAAGAGATATATAAAGCAGAGCCTAAAAGGGCTGGACCCTCTGATTTGGATTTGTAGTGGGCTTTGGACACGTAGCTCCTATGATCTCCCCAAAACTCCTCTGAAATAATGGGCTGTAGGGGCCCAAACCCCTTTAGAGGTGCCAGCTCTGCTAACCAGGCGGAGCAAGGTGCCACGGAGAAGGAGGAACAGCCATGTTAACAACAGAGACTTTGCTTGTGGAAGCAGTTAATCAGAACAATTACAATTAGCACTTAACTGCCTCTGGACACTGTGTGCTGGGCTTTCCCTGTCCTACAACAGTGTCTTGCTGGCTCATTACCTGCAACACCTAATTTTCAGTACTGCAAAAAACGGCTACCTCAGGAGGATCCCAGTGCTCAGGAGAGGAGACTGCCTTCTCCAGCAAGGTGCGTCGCTCCTTAGCATTGCTTTCCTGAGGTGTGCGTGTTAGTCTTGTGGGTGGAAGAAGCCAGCTGCTAATGAACAGAGCTGCTCACTTTTCTTCCCTGTTTTTTTTTACCACAGGCCTTCTCACTCCACCCTCCCAAGCTCCCCGCAGCTGTTTAGAACACTGTTCATCTTCTCAGAGTGCTTTTAATTGCTGCACCTCACCCAGCAGGCTCACCAAAGCATATGGAATGCTCAAAGGTCTCCTTTGCTGCAAAGTTAGGCTTTTTTAAATTTGGAAGACCTCAATTAATAAAATATTCTTCATTTTTCTAAGGTCAGGTTTAGCAGCCATGCCTTGTGATCAAATGAGTACCTTTTCCTCAGGATGTCTGCTTGCTGGAATCTCATTAATGTACACTCGTGCAACATATGTAAAAACCAAATAGGACAGAAAGTGGCTGTTTCACTTTTTCTCATCTGTGGATCTGGTGTGAGGGAAGTGGACCTTCTGCCACTGCATTTTACCTTCTCTGCCCCGCTAATCAAATTTATTCTTTCACTCAATGCCTACCCATCCTTCATATCCTTGCAAATCTCTGCTGATTTGAGCAGGATTCAGGGCAAAATGGTGTCTGGCAACTAGATGAGGAGTCCTTTGTGCTTCTGGCAGTATGGATTTTTGCAGCTCTGGCTGCTTGAATCACTATCGTCTTGTGTGAATAAGGCCAGCGGAGTGACCCCAGATTTCCATCCTGTTTAGCTGGAAGCAGAGTGCAGCTCTTGGTTTCTAAATTCATAAGTCACCATCAGAACATCCATTTTAATAGAGTTCAGGCTATACACCCTTGAAGGAAATTGTTCTGCAATAACCAGCTCATGTATAATAGTTATGCCCAAAGTGAAAGCTTCTCGCTGCAGTGTATGATTTGACTCCTCCCTGAGGTGCACTTCTTTGATGACTTACTATTATTATTTATTATTTCTATGGTAGCATAAATGTGCATGGCACTTTACAGCAAGCATGGGACAATATCCCTGCCTTGAAGAGGTTACAACGTCCCTGCCCTTACTCCAGCCAAACTTGTGACATGATACAGATAAATAACTGGCATGCAGGGAAGGAAGAAAGAGTTGCCAGCAGAAATAATGTACCCTCGGTCCTCACTGTCTGTTCATGGATGAAATACCAGACATTAACTCAAGTGCAAAAAGGGAAGTAGCAAGGAGAAACAACTAAGAAAATAAAGCTGCATGGCACTGGGAAATCCACAACCACACAATATCTCCATGACCAGGAAAGACTTTTAGAATGAAGCTTGGTGAGATAGTGAATGAAGGAGTGGTACGTGCCCCTCTGCCTTTCAACCGTGCTGCTCGACACTGCATGCCAAGGGGCTAATCTTTGTGTGTCCACTATGGGAATCTGTCCCAAATGGCACACTGACTCCAGGCAATGCCATCACATTCATGCACTGTTAAAAGTTGGTAAAACCAAGACAGAAGCCTACATGGAAGTGCAGCCCAGCCTGTAGTGACTGCTGTGTCCTCTCTGATGTGGTCTAGGCGCTGGAGGAATTTCATCCAGAGGTGTTTTGCATGTAGACATGTTTTCCTCCATGGACTTCAACACCTGCGAGGACCTTCAACCTCTACTCCCCAGTTCCAGTTAGGAAAGATCCCTGATGGCTGGCTGCGCGTCTCCCATGGCACATATTCATATGTTTCCAGTAATGTATTTTTGTGAAAAAAGCATATTCCAGAAATAAAAACTGGGGACCAAACTTCTGGCTCAATCACATGATAAAGGTAGTACATTCACAGCATTGCAGTACCCCAGAGCAGGATTTGGGAGCTTTTATTTATCGTTACACCAGACTTGGTTGAACACCAGCACACATCTCCATTTTATGGGTTGGAGTCCAGAGCTGGAATCCACATGTTTCTCCCAGCAATAGTCTGTCACAGGCACCACCACCCCTCCACCTTCCTGGCAGAGAACAGACTTCTTAAGACCATCCCCCAAATCTCTAGGCAGGCTGTGGTCGCCCCCATTTTACACAAGACAAGACAAGCATCTTTTGCAGTGCAGCTCCAGCAGCCATGGACATGTGATGGAAACGAAGCCGTCATAAGAGGTTTTGCCATGCCCCAGAAGCAGGTTCTCTAGTGCTGTGCAGCCCCTTCTGACTACACTGCTCTCCTGTAAGCACACTCCTGTATTTTCTGCAGCAGCTGGGCTGAGCAGAGCAACGTTACTTTGACACAAATATTTTTGCCAGGCATTTCGCAATTGGCTGCCCTCCCTCACCTCCGAACTGGGAATTCTTGCCAAGTACGCGTTTCCCAGCAATGCACTTCCAACCCTGTCACCTGCAAACACAATTACTCCTTGCTTTCCATCAGCTTCATTAGTGATGGCGATGGAAAAGGACTGAAATGGAGCATGCTGCATTCACCGGGGGGAGACATGTTGTTAGCAGGCAAAGGAAGAGGACATTTGCCAAACCAGCTCTGTCAAACTTAGTGCAGCTGTTCTTGGTGAAGCTCACTCTCTGATACAAGTCAGCGAGGCATGAAGAAAGCTTCTGGGAGCTGGAGAAGGGACCTTATTAATACTGGTATATTAAGCATGCAGAAAACGTAGCTGTAACAGATCCACCGATACTGTTGGCTCTGACTAGGACTCAACATCTTTCCTTCTCAGGGGTGGCGAAGGAGGTGCCGGTCAAGAGTGACTGTTCAGGGACTTGAATAGGGAGGTTTTGATCTTTTTTCATGGTCTTTGACATTAGAGTTTGTTTTCGTTGGGAAAAGCAGGCTGGAAGAAGCAGCATGGTCATTTAATACATTGCACAGCAGTCTTTGGTAAGCACAGGAGAGGTGATTAAGGCTTTCTTGTCAATCACCACTTTGAGAACTTTGCTTTCTTTTTTGAATGTATTTCCTAGATTTAGAGGACCTCAAGATGTCTGCAGTAACTGTGAGCTTCCCTGCTCCCTCACTGCATGGTTATGATGGTGGCTTTCTCATTCTGGGGGTCAAGTTTGCTGTAGGGTCTCAACAAGTGCTTCTTCATGGCAGATGGTGTAGAAGTCGTGTAAATGGTCTGTGGTTTCATGGAACTTGAAGTGTTGCACGGTTTCTTGCCATGTTGTGGGCAGGCAGAGCCTTTCTTGAGAACCAGGCTGATCTCCTCCAGTCCATGTTCTGGGAAAGACAAGTAGTTTGGGAGAGGTGAAGAAGGGAGGAGAGGAAGAGAAATCATATCCTATTCTGTGCAAATATTTTCATGTCAGTAAGTTTAAACCCATTACTGAAAACACAGCAACAGCAGAACTCTAAACCAGAGTCCAACTCCAATGTGGAGAGTCTGGTACCCTCTATACCAGCAGCTTGAAGTGCTGAAGGAACATGGTGGATGTGGTTGAATAGTCCATTTCTAGTACCCAGTACTGTGGGTTTGGAAGACTGGTTTTAGGCGGTGGTGTGGCCAAGGGACCGACTTTGCTGTGTCACAGTAGGCAGTTGTAGCCTGTTCCTACCCATCTCTAGGAATGAAATGTAGCCTTTCACTTACTTTTCATATACATTTTGGGGACTGCTACTTCCTAGCCTCCTATGGCAAGGATTTGAGCTTTTCTGGCTGAGGTGCACTGTGAGAACTAAGCTCAGGATCTGCTGGCTGGCTCCCAGTACTTTTCCCTTTAACAGGAGTTAAGTGGGTTGCTTCCCAGGTGTCTGTGTCTCATGGCAGTACTGTGGCCTCTAGGGCTGCAGAGGTCTACCACGGGTCATGCACACACTCATCACTTGTGGAAAGATCAAAAATGGAGGCACCTCTCACAAACACCACTGTGTGAAAGCAGCAATAAAAAAATACATGTATTTTAATCCAGTTGGGACTGGATTTTATGATAACAGCAAATTTCATCACAGAGAACTAAATTTATGTTGATTTTCAAGTATAGAGCACAAAAGCCTCATGTTCTTCCAAAACAGGCAACATTTTCCTGGCATCCATTGAAAATGCAGTGTCACCGCTTTTGTTAATGTTATCAGCAACAAATTTGAGCCCAAAGCAGGCAGTAGGCACAGACGATTTTTTCATGAGTCATTACAGTTTGGCAGGTTATGGACAAACGGAGGAGTGTTATGCGACCTCAATAGTAGTCTCTAGTAACTGGCAGCTTGCTTTCGGCAAAGAGCATCGTGCCACGGGGTTGAATCACCCGTCTGGCAGCAGAGGAGGTGGAAGGGGACTGAGGAAGAAGCGATGGGCACAGGGATCCCTCCCGCAGCACCCCCTTCTTTGGGTAACCTCAAGCACATGGCCTCTGAGGCATTTCTTTGGAGGTGGCTGGCAAAATGCGCTTTCCACCTTCATGGATGGAAACATGGAGGGATAGTGAGCTGCATGGAAAGAAAGGTAGAGATGGTATTTGCCACACTGTCCTTTTCTTTCCTTTGTTGTCCTCCTGCTCTTCCTAAGCTTTCGCTCTTGCTCAAAACTTCTTGTGGGACTGAAGGAGAGAGACCATGCAGCTGCCTGTTGACCTTCTAGCTGGATCTGGGCACATAACAACCAACTGTAAGCTCATATTTCATTTCCCCAAGAGCTTTGGGCAAGGCAGACTGCTTCCAGTGAGTGATTAACCCTGTGGATTTTGAATGCTGGCAGAATTCATTATTTTGCTAGTACGTTTCATTATCCAATTGTCTCTCAGTGTTCCCAACACCTTGCTATCTGAACACCTTCTGGTAGTGCCTTGAGCAATTCCACTAGTGTCTGCTTTGTGTGGTTTGTTTTCTCATCCAGTTCCCCAGGAGAAGTGAATGCAGGAGAGTTGGGGGGGAGGGGGGCAGAGATTGTCAGTTTGTTTTTCATTTATTTATTCATAGCTAGTGTCTACACAGGTTTGTGTTCATGTTAGAAAAAAAACACTGAGGAAGCATTGCTCACACTTGGGGCTGGCCTTTCTAGAGAGGCTCTTTTCCTGGATTCTGTTTTGCAGCACAGGCAGACTTTCATCTACCTGCACAGCCCCCCACAGTGCCACAAAGGAAGGCTGTCCACGCAGCCCTCACCATGGGCTGTGTGTGTCCTAGATAGCCCAAGTCAGTGCCATGGAGTACCCTCAAAATAAGGGGCAAGACCTTGTCCTAATTTGATTTTCTGTAGGGAGTCAGTGTAAAAACTAAGAGGCTGATCATGGCACCTCATGTTCCTGAGAGACTGTGGCTGAAGAGCTCAAATGTGACTGTAGGATCTTTCAAGCATTTCTCTCTGCCAACAAACTTTTGCTTGAATCAACCTCATCCAGATGTTGCTCTTGGCCAAGCACTGGCCCATGTTGACAGCAGTCGTGTGGTGAAGCAGGAAGCCTCTTGCAGACAGCTGGCGCTTGAATCCATCTTATCTGACCACTTTGCCTTTAAGCTGCTTTTGGTGATAGAGCAGGTCTGGAGAGAGAATGGGGCTTTGTGTGAATGTTGTGGGAGAAGCACGGGTTCCTGTTGCGGTTTGGGTGTATCCCACCAGGGGGGCCTCCAAGCATTTCTCACATCTGCTGGAGCCATGCCACCTTGCAGGCAAGAGAGCAGTACTGCACACTCCTTCATTATCAGCCAGTAGTGTGGATGCGACATACTGCTTTCATTATCTTTATTTTTAGCCTCTGTCTCCTTCTAGCACATCTGTTCCTATACAGGCTGTGCACCATTAGCCAGGAGCAAGTGGCCAGAGATGTAGGAGGTCTTTGCTGATCACACCAAGAGGCTTGTGAGAGACCAGACCTCCAGAGTTTGTGAAGTAATTGTTCCTAGGTTTACTGCTAAGCCTTTGGTATTATGGGAGGCAGGACCTCTCTGAAACCTGGCCATCGTTCACATGTTCCCACCTTCCTGCTATGTCCCAAGAGGTGTTCACTGAAAGCAACCAGCTGGGATAGATGTCCGCAAACAAGATCTCACTGCTCCTGAGCCATCTAGGTTTTTGTACAAACAGCAGTGCCAGCATGGCCCCTTCATAATATTCATCCAAGGCAGCAGAGGTCTTCCCACTGACTCTTCCAGGGGCTATACCTCCCCACTGGCTGTCCTGTGGGTCTCCCCAGAGTCACCTTCTGCTGTAGTAGTGCAGAACACAGCAAGTAGGTTCTCATTACAGCCAGAATTACTCTTTCAGACCTTTTTATCTTCCTCTATTATATTCCGCAATCCACCACATCCTCCACATGCACAGCCAACCCCTTCCATTCACATTCAGATTAGCTGCTTCCTCCACAACCTCCACTCTCCTTTCCACTGCTCAGAGCTTGGTCTGTAGAGAAACAACGTTTCATAGGTTACACTGAAAGAACAGCAGCTCCTGGGATTTATATTCATCCCATGTCTAGAAGATCAGGCTGTAGAAGACTTCTCCACAGGTCCTGTGAGGAGCTGCTTGAGAAGCTGAACCCTCAGCATCCCACCTCACTTTAATCTTCTTTTTTAGTTCCCAGTGGATCTGATTAGGCTGACAAAGAAATGAAAGCTGCGAAAGCACTCACTATAAGCAGAGACTGGGCAAAATAAGACCGAAGAGGATAGAGTGAAGAGTCTTTCTTTGTAAAGGTTTCCAAAATACCCTCATCTGATAAGCAGAAGTGCCTTGTTACAGAGAAATAGGCAGAAGCCCCAGCAGTTACCTGCTGATGTTTCATTAATTTTAGCTCCAGAACACCAGAAAAACTGTTACAGTCCAAATAGTTTCCTCAAGACCAGACTGAATGAGCTCTAGGTCATGACCATGAGGTCAAAGACTCAAGGAAAGGTGCATGGTCCACTGGGAAGTGGACTTTTGAAAGAGTCTTTGGGTCAGAAGAAAATGTCCGGAAGCAGTGTGACCAAATTGTTATGATCATTGAACCTAATCTCCTCTAGTCAAAGTCGTCTTGTGCTTGCAGTAATCCTTGTACAAGTTGTAGAGTCAGTGTGGTCCCCATATGCTGTATGAGTTGCAGATTTTTAATGATACTTACAGGTTGTGGTGGCCCACAGCAGAAGAATGTCATTTGTTGGGCACGTAGCAGCTTTGTGGTGCATCAGGGAGTCCAGGATGTGTTTCCAGGATTTCACCCAAAGCAGCAGTTTTCAGTTTTGCTCTCAGTTGTAGACACTTCTCTGAAGAAATGGAACATAACCAGGGCCTGTAGGCTCAGGCGTTAATTCAGACCCAGGGGAGGTAGATGAAGCACTGTGTAAATGAACACTAGCACAACGGAATGGATGCCGTAAGCTGCCTGTCTCATCCCATCCTCTCTCTCTGTGCTGTATTTTGTTGGAAAATGGTATTGTTAGAACTCACTGTGTAAATTATCAGTCTAAATGTCCCCTGACTCACACCACAAATGCTACTAAGGGAGTCAGTGTAGTGTCAGTATAAAACACATCCCATGCCAGATCCCCAGAGAAATCACTGCAGGATCTGATAGACCTTCACATAGAAGATGGATCCATCTCACCTACGTTTGGGGTCCTCAAAGTCAGACTTCCAGGCAAACCTGGTTTTCTGCACTCCTATAATCAGAGATCAGCCGCTTGGCAAGATGATCCTGCCCTTCCACAGAGGGGTCCTGAGGCCAATCTCTCTCCAGTAACTGTAGAAGGAGACTACAGCTCTGTCTTTGACAACCAGGCTTGGTGACATTGTTGCCACAAGGACTGTACAACATGGTCTGCTTCCTATTCCCTCTCCCTTCGTGGTCACTAGGATGCATTATTTGTCTTGAGTACCTACTAATGTCTGAGCAGTGAATTAGGCCTATGATAAGTATTATAACTGAAATCCTCACAGCTCAATGTGGAACATATGTCAGAATGGATTTTTTACTCTATTATTGCTACTGCCAAAATGAAATTAAATTAATGCAGTGTGTGAAAAGTCAGGAAGAAAGCCCTCCATGACACGGCAGGGATGTTGCATGATTCTTTTGGCTGAGCCAGCATCAAGATGAAGTGGGGAAGGTCTCTGCTTTGTGACCTTGAGACCATGCTTCCCAGCCTGCCATGGTTGCTTAAGGCTGATGCGTTCCTTGGGATTGTGCTGAGCCAGCCCAAGTAGCTCTCATCGTGCAATAGAAAATATCACACAAACACGTGATGTTTATACAGTGCCTGGTTTTTACATCTTGAGAGTATGTTACAGGCCCTAAGGAGGTCTTCCTCCCCCAAGCTACGGCTGAGTTACTGCTTCACCAGAGGCTATCTCTGCTCTGGGCTTTGCTGATGAAACGGTGGCATCTCCATGCTGTTGCTTGGCCTGTACCGGAAAGATGAGGAGAGCAACAAGTTGGGCATGCAAGTGAGCTCTTGGGTTCCAGAGGAGGAGGTTGCAGGTGTTTCAGTGCTGTTACCAGCCCTGAATGGCACACATCATTTTCCATCTCCGATGCAGCTTTTATTCATGTGTGCACTGTGTGTGCCTCCTTGCTTGCTCTGAAAAGCCTTGTTTCTCCTTGCCTCCCTACTGCTCATGCCTCTGCCTGGTGAGCTTCCGATATTCCCCCTGCTCATCCTTCATCAGTCTTGCTCTGCTCTCCTCAGGCATGGCTCTGGCACAGATAACATTTCAGAAGTGCTGGTGAGGGGTGGTGGGGCTGGGTCCAGGGCTGGCCATGATTCACAGGATGTGATGGGCACAATAAGGCAGGCTGTTTGGTTCTCAGTGATGGCTGAACAACCCACAGATCCGTATATCCTGGTGTGAGACAGCAGAGTGACTTTGATCTGGCTGACACCCACTTGCAAATCAGCTGTGCTTCTGGAGCAGGGAGTCCCACACCTAAAACACCCACTTGCAAAATGCCAAGCCGTGCAGGGAGAGCCAAACCTGTGGCTCATGACAGTCATCAGTCTTCTGTCATCAGCAAGGCAAACTGACTCATGAAGGAAGAGCATGAGTGGAGCATGGAGATGAATAAATGAGCCACTGAGCAGCTGAAGCAACACCTTGGGCTGCATCCTCCCTAGGACAAGCCTCTGGAGCCCCACCTGGCTTGGCCAACAGGTAAGCAGGTACTGAATTACACCTTGTGTGATGATCAAGGTGACAGTCCTCTGTCCCAGACCTCATTAGGGTCTGTAACGCAGAGGTTCCTCACATGTTGCTTGCTCATCTGTCTGGTCAACACCACATGATCATCCCTAATGTGAAGCCTGCTCTTTCCCCCGCTGTTCAGTGCTCAATGGCTGGTAATTTCCCTGGCATGTAAAAGCTTTGGAAAATTAATGTAGAGCACAGGTTCACACCTTGTCACAAAGATGCAAAGTTTAATAAACTGTGGAGCCAAACTGTTGGCTTCTTTGCATTAATGCAGGCAAGCAGCTGGAAATATCTCTACAGAAGAAAGTCACAGCAGGATGCCAGAGTCGGAGCACCCAGAAATTCCCCAGCAGCTGCTTTGCTCAGCTGCTGAAGTGATTGCCTCTGGAAACAGGGACTGTATTGGAGCAACCAAAGAGGAACAGTGCCCCAGGCCTAAAAACATAAAAGTGCATGTACAATCTTGCAGAGATCTAAGAAAACTTTTTTCCACCCCCTTGCTTCAACCTCCTGCATCTGCAGAGATTTTAAAGATGAGCCCAGTCCAGTTCAAGGTGTCACTGGAGTATCAGTCCCCCCTAGAGCTTTCCACAGCCCTGTCAGTCTCCTGTACACCAGAGTCCTTCAGACAGGTCCTTTGGTTTGGCTGTAATCTCATGTTTTGTGTCACCTGCTTCAAGCAGCAGCTGTTGGAGCAGGGATTGTGTGGTGCAGCATCTTGGCTTTCACCAGGGGATGTAGGGATAAACTAGAACACCCAACTCACCACTAAATACATGTCCACAGAAATACATATTTACTGAAAGAGAAGGGAGATACTTTTTACCACTGAAGCTTTCCTGTGCCTCTTAGAGCAACCTAAGTATTTTGCAGACCACGTCCTTTCCCAAAAATCAGACTGTTCCACTTGGGCCTGCTGAAAAGCATCTTAGTTTTCAGGTATTGATAGTTGGTAGAACCAAACCATGGTTTTGATAATCATGGGTTTTCAGCTCACCCGCTGCCTTCACAGCACAGGGGGGCTCTCACGGAGTGCAAAGCCCGTTTCAGAGCGGCATTCACAGCAGGGGAGTGTAGCGTAGGCTTGCCTTGGTGCCACGGGGCTGGCTCTCTGGGGAAGGAGGGCAGGTAGATGGCATTCAGCCCCCCCATGCCTGTGGGCTGCAGAGCCTTGATTCTTATTCCCACTATAGGATCCACCCACTGCCTTTAATGATTCATATCACTCAGTTGTATCACTTAACCCATTCTTAGAGCATGCACTTAATCATTTTCAATCTGTTATTTAATCATATTTTGCTAGGCCTTCTTTCCATTAATGTTCCAGCTGGGAAGGGAACTAGTTCAAGAGCATGAACTAAGAAGAGTCATGCACTCCGCTAAGTGTTTTGGCTGTGGAATGGGAAAAAATGTACGGACACTGGTTTCATATCCTAGAATTGCTCTCTTGACTTGCTCTGGAAAAGCATATTAGCATCATCGTCTCTGCAGCTCCTCTTCCTTCTCTGGCTTTGTTCAGGGGGTCTCACAAGCTGTGCACTGGTAAGCATTCTTCATTGCATGCCCAGCCACGAAGCTTGAGGTTTCATGTATTGAGCTAAGCACAGGAATGCTTTGGCTGCCTGTGATTCTGGAGAAGGTCTTGTCCACAGGCAGTCTGGATGCTCTGGCACCAGAAGGCAAACAAGAGGAAGCCGGTCTGGTATTTTTTTAAAAAATCACATTTTTTAAGCTTATCTTGTACGTGCTTGGCACCTGAATTGTGGTATCTCACTGCCTGGCTTTGGCAATAATAGAAATATCTAAAAAATCAGATGCCAGCAGGATGTATGTCTTCTGCAGGAAATCTCTCAGTATTAGAGTTCCTCTGGGTTTCAGTGGTGTCTTCATGCTACCCATGGTCCAAGTACTGCAAAATGAGTCAATCTGGGTGTTTCACCAAGTGCAGAAAGTACACAGGGCGTACATAAGCTGCTTAAAAGAGGCCCAATGGTCTCTGAAGGGATCAATTCATCTCTGTTCAGCTTTGCTGTGACAGTTCAAATGGTGGAAAAAATTATCCTCGTCTGGTAGCAGCTTAAACATGCCTTATTTTGGGACTGAGCTGAACAAGGCCCCATGAAGAATAGCTCCTGCAGAGGGAAGAGGAAGAGCCCAGATTAGTTACAACTGTCTAACCAGGAAGGGTTATAGCTGGTTTTCATGCCTGATTATAATGCACAGTGTGAGGGCTTATTGTGAGAGCTCGCACACTTCTCTCTTCCCAGCCATCCTTTGCTCTTGCAGGTTCTGGTGAAGCAGCCGGCTGCGTTGTCGGCTGTCTCAGCTCACATGCGGTAGGCCACACTTATCAAGCACAGGCAGCAAATCCTGATTGCTCTGCAGGATTTGTTGCACCAGGAAAGATGTCTGGGTTTGACAGCAGCTGTAATGTGGCCTGGCTCCTGCATGTGACGTGGGGAGAAGCAGCACGGGGCTCATGGGAACAGCATGGCAGGGCGTCAGGGTACAGATAATGCACCTTGGCTGTGTGTGACATCCATCCCACGCTGCAGGGGTGCCATGCTGGCAAACTGGGCCCTCTGCAATGGTTCCTGATGCCAGGAACACATAGGGAAGCTGAAGGAGAAAGTTTTCCAGGTTCTGGCATGCATTATTTGGCTCTGTGGATCGTTTGTCTTGCTGCAGCCTTCAGCATTTTTTATAGGTGTGAGCTTTTCCCCCTAACAGTCATGAGAAAAGATACCCTCCAACAACACTTGCTTGAAACTGGAGAAAGAAACATGGGACAGTCTGAAAAAATATTGATGTTTTGCAATTACTAGTAGAAATCAAGAAGCTCCAAAAGGCAGAATAAATTAACACAGTGATTTTAAATATGGAGTCCATAACAAGAAGACAATTAAAACATTCCTTCTTAGTCATCAACACAACATCTGGATGAAGTGCAGGTGGAAGAGATCTGTCTTGTAAAGGAGGAGGGAAAAAAAAAGAAAACTCAGTGGCATATTTCTTTTAAAACTGCTTCTTTCTTTGATATGTATAATATGCTGGAACAGAAGATGGAGGCAAACATGCAGTTCCCACCAAGTGTCTACAAAAACTGAGCATGCACATGCCGTTGAAAAGCCAGCAAAGACATTTTGCATGCGGATCATGCAGCAGGGAGCCGAGAAAAGACCTGCATTGCTGTCCCTGGTGTGCCATCCCCCCAGCAGCAGCGCCGCAGGCTGGCGGCATTGTTTGGACAAGCATGGGAGCCATGTGCATCTGCCCTCACTTCCCTTTGGGTGTCCTCAGAGAGGTGTGAGATCCAAAATGTGCGTACTGCTTTGCTGCCGAGGTAGAGCTAAACATTTCAATCTCAACTTTGTGAATATGAGAAGCCAGAGGAGAAGCATGGTCATAAAAATACACGGCCATTTGTAGCATTTTAATAAAGGGTATGGATCCAGCTACGTCCCTCTTTAGCAGGCAACTATTCCCACTTTACTGACATGACCTCAGGAGTGATATGCCTTGTGATGGCCTGGGTTGCTATGGAGACTGCCGGGATGGCATCAGTAAATGCACAGCAAGGTTATGTGCAAACAGAATATAGGGGCCTTGGGAGTGTAAAAATTAAAATAAAGCAAAATGGGATTTGTGTGAAAGTCAGAAAATTGATTAGGAAATACCTGTGTTTGTCAAAGAACTGTGGTCTTCCTTGGTAGATGGATGTGGCATATTGCACAATGATACATTATATTAACTGTGTTTCAAGATGGTAGACCATGGTTGGGTTGTAGAAGGCCAGCTCAGCTGGAGATTGGCTGGTGTTTTTTTTTTTTTTAAACTTACTAGAGCTCTTCACTGTTCTCTCCCATCATTCCTTCCCTTTCCCTCCACCTTTCTCTTTGGATAAGTCTTTCTGATCTCCCTGCCAACTGGCAATTTTTCTGGCTGCAGCATCACCCACCTCTAAGGATGATCTTTTCAGGCAGACAATGCAAAACCACCCTCAAGCCCTTTTTGAGAGGACAGGAGCAGTCCTGGCATGCACTCCAGGACCATGGGCTACCAGTCTGTCTGCTTGGGGTAGAAGGGTGGTTATAGGTTTGTGGTGCCTGGCTGAGGTTTAGCAGCTCTGGCACAGAATTTCAGTGCAGCAGTGGGAGCCCAAGTAGGGTATAGGTGGGTATGAAAGCCCAGACCAGCCTTCCTCACTGCCCACGTCATTTATTTGTAAGTGTGTACTTAGAGGTGGCCTTGCCATATTCACACACGCTCTTTACCACATAATGGGCCCAAAGTCTCGAATCCTTTATATGTTGCATCGTCTTTGTAGAAGGAAGGAAACAGCCTGAGCTGTTTTCTTGACTCAAGTGTCAAGTTCGAAACAGCTGTGGCTCTGTTTCTGTACAGCCCCTTGCCCAAAGGTGCTGTGATCCTGCTGGGGTTTGCATTAGAAACAATAAATAGAAATCAGCTTTGTTAAGGTTTGATCCTGGCAGCATCCCTGCATGGCATAGCCTCTCCTTTTCAGTGTCTACACTGAGCTGTGACAACAGCACAACACCACCGCCGCACTCGGCTTTGATGTGAAGGCCAACTTCTCTTGTCCAATGTGCTGCACGGTGTCAGAAGGGCTGCGAGTATTCAGTGTGTGGCTTGACTTCTTCCCAAGAGCTGGCAGGACAAAAACACTGACAATTTGCAACCTTTCGTATTCCATTTTTATTGTGTGCAGTCACTGGCTCCACAGCTAGGCATGGCTGTTTGCACTGCAGCGGGGTTTGAGGATTACAAGCAGCGTCAGTGGGTCTGTGCACTGAGAAGGGGCTTGGCTGGAAGAGACTGAAACAGAGATGAATTTTATACCTTTTTTTTTCCTGTACTCATGAAAAGCAAATGCACCATTTCTTCCTCCCCTTCCATCTCCCAGAACCAATATACAATTCTGACAAATCAGCCCTGAATGCAAATCCAATAAAGTTAGCATAATTGTCTTTGTTATGAGGAGCTGGAACAGGCTGCTCTGCATGAAAATCAAAATAATAAACCACTAAAACATAATGCAGTTGGGTGATCGTAAACTTGGCTAAGTGTCCTCACAAAGGTGTGGGCATGGGGTTGGGGGAGCAGTGCAAGGGGAGGTCCCTTGGGGCTGAGCTGGGCAGCTCCAGGTGGCTTTTTTAAGCTTGCTGGCAATTTTTGAAAGAAAACATGCAATGGAGGTAGGGGCAGATTTTTTCATGTTTTAATGTTTAGCAGATGAAGAAGTAAAGCTGAAGCATTTCATGATCACAAGAAATAACTGCAAGATGTCACTACTTTTTGTGTTAATTGCGTCTGATTTTAAAAGATCGCACAAATGAGTATTGCAAATAAAATGAATCAAAATACTCAAAATATTTTGCTTAGAAAACATTGACTCAAAAACAACTCTTTTTCTTTTTCTTTCAAGGAACTGTTCCAAAATAAACAATTCCGTTAACATGAATCTGAAAGATGTGATGTGAGCGAGTGCTAACAAATGTTTAGGTAATAAAAGCATTCACTGCTTGTTCCTAAGCCCCAGCTCCAGGAGTCCTGAGAATGCAGAATTGTAGCTTTTGTTAAAACACGCAAACACAAAACTGTGGCTTTCCTGGTTGTGGAAATCCAGAAAATTAAATAATCCTGCTGCAACGCTCGGGAGAGCTGAGCTTTTACCCTGTGGAGTGGATGTGGTGGCCGTGTGCCCTGGGGAGTGCCAGGAGCCTCCTCCCTTCTCCCTCCCTGGGCCTTGGTCCCCTTCTTTCCCTCTGCCAAGAATCCTGCTTACATCCATGTTAGGAGCACACTCGCCAACTGCTCTGTAAACAATTGCTTTCAGCAGGTTTCCCGATGCACCTTGGGGCCATGAGGGTGATGTGACCAGGGAGTAATTCTTGCACTTTCTCCTGCCTTTGCTAAGCAGGCGTCAGACCAGCTCACACGCAGGAGCAGACCAAGCCCCCCGCCCTGCTCCCAGCCCCCCTGCAGGGAGCCGGGGAGCAGGGGCTGCATTCAGCCTGGGGAGAAACAGCTTCCCAAAGATTGTGTTTAAAAGAGGCCCGGCTCCAGAAGCTTTGAAAGTGCGGGAGCAGGACTCGGGGCGCTGGAGGAGCCCAGGAAGAGCAGTTTGTTTCTTTGGGAGATATTGATTTTCAAAGCTATTGACATTGCTTTTGAAATGCAGCCTGCTGTTCACCGGCATTTAGATTACCTTTCTTTCTGTGCACCCGCCTTTGTTGTTTTAACATCAAAGAAACACTGCCCTGCTCCGCTAAGAAATTGCCTCTCCCCTGCTATTCGGGGTATTTCCAGCCTTACACTCCACTCAGGGGGGCTGGAGCGTGGTTCAGCTCCTCAGTGGGAGGCACCAGACCCTGTGGCATGTGCACCCACACAGCCCTGAGATGAAGATGGGTCTCAGCCCTGCCTCGGGCTGAGAATTGCAGAGGGGGCGTCAAGATGTCAATGGGGTGGTGGGACACCACAGCAGATGCCATGCCGCCCCTTTTCTGATGGAGGGCTGGGGTTTGGGTTTTTTCCTTTCTTACACCCAAGTGGGGTTTGTTGGTCTCATGTTGCCTGTTCTCCCATCTCCAGTGTTGCTCGGTCCCCAGCTCTCATGTCGCGTGGGTTTGGGTGGCCCCATTGGGATACTGTGGCCCCATGAGTTCTGGCAGAGCCCATTGCAGCTGCCTCTGTTCAGGATCTGCTTCTCATAGAAAAGCCGTCTCTGCTCTGCCTGAGCAGAAGGTATCGGGGGGGTTGGCAAGCAAACCACGTCTGGAAATGACAGCATCGTCTCCTTTGACTTTACGTGGTTTCTTCTCCCTCCTCCCCCCATCCTCCTGCTTCAACCTGTGCTCTTGACAAGGCTTTAGAGCTCATCTGTGCTATTGTGCAAAGGAAACCTAGGAAAGGTTAAACCAATCCAAATTGCTGAGTCTTTGAAATAAAATAAGAGTCCCTCCTAGCAGGAGATTCACTGAACAAAAGGGCTTCAGCAGTCAGACGGATTTCAGCAGCTTTTCCCAGAAGATTCAAAGGGGTGACCCCACATCCAAATTCCCGCAGAGAGCAAGCTGAAACCCCTTTTAGATGAAGTGTGTCTTCCCAGAGAGTCTTTTTCTCTCCCCGCAGTCAGGCTCCCATCTTCTGCCTGGATGAGGTGACCGATGCCCTGGGTGAACAGCCGGGACTAGGGCGGCACAGGGACCCTCCTGCTTGGCGCTCAGCCATCAACCCCACGTGAGCTGAATCAACAGGGGCCATTGGAGGCCCTGGCTCGCTCTCAGGCATTTTGCCTGCAAGGATGTCGTTTCATTGGCGAGTGGCGAACCATGGGGTGGAAACCTCCACCGGGTATAGTGTGCCTTGTAGTTACGGATTGATGCTTTTTACCTCCACACTGCAAACAGGTTTTGTGCTCGCAGTGCTCCCTGTTCTGGGTGGAAATCGTGCTCCTTGACAGTTTCTTCTCTTTCCTACTTGCATAATTAAGAGAAATTACATAGCATTTGACCTGCTTGTGGTATTTACATCATAAGCCTCGCAATAGCTGTCTTTCTTAAATCTTCCCAACGTGGCCCAGAAATCTCCCCTCCCAAGCCAGCCAAGCAACAGGTAATTTCATTTGCAAGTGTTTTTAACAAATGCCAAGGTCCAGAGCCTGAGCACGCAGTGGTGACGGACATCATCAGAGACGCTATTCCACTTTATGTAAATAATTGCATGTCCTTTGGGACACAGAAGGCAGAAAATGAGGTAGAACATAGCAGCCCTGTGGTTGTGAATGCCTAGGGGAGACCTTGGCCTCTTTCACTGTCCCACATACATTGCTGAGAGCTGGGGGAGCGGTGTGGAGCAATAATACCCTTTATGAATCAATCCCTGAGTTGTCTGGGACAAGGACAGTATAGGAGATCACAGCCACAGGACCTGGCAGTGTTGCTGTCATAAAAAAAAAAAAAAAAATATATATATATATATAGCTTTTAATCCTCTTAATTGGTTGCATTACTGATACTCTCTGGCGCTGGCTGGGGAGTGAGAAAATCTATAAACTGGTCTGGTTTGGCTGTCCCAGGTTGTGCCTGTGTTGTCATTCAGAGTGGGGAGAGCGGAAAGCACTTGAGCACTTGCCAAAGAAGTCCCCTGCCCTCTCCGTCAGCCCCGCACTGTGAAACTGGTCCCACTGGACCAGTTGCAATTTGCAGCACCCAGAAACCCTTTACAATGAAAGACATCAAGGGTCTAATGAGGGAGGAAGGACTTTTTTTTTTGCTTTTGGAGGAGCCTAATTTTCTTCCCTAAACCTTTGCCAATGACAGACACTCTCATAAAGCATTTTTATTGGATTTTCGAACAGTTTAATTAGCGTCTCCATCCGTGATGGCTGCAGAATTGGTGCAGAGCAGTCTCTGGGGACAGCAAAACAGAAGTGGCAGCAGTGCTCTGCATGCACAGGATGGAGAGGGAGGGTGGCTAAAACGGAGAGAGCAGAAGGACTTGGGGAAGAAACAGAACTTGGCCATATCTCCTGTTCATTGACATGCCCACCTGTGTCCTTCACGCTTTTTCAAGGGGCTTTGCAGGGTGGGCATGGCCCTGAAAGTTCTGGTCCTGGTTGGGCTCGCTCCTGGCTTGAAGCAGGGACTTTGTCTTTGCTGCGGAGCAAACTGAGACATTCCCTTGGCAGACATGCTTGGCCTTGGGGCCAGCATGAGTGTATCCAAAAGACCAAGGAGCCTGCCACAAGTCCAGCCTTGTTCTCTCTTCACCCCTTGCCATAGCAAAGCTGCCTTGACCCACTGTGGGACAGAGATTAATGGACCCACTGAGCAGGACCTACCCTGCTACCTCCTACACCATTCTTGAGGGGCATAGCTCAAGGTTCCCAAGCCCCATCTGGATCCTTTGAGACTAAGTTTCAGCACTTGTGGTCACCATCCTAGATGGGAAGGCTGCATGAGGCAGACTTAAGCCCTGCTCAGCCCACACACAAACCCGCTGCTCCCCTCACAACCCACCACAGCACAGACTTGTCAGGGCTGGATGGGCCAAGGAGGGGAACATGCTGGCTCGGCACAGAGCTGCTGCATGGAGCAGGCAGCAGTGGTCTCTCCGCAGCCCATTTGCTGCTGGTCGTGGACCTCACAGCTCTTTTTTTAAGTCAGTTTTAGTTATTTGCAGGAGTAGAGATACAAAGGGAATTGGACTAGCTCTGCCATGCAGAGGCAATATGTTTATGAGCTTGAATTCCAATTAATACACAGGGACTGTCTGTTTTATATCAGTGCACGGCATTGGCATTCAGCTGTTCTTTTATACGGATAAAGTACGTGCTGCATGATTCATTTAGGGCCCGCCGAGTCACACGGGTTCCTGTGTCCCAGCAGCAACATCTGGCTGGCCTCCTGCCACCTAGGCTGTGCTGAATTCGGGGGCTTGGTGAACACCCACCCAGCCATGCCGCCCCATGCTGTGCCGTACTGGAGCCGTGCAGCAGAGCCGGCCCCAAAGCTGACTGATCACCAGAATCAAAAAGCAGGAGATGAGAAGCAGGACAGGAAAGAAGAGGAGAAAACAAGAGCGTGAAGTCATGTATTTGGGAAGGGCTAATGGAGAGCAGCCAAGCTGAATGCTTCCAGCCAGCTTCCTGACACAGGATTCAGAGGAATTCTGCAGTTTTGCGGCAGAAATAGGTGCCCTGTGCACTGAATCTTCCACTCCTCCCAGGGACGGGCCCAGGAATTAAGTGTTCCCTGGAACAAAGCCTATTTTTCAACAAGGCTATGTTGAAAAAACAGGTTTTCAGCAAGGAAAAGGAAAAAAAAGGACAGATTTTGGCTGGTCTGGAGCAAGGGAGGGAAGGGTTTGCTTATGGGGGAGTTGCATTTAATTTTATCCAGTTTATTAATACAGCTTCTGTTCCAAGCATAGGGACAGGCCCCAGATCATTCTCACAGACCTGTTGCAATCCTGCACATGCAGATTTTCTTGCCTGACTTTCAGAGAGTTCAGAAGAACTCCTAAAAGGTTTCTTCCAAGTTCAAGTGAGTGTGATCCAGGCACTCAGTCCAGCCTGCTGGTGAATTTTGTGATCCTTTTCATGCTCCATCACACCTAAATCCCCCACTGCAGTGCTTGGGGCAGATTTTCTTAGGGTTCAGCTCTATATTTCTTTGGGAATGAGCTTTCTAGGAGAAAGCTCACACGCCCATGCTTGGCTACATGAAGCTCTGTGACAGCTAACGCAGCATGGCATTGCTGCCTTTGCTGCCAGCACAGTCTGCAAACCCAGCAGTGGGCAACTGGGTGGCTTGGACCCAGCTGAAAAACCCTGGGTTAACTCTGGGCTAATCTGAGCTGCAGGACTCAGTGCAAAGACTTGTCAGCTGGTTTTGGAGGCAGATTCACCCTCCCCTCTTTCCACCCATCTTTTCTCAGCTCTCTGACACAGCTAATGGATTGCAGACCTGTTCCCCCCACGTCCAGGCAAAGCCCCCATGTTTTAACTGGCATTGCTGTTTGCATTACGTGGAGATTTTTCAAGGGAACACAAAAAGGTAATTCCCCCTGTACAGTGGATTCGTGCTGAAGGAAGGGGGGAGAAGCACCAAATGCTTTCATTTTTATAGTAAAAAGTGGTGGAAATTACTCCACAGCAGCAAATCTGTCCCTGTGGGTATCCTCTTTGATGTGCAAAGGAAAGGAATGTTTTAGCTGATCTCAATATTTTTAATTCTCTTGCTGATTTCTAAGCCCTCTTTAGCATGAGCTACCAAAAGATTGTAGATAACCCTGTAAAAGCAGTTTTGTTAGTGTCTCTTAACCCCAGCTAGCCTTCAATTTCCTGCCATCATTCTTATTATGTCTTCTTTCAGCTGGGAATGAACAATGAGCTTTATTAGAAAAAAAGGTGAGAAATGTAGTAAGAAAAGTCCCTCCTGTATCATGCCAGAAGCAGACACCCCAGTTGGGTAAGCGATGCCATGGGAATGCAGGACCAGGCTCCAAAACTTGCTCATGCTTTCCCATCTGGAAGGAGCTGCAGGGACTCTCTGCTAGCATAACTTCCCTAATGCAAAAGATCTGATCAAAAGTTTTCTGACATTCTTTTTAATATTTCTGTAATAGATTAATGCGTACGACAGCTTTGGCAATTTGGTTAAATCGTGGTCCTTTTCCGAGCCAGGTTCTGACTTGGGTCTGCTCCTCCTTTTTCAAGAGGAAAATGTTTTCCTTGTCATTGGCACAGAGGGGATGGGAAAAATGGGAAAAACACGGGAGAAGGGAAGCTTCTCCTGCTTTTTTTTTTCCTCCCACAGAAAACAGTTTCTTTTTGCCCCTCCCGTTAGTATGGAATATATTTGTTCAGTGAGAAATGAAAGAGAAATTGCCAGGGGAAATTTCCTATTAAGTAAGCCCCTTACTCATTTATTTCTAAATTTTCCAGACATATAATGCATGTCTCTCTCATTAAGCTGTAAGAATAAATTCAGGCCCTTAAAAGCCTTCCCTTGCTCCCCCCTACATTGTTACAGTCTGTTGTGCTACTTCTGCGTTTCCCACACAAAGCTCTAGCATTGTAAGAATATTTTTGATACCAGGACCAGGCAAATGTCTCTTTACAGACTCAGAATGCTAAAGATTTTTTTTGCAGTGGAAATAGTCAGTAAGGTTTACAATTAAGCAACCAAATGCTGCCTAAATTTTAGTAGGTATTTGCTTCTGACATTCAATATATTGTTCACGCGTCGATTTTATGGTGCTACTAGTAAAGTAAAGAGTCTTTATCCCTTATATTGAAGATTTCACTCCCTTTCCTTTGTAAGGGTAAGTCTTTATTTGCACCAAGATTGACTCTTGATGATACGGCTTGCTTACTCAGTGGATGGCTGTTTCAGATAATTGTTCTATTGCTATTAACACAAGTTCAAATGTTGTTTAATTGTGGGAATATACAGAACATTGTTGCTGATCAGGGTCATTTGGAAGCCGAGCTGAATGCTGATAGGGTTGTAAAGGCAGCATTTATGCAGAGAGCCTCACTCGTTCTCTTAACGTTTTATTTTTCATATCATTTTAAGATCTTAAAATAGTAGCTGTCCAGGTACACTGAAGGGCTTAGCAAAGGAAGATCGACTGGCAGATATCATACAGCGCAAAAGCCTCAGCTGTAACTGAGTAGTGTTTTTGAAGTAATAATATAAAGTAAAGCTAATGTGTGTTTCAAGATAAAGGATGTTCTTTGGTTGTGGGTGTTCAAACAGAACACAACAACATTTCTATTCAGCACGCTCTTTAATTCTCAGTTAAAATAGATCCCATATAATTGTAGCTTAATCCTGGTTGAAAACTCCCTGACAATTTTCAGTAGAAACCTGAGTTTTATCAGAGAAATGTTTTCACTTTCAGATCTGCTCTTCTTCAACATTTGGTTTGCTAAAATCATCCAACAACAACAAAAAAACCTCAACCACTGTAAAATGCATCTGGAACCTGACAAACAGATTGGGGTTTGAGCCAAGAAAAAACCAGCAGCTTCCGTCAGATTTTTGTTTGCTTCAAGGCTTTAGGGGGAGGTGGCAGGTTTAATACACAATTCATAGTTGCTGGTTGCAGGGTTTGGTTTTCCAACACATAAGTCAACACCATCTCCTGGGAATTGGAACAAAGACAAAATAAATCTACTTTCATTTAAATTTTCAGCAGAATAACAGTGCTTTTTCCTGCCTGTTTCCCCTCTAAATACATGGCCTAGTTCCACCTGAAGGAAACAGCCCTTCACTATGGTGCAGTCGCCACCAGACTTGCTTCCAACATCAAGAAGCTATCCATGGCATTTTCCTGGCCTGGCTCAAAATGAGAGGGCTCAATGAAGATGATTTTGTTTCTCCTTTCATTTGACCTTCCCCTGCTTTTGAGTTTCTCACCAAAGCTCCTGGAGAGGACCTTTTTGGTGTGAAGGAGTAGCCCAAGCAAGACCAGGAAGGTCCTGCCATCTCCTGGGTTAGTCTCAAGGGTGTGTAGAGTTGCAGATGCAGTCTAGAAAGTCTGCATCTCATTTCCCAGGCTTAATCTGCCAACCTAAACTTGGGCTAGCATCAGGACCGGAAACCTCCAAGCCATTGCAAAAAGAAACTGGATTCAGCGTGGCTTGGATGGTATTTGTGTAGCTGGTAAACAGTTTGCTCCAAAAAAACTCACCCCAGTTTTTCCATACTGGGAAAGTCCAGCTGGGGTTAGGGTCAAACCCATGTGCTTGCAATTGAGTCTGGCCATGTTGCTGAAGTTTGTGTCTTGGTCCAGCATCCCTTTATAAGTTTGGAGGAAGGAAGGATGTGCATGTAATGGAGCAGGCTGTATTTGCATGACCCATTGAACATGGGCAGCTCTGCTAGTGCTCAGACCATAGCATCACTCTGCCATGATGGGGACTGGCCTTGTCCCATTGCATGGGGCTGAAGACCATGCATACCCCCATACTTCCATACCCCTAGGCCCTCAGGGTCTTTCCCATAGGGAAAATACTGCTTCAATCCCCCTCAAAATCAATATTACATCTTTAGAGCATAAAAAAGCCTATTTTGCAGGCTGACACTTCCCTGTAATTGCCTCTCCTCTCTCTGTGCTGCACAAGGGCATCAGCATCTCTCTTTAATTGTTTAACTCCCTCACCTGTCGCATGTCTGCAGAGATAAAGGGCTTCATAAGAAACCAGCCAGCCAGAATGAACCCTTTCTGCAACAGCAAGTAGACAATCCCTATGCAGCACAACCCAAAATGCCCGGTTCCTATAGGACCTATCTCTCTTTTGTGCATCCCATGGTCTTTGCCAACGTTTTGTAGCTCTTCTGTGGATTGCGGTGCCATAGCTGGGGCTGAGGTGCAGGCAGGCAGGAGGACCAGGAGTGCTCCCTGCTATACAGCTGGCAGCGACGGGGGGTGGCGGGGCTGTCGTGGGGCCCCAGGCACCGATCAACGCTCATTCTCTGCCAGTCCCTGCAGTAACTGGCCCATGGCTGAAGTCAGAGGATTGAGGTGCTGTGCAATGATTTGTAGGCTGTAATTGGCTTAATGCTTGGCTTACGCATTTAGTATCACTAAATGGCATAACATCAGCCACCTTCCACTCACACCAGAAATAAAGCTCCACAGACATGGAAAATTTGCTGGAGTTCACGCTGCAGTTTGCTTGCTAGCCTCATGTGGTGGTTCCGCATCTACTCAGAGGTTTTGAGCTGCAAGTAGATGGGCAGCACCTTTGGGCATCCCTCAGTCATGGCATTGTCTATCCTGACTCGAGGGGAAGCAGGGGATTTATCTGCTGCTCAGTCTGCCTCTTGCTTACCCCATAAATCAGCCCACTGAGGTGCCAGGCTGAGGGCCCTCCCACCCCCACTGCCTCAGATGAGCATGGTGAAAGGGAAGAGGAAGACTGTGGAAAAGAAAGTCCACCCCATCTTCAAGACCCCTGCGAGTTTCATCCAACAGGCCAGTGCCTCCAGCAGCAGATGCATTGGGCTGATGGGATGCAGCACAGCACTCAGTTCAGTGCTCTCTTTCCTTCTCCCCAGCCTCATCTGAAATACTGGTGGTCCAGACAGCAGCAGCACAGTAGGAATGTACACATGCCTGGGGCAAGTCCTGGGCAACCTGTCCTTGCCTCCAGCTAATGCCAGCACAACTCCTTGCTGGCTTTTGGAGGAGGCGCTTGCCAAGCTTTCTTCCTCACATCTCAGCTGTGTGCCGTGGGCCTTCTGCCTCTGGGCTCAGCTGGAGGAGGTCTTCATCTGGAGGGATGGGTGATTCTGGTGCGCCCAAGTCACAGAGCTACAGAGATGATATTAAGACAAGTCCTGGTCAGAGGTCCCAGGCTGCTGGAGCTAATGTCCTTTTGTGGGCTACATCAGAAGGTCTCCTTGCCTGTCTTGGCCATCTTGAAGGGCGTGGAGTCGCTGGTGGACTGTAGCAGGCAGGCAGGGGACCAGGAAAGCAGCCATGATGCTTGGGTGCACCTTCATTGCTCTGACCAACCTGAGCTGGGATCTCTACCCACACACCCTCTGCCAATGGCCCAGCAGCTACATTTAAGCTCCATTTGTCTCATCTGCAGTCACCTCTGATGTGCCCAGTAGCTGAGCTGGGACATGCCAAGCTTGCAGGACTGCCACCCTGCCTGGGGACAGGACCTGTGTTGCCACGGGGCTGCCGTGGAGGCCACTTTGAGCTGGTGTCTGCAGCAGGAGCTTGTGGTGGTCTTGGATTTCCAACTACTGGTGAAAGATTGCAGGTCCTGGCCGGGGGAGGAGGGAAGATGTCAGTTCTTGTCTTGGAAGTGTGTAAACAAGATTAAACCCTTGTGAATTGAGGAATGCTGATTGGGTTTATCTGCATGATGAAGGTAGGAACTTATTTCACAGTGCTAAGTGATACAGGTAATATTTCCAAAACAAAATCTCCAATTTGAAATCCAATTAGGGTTGCTAAGTAACAACATAGTTAACCAGCCAATATTTGCTAAACCCAGGCTTTTGCAAGCAAGGAAACAGCTTCAACAAATTGCACTAACAATATATAAATACATTAATATTAAACCAAAACAAAAATACATAGTTTACTGCAACACAAAGCCTTTTAACACTGATTGCTAGGATTTTCCTTGTTATCTGTGTGATTTCAGGTGCTGTTTTAGTGCTTTCCACTTTCCTATCTGGGGGGTCTGTACTTAAACTACACTATTGGTGGGATGGGGAAGGAATCTGTGTATGTAGTTTACAAGGTAATATGTAACCTTATTGATGAGTGTGTATCTTACGTGCCTGAATTGAGGGTCTGAAAAGTAATTTTGATGAAAAATAGTTGTTTGAGAATGCTCTTTGTCAAGTACTTCAGTATAACTGATCTCCCCCTAAAAGTTACTGCAAGTTTTACTAAAACAGGTTGTTTTTCACGCCCGTTCTCAGCAGACACATACACTGATCTAAAAACTCCCAGTTTAGCTCTGTTCTATTCAAAACACAGCTCTCTCAGCCTCCTCTCTGAGGAGCTTCAACAGCTCTCCTACCTGCCCAGCCTCCTGCAGCATTGGGTGGTTGGTATGGCTCTAGGTTTGCTTGGGACAACTGCACACCCCACCAGGAGGTCCAAACATGGGACCAGTGCTCTTGCTCCAAAACACCATGGGTAAACCTGCAGCATGAACCCAGAGTCTGCTGGGCAGCTCTCACTGCCTCAAAGTCTGCCTGTCTCTGCAGCTGTATTGGCACAATGCAGAAACCTGGCACTGAACATCTTGGTTTTTATTTTGACTCCAATTTTACATTTTAAG
This sequence comes from Pelecanus crispus, assembly GCF_030463565.1. Taxonomy (NCBI): domain Eukaryota; kingdom Metazoa; phylum Chordata; class Aves; order Pelecaniformes; family Pelecanidae; genus Pelecanus; species Pelecanus crispus. The sequence goes on along the minus strand of NC_134651.1, from coordinate 29,371,346 downwards.
CACTCTGTGGTCTTTCCTGTTTGGTAGGACTCCAGATTATCTTAGGGGTTTGGGTAGGACTTGTCAAAGGCTCTTCTCTGTTTCTGTTCATATAGAAAAGCAGGATTTCTCCAGTAGAGCTGATCTGCGGCAGAGACCCCCCTCTGCAATAAGGATCCTTTCTTTCGTTCCATGGCTTTAGACTTAAAATTCAGCCTCTTCTGGGTAGTGGTGGGAAATGCTCTACAGGGTTCTGCACCACTGCTCCACATACCTGCAGGTCTTGCAGCCCAGGTCCCCTGCCCAGCCGTGTCCAGCTCTACCATACCATGATGAAAGGGAAATGCCATGTGTGATGGGTAGCTGAACTCTCCCAGCACTAATGGTTTGCTGCAGAAGGCAGTGAGATCAGGATTTTTCTGGCTGACAAGGATGCAGATAAGCTCTGAGCAGTTGGCTTGTGTGGATACTTCAATGGCTGAGCCATGCTGGCAGCAATCAAAGATCCTTGTCATGCTGAAGAGGCTTCTTCTTGCTCCCTGCTTTATTCTCCCCCTGGCTGCTGTTTTGTCCTGACTTTGTAGGCTAGCAATCCTCTTGCATTTAGGCTCCTTTGGGTCCCTACATGAGTGGAAGTCCAAGGCAATGGCCTTTGTTTGATGTGGGGGGCATGTTAATGTACCTTCTGCAAGGAAACCTGCTGCTTTGGTTTCATGAATGTTCATCCCAGCAAATTGCTCTGTCTCTGTTCAAGGATCTTTGTGAATATATGGACTAGAAATGCAGGAGCTGCACGCTAGCATTTTTTTAGTAAGGAAAGATTGTATTTCAAGACTTCCTCCTTTATATTGAAGGATAGCAGAAAATCTTTCTTAGGTCAGCCTGTCTTGAAGCAGATGTCCAACTTCGTTAACACCTTCCTCCTTATTTGTGCAGTGCTGTGTATTTGTTCTCTCTAGCAGCTTCATAGCTTGAGGTAGGGCTTTCACATTTACTTTTTGAAAGGGCTTTCCAGCTCCAGCACTGAACCATGTGGAAAGTGACCCTTCAGATAAGCAGAGCATGAGACTCTGTGCTCTAGCTAGTGAGAGGAGGCTCCTGGTTTGGCTTGTGCCCTCTGCAGTGATTTCTTTGCAATCCTGAGCAGCCCAGGGACTGCCTGACCAGGCTGTTTCCCTGGGAGAAAGGCCGGAGAGAGATAGGAGCAGGTGCTTAAATGCATGGAAAGAACCAGCTGAAAAATATCTATGTTTCCAGCTCTATCCCAGCATCCCTTTTAAGGAGGAGTGCTGGGGAGAAAACCGCAACATTATGGTAGGGGCTGAGGATCATATTGCTCCCAATCCAAGTAGCTCCTCTGAAGTTTTCCAGAAACTTTGGGGAGTTGGGCAGATATGCCACTGGAAGAGCTCTAAGCGCAAGGACTCCAGGCCTATCAGTGATACTCCAGCTTCTCTAGCTCATTCCTGTAGCCAGTGTCTGCTTTCCAGCATCTGAAGCCTCTGGCCTTGGGCTACTTATAGGCTAATGTCATGGTTGTATCAGTTTCCAGAAGCTGAGCTGATGCTTGCAAACTTCTTTGCTAGCAAACTGACTTGACTTCTGACTATTCACATCACATTGGCGCCATCCTTAAGTAAATAAAGCATTTCTGTGGCAAGGGAATGGGAATAGTGTGGACTATCCCCAAGTCTGTCCAGACCCACAGCCACCTCCTTCTACAGAGATGAGTATGGTTTGGTGTGGTGAAGGAGTGGAGCAGTGTCCTAGCAGACTCATGGCATTTGCATGTGCAAAAAACAGTGTCCAGGTGTCACTACTGGCCAGTTTGTTGCCATGACATGCATGCAGCTGGGACCCCAGAGACCAGAGCATCAGTCTCTTGCCCAAAGTCAGCAGCAATATAAAACATCGTGCCAGCCAGCTGAGACGGGATATAATGAAAGTAATGAACAATGCGGCTTCAAATTAAAATAAAGCTAATGGAAAGGGCAAAGACCTTAACTGTCACTCTGATGCATCTCAACAGAGTTTGCTTATACTGTGCTGAGCTCACCAACTCTGGGTAGCATGACCCATTGGGTCTGAGGCTGGTGTGCCATTCTAATGATGCTTATCTCCCCCTCCCAAGGGGAGCAGGGTGAAGGGCTTGAGGAATGAGGGCTCGAGGGCAGACACCTTTATTTAATACACCATGACAATGCATAACTGAAGCTCTTTATCTCACTGGATTTTGCTGATAGGTGGCAGTTCTAGCATGGGTCTGATGAAGTCTGTCCCAGTCTTTCCAATGACACTGCTTTAACTTTCATCCCCTTACTGCCACTTTCGTGTTGCTATTCGCATTTGGAGGTGAGCTCTTTGTCCCTTAAACAAGGAAACTAATCTGGGAGACAATACTAATACTGGTTCTTTTGCACCCCCCTCCCTGCACTCCCCCCCCACCAAAGACAATGAAGTTTCTCCCACCCATGTGGTATCCTGCCCCCCTGCATGCCACCTCCCCAACAGTTAGGAGCTTTTTGTCATGGGAGGGGAAAAAAACCCAGAAATTTCCATTTGGTTTCCTTGAAGGTCTTCTCCAAGCAGAGCAGCAAAGTGGGGTATGAGGCCAGTCTTCTCTCCAGGTCACCTCTCACAGCTGTGGGTTTGGTTTGAAAATGCACTTGGATAGCTAGGGAATGAGTATTTGTCAGGAGAGTGCATTTGAGGAGGAGGGCTTTATGTCTTGGATGCCATAAAACCACTTCTGGGAGCTTTGTCTCACTCCTTAAGAGGTTTTGTATCTAACTGAGAATTCAGCGAACACTCTTGTGGGTTGAGAAAATAGAGCTTGGACCAACTGCATGTACAGGATGACGACCAGGGTGGGAAGAAACCCATTAAGGACCCTGACTGTGAAAACTGCTGGGTTGTGACCCCCAGGTATGTTTCTCCTCAGAAATGCCTACCACATTTCTGTGTCCTTCTCTCAAAGGGGAAGGGGAGAAAGTGCTAAATGTACTTGTTATTTGTCCAGATGGTTAAATCCCAGTACCCCTCTGTCAGGTTTTCCACGTAGTGACAGATGGGGAGTTTGCTGATTCCCCTGGGTCTTACTGAGCACCTTTCCCCTTCCAGAATGGAAGAAGGATGCAGCAAAAATCAGCCTTAATCTCACTGAAATGCTTCACTGTGAGCCTCACTCTTGAGAGTGAGAAGTAAGAAGACCTTATCCTCCATTTCCCACTGAATGTGGCATGGGGCCACGACTGAAGCTGAGGTCACTGCAAGGGCTGGATTGGGACTTACTTGGGAAGCCGTGGGGTGGAGGGGCATAGCTCCTGCCCCACAGCTCAAAATGGGGAGCATTGTCATTACAGCAGAGATCCAGCTTGAGCACAAGCTGCTGCAGATGGGCAGAGCTGGAGGCCAGATGTTGCAGTACCAAACCCAAGCAGCATCACACAAAGACCAAAGTGTGCAGGTGGCTGAAGAAGGGCAGGTGCCTTCAGCAACAAAGCTGTTTGTCACTGCTCAGGGCACATCGTACCATCTGCTGTATGTGCATGATTGCCAGTTGTTTTTCAAGCAGAGGTGGAGTTGTGTGTTGGACTCTGAAGCGGGGGAGTGTGTACACAAATGATTATTGCAGGCTCCCAGGTGCAATGGGAGGCCGGTTCTTCTCCAGCTTCCAGCACAGACTAGGCAGAAGCAGAAAATGCCTGTTTGAAGGAAAAATGATCAAGCAGCATGGACAGGAATGGGAAATAGATGTACCGCGTACAATACAGCTCTCCTGACAGCTTTATGCTGCTGCCTCCCTTTGCAGCCCTTGCCCCTGTGCACCAGAAATCGCTGGGAAGGAGTTGGACATACAGGACTGACTCGGTGCCACTTGTGAGGTTCCACATGCCCCTCTAAGCCAGCATCATCAACCTGCTGTGATCTGCCTCTGCTTTCAGGCCCCTGGCCCAGAGTCTGGTCTTTACAGCCACTGTCTTGCTCTGCACTGCTGGGATCAGAGTGAGTGAATGCAGGCTGCTCCAAGGAATGTGTAGAGCTCATGGGTGCTGTCCTTGCACCCCTTCAGCCAGACCAGCAGCCCCTTGCAGGGTGGTTGGCTGCCCCTGTCACTTGCTATTCCTCTGGGCTTTGCCCTCCCTTTTCCCACATCTCACTGAGACAGGAGGGGAATTGAAACTCTGAGACCTGGCAAGTGACATCTCTGAGGCCTCGATGTAAATCGATCCATCAGTAACCTGAGCAGAGGGGCATCTGCTGACTTGGGTGAAACAACCCGATGATAAATTGGATTAGAAAAACCACTGGATATTGGTGCTTGGGGATGCAGGACAGCAGGGACTGTGTTAAGGGGGAAGTGGCATAATAAATGGCTCCTCAGAGGCTTTGAAATGCTACCTTTGCAGCATGTGCCATTGGGGTTTTCTAGGGAGATTCAAGGTGTCTCTGGACCCTGGCCTTGCCCTGCAGAGGTTCCCAGTCCTGTCGGGGCTATGGCCTCTGGCTGTACTATGCAGGGACCCTATACCTTGTACCACTTTGAGGAGTGCTGCTGATAAATTAGGCTGATTACTGCAAAGGGTAAGGTGGAGGAGTGACATGTAGCAATAGCAGGTCTCCATGGTTGATAGGGGATTGTGAAAGCAGCCTAGGAAATTGAGTTGCGTGAAATGATTGCTCCATCTTGCCTGGAGGAAGAAGGGAGAGAAAAGGCTTCTGAAACCCTCTCTCTTCCACCAGTCTGTCTTTCCCCCAAAAGCTCGTCTGCTGTATCTGTCCACCTGGTAAGAACTGGGCAACCAGCAGGGAAAGTGGGGCAGTGCCTGACCCATCAAAATGCTTATAGTAATGCATGGGAGGGAATTTTCTTATAAAGCAAACCATGGCAGCTTTGGAAATGTGGTGCAAGCCTCTTTGCAAGGTCTTCACTGAGCCCCTGAGACATCTTTGTGGTGCCTGTGCCCAAAAACTCATGTGGGAGGGAAAGTTGACTGGCTCAAAGCAAAAAGAGTTGGTGCAGGTGAGACAGCTCCACTAGAAACCATGTGAGTGAGGCAACAGGGAGAGATACACGGCCAGGCTGTGGGACAGTCTGCTGGGGCTGCATCTCTTGCCGCTTAGAGCTACACACATCTTGAACTCAACTCAGGAAACACTTTCTTGCAGCTCAGGTGTTTCCAGGAGGAGCAGCAGCATGACAATCCTGATTTGGGGCTTCAGCAGGCCCCAGTTTTGGCAAACTGTAGGTGCTAGCAAGGTAGCATCACATGGAGGGCAGAAACTCTGTGGTACTTTTTGCTGCAGTGGAGCTGAAGTGCTGCAGGACTATGCGAGAGACCTTGCTGCAGGTCGTGGGCAGGCTTCTGCTTCTCCTCCGAGAGGGGAGAACTAAGGGGGAGGACTGAGTCATGCAGCATTGCTTAAGCTGCTTCCCATGTCCCTTAGAATACAGCTTAAGGCAGTGAAGCGATCCTCGCAGCAGGCTCAAGGAGGAATTACTGAGCAGCAGGCCAGTCTGGCTGGGAGATGCCAGACACCTGGGGCATGGCAAAGGGACAACCATGGGCCCATAGCAAGGTGAACTTGCATTTTGCTGCTGCCCGGAAGGATGAGGATGTGGGTAGGTGGAGAAGCCAGAAAGGATTAATACACGTCCTGCTGTGGGAAGAATCCTTGCATATGTATTTCTAGGACAGTGGTTACTGCTGATGTTTGCATCAGCATTGCTTAGTTCTTGGGGTGCTTTTGCATCTGCATGGTGACCCAAAGGAGCTGAGGATGGGATGCTCATCAGGAGACTCAATGGAGCATAAATACCTCCTGCATATGTAGCGCAATGCTGCAAACCAATAGCTGCATGAATATTTAGCATCTGCTACTCTCCGCTCTGAAAGGATTTTCACGCTAGGTCCTCCTGCTCCTCTAGAGATTGTGTTATTTGGTTCTAGCAAGGATGAGGCTGCATGTGGGTGAGGCTGGGGAAACAGCCGCTGTTGGGAATCATGTGCCATTGGGATGTGCCTTTCAGAGGAGGGTGGAGACAAATGGCATCGCTAACAGCTTGTGTGACAGAGAAGCCAGAAAACCGAGGAACAGCAGCTGGCACTGGGTATGCAGCACTGCAGAACACATTTGGAAGGTATGGATCTATAGAGCTGTGTGGGTAATAAACCACAAAGCTGTCGACAGTTCCCCCACCCTTCCCAAAGCAGGGGAGAGGAGCAAATGGGTTCAATCCTTGCTCCTCCCAGAGGTGGGAAATGGATTCTGACATGGAGCTAAGGACCATGGGCTTCTGCAGCATTGATCAGCTTGGAACAGCTCAATTGTAATGACTGGTTTGAAATAGGATCTGGAACTGGAGGAATACAGAAAACATTGAAACCATGAAATGCCTGGGGAAATCTGAAGGAAACAGCATAACATTTAAATGTGTAACTCTATCGGGAAGAGTTGATTAAAATGTCACTAACTCCTAGGAAAAAACAGGTCTTTATGCTGGCCCCTAATACTATAAGCTGATCTGGAAAGATGTGGCTTGCAAAAAAGCACCTCCTGGAAAGACACAGTGAGTAAACGGGTTGTGAACTGGCCTGAACAAGGCCCCAAGGAAAAATAACAGTGGTCCTTCCCTTGTCCCTGAGAACAAGAGAACTGGTGTGTGCAGTCAGGCTGGCTCCAGTCCCCTGCCTGTCCCCAGCACGTTTTGGGCGTGTAGCTCTGCCCAGACCTCCCCAGCTCCTGCAGCCATCTGAACCCCATTGCTGTGCTCCAGCAAGCCTTTCCTACAGCACTTCTTTAACTGTGCAGAGGCTTTATAAACTTTCTATGACTTGTTCATACTCAGATGAGTGTCTTATAGTCCAGGCTGGTGGGAAGTTATACTTGGAACTGTGTCCACCTAGCAAATTCCTCACCCACACCTACCTCCCCTGCCCTGGCTGCTCAGCTTATGAGTTGAGGGTCATCAGGAAACTTGGTTGCGGATACACATTTATGGTATAAAGCTCACTCTGGCAAAGATTCAGAGCAAAGGTCATTAAGGTGAAAGACACCTTCCCCTGGAGATTGAGTTTGCTAGTTAAAAATGCATTAATAAATCCAGTGTTTCGGTCACAGACGTAGTGAAGGAGCAGTCAGGAGCTATTAAGCACAGCGAGGAGGTAGTACCAGACAAGTCAAAGTCTTGAGCACTTGGTACGCTCAGAGATCAGGCTGTCTAGGCCCTGCCTGAAAGAAGTCAGTGAGGTGGTTGTGGATGGGGAAGGGAGGAGATCCCAGGCAGTCAGTGGGAAGCACGCTGCTTGTCTACAACCCACTAAGGGGGTCATGGCTATGGGTGAGAGTTGGGAAACAGCCTGATGTGCCCAGCAGCTGCAGTCTGTGACTTGCTACTCTGATAACCTTGCTGAAGACAAAGTGGCCCAACTAGCTCAGACTTACTGCAGGTTCCTGGTAAAGGCTGTGCTGCAAGTGCAGGTGGAGTATGGAGCTGCTCATAGGTGCTCCTCAGTCCTGCATTGCCTGCTGCACAGTATCAAACATCTGTGCTGTGTTCCTTCTTCCCATGTGTGAATTTTGGCATCGCATCCTCACCTCGTCCCTGAAAGCACTCATTGAGTAACTGTACATCTCAGGCAGCTTGAGGGAGCTGAGTGAGCCCGTGAAAGGTTAAGTGGTGTCACTGTCTCCTGGGTTAATGATGTCCCCAGATGATGCAGGCAGAACATTATTTACTGAGGACACCAAGCAGGCAATCTTTCTTCAGGAGAAAGTGATAAATCTTGTTACGTCTGAGTGATCCCATCACTGTTACTTACAGCAGCAGCAGCACAGGGCTGTGCTTGTTCCAGGGGCAGGGTGGATGGATTTTTCTTTTGTTAAAGCAGAAGGACATTTATAACAAACCGAACACTGTTTTTTGGTGGACCTTCTACGGAGCAAACCTTGGGGAGCCCGACCATGGGGTGCTCGTAGCATCACTGGGGAGTGGTCAGCCAGACCAGCTGTGTGGTCAAGCTGTCTGGTGGCATGGTACAAACTTCAAAGGAAAGACCCCGTCCACAAGGATACATCTCTAGCTCACAGCCACCTTTCTGCCTGCACTGGTAGCTCTTCTCCTGAAAAGTTTGCAGACTCTAGTTGGTGAGGAGACTCCCAACGAGTCTGGCGCTCTCTGTACCCATAACTTATAAGCCAATCCCACACCTTCTCAGTGTAAGCTTTGTTCTAATAAAGCATTTGTCAGGTTGAATTGCTACCAGAGCAATTTGCCAGCAATTAATGCTTTCCATTGAAACTGCCACATGCCAGGAGCAGAGAGTGTCTTTCTTATGACAGCAGGCTGGCCTCTGACCTCTGCACACCACATGCCACTACAGAGATTTCTTGCGGATTGCTGGAGAGCTGCGTGCAGTGTGCCAGGCTCCCCCACATCTCCCTCTGCTTGTAAGGCTTCAGTCGCAGCTGTGGAAGCCTCTGAGGTCAGTGGCTTATGTCCCAGTGACCACGTGGAGCTGGAGGGTCTCAGCCCTGACTCCAGGAGAGCCCAAAACACTCTAAAACCAACCCAGCACCACTCCTGCAAACATCTGGGTAATGGTGTTTTCCTTATGGAGTTGGAAGTGGAAAGGGATGAGGATGCCAAGACAAGCCATTGCTCTGCAGAAGTGAGGGGATTATTCACACGCTGGAAGGCAGCAATGACATGGAGGAACATGTTTGGGTTTAACAGCTCCTGCTTGAGGCTCCTTGAACTTCATGACAAGAGCATTCATGTAGCAGAAGCCAGGGATAAGGGGAAAATAAAGGTAACATGATCCACAATTGTACAGAAGAGGCACACTGACACACCAGAGCAGCTATAAGCTCCGTTCTCTTAACAAATGTTGAAACTCTTCTCTCAGTCCGGTCCCAACCTTTGGTTTCTACCCTTCATCCTTTGCTGGAAGATGTGACCTTATCCTCCTTGGGAAGAGTCTTCTTGGCTGGTCAGGAAGGACATGTTTCTGTCTTGTCAACCTACACAAGCACTTCAGAGGAGGAATGGCCATCGGTAAATGGATTTTCCTTGGCTCAAGCCCTGCCCAGTTTAGTTCTTTGATAATTTAGTGTGCCATTTCCTGATGTGCTGCTAAAATGTATAGCATACAGCTGGCGAGAGAGGAGCCGGATCTTGTCTGCAGAGATGGGGGTTATGTCCTGATGGAGGAGGGGATGTAGCGGCATGTCACTGAGTGCAACCTGTGTGGTGTCCAGAGAGGATTGTTGTTAATTGAATTGAAGAAGACAAATGGCCATTAGCTCAGTCTCCAAAGGACAATAACTGTACTAATAATGAAGCTGAACTCCCTAATACTGATCTCTAGTATCTGTGAAGTTACATAATTGATGTGATATCATTAAGTAAGAGGAAAATGTCCAAATACAGGCGGGGTAGGGGGAGAGTTTATGGAATTTGCTGAGATCTGATGCTTACGAGCAAAACTTCAGAGCCAGCTTTTCTGAAGCACGGAGACCTTTGAGTCTCATTTTTTATCCTCCTTCCCCTCTCTTTTTTTTTTTCTTAAAGACAAGATTACATTCCAGGCAGTGATTGCAGTGACATTAAGCTCAAGTGATCAAAAACTGTTTTCCTGCACCAATGTCAGCTGTTGAAGGGACCAGTGCCTGTGATAAATGTTTGATATCTGCCCATCTTCCTTGATATGTATCCCAAGAGGAAGATAGGAGACAATCTGATCGACTCAGCAATCCCCCTGCTATTTTTGTGGCCTCTGGAACAATATTTCTCAAAGACCTGCAGGACATCTTTGCAGGGGGGGGATCACTCTTGATGCTGCTTTGACAAGCAGCCTTTGGCCATGGCTGTGAGGCAGAGGAGGCTTTCTGTCAGAAAATGCCAGTTTGTCATAATTGAACCTTTTTTCAGATTCTGAAGAAAACTTAGGAAAAAAAGCCTTCTATTATTAACGTTGGGCTGGAACTAGAGCAGCAAGCAAACCACGGCACCATCCTGCGTGCTACCATTTGGCCACTGGTCCCAAGTCCCTCCAGACCAAGGAGGGTGAACCGGGCGCATCTTGGAGCTGCAGACTTGTCTCACAGTGATGATAAATTGATAAACTGCCAGGTGACGATGCAATGAGTTGCGTTCATCATGTCCTGCTAACAGCCCCACATGCCCTCTGCTCATTGCACCACACAGTGTGGAGCACTCCCATCCTCGGGAGCACGTCCTGGCAGCTAAGAGCTGCAGAAGAGACTGTAGGTTTGTTAAAGGCGTGTGGGCTTGAGGAAAAAGCCTTCTGCAATCTGAGGGGAGCTGCAGGCAGTTGGTGGGGTGCACAGGTAAATTTGCTTCCCTGGAAGTAGAAATGTTGCTGCTATTCCAGAACCTTGTGCTTAGTCTTCCATAACAATCATGGTCTCGTAACTGCGTGCTCTCCAATAACATCACCTAAGTGATTTCCCCCTAGGCAATAAGGTTAAGTCATGGGAAACAATTTCTATTTTTAATAACATTTTTGCTAAATATCCTGTCCCTGACTTTCCCCAGAGGCTCAGAATCCATCTGCAATAAGGGGGCTTTAAAAGGGCTTTAATAATAAATATAATACCGCCATTCTTTTATGCTTGTAACTATTCATGCTTGAGTGAATTCCCTGATCTTTTTATGGGTCTGTTGAAATATATTGTGCAAGTCAAGGGCAGGTCTGTTTTTAAGCTTCTTGTGTTCCCCTGCTTTAATTCTTTTTATCTCTAGGTAACAGTCCGGATAATGTGGTCCTAGTGTTGTATTTATCCATGTACAATAGTAACCAAGCCCAGAGAGCAGCATGCAGCCTTGCTGTCCCCAGGGAGGGGAGAGCCCTGTTTTCCAAGAAGGCCGTGACTACCTAGTGCTGTCTGTAGATCATAAGAGCTCCCATACAAGTACTGCACTGAGCTACATCACCTCTGGGAGGCCTCACCAACATGACAAAGGGGAGACAGGGCTACCACCAGCCCTACCTTCAGTCTGCCTGATAGGCAGCCCTCCTTGACTTGGTGGGGAGGTTTAGAGCACCAGAAATAAATTTTTACCCCATTTAGAAGAAATGCAAAATTCTCCTAAATATCTTTTCAGCCCAGCCCCATATATATCCTGCAAAGGAAAGTGTTCCCTCCCCATTCCTTTTATTTACTCTTAGATTTCAAACTGCCCTAGAGGTCCTGTGACTTTCTCCTCTGATGTTCCTTTAGAGAATCCTCAAGAAGCAAACATCCTCTCTCTGAAGCTGTCAGGGCCCTGTAGGCATTAATTGCCCTGAGCAGCCTCACCTGGGACCTCCACCCACCCATCCTCTACCCATTGTTCCACCAGCTCCATTTAAGCTCAGGTCTGAGCCTTCAGGCCTGGCCTGAGCTATGCTTTAGTTGTGCCTGTGTTAGTCCCCCTCATCTGCTGCAGAACATCTGTAGCTTCTTTCCTTGGGCATTTTTTTCATCTGAGCTATTGCTTTCTCTCTCTGACCCCTTTCATCTCAGAGCTTTCTTCTACTGAACAGCCAGGGTTGTGTTTCTGCCCTAGATGTGTCTTTGGTCAGCTTTTCCTCGTGAATGAGTGTGCATCTGCTGGAGCCAACCTAGTCCTTGGCTGACTCAGTAGTGGAGCTGAGGGAGTTTGCCCTCTGAGCATGACAGGCAGAAAGATGGGAATTTCTGAACTAATTTGCTGTAAACAATGATCCATAATAGGTCACTTCTCTCTTCAGCAACTCAGCAATTAAATCCATCAGAGACATGAATGTAATTGGACTGCTGGTGATTAGCACTGGAGGAGTTCAGAGGGCCCTTCTAGTGATTTCTATCATACTGCTTTGGATTTTTTTGTCTTTGGCTGAGCTGTTTGAGCCCAGGAATCCCACTGCCTTGCCCAAGGGCACTGGAGGACCCAAGGATTTGAGGTCTGTAAAACTGAAAGCCCCTAGGTAAGGAGAAAGCATGGGGGACCCTCATGCTGGTGAACCTTCACTCAGAGAGGGCAGTCCAAGACTGATTTCCTCTTAGTCCTGGAGTCTGTATGCTACATTAAAGCAAAGCTAAGTGCTGCAGAAATGCTCTTTCATTTTGAGAGAGACCAGCTGATGGTGGGTCAAGGCAGGGTCTGTTACTGGGGATCTTGGTGGCTCTGCTATGCCTTGGCTTCCCTCTGAAGGAGAAGAGGTCAATTGGGAGTAAGGTGGGAACATTTAGCTGCTGCCTGGCTTATGTGAGGTGTCAGAGTGGGGCTGGGGACCTCTTATGGCAAGTATCTGGGCCATCCCTGCCCACCCTTATCATGGCAATTGCAATGGACAAACTGCTGGAGGATGGAGATGCAAAAATGACAGAAGTCACTAATGACTTTATTGCATCCAAGCCAAAAACTACCAATGTGGATACCACCTGAGCAATCACAGCATGGGACTCTGATCAGGACTGGGTGGAAGACTGGTCTGTCTTCCCAGCAGGTTTTGCTCACGCCTTTGGTTTCATGACATGCAAAGAAGTAGAATTTCTCCCTGGTAAAAGAGGAAGAAGAAACTTACTAGAAAAAATAGATTCCCAAGAGCTGGGACTAAGCAAGAAAAAAATAATTTAAGTTCTTGAATGAAAATGTTTCTAATCCCAGGTCAGAAAGCATGAAGGAGCTCTTTGAATACAAACTAGATAGCAGAAACTTTGCCAAGATCAGCCTTTGCCTAAAGAGTTTGGATTGGGGCCAAACTTGGAGGCCTGCTGCCTTCTTGCTTGGCAGTTCCCTGGGGACAGCTTCAGAATGCCTCACTGAGATTTTCAAGAGTGGCCAGTGATGATAGAGGGTCTGTTTGAGACAGCTCAAACCAGTCACCTTGAAAATCGGGGACTTTCATGTCATTTCCAGTTGGCCCATTAAGTATCAAAGCCCATAAAATCATTCATCCTCTTCTGCTGTGGCCTCTTCATTCAGCCTCCCCTTCTCCTTTGTGATAAACTGTTTCATCCAATAGGGTTTGTCTGAGGTACTTTGGATTTCAGCCATATATATATTATTTTTATCTGTCCTGCTATTTTGCTTGGCTTTTGTGCATGCAAGATCACTCTTTATCTGTAATTTTAACAATGAGGATGTGAATTAGAGGGTTTTTATTTCACTTGTGGGTTTCCATTCACTACTGTGTATTAAACCAATCCTTGCTTGAACACAATAATAATAAATATCCTTTGTCTTCCCTGTTATAATGTAGTGATCTGTTTGCCTGTATGAGAGAACAGTTCTGCAATATCATCACCCAAAGTCCCCAATATCTCTACCATATCCCAGTTAATTATATGGTGCTCCTGTTTCATATGGACCCCAGTAGGATCATTTTGCTGCAGACATTATTTTAGGAGGAAAGCAGATGCTATTAAGTTTAACAAACAATTTTTTTTAAGGGATCAAACACACCCAAGTCTGGCTTTCTACAGAATTCCCAGGAGAAATCTGCACTGCAGATGTACACGCTGGTGTCCTCAGCATGAATGGAACTGGCAGGATTTAAACAGAGAAGCACAAAATTTCTTTTTGATTGAAAAAAACCTTACTTTCAGGATAGCAAAAGTGATTGTCATCAGTGGTGGACTGCTTTAGGGCCCTGTCCTTTCCTCACCGTCCTGCCAAAACCTTGCTAATATGATGGGTTTCACTGAAAAATAGATTAAAATGTAGTAGTTCAAGGAATAGAAAATGCTGTGTTTTTTAGTGGAAAAGAACTTTGGAAGGACCTTGTGTTTTTGACAGGAAATAAAGTATCATTTTTTGGAGGGGTGCATTTGGAAAATCAAGTAGTCATGTATATGTGCAGCTTTGATCGTATCACAAAGCTAAGCACATTTGGGGACCTTCTCCAGTGACACCATCTCTGGGGAGGCCTGCTGGTTCTTCACTGTAGCCATGTCTGTTGAGGTCCAGTTGTCTAATTCACATCATTTTTAGTCTCCTGCTTGTTCTTGCAATTGTCTATTCAGGACAGTGCCTTGGGTGTCTGCTCTTTGAAGACAGTGCAAGTCAGCAGGAGCCTTGACTCAGAACTGGGCAGCTTGAAAGCTTGTGGCAGGGGAAGGGCAAAGAGGTTGGCATGGCTTAATTTCAAAGTTTTGCAAGTCAGTCATGTTTACTGAAGTGTGGAGAAGACCGTTCCACCTCTATGGGAGTGGTGGTAAGAAGGGGATGCTGCTGACTTCAGGTTATTGAGGGACATGGGATGTACTTCGGGCATGTTCTGGGAAACCTTCTGCAAAGCAGCAGGAATGAAGCTTGGTATGACCTGCGATAAACAACAAGATCTTCCTGATCAGTCTGGTTTTAAAGCTTGGTCCAGCTTGGAAGTAGTGATAATTACTGATCATTTCTGTAGCTTTTGCAAAGAGCATTTCCATTTAAATGCACAGTCTGACCTTCCTCTCAGGCAGAACAAATAATCAATAAATTATTCAAAGAAGCATTTAACATAGGTGAAAATTAACACTTGCTTCAGTGCAGGAAATCAGCTTCTGGACAGGTTCAGCACTGGTCCGGCTGCAGGGTGGGATGGGGAGCAGCCAGGAGGTCCACAGGCCCTTCACTCACTTGATGTGGAAAGAACGGCTTTCTCCCCAGGAGCTCTTTGTTATGGCCCTCCAGGCCTATTCCCCAAAGGAGATGTAGGGGGCATGGGATGTTTCTCCTGAGGCTGGGAGGAAATCCCAATGCCTGGATGAAGCTGTGCAAGGGAGATGGAGAGAGGAGGAGAAGTCAAAGAGGCACTCATGTTAGCTTGTGATGAGAGAAGCTAAGACCTAAGCTTGGAGGAATCCCCATTGCCCATGGAAGAAAATAGAGGTATGCCAGCTCTGGCAGGTCTTGCTCCCTCTCATAAGGGAAATAAGTCTCTGTTTGCAAAAGAAAAAGGCAGGTGAGAAACTAGATCCCACTGCATGGAAATCAGGATGAGGCAGAGGAGAAGGTATCACAGCTGCACCCTATGAGGCTGTCTTGCATCTGGTTGTTAAAGGTGACTTTTATCCACGCATGTCACCATGTCTAGCTGTAGCTGTGGGGTGTGGAGGCCTCCAGGGCTTTCTGGCAGCCCTTCAAAGTAGCAACCCTAATGCTGTGCAAGTGGGTGGCATGCATGCCCTGAAGCTGGTTTGTCAGAGGACTTGTGCCAGGAGATAAAAGAGCATGTGGGCCACACTGGAGCCCTCTGTAGCATTTATCTGCACATACTCATCCAAATTAGGGCAATGCTTGGAGCTAAGCGTGCAGTCAGGCAATCCCTTCTGCCACTGGCTGATCTAGTTTGAGCAGTTACTGCCCTGGCACTGGTTCCTCCATGTCCTCAACCTCCCCTCCCCCCATCAGAAGCTGCTGTTGCTTTAGTCCTGGTGGCACAACCGTGCTCCTTAACTCACTTCTGTTAGGTGAGTTAAAATGCATGCAAGCATTGTTTGGTATGATATCCTTTCATAATCACTGCTGATAATTTTTTAAAATAACAAAAAATAGTCTGTACTTGCTAAATCACACCACACACACAGTGAAAAGCAGGGAGGGGTGGGGATGGCTGGGGTGGTATCTTCCCTGCTGCACCTGGGGTATTTTTTCCTCATAGTGCCCAGACTGCTGCTGGCACTGGGTGTCCAGGAGGCTGTGCTCCGAGGACTTGCTCCAGGTTGGCATATGGTGCCTGGCAAGGCTGGGTATGATAGTCGATTAACCCTGCTGGGTACCAGGAGCATGCTCCCTCGCTCTCATCCGCATCATATTTCTACAAACAAGGCAGGGGATACTTAAAAAGAAAGAGAGTAGTATTAATGTTGTGATGACACTACAGTTGGGGAGGATGTGTGGAAAATACACAATTCCAAATATACCCTTTATCACAGACTGATTGGGAGGTTGGCAGTAAAACAGGGTCTGAAATCACCCAGTTAGCTGTAAAAACCATCCCAGGTAGCCCGTGCTTGGCACTGATCGGTATTAGAGTGAGCTGTGAAACTGAAGTCCATCACAAGTGAAAAAAATCTTGAGGGGAAAAATCTTTTCTTTAAAAAAAAAGAAAAAAAAAAAAATGCAGCTGTTCATTTTTTCAGGCTGTCTCTAGGTCAAGGTCTTGCCAAGGGGGTAGAAAACCATTTCAAAAGCTGGAAGAAAAAGTTTTTCTTTCATCAAGGGTGGCAACAGAGCAGACTGAAAATTCTAAGCATGTGTCTTGTTTGATATTAGAGAACTTCTTGTACAAAAATTACTTTACTGAGAGAATATGGATCATTTCTCCTAATGAAGGAATGTTTGCCCCAGTAGGGAGGGCTGCAGGACATGGGCACTGGGGGCTTGGACCTCCTATGGTCCCAAGACAGGCTCAGGGCCCAAAGCTGAGTGCTGTGGGCGAAGAGGAGAAGCAATGGGAGCTGGTCCTGCCTTTCCAAAATCTGCTGGCCAGATCAGGACGCCCACAGGAAAATGCAACCTGAGCAGACAAAGAAGCGGACAAAGATCTGACAAACATGGGCATCGTGCTCCCGCCTGCAAGGGCCACCCTACTGCTGGTGTTAGGTCTTGCATGAGGAAGAACTTGATGCTTGTCTGTGGGCTCCTTTCCCTCTCGTTCCTTGACCTCTCCTTCTTTGGATGGAAGGCAGTGGAGTGGTATTTTGGGTCCTTGCTTGCAGCCATACCTGTGGCGGCCACACACCCCATTGATCTGAACCCTGGCATGTGGACTCAACTAGACCTTGGACCTGCCTTGTCACCATGGACTTGCTTGGTGACCTCAGCCCATCTTGTCTGCACTGCTTCTTGTAGAAAACCCAGTTTCTGAGCTCACATGCACAGAAGAGAGCTTTTGTTTTCATCTGCAGTACTTTTAGTCCATGCAGGCTGTTCGAAAATGCAAGAAAGCATCGCCAGAATGCACCCTAATGGCACAAAAGAATCCCAGGGCAAGTAAGATGCAGCATTCAATTATTTTAATCTGTTCTTTTTTTAAGCTGTTGTCCTTGCTTTTCTGATTTGACTGAAGATTTCTGAACTCTTGGGAGCAACACTGCTGTTTCTTCTCTCGGCTTATCACGCCGAGTTGCCTGCTCATTTGTTTGCTCCAGTATGGCAGTTAGGTTATTGGATTGCTCTCCACCATTTGGCTGCAGCATGGAGGACATAAGAGCTTTCTGCAGGTATCATTTATTTCAAGGATAGCCCTGAACCTTACAGCAAGAAAACCTGAGCTTCCTGCAGGTACGGATTGATTTCTGAGAAGCAGTGGCCTGAGTAAGATTGCAGCTGTAATGCTGAGCTTGCTTTTCTCCCTGTCTCTATCAGCCCTGATAGGTGTGCTGGGTGAATGGAGTATTTCTTCTTTAAAAGGTTTAGGCATTTAATGTGGCACCACTTTGACTTTTTTGGGGGAAAGCATCAGTACACTTATTAGATTGGGCCAGGAAAATCATCCTGCCTGAAATTGCTAGGTAGTTCCTATAGTATTTTAGGAAATATTAACATGGGTTCTTGGAAGAGGCAGTCCAAAGAGACGGGAATACTGAAATATTCCAGGAGTCCATTGTAAAACAAGGCACGAGGACTTTGCCGTGGAGACTATCTTCTCTAAACTAAGCCAGATAACTCCAGAATAAAAAGTAGCTATGAATATTAAAGTCAAGTGTTACCTGATGCTGTGGTCCCCAATGAATTCAAATGTTCTCAGAAAGTACAAAATTAAGAGGGATACGTATGGCAGCTAGAACAGGAAATGTCCTGGTTGGACCAAATGTGAAACCTGAAGGAAAAAATGTCCTGCTGGTGTTGTATCAAAGTCCATTAATTACAAACTATGGCTTTCTAAAGAAACAGGCATTTTTGTAATACTAGAATTGAAATATGAAAGAGAAGCATCTCTTTTCAGAGAGATAATTTTCACTATTTTGGGGGAAAGGGAGGGGAGAAAAACTAAAAAATGCTAATGATGAAGTGAATTACATTTTTCATGACTCTCAGGTTTTGTTCCCAAGGAAGATAGATAGCATCCCCTAACCAGCGCAGCATCCCCAGTGCTGCACCCAGACCCTGGCCTGGCCTGCCAACAATACCAAGTAAGTAGTTTTCTTTCCCTCTGCTTCAGTTTCCCCATGAGCAAACTTGAAGTAATGGGGACCAACTTAAACTGGTGAAAGCCCCAGAGGTGAAAGCAGCAGTACTTATTGTCAACTATAAACTGAACAAGTTGCTTATTTCGTGCTAATCCACACGTAATATAAAAGGTCACTCCAATTGTAGAAGTGAGATGCTATTTTTAGGCATAAAGATTATTATTAAAGTGGAAATGGAAAATAACCTGAAAAGAGGAATTGAAAACACAACACAAATGTTACCCATATTTCACTGAAAACAAGAAATTGCTTGAGTCTTGACAGCATCCTTCCTCCTACAAGGATGGATTTTTATAACAGTGCATTATTAATAGTCACATCAATGCATGACTCAGAGGAGAGACTATCTGGTAAACAGAGGCTGGTTGGGTTATTGCCATATTACATTAACTTTCTTTCTGCTGGGCCAAGTATTTCTACCAGTTTGGAATTTTTCTCTTTTCCTTGTGAATAAGGATGTTTGAAATAATTTCCACAGAAAGGCCCATTTGTTCTGAGCGTGAACATTTGCAATAAGTCTATACTGTCCACAGAAACAAGATTCTTTCTCCATTTGAACAAGTGATCATGTAAAGCCAAAAATATCTCACTGGAGATGGAAGAGTTTGATGTGATTCAGGAGGGGTTTGGTGTAGACCCTTATGTCGCTGGTCTCCCCTGAGGGCTGAAATCTGAGGAAGCAGGTGCCAGAGCAGAAGTGTCCACCCTGAGACGCTCCTGCCTTTTGGGAAGATGTTCTGCTTAAAATTGAAATGCTTCCAGAAACCTAAACAGAAGTTAAACTGACATCTTCTGTCTAGATTTTCTGGGATAAACAAGCCATCCTTTTGGAAGGAGCCAGCTCTTATCCATTCATGTCCTGGAAGCAAGGTGTTAGGATAGTCAGGAATGACCCTGATACAGAAGGTGCCAGATCCAGGCACTGGGTCCTGGCTCCCTTATTCACTAAGCCATGACTCTGCCAAGAGGAGTAATACCACGCTTTCTTTTCAGCTTGTTTGTACTGAAGTGCTGGCTCACCTCTAGGTGTTGCCGAGTCCTTCCTACAGCATTTGGTACTATTGCTTTCAACACAGCTGGAGGCACAAGGTACTGGAGGCACAGAGAAACAGGCTGCTGGAAATGTAATTTGTAGGTGTTTTGGAGAGGTGTTTTTTGAGATGAAGATGCCTGAGCAAGTTTTGATGCCAGCATTACCGTGGAGCTCTTCTGCTACTGAATAGCTCCTCTTGTGCCCCTGTGCCCAGGGAGCCTTGCACTTACATGGACAGGTGTAAACCCTTCCTTGGCGAACATGTTCGGGGGCTGTTTCTGCAGACACCTGCCACCAGCTGCAGAATTTCCTGCTGTAGGTAACACCGCTGCCTTCTGACATGATTAATAGTGCTAAGCCCTGTGCTTGAGAACAGCTGTTGCTAAGATCAGGCCTCCAAATTAGGTGCCAAATAGCAATGAAGCAGGAAAGCCTCCAAATCGAGGGAGGCCTGGAAATGGCGAACAGGTTCTTGTTTCTCTGCCCCAGGTGTAAATCCAGAAAACTCTGTGCATGAGCACAGCCAGGCCAGGAGTGGGGGTTTTCACAGTAGATGCTCAGGACCCATCAGTGCCAGAGCAGTCACAGTACCCATCAGCATGGCTCTGAGTGAGGGGCCCAAATTCCTCCCTGGCACGTGCTGCCTCTGCTGCAGCATTTCCCAGGGAGCTGCAGAGGCTGTCTGTGTGCAACCAAGGTCTTTGCTGAAAAAAACAGGTGTCGTTTCTGCTCCTGGATGTGAATACTGTGAGCAGTCATCTTGGCTTTCTCTTTTTTATTATTTAAAAGACAGAGAACAAATAAGAGAAAATGAACTGCAAATAATGACTAACAGCACTTCCAGTCCAAATATTTGCTCACATAATCATGTGGAAACTTTGAAGACTTGTGGTTCTGGCGCTGTTTGTAATACAGCTTGGCCCAAAGATGGTCAAGATGCTCCTCTCCCAGTGTCAGAAAAGTCTTGGGCACTGAGAGCTACATTCATGATTTCTCACTGCTTTCTGGTCCTCAGAGAAGTGGGGTAACAGAAGGTGGAAACCAAAGATGTTGTAGTGGATCTACTGTCTGGGAGCATCCCTTCGGATAGGATGCTGCAATCCTAGGAAGCAGTCAACATCTCTTTGCTTTCAAACAGGACTGCTTATAGAGGGTGTATTTGTGTTTGCTAAGTTTCAGGCCAGGGCTTAAAGCAACATTACCCAATTCCTCCCCCCTCCGCCCCCCGAGTTTGAACCCTTGGAAGCTGAACCTAATTTTCTTCCAGCCATACTGCACTGAGCAGAAGGGTCGTGGTCACTTGGCTTCTTGAGCAAAATAGTGCAAACTTTCTCATTTCAGTGCAGGTTCAGTTACTTCATAACCTAATGAGGGTACAGAAACTGTAGCCCATGGTGAGGGGAACTCACCAATGGAGAGTGGCTTCCCAACTCACTCAGTGGTGTTGCAGCTGGCTACATAGCCTCGCATGAAACTTAGGTGAGCACCCAACAATTTGACCTCTGATTTCTTGAGAGCAAAGCAACCAACCAAGGTATGGGCCTTAACCTGCTGTTTTAGGCACCATAATACACTAGTTAAGCAAGTTCTTGCCTCTCTTGGCCATGCTGACGGATATAATAATTATATAATATAATACTTATAATAATATAATAAATATGTATAATAAATAATATAATTATTTTAAAAGCTCCTGGAAATATAGAAATCTTGGTTTTCCCCATTGTCACATTAACTGATGCACTAGCATCCTTCTTGGCACTGTATTTAGCTGTGAATATTTAGGCTGAGGTTTTTTCCTGTATCTGTGAACATTGGTCAGAAGCAATGCCTGAAAGAAGAGGATATGAAGGAGGCTTGTAGGGCAATGCTTTAGAAATCTTCAGAAGTGCCTCCTGCGTGTTCATGGCACGTCAGGATGTGCCTGGCTGTTCATCAGTAATGTTGCCGTGGGCCAAGGGAGGAAGGCTGCACAAGGTCCTGATTGCAGAGCCTGATGCAAGGTCCCTTAGAGGCTTTTCTCCCAATTACAATGGGGTTTTTTGGGTTCAGCTGAAAAAGGTTAGCATTCATCCCAATACCACTAGTGACAGCAGGACTTCTAGAGCCAGTGTTAGGAGAACCTGCAGCCCTCCAAGTCCTGGTCAGCAGTACTCATATTCTCCCAGCTTGGCTTTTGGCAGCTGGGTTCAGCAGAAGACTTGAGCTACTCGTGCTCAGTTGGTTCAGCAACAGCACACAGTGTCAGTAGGTGAACAAGACTCCTACCACAGGCATGAATGAAGAGGAGCTTGGGCACAGAGCAGCTAAATGCCCTTCCCAAGGATAACTCTGCACTTGCAAGAGAGCCAAGCCTGAAGTGCAAGATTTTGGAGATCTTTTCACTGAATATAATTAATGATTTTGCTTCTTGTAACTAAGGAGGTGCAATTAAGAGTGATACAAATAGTGAGGTAGCATTTGGCATTTACGGAAAAACATAGGCTGTGCGGTTTAGTATGTATTGTCATTAGTGGCCAGACATTTCTTGGCCATTAAAATATCAAGAGAACCTGTACAGCACGGGGCACTGTTGATTTGTGATCAAATCTAGTGTGCAGGTAGCAGGTGGCATTTCTACAGTTCCTGCAGGGAATATATCCCAAAACGTCAAATTAGATTATTCGGCTCTTTCTATTAGAGAAAAATGTATGAGAAAAGGACTGGGGGAAGAGGAGGAAGGAGGTGGAGAATGTTGTCTCTATTTTAAAATTAATATTTTAGCTTACAAGTGTTAAGGTGGCTTGCAAAAATTAGGAGGCATTAAAAACCAGAGTAACAGGGAAATGTCATTTTCTCCTTGTTGCTCCCATTTTCTCTTTGACTCCCAAACTTTTGTCCATCAGAAAACATGCATCCTTTCAAGACAAAAATACTCTGAACCTGTAAAACTTTAGGAAGAATGTGTTTTTCCAAAATGTGCTTTTGGAATGAAAAATTCTTGACCCTTAATGCGTTACTCCCAAATTAATACTTTCTGAGAAAAAAATATGTTGTGGCTCTGACTAACCCTTATTTTTCTTCCACCACTATTTTTCCTCAAAACACATTAAGACTTTGCAGGGGCCAAATGTACCTCAAAAGCCTCTTCTGTAGCATTTTTGCCAAATCCACTTATAAATGGAAGGGATGAAGAGTAAACCCAGCTATTCCCACCTGCAAAAAGGACTAACTCCACTAACTGGGATCCTCGCTCAAGTAATTGTTATTGCATTAATGCTGGCAATAGCCTTATGCTGGGGAAAGCTTTTTTTTTTTTTTGCTTCCTTCACCAGTCTTAAGAAATGATTATTTATTGCTGCTGGTAGCTGGTACTTGGTCTCATCCTAACAGACAAGTGCAAGCAAGATACTGGTGCACCGCTGGCCTGGCCTTTCCCCAGCATCCCTGAGAGGCTGGTGTTTATATCTTCTTTACAACCAGTGTGCCTTGAAACAGGGAATGGTTTATCTCTTATTTTAAAGGGGCTCACCATATTATGGGCCTTGTACAGTGTTCGCTAAATCTATGACGACCATTAATGAGATTTGTTCAGTATGAGATGCAGAGCTGACAGATGGGCAAGGACAGTGTCCTGGGTTTTGGCATGGCTGGCGTGGGGGGAATAATTCTTGTGGGACTGTTTCTGCTTGTGTGAGCATTTTCAGGGCATCTTTAGAAGTGCCGGCCTCTCCTCTGTCATATGGTTTTTGTTTGTAAATCCTGACTGAAGAAGGTTTTCAGCTCAAACATAAAGCTTCCTTTGACCTGAGCAGCTCAGGACAAATCTGAGATCAAATCTGTGAAGTGAAGTGGGTTTATTACCATTATAAATTTAATCCAGAGCTTTGTGAAAATAACCAACCACCCTCCAAAGAGATTCTGCTTGAAAGCAGAGTTGCGCAAGCTGAAGGTCTTAAAGACATGATAAACCTGAAAAATACTGGGGAGGTTTGGACAACCAGGTCCCTCTCAGATTGCTCTGGAGGTGGAAGTGATCCACCCAGCCTGAAAAAGCGCCATCAGCAAAGCAGTGGCTTCTCAGTCTTACATCTGCCTGTCCTTAAGGATGGAGGGAGGTTTCCAAAGACTTCCCAAACTCCTCCAGGTAAAGCTTCCCATCCTCAGACACCCTACTGCATCCTGTAGGATGATGAAACACAAGAGAAATCCAGAGTTGGTTTGGCTTTCTGCTGCCAAGACACCTCCTTTGGTCACCCTGGCACCAGGGGCGTTTTCTTTAACTGCCCAGCACCGCCCCATTTTGTTTTGTCCTTGACAGTTGCCATTTGAATAATTTAATCCAGTGCCCTGCTCTGCCATGCCTTGTAGATCATGGTGGGCGGTGAGCGGCGTGTCAGGCGGGACATGCTCCATTTGCCAGGGAGAGCCCAGGAGCATGCTCGTCCTGGCAAAGAGAGCTTGCCACAAGCAAGCAAGCAAACCCACAGGAGCCTAATAAACCATGGGGGTGCACTGCTCTAAGCAGCAAGGGGTCTGGACGCGGGCCAGATAGTCCCTCCCTTCGGCTCCTTCCATCTTTTCATCTTCTTTCCTCCCACCCCTGCCTTTTCATTCATCTCCTCTCTTCCGTGGGCTAATTCACGCTTTTCTAGGTGCCTTTTATCACTGCCACTTTTTCCACTCGCCCTTGATCTGCGTTGAAGGAACGAGAGTGTCAATTGGCGGGGTCTGGGGAGGGGGGCCGGGGTGGCAGATGGCTGCGGTGCTGGGGCCAAGCCGGGGCTCATCCATCACCGCCATGGGCAGAGCGCCTGGGTAGCAGCAGGGCCGCCACTGCCATTTACAGAAGGGCTGGCGTTCAACGGGTTGAGCCGAAACAGGTAATTGTTGGTGGAGAAGAGGCATTTTTCACCGCTGACGAGGAGGAGAGGGACGGGGCTGGAGTTGTGCTAATGCCACAGTGAAGGATGAATTCATCATGGTTTCTCCTTTTTTTCTTTCTTTTTTTAAAATTCATCCCGCTTTGATCGACACTGTAGTACTCCCAAATACCAAGCAGCCAGTAAGCCTAAAGCAGAAACCTTTCCTCAAGCCAAGCCGCCAGGAAGCAGCCTGGCTGTGCTGAGACCCATGCTGCTCTTGTCATTGCCATCCCCATCACTAAAGTCAAAGGGTCAAAAAATTTCCACCCACTTTGCCCAGGGACTCCAGTTTGGGTTGTGGTGCTGCAGTGGCGTTCATCTGCATTAGACGGCACGCCTGTGCAAAAAGGCAGATGCAGTTAGTGATGAGCCAGTTTTCCAGTTTGCACACGCCAAAACATATTTCCAGCTGAGATGGACACCTGTACCAGGGCTTCGCTCCTGCCAGATCCCAGCCAAGAAACCCCCAGAGGCTTTGTGGCTTGGGGACCTCATGCAGGTAACTGTCCCACAGGCAGGACCAAACTTGGTTATGACATTGCCCTGAAGCTGCTGCAAGGCATTTTGGTGTTCACACTTGCTTTTGGCTTACTAGAGTTTGTTGTGGTTGTGCTTGGATGCCACCCAGGGCTGTCAGTTAGTCAAGAATAAAAGCAAAAATGTTTACTGTGCACAGGCTCGTAGGCTGGATGTAAACTTAGAAGTGACCCCAATGTGAGGAGCAAAAAAAGAGAAAGTAATTAAGGGGGTGAAAAAAAAATCATCTGTTTTTCTCTATTTTTAGTTTTAGACATTTTCAGAATCCAGCCAGTTCTGAAGCTGATTTCTAAAATTATTCTGTCCCTTTTTAGACAAATTTCTGCATTCCCTTCCTGCCCGCCCCCCCCCCCCCAGGTTTAAGTATTTTTTTAAAGTATTTTTAAAAGTGACAGTCCTGGCCAACTGAGCAAAACTACTTTGACTACTGAAGTTCTCACATTTATGTTTAGGAGATGATGAATAGAGGCATTATAATGGGAATTGGCGGGACTATACAAGTCTATATGCAGCAAAATTTAATTCTAGGTTTCAGTTGTGATTTGAAAACAAATCCTAAATGCTGCTATCCTTCCCCAAATGCATCTCTGTTGGAAAATGTTTCTCGGATGGTTTAAAGCAGGAATCTTCAAAAACTTTAATTCATTATATCCCTCTGCTCTGCTGCAAATCATTCATGCAGCATGCAGGAGAGTGGTCATTCATCTAACTTCAGCCATTCAGAATTGAGGTTTTATGCCTAAATTCACTGTCATGGTTCCCTTGTATTTCAGAAGGAGATTGGCACCAGCAGCACCAGTCTCTCCTATAACTACATCAGTCAAGATGCTCTGTTGCCCAATGACCATATTTAGGGGAAGGCACATGTCCCCAGTTCTCACTATTCCTCCTCATGTTTTTAGAGTAATATGTTACATTTTTCTTTGCTATCTGCCCTATTAGTGCTCAGTTTACACTATCTGCTTGAAGACGTTTTGGCCAAGGCACGAAGTGCTATTCCCCTCTGTAAACACCGATTTAGTAGTGCTTTGCTTTGACTTGCTGTATTACAACTTTTGCTTCACCCGGGCTATAAGTTACTCATTATGCACAGGCTGTAGACACAATTGTATTTGTTCCTCTTCCTACTTGTGGAATATTTTGACATTTCCCTGTGTCTGTTGCAATTCAGTCCTATCTTTAGATAAATATCTGGCTTTCCTGTGGGAAGAGATCCAAGACCTGGGATGCATCTTTCCAGCTGTCTGAGTTTTCTTCACTGGTGTATTGAGCTATGGAAACATGGAGGGGTTTGGGGTTTTTTTTGTTGTTGTTGTTTTAGGCAAAGAAGAGCCACACCAGATCAGAGTTCCAGCAGTTTGCACCCACCATCCTCTGTGTTTGGTTAGCTTTTGGCCAAAGACTTTCAGTTTTCAGGTCAAATAGAAAAGTCACATTTTTCTAAAGGGGCGATGAGGGGAATCCCCATGTTTAATGAAATACTCTGCTGTGTAACAACTGGAGGAGGATTTTTCCAGCCATGAACAAAAGCAATTCTCAGATTTGGGAAGAGGGAGTTTTTCTTGCTGTCCTTCTCAGCATTGTGGTTTTGGTGTTGATGTGAATTTCTGATTATTGCTTGTGAGATGTTTGGCTTCTACTGAATATGTCTTGTAGGAGGGGGCTGCTCTTTTCTTTCAGCCCAGGCTTTGGCATTTCCTGGGTACATGGAGGGATCTCTCAAGGCCCATTTGAAGTACAGAGGGGAGATAAATGTCACTTTTAAAAACCTCTCTCTCATCCATGAGACCTTGTGAAAGCCAACCCAGCTGCCAGGTGGGAAACTGCTGGTACTGTCTTCCCTTCCTGTATTTCCAGGCCAGGCATCCTGCGGAGAACTAGAGCATCAACAGCAAAAGTCAGTTTGTGTCAGACTGTGATTTCGTCACAAAAAAAGCCAAATGATCCTTAAGTGCCTCGAAACCTGGAATACACCAGACATCCTGCAGAATGAGATGCTGTAGCAGGTGGGACTGTCTGCTAGGGGTGATGGTTACAGGTATGGGGGAAAGTCCAAGGACAGGTCAAATTATACCTGTTAGGAATACCCCAAAAGGATAAGTATCAATGATCACCCAACTCAAGTGGTTTTTTTGGCAGTGACTACCACCTGCCAAGCACACTGGGATGTTTCATAGAATCATAGAATCATTTAAGTTGGAAAAGGCCTTTAAGATCATCAAGTCCAACTGTTTCCTCCCTCTTGTTTTTAAATTTGCCTGCCTTTGGCCACATCTGAAATGCTGATGTTGCCCTAGCCATGGCAATTCCCACCTCACCGATAGCTTCTCACAATTTCTTGTCACCTAATCAGCCAGGCAGTGGGTGTCCTCCCCCCACAGTACTGGTGGGATGTTTTACTGCTTGCCACCCGAATGATGGATCTATGCAGATGGGTTTTCACTGTGCTTTAAACATGAGTTAGGCCTGCCTCAGCAGGTATGTACCCCAGCTGTGGAGCTGCCCATCATATCAAATCCATAGGAGAAATGAAGATATTAGTGGCTTTTCAGCAGGTAACAAGACTGATTGTGGTTAGGAGCCCTGATGGTGCTATGTGTTTTGGATGGTCTATTAAATAGCTGATTTTTAGCTAAATTTTCAGCTTAAACATGGACAAGTTGTCACACAGCTGCCTGCTATAAAGGTCTAGAGCTTTCCCTGACGCATCTGGCTGCAGGCAGAGATAGGGCTGTGGGCTGGGTGGAGCCTCTGTCAGGCCATTTCCAGCACCCATGGGGAGCACAGACCAGGGCAGACTCCAGAATACAAACTGTTTTCTCCAAATTATGCTTATTGACAAACAACTGTGTTAGAAATTAATGTTCTTACTCCCCAGATGTCAGTACTCCTTATATTTAAAAGAAAAAAAAATATCCTTGCTCTCATGTTAATGTTGGGTTTTTAGCCCTACTTGCTTGCAAACTTTTTATTTAAAAAAGGATTTGATGTTTTTGAGTGTGCACATATGGTTTGCAGTAGCCAGACACGCTGAGTGATGCTCTCAGAGCAGAGATAGGCATTTACAAGTGCACACACCCAAAAGCAAACTGTAGGGTGGATTAGCCCATACTATTCTCATGCTACCAGCCCACACACAGCTCTCAGCCATGCTTCGTGACACTTGGAGCTGGTGGTTGCTTGCCCAAGCCATGCAGCAAGGACACAGGCCAGCTCATGCGTTTTCTACCGTTCCTTTGCTGGGAAGGACCAGATCTCTTGCAGTGATGTGCTGTGAACGGAGGGTCTCTGTGGCAACTTGGCACTGCCCCACTGGCTGCAAGGCAATGGACACCTCCTCCCTGCTGAGCTCTGCGGGTGCAGGTATGAGAGGGAGGGTTGGTATTTCATGCTACCACCCAAACAACACAAGGCAGTAGGGAAGGCAAGGCTTTAAACTGAAAATCCTTATCCAAAGTCCCCTGTGCTCAGCAGTGCCAGGGCACTCACAAGTAGGGTCACTAATTCAGGGTGAGCTTGTGCAACTGAGAATAACAGGTTCCTAATTTTTTTCTTTTTTTAACTGGAAACTTATAAGCAACAGGTTCCTGTTTCTTCTCACATATGCCTCACATATTTGCCTTTTGTTATTTTGGCTAAAGCTATCCTCCCAGGACCCCACAAGCACACCGAGCAGCATATGGCCTTCTACTTGCTTCATTTCCAGTCCTCATTTTTTCCCACAGTAAACCAGACTTTTTCAGGCAATACTAATCCCTTGTGCCTGTCACTGGTAGAGAAAAGCATTAATAACTGCAGTTATCCTGGAAATATCTGTCACCCACATTTGTTTTTCGTTTCCCTTTGGGTAATCATGCTCCAGATCGAATTACTGCAGAAATTTCTTTTGCTCCAATGAGCAGCATTTTGGGTTACCTCCCCGCCTGGTTTTAAGTTTAACTCCGCCGACGATGGGAGATCCATACTGATTTACATCAGCCGAGGATCTGCTGCTTCACATCTTTATTCTGTGTGTGGCTTGGGGTTATAGAGATGGTGGTGATTGATGGCTTCAAAAAACCATGGGACTAAACTTGCACTAATTCAGGGCTGGATCTGAAGCCCAGCAAAGTCAGGGAGAGACTTTTGTTGGTCTGAGTGGGCTCAGGATGAGTTGCTGGGAGAGCAAGGAGAAAGGAAAAAAATGTTTCCATCCTCTCCCCGCCGTGCCCTCTGTTCCTGTGGGCTCCTGCTTCAGCACAGGGAGCCAGAGCCACCATTGTGACAATGGTGGCAGCTCTCAGGACATGGGGACGGTGCCACGGGGAGGGGGGCGTCTCTCACTGCCACACACATCAGCAAGGAGAGTGTTTGGGAGCTACCACTGGAAAGACAGAGTCTGAGCTAGGTGGTTTTTCCTCCTGTTTGGCTGACTCACATCTGTGAGGCAAAATGTCAGGGATGAGGCTTGTGAATGCGCAGAAGAGTGTATTGCAGATCCCTGAGGGATGCAAATGCCAACTGATGGGCATCTTTCCTGCGTTTCCTCAAGTTTACATTCAGTTTTTTCTGGGCTGGCGATGACACACACATGAGGAGGCATCTCCTCCTCCACCTGCCAGCAAAAGAGGGACCGATACTGCCATGCCGTGGGAGTGCCCTGGGCACCTGCAGGTCAGGCACAGCCAGCCAGCAGGTGAACTGGTCAGACTGGGGAGAGAGGAGAGAGCTCTGAGGACAGTCAAACTGTAAAATAAACCTCTGTGTAACGTGACACATGAGTTTGCCACCTAATAAAAGGGTAAAAAATAATCACCCGAGACAGAGGTTACTGGAGCTGTGCTAAGAGGAGCTCGGGCAGTGTGGGGACTGAGGGAGCAGGACTGGGGAGGTGGCAGCAGGTAAGGGGTAGCACTGGTTTTTATGTATAATTCACTTGCACAACTGGGACCAGGGCAGGCTCAGGAACAGACCAAATAGCCTGAGCTATAGCAAATACAGCACTGCATTTGGGATGTTAGGCACATGGGGCTGTGGAAAAGACCATTGCACCATGATAACCGTAGGTTATGGTTCCTAATAGAAGCAAATGATACAAGGAGCACGTATATGAACTGGTACCTGAACAAAAGCATGTAATTACCCCATGGTGAGCAAGATGGATAGCATCATGCGACCCTGACAGCGATTCAGGGACAGGACGCCGACCCCTGGGATTGGGGCTGTAAGTCTGAAACGAGGACTTAGAGCAATCATAAGTCAATGGATTCGAGATCTTTCCTGGCTTAGCTTTAGCAGCTGAGGCCTTGTGAGAGAATTGATGTTCAGGACAAAGCTCACCCAAGTACTTCCACTTACAGAGAGGAAAAAAAAAAATGATATATTATCCACAAGAGGGAAGAGGAAAGTATTGGGTTTTGCTCCCCAGCAGTATTCAGGACGTGAATGGAGAGAAAGGGGCTTTAAAAAAAAAAAGGCAAGAAAAGGGGAAACAAAGGAGAGACAAGATGTCTTTTATTTTTTCCTTAATTAATCTTGGAAGGTGATGACAGCGTAGGATGAGAAATGGGAAGTAAATGCTCTGCTAACAGCCTTTCATAAAGATCTCTGGGTTTGACAAATGAGCTCAAAGCCACAGGACTAGGAACCGGAGCCCTGCCAGTACATTAGAGAGAATTCAGCGGTCAGAGGGAAGGAGTGAAGCAGTTGGGAGGGGAAAAAAAATCCCTCCGCCCCCTCCAGAAATGCCCCCAGCCTCCCGGCTTACAGTTATTCAGGTTCCTTGAGCTGCAGATTGAAACCCACCTGGTGCCTGCTTGGGACTTGTTTAAATATTTGCCTTTGCTCGGCGGCCTTGCTGCTTTCACATCTGTGCACGTGGTGGCGGCTTCCCTGCCCAGCTGAGCAGTGCTGTGCCCTGCTGAAGGCTCCTTTGCTCCAGCCTGCCCATCCTTTGCTTTGGGGCAGGTATTGTCTTAACTGGCGTTTTAGCAGCAGGGCCAGCAGATCTGACTGAAATTTCAGTGGTCCATCACTAGTGCTGGCAGTTGAGGATCCAGAATTCCTGCCATGGTTTGTTTTTTTTTTTATTGCTTTGCACAAATTGCTTGATCTTTTCATGCTTTTAGAGGTACTAATCCTAACCTACATCAGAGTGGGATTATGACAATAAAGAGACAAAGGCTACAAATGTATTAAGGGTGAACATCATAAATTCCAACATTTTGTGGGACAAAATAAGAAAGAAGAAATAGAAGAATTATACAGAAGGATGGGATGGGACATGAATAGAATAATTAAAGGTTTTTTTAAAGCAATAAAATCCTACACTTGGGAGGGATTACTCTTTAATTTGGTCATCATTGCTTTTCTGAAATTTTGATTTCAAGACAAGAACCAAATTTCTGCTTTTTGCTTGGATTCTGATTATTCATTAATAAACTGGGCCTCAGGCTGGCAATGGACTCTGCAATTGCCTGAGAGCGGTTAGAGACACGTAGAAGTTACTCCCCCAGGACAACACAAACTATAAACTTTATTGCCCTATAAAGAGTAACCTGTAATATCAGAGGCTTTTCAGGGATCAATAAAATCAGTGTTAACTATCCCCTTCCCCCAACCTGCTCTGCCATTCAGTTCCAATTACACTAAATCGGGACCTTGAATTTTGGGTGAAAGCCAAACTGTCAATCCCATCATCAGTTATGAACAATGTAAAGCAACATCTATCTAATCTGTAAATGACCAGCTAGTCTGAGAGGCTGCTATAATGATGCTAAAATAACAATTGGGTTGGTAATTATTCATGTCTGTAAAGAGGGAAAAAACTAAAATCCCATTCGGGAACTGTTTGCCCCAGCAGTTCGGAGGTCTTCAAAACCCAGTGCAACACAGTCCCTCAAGGGTTAGTAGAAAGTGTAAGAAAATGGGAAAAAAGGGGGAAAATTCAAGGTGGGGGGGATTTCAGGTCTTTTTAGGGACACAAGTAGGTGCCTTGTGACTCTGCAAATGCCAATGTAGGGTGGGGGCAAAGCTGGGGCACCCAGGGGCTTCTTGACATCAGGTGTGAGATGATGTGAGTGAGTTGAGCTCGGCAGAGAAGTACTGCCTGGGATAAATCATTTTTCATGAGGGCATCTTCCTGTCCGCCAGTCCAAACACCTGAATATTCAAGTGTAGGCAGTGAACAACCCCCTGCAGTGAAGCAACTGCCAGCATGCTCACAGATTTCGGTTTAACCAGGGCATCGCTTAATAGGTGTGAAAAGAGGCTGCATGCAAAATGCAAACATCTATCGAGGAACGCTGAGCTTCATTTAGTGGAGGGTCAATGGCAAATTGTGCAGAAAAGACAAGTAAATAACATTTACTCGGAGGTGGTCTCGATGGCAAGGCGGTATTGTTTGTAAACTGAGCAGCAAGACAAGCCTGGGTGGAAAACACTGCAGAGGATGCTCCTGCTCACTCTCACAGGAGCTGCCTGGCATGGTTTTTGGGCCTGGAGCACAACTTTTTGGGGTAATTTGCAGGAAACCCCACAACGTGAGCCCATAGGCAAGCACTGGGGTTTTTTCTAGGGAGGGCGCAGGGTCTGAGCATCCTCCGCAGATCTTGCACAAGTCAACAGATTTGGTGAGAAAGGTAGGGCAAGATTTTGGGAGGAAACACCCCGCTTTCTCCCCACTATGAGGGCAGGCTCTGCTGTAGTGTACACCCTGTGTGAGCATTCAGGAAGGATTTCCTAAATTCATCATTTACCCTTGAATACGTATCAAACCCTCTGTCTGCTCTAATGCCTTTTCTCATCTCCAGCCAGCCATCATCAGCACAGGTAAGAATACCAATGATAAAAAATTAAAAGCTACAATAAACATTATTGATGCCATTCCTAATGAGACAGAGAAAGAGAAAGAGAGGATGCTGCGGTGATAAATACTGTCTGTCAGCAATAAATTGCAGACATCATTAGGTTTCTACAGTGGGGCCTGATAAATTATTTTGTGGAAGTACATGTGTAGCTGTGCCTTACACAGTCTCAGCTATTCCAAGCCTACACCTTAAAAAAAGATCAATTCAATTGATTCTGTATTGATGCGCGATGCACCATGTAGTGCTGGAATAGTGCTCAGCACTAGGTATTGCTCCCACCCCGGGTGAACTTCTTGGGTAGGATAAGGAGCATCAATGGGACTGTTCGCAATGGCAATGGAATGGATTTAATGGGGTAAGGAAAGGGAAACGCTGAGCTCTGTACAGCTGTGTAGGACTTGCCTACAGGTCCACAGCCAGGTTGGCAGGCTGCTGTGACCCTGACAACTTCCTAATTTGAGAATTTGTGCTCTTTTTTTAATAAAGGATGGGGATGATACCCAGCAAGCACATGCTATGCTCTTTCGGACTTGCAGCACTGCTGCAGAGTTACACAGGCCCCAGTCTGTGGGTGCAGGAGCTGTCTCAGGCTGCACTGTGGCACTGAAATGGGCAGTGGCCTGGCCCCAGCAGGTGGGCGGTCCTGACTGCTGATGGCTGGCTGGCTGTGTGTGACTCTCCAGTCCCCCAGCCATGGTGGCACAGGATGTGCACCTACTTCCTCCACAGCTTTTTTTTCTTCCAGAGGATGCCAGCCTCTTCTCCACAACCTGACCCTTCTCCCTGACCTTTAGGTGATCTCATGGCTAAAAAAGTGGGTTTGATGCATTCAGAGGGAGTACACTGCAGGATGAGTCCACCTCTTCCCTGTGCATATAAGCACCACTGCGGCTTTAGCTTAGCTTCCAGCTCTCTTGTTGCAGTGATATCCCATGCTCTGAGTTTCATCCAGCCTCAATCCGAAACACCCCATCCCACGCCTGTGGGTGCCTGGTCTCTTGCTGGAGCGGACATGGAGCGGTGGCTCCCATGCTCCAGCATTGGTGCTGCCAAAAGCAACCCTGGGATTGCCTCCACTACACACCTTATAGACCTCAATTTGCAGAACAATGGAGAAAAGGGGAAAAAAAACATGTTGTGGTGCAGTCTTTACAAAAGCCATTCATCCCAGTGCTCTTACTAACAGGCATCAAATGAGATTCCTGCAGTAGATGATTTGTTTTGTCCTTCTCCTGCCGGCTCAGATTAATCTCTGCTCCTGAAGTAGTGGTGTCATTTCTTGGAGACATACGGCGGCAGGAATCACGGAGCCCCATAAATTAGAAACAATTCAGGATCCATCCATCTTCCGTCCCACTCTCCATCCCCACGCATTTCTGCAGGGCAAGGGCAGGCCCCACAGGTACCGGCACAGCCACCTCTTTGTAGACTAATAAATAAAGAAAAAAAAAACTCAAAATGGGAGAGGTTCAAACAAAAGAGGGATTCTTGTGGTCGACAGCAATCTGCCTTCTGCTGTTTTCCTTCCTCTTGATTCATCGGAGGAGTGGGATCATGGATGTTGGTGAAATGCCACATTCCCGAGAGCATGCCTGCTCTCCTGGCTCAGCCTGTGCTCAGCGGTGACGCCAGCCTCAAGAAGCAACATCAATGTTTTAAAGGTTTACAGAATCCCATATAAAAATCATTCCCCCAGGTATGCTAATCACTACATTTCTCTGGGTTTTGTTCAAATGAGAGCTGGGCTTGATTTCTCCCCCGCCCCCCCACCTGGTGAGCTTTTTTGTGAAAAAACAATTTTGAGCAGGAAGAATGTTTTTGCATCTTTCAAAACTCATTGCAACAGCTGGACTAAAAGGGCTAGGGCTTCAAAGGAGGGAGCAAGCACAGGATGACGGGATGTGTGCATGGGTGTAGGAACCGTATGGGAGCAGAGGAGCTCAGTGTGCACCTGATACGTCACGGTCCTGCACGCAGTGGTCTCAGACCTGTCCCCTCTGAGTCCATATAGTGGTAATACATACACTAAATACGCATATGTATGTCTGTGTTTATATACAGATACATATAGATAGATAGATAGATAGATTACACCTGGGTAAAAAAATGAAAGCTTGGAGGAGACAGAAACACCACTATTCATTATTTATGGACCCCACACTGTGACAAGCAGTGTACAGGCATAAAAGCAAGTGCAGTCTCTCCCCTAAGGAGTTTACAAGCTTGCTCAGACATAGACAAACTGGTTCAAGAGCCCGGAGGGCTGGAGGGAGCCAGCCAAGGCTGGAGGAAGGTGATGAGGCTCTAACACTACTGAAAAACCAGCCATTTCCTAAGCACCCCCTTGGCAGTCATCAGCGTAACACATCATTGACCATCATGTTGCTCCATCGTTCCCAGAGCCACCACATGCTGTGAGGACGGAGGTGTCATGCGACACCATGATGGTGACAGGGACATGGAGGAGGACACATCCCTACCCCGGGGTCATGCTCCCATCGAGAGCCATCACCTGCCCATCCCCTTGCCCAAACCAGGCAGCCACTCTCTGGAAATAGAGTGAAAGGCTAGCTGTTTATTTTGTTTTAATTTTTAAAGATGACTTGTTTTGGATGAGTGCCTGTCTGTCTCTGTCTATTTGCCACTGCTGAGAAGATTCATTACTTTGATGGATTTGTGTAATTTTTTCAAGTGCTTCAGGTGACAAACAATAAAGCACACTTCATGCTTGGCTCCAGAGCTGCAGCGAGGCAAGGGACTGTGGGGACAAGCAGGGGATGCTATGGAGGGGATTTCTCCTGGGGAAGAATTACTCATCCCACAGTTTGGGCTGAGCACCTCTCCAGGTGTCGGCACCAGGCAAAGCCCTGCAGGGTAGGGGGAATGCGGGTATTTAGTGATGGAGCTGCTGGGAAGGGCAAGGGCATGGGTGTGAGCAGACTATGAGGCTCCAAAATTCAATCCTTCCTGGGGCCGGTCTATCCCTCCATTTCTTCAGCTGCAGCATAACAAATAGGCATGAGCCATGGTGCCAGGAGAAAGGGTCAGGAGGGGGAT
Source organism: Pelecanus crispus (assembly GCF_030463565.1). NCBI lineage: Eukaryota > Metazoa > Chordata > Aves > Pelecaniformes > Pelecanidae > Pelecanus > Pelecanus crispus. The sequence goes on along the minus strand of NC_134651.1, from coordinate 29,335,815 downwards.
GAGGGCATCACAGAGAAGTGGCCAGGTGGGGATATAGCATATATACTGATGTTGGCAGTTTGTGGATGCTGCTGTTTTTCCATAGGAGCTCTGAAGAGGAAAAGCCTTCATCCCAAGCATTGCTCCTTGAGTGGGCGATCATCTCTGCCGTAACTGCATGGACTCCGAAGGAATAAATTATGCCGACAGGCTCAATCACTGTTCGTGACAGAGGCACAGGATTTATGACTGTGAGGATCATGGATGCGGGAGTGCAGCATGGCTTCAGGAACCCATTATCTGCGATGATACTGGACCCAGACAGCAGAAATGGCCCAGTCCCATAGCACCCATGCCAGGTGAGTGGAGCGGGGGATGGTAGGCAAGCCTGTCCATGACAGTGAAACCAAGGCAAGGTTGAGACATAGAGTCAAATCCACAGGGTTCTGGCTGAGGTCACTTGAATGGCATTTTCTATCTTAAATGTTTTGTGGTGCTCTGGAGAGGTGGAGGGGAAGGGGCTGGGAAGTCGCTTCCCCTGCAGCAGAGCCAAGAGCAAGCATGTTCCTTGTGCTCAGGCTGTGCCTGCAACTTTAGCTGCGATCTTTGGCTGGGCTTTTGAGGTAATGGGGTTTGTATGATGAACACAGGCTGCTCTGATGGCCAGAATACTCATCCAGCTTTGACTTACACCTTCCCAGTTCCCCACCCTGTAACAAGACTTTCTGTGCAATGTTGGAAAGTCCCTAAGAGCTATGACTCACAGGGCAGGAGGACTTGCACTGTGATGGCTGATGCCAAAGCAATCTCCTTGCAAATTTGAGCCTGAACCATGGAGATTTACCCAAATCTCTTTGGTACCCAAACACAACCCAAAAGCTCTGTCTGGCTGCCCACAAGCACTTGGCCATTTGGTGGCCACTGGGGAGCTGTGGTCTTAGCTTTCCATGTGGCCAAGACAAGATGAAGATGGAGAGGTCACTATGTCCACAAAACCAGCCCACAGGGAGCAGAAAGTGATGTGTGGCAGGAGGACACACTTGCTGGAGGAGAAGACACCCCTAAAGGCTCTGCTGAAGCAAAACCCACCCCACCTGATGGGCGAGGTACTGGGCTGCCACCTTCATGATAGAGAATAGTCTGCATCTCCACCCAGGCTGTGTGTTGTGCTCTGAAAATAACCTTTCCTGTGACATCTGCCAGTGTTAAGCAGACCTGGGCATCTGCATCCAGATCATGGCATGCAAAGAGGAACAACACAGGCACCAAAACTGCTCGGATCCAGAATATCAGCAAGAAGATGTTTGGCCAGTTCATACAAACAGGCAAGGGCAAAATCGGGAAGCAGAGGTATTTGCTTGTTCCTCACCCTTCATGCAATAAAAAGCGGTAACTAAGGAGAGTGACACTAACAGCTTGGATTTATCCAGCTTTTGGAGATAAATCTCTACTGCTGATCTCTAGATGAAAGTGTAGATAACTGTTTTAGTTTTCACAGAGGATAGCCTCAGTTCTTGCATGAAAAAACTATTTCTAGTCTTTGGGGGAATGAGCAGGGCCTTGATCTATAGCTCTGGCTTCCAAAGAGCAAATGAAACGCCTTCTCTTTTCATCCACATCCCAAAAGGACTGGCTGTCATGAAAAATGGGAGCACCTCTCTCAAAGGGAGATTACCAGTGCAATTTCCCATTTGAAACCCTGGCTTCTGGTCGATGCTGCTGGCACAGATGCATGGTGCCCCAAACCTGTTCTTGCCTTTGAGAGCCTTCTCCATCAAGCATGCAATGGGTGATGGGGAGAAGGAAAGGGAGGGAAGACCAAGGGGAGACAGAGATTTAGGGGGATGGAGGGAAGGAGAAGGAGAAGGAGAAGGAGAAGGAGAAGGAGAAGGAGAAGGAGAAGGAGAAGGAGAAGGAGAAGGAGAAGGAGAAGGAGGAGGTCTCCTCTGAGAGCAAGAAGTAGAGCAAGAGCTTTCTCTGCTTCTTGATCTGTTATGTGTAACAAGGTAACATGTTTAGCCACTTGCAAAAATATTCTTGCTGCTCCTGACTCTTCCAGTAGTAACTGAGAAACTGAGAAAATGTGTCAGGAAACTTTTCACCAAGGCACTTTGGGGTTTTGGCTCTTTTGAGCTGCATATGAAGAGTTTCACTTGCCTCTAGGGCAAAAGGAGCCATGCTCCAGGCTGGCCAAAACAAATAATTTTTTGAGTTTTCTTCTTTGGCCAAAAGAAATGGAAGTGAAGCTAACAGTTTGAAAGAGATAGCAAAATTAGCAACACCAAGCAGTTCAATCTTTTACCTTTTATGCTACTCTTTCCATCCCAGAATCCTCCAGCAGCAATGGTACAAAGTCCCAATTTTTTTCCTCTGCCCTGCATAGACACTTGCTGGGCTGAAACCCACCTAACATTCCCAGTTTGTTAGTGAAGTTCAGAGCACCAACTTTGCAGGACTTGGGCACACACACGTGGGGGTTGCTCAGGAAAGGGAAGTTTTCTTGAGTTGGGGTCGAAACATTTTGCACTTGAAGATTTCTGGGATATAATGGCTAAACAATGGTTTTGCTAAGTATTGCTATTATTTAAGTGACGAGTGAAAATTGAAAAGAAAATCTGTTTACCAAAAATAACAATAGCAGATATTTGTCATCTCTGACAGATACTCAGACCCATGAAATTTCATAGGTTTCCTAAACTCTAGTTAATATTCTTGTTTGGGAGGATTTGCTATTTTAATGAAACCTATTTACGCTACCAACTGCTGGAAAATCATTCATTAGTGGACAAGAACTATTGATTATTTTCCATCCAACTGCTCAGCCATGTTCTGGCCAATTACTGTAACCAATAAATAAATAAATAAATAAAGAAAAAAAATCAACCTTGCATTCCTGCCACTATGTCCAGTAGAACTTTATTCCCCTGGATAACATGTGTCATGCCAGCCTCGGGGAAACACTGTGCCGGAGAAACCTCTTTTAATATTTATGTCACATTGCCATCATCTGCAAGCTTCTGGAGAGCAGACTAGCCCAAGAAAACAAAGACTGCTAGTTAGTGCTTTAATGTATTTACTAAAGAAAGTATTTACTGGATACATGGCAAGAGTTATTGAAGAAATAGTGCGATGTTTAAAGAAATGCCTGGCTAATGGCTGGATCTTAAACTCTTATTTTATTATGCAAATATTTGGCCTGATTTGCAGAAGTCCCAAACTCCAGAGGGGGGATTCATCTCACCTAAGTAAGAAATCTGGGTTGTTCACAGAGGAGCAGTGCCCCAAAACAGACCGGCACTGCAGGTGGCCACAGCTGGGGAAGGCTCAAGTTTAGGCTTGACACCTCACTTTAAAAAAGCAAACCTTAAGCATCTTGGATTTGTCCATGCGTTTCAACTTGTGGCTTTGCTGGTACGCAGCCTGCTTAATAAGGAAATGTTTTATTTAAATATTACATTATGATAGGAGCCATGGCTTTAAAACCTTGGCCATTCGCATACATTTTAATAGGCTTGGGGGGGTGGGGGGAAAGAGAAATCTGTCTCCAGTTTTTTTGACACAGTTGTAATTAAAGAAGATTTTTCATAGAGAACATCTGTTTCTCTTGACAGATATATTCTTGTTGAGAGAAAAAGAAATGCCTAAAAAAATAGTTTGTCAGTCTGAGCTTTTTATAGGTTTTCATCCAAGAATATTTATCTTGAGGTTCCTGAAAGGATAGCTATTCTGATCAAGGCTGAGTTTCAGCAAATGTTGCCAGGATGGCAGCAGCCCCAGGTCTTTGCCGAGCTGCCTCTGCCTCCTCCACAGCCCCTAAACTGGGAGAAAGGCAGCTCTCACCCTTACCAGCCACTGTGTCAACAAATCGAATAATTAATAAATCATTAAAAAAAATCAGACAAAGATGAATGGCTGGCTGAAGGGGTCACACTCTCACATAAACATGCATGCAAATGTGTGTGTGTGTGTGTGTGTGTCTGTGTATAAAGGGATTTTTTTTCTATTTCTTTCCAAGGTGAGAGCACTGGAAGTTCCTCCTGAGTAATTTCCCAGTAGTCCTCGTTAATTCCTTAAGATTTTCCCCACTTCTTTTCAAAGCCTAAAGTTCAAAGATACAGAAAGGAGCTGCCTCAGCACTTTCTTTCCCCCTACTTTTTTTTTTTTTTTTTTAGTTTTTCAGCAAAGTCCAATCGAGCCTATTAACTCCTTTCTTTCATTTTTTCCCCTCTCCTTGAAGGGAAAATGGCCATGGGGCTCAGCCAAGGCTGCCAGATGCAACTGTCTGGAGAATTTCCCTCTCCCTGCTGCTGTAGGAGATGTCCTGTTTCTTGGCAGCCATGTCCACAGGGATCTGCTAAACACCCATAAATCCTGTCCCTGCTCCTGGAGGGCTCTGAGCAAGGGCTGACCACCCTTCCCCTGCCCAGAAGGAGCAGGGCAAGCCAGGGCACAGGTCCCTCTGCAGCGGGGTGAGCTCCCTGTGCCCCCCAGCATCTCCAGTGCACGCTCCCGGGTCCTGGGTCACACAACACAAGGTGACTTTGGGAGAAATCCTGCAAGTAAACATGCATCACGTTTTAAGATGCGTCGACCAGTTATACATGTTCTCCTCCTTAGGCCTGCTGTTTTCCTCGATTTTTCCCTTTTGGTATTACAAAAATAAAATTGAAGACCCTTGCTTGATTATAAAGCAGCACCCTGCCTGCAGGCTATGCACAGCAGTGTCGTTCCTGTGTAGGTATTTCAATCAACTGCGGGTGCAAAGTGCTTCAGAAAGTCTTAGCCTCTCCACGCAAGGCACAATAATTAATTGCAAGATTGTAAGCAATGATTTTCCATTGCCCCTCGGGATGCAGATCTCTTGGTGTCTGAACGGCTTGCTTCACTATATCACCCTGAGCATTAATGCAAACTGCAGACAGTAATTATACCAGGCATTAAAGTTCTGTAATTGTATGTACTGTGCACGTATTTATAATGCAACAGCAATCTTGGAGCCGTTGCAGTACTTCTTGCTCCACAGTACTGTGTGTCTGTGAAAAGGCAAAGGCAAGCCACATAAAATATAAAATAAAATCCAAATATATAAAGGTCAGGGTAGTAAATATAAAGATAAGCATTGCATCCCTTTAAATATTTATCATTAGTGACATTTTCATTATAGGAGGGCTGGGACTTACTGACTGTGTAGCAAACATGGGCACAGCACGTCCCAATTCTTGGCTCAAGGCCATGAGGGCAGCGAAAAAAGGCTTTGAAATGCGATGAAAATATGTTGAAAATGGGTATGGATTATGGGCATTGTTATACCCCCTTTGAAGCAGCTTTAGCTTAGTAGGTAGTTCACTGAAGGTGCACCCTGCTCCCCAGGGTAACTCCTGGGGTGGCCCAGGGCATGCCGCTATCCCAAAGGAAATAGGGATTTGGTTTTGGGGACTGGGAGCAGCTATTCCGCTACTGCCTCACCTGCTCACTGCTCCCTTCATGCAGAGGGGACCTGACCTAAAAAATGGAATAAAAACCTGAAGGGCTTTTGTAATTGACAGAATAAAGCCACGACTCTAATGAAGATGTGCCGAAAGGAGAGAAGTGAGATTGAAAAGCAAGAATAAAAGCATGTGATGTCCAATTCCATTTAAAATACCCTATGTACACCAAAAAAAACCCACCTTAGATGTGAAGGGAAAAGATTCACCATGGAGAAAGCCCCATCCTGGGGGTGTATGATCACCCTATTAGAGCACCAGCAGATGTGCCCAAGCAAACCCTGCTCCTATGCAAACACTGCTGTATGATATACCCTTAGCACCAGTGATGGAGAACCACCAGTCTGAGATGAGAAAGTACCCCTTGAATAAGAAACACTTCCTTTTGGGATGGCTTTTGAGAAGGGTTTAATATTTTAAAACCCGTTGACTAAGTGCCAATTCATCAATGCATTAGAAACAGAACATTAATCTGTTCCTCCCATCCATGCCTTAATTGTAACATTTTCCTTTTAATGAGGTGAAGCAGGAAAATGGGAAGGTAATTGTGGCAGTGCTGATGGAGGGTTTCCTTTATAATTTTAAAACTAACGATGACATGAGGCGTGTGTTATCTCTCTTCAGCAAAGGGCTTTCCCCCCTCCCAGAGGAGGTAGATTAGCAGGAGAGGAAGCACCAACCCCATAGATGAGGTGGGTCTCCATCACATCTGCCCTATTGGGGTGGGGGTGTCATCACTGCCATGCTGGAGAGAGCAGGGTACGGGGCAGACAGCTCCCACTGCTGCAATGCAAAAGCAGGTGAGTGTATATAAATGTGTACATAGATACATATTCACCAGGCTTTCCTCTGACACCGCTCATGGCTTCCCTAGAATAAAACCAGACTCCACTGGCAAGGGACATGTATTTTGCAGCTCTTTTTCTGGACAAATCCCAAGTATTGATCGTCATAAACAGCAGTGCATACTCCTGGGTCTCCCTCTGGTCTCCTGTAAGCAGGAAGAGTGATGGAGACAGTAAAGCGCTCGCACAGGGCTCATTTCCAAAATGACTTTGAAGCCGTCAGGTCATTCTCCTCTGCAGTGACTCTTCTCAGCACTTTTTTCACCCACTGGTTCATGCTGTCTTGCAGCGTTTCCTTGACCTCTCCTACCCATGTCCCGCACATCAAGTAGCTTCACTCCTTGCTTTGGGGTCCAGGAACTAGTGGACCACCAAACCCTTCAAGAGTCTTCAGAGGAAAATCATGGGGACAGTTTTGGGCAATGTTGCTCTACACAGTGGTGCTGGAAGCCATCAGCATCATTTTGGTCTCCCACCTGCATGGTCTGAGCACCAGGACAGCTAGCTGGCAGCTTTCCCTCAGTGCTTCCTTCTCAAATGTCATATTCCTAATTTATGCCTCTGCCATGGTGTCCTGGCCATAGACCCAGCCTTTCCTGCAATCCATGCTTAAGGCTGGAACCACAGTGAACTGCTTCCAGGACCAATTTTTTTCTTCCTCCCAAAGCTCTGCCAGCAGCAAGCAAGCCAGCAAGGGGCTGCAGAACATGCATTTTCATTCCCCTCTTTTCCTCTGTGCCTTTCTGCCTGGCTTTGACACATCTGTCTTTTTGTCCTCCTCTCTGGGAGGCCTCTGTGGAGGAGTCACAGACTAATTGGTTGTCTGAGTGTTCAGACCCATCCCTTTGATCAGAAGCTATTAATGTTAAGTTACTGCCATTGTCCATGGCCCAGGAGGGAGTCCTGACCTTGTACAGCCTATTCTGCACCTACAGAGACATTCATGAACGTAACCATTTAATCACCAGGATGCATAAATTGCACTGAGATTGACTTCCCAAATCACCGTCCCACAGGGAAAAGGGGATTTTGCCGTGTTGCCAGATTTGAGGACATCTCAAGCACACATCTGTGTGACAGGAAAGGTTGGAATTGCTGAAAAGAGGGACCTGATGGGCCACCCCTACCCACCACAGGCAGAGCTGGATGGTGCCGAAGGCTGGGAGGAAGGAGGATGAGTCCAAGATGTGCCCTACAACATGCATGTTGCAGCCTCCTCCTTGATCCTTTGGCTAAAGGCATATAGAGAAGGAACGGACAAAAGGACAAGAGACCTACAGGCCTGGATGTCATCAGGGTCCCCTCACTTTATCTTCTGCAGGAGCTTCTCTCTGATATGACTGTGGCAGGGATTAACTCAGGCCAGAGTGGCGTACAACGGGAAGCAGAACTTGTCCTCATCACATGCTGGCTAGCCCATGCTTGCAAAATACCAGGGTTTTGTGCCTTCTCCTGGCTCCCAGGGTCACAGTGCTGATTGGGGCTGATTGCTAGCAGGAACTGTTGGTGATCCAAAGACCTGAGAAATGACTGGTGCCTCTAGGGATGTTGCTGAGATGCTCTCATGTTCCTGGGACTCTGTGTTGGCAGTGGTAAGGGAAGAGTGAACTCTGCCTTGGAGTGGGGTGGCACACACAACTCTTGGGTCCCTTTCAGCCCTATTTTTCTCTAATTCATCTGATCACTTCTACACCATCACTACAGGATGGTCTAGCCTTCACCTACTGCAAGGCTGCCTCCTTTTCTACCTGTTAGAAGGTAAGCCAAGTTAGTCCTGGAAATTTGCCTCACACTTTTTGGGAAATTTATTCCTCAAAAATAAAAGTAAAATATTTTGTCCTAGAAACTTCAAAAGTGATTTAGTACCTTGCCAGTAGCAAAGAGTGTTGCCCCCAGAGAGACTGGGGCATCTTCCATTATTAACAACAGGATATGCACATGCAATGAAGTCTGCATGGCAGATGTGTGCATCAGAAAGCACAGCTCAGGGCCTGACTCTGTAATTTTTATAATTATGCTGGAGCCCTGAGAACTGTTTCAAGCACTGTTGGTCTTCCCACGTTGACTGTGCTGACTGTAGCAGTGACCTCGGGAAGTCAATGCAAGCAGAATTGCTGAAGGCACAGGGGGAAAGTGTGCTGGGAAACCTGCTATGGGCACATCTGGGGAAGTTTTGTTTTGAAAAGGGATAAGAAGTCAAAATAGCAGAACGCTGCACAAATTATGAGGTCAGAAGCTCATGGATTCAGAAAATTTGTTTCAGGTCTCCACATATTCACAGGTCTGCTGGAGCGGTGGCCCGATGTTCCGACAGGTGGTCGTCTTCTGGGGCTCTGCTTCCCAGCTCCCCACAGTGGGATGGCTTCTCCCCAGCATATGGGGAGAGAGGACAGACCAAAGACTTCAGCTCTGAGGTATTCCCTGGGAGAGGAGGGTGTCCCAGATTCAGCTGGGCTCCTGGGCAAGCACTGAGTTAATCATAAAGCCATAGAAAAGGCTGTGGGAAGGCAGGCCACCAGGATATTTCTGCAAGGCATGCATAGCCCTTCCCTCATCACACCTTGTCCATCCTCCATGTAAAGCTGACTGGTGGCAGAGACACCATGCCCTCCCCAGGCAGTCTTAGAGCATGAAGGTCAGAGACATTTCCCAGAGACCCTGTGGTGCCTTTTCTGGTGAACTGCTGTCAGAGGTGTTTTCATGCACCCAACAGCCCCATCACCCAAGCACTGGAGACTACTGGGCCAGCCTGCCTGCTCTCTCCCAATTTATCCCTGCTTTCATATCTTCCTCCTCATGTGCCCCCTGTCCCCTCCGCTTGTTTTCCTTTCCCCTCCTGGGAAAACATCAAGACTCAGCGTATGACGGCAGCTCTGCCTTCCCCATCATCTCCCCACCTCATCCCATGGTCACAGTCCCTCCATCCCCTTCTCTTCACAGCTTCATTCCCAGCTTTATTTTCAGCTCCACCTTCTCTTTCCTCCCTCTCAGTAAAATGTCTTAGCAAGCTCAAACCTTACTTTGTATTAAATCAAAGTCTGAACAGTATGCAAGGGCTCAAGAAAACATGATTTAAATGGTGCTGTGCCCATTCACATCAGATTAAGTCTATAGAGGTAATTTACTGCATATAGAAACTGGAAGGCAGAGGGCAGCTCATTAATGTCTAGGATTATTATTATTATTGTACTAAAACAGAAGATCTTTTTCATTTTATTTCTATTCCTAGTGAATGCAAATTTGTGATACAAATAAGAAAGCCCACCCCTACCAGTCCTTATGGGTCACTATTGATTTCTCAGGAGGGGAAAAAAAATGGAAGAAAAACAGCAGAACAAGAATACACCAAAAGCCTAAAACCTTACAGAGGCAACAATTTTAAAGGATTTCAAAGGCTGGTTTCATAAGCCTTTTGGGACTTAAATGTAGCATATTGATTAAACTTCGGAAGCAACTAAAAGCAGCTTCAACATGGCTAATTAATACAGTGATGCCCGAATGCTCCTTCTACTTGTTTTACCAAGCTTCAGCCTGTCAAATCAATTAATATTCACAACCCTGATGAAAGCAGAAACTCTGATTATCATTTGATAAATTGATCAATGTATTGACTCACTCAACATAATTAACTGACCTGTCCTGTGGGGTTGAGTGTGGTGTCCTGCAGAGGCTTTTGGGGTGACACAAGACAAGCAAACTCCTAAAGACTGTTGTTTTCACTCTATAATCATCAAATGACAGGGTTGCTGATTTCAGGCAGCATTTGGTGTTCAACGTGGTTCTCCATAGACCTTTGGACAACATTTCAAGGGGAAAGGTCTGTGATTATTCCCAGTTTGAATGGTGCTGCCTGTGCTTGTAGGAGACTGATGGCATTTAGGATGTGGTCTGCTGGGGTTCAAGAACAGCACCCCTTCTCTGGGGAAAATCCCTTTACTTCTGACATTAAAGGTAAAATTTCACATGGGGTTGTGATACCGTCTTTTGCATTTGCTGGCTTCCACCCACCCTTTGTTGTAGCCTGCCACGCGTATTCTCCATACATGCTTCATTTCCTCAGTTACACAAGGAGAATAGTTTTCCACTTTTCCACGCATTCAGTGGAGCTTGTGGCAGGTGCTGTCTCTCACTGTATGTCATTTCAGAACTAGCTTAGTGCTGCCACAGCTGAGACAGCTGGGACTGCAATATAATATTGTACAATGGGCAAAATATTCTAAAATGGGGCTTTTGGTCTCCCCAGTACCCTTGAACTGAAGAGTTCACACCTGGATTCAGGTTCCTGTCTGGAAAAGTTCCTCATCTGAATCCACTCTGAAGAAGTCAGATGCCTCCACAAGACCTTCTGGAAGGTCTGTAATGCAGTCCTATATTTATGCATGTTTTCTTTTGGGACTAAGGAGACAGATTTGCAGCCTTCTGGCTCATTGGAGAAGGTGAATTACTGGGCAAAGGAGTGATACAAGGCAGGACCATGCAGGTTGCATATCATCTGGATGCTGTGCTGACCAGGGTGACACCAGATGCAGTGGAGGAATATGTGCTGGCTGTGCTACAACATATTTTGGGGAGTCTTTGATAGCTCCCAGGGTGAGCTGGAGATTCTGGATAACTCGTGGCTTTCAAAAGTAAGGCAGAGGGATGTTGGTGTGTGTGCATGTACTTTGCTTCAGCTGAGGCATCAGCTTTGATTTAGAGCAACTTTTTGACACCCCCCAATAAACTGCCATAAACCGTTTAGTGAATTTTAATTCAGTGTACCTCATAAAAAAAACAAGGGAAGAAAAAGGGGGAAAAGAGTTGAATGAAACAACTTCAGCAACATCTGCTGCCTTTCTAAGATATTTCACAAAAAGCCTATGGAGATCAAATATTTTCCTCTAATTAGAGCGCTTTCCTCACAAGCAGCTCCCCTGTACACAAAAATATATCAACACCTCCCTCGCTACCCAGAGAGCCTCCTGGGACCTGTGCTGTTGCCAACACAGATAGAGGAACACACTTCTCTCTTTTAAGTTATCCTTGGTGCAAATACGTAGCTTTCCCAGGAGGGAAAATTTGTTCACCACCTCCCTTCCTCCCTTCATCGGACCATGTTCTCCAATCCTCCACTTGGTTTACTCAGCTAGAACTCCCTTGGTCAAAGAAGCCAGCATGCCCCAAAAGCCTGGAAATCACTCTGCAGAGCATTGCTGATCCATTCCTGAAAGTGTGAGAGCCTCCACTGTTTTGCTTCATTCATGATTCACTGGGGAGAGCTGGTTCACATTTGCAAACCTTTTCAGAAACCTGGTCTCTGTACTTTTGGTTGCACTGGCTGTGCCCCACTGCTGTTATGATAAATTGCACTACACTCGTGACACATTTACTAAGCAAACATGGTTTACCATGACCCTTTGTGAACATACATGCAGGTAGATAAAGCATCTTGTGTGCCTGAGGTGTCCCACAGTGAATGAACCTGCTTATGGTGACCTGCCTCAGGTACCAGCTGGGTTACTATTCTGTTTGAAATCCTGAAGATGCTCATGGATTTGTCAGGTCATTTCTGGATCTAGCACAATACAGATCAAATTAGTTGGTTTATTATAAAGGCTTTAAGGAATAAAAAGAGAAAGATGAGAGCTTCAGCCCAAAGGTTACGTCGTTATGCTAAGGCATGATCTTAGGTAGAGCAAGCAGGGGTCGTATTTCATGGACTATTTGGGTTGCTGGAAAATCAGTGTGAAAAGTTATTTGGGCATCTGCAGTTTCTCCTAGCATCCTCCCTGCTGACCCTGCAAGCATCCTTCAGAGAGCAGGAGTGCTTCAAATCCCAGCCCTTGGCTACTGCTGAAGAGGATTTCTACCAAGTGCTGTGTTCCCAGGGGGAACAGGTTGGTGACATAGCAATGTCATCTGTGAGTGGCTAAATCCTGCCTTAAAACCCTGAGGAGCTCCTTGGCCTGCCAGCAAGACCTGTAGGGTGGGCAGATTGCTCCTAGAGGAATTGCAAGGAAAATCACCCCAGTCTTTGTACCTCAGTATGTGGATGCATTCAGGGTGGCAAGCTTTCCCAGGAAGGGGCTGTCTTCTCCCTCTCCGCTTCCCTTCCTTGTTTTTCCCATAATGAACCTTATGACAAAAAAACCACAAACAAACAAACAAAACACCAAACCCAAAAGATTTATTGTGCTGTATCAGAGAAGAAAAAAAAAAAAAAAAGGGGTTTTAGCCTTTGTGAAATAAATGTGTTGCAGGAGAGAGAAGGATCACTATTTCTTTAGCATCTGGGTTAAGACAGCCAATTCAGATCTGATCCATGTGGAAATTTGCAGGCCATTCCCATGGACAGGGATGGCAGGTAAGAGCTCTGAAATGATCCTAATAGTCTGTGGGTGATTTATGAGGCAGGCTGAAAAGAGCAAAGGAAACCTGGGTTGTTAGCTCTGATATTTAGAAATGATAAACAACATGAAAGGGAGATTTTTTTTAAATGCCTCTACACAGATGCAAAACAAGTAATATGGGCTTAAATTAAGAATAGAAGAATATTGGCTTAATAGTAGGGGAAAACTTCCTGGCAGAGATGTTTGTTAGGACAGATCTATGCTACAAATTGACTACCCAAAGTAGCTGCAAACCCTATTCTCTCATCCACCGAAAGCCGGACCAGCATACATCATGCAGCAGAGGACCACTCTGCTCCTCCAGCAGCAGATGGCTCAGCTGAGCAAAGTGCCTACCAATTCTACACGTTTTCCAAGCTCTCCCATGTAGCAGGAGCTGCCAGGGACCTACCTGCTGCCTTGCAAGAGCAGGAGGCCTGGGAGGGTATAAATCCATCACCATCCTTTTTCCATGGGGAAAGAGAGTATTTTCCTCTCTGATTTTTCTTGTCCATCCTCAGATGGACAGTGTTTTACTGATACTTTTGTAGGCTGCAGCAGCGGGACCACACAAACCATTACCATTTTGCTTGTGTTTTGTCCTTCACCTGCAATCACTACAATTAATTCCTAAAACATGGCAATTATTTAAAAAGCACGGCATATGCAGCACAAGCTGCAGCTTGGCACAGCAGGATCCCAAGCCCCAGGCATGCAAGGGGACCCTGAATCCAAGCAGCATGCAAACAGGAGTGACAGCCCCAAACCCGGGCAAACACAAAGCTGCCTTAATTACTGCTCCTGCTGCAGCCTGCTAATTTGCTGATACCAATGTCTTCCAACACAGCCCCTGTGATCTGCTTTGTAATTGGGATACTTAGAACAAGCTGGGAGGACAAAGCCAAAAGGAGCTTTATTTGCTTCCCCCACATTCTCCGGTAGTCTTTAATCATAGCATCTGCAAAGGTCAAGTGTATTCCTCATTAGCCTCCAGACCAGTGTCTTCATGAGAGTCTGAAGTCCTTGAGATCAAAGGGAAGAGGGAGGTATAGCATGAAGGGGGTAGAAGACACATTAACAACCCAAAAGCTGTAGGATCTTCCCCCAGGAGGCTGCTGGACAGATTTATTGGTAGCACGGGTCCTTCAGGTGGTGCAGGGACCAACGGGCTGGGAAATGTCAGGCAAAACATGCTGGTTGCCAACAGAACAACTGGGGAGGTTTACTGGGGGCCCAGATAGTGCCTGGGGAAGCCAGAGGGTATCCTGACATGGAGGTGACAGTTCAGATGAAAAAACGTTTTTTGTGGTAAGAAATAGCCTTTCCCAGAAGACTTGGTAAAAAATACTGCTTCTCCCTCTGCACTTTAAAAATTACCATCAACATCAGTGTTGCTTAGAGAAAAACTAGATGGTTAAAAAAAGCATGTGTCAGTAAGTGAGATATTTCAAAATGCATTTGAGAATTATTCCTAACCAAGATGGCTTAATAATTTTGCAGAAAAACTTAACAAAACCCAGAAAAGAATTTCTCCTTTTGCCTTTGAAACTTTGTGTTTTCATGGAAACACTTTCCCTTTGCAATATCCTCACTGAACAGAGAAGTCTACAGCGATTCCTTGAAACTGCCATTTGCTGAACCTTTCCTGGTGCTATCACCGTTGCAGTTTCTCTCTGTCCTTTGAGGAAAGCAATGTTTGAAGGGAGGAGGACATGCTTTCCAGCAGTGCAGCACAGCAGAGTGTAGGGGCAGGATGCTACAGGGTCTGGTTAACCCCACCCTGAGGCTGAGGGATGCAGAAGATGAAGTTTAAGATCACTTCTACCCTATTTTTTTCCATGATCCTCTAGAATATTCAAGTACCCAGCCCCATTTCCAGGAGGCCACAGATGTCTCAACTTACCGATGCCCTATCTGAAGAGCAGAAGTAGGAATACCCGTCCTCTTCCACCCCAAAATGCTGCCAAGGTGGTAAAGCTGTGCAGTAGCATTGTGCAGTAGATGAAATCATGTCTTGTTTGACTGTCTGGGAGGCTGTACTGGCTGTGTTTGAAAGATCAGCAGTAAAAGCACATGTATGACCTGTGAATATACAACCTTATCCTCATCGACACCGAGCAAAGAAAGATGCCCGGGCTGCAGCTGTGTTATTTAGGTCTGCCCACCTGGAGGAAGAGCTGCCTCACTAGTACCCCACGCCAGGCAGGCAGGGTTTCTCCTTGCAACAGGGTTTTATTTGTGGCCCCATTTCTAATTACCATGCAGAGGTTTTGATTCTTCACTTGCCTGCTGTGACTTGCAAATCCCATCCAGAAAAAATTCCCCAAATTTTCAGATAAATCCAGAGACCACTTCTGAGCTTGAAGCCATACATTAGCCAGACTCATTTTCCTAGGAAAATGAAAGTCCCTTCCTATTTATCTCCTCATTTGAACTACATAAATAGCCCACAGCACAAACTCCTCATCTTTCCACTATTCCAACAAATAGCAGCTTTTGAAAAAGAAAAATTAGTGGTGAGTAATTATTTTTGAGGCAGATACCAAAATTATAATTTCTTAAACAATTACTTTGAAATATTAACAATTGTTCTCTAAATTCCAATTTAATTCCTGATGTGAATTATAGTTTGTCAGATCTGTGCTTCTGAAACATTTGTTCCTTGAAAAGAACATAAAAAATGCTAGTGTAACCTTTTGCCTCCTCACCCTCCAAGCAGAGTAAAATGCCTTCGCTCTTGTTTTATCAACACAAATAATTAAAACACAAGAGAATGTTTGGGATTTATACAGTTGTTTTTGGCATCTTATTCATATTTATTTGATATGTAAGATATCATTTTAATTAAAAGCTCACTCTCTCTTCCTTCCCCCCCACACCCAGAGAATAAATTATTTATAATACTCTCGCTGCCTCATGCTAGCAGATAGACACCGCTTGTAATGCTGGATGCTGGCAGAAAATTACCCACCAGGAGGGGACCTGGGATGCTTACACTGCCATGGGCAGAGGTCTGCCTGCCTCAGATGCTCTCTGCCCTTGGTAAGGGTAAAAGCCCTGGGGCGATAGCTGGGTCCATTGGGCTGCATCTTTACAGGGGAACCCCTTGGCAGGGTTTTCCCCTTGAAATAAAAAGGTGTTCTCTTCTGTATGAGGGTTATATTTGTTTAAAAACTTCTTTCCATTGCTGCAGTTTGGGGCAGGGGTTGGGATTATTCACATGCACTCACATAAGCAGAAGACAGCCGAGGAGGATTTGGCTTTGCCCCAGCATGGTGTTTCATGTGATGCACACAGCACCCCAGCCAGCAGCTGGGAAGTCTCTTGCCGAAGCGCAGTTACTAGAAAGACCTTTTCATTTCATTTTCTCTTCTCTCTCCCTTTGCTCCCCACTGTACAACCTTTACTTGCTCCTCTTCTCTTCAGTGGCCTTTAGATGCAGATCAATGCAGTGGGTTAAAAAAAAAAAAAAATCGTATTTTCTTTATTCCCTTTGAAGTCTGAGGGCTAAATCTAGAGAAGGAGCCTTCCTACTGAATTCATTGCTTATCAGAGCCAGCCTGAAACCCCGTAGTTTGTCTGGAGTTTCCCCGTGCATGGCTCGCTCGCATTTGCACTGAGTAAAGGCTAGTATCCTCTTTGCAGGCACATTATTTAGAGGTAACAGGGTCCTTCAGTTTGCAGAGCAGAGTCTTCAGCACATTCCAAGGGGCTAAGCACATTCCAAGAGCCCTAAATGGGCTCCTCCGGGACTCCTGATGATTAAAATGCAGCTCCCAATATTAGGCATAGAAGTTGTATTTATGTTGAATTATCCTTGATTAGTGCTAGTATTGATAAGAAGCTGCAGGTAAGCATTTGGCCTGGGTCCCCATCCCTTTCTTCTCTATGGCTGCTCTGACAGCAACTCAACGACCACCTAATACCCTGGTCTCCATTCAGAAGAACTCTGATCTCAATAAATGAGGTAAAAATTCTTCCACGATATAGGTCATGTAATTAAATGCTGGTACCTAGAATTATTTATGAGACTTTATAGCTATGCAAATTGAGCACTTGAAGCATTTTCCTAAGTATTTATGAGTAACTGCGAGAAGATCAACCCAAGCCAAGAAGATCAACCTGAGCTTCTAGTTGAACGCAAGGGTGGGGTTTTATCTAAAATTAGCCACCTCGATTGTTGGTGAGAGGGCTTTTTTCCAAGTGAACAGCTGTCCTTACACCTTTGGGATACCTGCTTTTTAGGTTTTATTTTTTAACACGAGGAGTTAGAGGTTAAATGCCACTGATTTAATGCAAAGGAAGAGGCTGTTAACATGGCTACAGGGACAGCGTGCAAGAATGTGTCATTGTGTCTTTGCAATTCAAGGGAAAAGCACAGCTGCAGACCCAGTGGCAAAGGTGGCCATGGATGCGTGCACCTGCCTGGCCCTGGGACTATGCAGGTTATGGGGCCACAGGGGATTATCAGGGTCATGGGTTGCTTGTCACAGGAATTTGGGGAGCTCTTCTCACCCCGCAAAGGCAGCATCAGTTGGGGCAGAGTTGGCTCTTGGGTTTGGGTCACTCACAAGATCTACTGGTGGTCCCTTGGACCATGCCTCGTGGCTCCCAGATGCTCGCCTCTGTGATGTGGCTACCTCCTTCCACAGTTCTCATGCTCGCAGTACAGAACTAATTTGAGAACAGGGTGCTTAAGGAAAAAATAAAAGCCAGAGTTAAGTTAATGGGGTGCTGCAAGGCAAACTTCAAACCCTGAGCAACATGAATCCCCAATGGCAACCTCCCCATTTCAAGCTGGCCATGTAGGCTGAGAAGGGAAGGCGTACGTGTGTTAGTGAGCTTTCATTGCTTCCCAGTCTGAATCAAAGCTCACTGAATTAAAGGGGAGGTTGGGGAGTGGGAATCCTTCTCATAATGGCTTTGAAGCAATTCCTTTAGGAGATGCACAGATACAATTAGGGTGAGGACCAGGGGAGTCACACAGAAGATGCCTCTGCTCCCCACATGGTCTGGTTTGACATGCAATAAATACAGCCAGGCTGAGAAATACCTTGTAAGGCACCATGGGCATCTGCTTCCCTCTGCACAGCAGCTCGCTCGTGTGCAGCAACAGCCACATCCCAGACCAGGATCAGCAACATCCCCTCACATACACAGAGACATGTGTGCATACACATGCATACATGTGTGCACAATCCTGAGCTCTCAATACACTCAAATGGCAGTGCATGCCCCATTCGTCCCCAGAGCAGTCATCCTCCCCACGAGCATCAGCCCATCTCCCCCAGATATGTACCAGACCCAGATGGGTGTTTCTCCTTGGAGAAACATCAGGGAGGAGAAGGAGAACTTTTTCCATCTCAGTTTACACATATTCTGTTTATTTTCCATGTTTCTTCTCTTCACCCAGCTCCTTTTTTTCCCTTTTTCCCTTTCTTACTGGTCCCAGTCTCCAGATATCTCCAAACTTTTACAAGGAAAGAAATTGCTTTCAAGTAGGAATAAAACAAACAAGGTCATTGGAAAAGATAAAAAATAATGAGTTCCTTTCTGTAGAACTCCTTGCTCATCTCTCCCTTCCCCTCCCCCTTTCATCTCACTCCAGAAAAGAAAAATAAATCTTTACTAATCCCTTTGGAGCCCTGCCTCCAGATCCACCTGCAATTTCTGTTGTAACCATGATGGAAATGGCAGTGTGGCCTCAGACTCCATGAAAATCAATTTATTGCCCATTCCCCCAAACCTCCCTCTATCTTCTGTCCCAGACCCACATCCCTGTGCAGGAGCATCACAGCCCCCCTCTCTGGGTCAGGCTCAGACCACTCAATGGCCACCAGTGTGGTGTCTTCTCCTGTTTCATTTCTTTTTTTTTTAAAGTTCTAGGGATTTGGAAAGTGATGAGTGTCTCCAGCCTTGGTTTTAAATAGTTGATTAAAGAGCAGTGAGCAGAGAAGTAGCAGGAAGCTCTTGGGGAATGAAGATGGTGTTGGCCAACCTGTGCTGCAGAACTCCAGTGAGGTCAGCAGCCCTCAGGCCTCAGTCGAACACCCTTCTCCCAGGGGCTTACACTGCCACAGGGCACTTACCAAAAAGAGTCACGAAACCCATATTTTTTTATCAGAAAACAAATTTGTTCCTACATCCGTGCAGGGAGAAAAAAGTTGAAATTTTTTGCTCTGCCACTTTTTAAAAAGGAATGTTAATGTTCTGAAAAGACATTTCAGTCTGAAACTGAATAAAACATTTCATTTGATCTAAAATTAATTGGGGTGGGGAGGAGAAGGGTTTATTTTTGTAGGAAAAAAAAAATCAAAGGGTCTGTACTTTGCATTGATCCAAACCATTTCTTATTTTGAATTTTTTTGTGGAGGATTGGGCAGTGAGCTGAGAAGCTTTTCATTTGTCCAGCTCTAATTGGAAGCCCTGAAACGGTGAGTACTTTACATTTGCAAAATGCAAACCATGAACAGTCTCAGTGGGAAGAGTTTGGCCCTGCCCTTGCATTCACTGTATTGGTTTGCCTGCTGATTTTAATCCTGAGATGCTGGACACGCAGGATGGGGAGAAGGTGATCAGATCAAAGAAAGTCTATGGCATCGTCTTACCCTTTTCAAGGTGTTGTAGGGGCTCCTCCTTCTCATCAGATTTCCTAAAAAATCAGTATGTCCACTTTAATTGCTAATCATGTTTTACCTCAAATTGTGTGTTAGTATTAGTGACGGAATTTGGAAACACCTTTGGCTGAAATGTCTGGTCCAGCCTAGCTCCTTGGTCCTGGGGATATCTTCAGATGTGCTGATACCCTGGAAAGATGAGATGGTCGGACATCCCCAGCTCTGGCTTGATGCTGTGAGTGCTGGTCTCATGAAATATATTTTAAGTAGAATAGGGTAAAAAAAGTCACTCACTGCAGATTTCAGCCTTCAGCAGCTCCGCCTTGATGGAGCAGTTGTGGTGGCACCTGTGCCAATGGTGCATTTCTGTACCAAGGCAGGAAGATCTATGGCAGCCTCTGTGTTTCAGTTGCTGTTTTTCCAACACTGCCAGACAAGCCGACTGCCAGGTCAGGGAGCCATCCAGCTAACAGCAAAACCAGGCTTAGATAAATCAGAAACTTGCCCAAGGTTGGATGGACCAGCAAAGCTAGGACCATCTTGGGTTCAGTTTTGGTGGTTGACCATCTCCAAAGGAGACCCCTGCCCTGCGGGACCAGCAGCATGTCACGTTTCCAGCTGGACACCAAGACACCGCTCTATGACATCAACTGCCCAAGTCCTTGCACTTGGGTCTGGGCTGTAACCCCAAACTCATGTGAGCCAGTCCAGACAGCAAAGGACCTTCAGACCTTCCTATTCCTCCCTGACGCCCCCAATTCCAACCTTACCATATGCTCTGCAGCATCAGCCAGCTCCAGGGCTGGGGAAAGCAAGTTGTCACCTTGTGCATCCAGCCCCTGGTAACCCTGCCTGTACCCCTGCCTGCAGCCCTGCCCAGCCGAGACCTTGCTCGGGTGGCCCCGGGGGCCACCTATCCCACCAAGCTGCCAGGCAGGCATGGACGGCTGTTTGCTGCTCCGAGCTGAACAACATCCCTGCCAGGCTGCTGACATGGTGTGCACTGAAAACTGCTGATGGAGTCCAGAGCTGATGAAATCAAAAAGCTTTAAATGAAAATTGCTCTGAAGAGTACTGCAGAGAGGGGGGAGGCAAGGGGGGGGGGGGAGCGGGGGGGGTTAAAGAGAGGAGCTCCACAGCTGTTTTCTTTCATGTCCTTTAAAGCTCCTGTTATGTTGGTTTTTTTAATTAAAATGTTTTTTAGGAGGCTGCTGGTATTTACTACTCCTTGTCCTTGACGGAGGTGAGGTGTGCAGAGACCACCCAAAGGCTGATGGAGGGACGGGGAGGCAGTGCCACGGTGCCAAGCCCCCGCAGCTGCATGCGGATGGCGTGGGGCAAGAGCAGCGGTGTGGCAGGATCCAACCTGCCCCAGCCTTACACGCACAGGTGAAGGGAGATGCAGGAAGCAAGCATCAGCCTGACATGGATTCTGATCCAGACCCTTATATAGGACAGAAATAGCTCCCAGCCCCCGTGCTCTTGCCTTGCTTATCTAAATGTGTTGCTTTCTACCGGCCCTGTGGCTTAAGGTTGTGGCTGGTAGGTGAGTAGCCCAGCTGCATCCACTTGTGGAAGCGTAGATCTGCATAAAACTTATTCTTTTTCATGGTAAAACATGCCCTGAAACCCTTGCCTACAAAGAGACGCTGTGCTTTAATCCCAGCCAGCCTGAATTTTCTGCATATTTGTAAAATAAATGATCTTTCTGCGCTTAGCCAAAGCAGTTATTAATGTTTTCACACCAGAATAGACACGCATTGCAATTTCAGTACCTGCTAGTGATGAATAATGAACATCTAAAGGAAAAAAAAAAAAAAAATCAGCATTTGTTTATAGGACATTGGTAACAAGAAGGCAGGTTTACGATCAACAGTTAAAACTACTGTTTGACCCATGCTTGGATTCAAACCCCCAGAAAAGATTCTCAGCGAGATGGAAACTTTATCACAGCCCCACACTATTCCCCTCCCTTCCTCCAGCTGTAGCGCCCAATGGAGGCGAGGGGATCTGATCTTGGTAAGTGGGTAAATGATAGCAGCGAGATAGGCAGCGCTCTGCTCCATGCCAGGGCTTTGCACAATATCATGGTTCATTATAGAGGAACGCAAATACCCTGGCAGAATCCTAACCTAATGAAAGTCTTATTTTCCAGAGTAACAGTTCATTACTGGACTTGCTGTGCAGTCTAAACCCCTAAGGTGGAAAAAACCCCCTATGCAGGGCTGCTGAATGCGTAGCAAAATCCTAGTAGGCTTGGACATTTGCAGTTCTGCTACATCTCTCTTTGTGGGAGGGAGGATGCTGCTTGCTCTGAATCAAAGGGGGTTTTAGGACTCTATGGGTGTTTTAGGATACAGATGCTGTCCCTGCACAGTAGCAGCTGAAACACAAGCACCGCTGCCCAGCCTGGTACTCACCCAGGGACAGGCAGCCTCTCTCTGGTGGTGCAAACAGGGGTGTCCATATGCAGATATCTGTGTGTCCTGGCACAGGAGATCTGACCAGCAGCTTGGATGCTGACCTCAAACACATTTATGAACTTAGCAAGATGAGCTGGGAGAGCTACGGAGCCCCAAGCACCTGAGTTCACTACACCTTTGGCTCCTTGCAGGAATCTGCTTTGCAGGCTGCCCTGGAAGCAATGCCTGGGAGCAGGACAAAAGCTATGATTACAGGGGAGAATTTCCAAAGCTGTATATGAAATAAAAGGGGAGGCTGAGCTTCTCCCCCAGTCCATAGACTCACAGCCCTCCTGCTCCCCAGGACAGCCATCACAGACTACAGTCTGTGGACGACCTGCCAGGAGCCTGCAGAGATACGTCTGGTAAAACAAAGCTGCTCATCCTTGCTTCCAGCAGTAAAAGGCGGCAAAATATTGTCATCTGTGCCTTTTTTCTCCCTCATCTGCTCACAAAGAGAGGGAAAAAATAGCAAGACAGCCAACTAAGAGCCTCTCCTCTGCAAGGGCATGCTGGGATCCCCAACCTGGAAGAAGATGCACCTCCCAGTGAAGCCATGCTTTCTTTCATCCTGGCCCAGCCGAGCATGAGCAATGCGGTGAGACCATAGCATGAGTCCAGCCCGAAACAATGGCTGCTTCTGCTTCCCACCCACCTCCAGTCTCTGCAAGCCAGTGTTAATCCAGGTGCCTCAAGAGCAGATGTAAAACACATTCACACTCTCCTCCAGAAAAGAAGAAGAAAAAAAATACCAGGCAGTGGTGCAAAGCAACAGTAACTGATCAGGCAAATGGACAGAGGAAATACTTTCCTATTTGCTACTCCAACCTTATGCAGGAGAATCTGCCCTCCACTTTGGTGGTGTGATAGCTATGTTTTTTACCCACCCATACATGGCTCATGAATCCATTTGCCTATGTTATTTGGGGATGTAGGAGACAAAGTCCCTGTGGCTTTTGGTAAGACTACAGCTCTTCCTTGAAAAATGTAAGGAAGGGTCCTCACTCGCCCAGGTCTGCAAGACACGGCAGGGCAGCTCCAAGGTGTGGACATCGACTGTGAAGCCAAGGAGGAACATCAGAAAATGCAATGACTCCATCAGCCAGAAAGTGGCAGTTACATGCTGCTTCTTCACTCCACTTTACAACCACCACCCATCTTCTTGAAATGCATCAGCTATTCTTGACAGCTAGGGCTGTTTAACAAATGAAGACTCACTGTCAGAAATTTTGTGAAATTACAGTTATTTGTGCTTTTTTCAGGAGGGAGGAGGTCTTGTCTCTGTTAACGGCACCAACTATAAGTCACGTACTTAGTCTAAAAGTTGTCTACACTCTCTTTATTGTCAACAGGATGAAAAAGCTTCCAGAGAATTACTGAACCCATCCGTCATGGATACCCCTTTGGGACAGGACAAATCGCCTTCTGGAAGAAACTTGCTTCTGCATGGACTACAGAGAGAGCTAAAATGAGCATGCACCTAATTTTTACATGATTGGTGAGGTGACAGGAATCCCAGTCCATATGTTTAAACACATTAGTTCTTCCTTCTTGACATTCTTTGCAATTATTAGTAGTGCCTCTGCCCAGCTTCTTTATCCAGAATATTATTGAACATGTCCATCACTGCAATGGGGAGTTTTGTTGTAAATAATAACAAGGAAGGAGTGCTCCTGTGTGAACCAGCATAGCCACAGGGCTCTGCTCACCCTTCCCCAGCACACTGGCATTTTGTCTCTTTTACACCTTCCTCCCCAAAGTCAGTCTCTATGGGCTAAGCCCAAATGAAATGCAGTAATCGCAGTAATCCCCTTCTCCACAGCAACAGTCTGAGGTGACGAAGACGTCCATGAACACGTATTTACTGATATTACTGTTAAACCAGCCCATCTTTCCTAGTCCTATCTGGCTGTAGGTGGGATCCTTCTCAATCACGGGTGTCAATGCCAGCTCCCAGCAGAACTCAAAAGAGCAAAAAACCAAAAACTAAGTCACTCCTGGCTTTCACTGAACAGGATGACACAGTAATAGAGGAGGGAGATGCTTTACTATCTTTTAAAACAGGGATCAACAAACCATAGGCAAACACAGCTCTGGTCCCCTAACAGAGGGTGCCTGGCTGGTGGGACCACTTGCTGGCACACATCCATCAGCCATGCAGAAGGGACATGCTCTGATGTGGGCAAAGCCCTGGCACTCTCTGCCTGCCAAGTGCCCCGAGGACCCATCCCCATCACCCATGCAGGATATTTCCTGGAGCACACCTAGGTGGCAATGTCCACGCAAGGTCCAGAGAGGAACAAAACACTCAGGATCCAGGTGCTTCCTGGAGCTGTGAGCCCCTCAATGCTCTCTCTAGGCAGATGGAAGAACTGTTCCACACAGAGGTCAAGATGGTGCCTGCCAGTTTTTGAATGTGCAAAGGCCAAAGCATACTGTATAAAAATAAAAACCCAATGTTCTCATCTCCACCTCCACCATAGGCTTGAGGGGTGAATGCAAGTGATACACTTCTGCTTCAGTTTCCCCTTGTACAAAATAGGACTAACTGCATCAAGCCACCTTTAGAAATCATGTAAAGTTCTCTGGAGAAAAGGGAACCTAAAACTGCTCGGTCTATTTATAATATTTGCAGGTAATAGCATGCTAATATGACTCATTAACACTCAGACACTGCTCATTAGTGTCTTTTCACTCTTTCTTCGCAAGGCCCATATTTCTATTTTACAGATAATCTGTTTTATTAAGCAGTTTCTCAATAGAAAAAAGTATTATCTTCCATGCAGGTTTTTTATAAATCTGCTCGCATTTAATTAGGCCCCAAAAGGTTCAAGGAAGTTTGGGTATGTATCTAAACTTCAGAAAACTCACTCATAACTCCACCTCCAAAGCATTTGAGTTTTACTGATCCCTGCTACGTGCTCCACATTCTTCCTCCATGTGACAACAGACAATATAATTATTCTTGGTTTCAAGATCACAGCTATCCTGGGAAAGTAAAGGGCTTTTGTAATATCTCCCAATGAGTAAAACCCCAGCACCAGTCTCTGCAATGGGCTCTGCTCACACTTGGAAAATGAGAACATCCATTTTCCATCCCTTGGAAAATGAGAACAACTGAGCAGGACTTTTTGAAGTCCTTCCCAGGTGATTTTCCACACTGAAACATGAAGCCTCCCTGGTGATGGATTCTCCTACCAGACTCAGTTCTCCTTGCCATTGGGATGCTGAGGCTGAACCCCAGGACTGCAGTAGCGGCTGAGGTCTACTTCAGCCAGGCTTGATTCAGCACTGGAGAAGGAAATGAACTAAAGCTTGTTATTTAGCACATCTTACCTGGTACTCCTGGCAAGAGCCAGGGCATCTAAAAGCCATCAGTGGAAAACTCAGCCTGGGACCAACCTCACACCAGACCCCACATCCTCATCCGATCCCAGCTCACATCTAAATCCCAGACTTCGTACGGCAACACCACCACTGGACCAATTTTCTGCTAGCAGGGTTTGCTAGAGAAAGCATCCCAAACATGAGCAGTGGTGAACCTGCAAGGCCTCCAGATGTGTCCCTGCCAGCCAGGATACACCCCCAACTCATGACCTGGAACTTCACTGGTGGTCCCAGTGGTTATCCTTCGCAGGGGCAAACATCCTCAAGCTCTCTGATGCTACAGAGATACAACCCTATGCAACA
This sequence comes from Pelecanus crispus, assembly GCF_030463565.1. NCBI lineage: Eukaryota > Metazoa > Chordata > Aves > Pelecaniformes > Pelecanidae > Pelecanus > Pelecanus crispus. The sequence goes on along the minus strand of NC_134651.1, from coordinate 29,310,368 downwards.
GGGGCAACACACATTTCAAAGCCAAGCACTCACTGTTCCTGGGCTTTGCACTATTGCCTTGCAACCCACAGCCTCTTTTCCAGCTGTCAAGCTTCCCTCCAGCGAGCAGGTTTTGCATTCCTCCACAGCCTTGCCATTCACTACCTTTCCCACTGCTAAAAACTCCCCTCGCTGCCAGGTAGAGGACTTCTGAGCTACCATTCCTCCTCATTACCATGAAACAGTTAGCTATATATTGTTCTACTTTATGCAGAAATTGCAATTTTATCTGTAGCTTTAAACAAATGGGAAAATGTTCTAAAACATGGGCTTTTATTGAATTAAATATTAACATAAATACAGAGCTGAATGCAGCACTGGATTATTAATTTTAATATTTAATCCAACAAGAAACCTTATGGTTGTTTTAGGGTGGTTTATTTTCTTTAATCCAATTCATTTCCTGTCAGCACTAAAATTAAGTTTTCTTAATGAAGGAAAGTGATCAGGAAAGTGTACTCTCATGGTACAGAATATTAGGGGCTGGTGACTGAGAGCGTACAAATAATAAAAAGAGAAAACAATAGCAGTAACGGTACCCCTGTGTTGGCTTGGACAAGAATAAAAGGAACATAATTAATATGATGTGCAGCTCAGATGAATATGAGCCAGAGGAGATTAAAGAAAGCAGGTGACCCTTAAGTGTTTATCATTCAGAGTGAAAACAGCACAGATGGCTAACTTTGAGGAAGACATCTTTAAACACAAGCTCACCTACCAGGCAGTAACAGAAATGTTTAAGGACACCCCTTCAGCCCACGTCTGTGCCCTCCAGCTGGTGTGGCTCTCCCAGCGTCAGCGCTGCACCACAACACTGAAGGCGCTGGGCTTAGTGGGAACATCGGCAGAGCTGCATGCACCAGCTGTAGAGCAGTCCTTTAAGATGATGCTCCTCCTTCCAGCTCTATCTGGCACATCTGCCAGCTGTCAGGTCCAACAGCTCCGTGCCTTTGAGGGATGCTTGCTGCATGGTCTGGAGGAGGCATACTAGGAGTGCTGGCAAAGAGAACGGGTTGGCCTGATTCATGGGAAGGGTAGTGCAGCATTTCTGTCTCTGAATTCACCCTGGGTCTGATGTTTCTCAGCCATCCTGCTGGCTGCTGCTCCCCAATCGGGCTGCAAGGTGGGGCAGGCTGCACATCTGGATTTTAGTGATGACACTTTAAGTTGGAGGAAGGTAGAAAAAGAAAGCCAACTGGGGCAGGAAAATGCTGTTGAAAAAGTATTTTACAGCAGCTGCAGCTAGAGTAAGCCAGTCTAGCGCTTTTTTTTATTTACATCAGCTGGGGATCTGGTCCAGAAGCCTGGGAGAAGTCTCCCTTCCCCAAATGGAGCAGCATCCTCTCTTCTGCTTTTTTCTTTTCATCCAGGCTTTAGACACGCTCTGTTCTGTGCCCTAACAAAATAACCTGGGGGCAGTTGCGTTTCCATAGAACACATCATGGCAGGCAGAAAAAGCCACCTTTTCTGATATGTGATCTGTCTCTTGGGCTTTCTCCGGCTTCTTGGACAATTGCTGCTTCTCACAGTAACTACGAGGTGGAAGGTGAAGTTTCTTGCTTTGGAAAGTTGCTCTGTGATATGAGCTGGGAATGCAGAGAGAGAGAGAAAGAGAGGGGGAGCTGCTGAGGCTGGCAGAGGAGGATGAGAAGCAGTCAAGAGTGGAGGAGACTGAACAAGAGAGACCAAGCCAGAGGCAGAGGACAGTGAGGCTTCATTGGGATTCAGAGGCGTCCAAGCGAAGGAGCAGACAGTGGCTGACCATAAATGCTGAATAGCAACAAGCTTCCCTGAGCACTGGGCAGCTACCTGCAATTATTTTCAGGCAGTGCCATCTCTCTTGAATGAGGTTGGGAATGGCAGCACCTGGGGTGGCTCTTCAGAGATCCCATGCCACCTTGCCCCACACACATGCTTCTCCAGGAGAGCCCGAACCCTGCCTGCTATTTCCCCCATCTCTGAATGCACCCTACAACAGCAACCTCCCTAAAAGCCCTGGGGACCACCAGCATCCAGCACCCATGAAGCCACAGACATTGGCATCTGGGGAGAGGGAGAAACCATGTAAAGGACTGCCAGGCAGATTGGGTTAGCAGGTGTAAGATGGCACACCCCTGTTAGGATTAGCCCTGATTGACTAGCTGAAGGTCTGCCCGCGTGTTTCACCTTGTCAGCAACCCAATGAAAAGCCTGAAAAGGCTGATCAGCTTGTGATGGGGAGCCACAGGTATCTTTCTCCCCAGGTTGATGCCAAGCAGAGCTGCGCATTGGCTCAGCAGGCAGGGAGGGGAAAGATGGCCCATCCATGCCAATACATCCTTATGTTTCACTGTTTAGGCTCTTAAGTTTCTATTTAGATTTGAGCTGTAAAACATTGAACTGATTAAAAAAAAAAAAAAGTCCTCCTTAATCCAAAGAGGAGGATAAATGTTTCAGCCAGCTATGTCTTTGCTGCATGGAGCCAGCTTTCTCTATCAGCTCTGCCATTTCCCAGGGTGATAGGAAGGGGACCAGTCCCTTTCCCACAGCAGGAAAGCCAAAGCTGGGTTCTGCCAGGTACAATGACTCCCCTGCCCAGTAGTGGTGGCTAAAGGGCAGAAAAGGCAGGAAAAAAAATGTGTCTATGCTACCTGCTTCTTGCTAGAGAGGGGCCTGGAGTGCGATCCTTCGACAATATTGTAGCCTTCAGATTATTACCTGTCACTACAGAGCCAGCAAAACACACTGACCTCCAGCATCTGCCTGTTGGGGGCTGGAGATGAAAGAGTGCCACATACAAAGACAGCAAAGCCTGCCTTGGAAACAGTGACATGATGATTATTGCTATTGCTTATAATCACACATAATGATGGCACAGGAGAGCACTGTGGCCATAGGGAATCGATTTATCACCAGCCCCTCCTGGTCCAACAGAAAGCAACAAAAACAAATGTCCCTAAATGCCAAGGCAACTCAACAATGAGCATATTCACATCTTGGTCACAAACTGGACATTGCATTAATGATGGTGTCTCTTGGCCCACTATTGGATCTCACGTTGTGGAGGAAAATAACATAGTTATGGGCTGCTGTGGCTGTCCTTATTTGCAAGGTTTCAGTTTTTCATTTTCATGCATACGCTATTGCATACCGTGATGCACAACCAGGCCCTGGGGTGATGAACATGCAAAGCAGCTCATGTCCACGCTCATCAGCCTGGTCCAAACCAACCCTGTGGTTCTGTGTTTTCCTGGCACAGAAAGGTGTGAAAAATATGGCAATCTTAGATGGAAAATCAGGTCTGTGAAAGGGTGCGACTGCTTGGAGAACAGCTGGAGGAATGATGGCTGGCACTGCAGCTGCTTAAAGCTGGAACAAGCTTGGGAAGAAAAAGAGATCCAGTTTTACATGGCAGAATGGACAGGCCCTGGACTGAGCATTGTTAACTGCTTAGCACTACGGAAAGAGCTCGTGTATAAAGGTGGGAGCATCTTTCCCACAAAGTCAGGGAGAGGCAGTGCACATGAGCTGCTGTTGCACAAGGCAGCTTGGGTCTGGTACAAGACCAGGGTCTGTGCCTGAGAAGGAATAGAGCTGGGACAATAAACCCCCCCCAAGTTTTTAACCAGGTTAGCCCAGATGTGAGCTCCATGCAAATACAGCTGCAGTGCTCCTGTGCTGGCACGGCCACACGGGGCTCAGCTCAATCCTAGTGACTCAACTGAAGGTATCTGCTAGCTCTCTGCCACTCCACCTTGTTGAGCATAGGCAACCCAGAAGGATGAATTTGTGACTAACTTTGCCTAGCACCTTGGCAAACCCCAAGCAACCTTGTGGAGCAGAGGGAATCTGCCAAGCAGCCAGAAGTATGAGCAGATGAAGGACAGCCAGAAGTTCTTTTTGGTTTACAATGGTGATTTATTTGTTTTGCACCTGGTTACAAATGCTAATAAAACATGGGTTTCAGCAGCATTTTTCACTCTTCTATTTTTTTCCAGGCAGAAGAAAGAAATTGTGACAAAAATGTTCCACTTCAGGAGAGACTTCCCTGTCCCTGTCATTGCAAAAAGCCACTTACGAGACCTTTTTGTTGAGATCTGGAAGTGACTTGAACAGGACTGCTGCTTGAGAGGGGAAAGTAACATCACCACAATCACACTTCCTACTCTGCAGTAACAGGGAGAGAAAAAAGGTAACAGGGAACAGAAAATACTGGTAACCCAACTGCTAACGTGACAGAGATTTCTTGCAGGGTGATGTGTACAAGCAGTCACTAACCATGCTTGCAGGAGCAAGAGAGCTTTTTTTTTTACCACAGAGCAACCTTTGAGAGGGGCTTGCATGGGCCGCTGGGATGCAGTAGGGGAATGAATCCCACTGACCATGCGATCTCCCAGTAAAAGCTGTAGCTACTTTAGCACCTGCCAGCCCCCCCTCACTGTGTGCTATGGACACACACCGCCACCAAGGCCACGTCACACATAGCTTGCAGGAGTCATGGCATGACAGAGGGCTAACACTGCAGAGGCATGGGGGGGGTTGGGTGCTCAGGCCAGGATGGATGGACAAGAGCTAAATGCTACCCTCCTCATATATATATTTACATCCTATTTACTCTCCTCATATATATTACCCTCCTTATATAAAATGTATTTACATTCAGATAATCCACACAGCAGGAAATTGCTGCTGTGTATGTCTTTACCCTTCTCTTATTTTCTTATAGACTCCCTACCTGTTGTCTCTGTCTGTAGCTATTTCTTGTCCTGCTTTTGACTCTTACCTGTCCCATTTTGCAGAGATGGAGAGGAGCCCTAGCAGTGAGGCACTGGGAAATATGTACCTTGGAGGGATTGATGCCACAGGCCATGAGTGCTTGAAAAACGGTGCATGGGTGTGAGGGTTAAGCCTCGCGTATGCTGCAGTATGGCTGGCTTAAGCAGTGAAAGTCTCTCCAGAGCTGCAAGTCTCCTTCTTTAGCAGGGCTGGGAAGAATTTGCAAAAGCAGCTCAGCTCAAGCAAGGATGGACACTGCCTGCCCCAGGGCACTGTCAAGGCTGAGCCATCAGAGCACATATTGCAAATGCACAGTGCTAACGACAAGGCACCATCAGGAGTGTGGTGGGAACCATCAGGTTCCCTGTCTTCCTCGCACCCCTTTGCTGGTGATAAACTGGAGTCACTGTTGTGCACAGGCAGAGCAGCAGATGTGGGGGGTGCAGGGAGGTGAGGAGGGTACCTCCTCCTTACCCTGCTCTTCGCAGCATCCCTCCACACTGCTCGAGGAGTGGGATGCTGCCCCTGAGGGGTCCCAGGGTTGACAGGTTTTCTGAAGGTCACATTAAACCTACTCCTCTGCATCCTCCCCCTCCAGCTGGTGGAAATCAGTGTTGTTGCCCACCATGACAAGCACTGGGACACTCTCTAACAAAACACAGCTCTCTCTAGACATGCATGTTTTCCTAGGACGAACTTCCTCTGCTCTAGAAAGCTGGTACAAATCATTTCCTTCCCCACGCCTCATTTTCTTCTTCCTTCAACTTACTTAAATCAGTGATGGGCTTGGAAAACTGAGTGTGACCAGTGGCCTCCAGCCTGCTACATTGAACAGTGTGCAAAGCAAGCATGGGGCTGTATTTCTTTCTTTGCCTGTATCAGGTGAATGGGGGCTGCCAAGCTGGCTTTACACACCATCGCAGAAGTAGGAAGCTCCAGCCAAAGAGGTTTGCCCCTAGAATGCCCATGCAGTTCTAGGACACCCCTTTTTCCCTTCGCTTTTGATGTGTGCCTGTTAGCATGGCCACTCTGAGGCTGCAAAGATGCCATTTACCACGAGAGGACACCATCCTACCTCCAACTTCCTCGGCGCACAACGGCTGGGTAAAAATATCCATAATAATATTACAGGGACCAACTGGAACACACACGTAGGAGAGGAGAGCAAGAAGGAAACAATATGTTTATCATCCTGCTATATCCAGTGAGAATGCTGCCCTGCCATTTATTTATGCAGCAAGTACCCCTTTAAATATACAAATCACAGGAACATTAGGCTGTAATAGGCAGACCAGGGATTAGTCTGAATATACTTCATTTGCTGATTTGTGAGTGCCTGCATGTGAGAGGGTATGTATGTGTGCGCGCGTGTGTGTGTGTTGGTTGACTTTAAAATGGAATAAACCACATTTAGCAGCTAGGTAGCTATGGAAACATAACCAAAATTGTTCTACCACCTTTCTGCTGCACTGCTTTCTGCAGCCCTGCAAATACTGTCAAGGGAGGACTGAGTATTGTTTCTTATAAATAATAGAATGTAAAGAGCTACAGAAAGAATCACTAAATTAGGATCTCGATGTGGGGATAGATCGGGAAAAAAATGCCCAGTAGCTGTAATATAAGTTTACGATAACTTAATTTTATTCTTTTGTCTATATTTTTGCAATTTAAGAAAGATGCAGGCTGAGGATATATACGTATTTTGGTGCATGTATTTGTGGGGAGGTAAGTATGTGTGTATACCAGTATAAATATATCTGCACAAACACACTCCAAACAGCGTATGCACCAACACAAATATATCAACAGCATTTTGGTGTTTCAAAAGCAAAGGACTTTGCCTGCTACCCAGGCTTTTCTGCACGCTGCAGCTACAAGCAGAAGCAATTCCAGCTCTGCAGCTCCACTCTGCCCCAGCCAGGCTCCCCAGTTCCTCTCCTGACCTATGGATTTGCCAGTAATCCGGCCCATGGCCCTCCCAAAACACTGCCAATCTTGTTGAAGTACTTAGAGGGTGAGAAGACTGGTTATATAACACAGCTGATTTTAAAAAGCCTTTAAAACTAGGAATTAAATTCTGGCCCACTGGACTCAACCAGAAAATGCTCAGTTGTTTTCACTGGGGCCAGGATTTAACCCTCGGTTGTATGGATATTTTCCAGGGCTGAGCTGTCAGGGTGAGTCCATTTAAGTCTTTTAGGTCTGTAGTTTGTCACCCAGTGCAGCCCAGATGACAGTATGATGCACAAATGGCACCTTCCTGCTACTTGGCTTGCAACCCTCTCAAGCAGGAGGGGTTGACTGGGAATGGCCAGGACAAGGGCTGGGGACAACGTGGGGCTTGCTGTCCTAGAGGCAAATGGCAGCAGGCATCTAGTCGGGTGTACCACTTCTTACTGGTGTCCCCACATTGATCTATTTTCTGGGTGCTGGCCCTGAACTGCATGCCCAACTGCCAAATACAGAGAGTCAAGGTTGGGGTCTCTATACAGCATCAGCCCTGGCCAGAGCAGAGGTCCATCCAGCTTCATGTCCACCTCCTCCAAGCCACCCATGACTTTCCTCTCATTTGCCCCTTCAGTTCTGTCCTCTTCAGATCAAGATCTCCTGGTTGCTTGAGGTCCTGCTGCTATGACAGGTACTCTACAGCTTCCTTTCACATCTTTCCTTGCGCCTGACCCCCTGAGACACAGACACCAGAACTACACACAGTGTCTGAGCACCACAGGGTGTACCGTGGTTGTATCCAGTCACTTAATGACAGGGTCTGTTTTATCCTCCATTTCTTCCTCTGTAACTCCTCACATTGCCCTTGCCTTTGTGATCACTGCTGACATTTCCAGAAATGGCCTTCAATGCCTCTACAATCTCCTTCCAGAGAGGTAATAGCTCATTTAGACGGTGCTGCTGTATAGGTGTAGCTACTGTTGTTTTTTCTCCAAGCGCAGCTGCTGACAATGGATCTCCTCTGCCATGTCATCACATAGCCATCAGACTACTGCAATCCTTCTGCACTTCTTCGCAGTCAGCTTTTGTTAGCACTGTCCTGAATAATGCTGCATCCTTGCAAATTTTGTTTTCTGTCTGCTCCCCTTTCCAGATCATTTGTGGATAGGACAGCACAAGCCCTACCACTGATCCCTGGAGGACTTCACATGTAATCCCTGCCCACAGTGCAAAGGGATTGCTTTTTCTCAGACACTGCTGGATAAGGCTGTTGGTTCACAACAGTGAACCATAGTGCCTATCCCATGGCAACTATGTTTTTGAAAGCCTTTTTGGAGGATTTGGAAAAGCAGCTCAGTGCCCAAAATTTACTGAGGTTATGCAAATACTGCTTTATGCCAGGACCATGAGCAATCAACCCTCTCCTTTTCATCTTGGTGCACATGCACACTTGCTTTCTGTCCCCCTTCCCCCTTCAAGCCCAGCAAAGGCACACCTTACCCTGCTGTCACATTTCAGACCTTGTCCATTGGATAAAGCTCCCTAATGAACAGCTCCTCACCCACCAGGCTGGTCTCCAGCAGCACTTGGATTTCATATGCCACTGCAGCATGAGAGGGGGGCAGAAGCTTCTGCTACATCTGAACTACTGACCCTCCTAAGTGATCCACCAGACACCCACTGGATGGGAACCTTTATCAGGACTGAGGCTTGAGCTAGAAGGTAACTTGCTTTGGGCTTGCCCAGGACTCAAAGAGCTTAGTAAGGTCCAGGAAGCCCACCACCCCTCAGTAGGGCTGCTGTGCTTGCAGTCAGAGTTCTCCAAGGGAGCCCAAGGAGGTGGATACTGAAGGACACATTTACTGTGTTTTAGGGTCTGAAGCAAGATTTGCCTCTGCAGGCATTAGCCTGTCTACCTGTCAGATGTCCCAAAAATTCATATAAAGTCCCACTAAAATCTGTGGAGAGAGCTCAGCCCCTCTGAAGGCTCTCCTTAGACAGGATGATTGATCCTAGGAAGTCCTGCCTTTCTCCACTGACCCCAGAAGAAGCCAGGCCAACCAGCTCAGCACAGGAGCCAAGCTGAAGAGGTGATGTCAGGAGAGAAGCCCACAGACCATAGAAATTGCAAAAATCCCCCAACCCTAAGGAGCCACTTTCACAGTTCAGAACTAGATGTCAACCTGCACTGGTGGATGCCTGAACATATTTCTGCACACAGCTATCATCACACGGGTTCTGGGCCTGAGCCAGCTTAGGCTGCTACAAGGACAGAAAAGCTGCCAGAGATTGTCCATCCTCCAGACCCATGCAAAACGCTGGAGAACATGGCTCCCACCAGGGCCTCTTAGCAGAGATGCCTTCTGCCAGGGAGGAAGGAGAACGGGTGATGAAGTAAATACTGTTGGCAAGCTTCGCAGAGTTAGTGCTGCTGATTAGCAACAACAGAGGGCTTCAGAGACAGCTGTGCTGCTCCATCACCTCTGCCATTAGCAAGCCAGCCTTATGAGACAGCCCAACAAGGGATGAGGCCCTGCCCTTCTTCAGATATTGGATTTGCCAGGCACAGAAGCAGCAATGCCAACTTCTTCATCCTGCCTGATGGAGGGAGCACTGCCCAGTCACATCACAACCCCGTACCATCATTCTGGATTCAGAGGTTGGGAGCAGGTCCCTCTCCAGCTAAATGTGTTGTTGCTTTAACAATCGGAAGGGTGGAAAAACAAAACCCTTTACTGTCTATTGTTAAAGTTTACTGTCTAATGTTTTAATAAACAGTCAAGTTCTTCCTCCAATCATTAAATCAGCAGTAAAGCAGAATGGACACTGGTTTATGAGATTCTATCTGCATCACTAACATACAAGTGTGAGGTCTTGGCAGCTGCAAACAGCTACTCCCAGTTGCATGGCTTCCTGCCCACATTGAGAGCTGGATCTGCTGCTGGCTTGGAAGAGGTACAGCTGATCCCACTTCATGGGAGTCAGGCCTCTCAAGGGCACTCCTCACCCAATCCTCCACTGAACTCCACATCAGTGGAAAGAAGATAGTGGAGATATAATGTTCTGCCCCCAAGAAGGATTAGGAAATCCTCCCGGACATGGCAAATGGGACACATCTTCTCAGAATGCTTTAGGACAGGCAAGATGAGCAGTGCTGTTTACTCCTAAGCCTTTGGCAATTGAATGGAAGCATTTAAATGGCAGCAGTTGACCATGTTCAGTGGTCAGAGGAACACTTTACAGTTAGCCCATAGCTCCTGTTGTACCCACAGCATCACAGAGGCCAGGGGTCTTAAATGATTGGGGTGATTTACTGGATGGGAACTAAACCAGCTACAGACATGGGCTTAAAAATAGAGTAATTAAAACCACAAGTTTTGGGGTGAGAGGGATGGAGCATGTTATCACATAGCTGGGTGCAACCCCACAGTCACCCTGCAGCAGCAGATTTTGGCTCTGTGCTCTGCAGCACCAAAGCTGGGACACTGCTTGGTGGGCTTGAGTGCCGCACAATTAGACAATATCTAAAGAAATTTAAACCCTTTATCTCTGGGGTGATTCATGTTTGCTTGAAAGCATTAACACCATTTAATCTTTGTTCTTCCAGGAACCCCCAGCCTCCAGCTCAGCAGCTATCGGCTGTGTGGACCTGAGCGTGAGCAGACATGGTGGTCTGTTGCATTCACTTCATGTAGGACTAAATTCTAAACACCTTCCAAAAAGCTTAACTGCCACTTTTGCTCCAAAAGTAATAATGATCATCCTACCGCCCATCCCCAAAGTAATTTTTAATAGCTCACAGTTGTTGTATCAACTTTGATTACTAGCAGTGAGGTTTTATCTCCTCAGGGGTGGCTCTGTGGGCAATAGATACCAGGTTTCCTGCTTACCCCCATTTGTGGGCTGTTCCAACCATTTGTCCAGTCGTCAAATTATTAACACATTATCCCTGGGCAATGGCTTGTAATCTTCTCTTTTTATTACTCAATAAACAGTTTGGAAGCCAGCTCCCCAGAGTGACAATAGAAACTAACTTACTACTTACACATACATAACCAGTGCCACAAAGAGAGATGGTGCAAGAACACTGAAAAGCTACCAAAAAAAGAAAGGAGAGGAGAATATTTTTTAAGATTTTTTTTTTTTTTTAATGAAAGGAAAATGCAGTACAGGACATTTGCAGGGGAATGGGGGAAAAGAGTCAAAACCTTGAAAGGTCCTGCAGGAGATGGTTGCTGGATTAAATTCCCTTGATAACAGTTCCAGCAGCACATGCCCTGGTTTTCCATACCTCAGACCCAAATGCCAATACTCCCAAGTGAACATGTCTAGATGCCTGGAGAGCCTTGGGAAAGAAAAATACAGCAGTTAGCTGACACAGTATAACTATAGTCATTCCAACTATATTATAGCTATATATTTCCAACTGTAGCTAGGAGAAGGGGCTTTGATGGAGGAAGGAGATGAAAAAGAAATGCAGTTTATGAAGAGTGAAAACTAGTCCTAAATCTAAGCCTAATTGAATTATAAATAGCCTGGGTGCTTTCTTCCCATTCACAAGCTTGTTAAACTTCCAAATACATGTGTATATATAATCTTACATTTTCTAAACATTTCTATTCAACTTTCTGTTTCAATGTGACATTTTCTATTTCAAAGCTGACCTATTTTGAGGAGTAAGAAAATTAGCTGAATTCCCCCAAATCAAAATGCTTCACTCTGGGTTGAATAAAATATTGGGAGGGGTTTTTTTTTTCCTTTCTCCAAAGAAGTATACTCCTCACTGGGAGCTACCAGAACAGATTTTATTTATTCTTTTGAAGTCCAGTTCAGCCAGGGAACAGAAAAAAAACCCCAACAGTCTACACAATTTGCACAGCAATGATTTCCAGCCTACTTTCACATTTCAAATTAAGCTATCTAATCTATCCCATGGATTTGGGATATAGGAATTTGAAGTGTAACTGGGGATTGATAAATTGAGGAAGCGGTTTTGTCTATAACAACGAGTTCTTGGGGCAGTATCTCCTGCAAAAGAACTGACCATAGTCTACTCTGTCCTATTGGACACAGATTTCTCTTTATACCCATTGCTGCAGTTTGTTGGCAGCTTTGGAAAAAAAGGTGAGTGGAGATTTTATATTGAACGCCAGTCTGGCAGGCCAATCTCTGGATGAATTCACTCACAGCCAAATGACAGCTTTTAGGAGTCATTATAAAAGTTTTGAACACTTCCCTTGCAGTATTTGATTAAAGAGATTTTTAATTGATGCAAGATACATTACAATACAGCTGCCATTGGTGTGAGATGAAGCAAAAATCTCACAACAGTCCTGAAAGCCAAAGATATATATTGGAGCATCCGTGCAAGACTGCATGTTTCAGTTTGTTGTTCTTGGAGATATTCGTGAATAAGGATGACTTACTTTTTGCAAACAGAGGCAATGCTCTTGATACCTGAGAGATGGTCCTCAATGGAGTTGGGAAAGGCTGTCTCACTGGAAGGTCTGGGCAAGGTGACACAGCAGGAGGTTTTCTTTCTGATGCTGTTCTTTTTCTTTTTTGGAGCTACCCCAATGCCATTCTCCTACTCTGCAACAATGTTGGGCTGGAGGGGGAAAAAAAAAAAAATCCATTTGGATTATTATTTGCACATCTCAGAGCCTTTGCTCCAGGCTGCCTGGAGGCTGTTGGACAACTCTGCGCCATCACCATGTTTCCTTGACAATGCCTACAAGGTTTTCATTCTAAAGCTGGACTCTGAAGCACAGATCTCCTCTGCACACCAGCCCCTGCAAACCAGCCCTCATTTGAAGAGTCAGTCATCAGAATACATGATGGAGTGAGATCTGTGTAGCTTTTTGATAGCATAGCATGGAGCTCAACTTTCCAAAACTTTTCACAAAAGGTTGTGTTGGGACTGCTCAGTGCAATCAGTGCATGAGCTGTTAATGTGGAACTCATGATTGCTTGCAGCAATCATGGGGTCTGAAAACACAGCAGGATTCAAAAGAAGATCAGCCACTCACACAAGGTAACAAGGACATCTTAAAATGAGCAGCTATTGAATTGGGATTGGGAGCTAATTTATCCCAAGGGAAGGTTATTTGTTAACTGCCTCTTGAAGAGTTTCTGATAGAGCTGAAGGAAGGGTGACAATTCCCCTTCACAACAACCCCCAAGGATTATTCATCCTCCCCTGGAATGAAAACTAAAGTTTCTTGAAGGAGGTGGACAGGGACTACAGACAGCAGCACAGATGCTTCAGGTTGAAATGCCTGTTGCCTGAGCAAGACAGAGGTTCTCCAGCCCCAGAGACCAGTGTTGACACCTTCCTATTTGGGATGCCCCAGGGTATTTCCCTGAGCTTGCTGCCACTCCAGATGGGCACCAGCCCCTCAAGGATACTACGCCATATCTCAGATATGACTGAGTACCTGTCACTGGTACCAACCACCATAGTTAGGTGCCTGCATTCCTACTCCAAAATGTCTTCAGTCAAATAGCCGGCATTTGAGAACTAGAAAAGCCTCTTATTCAGGCAAAGATGCTTCTTCTTGACTCCACCCCCTTGTTTAACTAGGCAGCCATATCACTGATGACTTGCTAGACCCTTGGTTGGCCAGTTCCAAAACCAGAAACATCACAAATACATCAGTCCTTATTTCTTTCCCTTAAATTTCTTGCAATATTTCCCAATCCTTCTCTTAACTTCTCTGTGAGAATACCTGCCTGAGATACAGCTAGGCCCTGCTCATCTTCAGGCACTTCAACGGACTCAGTATGTTTCTACATGGAGACCATAGAATCATAGAATAGTTTGGATTGGAGGGGACCTTTAAAGGTCACCTAGTCCAAGCCCCCCCTGCAGTGAACAGGGACATCTTCAATGAGATCAGGTTGCTCAAAACCCCGTCCAACCAGACCTTGAATGTTTCCAGGGATGGGACATCTACCACCTCTCTGGGCAACCTGTTCCAGTGTTTCACCATCCTCATTGTAAAAGATTTCTCCCTTAAATCTAGTCTATATCTACCCTCTTTTAGTTTAAAACAATTACCCCTTGTCCTATTGCAACAGGCCCTGCTAAAAAGTTTGTCCCCGTCTGTCTTATAAGCCCGCTTTAAATACTGAAAGGCTGCAATAAGGCCTCCCCGGAGCCTTCTCTTCTCCAGGCTGAATAACCCCAACTCTCTCAGTGTCTCTTCGTAGGAGAGGTGTTCCATCCCTCTGATCATTTTCATGGCCCTCCTCTGGACCTGCTTCAACAGTTCCATGTCCTTCCTGTGCTGAGGGCTCCAGAGCTGGACGCAGTACTCCAGGTGGGGTCTCATCAGAGCGGAGTAGAGTGGCAGAATCACTTCCCTCGACCTGCTGGCCACCATTTCACTCTCTTGTGGAGAAAAGTCTCCTTTAAGTTGTTGGAAGGCCAGAGGACATGGTAGAGTTGGTCAAATGGGGTAAGTCCCCTAAAAGATCAAGGACATGAGGTTGAGATGGAGAGGTCCAATGTAAACAGCCAGTTCTGGGTGGCTGCAAAAAGTCAAAAGTCTGTGATTGAGAAGCAGAGTTATTTTCTCCTAGAAAGTCTGACGGGTCATGATCCTCACCCAAACTACCAGCCCATTCAGACCCAGGCAGAGCTGAGCATCCATTTTAATCAGTCCCCAAATGCCCTGTGGGATGGAGACTGTTTAACCCCTTAAAACCTCAGGTGAGTGTACCACAGCCCTGCAGAAGGTAGGATGCCCTACATGGGCAGCATATCCTGGCATCGCTGCAAGAGGCATCCAGCCCTGGGCCTCCACTCCAGAGACAACGACCAACTCTGAGCGTGAGCAAAGACAAAAACGAGGCTCAGACAGAGCAGTAAAATAAATCAGTGACAGAGTCTCAAAAAGAGACAAATGAAGTTGAAATTTGTCCTTGTTTATTTTAATGTTTGGAATGTTTTCTAGGTGATTTATGCCCCCGCTTCAATGTATTTCTCTCTGTCTCTCTCTCCCCCCCTCATCCCCTTCCCCCCCCGCTTTTTTTAAAACAGGGAAAAAAAATATTTGGGAGTTAATTGGATTTCCAGGCTTCGCAGCCAGATACTGTAATTGATCTCTGAAGGGATGGATTTGTCGGTTAGCTGGGCATGAATTTGACAGCAGGAGAGGGAAGGGAAGAGAAAATTCCCCTTGCACACAGAGCAGAAGTGGGTCACAAGGGGGTCATACTGGCAGAGCCAGCAACCCAGGGCAAAGTCCCCCCTTTTTCCTGACCTTGTCCCAGATTTCCAGGTTAAATAACGCTTGTTACTTTGGGCCCCTTCAAGTAGGATGGCCAGGAGATCTGAGCTGACCAGGGCAATCCCCTTGTTTAGAGCTACATCTCAGAGGAAATTTTTTGGCTTCTATTTTGCCCCAACTTTTTGAAGGTACACATGGAAAAATGCCTGTTTGCCTGACATCCATGACATGGGATACTCCTTGCCTTCGCATTCCCTCCCCTCCTTTGTCCTGCCTTGAAAGTCTGTTATCTCCAAAGCATGGATGCCTCAAGCAAGGCCCCCTGTAACTGCAGCTCCTGCCACCCCACACATCCCCCCAGTCAGCATTGCTCCTCACCCTAGCCCAACCTTCACCCCCAAACTCACGTCGCTCACCCCTACTCTCCCCAAAATGCATGTGCCACCATAAATCTCCTTCAGTTTCTTGTCGCAGCAGACCAGTTCACACTATGAGGTGAAGAACAGGCATTGAGCTGGGGTGTACAAGGATGCACCCAACTGCCCATACCCACATGTCCCATTTTGCCCAACCAGTTTCTAAGAGTCCCCAGTGAGCCAAGCTCATACTATTGGGCAGGGGGCTGGTCAGCAGCATGACAAACCTTGGCTATGCAACAGAGGTTTCTCCTCTGTTGTATGTAGCAAAGAAATTTATATTCTGTTCTCAGCTTAGCTGCTGCAAGAGGCCTGATCCTGATGCTCTGGACAGAGCTATACTGGTGGATGCTGTGCCTGAAGGTACCTCACTAAAACCCGTCATGGTCCCCTGCTCTCTGCTGCCCATCTCTGCAGCAGATGGCAAGCAGCCATTCCTGACAGACTGCAATGCACTCTGGCAATGCCCATGGGGAATCCAGACTCCCACAGATCTCTGCAGGTAAGCCCATGTGGGAATTTGGTGCAAAATGAGCACAGGAGCAAATTTCCAAGAGTCCTCCCTGTGGTTTAGCGTTATCCACCTCTAGAGTGGACGAGAAAGACATTTCTGGGAGTGTGCCGACACAGTTACAGCAGCCCAGTGCAGTAGGGCGAGCACTGGTTTTCCAGCCAGAGCATCCTTCTCCCACCACAGAGGTGAACCCACCCCTCCACCCCTGAGCACTCAAGCTCCAAGCTACCAAAAGACCTTGGTTATCTGGGAGAGTGCCACATACCAGGGGAAAAGTTCTCTGCAAAATTCATCTCTTCAGCACAATACTCTTCTTGGCTCATTTCAAGTTTTGCTGCACATTTTTCCAAAATACCAGTCTGGCGGTCCAGTGGTAGACCTCTCAAGGAACCAGGAAAAATCAACAGCCTTTCTGAGACAGATCCCCCTTTCCCCTTGCAGGTAACCCGAAGTAAAGTATCACATTCCCATGCATCTGCCAACCTGCCCAGGAGATGAGGCATTGCAGTCCTTTTATCAGTTACAGGCCTGTCTGAAAAGTCAAGCACAACCTGACCCTGCACCAGTTATGCTGTGCTGATGTTTTGCTCATCAGAAGCAACCCTATAATAATTGACCCAGCATTTCTGTGCTGCTGACACCACCCTGGCACAGCCCTGCAGAAGGAAACACGGGGTTTGCACAATGCATAATTAAACTCTGGAGCTAACTTCCACAGGAAGCTGTCATGGCCAAGAATTTGTGACATTTCAGAGAGGAAGCAGGCATGTACATGGATAACAAGAATAGCCGGAGTTACAACAGCTAAATACCAACATCTCTGCTGAAAGTGTTATTAATATTGCAGGCAACCTCCAGCTATTGGAGATGATGAGCAGATCTAACACGGGGCAAATTTGCCTTCTGTTGCACCTCCCTTTGCAATATCCGCTCCTGGCCACCCCTCAGAGAGGATAGGGAGTTATGTGGATCCCATCCAAGTCTTGCAATTCCCCTCTTCTATTTTTTTTTCTAAAGCCTGTATCAAAAATATTATGCAGTCTTATTTTGCCATTGTTTGCACTGGATATAAAACTCTGTGTAATGGGAGATTTCTGGAATTGCAAAGCAAGTTTATAG
Source organism: Pelecanus crispus (assembly GCF_030463565.1). Classification (NCBI taxonomy): domain Eukaryota; kingdom Metazoa; phylum Chordata; class Aves; order Pelecaniformes; family Pelecanidae; genus Pelecanus; species Pelecanus crispus. Next base: position 29,293,344 of record NC_134651.1, on the reverse strand, counting down.
GCAGAAACACTGCTCTGTGCAGGTGTAAGATATCACTCACTCCTGAGCATTACAGCTACTACAGACTGTGACAAGGAAGCAGCTCACAAATGGTCAGACAAAGGAAAACATCTGTTACGAACTAGCAGGTACACAGATCATCTGCAAATTGCACAGCTTGTGCCTGATTTTCCCTTGCTTTGTTTAGCAACTTGCAGTGCTGCGATGCGGGAGGCAGCTGCTCACAGAAGGGACCTCCACAGTGCAGAGCTGGAGATGATGGAGGCAAGGCAGATCAAGGCACAGCATCCCTCTGACCCTGCAGAAGATGTAGGTTGTGCCACAGTTATTATTTAACTCGGGACCACTCCAGAAAGCCAGGTTATACTTTACAGCAGGTATAATGCCCCTTCCTCTGCAGAGCCAGCTCTCTCCTGCCCCAGAGGTACCTGGTTTTTCCCTTGCAACAGGCTCCTCAGGCTGGCAGCACACAGAGTTGCCGTTTGCCTCCACCTCTCACACAAAAGATTTCCTGATCTTGGCTAGACCTTTACGTCTGCTTTGCATTATGGGGTTTAGATCAGGAAACAGAAGGATTCTGTTTCCATCAGACAGGATCTCTGGTTGATCTCCAGCCAGCCTCGGGACTCAATCACAGTTCCCAACACTTCATGCTATGGCTGGAAAGGAGGATCCTCCTGTGCCTCTCCTGATCACCCACTCCCTGCATTCCCACCTGTGTAAAAGGATTCAAACATCTCAGACACAGACCACAGTGCTGGCTGTGTCCAAAATCTCTCTACCTGCTCAGGATCCAGGCCTCTGGAGTCCTTCTCAGGCTTGCACAAGCTCTTCTCCCATCCATCAGGAAGTCAAGGGTACAATTTTGCCTCGTTTTTTCTTTCTTTTTAAAAATGATTTAACAATATTTATATGCTCTTTACTCCTTGAGCAACCAAAGGGGGAAGGAGGAGGGGACCCATCCCTTGCCCTGCACTGCCATCACCTGTGTTGAGCTCCTGCTCTCCTCATCTCTCCATCAGACACATCAATGCCTTTGGCATGTGATTTATCATGTCAAGAGGAGTTCACCACTTCTGGCACTGAGCAACAAGACTTATTAAGTCCTGGACACACACCTTAGCAATCGATGGGAATTTCAACTGTGAGTTCTTTGAGAAAGGGATCAAACATTTTAAAATCCCATTCCTCAAACACAGTGGTCTTGCATGTTGCAGGAGCCCCACGTAAACACTGGGGCTTCATAAACATCTGCATGTGCTGTGCTGGGGGAGCAAGGCTTACTGTACAGAGTCTGGTGAGACCACATGTGAAGTGCTGTGCAATCCTTGTCACCCAAAATTGGGGTCAAGGATGGTGAGCTCAGACTGGAACTGGCTCACAGGAAAGCTGTCCAGACCATCAGAGCAAAGGTGGCTTTTTTACAAGAGTCAGTTGCTAGGAGAGCCTGACTTGTTAGTCTAAGAAAATGAAGGTGGAGAGCTGATAAAATTGTTCCCTCTTCATGTATCAGAACATTTAACATGAAGGAAAAAAAAGTGCTATTTAAGGTGAAAAGACAACATCAACAAAAGATCATAAACCACCCATGAATAAATTTAGGTGAGAAACTAGAATGAGGCTTCTCACTGTCCAAACAATTAGGGGAAAAGCCAATGCAATATGAAGGGTTTTTTTCAGCCTAGGAGAGGGAAGGGATTCTTCATTGGCTGCAGTAGCAGAGAGCAGGACTTGATGGCTTGGAGGTCCTGCCCCAACCCTGTTTCTGTTAAAGCAGCGTTACTACAGCCATGCAGACTAAGGATGCCAGAGAGGCAAGGTGTGTTGGGAGAGACAACACATTTGTGCACAGTCAACTGATTTAATTGGAAAAAAAAACATGACAAGTTTGAGGTTTGTGTCTGGCATAGAGCAGTGAAAACCAAGGGAAATAGAAATCAAAAGACTACGATAATGCACAGAAGCCAGCTGACCAGCCACCGAGCACCAGGGGAAGAGAGGGCAAAGCAAGAGCAGAAGCTCTCTGCTGATGAACCAGCTCTAGCTGGCCCGTAGCAGCCCACGTGGAAATCGATATAGAAAATCATTAAACAATTACAACCTCCATCAGAAGATCATCCTTTGAAGACTTTCCCCAGAAACGTCCGTTCACAGCTTTCAGATAACCCCCTGCCTTATCTGAATAACTGCCAGGAGTAAACGCTTTGTAGATCAGCAACACTAAACAGGAGAGCAAAGCAAAATGAGTCAACACAACCCCACAAGCTCTGCCTCCATGCAAAGTCATGGATCCATACTGGGTCATGCCCATGGAGATGTCACTAGCCAAGCATCAACACTTGCAAGCCCCAGTGACCTCCAGGGAAGCAGGCTGTTTCCAGTGGAGAAAGGATTTTTTTCATAAAATAATCGCTCTGTGCCAGCTCAGTGGTTTGCCAGAGGAAACAATCCACCTAAAAAAATTACCCAGGCAAAAAAAGTAAGGTCTAATACACTGGCTGATTTAACACACAATATTATCACTCCCTACTGACAGAGGCTTCTCTTATTTTCAAGGTGCTTAGGCACCTGATTTTGGTTAGGCCTAAATACTTCTCAAAAATCTGGCCCTTCATGCAGAACCAAGAAAATCTTTGAAGACACAGCAACTCAACTGGCTTTGCTAAATCGGTCTCACTGTTATTTTATTCACTGTAAAAAAAGTTCCCAGGGATCACATTTCTACCAGAACTTGTTAACAATTTATAACTATCACCTTAATCATCAAAAACAAACAATAGGAAAGGAAAAAAAAAAATCATTAAATTAATCCCTGATCTGGAATCCCAGAAGAGAAAATGAGTTATTTTTCAAGACTGCAAGAATTAGGGGCCAACCTTCCAGATCATGTAAAAAACACAAAGAGCAAGCATATGCATACACTGCCAGACAGCATCTGAGGCTGCTGGAGGATGGGGGGCGGGGGTGCATTGCTTTGAAGCTCTTTGCTGTCATTCTCTACAGAGCCTGGCAACCACATTGTGATAAAGCGAGGGAACATTCAAGACAGGATGAGCCTTTTAAGCTTTCAGAGTTATTTCCAAAGGAGCATGGGCTGTGTTGAGCATTGCAGTTAGCATGCTGGAGCTGTACTGTGGTCAGTTCAGCCTGAGCAAGGACAGCCAAGCCCTGCAGAAACACCATGAGGACCTGAGCCACAACCTGCCACCCCTGGGCTTCTGGGGAAAAAACATCCCCGTTTCCTAGGGAGCTCTGACTGTTCTGCTTCATTGTAATCCCATTGAAATTAGCATCCCTCCCACCCATTCATGTTTCTGATAGCTGAGTGAGCTCCTGGTCCCTGACCAAACTCATAAATTAAGGCAGCAAGGCCTGTAGGAAACACGAGGAGCTTTTATTAGACCAACTGATAGAGATGGAAAAAAGAACACATCTTGGATGCAAACTCTGCTCCTGTCTCACGAGACTCCAAGCCCACACGCTTGTCAGGTTTGGGTTGGATTTTTTTGTTGGGTTTTACTCCCCATTTGAACTAACAAAGGTATTAACTATCCTGCAAAAGCCATAGTTCACCACAATTACAACCCCACAACCACTAAAAATAAATGCCTATGTCAAATGGAGAAAAAAAAGCACAGGAGCAGGAGGGAGAAGCATCTTCCACTGTGGTACAGGGGAAGGCAGCAGCAGGCCTGGCGATAAGATCCCAGCCTCAATCCCAGCCCAAGGGCTTGCCAACACCCAGCTCATGCCCTGCATGCCTATGAGTAATCAAAGGTGATAATGGGAACAGATGGACTAAGGTAGGACAGCTAGAGGGAGACAACATGATCCCCAGCTAACTGCTTGTATGCACGATGCTGAACCTAGATCATGTACGGTGAGGCTTGGAAAATTCAGGATTTTTTTCCACTTGGCTGAAAGAAGGATCCTTCTTCAAACAGAACAATGTGCACGTGGCTGAGCGGGCTGGTCCACCCAACAGAGGGCACTGATACACTGACCACGGCACCAACCTCTCCCCATCTTCCCCACCAGCGTCGCCTTCTCCTCCCCTCTGCACCAGTGATGACCTTCTCATTATCGAGATCTCCATCACAGTCCTGGCAGGGGTTGCCATGTCCCCACCCAACACAAATCAATGGGGTGTCACCTCCGTGGGGCGAGGACAGGAAGCCGGCATCCCAGTGCCGTGCCAAACCGACTTCCTCGCCGGTGCTGCTGCAATGCGAAGGGGTGGCCATCAGGAATGCTGGTGGAAAAACCTGGGGCAGGGGGGGAAATGGGGGCCTTCACTTTTTCAGGCTGTTAACTGTAATTAGCCTGGTTTCTGAGATGTAATTATCTCGCAATCTCAAAGCAAACACCCGGGAGGAAATTGCACAGTTAAAGACAGCATGGCATTAAAAATAAATTATGAGAGTCCTGCCCGCTATTGCTGCGGATCTGTCAGCATTTTCACTCTAAAAGCCCCAGCTTGGGGGAGCTGGAATCACCCAGCTGTGACTTTCCCTGCCAAACTGTCTGCCTAGACAGAGGATTGTGACACGTCTCTCTTACAATGCAGAATTACAAACAACCACCCCCCTCCCTGATCAGGAGGCATTCAGCTTTGTCACAGCCCAATTACAACATTGCTGCACTTTGGGGGTGGGGAGGTTGTTTTGTTTTGAGTTTTTTCCCAGAGGAATTAAATTCTGCAGGCTATTTAATACAGAGCACGAACAAAGCATGCTAGGTGTTTGGAAACAAGTCAGCTGCTAACAGATCACAATATTCCTTCCTCTTGCAGAAGGAGCTCCCAAGCCTCCGCTCTGTTGCCCTTTTTGTTGCTGCTTGAGTGGTTTCTGTAATTCAGACTGTGCTTTATCCCAAATTGCCATGTCAGGGACTCATCCCAGGAGGCGAATGAGCCCAGCCAGTTCAAGAGCTGGAGTCAATGGGAAACTGGATCTCCACAGACGCTCATGGCTCATCCTTTGCTTGGAGAATTCCTTTGCTTGGCTCCTGCCAACAGAGCTTTGCTCAGCCTCCAGCTCCATGGCCAGCCTGACTGAAGCATGGGTGCAGGAAGGAAGGGAGAACTGGCTGGAAATCAGGGCTGAGCTCATCACAGGGCTATGGAGCATGCAATGAGGCCACCAGGGAAGACCTGAAGCTTGCTCTTGGCTTACTTCTAATTTTGGAGCATCTTTTCCATCCACTGCTGTAAGACACCAGCTCAGACTCAGACTTACCCCTGCAGCCAGCAGACCTATGCTGGCTTAGCTCAGCAGAAGACCCCACCAGTGTCATCCCAAAGTGCCTTCCCTCATAGCACTCCTCTCCGGTAGCAAGTCCCTTCACGTGGGCAAAGCTTCAGATCACAAGAGGATGTGGGTGACCTTAATGGAGCACGTGCCCTAACCAAGACATACTGCATCACACAGAGAGGAACAGCCCCAGAGGGAAGCAGTATTTTTACGGCTTTAAAAGCTGTAAATGACACTCAAACACCTCCTCGACATCTGCAGAGAGACGGGACATGCCACCATCTCCAAATCATCATGTTCATTACACAAAACACCATTTCATTCATTCTGCCTTAGCTGAGGTGGATGAAGGACTCCCAGAAACATGCTGAGCCCTCAGTAAGATGTTCTCTCTACAAGAAATGATCCAAAAAAGACCACCGCTGTGCCTTTCATCAGAAATAGAGCTTCTTTACTCTGCAAATATTCATTCTGAAAATGGGCTTCTCCACAGCAGAGCCCTGCCCTGTGTTGTGGGTAATTAGTAGATGCTTCTGGAGAACAAGATACAACCTCCAGCAGCACCAAGCCCCACTTAGTTAAAACCCTAATACTTCTTATGGTATGAATCAATCCCACTGTCTCTCCTCTCCACATATCTAGTCACTCACAGGATGCAAAGAACAAGTGTGGAGAGCCCATTAAAAGCCACTCAACTGGAAAATAGTTTCTGGCCTAATTCTAGCACTAGGGTCTTAGTCAGGGGGAGAAAACTGACAGCAAGAGTGTGTCTGCAGGGAGGTGGAGGCAGAGCTGTTAACTACTTCACCAATCTAATGTATAGCACTCTCCAAGAGTAATTAATAATTAATATTCGTAGCCTGCTTAAATCTGTTGACTCTGGAAACCGCAGCCTCTCACTTAAAGGACTCTCAGCATGCTGAGACAAACTGAAGACATCCCCCACAGAGAGACTCAGCATAAACAAAAGCAACGGCAACTCCCAGATACTCGGCCTTAGTTTTAATCCCTGTTTCTCTTGCCCTCTTTATCTTGTTTAATTAAGCATAATTCCCTAGCAGTATCTCTGACTGGAGGTGGATGGAGAGTCCAGTATGATGGGACCTGGGTCTCTGGTCATTGCAATGCTACTACCAGTGCTTTAATGGGAGCAGTAAGGTCCAGGGTTGGCACAGGACACTGAAGTCATGCAGTCCAATCTCCTTCAAGGGGTCTGCTCAGGTGCCATGCAGGACAGCAGTGGAGGCTCTCTAGCACAGACAAATGCTGCCAACAAATGGTAGTCTTGTCTCCTTTCAAACACTTGGGATTATCAACCAAGATAGATTATCAGAATTATATATAGATTTATCCAATTCAGGAGTTGGGCTTATTGCATCAAAGATCAATGAGAGGTTTCTGAAGACCAAAATGCATCATTAGAGCATTGCAACTGATCTTGTAGAAGCCCCGAGCCTACCACAGCTCAAACAGTTGCCCTCTTTTGCAACGCCCAAATTGTTGAAGGGCTTTTTGAGAAGGCTGAGCTCTGCACACTTCCCTCAGCAATAGCTGACCATGTTAAGATGATGATAAACTGGCCACCAGCCCTCCCTTATTCTTCCAGAGTAGATATTCAAGCACAGCTCCCTGCTTGCTCTTCACTAGTGTCTAGACTCACTGTAAACCCTGCACCGCAGTGGGAGATCACAGATATACAAGGTAAATGCACAGAATTGGGAAGTTTAAAGTCAACACAGGCATCTAGTTTGGTTCACAGAGATGCAGCATTGCAAGCTGTCAGTGTAAACCTGCCTGCTCTCTGTGAGCACACTGCTCAAGACCCACTTCTCGAGTGGCCTCCAGGTACCAGTGAACTAAAATGGCCCAAAGACAATATGATAAAGTCAGGGCAATAGCAAGGTCTCTCAAGAAGACAAGGCTGCTCAAGCCCACATGAAAAGGCACATTTTTGGCCACAAAACTCCAGTTTGCTGCCTTCACTCCAACCAATTCTCCTTTCTGTGGTGCAACCTATAATCCACTTAGCCCTCATTCAAATCTGCAGATGTAATTCACAGTTTCCCTCTTTTCCCCACCATCCAGCATTGTCACCATCTTAATCTGAGTTTCAGCCACGAAAAGATTCCTGATGTCCAGGCACCATGCTCATGGTATCTGTGGGGTTGGGGTCATATGAGTTAATAGTGTAGTGCTGTGTATCAACAGCATGATAATGAAACCAAGTTATGAGGCTTGGTAACCCACTTCAGGTTGCACACATTGAAAGGTGGAGAGGTGGAACAGGACAGGACAGGTTTTCTTGATGGGAACCACAAGTCCCAAGGAACAAAATCTCCTATAAATGTCACAAACCAGAAGAATTTGAAGGTCTGGACCAAGAATTAGGCACCTTTGTGAATCTGGCCTATGGGATCACCCAAACTCTCCTAATTTTGTCTCTGTAGCATCATTTCAGGGGACAAGCTGACTTCCACGGAAATTACAGATCACCTTTTCTTTTGACTTTACTCAAGACTTGAAGAAGATTCTTAATAACTTCTAAATATCACACATTGGGGTAATTAAATATACATACAGATGACTTGTTTTGTAGCAGATTTGGGTCATTCATTATATGTGAATATTACTTTGCTATGTTCCAAGTTTGGTGGAACACAAAAAGTTCCTTTTTCATTATAAGGAACATTATCTGTGTTACGAGTTATATTTTATCACAGTTATGCTTTAATCTGGTGATAGTTTTCTAAGATACAGGAAATAGTTTAATTCAGTAAGTCACATTTATACCTTATTTCCCACATAAACTCTAAATTCTGTTTAGTTTAATCAGTATTCAACAAAGAAATTTGTTTTTCTTTCCAAAGGGTAATGGAAAAAGGCCTGCTTGCTAGCATTCAGATGTAAGCACAGCTAAAAATACCTAATATCAGGAAACAATTATACATCTTCCCTTGAATTAATAATTTGTATTTAGAAAGGAGAAAAATATGCCCAGAATTTTTTTTTTTCCCTAGCTTCCAATGAAAACCAAGGACAGCCAATACCATTCTGTGGTTAAAAAGTACTGAGGACGCAGTTGTCCTGCAAAGGTGTAAGTAGGTTTTAAACACTGAGAAACCCAGCCTTGTGAGAATGAATCATGGGAGACTGTGGCAATTTTTGCACTGTGGTGCAAAAGAGTGATATTTTGGGGGAAAAACTCCAAACCAGCCTTGCTTGTTATTTGCCTCTCTGCGTTTGTGCATACTGTCTTTACACTCCAAGCCAACAAGACCTTCCCTCTAGAGTCTAATAGTGAGATAGATACTTAACAGTTTTGGTTCCCCCAAGATTTCAAAAAGTGAAGGAAAATTAAGAAATACTTTTTTAACTTCCTTTTAGTAAAATGAGAAAAACAATCATTTGGGTTTGAATGAAATCTATTACTCAAAAAAAATGTGTCATTTGGTCACCAAGTGTCTGTAAACATTTTTAGAGATTTCAAGAAAAATGTATGTGAGAGTTGAAATATGAAGTTCAACATTTTCATTAGGACATGAAACAGAAGGCTTCAAGGTAAAACAGGAATTTTGGGTTACAATTTCCCTTCTATACCCCTCCCCCATAATGGGGGAAATTGAAATGAATTTCCAAATGTTTCAGGGTTGCCAAGTTTTGGGAGGGAGGCCACAGAAAAAGATAATTTTATTGAAAAACATAACTACCCAAGCTGTCTTTTTTTGCTTGCTTATCAAGGGAGACCCAGTGGGTCCAGTACCTCTGCTGGGGCTTCCAGCTGCTGATGAGATGGGTGCCACTGTGCAGGGAGTGGGACTGCACACCACTGGACTCACCTTACAGCAACTGACTGCTGTCAGCCTAATTCAAGCCTTTTCCCCTTCATCTGCATATCTCCATCCTCAGAGCAAACCCATCTTTTCATGTCCAAGCAAGATGGACTTAAAGGAGGGGGGGGGGGGCGGTATCAGACTGTACTGCCAGGAACAGACCTAAGACACACCTAACACAGAAGCAGCATGGGGAAATGGCTGCTTTTTCTCTAATTTCTACTGATATTGCCATTAGCAGCTTCCGTTGCCAATCTTAACACCCACCAGTACTCCCTCAAACCAATTCTTCTCCATGTAATCTCTGTTCCCCCTTCACCCCCTTAGGTTCAACCCTATTGAGAACAACAATATCCCCCTGTAAGAAAGACGGAGCAAGCAAGGTTGGAGAGCACAAGCCTCCTCCTGAAAACAGTCCCACAGCCGGCAACTCTGGACAACAACATCCATTTTGCTAATGACTGGAATAATGATGGCGTTCTTGTTAGTAACTGTGGAGATAACAAGGCAAACACTAGTTGTAATTATTGTAAAATGTGCAGAAGGCAATTTAGAATAATGTATGTTTCGAATGCAGAGAGCACACACACACACACAAAAGAGCCCATCGTTAGCTGGATCTCTCTGCCTGTGGCATACAAGGGCCCTCCTGATTGCATTGTCTGGAGCAACATGTCATGTAGTGGTGCTCGAATTTAACAATGCCAGATCCCCTCCACTCTGCTGGGGTAAGTTGTACCTGCTGGGTCCTCTGCTTGCAAGGGCGCCTGCTGGCATTCCAGCCCCCCCCAAAAAAAAACCCCAAAAAACCCACTGACCCACACCCTGGGGAGGGGAGGAAGAAGCTAGTGCTCATGGGAAGGACAACCCCAGAGCTGGGGTGCTCCAATGTTTCTATGGGGTTTTGCTGGCAGTGGTCTTCCCATGCCTGCAGCCGCCCCATGCAGGTACCATCCCAATACCCCAGCAGGATGCACACAGTCTGCCTGGCCATGCAGCAAGCTCCATGTTCAACAAGCCTGCTATTGAATGGGGACATCTCTTCATGGTGGAAGAAGGCTGGTTCCCATGCAAGGGTTAATCTTCACTCTTACATAAGGCAGCATTTGAGGTACAGTGTGAATCATGGGCAACAGCAGGAGATGAGAGGCCAAGAAAGAGACCAAAGGAAGGAGAAGAAGAAGAGTGGAGTAAGAAAAGGGGTCCAGAGGATGAGCGAAGGGGATGAGGAAAGCCAAGGAGAAGAAGAGGGCACCTGGGAAACTCTCATTTAAAAAGCTGAAAGATCCCTGCCAAAGCAAACAGTTGGACATGTAGGGCTCTGCATGTTTCTGGTTAATTTTGACCATCTGGCATTTATTGACATTGCCTTCCTTTGTGTTTTCTACGATGAAGTGGTTTTGTATTCCTGCTTTCTCTTCTTCCGTTCTCCTCTCTCTCAGGCTGACATGTAGCTTCACTCCTGCCTTTCATCTCACACATCCCTGCGACAACTGTTGAGCAAAGAACACAACTGTGGGCAATGAATCCCAGGAGGGTACCAGCGATGGGGAGCAAATGCCTGCATACAGACAGCCACGGCCCATGGGCTCTGTCCGCCCTGCTGCACCTTGTCTTACGTACTTTGCTTCCCTTGGCTCTCAATCTGGGAAAGCAACAGACTGAGAGGAAAGATGGGAAGAGATACCAGAGCAGAAGTTAAACGGGAGAACAGAAAAGCAGGGAGAAAAAACCTTTAGAAGGTGCAATTGCAAAGTGATGACAGGCTGGTGGAGGGGAATTAACAGAGAGGTGGGCTCTCTTCACATCCTCCTCTCCCTGAACTGCTGTGTGATTAGAAATAAGCCAAAAGAGCCATTTTGTAAGGAACTTTGGCATCAGCTGCTCTCCTGCAACAAGGGCGAGAGACTGAAATAATCAACATTTTCTGCAGAACAGAAATGCAAACACTCAAATTCACATCTTAACTGACAGTTTCAGTCAAAATACATCACCCTGATGTTCTTCAACTAGAAAAGATTCACAGACTTATTTCACGACATAGCGTGCAGTCCCAGACCAGATTATACATCCATGCTGCCATAGCTTATATTTCCTATAAGTCAGCAAGAAACCACTGAGGCTCACAAAGTGTTCCCAAGCCTATGGCAAGGAAGAGCTTTTGCAGTAGTTTTTCAGGAAGCCTGCCCCAGTGGGGAGGAAAAAAGAAAAAAAAAAAAAGTCAAGCAATGCAGCTGCAAGGGTGGGGAGATGTTTCCTTTGCCCTGTTCAGCCTCTGAGCTTTTCAGAGCTGGAACATTATTTGTTGCAAGAACTTGCCCAGCAAATGCCCCCCCTCCTGTTGCTCTGTATGCTGCTGCAATGCTCCTCATAGCCACGATACTTGGAGGTTCTTGTGCACTTTGAGGACTGCAGGCAGAAGCTCAGCCGCTCTGCTGGCACAAATTAGTGGAGCTGAAACTTTAGATCAGTGACAGAGAGAGTCTGCCTCCTGGGAGCAGTAAATTGTGATGCTGGTCCCTAAAGACCCTCCTTGCCATTAAGTGATTAATGAATTCATTAACACCTCTAAGAACACAGGAAATATGACACAGGCAGCCTGCCTAGGCTTTGCAAAGGTTTTTGTTGGGGGGGTGTGTGTCTCCCCGCCCCTGCTTTTTAGGAACAGCAGAGAATAGTGACTAATTAAGCTATATGGCCCATGGCAGCACTACTACACTTATCCAGCAGGGATGAACAGAGTGGTGAGATTCTCTGTCTCATGCTCTGACCAGCTTTTATTTGACCCCTAATGAGACACTAAAATAAGGGGTTTATTGCTATTATAAAACTTTCATTTGAAGGGGAAAAAAAAAAAAAAAAGACTTTTTACTGTAATGGCTTTAAATGACTTTCCCAGCATTCCTAGTCCAGGAGTGGAATGGTCCCAAGGTAACTGGAGGTAACAACTGGGGCAAGAGGAGAGGGAGTAATTGCACAATGGTCTCTTCAAGCCCTACAGAGAGCCTGAATTCTTGCCCTAAGGCCACGGTCACGTACTCAAGACCAATTCACTGACAGTATTATACACCTAATGTAACATAACCAACAGGCTAAACACTTGGGATAAAGTGTGAGCTGGGCTTGGTGTCTGATACCGGCACTAAATCAAGGCACGAGGTTACCTCCCACTGTACATCAGCAGGACACTCCTGGTGCTCCCATGGCTCCAGCCAAGAAGGTGACAAGAGGCAATCCTTCCCTGCCGCAGCGATGCGTGCACCTTGGATGGATATTCCACATCCAGCTTCCTGCTGAGCCCACAATCTAACCGCACCGATAGTGGCTGAAGATGCCCCAGCAACAGCCAGGCAGGGTTAGATGCCTCACTCAGGAAGGGATGCTCACATTACCCACTCTGAAGGGACAAATAGCTGCTCCTTGCATCTCATTTCCCTTCACTGGTTTTAGGCTTGCTTGTACCTATGTCACATATTTGCTGTATTGGCAGAGAAGATGGGATTCATCTCTACAGCCATCAATTACTGCAGACTTTCCTCTGCATAACCCAAGTGGGACAACAGTCCTTCACCCCAAAATGGCACAGCAGTGTTGAGGCTGCCTTGCACCTTGGGTTTCAGTGTCCTGTAAGACCTGCCTTGGAAGCATGAGCTTGGGCTGCATCATGGTTCACTTCCAGCACAGGCTGAGGCTGCTTGTGAAGAGCTACACCAGTCCAAGGGGACAAGAGGTGCTCTGTATGTAACACTTTTACCACCTGAAGATAAATGAAGGTGGCAAGGAGCCACCACGTATTCCTGCTGTGGGCAGGTATTGGGGCTTCAGGAAATTTGAAATTGTGGAGAATCAGGCCCAAAAGACAACTCACTTTCAAAGACAGATAGTAAAGTGGAGAGAGCTCAGAGAAAGCCACTACAAAGATTAAAGGGCAGGAGGTATTGATTTACGTAGGAAGATCAAAAGAGCTGTATTTGTATATAGTAGTTTATCTAAGTGATGACTAAGTGTTTAAAGGGAAGAGTTTGAAGGACATAAACCAAGAGAGGGACCATTAGGGTGAGTGCAGTGAAGAGAGCTTAATGGGAGCAGTAGAGTGAAAGAAAAGGCAGCTGCCTGCCTGCGGATGCTTTTTGGCAGGGAGATGTCAACAGCCCCATCAACACTGAGTCCCAAGCCACATTTGGCAAAACAGCTTCCCAAGGCATTTCAGGCCCTGTCCTTCACCTTGCTCACTGCAGATCCACCACCAACGTAGCCCTCACTGTGCCACAGCATCCAGGAGAATGCAGGAAGGTCCTTAAGAGGACTCAGGGTACCATCACAGCCCATGCAGCACCCTTCAGCTTGGTGATACCAAGGTACCTCAACTCTGAACCATGGGAGCCCTGTGACTGCTTTAAGTCACACAATACCCCAGACAGAACCAGAAACAAGGCAGCTATATATCTCAGATCCACTTCTGAGGACTCTACTGTCCTTCTCCATCTGCTCCAAGGCCTAAGTATCTTGTCACCAGTCTTTAAACTTATTTAAACATTATTGGAGCTATTGCTTCTTGTCTGGAAATAGTCTTTGCAAAGCATTAACCTGAGGATGGCACAAAACTTAATCCATCTGCATGGTCGAGTGAAATCCCAGCTTGCAGGGGACCTTGTGCTTGATTCTGCTTTCTAACACTGCCCTACCTTAACTGAGCTGCACAGGATTTGCAGGGCTAGGGCTGTGACCACAGCCAGAATACCCAAAGCTATGCTGTTCTTTGAGATAACTCAGGCACAGATGAGAAACAGTTAAAGTGATTTTTTTAATAAGTGACCTACTCTTAGCCTCCCTCTGTGGGCTCAAGTTGACAGATGTCTCCCTGGTGCTTCCAAGAAGAGCAACAGCCAGGAGCATTTCAGAGACTGGTACCTTGGAAAACCTCCATGGAGAAGAAGCCTGTGTGCATAGGACAAGCAAGAAACACGTCTTTTCCATCCTGGGGAGTCTGACAGTGAGCCCCGAGGCATGAGGGTGTGCAGGACTGGAGCTGGGGAGGACCTGGAGGCCAGATGTTTCATTAAGCAGCTGAATTTTTAAGTTACCTCACAGCGTCATATCTGCTCACTCTGCTAAAGGCTGCAGCTGTCCATTGTAGCAATGCATAACCAACCCTTGAGAGAAGGCATTTCCTACCCTGATGGAGAAGAGAAGGGAAAGATAAGCAAGACAAAGAGAATCTGATAAGAAAGCCTGATTGAATTGCTCTGCCATTGCCTGGGATATCCTGAAAATTTTATGGCCTCACTTCTTACTCTGAAAACATTGACAAAAAGCTTTTGCTCTGGGATTGGCAGAGACTTCCAGGCAGTTTAGATCAATGCCAATGCTCTGCTCTCTGTCCACATCATTCGGCATTTTATCCACCATTTGCTGGAGTGATACCCTTTGCTGGGAACATTTATAGACAGCAGAGAGAGAGGTCACATAATAAATAATGATGAGAACAGGGCAGGTTACAGAGTAGGCTAAATGAGATCAGATACAAGGGGCGGGATTCATGGCCTGTTATAGAGCCACTAAATACATTTTTGTCACCCTATCCTATCAGATGTCAGCAGAGTCTACCCCTCATCGAGGGCCCCTTGATCCATGTGGCCAAGCATGGATTCAAGAGGATAAACATTTGTACGTGGATGAAGTGGATGACATAACATGCAGGCTGTTCTGTTCAGCCATATGTGGTCCCTCAACCATAAGCTGCTCACCCCTGATCTACACTGCCTAGGTACATTACTGTGAAAAAATGCTTTCTGATGCAACCAAATGCAAGATAACACCTCTGGGAACAAGGAATGCAAATTACAGCTACTTACAATGCGAGAGATTACCTCAGAAAGCACCAACTGCAGCAACGACTAAAGATGCTTGCCATGGAGTAAGTGAATATTCATCAGAGCAGGGACAGGAACTGGGCTTTCCCTGGCCATTTGCATTTGCTCCGTTTTTTACCCACATTTGCATGACTCCATATGAAAAAAACCCAACCCCTCCAACATTTTAACTAGAGGCTCAGACAGCCCTTGTGCAGGGCATACCATAGCTCTGTGCTTACAGAGCTTCTCCAGGAGATGCAGGGATGTCTTAGATGGAAAAAACAACTGGCCCTTCTTCAGCAATGTCATGATCCACTCAGAGGGGGACATCAACACATCCCCTTCCAGGAGAGCTGTGGGGCTATGGGCAAGTGTGCCTGTTGGACCATGTAAGGTTAACGTAGGATGCTGTAGGTTTGGCCTCAGCACCACTTGCTCAACACTACAAAGGCATGCCTTAGGGATTGGCCAAGCAGGATTCAGGGGTGACAACAAAGATGCTGAAGATTCCAATATGTGCAACCATCTTGTGCAACCAACCTTCTCGCACTACCTGCTCTCCCACAGACTGTGCCCCAGCCCTTGGTGTCCATGCAGGGAGGGAGACACCAAACAGCATTCAAATGGAGGCCAGACACATGGCTGAGAGCTGGAAAAACTCATAACTCAGCTCAGCTTGTTCAGTTTATCAAAGAGTTGCTTAAGAGATCACAAGATGTCTAGACATCATAAACATGGAAATATCCTGGGTTGCAAGGGACTTCCCAGGCTTTGACAAAGACATGGCAAGATTCAATGCCTGGAAGTTCAGGTCAGATAAATCCCAAAATACAATACAATTTCCCAGCAGGGAGGGAAACTGAACACTGGAGGACCTTGCAAGGGTGTGGATCCTCCTTGTTTGACATCGTTAGCCTAGCAGTAGATAACTTTTGAACAGCTAGGCTCTAATCCAGCTCCTGGGAGAAATCCAGCTCAGAGGGAGCAGGGCTGGATGGTGCAGGGCATACCTCCATGCCCCTGCTCCCTTCCTTCTCCCCTCAGCCATGACAAGAACAGGAAATTCTGCATTATCTGCTACTCAGCCTTGGAGCTCTTCATTATGCTGGTAGCTGTAGTCCAATCTCATTCCCCAAGACCTCAGCTGGTTGCCTGCAAACGTAAGGAAGGAATTCATTTATTTATTTTCCTCCTCCAGGCTCATTTGGCCAGACAGATGTTGCTTGCTATTTCTTTTTTTTTTCCCCCACACCTACCTCTGAATCATCAGATATTAGTTGCAGCTGGAGACACCACACTGGAGGCACAGCCCAGGCTTTGCAGCTGTACCAAAAGTGGGGAGTGCACCTTTTTCTGCAGCGTGAGGCCATGACTTGCCCTTCGGGATCAGTTAGTGCCACCTCACCCGGACAATTACCTGGACAGCATCTGCTGTAACATGGAGGTTCAATAGACATGGAGGTTCAATGAAGTTTTGTTATGATGGTCGGCATCTTATGCAGAGTTCGTAACTCATACATCAGATGCTCTAGTCTCTCAAGTGATATCGCTATTCAGAGCCTTGCAGGACTGCCTAAATAAACATATGTAAGAGTTTAAATTCAATCTCTCCCCTGCCCTGTCCCCTGCAAAACTCTTTGATGACTAAGCCCATTAGGGGAGGAGCAAATCTCTTTGAAATGTCACAGCTGATCTCTGCTGACCTTATCAAAGTGCAGGATCAATACACTGACCCATTTGGAGTAGGGAACCTTAAGCAAAAGCCAAAGAGAAACAATTAAAGCAGAATTTCTAGAATGGGAGTCGGGGCGATAGAAATACCCCCTGTTAAGTCTCTAGAGAGTGAAAAACAAATGAGCCAAAAGTATCCATGATGCTTAGAATTATCATATACATAATTAGTATTTGATAAAGCAGGAAATAAAACATAACATCCATTCATCATGCTGACAGCTGTAAAACCATATTGCAAGGCTCTCAAGTGTTAGTGGTGTGTGTGTGTGCGCCTTCAGCATTGCAGGTACAAAACCATGCCACAAGCTCAGGGAGCTGAGTGCACCGTGGGCTCTGTGGGATGCTGGCAGCACATCCCAGGGACTGGTTCTGAGCATGCAAGGCATGATCATGTGCGCTTAACTGCCTGGATTCAAAGGATGGAGAAGCATCAGTAAAAGTCTTGGTAGCAGCTAAAAAGCTTCTAGCAAGTCTGTGACTTCAGACACACAGGGACCTTCAGGCATCCTAGAAAACTAAACTGGTTTTCCTGACATCTGGAACTTGACCAGCTCCACCATCTCATGACTACAGCAGTCCCTGTCATGGCCTGGAACCAGGCCAATTGTCACCATTTTGAACAACACCTCATCCCATTCTGGCAGAAGGCAAGGCCATTTCATATAAGCAGCCAGCAGACAGACAGCCTGCTTTGGAGGAGGAGTATGGGCAGGGGACAAGGAACAGTCCTGGGTACCCAAACAGATGCAGCCAAAGGGCTTATGGTCAGACATGATCCAACTTCTCAGCCCCTACAAACCATAAAGCAACACCTCCACCACCTAATGCCTGGGCCCTATGATTCCCTGTAAGATGGAAAAGTATTTTCAGATAAACTCGTTATTAACCCTCCCATTAAGAGGGCAATCAGCAGGGTAGAGGGCCTAGGGTGCAAAGAGGAGCTATGGTGTCCATGGATGAGATTTTAAAGGAGCAGATAACTGAGAAATCACTAAACAAAATAAAAGAGAGATGGATTAAAAGGTAAATAACTTGTAGGACTGGGGGCTCAGTCTACAGCAGCTTTCTCTACAGGGCTTTGCCAAATGAGATATTTTTTCTTCTCTTTGTAGATATTTTTAAGATTTACCTTTCCTCACAAGGGTGAGCATGAGCCATTTGCAAGCAACTCAGCGACAAAACAGGAAGAAATCAACTTCTGCCTCGCCTGACAAAAATAGCCAAGTGCCTGATGGCGAAGCCACACACCCATCCTTGCTCTGCCTGGCTGGAACAGAGCTGTGCTGCAGCCTCCCGCTGCACACGCTGGTCGCCAGATTGCCGACTTGGGATAGGTCCCTGTCCATCTGTCAAGGCAGAATTATTCCATTTGAAAAACACTAAAAAAATTCCCTGGAGTACTGCAACTGTCCCAATTCCCATGTGAACCATCTCACCGTCAAACACAAGCTGCTTGGAGGAACGGGAAGGGCTCTAGTCCCAGCCCTTCCTCCTTCCCTCCCTTTTTATTTACAGATAAAGCCACCACCTCTAATTTCATCAACTTTTTTTTCTGGCCAGCTCTTCATAAGCTCACCTCTTTAAGCCAGCGTGAGGCAGGATCCTCAGCTCTCTGGCTGACTACCTTTTTCCACAGAGAAAGAGCACTGTGAACAATCTCTTTCGGAGGGAATCAAAAAAGCAATCAAAGAAAGTCTCTGCTGTCCTAGGAAATTTTCTATGCACTGGGAGTCTCATCAAACCAGGGCAAAGAAAGCAATAACAAATTTAACAGTGCCATCCATAGCAGACACAGATGGCTGCAGTTCCTAAATAAGCATTACATTAGTGCAAAGGAGAGGAAAAAAAATTGAAGGAAGAAAGAAAAATATAACAGCTGTATCTTAAGCCTGGAGGCTGATGCTAAATCTACGTTTGTAGATGCTTTCAGCACTAGCAATAAAAGTCAAGTTGCTTCCATGTTAAAGGGGCACTGCTGAGTGCTTTATGCATTGTCTTCAACCTGTTAATCATTTGGTGGGAATATCCTCCAGCTGCCTGCAGTCTGGGGGACCCATGGCAGAACAGGAGAAGATGGGGCAGAGAGCAAAAGCAGTGGGGAAAAACATTAATATTTAAAGCAGTGTTTTGCACTGCTTTGAATGGAGTGTTCTGCTTAAAAAAACTTTTAAAAAAAAATCAATAGCACGTGATGGCCTTCACTGCATTGACAGAAAGATCATTTGCCCTCTCGTCACTGCTGTCAAGCTAAGACCACAACTCAAACAATTTCCCCAGCACACATCCTGTAATTCTGCCAGGTGGACATAAAGGAGGTACAAGAATTGGGGGACCTTGACTTGAAATCTTGACCCCTCTGAAGCAGAGAAGACCACCAATGCCTCGCTCTTGGAGGGAACCAGGAGCTCAGGCAGGGTTCAGGGAAAGCTCTGCTCTCAGCCCAGGGATGCTGAAGACTTTTCTCCACAATCTGGAAGGGAAAACACGAGCTTGCTGCCAGCAAAGATCACAGTTGACACAAACATTGGAGGAGCAGTAAATAATGACATGAACGGGTTGGTTACAGTAGGCAAGCTGTGTTGGCAGATAGGCAGGCTAAAAGTGGCCTTTAAAATATCCACATGCCAGGCTGGGCCTGAGAAACAAATGATTATGGGTGTACTTAAAAGTGCAGGCAGTCTGAGGAGACCTTCCTGGGACAAGGGGATAACCCCGTTCCTAGAGGTGCAAGCAAGGATGCCGTGAGGAAGCATCCCCTCCAATACTGTGCAAGACTGGCACTGTGGTCCTGGGTCAACCTGGTCTCCACATGTGACTATGTCCAACCTGCAGCAAATTCAGCCAAGCACTCGAGAGAAACGTTTTCCTGAACGATTATCTCTCCTGTGGAGGGCTGGGGACTGCCGAGGAGCTGCTCTCAGAGCAGCACACAGGCAGCTCCCCAGCAATGCACCTGGTCTTCATAAATGGAGGCAACTTAAATCACTTAATCCTGAAACACTGAGCTCAAATGACACATGTGTGTTGTCCTTCAGGGGATGAGGTTTCTTGCAATCTCACACATGCATTTTCCCTCTCATTTGCTTTTTAAAAGCAACCAGTGAGCTGTCATGCTGCTAATGTTTCCATTAGTCTACAACAAAGTGCTAGATTTCCCATCTCCACCGTGTCAGAGCTGTAGTATCTTCTGCCTCTTGTTGACCTGGTCAACATTTTTTATCACATTAATTTCTTTTTTTTTTTTTACACTTCATTATAACAATCATATCCTCTAAGATACTCGGGTGATTCAGCAAGCCCTGGTTGCCCTCCGTGGCTACCCCATCACTCACAAACATTGAAGTGTTATTTTTTTTGCTATCATATTCCCTATCTGTCTATGAAGTAGCTATGCTGATTAATTATCAGCCTTTGTGATTACTCATAGAGCACAAACCTTGAGGCTGAGGAGTGAAAAGGATGGCATTGCACAAGTGGGCAAGGTTTGGCTGCTCTTACCAGAGCTTCTTGGGGATTATCCATCAGGAGAATGTTGATTTCTTGCAAAAGAACCAACTCACCTGGGCATGTCAATACCAACATGTTTCCAAACAAAAAATGACCTGAGTGTTTTGATAACATCAAAACATCACATTTCATTATTCTGAGGACATAGAATACTTTGATTTTCATTCTGAAGTTTCTCTTATATTCCAATTGCTTTTAAATTACAAAATCAAGTCAAAATATGTAAACAATTTTTTAATGGTTTCACAGGAACATTTCAGAACAAAAAATACATTTAAATTAAACTCCAGAATTTTGCCATGAAATGGAAAATACACTTCTTGCTCAGCTCTAGACATCAGCATAACACCCTAATGGGCTTTAATATAACCGAGAGAACCTGCCTGGGCATGATGGAGAACCAGGCTAACAGGGGCTGCTGGAGGGCATGTAAAAATGCAGGCTGAGCTGGGAGAGCAAAGAGGCAGAAGAATAAGCTGAAAGCAATGCTACAGGTCAGGGAAATGTGAATTTGTGATGCCAGGTGGAGTATCTGCACATGGGCCAACTTTCAAAGAGTTTGGGGATGTGAACAGAGAAGCTGCCAAAGAAGGACATTTCAGAGCACTCATTTCAAGGGCAATCCACAGAATCATTTTAAATCTCATCAAATTTCCTTCCCTTCCCTCCAAAGCAGACTCCCTGCCATGCCAATGCAGAGTTGCACAAGGGTGCTCTTGGTGGCATCAAGGAAGCGTCATCTCCATCAGCCCAAGCCACTCTGAGCCCCAGTCATCAGAGAAAGTGGATCAGTGCTGAGTGGATGGCTGGGATAAAAGGTATAGCCATGCTCCAAAGCACATTAATTGCTTATTAATTACCGCATTAATCATGGTGACACCTTTGTCTGCATTCCCAGTAGCACACTTGCAGTTAGCTGGGACTCTCACAGTGCTTTGTGTAAACTGAGATAGTTTTGCTGCCTCACTCCAGATCATCCTGGGTCCTGAAGGGTGAAAAAGAAACCCAGAAAACCCTAGTGAGCATCCCAATGACAGCATGGCAGGCCGTAACCCAGTGCAGGCAGGTTAGAAACATGACCCCTCAATGGAAACAGGCAGGACAAGAAAATGTAGATGACAGAGGACTTGTAGGACAATGATGCTCTGACGTTCTCAAAGTTTGAGATTCAGGCTACAATTTGCAAAGCATCAGCTTGTGGAGCCCGTCCAGGGCTTTGCTGCAGCTTCCCACAGGCAACTGCAAGTTCCTATTAAATCACAGAAAGCTGTAAACCAATCACCAGGGAAAATTTCTGTTCCATCACCAGTGCTTTTTCTTTATTTTATTATTTATAGCACTCTCTGATTTCTAGCAACTTTTTTATTATAAAAAAAATTATTTTCTTTGTCTGAAAATTGATATAAAAAGAAATCCATCTCTCAGCCGTCATTTCTCTTAATGATGTTTACATCAGCAGATGGGGAAAAAATCACTTTTTAAACAGAATTTATTACCCGCTGACCCAAAGCTTTACCATACATCACTGTGGTTTCAGAAAGTTAGTTTCCATGGCAACATGATGTAACTCTCCAGTGTGTCTGTGAGCTGCTGATGTTAACTCTTCCATTCCTAGCCATATTTTTTATGACGGGGTATCTTGGCCACATGGCAGTCACTAGGAGACCTCGAAGTTGGTTAGACGGGAAAGCTCAGGCTCAGGAACCCTGTGCAGACAGGGCCATCTTTAAATTCCCTCATTTAATGAGATACCAGGTAACAGCTTCAAGCAAGAGTGAAAGCCTGCAGGTGTCCCAGGCAAAGGGAGCAGCTCTGTATCCACCAGCCAGCACCAGCTGAGTAGAGGTAGCACAGAAGGAAGAAGACGACGTATGTCTGGAGATGCCTACCAGTATGGCACGCAGAAAGCAAGTTCATCAACACCCATAGCAGGAACGCCCAAGCCTTGTAGGAGGTCCTCCTCCATGCCCATCTTCTCCAGCACCAAGCCCAGGATGCCAAGAGAATCAGGGGGAGGAAGTAATACAGGCATTGGGGTACTTCAGAAAAAAAGAGGAGAGTCTAGGGGCTCAGGAGAGATGGATGAGTAGATACTACTTCACTTAAGGCTTCAAAATAGGTGGTGAATTCCTCTGGGGTGAGGAACTGGGGCAAGTCTCTTTTCTATGGTTCACCTCTTCAGTGTGAAACTGTGGCTTGGTGTAGAAATAGCGAGAGACCAGATACCTTCCTGGCTGCTAACTGTCTATGTGTGCATAAGTATCTCCTGAGCTCCCTCAATTAAACAGCAGAGGCCAACAGATCAGAGAGAATAAGCACAGAGCAATAAGCACCACCGTTCCATGGAAGGGAAGGGCTCAGGACAGCACAAGGCAACTCTTTGCTCTTCTGAAGACCTGTGCTCTGAGACAAGCTCCATGCTTTGGCCCCACAGAAACAGCCAAACTTCAGCCACAGGTGGCTATAGCAAAAAAGCTGGCTACTTGGCAATCAAGGTTGAGCTGCAATAGAGACAGTTGCACCTATCACTGCAGTTATTGATTGCCAGAATGTTGATAAACAATTGATTTTTTCTGCAAATGTCACCTGGAAGGAGTTTTATACTTCTCTCTACAGGGAGCAAGCAATAGCAAGAGCCTAACAAACACAAAGAAAACAAACTATCTTCTTCTAGGGTACATAATTCCTGGTAGCAAGCAGCCAACTAATAGAAATAAGTTCCTTCTACTGGGATTTGGGAGTCTACCATGGTGGGAGATGGGAAAAACATTTACTCAGTGCATTGGCTCAGATATCAGAATGTCACTTTGGCACCTTATCAAAGAAATCCAACATGTACAGGCCCTTGGCTTAAGCCAGATACAGAGCAATAACTGATCCACCTGATGAAAGATGTTAATCAGCTTTCAGTGCATGCCTGCGATAGATCATAGGCCAAGAGAATAAAGGCTTTTGGGACCATGGGAGGTGTATAACAATCCAGAGACATGAATTGTGCAGGGGAGAAAGCAGGCCCACATGAACCATGTTCTGAGAACGCCATGCATGAAGCTCTTGAGAAAAACAAACAGGCGTTTAGAAAGAGGACAAGCAAACTGCAAGCTACCTGGCTCTAAGACCACCTGAAAATTGATGCTATATATCACATTAGAAACCAGAGGACCATTTAGAGCACCATGTATCACCCTAACGTGAGAAAATTTTAAGTAGCATGCACAAGAGACAGCAAACCACACAGGACATACATATACTGGAAACCAGACCTCACTAGCTCTGATGTCCCCAAAAATCCTCAGGTGCTTCAGAGCTCTGCTGAGAGAGTTCTCTAAGGAATTACAAGCCTGCTGTGTGATCTGGGCATTTCCCTCTGGACATCAGTCCTGTGTGTGCTGTGCAACCACGCACTGACATAGCTACTGTTGGGGTCTACGGAGGTAGACCTTCCTACACCAGGCTCAGGAAGCTCTCAAAAGTTTGCTGCAGGAATTGTTTTTCAGTCACCAGTTCAGTCTTCCATGAGAGCAGACCTTCCCTTTAACAAGGTGCAGAGGAGATACATCCAAGACAAAAAGGTTTCCAGCATTTAGGCTCCTATTTGTCTCCAGGAGTCCAACCCCTTCCCAGGCCACCCAAGCCCTGCAGCATGACTCTGAGTTGGGGACAGCGAGGACTACACTCACCTCCACAGAAACACAACCACAGCCAGACCAGAGTGAGCAGCTCTTGGGCAGAAAGCTAGCCACTTTTGCTCACTGCCATGCCACACAGCCTTGCTTTTAATGGTGAATATCCAGCCTTGGAGACCCAGGTCCTAGTGCCATTGAGCCTGAGGTCTCCACTCACATTCCCACATCCCTGGCACTGTAAACATTGGGACTGAAGGATAGATAAACCTCCCTGGTCCTAACATATTTCTTCCTCCTCTCCCTTAATCATTTAAAAAAAAATCCCACAGCAGCCAGAAACCTTATCCAACACATACAGCATGAAAGGTGTTTCAAAATCTGTTGCCCACAGCCAAGAAGGATGCAGTGCAACCCTGTGCTGAACCCCTTCTCATATTTCCCAAAGCACAGAGCTTCCCAAAACTCATGGCTTCCTCAGTACCACCAATAAAGGGCAGTCCCTATTTTTATCTGCCTGAATAAAAGGATTTCTAGCATTTAGAGATGTTGTCCAAAACAAAAGTCTCCACCTGTAAATGCATTTTGGCTAGTATGTCAAATGAGTTCTCATCACTACAGGAATTAATTAGCAAACTCGTAACAGGTTTGGGAAAGCTGACTCAGGAGGTTGCGACCTCCTGCGACTGATATTCAGCCAAAAACACTTGCTCTGATTGATTTTTTTCCTAAAAACAATTCAAGCTTCCTTTTCTGCATTCTGTATGGCAGCTGATACACAAGTTAAAGTCTCCGGTAAAAGCTGCTCTGTACTAATCGGCATTGGTTCTGCCAAAAAAGATACCAGCCACATTTTCAGAGATATGAGCAGTACATTCCTGGGGTTGGTATCATTATCAAAGATCAGATACAAGATTAGTATCATTATCAAAATCAGCCTACCAATGCCATTTCCTGCACTTATCTTAAAATCCTTGAGTCTATCAGAAGATGTTGACCTTTATATCAAAAAATGTCGAGCAGCCTATTTATTAGAAAGCTTCAAATTAGATGACCTAGAAGAAGAAAGCTTTTCCAGAAGCAACTCCCACCCCTTTCAGCAGGGAGGTGGTCCACGTGCTGCAAAATGCACAAGCAGGTTGGAGGCCAAGTCTCGGGAAGCCAGCTTCAGGCTCGTGCAAAATAGCCTGCTTGATTGAAGGAGATGTACTAATCTATTGGGCAGTGCAGTCATGAGGTGTTGTACAATTCCTGCCGAGGACTGAGAGATACATCCATCATCACAGCTGGCTATGTCAGGCAGGAGCAACGTGTGCAGCAGAGCTTTAAAACCTCAGCTTTTTTAACAATGCTGTTCCATGATATGAGATGAGGCTTGTGATTGAGCTTGCAACAGAGGAAGCCTCAGCAGCACCGCACCATGTTGAGGACAGGATTGTGGGGCTGGGAAATGTGCTTTCCTGCCCCGCACCCTGTGCAACAGCCACAGTCCTTCTCCTGCTCAGGGACCCTGTGAGACAAACTGCAATGTATGCAGGACTCTGGACTGGGATTCAGATGTGCATCCCCACATCAAGCACAGTCCTTTCCCAAAGCTTTCCATATCCATTGCTTGGGTCAGGCTAAAGCTCATCTCCGGTGCTGACAGTAATTTAAGATAGTGAAAAATGAATCTGTTGAAAAGAGAAGACCAGGATACACAAACCATGACCCTGGCTTGAGGTCTGCCAGATTAGTGGTGAGAATAATCCCATGCACAGTCCCAGCCCTTCAACACAAGGTATGCCAGCGTCCAGCCACTGGAGCTTGGGCAGGCAGATCTGAGCAGGATCTACCTGTGATCATCTGTGCATCCTCAGACCCAGCATCCCTCATGCATTTCCAATGATCCTGAGGTCCTCACAACTTACGCACACTACCATATAGCTGGGGTCACTCGAGTTCTTGCCACCAATGCTATGCGCCACAGGCTGCTCCTTCAGAGCCTTTCTGCCACGTATTTTCACTAGAGGGATCCGTCATTGAACTCAGCCCCAAAGTCCTGCACCGCTCATACAAAACTCCCACTGGAGTCAAAAGGAACATAAAATAAAACCAGCTGCTCTCTGCTGTCACAGCCTAAGTGCATTAATGTCTTTTTATCTACATGGGGGCACTGCGGCCGACCCCTGTTTCCATGCAATTGGTGTTAATAAAATCTCTCTCTGCAGAAGTGACAAGGGAAAGATACACTTCAATTGGCATGTTTTATCTGAATTGGAATTTGAGTGCAAGTCTTGTGTTTCATAAAAACCCCTGTTGATAACTCTCATCTGTGATCCTCCTCCAAAACCAGCTTTTGGGCTGATTATTCCTGAAGAAAATGCTTAGGAAACATCTATATAAGGCAGCCCCCAGCTTTGGCTTACAATCAACAAGTCATCTTTGAAACACTTATTTCAGCCAGTTTAGGTTAAGTTGACTGCAAAATTAAAAGCAAAAATTGTCTGGAGACAAAACATTACAAAGAGCATATGGGAAATAAGATACAGTATAGGACTCGAGTCTTGGCCAAAAACTGATTAGTTTAGGTTTAGCTAAGAGTCCTTGGAGCTGAGAGGCAGTAAGCTAAAGCTAGACCTGAGGAAATTAAAGCAGCTGTTACAGCCTCCTTTTCAACAAGTGTGGGCAAAGGAGGACAGTAGCTACGGGCTGTAGCTGAGCACAGGTGTCCAACAGCTCCACAGGAGGAAGAAATGTTATTGTAATAGGTGGGAAAGAAGAGGAGAACCAGGTGCACAGCTGAGCAAGAAACACACCTGGCTGGATCCCTGGATGCAGTAAAGGAGAGGAAGCTAGCAAGTACTTTAGGCTAGCTACAGAAGTGGGAGGTGGAAGGAACATCTCCAAGGTGTAAAGGATTGGCTCGTCATGTGCCTGAGATGTGCAGAAAGGCAGCAACATGGAAGGGAAGCAAAGGGATACTGAAGAGGGCCAAGTTAGCAGCATCCTCTCATGATGCCATGGAAATTGAGCTGTATTCCCCTGCTGTCCTGATGCACCTAGATAAACGCATGTTCCTGTGCCCATTAACGTGCTAGTAAACTGGGGGTTATGAGGACACTGTGGCTCTACCCCACGTCACCTTCTAGTTAAGCCTGAGTGGCCAAGTGAAGTCCCCAAGCCATTTAGAAATTCTTCGGGAGGTATTTCACTGGAGTCTTGATGGCTTAAGGACCAAGGCAAGACATGGTCTTTAGTACCCGTGTTCCCAATTACTTCTCTGATCTCCTCAGCTATACCTAGTGGCCCAACCTTTTCCTTTCCCTATTTACAAACTGGCTGAATCCTGCTTAGACTTCCCTCCATGCTCTTGAAATGATGTTGATAGGGTGTTTTCTTTAGTTTCACACTACTTCTGCCTCTTCCCTATAAATCACTTATTCTGTTTTAAATTGATATTAACCATTTTGCCAGAAGCTCCTTTTCTAAGCACGCAGCTATTAAGAGCAACTGTATCTGTCCATACAAAATGAAAAGAAATGATGAATGTGCTTCATCAGTCAAGGCAGAAAAGTGATATCAACATGAAGAGACAGTAAATAAGCATCCACAGAGTATTTCAAAAGTAAATCAAGTTACGGAAACAATTAAAGGAAACAGAGAATTTGCCTGCAATTACTAGTCATATTGCTTCTCCCATCCGTACAGTCAGTTATACAATACCAAAATGAAGGACTGACTTGCATTTTAAGGTTTCAACATTTCATCAGTAATAGCAGATTTTTTCCAACTGGGAGAACAGGTGTAAATCTCCTTCTCTTCTTCCCTATTTAGCCAGCTCTACTGAGAGGGAAATCAGCTGTAACTTAAACATTAGATTCAAAAATGGGGCAGAACTCAGAGGTCCAGCATAACTTTTTGCAGGAGGTTTGGACCAGAGAGCAAATAAATGCACTCCTATAGCCCACTCTGCTCAGCAAGCCACAACTGAAATAATTAATTTGCAATTTTCTTGGTGCATTTTCCATAAGTTCAAGTTGTAGCGGGTGAACCCCACTCTTCCCAGTCTATATTAAAGCAATGACAATAACAATTTCTTGGACTACACTATTCCAGCCTGACACACAAACCATAGTACTGACACCTTGGTATTGAAAAAGGCTAAATATTGACTGGCACTCTCTAATTGATTGTGGAAGGCAAGTGATTATAGACTGGGAAAGAAGGCAGTGATTCGTGTAAGTTTTACAATTAAGCTAATTAATAATCCTCAATTAATTTATTGCTATCTCTCAATAGGTAAAAAGGAGAGGTGTGACTGCTGCAGATCAAGACACAGCCCAGCAGTTCTGCCAACTTCCAGGCGATGGCTCAAGCTTGTGAGGGTGTCACTGCTGTCCCAGGTATTGCTTCTGAATCCAAACGCCCTTCTGTGAGCATGGGGCAATGGACCAACGCCCCTCAGAGATATTCCTAGACAATAAATGCACTTAAAGTCCTGATGTGCTGAGACACCAGGGGGACAGAAGCTGGGACAGAAGAATATGTCTCCCCTGCAAGGCGCTGGAGTGTAGCAGCCCAGCGGGGTCTTGCCTTCAGCTAGGAGAATGCCCTTGTAATGCTCTCCTGCTTGTTAAAATGTTACATGCTTTGAGCTGCCTGCAAGCCTTTCCATCCTGGCCAAGCCACTTCGGAAAGTCAAATCCTGCGACAGAGATTCTTGTAAGTAAACTAAATATAGATTTTGCCCTCAATGTGGAGTTTTTGCAGGGTTCATTGGACCTCTCTATCTCTCCATAGATGAGCTGAATGAAATTTTTCAGGAAGCATTTGTTGCAGAACTGGGATGGAGAGTCCTCACCCAGTCCGGAGTATGGGAAGGGTCCGACTCCCTGCAACACCCAGCAATACCCGAGTCTCTTGCTCCTGGAGTGGTCTGGGATTTTAAGGAGCAAGAATAAATTGAGTTTCTGTCACTGCAGCCAGGATGAAAACAATGATTTGGACAAGTCAGAAACTGCCTCAAGAGGAGCCTAACCCCAGATTCAGTTAAGACCTTCCTTAGCATCACAGTCTAGGCTGCAGCTCCCCATCCTTTCTCCCACCCTCCTCTTTCCTACCTTGTTGCAACCTCCAGTCTCCCATGTGGTCATCCTGGTTGAAGTCCCAGGGGGGGTAACACAGGCTCACATTGCTGCCTCATTATTCTAATCATTCTAATCACCTCATTAGGCATTTCACATTTAGTCCAGCATGAGCTCTGTGTGAGGACAGAGCAGGAGAGGCAAGGCAGCCTTTCTCACCATCAAACTCACAGCCCTGGGGCAGGAGAGGGACAACACTTCTAGAGATGCTGCTGTGCAAAGAAAGCTTCTAAAAGGCAGAAAAAGAAGTGAAAAGTGGCTAAAAATCAGAGGGATTGGAGCAAATGATGCAGCATGCTTGGCAGACACAAGGCTTCGCCTGGCGTTTCCCTATCAGAGATTTCCTTCCTACTAAGAGAAATGTGTCAAATTAAAGTAGGGAAGCATATACTGTTGCTGTCCTGCAAGAGCAGGGGAGACATTTTATGTATGTCCCTCTCAAGAGTCAGACAAAATGTCAGCAATTCCTAAACTTTGCAAAAACAGTGGGGAAAAAAAAAATAGAGAAGAAATTTAATCCAAGGATTGTGGTGCTCCAATCTGAAACAGGACAAAATTCAGCTCATCTGAAAGTCCCACACAGCAAATGGAGCTTTTAATTTAAAGAGAATATTTTAAGCATCAGAGATTTGCTGCTTTTTTGTTTTGTTTTAATAAAATGAGAAAATTAATTTTTAAAAATATTCTCTGGAAAAAGCAGGTTTTCAGTGAAAAGCTTCTGAAAAGAAAAGGTATTTTGCAGGCTTCCTCTGAAGAGGAAAAAACATTATATTTTTTTCATTCAAATGGATGGTATCTGTCTTCTTTCCTGATGAAAGAGAATGGTACTACTGGACAAATCCTGAGCTGGTGTGGAGGTGAGTTATAACCTGCGCAGCTCCAGCCAGCAGTGAGGAAATGGTATGAGGAGCCTGAACAGCGCTGTGCTGCTGCTTGCTTAACGAGTTCAGACAGATGTAAAGGAGTTTCCTCCAAAGTGAGACTCAAAATAGAACCAAGAAAAACTCGGTTTTATCTTAAATAAGGATTGTGCAAGATCATTTCAGAGCTGCACTTGTATACTGTGTGTTTCTGCAAGGTTGTGTGGAGTCATAGGAATAGTAGTTTGGGGTTACCAGACTATGGTTTCCAGGATGTTCCCTTCCTCTGGCTGAGAGCATGGCACTAGAGTGCAGTGAAGATGAGCTCACCCCAAATAGGACAGCCCATACCAAGGAACAGATCACCTCCATTACAGTTCCCCCAAACCAGTCCTGGCACAAGCTCTCTAGTGTTGATTTGCTCCTAACTGCAGGCTTTGGTTGATTTAAAGTAAAGAATTTGACTCGACTCAAAATAAAATTCTTCAATTTGGATTTGCCCCAGTTGCCTTTTTTTTTAATTTCTTTCTTTTTTTAAGTGTAAGCTAGAAATCAGGAATAACAGAAATTGCTATGCCTGTGTAACTAGCATTGTGGTGGAAAATTCCCACCCAGCTCTGGACCCAAACAGAGAGCAGGTCCTGCACACAGCATTTGCTTTGAAGAACCAGATGAATTTTCCTATGAGTTATCAGAAAACATTAATGTAATACCCTCTTCTGGAATAAAAGAACACCCTGCTAACTTCCAGCAAAAATCCCAGCATTAAAAGGGTTCATTAATGCAGGCAAGATTTGCCCTGCCAGACAAGAGCAGTGGTGCCCTACCAGTGCAGAGCGCTGTCTCTGGAAGTGCTTAATTCCATATGCTTCAGAGGACAGAAGAGAAAAAAAATAATTAAAAGGCTCTTAATGCATCTGGCCAATTAAATAAAGCTGTAAATGGTGAGGAAATAATTCCTTCCTGACCCCTGCAGCAATCAGCTGCTGACCTGAAGCATGAGAATTGATTAGCCTTATCTTACTGTAGCATGTATAACTACAAATGTTATTATTGGCCATAAAATCATCCAGCCCTTTATGGAACCCACTGGTGGCATTTGGCTCCATGACCTCCCAAACCATGAATTTTGCTAGCTAGAAGAAATACCCCCGTGCTGGGAGAAGCCGTGCTCTGCTTCCCTGTGAAAGTGGGTCTTGGGAGAGATGGTTTCCAGTGGTGGGCAGCACTGCCCCAGTTTGCCCCAGTCCAGCCCTCAATATATTTGGTGATGTGTGGGGTAAAGTGCTCACAAGAATAAGATAATGTTTACAGCTCTGAGGTGTCATTCTTCCCTGCCAATGGCTTGGCCTTTGCACTGATGCGGGGACGAGGAGAGCCCAGGCTTCGCCTTGCCTCCTCTCACTCAATTAATTACATAGCTGTTAGCACTGGGCTAAGTGAAACTCCTCACCATTTTCCTCAGAGACAGCAAAGCCCAGGATGAGATCTACCCTTGTCCTCCTCATCCTTCCTTACCAAGAAAATCCCATCCCCCTGACACAGGTGCTCACTCAGCATCTGCTCTGGAGCAGAGACCCCAGCCAAATGTCACTTGCAAAAGCTGGAGTATCACCTTCTGAGCTAATCAATAAGCAACTGCTGGCTCTCTTGCCATGCAGAGTAGTCTCCCCATCTGTCATGCCTCTCTCCGCTCCCTCCCTTGACTTTTGTGCTGGACTAGTTGCACAGGGAATCACATCTGGTCTCCAGATCTGGGGAGCAAACTGCCAGGTGACATTAGGATTAGGGAACAACTTAGCTCCTTTAAGAGCTGGATCTGTATTATCTGGTGACCCAAGCCAGTGCCAACAACACTGATGTGGCTGTGTTGCACAGTCAGAAAATCTGAACAAACAACAGCACTTGATGACTTTGGTACCCAAAGGGTATGGAGGGTATATCAGCAGAGATACTGGAGATGTAGCCCAAATCTGAAGCCTCTGATGAGTCTTTGCCCAGTTCAACCTCTCACAACCATCAGGGCATAGATATCTCCTGTGTCTCAGACAAACCTAAAGGACACAAGCATTTGGAAAGGTATTGCTTTGTGTTTTCATGTGATGGAAATGGTGGAAATGGAATTTCTTATGGGCATGACACAGAAGGTCCCATCATGCTTCAACAATTACTATAGCTCTGGAAGAATCAGAAACAGGGAGTGTTAAAGAGTGCTACTAAAACTGATGATGCTCTGAGGACAAAATTACATTTGCTCTGCATCAAGAAGAGAGTCTGAAAGAGGAATCATCAGCCCTGGCCACACTGGGGCACCAGCAAAACCCAGCCTTTAAAGCCCAACAACATGAAATGAAGTGCTGAAAAAATCCTGAGATGGTACAAACGATCGATGCACAGATCTGATGCCTCTGGGGACCAATGGCAGCAGCCAAACAGAAGCAACCCACCCTGTTTGGGGCACAGTGTTAGAGACTGTCTTCAAGTGAGCAGTCAGAGATTATCTGGAGGGATGCTGAGATACAGACTAGAAGAGATGTTAATTGCATTAGGCTTTGTCTCCCTCCCAGCCTTTTCTGGATGGCTGGCTGTGGACAGGAGATGCTCCATACCAAAGAACATACCCCCTACCCACGCTTCCTGGTACCAGTGTTACACCATCCCCTCAAGCAGCAGAGCCCTGCATTGCACTGCACTGCCTGCATGCCTCTCTAAAGTTACTTGGATACTGAGCTTCACCCCTCCTGTTCAGGGGAGCACATTTACATTCATGACCTCAAAATAAAACATTTAAAAAAAAAAAAAAAAAGAAAGAAAGAAACAGAGGCAAGAGAAGAAAAAGGAAAGGCAGAAGGGGAATGGGGACAAAAGGCAATGGGCAGCTGCACACTTCAGATCCAGACCTGCTTGAACTCAGCTCACCTGGAAACTCATTTCTTTTGATGACAGCTCCAATTAGCGTGTGGCTGGCTGGCAACCCAGGCAGCAGGGATCTGGTCTCTATGGAAAGCTGGATAGGAGGGAAGATTTCATTCACCTGCATGCCTGTTAAAGCCTGATGTGCTTAAATCTTTCAGATAGCTGCCTGTGGTTATATTTAATGTTGCCACATGACTAGAGCTGGGAAAGGTGGTGAGTATCTTGAGTTGAGTCAGTGTGAATATGTAGCATCCCAGCAGGCTTCTGCTCTGGCTCTTCTCTCGTTGCCTTGTGTCGCTCAGGTCCTGCTCAGAGAGAGGCAAACACCATGAGGTGCCATGAATTTGCAACAGAAGGCAGGACTCACACTAGCCACATGCTTTTGTGTGATTTCTCCGAGGACATCCCTATGATGGCCATGGGTGAAGCATGGCACAAAGGCCAGACAAGCTGAGACTGATCCTCCAGAGGCTCACTCTTCCCCTTCTCTTAAATGAAGGGAAGGAGGAGCAGAAATGGGATTTGACATCCATTTTGACTATCAGAAGCCTGAAATAAAAAATTATCTGTATTTTGCTGTTTGCATCTCTCCTACCTGGTACCAAGTGTCCCCGGCTTCTGGGAAGGGATGTGTCCCATCAGGGTCATGTGTTATGGGCAGATGGGAACTCTGCAGTCCGGGGGGTAGGTGCCAGGAACAGAGAAGTGAGAAGGAAGTGGAATAAAGAGTGCAAAGAGATGGCAGTGAAGAGAAAGGAAGCAAAATAAAGAGGTGAGCAGGGACAAGCACATGAGGTGGGGAGGGCTAACTGAATCCAGTAGAGGAACGTCTTGCCAGCTGCTCCCTGCCTTCACCCTGAGCTTTGCAGGAGCTTTACAGCTAAGTCCAACAACAAATACCCACCGTGCCAAAGAGATTATCAACGTTTAAACAAGCAAGAGGGAAGGAAGGCCTGAGCAGAGAAACAAACAGCAACCCTCAGGGCTGAGCAGGGCATTCCAGCTCCTGCATGGCAGTGGTTGCTGCACACCCCATTGCTCA
Source organism: Pelecanus crispus (assembly GCF_030463565.1). Lineage (NCBI taxonomy): Eukaryota > Metazoa > Chordata > Aves > Pelecaniformes > Pelecanidae > Pelecanus > Pelecanus crispus. The sequence continues at coordinate 29,259,599 of NC_134651.1, read as the reverse complement.
GCCATCATGAGAAACACTATGGCTGAGCAGCCCAGACCAAGGGCTCTCTCTTCTCTCAAGTTCAGATGTCAGAACTAGGGTGATGTAGCCTAATGCAGTGTCTGGTTAAATCTTTTTAATCATCTCCACAAGGTCTATATTTCAGCTTCTTTTAACCACACATGGCTGCACTTGTGAAAGCTTTAACTTATTGGTCACTCTGGGGTGAAAAGGAACATAATTTTGATTCATGCACATATGCCCGGATGAATACTTTAGAGATACCTTTAGCTGCCTAAAAGAGATCCTTAAAAAGACCAGTACACTCTCATCTAGAAAACCAGAAGATTCAGTAATGAAGTGGTGCTCAAAACCCCCTGAACAAATCAAGAAAACAAATGTAATGCTATGGTCAGAGTTAAATATCACAAATAACCTTAACTCTGCCCTCCATTTTCAAGCAAAAATCAAAACACAAGACAAGCCTACAAGTACACTGAGAAGTTTTCAGGAAGCATGCAGGCTTTGAAAAGCAGCATACGGATAACAGTACCATTGAACAATACATGACGAATCTCCCTTATTAAATCTCTGCCTGAAAAATCCATTGTACAAAACACATGGCCAGACCTTCTTATTCAGTCTCCTCTTAGTTGAAATACATCATCCAAATCAAGGCAAGGCTCCAGGACATACAGTTCAAATAAATTCAAGAGTTTCTGGAGTTTCTCAGCCAAGCAGCTTTTGGGATACCAAGTTACAAACCAAGCTAGGAATGTTTCCCAGACATTAAATAAAATGCTTTATTAGAATCTTTAATAATACGCACCTTAAAAGAAAGGGGGGGGGGGAAGAACAACAAACCACTAAACCAAAAAACACCCAAACAAACAAAAGGAAGAGGAAAAAAATAAAAGAACTGGTGCTGCATGAGCAAGGAAAACTGGATTTGATGGGCAAGTTCAATTATGGTTAATTATTTACAGTTCTGTTTATGTTTCTATGTCTCCTCATCCTCACCAATGCCATGTGAGTGCAGCTTGAACATCAAACAGCATGACTAACATCCATCACCCATGGTACCTTCTCTCGCATCCTCCTGTCCCAACCTCCCCTTGCCAACTCTCCCCACACACAGAGGAGGAAAATTGTGCAATGCAGTGTTTTCTTTCAGTGGGATTTTGATTTAGGGGGTTATTCTTTTACTTTCTATTCTTCCAAACGGATATTTGATTTAAAAGGGGTCAAGGTATCACACTTGTGTCTGAGGAAAAGCCAAAATGTAGCACTCATTCCAAACATGTAATTTTTGCATGATGCCACCTTGAGTTACTTTCTTCTTGTTCTTTCAGTAAATATCATAAAGGGAATAAAAAAATCTGAGGCTGAACTAAAGGGCTACAGACTAACATGTAATAATGCGCTTTTTAGCACAGTTGGTTGAGCCCTTGAAAAAGTCCAGTAGTCACTTAATGCTGGAATCCACTAGACTGCTTTTTTTGATCTGCTTGTGCATGTTTCCAAGCAGGAAGGTGTAAATACAAACACAAGCACAAGAAAGCACTTGCAGACTTCATTTGATGGTACTGTGAATCCTGTTCTAGTGCCCCTTGTATTAGGATGCAAGGTACTGACCCAGTTCAGGCTCTCGCTGGTGGCTCAAATCTTCTCAGACCGTGTCATGGCAGGTTTTATGCCAGGTCAGCTCCTTTTCCTCAGTGAACATAAACCTTGTGTCATGAGATTGGGGCAATCCAACAGAGGTGAAACAACATGCCAGCATCTGATCTGAATCAATTGCACATAACTCGGTTAACCAGAAGTTCCCAGATCCTGAAACCACAGCTCCCAAAAACAAATTCTCATGAGTCTTTACCCCCTTGCACTTCACTGAACTTCCAACAGGTAAAGAGAATACACGGCACATGACCTAATCAGCCCATCTGAACTGAATTATCTGTGTACACATCAGATATATTGAGCATTTTTAGGAGATTCCTCAGAGCAGACCCAGCTTGCTTTGCAGCTTGATCACTTGTGTCTCCCATTTCAAAGGCCAGTGAAGCTATACCAAGTCATTCTGGGTGCAGCTGAACTTACAAAGCAGCATAGGCACACCACCCTGGCCCTGCATCCAGATACTTCGGTTTCCTCTCTCTACAGTGAAGCTGCCATACTGTGGCCAGCATACAGCAAGCTTTTTTTTTTTTTTTTTTTTTTTTTATTAAAACTGATTGATTCTAAGCAGGAAGCACTTTTTAATTTCCTTTAGCATTAGAAATAATGTTAGCCACCATAAATAAAATGAAAGACACCTCCCAAAATGCATTTTCAAATGTTCACTAAATAGCAAACGACATTCAAATAGGATGCACCCAGAATTGTAACTGGAAGCTGCAGAGAGCCCTCTTTAAGGATTTTCATAATAATTGCTGTTTCGCTGAAAAGGTTCATGTAATAAAAGCCTTTGCAAATAAGGGCCAGCTTCTCCAAAACATGCAGCTAATTCTGGTCACTCCAGCAATACAAATTGCTCCAAAACTCCCTTTAGCAGCCAGGTAAACTACATAGACAGTGTCACTGCATAGCTACAGTGGTGCAAAGCAGAAGGAATAGAGCAGGGAAAGGTTTGTGGACAACAAGTATGAGATAAGGTCTGGAATGGTTTCTTCATAAAAACAGCCAACAGGGTTGGGATGCTTCAGCCTAGAAAAGAGGCAGATGAGGGAGATTTAACAGAGGTCTACAAAATCTTGAGTCCCCTGGAGGGGTGGGTGGTGATTACTCATTAAACCATCTTGTCCAACCCAAGAACTAGCAGTATCAGAGGAAAGTAATCAAACAGGTCCACAGCAAATGGAGGGAGATGGTTCATCATGTAACAGGCAGTAGATGCTTGTAAGAAGATGGGGGTGCAGAAAGTTTACAGGGAGTTCAAGGCAAGGCTGGGCAAGTACTTAGAAGGGAGATCCAGCAAGGATTATTAGACAGATGAGTCTTATCAAACACAGAAAATATCCTGAGCTGAAAATAATTAGAGCCCAAGAGAGTACTCAAGGAAAGTATCATAACTGCTTGCCTCTTCTTACTGTTCTCTAGAAAAGCAATTATGGCCAGTGGGTTTCTACAGAGGCTTTTTTTTAGCAACTGCCTTTACTGGGTCCTCCCTGTGGTGCCAGGTATCAACCTGACCAAGCTGACCCTCAACATTCTCCTGGAGAAGGGGAAAGCTATGCAGACAGAAAAAAATGCAACCAACTGATGTCAGGGGACAAGAAATTAAAAAAGGGAGGTATGGTTGTATAGGTTGTTTTTACGACTCTAATCCAGGTCTTACTGACTTCAAGTGAGAGGGAGGAGAGTATCAGGAGGAGAGGACTGAGCTTCTGTAGTTGGGCTGTGGTAGCTGTGATGGTGTTAGGAGAAGAGGAAGGTGAAGTTTACAGGGAAAGGTAACATCTTCAAACAAGGCACCTGCTCAGGTGGGGAAAGCAGGCAGCCTTCTGGATATGCAAACACCCTATATCGAGCCTGTAAAGAAATCTCAAGTGGCCCTTGTGCATCACAAAAGCTCACCTATTTCACCCTCACCCAACTACATCACACTTGAACTAATAAAATATGCTACCCCTCCCTCTAAATCTTGACTCCCTGAGTCTCAGTAAGACAGATGATACCCAAATAAGAATCAATAACCAGGTTGTGAATAAGGAAAGATGTACCACATAGCAAATGGATACTGAAAAGGGCAAGTTCTGGGGAGGACTAATGATTGAAAGAGGGACTTTGCAGTGGAGCAGAGGAAGCCATGCTGCTCAGCTCTTCATGCCTTCAGAAAGGGAACATTTTGGAGGGAGAGCCACGTCCAGAGGACCCAAGGCAGTTAGGAATCCAGATGACAGTGAAAATGCGCTGACACTACCAGAGTCCTCCTATCTCAGTGTTATGGGGTTTGGTAGCAGGAGGGACAGATACAGGAACCATGGAAGGAGATGGCAAGTTATAGAAACACAGACATTTCACACAGTTAGCGGCTTATGCTAGTAACAGACAACTCAAGAAATGATTGGAAAAAACCCAAATCCACTCATCTCAAAGTCCCTGTCTAGCTTTCCTATAACATCAGACTCTTATTTTCCTCAATTATCATCTCCTTCCAGTCCACAGCCCTGTGCCCAGCCAGGCTGCCATCACATTAAGAAACCCATTCCTTCAGTCTTGCATCTTTATGAGGGTGTGGGGCGAGACAATACATCCACCTTTTCCAACAGCAGCCACACAGCTTGCACTAAACACAGGGTGCTTGGAGTAATGTTACCTCTGAGGAAATTGTTAAAAGAATCAGGCTAATTTTGTAATTCACACCTGGGCAGCAAATGTGAAAGAGACTGCAATACTGTCTAATGAAATATTACATTGTTTAAAGAGTTCCCAGTGAAATTCACCCTTAATTGATTTTTGATCTGTGAAAAAACACTACAGAGAGAGAGAGAAGATATTAGTCATTCTCTGTTTTATCACTCCTGTGAGCATTTTCTTTCCTTTGTTTCCTTTGTCCCCAGAGAATCAACACAACACTGAAGAAAGCAGCCTGGAAGATACTACAAGACTAATAAATAACACTCGAACGGGAATCCTGAACAACACATCCTCCTAAATCATCCTGCAAAAGGTGAAGTAGTCTCCTAGGACAACTCAGAAATTAAAGAACACGGGTTCTGTCCTGATTTTGGCTAGGATAGAGTTAATTTTCTTCCTAGTAGCAGGCATAGTGCTTGCTTTCAGATTTAGTATGAGAATAATGTTGGTAACACGCTGATGTTTTAGTTGTTGCTAAGTACTGCTTATGCTAGTCAAGGACTTTTCAGCTTCCCATGCTCTGCCAGGTGCACAAGAAACTGGGAGGGGGCACAGCCAGAATAGTTGATCCAAACTGACCAAAGGGCTATTCCATACCATATGACGTCATGCTCAGTATATAAACTGGGGAGAGTTGGCAGGGGAGCCGCAATCGCTGCTCGGGGACTGTCTGGGTATTGGTCGGCGAGTGGTGAGCAATTGCATTGTGCATCACTTGCTTTGTATATTATTATTATTATTATATTGTTATTATTATCATTACTATTTTATTTTATTTCCATTATTAAACTGTTCTTATCTCAACCCAGGAGTGTTTCTCACTCTTACTCCTCCAATTCTCTCCCCCAAACCATCGGGGTAGGGGGAGTGAGTGAGCAGCTGCGTGTTGCTTTGGTGCTGGCTGGGGCTAAACCATGACAGCTTCGTAGCTAGTACTGTCCCAGGCAAGCCCCATGGGCTGAAGTCTTCTCCACCCCCCAGGAGAACCCGCCCAACAGGACCCAGACCAACCACTTCTGCAGATGCATGTTTCATCTCACAGTCAGGATATCACAGGGGAGCTTACACCAGAAACGAATGACATACAGCAACAGCCAAAAATATTGACCGCAAAATGCTGACAGAAAATTCATTACAGTATTAGCGTCCAGATCGGGATGTGCCAGGGCACGAGCAGCTGCTGAAGCCAAGGAAGCAGGTCAGTATTAACTCCCAAGTTAATTCACTGAAAAGCTCTTCCAAAAACCAGCAGCAAACTGTCATAAAGCAAATGACCAAACAGTAAAATATAGCTAGAAGGGACAAGAGGAAATGCACCTATAAACATCACCGGAGACCAAAAAAAACTGCTGAGAGAGATGACTGTAAAACACTAGCCACTTGATAAGATTTTAACTAATATTTACAGCAGCCAGAGCACTCATTTTGGATAAACCAAAGCTGATGACAGGAAAGAAAAAAAAACAACCCAAAGAAAATGATGTGCAAAGGTTTTCTTAAGAGCTGCTGTATGGAGCCACACTGAAGACTCGCCAACAAAACAGGCACTGTAACACCAACACGGCAAGCCAGTTGTGATGGGTGTGATAGCAGGTTGAGATCTGGGAGGCTGTTAAGTGAAGTGGACATGCTGAACATGTTCAACAATAAAGCCTTTGGTAAAAACCATAATATGTATTAAAGAGTGAAGAGTCCTCCAGAATTATGGAAAAAACAAGTAATGTCAAATTAGTGAAAGAGAGACAACCCAACTGACTGTGGTAGAGGGTGAGGTGGTTATTCCCACTCTAAGCATGGCTGGGACAGCTGAGAATCTACACAGTCCCAAGCAGATTTAAAACACCTTCAAAAATAAAGTTGTCTGGAAAACATGAAGCATTAATAGCATTCAGCAAGTAGCAAACGTGAGAGCCATCACAGAGCCCAACAATGTAGATAGAGTATATCCTAGCCAGGCAGCTGGTAAAACTTGACCAGGAGCCTGGGTGCAATTCCACTGCACAGAGCACCGTGAGCTGGGATGGTAACAAAGAGATGAAAGTTGTGGGACAATTCACTGGCAATTTTTCCCATCTGCCATCACAGTTATTTGCCATACTGGCACCCGTTTCTTCTCTAAGTCCTCCATTTGGTGCCCAAGGAAATTTGTGTCTTTATGATTTTTCCCAATCGCTACTTTGCCTAACACATTTGGCATCAAGCAAAACCAGACTCTCCTGTCCTGGCACTCTGAGGTCCATGTACCTCCACTAAGGTGCTGAGCACCTTGGATTTCCACTGGTATCTCATTGCTTTAGATTTAGAGGTTTTCATCTCTTTAGATTAGCTCTAAAGCTCTTTATCCCCATGCACCTAAACCCCAAGCATGTTTGCTCTGAGTCACCACCTCAAGCTGTCCCTGTGTTTGCCTGCTGCCTTTCGGCCCAGTGACTTCATTCTTCTGTCAGAGATCAACAAAGCAAGGTAAAAGCTTGTTCCCTTGTTATTAACAAGGGAAAAGACCATTTAGCAAGTTACTCATTAGGATGAAACTCACTCCCATCCATACCCAGGTGACATATATAGCTTGGGGGAACTGGACCAGAACAGCAGCTGAAAGCTCTAGGGAAGTCAGATGAATGCCAGCTCCTTTTAGACTCAGCAGAAAAGGCTCCTGCAGATCTTGCTTAACTTCTGACATGGTTTGTAGTGCTCCTCACTTACTGTTGGGGAGGTGCCTGGCCAGGCAGGATGGGTCAAGAGCAAGAGTCTGATCTGGACTGCAGCTTCTGAGATAGGAAGGGAGGTCCCAGCGAGCTATCCCACAGCTTTTTGCACAGCAGCCTGTGCAAGGCTAGAACTGTAGCCTAACCAGAGCTGAGCCCCAGCACAGGCAGCCAGACCCCTCGGAGAGCAGCAGCTGCAGAGCCTGCTGGTGCACTGAAGACCCCAACACAAACTGCCTTTCAATGAGCATTGTAAGTAAATATATCTGGACAGGGTAAAGTCAAGATTCCCTCAACACAGTCACACTTTTAATATTGGTGTTCACTAATTTAATTAATCTTTTTTATTGATTTAATTAATTATATTTAATTTTAAGGTTTTTAATGAGTGATTTTAGAAGTACCCAAGCTCCCATTTTGTTGGGGATGGGGCAAGAAATTAAATACTTACAGCAAATTTTGTGTGTAGTTATACTAGTTAATCTTGGATCCAGTCAGACTCCAATATAAGAGGATGTTTCACCTAGATAACAAGTTACCATGTGCCAGCTGCTGCATGGTAAGCACCCACATGCTTACTCTGAGCCTACAATAAATGTGACACAAGTTGATTAAAAGGACATACCTCACAATTGCCATGCTCAGATCAGTTGTTGCTCAGTAACTTCTTTATGTGTCCAAACCTGGGATAACAGATAATGCATTTCCTCCAATTTTTTATCACTAACGTAAGAATTATAATATGGTTCTTATGGGAATGATCAGATCAATTTTGCCTTTTGTAAAGCATGTGTTGGCTTATACTCTGAGCAAGAGGTTGTGCATCTCAGCTACTGCTGGAGGACTTTTCCTTGTCCTTTAATATCTATCTGTGAACTACTGACATTTCAACCTCACATGTGGGGCTGGGGGAATCAGCTGGACAGGTTTTGAACAGAGTGTTTCACCTGTGACCATGAGTTTGATCCTTAGGTAGGACTCGGCTGGGATCAATCTCTTCCCTACATGAGTGGAAAGGTAGAAGCATCAAAGGGAAGCTCTGCCTGGAAGCTGTCCATCTGAAGAGCTTTTCTTGTCCATACCAATTGAAGGAACTTCCTTCTGCATCTCTCCCTTGGCTGCCTTGTCTGGACTATCATGCCGACCATCTGGGGCATTTCAAAATCATCTCAAGTGTGACCTTAAGTTCTGAGTTACAGAGGGACCTGCAAGACTGTCCAAGAAAAATATGGGCTTTATTTTAAAAATACACAAATTCCTCCAGCTTACTTTTTTTCTAGGCAGGTCCAAAACCATGCAATGGTTTCTCACAACTGCAAAGAGCCACTATATGTGAAGTACAGTTCTTTGGCCTCAGTTTCTTGGATATAATCATGTACAGTTAATTTTTAAAAATTCAACATCAGCAAAATGATTTCATACCCTGTACAATCCTTTGCCTTCCAGAAAAAAAAAAAAAAAAAAAAAAAAGAACCATCCCCATATAATAGACATCAGCAATATCCCTGGATGATGACAGGTGCCAAGGTAGTCCATACAGAAAGGACCTTCAGCTAGCTCTTTTGGAGCTAGTCACATCTGCAGCTCTTAAAAAGCATCTTTTATGTCAGGTGCCTGCTCTATCTCACAGGCACAGAAGCTAATGCACAAGGATGTACAGTGATCTGAGCAAGGTCACGAAGCCCAGTGGCAAGGACACAACTGGGAGCCACATCTCCCGGGTCCCAAGCCACTGCTCTATCTGCTCTGCCTGGAGGTGTGACCTGTTTTGTCATTTAAGGTACAACTTAGTGTACTTCTTACCTGATTCCTTTGAATATAATGGTCTATGCTCTCAATTTGATTTTTCTGCCTTGAAAGTCTGCTCCTTACTGATTCATATTCATCTGTCTAGTTTTCCTTGTTCTTTGTACACTGTCATTTTTCTAACTGCAACATCTTCAACTACATCATCCCAGGCATTTTATTTGTGTGGTTCTGCTCTAAAGGCTAGCTTAGCTGTTTCAAATTATGCCTTGCTTTCAGTTTTGCTCGAGTGTAAAAATGTCATGTAAAAATGAACTACCCTCCAATGAAGGCTTTCAGACTTTCCATCTGAGGAACAGCATGCAGCTTTTTTGGGGGAGCAATTGGAGAAGGATCAATCCAGCTTTTGTTTTATAGATTGCTACAATAGATAGCTTCCCCGTAGGGAGTGTTACAGTACTATATTATGCTTATATAAAGGGTAATGACTAGGAACTTGGAGAACTCTACCCTTAGGAAGTGCCTGACGAGCGAGAACAGCAGGTGTGGAGGAAGAAGAAAGCCTAAATGTCTTTCTGTCCTGACTTTCTCTTCTTTTATGTTTGGAGACTGAACTCTGTGTGAGAAGCAAGTCAACTCCGCAGGTACATGAAAGTGGAAAGGTATGAATATGGCAAGAAAGAAAACCCAAACAAACCAGGGAAACTGCTAGTAGAGCAGTAGCCTCAAACCCTGTCTCTGAGTGGGTGGCCTTGAAAAAGGCTGTGTTCAGCAACAGGACACTCTTTAGCTCACTATGGGAAAACTAAGAAATTACAAGAGGGGCTGGATAAGGGAGGAAAAGAAGCAACAGCAAGCATGCTGCTAAGGTGCTCTGGGGAAAGGCTGCTTTGTGTTGTGAGAGCCTCTGGTTACGTCAGCAGCAAGTTGAGGAAAAACCACATAAAGACCTGGATAGGCTCCACAAAAACATTTTTGACCCACATAAACCTCAAATGCAAAAGGTCTCATCTCTGCCCTTGTAGACCTGATGCTAAATGTGCCTTCATGCTGCTAAACAGTATAACAAGCCCACCACAGGAAAAAACCTCAAAAGAGGTATGCTCTGCTTTGTGTGTAGTAGGCACAAAAGATGCAAAAGCTCAAAGGGGAGACCCAGAAAATGCCACCAAGATGCATGAACAGCTGGAGTCTGAACTGCACAGGCCTGCAGTAGAAAAGCTGACTCAAACAACAACTCAGGGAAAGCACGCAAGGGTCCTGTGTGAAAGCAAAGACACAACCCAGCACAGAGGGAGAAATGAGATGCAGGCTGCTGCTCCAGGCCATGCAATGAACAGCTTTCCAGGGCTGAATGAGAAGTTGCTGTTTGCCTGGATTGTCCATGATGAAAACACAGTTTGGATCTAGAAGGATGGGTCTCCCTCCTCTTGTCCAGAGTCTTCAGTCATCTCAAAGCCTGAGTCAGAGTTGTAACAGGGGCTTTCCCAATTTTGAGGGTCACACCTGTCTGGATCACATCTGTTCCCTACCCTGGTGTGTGTTCAGCTCCACGATGTCCAACTTTAGGTGGCCTTTGAGAGCAATTGAAATAAACACAATTAAGTAAAAAGCAACAGGAAATTCCCTGAATGGAGACTTGTATGAAATAACTGAGGAACTAGAAAACCCCTACACTAAACACTGTAAGCATTACAAAAAGCAGCCTAATAAAGGGGCAGGAAGTGGCTTGGACAACACAGTATTGCATGTTTGCTATGAACGTGGACTGGAACGGCCCAAAGATATGGTTTGCATCCATTTCCAGGCTGTTCTGTGAAACCAGCAGTTCACAAACAAACAGGCAAAGAGATGGGGAAGCATAACATTGGTGAACGTGCAGAACAGCAAAGACCTCCGCAATGCTCTGTGGGGAAGGAAACAAAGACGTACCAAAATACAACCAAATTAAAATTACTCTACCAGTCACAATACCGTGAAGACAATACAAGTCATAAGCTGAATGCCAAGGGAAACTACAGAGACCGAAATACTCAGCTGTACAGTCAGTGCAGAAGCTGCTACATGAGCCTAAAATACAATTTCATCCATGAAACAGAAAAAGCTGCATGAAATGAACATACGGCAGACACACATGCAACAAGAAGCTGAAAGAGGGATTGACTTCCACAATCCCCGCATCATCTCTGCAAGAGAAAACATCAAATGGTATTTGAAGGAGTGGGATAGCTCTCAAGCACACTACAACCACAACTGGGTGAGAGGAGAGCAATATAGCAATATACTACAATAGCAATATATAGTGGGAATGCACTGTGTTAAAAGAAAACCATTATGAGACCAATAGACATTTCTGGTCCAGAAACATCCCCATCACACGACAAACTGCAAGGCAAAGGAGCCTCACAAAAAAATCCAAACATCTGCATGCCACTGAGCAAATTCACCACCGGTCAGAGAGCTCACATCCAAAGACAAGTGACTGAGGAAATACTAATTCCTTTAGCAAAAGCAAAAGTATTCAACAAACTCTAGCTCTGCAAGCGGAACACACACAAAACATGTACTTCACAGCCAGGGAAGCTGCAGCCTTACCATAATCTTGACACTGGCTGTCAGAGGTGCGGGGACAGGAACACTGCCTGGGATTCAGTTTGCAGGGGAAGATCTCCAGTGCCACCAGCAAGTTGCACAAACAATGCTCCAAGCAGTTAGGATCCTCTCTGATGCTGCTGCACTATATGTTTGAACTCCCCATACATGGTTTAAGATCTAGCATACAAGGACTAACTGCTCTCTGACTGCTGGAAACAGCCAGGAGGGGAGAGCTAAAACCAAGATGAAACAGATAGAGGATCATACACAAGCGATTTCCCATCTCCAGGTTACAACCCCATCCCACAAAGTGAAAGCAGCACAGCTGACATCCAAAGGTATTAGAGAGACTCAGAGGTTATTAGGACTTGTGAATGATCTAATAAAACACCTTCCTAGTCCTGCTGTCCCCCAAAGGCAATGCCTGGACAAACACACATTACAGCTGCATTAAGACAACACAGCTGCTATATAAAACAAGCAGCTTTTTCAGAAATGCCATGATGTGAACGAAGGTGAAATCAAACCACATGATGGAAGGGAATGGAGGCCTAAGTCATCCCTCAGACAAAAGGAACAGCTAATACCTGCGGTCATAATAATCCCCGGAACAAGTCTGTCTTGCTGTAGAGCCTGCATACAAAAAGATACAATATATATGCAAAGTCAGTAAGACTTCAGGAAGGAAACCTCAAACCACTGCTGAGTGGTTTTTTTAAAGCCACAGTTTGCAGTCCAAAATATCTCCCATGCCTCCCACTGAATCTGAAATATCGGTGCTTTGCCACGCACTGCAGAAAGGAGGGTTGTCTTCGCGGATGCTTCTCTCCCAGAGCATTCTCCCAGCATCAGTGCAGGGTGCTGAGATCTTCACCCCAAAATAAATTCAGAAAACTGCTCAAAGACATGAAAAGCATCAAAACAAACTAGCCACTTTGCCAACTTCAAAGCCAGGCTTGGATAGCCTCCAGGAGCTATACAAGACCAAGCTTTTCTCTGCAGGAGCTCCCATCCATCATCCTGCCAGGACAGGCAGACACCAGAGCCAGTGCCATGCTCCCTCCTCCACTGCTGGGCTCTAGAGAAAGGCTGAGCACAAAGCTTGGTGCTGGCAATGCAGGCACAGCACCAGGGTGGTGATACAGAAGGGCTCCCCAGATTAGGCCAGGGCCTTTCTGGAGTAGCTGGAAAGCCAGAGGTGCCATAAAGCTATGGCAGATAGTTCCAGAGGCTACTGATCTTCCTCCTGCCCCCAACTCTACCTGCAGTGTTCCTGAGAGCTCCTTTTCTGCAGGTTAAGTTGAATGGGAATAGGGATGTCAGAGGTCTGGCAGGTGTCAAAAGCATGTAGAAATGCTCATCAGAAAGCAGAGAGAGACATACATGAAATACATGCCATCCTTGAGAGACCTTACAGCAAAGTAGGAAGCAGCTCAGCATGGAGAACAACACATTATTATTAACCTCTCCTCTGCAGCTTTCCAGAGAACCATCCAATACGGCTGCAGGAGACACTACAGAAAATGCAGTGAAGCCATTTGGCAGCAGGTTAATCCCAACACGCTCATTCAGACAGCAGGCTCCGGTTTACTAGTTGCGCTTTTTGTACCATTTACCTGGGAATGGAAACATAGCCAGATCGTTAGCACCAGGCCATAGTAACAGCAAGAGCAGAATCAGCAATTCAAATAGCTATTAATTAGCTAAAGAAAAGCTGCAGAAAAAGATCAGGGAAGCAAGTCACTGACAGACAGAGAAACGCTCCTGCTTGGGCCATGCTAGATGTCTACATCCAGCATCTCTCACTCCCATGTGACTCCAGTTAGCAGCACAGTGAATAGTAACAAGAGATAAAGACAACACATAGGGAACATCAGCATTACTGGAATAAGCAACCTAAGAATCCCAGAATTACAGTCTGCCTGATCCTGGGAAAAACAACCCTTTTCCTTGGGACCAGCCACCCATGGGAAACAAGCTTAGATTGAACACACAAATCCCCACACCTGAAGTACTCCCAAACTATTAGTACATTCCCCTCCACAAACCCGACAAAAGCAGTGAGTACAGGAAGCTGAAACACAGGCGATATGAGTCAAGCAGCAGGAAGGGAGGAAGGAGAACAGGTTGACAAGTCTCCCACAGATGCTGGCAGAGGCTCTCACCCTCATCACAGCCAACAGGCCTCATGTGTGGCAATTTCCTGCTACCATGGGAAAGATGCTCCTGTCCCAGCATCGTACCACCTGCAAGAGAGATGCTCTCGCTGCATTTTCAGGCAAATGCCGCCAATGACAAGACACACGCTGTTGAGCGCAACCAGAGCACCTCGCACAGATGGAGCACATGGGATTCAGACTGCTGCCTGCCATGCCACAGGAAAGCAATGGTGCTGTGACAGATGGCAGAGGGTACTGGGATAAACTGGGACAGCAGGGCGACCAGGAGGCTGCCGAGTCTCCATATTTGAGGATCCTGAGAACAAGACGAGACTGGTCTGTCAGGGACAGTTAATCAGTGTTGCTCTGGTTGGGGTCAGAGACCACCAAACACCCCAGCCTGCATGGCCGAGCCAAGCCTGAGAAAATGTGACTTCCATTAGAGCTGCAAAGGCAGCAGAGCTGTGACGCCCTGGTGTAAGATGCACCTACATCCCCTCCAAGACCTTCTCCCCCATGCAGAAGAGCAAGTCATGATGATGTGGGGGTTTCTGCCAGCAGTCCCCCTGCCATGAACCCAGCTTCTTGCAGGGAGCAGCAGCAGGAGGAATGAGAAGTCTCCATGCAGGGAGCTGCATGTACACGCAGGGAGGAACAAAACCTGTGACCACACTCCCATACCCCAGCTATTCCTGAACACAGAGGTACGAGTCTAGCAATGTATTTCAATGTCTGAGACCCTGGGTTTCCATCGCTGGGACTGGGACAGTGGCAGAGATGATTATTCCCATGTGACAAATGCTGACAGTGTGCTCGCTGAAGCCAGAGCCGTGTGAAGTCAATGAGAGAGGGGCTGCCTGCATGGGCCAGAATGGTTATTGATTTGCTACGTGACCTTGGCTAAGTCACTTAACCTCATTTTCCTCATCTGTATATTGGGAATTATGGGACTTGCAGAGTGCCACAAATTCATCAGAGGGAACTACTTAAGAGCCTTATTATGATTTAATGGGATTTCCCACTTCAAAATTACTCCTATGAGGATTGAAGTAGCTGGACTGGGCTATTCATAACTCCTACTGTAAGTGCAGAGTGTTTTGGGTTTTTTTTTCCAATGGTTTTTCCCCCCTAAAAATACCCATGTAAATCTTCTAGCTCAGGAGCACACAGTCTAAGCATGCCCAGATTCAAAGCTCTTTACAAACACTTACTTAAATTATTTTGGCCTCGTTAGTCATCCATGCTAATAAGCTCCTCTCCTTGCCCAATTCATACAATTTCAAACATACCAAGTTTCACACCATGAGCTGTTGTGGTAAGATGCTTAGCTGGGTTCTCATGGTGTGAAGTCTGCTCAAATTAATCTGTAAACTGTCATGTAATGGCTCCCTGGAAGAAGTGAAAATCCAGAGGATCATCTTAAAAGCTAAAGTCAGTAACGATGCTCTGATTCTCTCAGGAAGGTCAGGTCCAAGGTCCAACTTCACCTGTGGTGCGAGTAAGTGTGATCCCACCATACACAGCAAGGTTTAAATCACTTCATACCCAGCTGCAGAACCAAGTCTGCCTCTGAGCTGCATTACATGCCACTGCCTGACGTAAAACAGGCATTGAAGTTTCCTAAGAACAACCAGTGCATCGATTTGCAAAGCAATTCAAGACACCTTGAGGATGAAGCAGGCTATGTGGCAAGAAGCTGAAAACAAAAGGCTTCTCTATGGTGGATGTTTTCCCAGGGAAGCTAAGATAAAAATCTACAGTGTTTGCATCTTAGTACAATTAGCGCTCTATAAGCATGCTCACAGACCAATGCACACAGCTGCATCACTTCAAGACCACAGGACTAAATCTAAAGAGCTTTCCTATGCTAACTTGCTCCTCCATGGGGAACTTAAACACTTCTGAGACTGAGGAATACCTGCTTCTCTTCCATCACACTCCCTTGCTTCTTCCTCACCCTTTGCTTCATCACCCACACAGTCACTTGGTATTTATTCTCTTCTATTTTATTTGGATTTTCTCTAAGCAGAGTCATTAATCTTCCCCACAGATGCACAGCTCTGACAGCTAGGGTCTTGACACCTCCACTGCCAGTGAAGGACATTCTCATACTCTTCTCTTTCCCTCCCACCCCCCCTTTCTCTTTTTAAAGAAATCCTTCATACCTCACCAGCCACAGGGTTTTGATTAGAAGGTCATGTGAACTGGAGATGAGGGGCCTGTGGGGGAGGAAGGCAAGGGAAGAGGATGCAACTCCCACAAGGAACTCCCAAAGTCCCACTGAAAAGGTCAGTATGCTTTTGAGTCATCTGCACTGCTCCCCAACACAAAAAAACATACACAGCCCAGTGCAGAGATACTTGATAAAGAGTCTAATGAAGTGGAAAGAGTGTTGCAGGAAAAGAATAGTCCTCTCTCATCCTGACAGCCCATGATGCTCCATCTAGTTGCTATGGAGACTTAAGAAGAGAAGGGGGTTTTGTTGTCTTGAAGGGCCTTTTCCCTTCCCAGTAACCTTGACCTTTTCCAGGTTTGTGTGTTTGTGTGTGTATGTGTATGTATTTATAAAAAAAGAGATAAGGAATTCCATTTCTTCTTATCTGGTCATGTCTCACTGGCTGGCACTGATGCATGTGGGGGGCCATCAGCTTGTCTCAGCATGTAGATTTGGAGAGGATAAGAGAAAGAAAATACAGAGGGGAGCAGTTAATTAAGGCTGATACTGCAAAGGACATTGTTTGCTGAATAATGAATTCCATATGCTTCAGCAACACAAGTGCAATTAAAGGTGTGAGAGATGAAGGGCAGGAGAGGAGCAATGGGTCATATATTACCATACAAAATGGCCCCACTGGCCCTCCAAAGCTAGGGGTTCAAACAAAAAACAAAAACAAAAACAAAAACAAAAAACCACCATGTATTACAACCAGAGATTATTTCTCATAAACAAGGCAGAGGTGTCGCTGCCAGTTCCCACAGGTGAAGAAGCGTTACCAGTAGCTGACAGCTATTAGAGAGTGATGCAAGAGTCATTTAGACAGGTTGAAAGTAGTTTGCTTCACGTCATACCCAAAGCAAGATGAATATGGAGTTAGGCAGACAGGCTAATACAGAATAATGCTGCATACAAGAAGTTCATGTTCATTCCCTCCTCTTTATCTAAAGAAGCCAGCCCTACAGTCAAACTAACAGAGATGCTCAGAGATGGGGTTGTCACTAGGAGCCCACCATCTGCATCCTCCATTGTCCCTCACAATATCTGTCCCCCGTCTATGTCCCACCCTCCCCATCTCTTTCCCAAGGGAGAAGGGGAAACCTGGTACTGGAATTTTTGCCTTCAGCTTGGGTCCTCTCCTGGCTCAGAGGCCACTACAGATCCTGCTGCTTGCTCTCCATTTGAGGGCATAAGCTTCTGTCTTCCATCATGTCATGGGACTGATAAGGAATTGAGGAAAGATGATAGAAAAAACATTATTTTGTGGGATAAAAGCAACAAATCTTGGCTTAGAGAACTTTGATATCAAGAGTGAAATGAGGACATGAACTGCCCCCTGCCATAACCTCTACAACAGAAAACCAGCCAATGGATTCTGTGCAAGAACACAACCTCCTCCAGGAGTAAGACCTGGATTTGGATGGAGTGTTGCACAACCCCATCTTTAACAAATGAGGATAATTTGTGTCAGATAAGAAGATCAGAATTTGACACCACTTTGCACCTGGTTTGCTCAAGTTGTAGCCTAATGAGAATCTGATATCCAGGACATCTTTGAACTCCTCTCAATTACTAGCAATAGAAGCATCCCAGGGTCAGATTTCTATGTCCTTTAGGGATTTAGCATCTCTGTCCCTAAAGAGATTTTGGATAAGGTTTATGGTCACCACTAACTCTATGTGCACCCCCTAAATTAACACAGCACTGACCCATGCAAGATAAGAAATTAATCTAAATGCACTCCCTGGTAAGTAACCTTGGCAACTGTCTGTTCTCCACCCTCCAAGCCCGGATAAGTTTTCTCAGATTCTGACTGATTTAAAGCAACTCTACTCCACTTTGTGGTCCTGACAGCTTGCCACATCACCACTCCAAGTGAGAAGAGAGTACAGAAAAAATAATCATAAAAAAATTTATTGGAAAATATTTCTCTTTTAGCTGAGAGTGCTGTTGATACAATCGACTTTTCATTTTCTGCAAGACTATGTGTGCATGTGTGTGTCTCTCCCCCCAGTCCATCTCTCAAGCTTATGATCTGAACAGTCACCCAGGCTTGTTTGTCCATTCCCAGCCTGCCAAACCATTTTCAATAACAAGATCCATCTCCTCCTGCTCAAGGCTGCATTGTCTTCATATCCTTGGAGATCAGATGTCTGTTCTCCCTTTTATCACTTGAGCTGCACGTGTTTTGATTGTAAACACCCTGATAACACTCTTGTTAGCCCCTCGCAAGTGAAATAATAAAGGATAGATAACATTTCTAGCCGTGATACTTATACTGTCATCCTACACTGAGATAACAAGGAGCAGACAGCCTGTGAGTCTGTCTTACTCCGATAAAGATCTTGTCACCGTAGATACAAAAGAGATAAGCTTTCTAAAATAATATCCTTGTTCATGTCACTTTGGTCAAGTTGGATAACAGATAGAGCAATTCCTCTCCCTCCCCCCACCAAGTGTATTTACTGTTCCTACCATCCCCATCACCAGTGAAACAAGCCCTCAATGTGTTATGAGACAGGAATTTACATTTCTCACCCAGGTGAGAGCAGCTGACAGATATCATCTCACAGAATCATGTTTTGGGCACATCCAGCAAGAAAATGTCTGTGATCCCTGGCATGTTGCCTGGCAGACCAGAGAACACACCTAATACTCCTTGCAGAAGAGTGCTACCCATCACAGCCCAGACAAACACGAGTTATCCATGTGCACAGACCCGCTGCATCTCCTTGTTCCCAAAAACCCACCCAGCATCAGTGTGGTCCACTGCAGCGGGAAAAGCAGGATGCCACTCACTGAAGGGAGCACTGCAGCAGGTGCCAATGTTCAGAGCCTGTCTTTATCCATGGTAACTACAAGAGATGCTTGACATTTCTGTGTTGAAGCATTTCTTAAATGAAAAATGGCTTTGCAATCAAAATGAATACTTGTGCAGAAAAATCTCCAATTGGGTTTAAAGTCACCAGGCTTATAAATTGGAAGCTGAGTGTTTCTCTAATAAAGTAAAATAAACCACAATAAAATTATAACAGTTATTCAAGAAATACACGTAGCAATTCAAAACTACTGTAACCCTTGGGAGCTGCTTTTTTTGTTTGGTTGGGTTTTAGGAAAGTACTTTTAAATACTTTGTATTTAAAGAACATAAATACTTTTAAATACTTTGTATTTGGAAGAACAAAAACATCCAAAGGAAATATTTCTAAATGGACATTTTCTCTAAAAAACCAAGGTGAAGTGCCTGTTGGTAGTCTACCATATTTAGCTGTCTCACTGCAAATGGCAACAGCCAACGCCAAAGCAGCTGACATTTTAGTGGTGACTGGTCTCCCCATCATAGAAAATATAAGAATTTATTCTCCTCATGGTAAGTATTGACCCTGGCTTTGCTTCACTGAATATTTACCTCTTGGGTCAATAAATCATCATGTTCATCTCAATAGAAGTCAGTATCAGCTTATTATTATATTAACCTTTACAAGGCAGATAACAGTTGTTTTTCCCCTATAATAAGATATTGCACAAATTGGATAACTAAGAAAGATTTCTTTGTGATAGTATTCTTTTCATTACCAACATTTTTGCTCAATTTGAGGCATGTGAAACAACATGCATTTAATACACCATGTGGAGCTGCCTTTCTCCTACAACCAGCTTCCAGAGAGCATGTTAAGAGCCCTAGGACAAGTCCTGGGACATCTGAAGGATACACATGCATGGTGCCTGTCTTCTGGCCAATGTGGCAAAATTGCTGCATCGTTCGTTTCTTGCAGGTAGCTGCATGTGGTCAAGCTTTCATCCTGGCCAGGTGTTAGCATGAGGCTTTACGAAACCACACATCACAGAAGACACGGAGTCCCAGCCAAAATCTGGGAGGAAAAGAGATGTGAATTTGTGAGGAAGGATGGCTAGGCAGAAGGACAGATGGAAAGCATGAAGATGAAGGCAGAAGGAAAGAAGCCTGACACACGGGAAAAAGAGTGAATCTTCATTATGGAGAGAAAAGGCCACGTGCTGAAGTGGAGCCCAGCCTCCATTCACCAACACATAGGAACTGTGGGGAAAAAGAAGCCGGAGATACCTGGCGAGGCAGCACTTGCTCCCCTCCTGTCACCAGCCTTGTAGATTAAAGACAGCATGGCACTTCTTCAAAAGTGCAGAAGACAGTCTTGACATCCTGGCAAATTCATCCCTTCAATAACAATAAATTACTTCCAAGGCTGCATGTGAGATATGACTACACATATGGCTGGCACATTTTCCTACATATTGCCTGAACTGCCACTATCTACCTCACTGCTTTGTAAAGCAATTTGAAATACAGCTCCTTAGCTATTAAAGTTACAATATAAAATATAATTCTCCTTTATATCTTAAGCTCAAAAGCTCCTTTAAGTATGATATATACACTTCTTCACTGAAATCTAGATTTTAACTGTGTTTCCTTCACATGAAAGTGCTGCCCACAGATGCCATCCAGACTTTCTATATAGAGGAAACTAAATACTGCCCGTACGTTTATCGTATGTTTCATTAGAATAGAACAGAATAGAATATGTTTCATTAACCTGTTACTCTGAGCATATCTGCCCAGTGAGGGGTGGTTGGCCTTGGGTAGCTGCTGGAAGTGAGACATGAGAGAGCTGAAGGGGAGGGGGAAAGTGAAAAACACTTAATGAAAAGGATATTGGGATAGAGGGCAGAGCAGAGAAGAAACAGTACAAAGTCATACCCATAATCAGTATAAAACACCACTGGAGTCTGCTGATTGACTATAGCTCCAAATATGGTCCTAAGCATCCCTCTGTTTATAAACACTCACTTCCAAAAGCTTCTGAACTGCTGAACAAAAACAAACTCCAGCCATGATATGTGATAAACAGGAAACAAGCCAGAGCAAACACTGCAGTGGGAACAAAGCCTGAGACAGCAAATCCAGAGCCCCAAGGGACAGATATCACAGAAAACATGAGGAAAGCACACTCTCCTGCATGGTATGAACACCTATGGCCAAGGAAAGGAGGAAGAACTCCACCACGTTTTCCTGCAGCATGGAGAACCAAGGGTTTTCAGCAATGCAGGAACTCCCTTGCAAGACTCTGGACTTTTCCAAAGCGGCTTGTCACCTTCAAAATACAAGAGAACTGCAGTGCCAGGCACTTGGGATAAATGGCTGGTGCCCACCATAAAATCCAGGTTAATCCAGGCAGACGCTGGAGACCCATCAGCAAATGGCAGCTCCAGAGAAAAGCCAGCCAAGAAGTAACAGTTCCTTTTCTCCCACGCTAGGAAAAAGCCTGGCTTTGGAGCAAATTGTGTCTAGTTCCCTTCATCAGGGAAAGGATGGGCTGGGGCCAGCTCAACTAACCTGAGAATAACTTGTGCATCACCCACGGAATAGGTACTCTGAAATCCCAGGCTGAACAACTCAGAGGATGAGTGCATCTATGAAAGGCATGTTTCATCCTGATGGTGCTTCACTGCAGAGACAAGGATGAGGATCCCAAGCCCATATCCCAGGGACAGGAGGCTTCCTTCTGTAACAGGAAGGCAGTGGCAGAGCTGCACATGCTCTGTGGCACAAACACCACATCGGATCATGGGCTTACATCCAGTCCAAAAACTTTGGGCTTTTTTTGTCTTGTTTTTCATGTGATGGAATTGAAGGTTTTCCTGCTGTGCCCTGAAAAGGCCAGAAACAATAACCTTTGCAATTAGCACTTGGCAGAACAAGCTCCTGTCCACAATAAATTAACGGAACCAATTAGGGAGGAGGGAAAAATAATCAGATGCCATAAAGTAAATCCTGTCTCTACCAGTGTAGAAGCAGAGGCCGTTCTGGAGCACTGTCACCCTGGGACATACTGCTGGCTCCAAGGTGGGACGGGCAAAGGCTTCCTCCCAGTGCCCAAGCCTTGTCCCAGTCAAGGGAGGGAAGGAAAGTCAAAGCACACTTCTTTTTGAAGCCTGTCATACGAAATTTATTGCCTTGCTCTCACCTCATTCATGGCAACCACACCCTAACGGGGCCCTGTCAAGGCACGGGGTGGTCACAGATCGGTTCCCTCAAGAAATGAAGCTCTCAGCTGGGATATGATGGGTGGATAGCACTGTGTTATAACCATTTCCTTTAGCTCTGTTTGTTCAAAGGCCTGTAATTGCTCCATGTCACATCTCAGGTCTGTAGGGTCCCCACCTACCACTGCACCTGGACAGCCTGTTGCCTGTGACTGGGACATTGCAGGGCAGTGTTGCATACCCCATCAAACCTCACCTGCTGCTTATGGTCAGGGAGGAGCAGGCTTAACTGATCAAGACACAGAGCTGTAGCCAGTGCCACTTACTGAGACTAAAGAGACCACTGGGATGGGGACATGTGTCATAAAAGCTTCCCAAGGTTGAGCTGTCCTCAGCAGGTTACGCAAGAGCAAAGATGGCCTGAAATAATAAGAACATTGATTTTTCAGCCCATACCTAGTCAACATCCTCTGGCCCTCCATCCAACTGAAGTAGAAAACTGTATTTCAGCTTTAGAAAGCTATTTGATCCAGCATCCCATGAAAGATCATTCTGATGTTCCATTCAAATTGGCTTGGACATGAGAGATGTTGTGTGCTTCAGAAAGCAAGTGAGGAACCATAAACCAGGCAAAAAGATAAACAGCAACTTGTCAAGATAGGGAGATGGGCCTGGTGGAGTTAGGCAGAGATCAGTTAGACCTGTCTTTCGTCACCTCTTCATTAATGAGCTGGAAAAAGAAGTAAAGAGCAAATAATAGAATTGGCAGACCACGCTATATTAGGAGGTGTTGCCATCACCAGGGAAGGACAGGAGCATAAAACAAATTAGGAGATGGGTTAGAAATCAGGGTAGAAACTAAAGAACAGCAGAGAAAAATGTCTGCCCAGAAAGATTTACAGAGGGGATCAAAACCGTTCAAGCAACCAGAAATTCTGCCCTGCAAAAGGGTTTGGTATTTCAAATTTGTAGGTGCTGTTAAACAAAACCTAAAACTGTCCCCAGAAGATAGTGACTGCCCATGGTTCCATGTGTCAGACAATTATTAACTACTTGCTGGGGGCGGGGGGGGGGGGGGGGGGGGGGGCAGTTCTGCCTGAAAAGGAAACTCTCAAAAAGTCAGAAGCTCATGAACGTTGTAGACAATGGAGACCTGAAGATTTGCCCCCATGGACATCCCCACAGTCACCCCTAGGTGAATGACCCTGTGAGAGTCCAGTGCCATTGCTCAGTATGCAAAAAGCCTGGGGATGAGCAGTTGGTTTGATTTCTTAGCCTCAGAGTACATTCAACTTTCACCCCCAGGCATTTTTTTCCTCAGCAGCCCTTTTTCCTTTAATGAAAGTTATATAAACACTCAATTCCCAGAACCAGTGCTGTGAGAAAATATTAATTCTTGTTAAAAGCCCCTAGCATCCCTCTCCAGTCAGCAGCACAGGAAGCTCAAAGGAGCCAAGCAATGTATCCATGCACCCAGAAAAATTCTTAAAAATTCTTAAGCAGATTCTGTAACTGCATGCAAAAAAAGCACTGCAGGAGCAGGTCAATAAGCAGCTGATTGGAAGTGTTGTTTTTAAAGCTACACTTAAACTGTAACACCGTGAGGTGCATTTACAGTTCACTCAGGTATCTCCTGCAATTCGTCTGGATGTGGACACAATAGAAAGAACAAGATTTAAACATGACAGATGCACACACAAACAGCCAACAGGAGTAGGAGGGCTGAAGAAATATACAGCTCTGGTATTTTTGTGTGTGTGTATATATATTTATTTTCTTTTAAGTATACATGTAATATTAGATGGATATGGAGCTGCTTAGAAACCTTCAAAGACAACATGATGAGCTCTCGTTGTGAAAGATCACTCTACCCAGAAATTTTTCCCTTTCTTCCTTGCTTTCTCCTAGTGGATTAGAGAAACAGCACACTGGACTACAAATGAATACCCAGCCAGCACTGGCCTTCTCCCAAGCCTTAAATTGTTTATAGCCTATTCGATCTCCACTTACAGCCTTGGATCTGCTAATAGAATTGCATCTTCTTTCAGTAGTTGGACTTTTTTTCCTTTTTAAACACCATCTTATCTAATCTGCACCATTTGCATTTTGTGAAGTCTATACGTGGTAGAAGAACCCAGTAAATCAGATTTGACGCAGCAAAGAGCTCTTATCTAAAGCTCAGCATTTTTTTATTTAAACGTGTGTGTTTGTGCTCAAAGTAGGGATTTGGGAAAATTGTTTTGGCTCATGTTTCCTTCTCAGGATTTAGGGGAAAATGTGGTACTAAACTGTGGCTGAGGGGGAGTTTCTGTGTTTCTGCCACCATTTCTTCTCTACTTCCCAACCCATGGAGCAGAGATGTTGCTGCAACCTTTTTCCTCACTGAGGTAGTAGACTGCCTGGGATAGGCGTGGTTTGTGTGATGACACATGGTCTGCTCTGAGCAGGAAGAGGGATCGTAGCTCAGTCAGAATCTCTAGAATAGGCTTATAAGACAGAACAGTGGCATGGTGAGAAACCCATAAGAGCTCTGCACACCCCCCCAGGACCTGAACAGCTAGTGCAGTGTGATGGGTACAGTACCAGAGCAATGGCAAGTGGCATGATGGACCACTTTGGAGTACTTCACTGCTCCTCACTTCTCAGCTGGCTTCTGCTGCGCTCAGCCACTTTGGTTTCCCAAGACGCCAAAGACTGACGCACTGTTCTTTAGGTCACTGGAAAGGACGGAGCCTTGCAGGCTGCTGTAGCTTGCTGTTTCCTGATTTATAAACATTTTTCTCCTTTTAATGCTTATTCATGCACCAGAGAACATCCCTTTTCCCCTCTGTGCAATTACTGAGCGCAAACCTTGGCTTTTAATTAGTTTTTAATTAAAAAAGAAATTCTTAGAGATGTATTAACCAAAGGTTTTAGGAGGGGACTGTGATCCTGCTTGCAAAGACCCACCACACAGACCCTTTTAACTTGGTGTATTAAACTGGACACGCATTTGCTCTTATTCTCCAGAGAGTCTTTCCTCCATCCCTGCAATTTCTATTTGAATTTGATCTCTAGTTTCCCTAGATTGTAGCCACTGGTGCAGAGGCGTAGGTGAAGTCTGCACATTGTTCTCCAGCCCACCTCTGAACCCTGGTGGAAGGCAACCAAGTCGCCTCAGCTTCTTCTGCCAGCCCACTTCCCAGCTATGGTAGACATCAACTATGAGATGGAGGATTCAGAGGTGTTTTGTCCAATACTTACACAGCACCCTTTGAAAGAATCACCCAAAATTGTATAAAAAAGAGATTTCTGCTGTTTAGTCCTGGCATGACTAGACTGGGACCATCTTTTGTCCTAGACCTCATCCTGCAGAGTATGAATGAGGAGTAGCAGCCCCACAGCTTTTGCCTCTTGGACCTACCCTGAACAGAGAATCCCAGCCACCCCCTGTCATGTGTATCTGAGTGGTTAGCAAATTAGAGGCAGGATAAGGCCAAAATACAGATCTGTATCTGCTCTGTGTTATTTTACCCAAATCAACAAACACAAAAAGGGGAAAAAAACCCACACATATGACTTACCCACTGACTTATTCACTCCTCCCCTACCACTGTTAAAATAATGACACCCAAAAGACACCACAACATTTTCCTGCTAGACCAGCTGAGTCCCACAATGGTAATGGACAGGTGTCCTCCTTCCCCTGGGAGAGCTGATTTTGAACTTCAGTTAAAGCAGATTTCAATAGACTTGAAGCCAACAGGCTTCATAATTATTCACGTTTTCTTTCTGTGTGTGTTTGGTCACTGAGCCTTGTTTGTCTCCACAGGGGAGTCTGCTCACTAAACCTGGTTGCTTATTTAAAACTCAGCAGCCTCAGCCCACTCCCATTTTGCCACCTGAGACCAAAAACCTGGAGTCCCCGAGTCATTAAAAGCAAGATGCAATTAGCGCCAACACTGACTGGCTCACTCCCTCCTATTCCGTGCCCAAGTCTGAAGCTCCTTCCTTTGTGAGCTCTAATGTGTGCTTAATGTGCAACTTAATTATTTGATTACAATGGTGTAATTATGTAATTGTAATGTATTGTGCAAGTTGGCTGGAAGGAGACGAGAGACATTTGCTAAGTGACGTGGGATAAACAGAATAATAACAACATCAAGGAAACAGAATAAATCTAATGAGATGATAATTTGGAGGAACAGTTAAGGAAATGGGCACTTTGGAAAATGAAAAGTAGCTGGACTTTTTTTTATCTTTTTAATTAATTTATTCTTCCCTCCCGCCCCTTTGTGATCAGCGAGAAATTTCCTTCCCATTACCAAAGTGTGAGCAAGTGTGGCTGTGCTGGAAAAACAGAGCTAGGCAAGCTGTCCTGTGCCTGCTGCACTCCTCCGACTGTCCTCGGGCTGTCCTCATGTGCCGTAAGACCAACTGGTGGGGAAGACAACCGGCCTAGCTGAACAGGGAGCTTTTGCTGGGACTCAGGGGAAAAAAGGAGAGTCTACCACCTTTGGAAGAAGGGGCAGGCAGCTCAGGAAGAGTACAGGGATCTTGTTAGGTCATGCAGGGAGGAAATTAGAAAAGCAAAAGCCCAGCTAGAACTCAATCTGGCCAATATTATAAAAGATAATAAAAAATGTTTTTATAAGTACATCAACAATAAAAGGAGAACGAAGGAGAATCTCCATCCTTTGCTGGATGTAGGGGGAAACATTGTCACCAAAGATGAGGAAAAGACTGAGGTACTTTAATGCCTTCTTTGCCTCTGTCTTTAATAGCCAGACCAGTTATCCCCAGGGTACTCAGGCCCCTGAGCTGGAAGACAGGGATAAGGAGTAGAATGGAGCCCCCATAGTCCTGGAGGAAGCAGTTAATGACCTGCTACACCACCTGGATGCTCACAAGTCTATGGGGCCAGATGGGATCCACCTGAGAGTACTGAGGGAGCTGGCAGAAGAGCTTGCCAAGCCACTTTCCATCATCTATCAGCAGTCCTGGTTAATGGGGGAGGTCCCTGATGACTGGAGGCTTGCCAATGTGACGCCCATCTACAAGAAGGGCTGGAAGGAGGACCCGGGGAACTACAGGCCTGTCAGCCTGACCTCGGTGCTGGGAAAGATTATGGAGAGGTTCGTACTGAGTGAACTCAACAGGCAAGTGCAGGTCAACCAGGGGATCAGGCCCAGCCAGCATGGGTTCATGAAAGGCAGGTCCTGCTTGACCAACCTGATCTCCTTGTATGACGTGGTGACCCACCTGGTGGATGAAGGAAAGGCTGTGGATGTCATTTACCTGGACTTTAACAAAGCCTTTGACACAGTCTCCCATAATATTCTCCTTGGGAAGCTGGCAGCTCATGGCTTGGATGGGCGTAGTCTTCGCTGGGTAAAAAACTGGTTGGGTGGCCGAACCCAGAGAGTAGTGGTGAATGGAGTTAACTCCAGTTGGCGGCCGGTCATGAGCGGTGTTCCCCAGGGCTCAGTTTTGGGGCCAGTCTTGTTTAATATCTTTATCAACAATCTGGATGAGGGGATCGAGTGCGCCCTCAGTAAGTTTGCAGATGACACCAAGCTGGGTGGGAGTGTCGATCTGATGGAGGGTAGGATGGCCCTGCAGAGGGACTTGGACAGGCTGGACCAATGGGCCGAGGCCAACTGTATGAGGTTCAACAAGGCCAAATGCCAGGTCCTGCACTTGGGTCACAACAACCCCATGCAATGCTACAGGCTTGGGGAAGAGTGGCTGGAAAGCTGCCTGGCCAAAAAGGACCTGGGGGGGCTGGTTGACAGCCGGCTGAACATGAGCCAGCAGTGTGCCCAGGTGGCCAAGAAGGCCAACAGCATCCTGGCTTGTATCAGGAACAGTGTGGCCAGCAGGAGCAGGGAGGTGATTGTCCCCCTGTACTCGGTGCTGGTGAGGCCGCACCTGGAATACTGTGTCCAGTTTTGGGCCCCTCAATACAAGAAAGACACTGAGGTGCTGGAGTGTGTCCACAGAAGGGCAACGAAGCTGGTGAAGGGTCTGGAGCACAGAGGAGTGGCTGAGGGAACTGGGGTTGTTTAGCCTGGAGGAGGCTGAGGGGAGACCCTATTGCTGTCTACAACTACCTGAAAGGAGGCTGTAGTGAGGTGGGTGCTGGTCTCTTCTCCCAAGTAGTTAGCAATACCACAAGAGGAAATGGGCTCAAGCTGCACCAGGGGAGATTTAGATTGGATATTAGGAAAAATTTCTTCACGGAAAGGTGAAGTCAACACAGGTTGCCCAGAGAGGTGGTGGAGTCACCATCCCTGGAAGTGTTCAAAAAACAGGTAGACGTGGCACTTGGGGACATGGTTTAGTAGGCATGGTGGTGTTGGGTTGATGATTAGACTGATGATCTTAGAGGTCCTTTCCAATCTTAATGATTCCTAGTTTTTACTTTCATTAAAAATAATCCAGAAAACATTAAATTGCTACCCTACCCCTAATTGGTTTAGTGATGGACTTGATAATGTTAGGTTAATGGTTGGAGTGGATGGTCTTAAAGGTCTTTTCCAACCTAAACGATTCTGTGATTCTATGACTGTCGCTGCTCCTAGCAGGACAACTGAAACACATGCCCAAATTGTTCTGAGCTGGCCAGAACCATGTGCAAGCCAATGAAGCTGAATAACCTCCCACTTGCCATGGAAATATGAGTGGATGCAGAGTGGTTCATGGCAATTTATTGCAGAGCAGTAACTCAAGTATCTGGATTCACCCTCTGAGTCATGTCAGGGTGACAGAATTGCTTTTTGACATCTGAACTTTGGATCAGAAGGCTCATGTCCATTGACTGAATATAAAAATGAGGGGAAAATATGATCAAAGTAAGCAATAGACACAGGGGAGCTCATTGCAAGAATTGCAAACCACACCTTGGAGACAGATTTTGAGTCCAGCTTTGTAAGCTCTCTGGTTTCTCCTGCTCTCCTTCAAAAGACTTTAATGACTCCCTTTCTCCCAGCAGCAAGCACATTCTCAAGGAGACCACATCAATAAATAAGATTACCAGGAGCCTAGACAACCAATTCAGCCTACTCACCCAGCTTCTGGTGAGACACAGTCCACCTGCAACGTCCCAGGTTTCTGTGGGAGACACAAGCCCATGGTAAGTATTTTAGGGAGACCTCTGAACCTGTTTCTCATCATTAATTGATAGCTGGCAGAAGGCTTCTACCAGTAAAGCTTTCCATAGCAAGGGTTTCGCCAGCCAGAGCTCAGTTCTTACAGCACTGGCAGGTAGACACAAGTCAACACCAGAGCAGAGAGATGCTCTTGGCTCTTGGCAATTACACACACAGCACACATGCTGTCAGACTGTTTTACAGGTCACACATTTATATACAACTGGGGTTACTTTCATGGGTATTTCAGCTAAGTTTTCCTTTCACAAAGCAGCCTTCCCAAGCAAAGCTTTGGTAAATGTGGGATCCTGACCTGTTTCAACAGCAAGCTGCAGTCTGATCTTGTCAAAACACAAACTCCAGAGTAAGTAATACTGAAACTGTTCTGATATTAGCAAAGCAAACAGAGACAATGGCAACCTACTGCCTGTCTATCTGCCAGCTATCCAAATAAGATTAGCCAAGGAGCAAACTCTGAGATAGGGAGGTGGTCCCTCAGACAGCCAATTCCAGTAAAAGCAAACTCTTGTAACGATGCCAGCCAGGGAGACATGGTGAAAGTAACCAAATAACCACAGGTATATGCAGACTCAGTTTGCCAAAAGTTGTATCACTAACTCCTACATAAGACCTGATTTCAGTCCAAGGGGTCTATTTCTCCCTTCCCTCCCAAGGGGTCTTCTAGGTATGTTTACATCAGGGCTAACTGCATGCTATATACAATTACAGTACAGTAAAGCTTCACTCTCCAGTTTGCCCATGGAAAGTGCTACAGGAGCTACTGGGGAAAAAAAAAAATTCCCCCAGGCTCCATCTCTTCCCAGAAACACACATTTTGGAATGAGCCTCCTTTCTGAATCAAACACCACAATCCTGAAAAATTCTGCCATCTCCTAATTTGCAGTGAAACAACCACATATTTTCCACCAAAATAAGAAGTCAGCACTCTGAGACAATACTTCAGGATAAAAATGTTTGTTTGGTGGAGTTTACTTTTTAAGGAAAAAATGTCATCTGAAGCCAGAGTAAAAACATTTATGTTTTAACGTTTAAAAATATAGTAAAAATCTGAATGCACTCCCAGCTTCCAAAGAAAGATTTAAAAAAAAAAAAAAAAGAACATTTAATGGAATCCTAACAAAGCAGATTTGGCAAACGCCACACATTCCATTATGTTACTTCAGAATAAAAATTATAAGAAAACTTTCTGTGCTGAAAATTTCTTGCTGTTTGGCTGCCTACAAGGTAAAAGAGACTGGAGACTGACTTGCACCATCAAGGATTTCCGGAACATCTCTCTCAAAAGCGATCTGGGCTATCAGCTTTAAAACCTACCACTGATTCCTCTGCCATCCCAGAAGAATGCATTACCATTTTTCTCCCAGACAAAAAAAAGAGAGAGGTCTTCTCCTGCCGATCTGGGCAGCTCCTGGGCCCCCCCGCAGCATACATCACCCAGCGTGTGAGGTCTAAAATACCTCTCATTGCACCAGAGTATTTGTATGCATTTCTAAGTGTTTGAGAATTATTATGTTGTGCAAAGGCTTGTCTAACTCTTCAGGGAGGTCGCGCAGAAGTGTTATATATTCAACAGACATGCAATAAACACAATTTAGCACCATCTACCCACCTCCAAATACTCTGGTTCTTGCTCGCAGGAAAGAAAAACAAAACAAAATTTTAATAATGCATCAGCGATGGTTTTGATTGTTATTAGATTTGCAGATTTGCTTGGGGTGGTGTGAAATTCACTGCACATACATACACCCCAAGCAAGCCACCATCCTGACAGCAACGGACAGATTGATGCGGAAGAGAAGAGCACAGCACTCAGCGGGGGACAAGACTGAGTGTGACCTCTCCGCATGGATGATGCCAGACTGAGGGCTGGAAGGCTGCCTGCAGCCTCGCTGCTTAACCCTAGCCCATCCCTGATCTCCCATCACAGCTGCCGCTCATGCTGGCCAACACAAAGACAAAACTTGGGATGCATGAAGATTGAGAGACTTGCTTTTTCAAAGGAGTGAGCCTCATGCTGATACACTGGCATGATCACTTACAGTGTAGTAAGGGCTGTGGCCCTCTGTCAGGGAAGAAAATATCTGGATTAATGCTGCTAATTAAAAGGGACAAAGAACATGGTGGTTAGGACCAAATGTCTTCTCTTTAGTGGAGAAAATGCATACAGTGTGTCCCAGTAATCTAATTGAGATCACATAACACAATATGAACTACAGTCTAAAAACTTGTATGTGAACACTTAGCATAGCTCTGTATGTCCATCATGTGTCTTCACATCCTTCACACTTGCCCAAAAACCACTGAAGTTGGCACAGGACCTGTCACAGGTTTTGGACCAGGCCTTTATCACACTGGCCATGAGCACTGTTGGAGGCTCTGCAAGGCAAAGGGACTGAGATTCAATGCATTAGTTTTAGCTGAAGAGTTAATGGACCTCAAGGCCAGGGAACACCAATGAGATTATGGACTCTGATGCCCTGGGAACACAAGGTAGGTAGTCTTTCCCATAAGGCTTATTGGGCTGGAGAAGATCTTTGAGAAAAAGCATCCAACATTGCAGAGGCTCCACTGACTCCTTCGGGAAATGGTCCAAAACTTTACAGACAAAGCCCATAAAGAAAGTTCCTCCAGGACAATTAAACACAAAGGTACCAGCTCTGGCTGAGGACATCTCCCTGACATCGATGCCAGAGCTGGAACAGGACACTAGGAGAAGCACCATGGTATTTTCACCACGTTTCTTCTAACTGTTCACTAAGTATCTGCTACTGTGTACTGCTTCCTAGTGTCAGAGAGGATACTGGATGGATGACTCCCTGGTGTTGTATCACCCTCCAGTAGAAGTTGGGCTCTTGTTTCTGGGTTGGATTTTCTATTGGTTTTTTGCAGCTTAGACTAATGAGACCTCTGTTCTCAGAAAAAATAAAATACCTCTCTCCTGCTTATAGACCCCAGTCCAGCTGTCTTAGCCCATGCATGGCTGTGAAACATTGATCTTTTTCCAATTCTCTAGTAGCAAAGAGGATGCTTTCTGGTTCTGACCAGTTGCATCCCATCCTCTTCTCCCTCCTTCTCCACAGCCAGGTGAGCCAGTTGGCCCCTCCTCTGCCCAACCCACAGGTGAATAATTGAAAAAACCCTCTGTTTCTTATAGACAACCAGCTTTCCATGTAAGCATTAAATATCAATTATACAAGAAGCCATGCAGTGCTTTAATTATAGTAATGAAAAATCATATCATTAATCAAGTTTCTAATCAGCTAGTTTCTTGTAATAAGGTGGCAACTGTTATTTAATCGATTAACTCTTAACAAGCCACCTAGATAAATCAATTCTACATTTTTTTACATATATCCTGTTTTGCAACAGGAAAAATTCTTCCTTTGTCAGGGACTTGCCTGAGTGCAAAATAAGCTCCTTGATTCTTCTTTTTGGCAGTGCTGCTGCTTCTCTCTAAGGCTTGTTCATTGTGGCCAGAAAGTGGGCTCCTTGCTCTTGCACCCACCAGCCTAGCCCAGGCTCCATGGAAAGGGCCCTGTCATCTTTCAAAGCTGTGATTTAGGAGGCTGGGTCCACTTCAGATCAAAAAAAAGCTGCAAAAATAAAGTGTGATACAGGAAACAGAGAGCTTTGTCTTTTGAGAGGAGATGAAAAGAGCACAGCTCACTTAGTCTAGCAAAACAAAAGCCAAGAAGGGACATGGCTGTGGTCTAGAAATACATGGAGAACTGGAGAGGGGAAAAAGGGAGGGAGGAAACAAGGGTGAAAAAGAGCCTATTTCAGTCAAAGAACAAATGAGAACAAAGCAGCTATGAATTAATATAACCTAGAGTTTAGAAATACATGCTAAAAGGCTCAGAGCAAAAAGACTTTCTAACAGGCTTCCCTTGGGAGTCACTGGGCAAAACCTAAACAAGGTTTTCACATAACTTGAGCTGCTCATGGGAGAGGCATAATTGCAAGGAGTTTGCAATGGTTAGGCATGAATGCAGGGCTCCAAGGAGCCTGTCCTGTCTTTAGAGAGGGTTTTCTGGGATCCACATCCAGGCTAGACATGAAGCCACTTGATTAATTATTGCCTCTGCTGACTTCTCCCATCTACTGCTCAGTTCAACACCAATTATTCAGGATCAGCTCATAATAACCTATTGAAGAGGTACAGCTTTTGATTTGCATAAGCAGTTTCAGCCAACACAGTCTGCTGAGACAGAAAATATATACTGAATATTTAGCAAGTCTGACGGCATTTTAAAAGTATGTGATAGTACACAACTGATGACATCATGCATTTCTTGTGTTTCCTGAAGCTGAAGACTAATGTGGCACAGAACTTCACCCAAAACTGGTTGGAGCAGTGTTTAAAAAAAAAACAAAAAAACCCCACCCAAACAAAAAAAAGCAGACTGTTTCTAGATTTAGGTGCAATTCCCAGAGAACCCCATCTAGTGATAATAAAGTTTATACAGAACTGCAAAACTATATCCAAAACCTTTGAGCAGGAATAGAGATTAGAGACAAGTATCTCACCCCTCCTCCTTGGAAAGGTACAACAAGCTAGTATGTTAAGGTCCAAATTTGGCTTGACCCACAAACCCACTGTCGGATCAAGCCACATGTAATCCACAGCCTGCTGTTCCAGCCTGGCAGGTGGCTGTGTTATAGTTTTAGGAGCTTGCCCAGGTTTCAGAGAGAACTGTTCCTTGCTGGGATTGGCTACTGAGTAGCCATAAACAGAGAGGTTTGTGAACCTATGTATTTTTTGCTGTTGTGACCTCTCCTTCCACAAAATGCTAAATATCCCTGCAAGTGGGGTGCACCAATATCAGCAGAGGCAAAAGTCCCCGTGTGCCCTTTTCTCTGTCTCAGTGCTCTTTTCTTAGCTTTTGTTCCACACATCCTACAACTGCTTGCGCGATCACTAGCCCATTAAAGGATGCTGCACTGGGGCCTCACTGGCCCCTAGGAAGGACAGCCAGCAGCGTACGTCTGCCTCAGTGCAATGTGGCATCACACAATCCTTTTTCAGCTCTCAAATCTCCCAACCCTACTTACTTCTTCCATACATTTGGTGCTACAGTAATACTACGTATTATCCCAGCATTAGCAGTAACTCCCTGGACCAAAACGCAGGCTGCAGTTGCACAAATACCCATTTGCCTCTGCTACCTTTCTGACAGGGGTGGTCATCCCTCTCTCCCACTCTTGCCTCCATGCAACAGCTACAGCAAAAACATTTACAGCATGAGAAACAAACAGCAACATGGCATGAACTAGTGCAGAAGACACCAGAGCTAGCACAGCGGCTGAGACGGGGAATTGTTGAGTGCACTGCTCACTGTTGCTGTGCAAACAGACAGGAGGCCAGTGGAAAGGTTATGGGATGCAAACAGCCTCTGCTGCCTAAGGGAGCCCTCACACCAGTCCTGACTGCTTTGAGACTGATGCGTCAGACGTGTCTGACAAATCACATATATGAAGGAGAGGCACCTGCACTGAAGAGTCGCATCTGATGGGCCTTGGGAAAATCCAGCCAGCAACGGATTTAACTCCAGCTCTGATCCTGCTAGTAGCCTGCTTAGTGTTTTCTCAAGGCGGTGCGTGGTGGGAATGTTGGGCACTGAAGAGCTCTGCTTGGGGCAAAACCAAGATCAACAGCAGGCTGAGAAATACAACAAATCCCTGCCTGAGTCTCCAGCATCCCAGTCTGTTCCTAACATCCTCAGATCCATCCTCTCACCTCTGTGTAGGTGCAGTCAGGTCAAGAAAACATTTTGTTCCTTGCTGTTTGGACCAATGATATCAGAAGGCATGTTTACATTGCAAAAAGCATCTCCATACTAGTACATGCCCAGGACAACAGCACTGGCCTCTAATTTTATTTTTAACTGATATAAAATAGGAAAACTCTCCCCGCAAATACCTGTTAGCTTAGAGGGAACAAGGACAGTAAATCAACACCTGCTTTTCCTGAAGTCCTGCCATATGCTACAGAGCTTCCCCATGCACACACTCTCCCACCTTGTGGACCCAACGTCTTTCAGTACTTACGCACACCGGAATGAAAACCACAAAACCATCACAGAGCAACTTTCCCCCCAGACAGTGCAAGCACCTGAGTCTGTAAAGAATAATAAATGGCTCCCCTGTGCCATTTCCACTACCCGCCCTCCCTCAGGAAATCTTGTTCAGCCTTGGAAATGCTTTCACTTGTGTGGCCTGGGACGGCATCACCCAGCAGGGAATTAAACCAGGGGGCACATCTGCAGGCAGGCGCTGGGGAGGACAATAGCGAGCAGGAGGGAAGAGGGCTGCGAAAGCTACAAACCTCGCCAGGCATAGCTCAGTGCTGGATAAAGGAAGAGTAACGAGCTAGCTGAAGGCGTCAGCACAGCTAGAGCCGTTTGATTTATTCTCCACCGTGGCAATTATTTATTCATAAATAAAACAAAAAAAGGAATAAGACCGGACGCCTGCTCAGAGGTGGCATCTGTGGGAGGAAGGAAGGTACAAGGACCCCACCCAGGGAGGGCTGTCTGACACTTCTCCTTCCCCCACCCGCAAATCATAACCTCTGATTTAATTATCTTAATTGGGAACTGGAAAAGAAACAGAGAAGGCAGCAGGGAGAGCAGGCACTGTTGTCTCAGTTGAAGGTTTCTCCCAATGCCCAGCAGCAGTCTCAGGCTCCCCAGCTCACTGTGCATGCTGCCCTGGACATCCCCCTGTTCCCCATCCCTTGGGAAAAAGCCACATCCTGACACTCCCACTATTCTCCCCCTGCCAGCAGAAAGCCTAGCACATGCAATGCTGCTCAGCCCCATGCTGCCCACGGGGCTGATGGAGGGATGTTTCCCTCCACATCCCCTTCATGAAGATGCTCCCCAGCCACATCCAACCATGCCGGCAAGGAGGACCCCACCAATGGGGATACTCTTGGTGAGGCTAGACTAGCAAGGACAGACTTGCATGTCAAAGAATGAATGAAAACACCCAAGGAAACAAAGAGAGAACAATTAAATGAAACAGCTCACTACCACTGAGATCAATACCATTGAATAATACATTTTCAGGCCAAGCCTTGTGGGTCTTGGAGACAGCCTGAACAAGCTGGAGAGAATTTGGGCAGATGTTCAGTACTGATGAACACAAGCACAGCCTCCCGAACTGCCAGGTTTTGCTCCGGGATCTGAAGACAGCACGCTTTAGGGAGCGGGTATTTGCCTGCCGGCTCTTTCACGCTCAGGAATCTCATTTTCCAGGATGTCAACAAGGCCAGGAGGGCTAGAAATGTACATTTGCTTTTTAGCGACAGCTGAACTATGTGAAATCTGCCTCTGAGGCTCTAGAAAAACACAGTAAATACCATTAAGACTTGCAATAAAACTACTCTGCTTGGCAACAGAAGGCTTTTCTTACTCACTGCTTCTCTGGGCTCCTTCACCTTCTCTCACTCATGCCCAGCAGCTTCATCTTTGCTACCAGGAAACAGTGTTTGGAGCCCAGCTGTTGCTCCCAGCATCACGTATGTGAGCAGATCAGCTTTCTGCCCTGGGACAAGGCAAGGACAAGGTTCAACACAGCCCCAGCAGCACGACCAGAGGCTTCCACAGACGGCACAGGGCAGAGGAGCCCCTTGCTGCAAGGTCTCCCCAACCCTCTGGCATTGCGTGGCTGGGAAGAGGCTGTAAATGGGTCTGTAAAGCATAAGTGGATTTTGCCTTCTCAGAGGGGGAAAATGAAGATGTGGGAGAGACCTCCTGGGTCAGCAATCCCAGGTCCTTGCTGCAGCAAGTGACACCTTGTGCAAGCGCATATGGATGCTAACTAAACACCACCCCAGACTGTTGCACCAGCCACTCACCACCTTCCTTGTTCCAGCCAGAACAGTCATGAGGATGGAATTCTGCATTTCCCAGCAGGAAGGAAGAGATTAACCCATCCCAGCAGCAACAGGGCAGTTAAACCCACTCCCCATCGTGCTCTCCCACACCCTCCAGCCATGCTTATGTTTTATCAATGCTGCCACTGGCTCACCAGCTTTCCTAGCTCCAGCCACAACAAAGCATACAATTTAAAGATTGAGCACGTTTAAGTATTAAACAGGGTAAATAAATAATAAATAGAAGGAAAAATATTATTTATACCTAAATGGGGACATCACTCACAAAAACAAAATAGGCAAGAGGAGCCTGTCCCCAGGGAAGTAAAACACCACAGCAAGCAAGGTACCAGCCTCATCTCCACTCTGATGCCACAGAGTCTTCCGCAGAACGTGTGAGCAATTAAAACCAGAAACACAGCATGTGATGAGAGAAGGGTTTTCCCTCCAAAACTACGGGGAGGTGCACAAAACCCTCACTCCTGAGCCCAAAAATTCCTTTCCCCCAAGGCTGCCCCAAAGATCTGGTCCCTGTGTAAGGAGGAATCATAGAATCATAGAACTGTTTAGGTTGGAAAAGACCTTTAAGATCATCCAGTCCAACCACTAACCTACACTACCAAGTCCACACTAAACCAATCAAGGGTAGACTAGACTAAACCATGCCCCAGGTGCCACGTCTACCCATTTTTTGAACACTTCCAGGGATGGTGACTCCACCACCTCTCTGGGCAGCCTGTTCCAATGCTTGACTTCACCTTTCCGTGAAGAAATTTTTCCTAATATCCAACCTAAACCTCCCCTGGTGCAGCTTGAGCCCATTTCCTCTTGTCCTATTGCTAACTACATGGGAGAAGAGCCCAACACCCACCTCACTACAACCTCCTTTCAGGTACTTGTAGAGAGTGATAAGGTCTCCCCTCAGCCTCCTCTTCTCCAGGCTAAACAACCCCAGTTCCCTCAGCCACTCTTCATAAGGCCTGTGTTCCAGACCCTTCACCAGCTTCGTTGCCCTTCTGTGGACACACTCCAGCACCTCAGTGTCTTTCTTGTATTGAGGGGCCCAAAACTGGACACAGTATTCCAGGTGTGGCCTCACCAGCACCGAGTACAGGGGGACAATCACCTCCCTGCTCCTGCTGGCCACACTATTCCTGATACAAGCCAGGATGCTGTTGGCCTTCTTGGCCACCTGGGCACACTGCTGGCTTATGTTCAGCCAGCTGTCAACCAGCACCCCCCAGGTCCTTTTCGGCCAGGCAGCTTTCCAGCCACTCTTCCCCAAGCCTGTAGCATTGCATGGGGTTGTTGTGACCCAAGTGCAGGACCTGGCATTTGGCCTTGTTGAACCTCATACAGTTGGCCTCGGCCCATTGGTCCAGCCTGTCCAAGTCCCTCTGCAGGGCCATCCTACCCTCCATCAGATCGACACTCCCACCCAGCTTGGTGTCATCTGCAAACTTACTGAGGGCGCACTCGATCCCCTCATCCAGATTGTTGATAAAGATATTAAACAAGACTGGCCCCAAAACTGAGCCCTGGGGAACACCGCTCATGACCGGCCGCCAACTGGAGTTAACTCCATTCACCACTACTCTCTGGGTTCGGCCACCCAACCAGTTTTTTACCCAGCGAAGACTACGCCCATCCAAGCCATGAGCTGCCAGCTTCCCAAGGAGAATATTATGGGAGACTGTGTCAAAGGCTTTGTTAAAGTCCAGGTAAATGACATCCACAGCCTTTCCTTCATCCACCAGGTGGGTCACCACGTCATACAAGGAGATCAGGTTGGTCAAGCAGGACCTGCCTTTCATGAACCCATGCGGGCTGGGCCTGATCCCCTGGTTGACCTGCACTTGCCTGTTGAGTTCACTCAGTACGAACCTCTCCATAATCTTTCCCAGCACCGAGGTCAGGCTGACAGGCCTGTAGTTCCCCGGGTCCTCCTTCCAGCCCTTCTTGTAGATGGGCGTCACATTGGCAAGCCTCCAGTCATCAGGGACCTCCCCCATTAACCAGGACTGCTGATAGATGATGGAAAGTGGCTTGGCAAGCTCCTCTGCCAGCTCCCTCAGTACTCTCAGGTGGATCCCATCTGGCCCCATAGACTTGTGAGCATCCAGGTGGCATAGCAGGTCATTAACTGCTTCCTCCAGGACTATGAGGGCTCCATTCTGGTCCCCATCCCTATCCCTGTCTTCCAGCTCAGGGGCCTGAGTACCCTGGGGATAACTGGTCTGGCTGTTAAACACAGAGGCAAAGGTGACGTTAAGTACCTCAGCCTTTTCCTTGTCCTCGGTGACAATGTTCCCCCCTACATCCGGCAAGGGATGGAGATCCTCCTTGGCTCTCCTTTTATTGTTGATGTACTTATAAAAACATTTTTTATTATCTTTTATAATATTGGCCAGATTGAGCTCTTGCTGGGCTTTTGCTTTTCTAATTTCCTCCCTGCATGACCTAACAAGATCCCTGTACTCTTCCTGAGCTGCCTGCCCCTTCTTCCAAAGGTGGTAGACTCTCCTTTTTTCCCTGAGTCCCCATAAAAGCTCCCTATTCAGCCAGGCCGGTCATCTTCCCTGCCAGTTGGTCTTACAGCACACGGGGACAGCCCGCTCCTGTGCCTTTAAGACTTCCTTCTTGAAGAAGGCCTGGACCTTCCTGGACCCCTTTGCCTTTCAGGACTGCCTCCCAAGGGACTTTCCCAACAAGCATCCTGAACAGGCCAAAGTCTGCCAGGCAAGGTGGGATCCCCAACTCTCCACCAGCACAAAGACAGCCCACACCAGCTAGAGGAGCAGGAGCTTTGCTGTGTCCTTAGCATGGCACAGGATGCTTTTGTGTCTTGGAGGCTGTGACTTCTAGGAAGCCCAGAAGACCTGAGAATTCCTGAAAGGAGGCATGCAAGTTATCAGGATCTCCTCTTCTTGGTCCTCTGGAAGCCCCCAATCACAACATGTCATGCTTTCATCGCTGAAGAGGAGAGCAAGAACACCTCACTCCCAAACATCAGTGACTTTCCCACATGCAGAGTGAAACAGTTTTCAGTCCATTTTGAAGCATGGTAGAGAGATGGGGCATGCAGCTCCTCTGTGCCTAGAAGGATATCTCTCAAAAGCTCCTGCAAATGGCTCCACAAACTTTACTGACAGCATAATTGCACATTATCTCCTACAACTTCACTTTGATAATTTAGGGGACAATACAAAGAGCAAAGAGACTGTAATATTCGTATTGACATTTCCCCAAAATGCCTCCTTTCCTGATAAAGCCGTTGTCTTATGAATATGGAAAGCTTGCCTGAAGGCTTTGCTTAAATGCAGTGTGTTAGTATTTAATCAAAAGAGGTGGAGCAGTAGCGACCCCTATGCAACAATGGCCTGGCATTTTTCAGGATGTGCAAGACGTTTTCCATTTTCATGGACAATTCTGTTTACAATCCCTCCTCTAAAAGGGTTTATAAAAGATTCACTCTGCCTCAATATTTGAAACAAGAGTTAGTCAGAAAACAGGATTTCATCTCCTATTCTTTCCCCATGGGAATTTCTAATGAAAACCATTTTTTGCCTAAACTTTTGCATAAGAAACAGAAAGAAAGATTTTTTTTTTCATTCCTTGGTTAAAAAAAAAAAAAAAAGAAGTGAAAACTAAAATACTTCAGCCACAGCCCAACATGTCGTGAATTGAAATGACTGCCAGAGTGCCTAAGGAGAACTGCAATGGAAGAACCAGAGCAGGGAAGCACAGTGTTTTACGGACCAAGTCTTGGGCTACCAAAACTGATACAAAGTGTTGGCTGGGAAACAGGTTTCTGTGGATTTCTGCAAGGTCAAGAATTTCAAAATCTGTCCATGCCTTTGAGTGCGCATCTCCTCAGAGGAAAGCAGATGGGTTTTCTGAAGGTACGTACTCAGCCTCTTCTGCAAAGCAAAACTGATGACAACCCATAACTTGAGTTGGAGGATGAGCAAATGCTTTGGCCAAACTTCGAGAAAACGAACATGCCTCTTTCCCCCCCCCCCCCCCCCCCCTTCTTTTTTCCTCCACGCAAGGGTGAAATCCATGGAAGCCTGTGGGATTTTTGCCCCGGACTTCAGCAGAGCCAGGACTTCACCCATGTGGCTTCTCTTCGCAGTTCATCAATCTGTCTCCACATCCATGATGGACACCTGGTACCACAGCTGCCAGGTCCAACGTTGACAGCCAAGAGGAAGATATTCCCCCTGGCTCCCTTACTCAGCTCTTCAGAAACAGATACCAGCAATCAATTGGTTTCCTTTAATGCCACTGCAGAGGAGAGTCCGATTTTGACAGATTTATATTTAGACTTGCTTTTTTTTTTTTTTTTTAAGGATTTCTGTTTACCTTCTGGATAGAGCTCCAAGTTCACCACGGAGGCAGCCATCGAACCATGGAAAACAACAAAAAGTAAAGGATGTACTAAAAAAAATCCATAGTATCTGTAATACCTCAATTAAGGGAGCATAA
The DNA here is from genome assembly GCF_030463565.1 of Pelecanus crispus. Lineage (NCBI taxonomy): Eukaryota > Metazoa > Chordata > Aves > Pelecaniformes > Pelecanidae > Pelecanus > Pelecanus crispus. The sequence continues at coordinate 29,218,302 of NC_134651.1, read as the reverse complement.
CTATTGAAGCCTGAAGTATCTGGAGAATCTAAGCCATCAATTCTGACAGCAGAAGGTGCCACTACTAGGGCTGGGAGAAAATATTTGCCTTTCAGCTCACAAGCAGGAAATATCCCTCTCCCTAAAAAGACACCCCCCCCCCCCCCCAAAAAAAAAAAAAAAAACAAAAACCACCAACAAAAACCCACCCTACAGTGTTATTTTGAGTTCTGTTGAAGTCCACAATTTTGGTTTTATGTTCTACCTTTCAGGTTTCTACTGGTGAAGCTGGTTTTTCCCAGTCCCACACATATTTCGATTTTGTAATATCACTGGAAAGATTTAAAGCAAAAGTTTGTTCCACTTTAACAGTCTGGCCGATTGACAGGGATTCAAGCATCTTGAATATAAAAAGGATAAACAAGCTTCTGGTCATGGGCCAAATTTCAGAGTAGGGCAAGAAAATCTGTTCACGGATGACACCGGTGAACTAGAAAACACCTTCAAAGACGGTCAAACACTTAGTCAGAGGCTGGGAATAAGAATTACATGAAATAGCTGCATTCAGGGAGCATTTTGCTGTCGCGTGCTCTTTCACTCCAGTTTTTCCTCTGAGAAGCAGCAGAACAGACAGCATTGTTATTTGGAAAGCCTTTTGTTTGTCCACCCACGAGCTCCCTGGACAAGCCCCCTCCAGAAGCTAAATCCTTCCATCTGATACCCTTCCAGGTCACCAGCCAATCTGTCACATCCCTGGTGTGACCTGGCTTTTTAGGGAGCCAGGAAGCAATGGGGAAGCACTGCTTTAATATGTGCAAATGGCAATACAGCAAACCACAATCCTCAAGGCAGCATCACTCCAAGGCAGAGACTGAAAGACACAGCTGCCTCCTCGGCCACCAGAGATTTTTGTCTCTGTGATGTCATGCAGGAGGACGGGTTTTCTTTTTCCCAGGCACAAGCAGCACTTCAGCAGGATGCAGTGGGCGGCTTGCTTGCCGCCTCCAAAGACAGGACAAAAATGGATCCTCCTGAGAAAGGGCAACACATGTTACTGAGACCACAGAAATGCTATCAGCCTCCTAGCATCACAAGCACTTGGCAAGATCACCCAAAACCAGCTCAGCCCTGCCAGGTTCCCCGCGGTTTGCACCTCCTGCTCTGGGCCACAACTTCAGCCCAGACAAGGACCTCCCTTGTTCTATGGCTGTGCTGGACTTGGAGGGACCTTTCCTTAAGTCACACTGTACTGTTGCTTTTCCCTAGGGAAAGTGAGGTCTTCACAGCAGGCCCTGTAGCAGGGAGGGATTTTGCCTCTTCCCATGGTGGGCTGGATAGTGAGACCATCCACCCAAGCACAAGGCACAAGCTGGACCTGCCCAAGGCCCATATGTCAGAAACAGGAATGACAGTCCAAACAACTCGCCATGGAAATTGTCACCATCTGCCTGCTGGGCACTAATCACATACTCATCCAGTATGAGCCCCAGGCCTCCCTGCAGACAACATCTGCCAGCCAAGGACACAGGCTCCATTGCTTCATTGCAGAGACTTTCTGTCTAGGTGAACAGGAAGGTTGCAACCCAATAACCAGCAGGAATTTACATCAGCAGGTGTTTCTGCTATGATACAGTCTTAATGCAATGATAGGCACTCTGTCCTCCCTTGTAGGGAGCAATAACATCAATTGACCCCTTGGAATCCCCCAAGGGACTTCACCTGGGCCACCAGCACTGCTAAGTCCCCAGCAAAGGGGGACAAATCCCTCATCCTGTTAACGCAGCCTCACGCTGCGGTGGCCAGCACTTCCAGAGCAATGCTGAGACCACCCGGCACCAGCCAGGTGTTCCATCCATCCCAGCTTCTCAGCAGCAGGAGGTTTCGCCCAGTGAGGCTCCCTCTGGCTGAGCACATCAGATAGCACCTGGCGTCTGGCCACATGGGTTAGCACTGCATGATGGAGGATGAACTCACAAGCCTGAAGCACGGCTTAATTTTATTGCAATAAAGAAGAATCAAGTAATGACAAGGCGAGGGGTGAGTGATGGGGTAATGGGAAAACTGCCATAGAGCAAAGCCAAAGGAGCCCCCTCTCCCGCTGCTCTTTGCCTTCCTCCACTCCCCAACCGCTTGCGATTTCTTGTGGAAGTGCCAGACAACTCTGAGAAAGCTGTTGGACGGAGCTGGCACCAAAGGACTAATTCATAGGCACTTCACAATTTATGCTCAGCCTTTCAGCCCAGTTGTTTCCTCCAGCTGCAGCAATTAATGACAGCACCCCCCCCCTGCACACCCCAGCTCTGCCTGCTTTCTACCTGGTCAGCCAGAAAGCACTACTCCTTTTAACTCCCCGCATTATCAATACTGCATTAACAGCAGACACTTCTTTAATGTTGGTATAATCACCACTAAGCAATATTGCCAAGTACAGTGTATTGCTTTTATGGCAAGGAAAAACCAGTCCTGCCTGCACAGATGCATCACCCCAGACCCCCAACACAGCTCTGCTCCACAGGGATGTTTGCAACAGGACAGGTGAAACCCTCAGGTTTGCTGGCAGGATGAAGTGGTCTCCCGAGGCAGCCATGGCCTCAGGAAGGTGTTTGTAGCCATCTTGCTCAGACTCTTAGCTAAAAAGAATTCACACCTGGCCGCCCAGCACTCTGCAGTGGGTGACCCATTGATTTAAATGAAGCAGTATTGGCAGTTCAGGAGGGCACGTCTTCTTTCAAACACTTTGTCAAAATAACCATTAACAGCAAAGCTGACCTGGTTTTATGATTTCTTGGCCAAGCTGATTTTCATGGTACTACAGGCTTGGCCCTATCAACATCCCAGGCAAGCTCAGTTGACCACTTACCCTAAAGAGTGGTCAGAGCCACCTCCTGCCCTTCTCAAAAGCAGGGCCCTTTAGCAGAACTAAGACCATCCCAATATGTTGCAAAGTAATACATGCACAAACACAGGAACGCCAGCAGACTACAGTTCCACCCCCTCTGAGATTGTTTTAGCTGGGATGCTTCTTGAACCAGAAACCACAGAAATAATTTGCCAGTGAGAAACCCAGACCTTCAGGTGCATTCCAGGTATCCATCCTAATTCAATTTTCCCAAAGAAGTGGAGTGTACCAGGACAATCAGAAAAGCAATATACAGTTTTCATCGGATGCCCCACAGCAGACGTAACTGCAGAACCACAAATGAGATATACTCCCCCAAATCAAAATGAGCTTTTAGCAAAGCCCACCCAACACCACAGACTAATAAATATGCAGCTGGTTCATGCCAAAATCCCCAGATCCAAATTCCCTTAGACATGGGGGAGAATGGGATGAGAACCAGCTTTGTAACTGCTGCGACTCACAACAGTCTCTACAAATAGACAAGCCAGGTGCACTGGACTTCAAAGGGCTTGAAATAGGATTTGACCTATCATTTGTGTGCATTTCCAATTTCACTCACACTGTGGCATCTAGGGCACCCAGCTGGATGAACAGAAAGCTGACAAGCTCAGACTATCACTAATTTACTGTGATAATCACAGTAGGCATGACCTACCAAAGAGAGAAAACACAGAGGAACCAGCATCATCTGCCATGGACCCTTTGTGCAATTGTGATGGAGTCCTCTCCTCTCCTCTTGCCTCGAGTGTTCCCCTCTATGCAGGGAATAATGGCACTGCCTGACTTCCATGGACCCTGGGAAGAAGGGGAAACACACTCAAGTCAGGGAGGCACTCAGGCACTGGATAATAGGAGCCAGGCAGATGTACAAGAGTGAGAGGACTTTCACCCGAGAAGCACATTAAATATAAAAGAAAAGTCACCATGGATCTTAATATATAGCATCAGGATTTATTCCCTCCTCCTGTTCTCAGTATCATGTGACAACATTAATTAAATGTGTTTCTGACCCTGCTGGGCTTCTTTAAATATTTGCCATTCTCCACAAGCACTGTTTGGTTAATGAAATGAAATTAATGAGCTCATTAGATTGTGCCGTAATCTTTCAGATGCAAGCCAGGCGCTCAGAGTCACTGTTCCTTTTCTCTGCTCTAGTGGTTTAACTCAACACATTCAGCTCTAGAAGCAACAGCCGAACAGTGGAGTAATCAATTAACTGGGCAGCCAGGCACAAGAAGAGGAAGGAGGAAAGACCAAGGCCAACAAGATGCAGCTTGCTAACTTTCCCACGGGAGCTGATCCTGCAGAACCCGTGACTCTGGGCAGGCACTGGCACATAACTTTGTTTGGTGGATGCTTCACCAAGGTGAAGATCAGATAGAGAAGTCTGACACGGCAGAACCCAAATCCATGGCTACATCCACTCTGGTTTGTATGTGAAAGCTAAGAGACCTTGGAAAAGAGGAGCTCAGGTTTAAAACTTCCAGACATGCCTCTTAATAGCAGTCCCTGGGTCCAGCTGAAATAGAAGGGGTCTCACTCAAAACTAGCAGAGACCACAGGGTTGTCCTCCCATCATTCAGACCTGTGTGATCTCTAAACCCCTTCCATGAACATCCTAGCAAGGAAAGCGCACATGGCCCACATCCCTCCACCCAGGCAACTCCCCAGGGTCATTTTGATAATCAATCTCCCTAATTCCCCCCCATGCTGATATGAACAACCCTCAGGCAACCAGTCTTTCCCACCTCTTCCCCATGCCTGGAGCAGTATTCACAGCTTGGTATCCGCCACTGAAATAACACCATGAGAGCAACAAGCAAGGCTCTTTGCCTTCAGGCTGATCCACCTCACCAAGCGAGCATGATTTCCATGTTTTTTGAGCAGGAAGGTTTCTCCCCAGAGCAGTGCTCAGTTTTTCTATTGTCTTGTGAAGCTTCATCAAAGAATTAACTCAGATCAAAGAGTCTCTACAGCAGCACAAAATCCTCTGATGGGGAGGAAAAGGAGGCAGCGGTGGACAATAACATGAAAAGCGCTTCAGTAAATCTCTTTCCAAGAAAGCAAATAGGTGTACTTCTGCATGCATATAAGCCCCACAGTTCAGAGATTGTGTTAGCTATGGTGATTCCTAATAGCACCAGAGGAATTCAGGGTAGGAAATGTATGCAAATCAAATTCTCTCTGCAGCTGTATTCGCCAACAGATTGGATCACAAAGTTTTATCAAGCTCTCGGTCCCTAGGCTTTTGTAATTTACCTTTTAGCCCAGAAGGCACACGACAGTGAACTGGACCTACTGGGGAAAATGATGAGTACAAATCGGGGGGGCGGGGGGGGGGGGGGGGGGTGGGTGAGTGGAAGGAAAGCATTCACACAGTGAGACACTGAAAAATCTTAAGGTAACCAAAAAAAAAATATGTATACCCCAATTCTCCACAAAAGCCTCAGGAAAAGCAATGCCACAGTCACTAGTGCAGAGCACATAACAAACAAACAAACAAAAATCTTTGCACTTGCAGGTGGCAGGACTGAAGCTGGAAAACACATACTAACTGTATTCCCACACTTATTCATTGCACGACCCCCCTGCACACAAATGATGATCTCAGAAGACTCTTGAACCATGCCCCATTCATATCTTAAGGGATTATTACATGGTTAGCTCGAAAAAAGCCACCATCACCTCTATCCTCTTCCCCCAACTCTGAAAGCTGGTATAACAACAATCAAAATGCCAGGCTCTGAACTAAAATACCTTCAGGTTAGCCAGGTCTTTTACAACCCTGCCACATCTGTGGTTCAGACACCTAACAACCCATTTGGTGAGGTTTGACTTTCCTCTCATTTAAATTATTTGAATGTCACTGCCTTTGGTGACTGGTGATTAAAGCAGAGGGGAGAAGCACAGCTATCACTTATCCGTGATCTTGGGGGTGCTGCAAATAATACTGGCTTGTTGATGGCAGGGCCCCTGGCCAGAAAGTGGAGGGGCAGATATCAAGGGCAGCAGGGAGAATAAATAAGGAGGCTGACCGATTGCCATCCACTCTGCCTGCAGAGGGGAGCTGTAGGCATCTCAGCAGGTAGGACTGCAGAAACAGAGATGACCTGGGGCAGCTGGTAACACATAGGAAAAGATGCACAGAGGAGGATGAGTGAACATCTGAGAATGGCAGGTGTGGACCGTTACCACAACTCTTGGACAACTCTTGAAATAGCAAGGGTATGCTGGATCTCCAGTGGGTTTTCCACCAACCATTGCTGCAAACTCAGCAGCAAAGATGTGACAGACTCAACAGGCAGCATATGGACAGCTGTTAGTTTAGCTGAACAAGGCCAGAGAGCTGGTATTTACTGACAAGGAGTTACTTCAAAAGGGAAAGCAAGTCAGCCATTCCCCACTCAGGGCATTGCAAATGGTACTAGTCACCATGTTCATATACATAACCCTGTGTTTAACAACTGAATCCTGCCTTCCATCTTCCTCCGGAGGCAGTCACAATGCTACCTGCAAAAATTAGGTACCCACATGCTCACAGAGCAGACTTTGCTCTTTGCAAGCTGTGCAACATACAATGACACGTGAGGCAGAGCATGGCAAAGTACCCCCTTTGGTTTATGCACATGAAAGGGTTTAATGACATGCACCCATTCTCCATAAGCCAGCACCAGCCCTTACACTTACCCCACATGCTAGCTTGGGGTACCTGCACCATGTGCACAGAGCAACCGTGACCCACGTCTTCATTCTGGCTTAGCCCAGACCCTGGCTGTTGTAAGCAATGCTGCTCACAGTGTTGGTTTATTTAGAGTGGGTGAACAATCTTCAGTTTTGCTTAAAATCAAATCAAAATTCAAATTTTGGCTCAAATAATGCAGTCTGTTTATGCTCCGGTCAGAAATACAACATCAGACACACACGTATTCAGGGTAACTTCACCCTGACTTGGGTTCCAGTTAATGTGCAACTGCGGAAGCAAAGGCTTCCACACAGGCTCTGCAAACGTGTCTCACACAGCCCTGGCCTTCCCAAGAGCAGCCAACCCCTGGCCCAGCACCCCTGTATCTTCAAGACGTGTGCTGTGTGTATTCAGACACTTGTTCCAGCATCCAGCTGCTCCCAGCAGCAGGCATTTACCTGGGTGGGGATGCACTTTGCACCACTTCAACCTGCACAAGACCAGCTCCTACAGCAAGACTAAATAAATGCCCATGGCCTTGGGAGATTCTCCTGGCAGGTGACTTTGCCCTCAGTTTTCTCCTATGGGCATGTGCACATAGACAGGGACCTGCAGGGACACGTGGCAGCCCATGCAGAAGATGCCTTTGTGGTAGCTGCAAACAGAGCCGAAAGCCACAGGGCTGATTTGGTATACGTTCTTACAAATGCAACTGCATTTCTGAAGTGTATTTATATCTTATCTATGCTGTTTACCCATATGTTCAATAAATCATTATTCATTATCTGATAAGGTGCTTGCACTGAATTTCTAAGCCAGGCTTACAGTTAGCACAGAACAAGACATGCTGGGAATACAAATCAAAAAATAAATAGAGCAGCTGTCTCCAGCGAGGCTGCTCCGCTACCAGGGGACTCTGGTCACATCGCCAGCCATGAGACCAAAGCCTGGGTCATTGGGCCTGCTGAGCTGGATAGAACAGGCTTGTGTTATGCAGAACAGCCTCCTTTTTAGTTAATTGCATGTCTGAGATCCCTTCCAATGATAGCAGTGACATTACAAAGCAAGCCATGTTTCCTCTCTTCTGAACTGCATTCATCTCTGCCCTGCCCAGACCCATGCAACAGCCAAGCAGAAACAGTATCCACAGGGCCCCCACAAAACCCTCAGCCTGGGAGAAAGGAGGAAAAAGAGGGAGCTTAGGCCTGAGACCTGCATCTTGAATAGACAGGAAAACTCTTACTTGTGCTATCTGTGGCCCAGGTCTAAAACCAGAGGAGCAAGAGTAATGCAAATCCAAAGCCTTCCCTGACCCTGTCCTCTCCTTTTGCCCATTCCAGCATGAAATGGAGAGATGAGGAACACCTAGAGATGATGCTCCATGGTGCATCCCAATCCCTCCTCTCTCCCCTTTGATGCTCCCACCAACACCAGGAATGAAAATGAACCGTTTAGGCCAGGCAGAATTTTACCATGGTTTCCAATAGGGCTGTGGTCTCGCTCACATTTCAGCTCCTGGTCCAAGCTGTATTGGATGGATATTTCCATGGGGAATAGGGGGAGGAAGGTGGAGGGAGAGGGTGGGAATCAGGTTCATGTCATGTGAAAACCAGCTACAGCACATCTTAAAAACAGGCTACAAGGAAGTGTGACATCCAATTTCTTGGGAAGGGGAGGCAGAACGGTAATTCAATTTTCTGATCTTGTTAACCAATTTCTCCAATCACTGCCCCTGAACTGGAGAAGGGGAAGGGAGAGGGGAGATGCTTGCGTCAGCGACGCTTGTGAGGGAAATTAGGTTTTCACGGATTATTGGGTTAGTTCCACTTCTCCCACTTTTTAATTTATTTGTCTGTATGTGCTGCCGAGCTGAAAGGCCAAGAATTACCCCCCACCCCCCCCTTTTTTTTTTTTTAATTAAAATCTGTAGTTTTGGAAGATGAAAATTTAGGAAGGGGGGGGGAAGACTGCAACAATACAACCATGTCAGCCAAAATCTGCTTCCCTCCCAAACCTCTTTGTTAATCCCTCTTCAAAACAAAAGCCTAATAAGATCTCTCATTAGAACTCCAAATAGCTTTTGAATACTTTTATGGAAGAAAAAAAATATCAATTAACTTTGTTCCATATTAAAAAAAATTTACTTCCTGCTACTTGCAAGTTGGGTGGTGTTTTTTTTTAATTTGCCCTTAATGCCACTAAAGAAATTTAAGAATTGTTACCTGTGTAACCCTCTGCCTCTATTATTTCTCAAAAGACAGTCACACTGCCCCTCTTTCCAATTTCTTTTGAAATAGAAAGAAAAAACTAAAATGTGCATATCGGCAGCATTCAATTAAATTTTCTGTATGATTATTTCCAACTGCCTGGTGAGTGGCATCCTAGGAACAATGCCAAGGGGCTATTTTGTTTAAGCTTTCTGAATTTTGGATAAAAGAGAAACTGAGTGTAGTTCACATAGTGCCTGAACTTCCCCTTTCATGAAAGCTTTAGGAAGTATGTATGGCCGCACAGATCATTATTAGCTGGAGAATGCTTGCAAAGGTTTCTGGGAAGCCAACAGAGACGGGGAAACAATAGCTCATGGAAAACAGAAGGCAGCATAGCTGCAGAATTAAAGAGTGGGGGAAAGCGCCGGTCGCTCCATTCGACAGCATCCTGCAATAACCAAGAGCAGTGTATCAATAGCCTGGGGTTGGGATCAGGAGACTGTGTAATCAATTCACACAACAGGGCAGTGACACCAATGGCGAAGCTCTCTGACCGAGCCCATGTTGTAGGTGGACACTCTCCGAGTCTTCCGCCTCCCAGGGAACTAGAATAGTCTAGACCAGAATAGCCTTCTTGAAGATCTGCCCTGACCCTCTCCAGAACTATTGGGACTGATGGCAGGAATCACTGCTGCTGGCACAGTTGCCCACATCAGCCAGATGGGATTTATTAATGTGTGCTGGCCTGCTGTCTGTTAAGCCTATGGAAGCTCCATACAGGAAGACCCAAGACTTGTCACTGAGTGCAGCATGTAAGAGGCACCCATTCTCCAGGCTTACCAGTGTTTCTGCAGCTTCCAGCTTTCCTCTAGACCTAAGACATGTAATGAGCTTCATGGCACTGGACCATTCACTCCTGTACTGAACACAGGTAAAAGATGAACCCACAAGAGAACGATGCAGGGAACAAAGGGACAGTGGCAGAGTTCAACTTGGCCAGAGCTTAGCAATCATTCAGCAATCCTGTGGACTTCTCTTAGCCAGTTTTTGATCTAACAGTATCTTACTGCTCATCCTCACAATGCCACCTTAAATGCCCCTCAGAGGAGGCAACTGGCCAAAGATATTTGAAAACCAGAGCTGGGTTGTTTCTTCCCCCTTCACCCACTCATTCAAAGAGTGCTGCACATCGTGCCCATCTATCACACTGCCTGTGCAGGATACCAACACCCATCTCACATTGACTGTTTTACAGGCAAATCACATTCATACCTGTGACCTTTTATAGGGAGGTGCACATCAATGAGAGTCCTCAGCTGGGAGAGTAAAGAGGCCAAGCCAAGATCACACAAACCTTCTAACCAGCTAAGTATAAAGGCCCACACTTATTCCACCCAAGTTCAGCTATATACACAGAGAGTCTGGTCCATTTTCCATGGAGAATGGAGTTGACCCACTTCTGAGCAGTGTCAGAGTATTCTACCTGTAGAGCTGGCCAAAGCTAATTTCTTGAAAGTCTTTAAGCAAAGCAAAACACAGAGAAAAAAAAAAAAAAGGCACCCCACTCTTCCTTCCCAATCAGGGCAAGCACACTGCCTGGAGCCCTGATTAAGATCCTCATCATGGACAAGCTCTGAGCTGACCCGCCCTCATCAGGCTTTGCAGTTCAGAAAAAGCTAATTCTGATGGCAGTGAAGAGGAGGAGAATTTACTCTGATCTGCCATGACCCAGACTTCACAGCCATTCAAAAGGAACAGCAACAGCCATTAAAAACTTCACTTTATACACTGGAGAGGATCATAAAGAGAGTGTGAATTCTCGGAGCAGTGGCTCAGAAAGCCTATTCCCTGGGTGTCCCACAGACTGCTATTGTCTGAAGTAGGACAGACTTCAGGAATAAAAGGGAGGTTCATATCTTACTTCAGACTTATTTCACTCTTCCCTTGTTTTCTCTGTGGGCTGACTAAAGAGGAAGTGATTTATAAGAGGAAAACAAGGGGACGCACTTCTAATTAATTGGCTATAACCATTACAGCTGTACTGGCATCCAGCAAAACATAGGGCAACAGTGTTTAGGCAGAGATGCAGAACCACTGGAAGTTTCCCCAATAATCCCACTTCAGGCTAGAATAAAATGAACTTTTTGGCCTTGCAGTGCTGGTAGAGACCCCTTGTACAATGCACCTGACCTGTCATTTTACACCCAGAGTCAGCAGGAGCAGTGAACTGAAAGGGTCTCCCAGCTTGAACCTCTGCTTGCAGACCCTCCATTCCCTCTCCAGAGAGTGCTCAGAGTTCATTTTCACATCAGCTAAAGTTCAGGGTGTAGGGAGAGAGTCTAGCTTAGGAAATCTCAACTTTAAGCTCAGGAGTGAGAAGTTTGAACTAACTAAAGGCTAAGGCCCCTTGCTTCATCAGACCCTGCCATCTGACAGCTGGGAGGAGAACATGATGTTCCTAGTGCACTGCAGAACCAGAAGAAAGAGAGAAAGGCTCTTTCGTGTCCAGAAATAAATGTGTTTGTTCTGCTTTCAGCAATGTTATAACCAGGAGAACGGGCCTCTGGGGAACAATAGATCATACATTGCAGGTGCCTAGTTTTAGGAGGGGGAAACTCTCCAGTTTTCCTAAGTGCATGTGCCAGAAGTTCTGTAACTGAAGTTCATCTTGACCTCAGAGGGCTGGCCCGCTCTATGGGAGGAAACAGAAAGCTTGGGCATAATCAGAACAAGCTCTTAATTAAAAGCGCTTTAGCCTTTGTGAGTTCCCAGATCGCATAGCTGTGGCGAGAGAAGTTGTTTTCATTTTACCTCATTATGTATGGAGCAGTGCAATGGTAATGAACAGCCTGGCAGAACAGGCCAGAGCCTCCCACTTACAGAAAGAGGGCAGCTGACACTGAAGCAGATGCAAATACAGCGCACTGCATCCTGGTGTTATTCCTGGCATGAGGTTACCTCCAGTGAGTCTCTGCAGGGGGATTTTATGGGTAGATGGTGTGGGGAGCGGCTAACCAGGACAGCCTTTAATACTGGAGTCAAGTAAGAGGGGGTGGGAAAAGAAGTGCAAAATGCAAATACGAACAGGCTTTCTCACTTACCCCTCTTGAAGCATCCTGTCCTGAGACCCATAGATGTGCTTCAGGAAGAAAGCCAGGCTCCTGCCAGCTCTCCCACAGGAGAATACACTGTAGCTTACTGAGTGTGATAAGCTCCAGCTTCTGCAACAAGTAAAAAAAAAGAGACACTAATATTTGCCCAGCACTTAGCTAGTGTTGAGCACTATTATTCTGTGCCATACAAGATTAACACGAACAGATTGCTTTGTGGACTCACTACTTACTGACGTCCCTAGGCAGATATTCCTCTGCGTGCTTTGAAAAAGGTCTCAGGATGTGAACTTGCATTTAGCAGGCAGCCTGAGCTGCTCTGCGAGGCCCCTATTTCCTCTCCACCTGGGATCCAGGCAAGCCACAACCTTTCCCAGGGAGCCTGTCTGATCAACTGCTCCATTTGGGACCACGATAACCTCAGGGCTTCATGTTTCAAACTCCCAGTGCAGCCTGACATCTTTGGGAGGTGGTAGACCCCTCTGCAAGCCACCTACCCCACTTCCAGCCAAGAGACTCTAGCAATGCAGGGGGTTATTTATCTGCAGCTACACAAAGCAATTTCTGTGCCTTCTTGGCAGTTTCTGCTACGCCAGTCAGAAAAGCAATAGCCACCCAAAAGGAAGAAGGCCAGTGTACCTGACTGGTGGGGTAGGACATTTCTGCAGGGAGGCAGGTGCAACAGGATCTATGGGGAAGAGAGGAGCTTCCTCCAAATGGAAGAACCCAGGCGACTGCTGAGAAAACTGGCACAACCACCAAAACCTACATCATGCCACCTTGAGAAAGGAGATTTCAAAACAGCTAGGAAAAACAAGGGGGTTAAATAAAATAATAATAAAAAAAAAGAGTAATCAAATCACCATTACCCTTCAGGGACAGCCCATGGCAGCCTGTGCCCTGCAGACAGCTCAGCAAGAACAACTCCCAAGACATCACTATGGCACACAGGGGTGTGGGACAAAGGGATGCTTACTGGGAGACACCTGAGCGGTGATCAGGGAAGTGGCAGGACTGGGCTCTGTGCTGCTGTCAGGAAAATGGTGATTTATTTGAGAGCTTGAAGGAGACCAAGAACAGCATAAAATAAGCTGAAGGACAAGCACTCCTCTCCTGCTAGGCTGAAGCAACTCTGTATGGACAGCTTAGGAGCAACAGGATAGAGACCTTGTCTAAGCAAGAGCAGCGGTGCATGCCAATAAGCAGACATTAGACAAAGCCCACTGTTTTTGGATGTGGCAAGTGGGCCATGGTGCAGAAATGAAAGTATTTAATCCCATTTTCTGCAGAAAACTCAAATACAGTGCCCCTGTTGACCACTCTGGAGAAGAGTATCTGGCCTATTACCAAACCCAAAGTATCCAAGTTGTACATCAAGTCCTCTAAAGCTATGTGGAGGGATGAACAGAAGTCAAGAACAGCATGATGGCTGCTCCTCTGCTCCTGCAGCAGGATGGGGCAGCAACTCCTTCTGGGAGGAACAGTCCCACCAGCTGTCCACCCCTGGACAGAGGCAGAGACCGTATCACCAATCTGAAGACCTGGGGTCAAACCTGGCACCACCTCAGGGACTCTCAGAGAGACAGAGATAGATGGGACGTGCTGGGGCAGAGGACTGCTGAGGAACGTGCTAATGGCTGGGCCACGGTCCTGTGTTTGTACAGCTGGTCCCAACATGCCGTTAAACCACTGCTGCAGGGGAAGGCAAGACATTTTTGCACAGGATACCCATTCCTCATCTGTCAAGCCCCAAGCAGAGGTTTCAAACACTCAAGTGTACACTTGAGACAGCACCTGGGGAGGCTCCATAGTATGTGGGGGAGGAAAGACAAATGCTGCCAAGATCTAGTTCTTGCTCCTCATAAAGAACAATGCACTCAAGTCACATTGTGATGACTGCTAGCAAAGAAGGATGAGTGAGCCATGGCTGGCAGCAGAGCCAAGCGCAATAAAATTATGCTCTCCCAGGCTGTGAGTAGGCTTTGAACCCACAACCTTTGTTAGGCAATGGCGACCTTCACCCGGAAAGTTCCCGCCACTTAGGCCCCCCACATGCCAGCCCTTGTAAGGCCTGAATTTCAAACACACAAATCTCACACCCAGTGCACAGGTCCCTTACATAGGGGGCAGGAAGAGTTTAGGTTCAAGAGTCATGCAATGGGAATGCAGACCAGTGTCTTGAGTCCCCTCTCTGCAGCTTAGCATGTAGGTCCCAGGACACACCACCCATCCACACAAGGGTCCTCTGGCACAGGGAAGCCCCCATCTCTTTCCAAAGAAAGCAGTTTTGGAGAGGACATGAAGACTGCTCTCATGCTAGAAAACAACCTCAAGCTGTGAGGTGGTGGTATGAGGACATTTCAAGATGTGAAGCCTCCTGTTCTAAAGGTACTAGACAAGGGCGTGCCATGGTCCAGTTGAACGTCCAGCTCTGTGCTCACACCAGGCTGCTCTCAGAGCATCTCAGGAAGCAAGATGGGGTCAGCCACAGGTACACATGCTCCTGAGGAGTGACTGGAAGTTATGCAAGGCTCTGCTAAGTCAAAACTGAACCATTGTGGCTCAGACTCCCACCAAAAAAAGGCCCAAGCATCAGACATGCCCTAGACAGCTAAGCCCTTCACCTGCAGGCCCCTCACTCCAGCAGAGCCTCTGTTAAAGAGCATTATGACTGCTATCATTGCTTACATGGTGCAAGTACCCATGAGAAACCACCCTCATGGTGAACAAGGGTCTGGCTCACATGATGTAAGCAAGAAAAAAGTGATCCCAAGCTCAAGAAGCACATGAACACACAGCAAATAGGTGACAGACCTCCAGGACCTTGTATTGTAACTCTTCATCAGCTCCAGCTGACTGCCCCTGCTGATTGAGCTGATAAGAGGACCCTGAAAGAGATGCACAATCAAATCTCACCAACATCACTTATTTTTCAAAAGAGTTTGGACATTTAATCGAATTTTCAATCCCGCACTTCTCAAGCATTTTTCCAAATTCCTGGAGGCATTCACTTCACACTAACTACCCCAGCAGAAGGGTAAATTTTTGCCTCCCACAAACCAAGCACAGCCTTGAGCAATCCTTTGTACAGGATTTCATGGGTAGCAAATGGCAGGGAGAGGGAAAGCAGGAATCTCCCAGTCTGATGCACATTCATAACTTTCTAAAACATCTTTTTTGAGACCTGCTTATATCAGCTCAACTGTGGTTGAGCCACAGGGCAAAACCAAGGAGAAATGCAACTAACTTTAATCAGCTAGGCAGCCAGTGAGCATGAACAACAGACTCATGTGACACAGCTTGTCTGGGGAATCACACATTATAGTCCACAGAGATTAGATACTCAAAATATGAATCCCAGAAACAGCTTATTCCTAACCTGTAAGGAGCAAATAGGATCCTATCCTGTGCTCAATTTTCTGTTCCAGGCAGTACCACCAGTGCTGATAATATCTGCCAGTAGCATTATCCTCCACCGTAACACTGTTCCTTATCAGAGTCCTCTGTATATGACCATTGAGATGGGGCTAAGGACAGTTCAGGTGGAAGGGACATACAACGGTCACCTAGTCCAACTGCCTGACCACTTCAGGGCTGACCAAAAGTTAAAAAGTGTTAAGGGTTTTGTCCAAATGCCTCTTGAACACTGACAGGCTTGGGGCATTGACCACCTCTCTAGGAAGCTTGTCTTTGACTACCCACATTCAAGTATCTGAACATCCTTTTTAAATGCAGGGGCCCAGAGCTGCACACAGCACTCAAGGTGAGGCCGCACCAACGCTGAATACAGCAAGATAATCACCTCTTTTGACTGGCTGGTTATGCTGTGTTTGATGCACCCCAGGATGCAGTTTGCCCTCTTGGCTGCCAAAGCACAGGGTTGTGTGCCCTCAAAAGGGTTCCTATTGAGCCTGTTGTTCGCCAGCACCCCCAGATCCCTTTCTGCAGGGCTGCTCTCCAGCCACTCCTCTCCCAATTTATACTTAGAACTACAAGTTCTCTTGTCCCTCAAGACAGTCAACAGCACCTACCAGTTTAGTATCATGAGCAAACATACTAATGGTGCATTCAACTCCTGCATCCAGATCATTGATAAAAATATTGAACAGAGGACAGGACTTTCCCTTTGTGAACCCATGTTGACTGTGCCTGATGATCACATTGTCCTTTAAATGCCTTTCAACAGCACCCAGTGTGATCATCTCCATTTTTTTTTTTTTCAGGCACTGAGGTTAGGTTAACAGGTGTGTAGTTTTCTGGGTCTTCCCTCACACCCTTCTTGTAAACTGGAATAACATTGGCTAGCTTCCAGTCAGCTGGGACCTCCCCAAAATCCCAAGACCTTTGGTAGATGATTGAGAAGGGTCCTGCTGTAAGATCCACTAGCTCCTTCAGTACTCTGGGATAAATGCCATCCAGCCCCCTGGACTTATGGACATTCAACTGACCATAACTTATCGTTGTTTCTTGTTGATGTTGGTCTTAATGCAGCTCTTGATGTGCGCAGTTGGTTGGTCTGACCTTGGTGAGAATACTTGCACAGATTCCTCCTCTTCTATCTCATTGTGTCCTTTGCCTACCATTCCCAGAGCATCATACCTGTTCTGTAAAGGTAGCTGAGAGGGCAAGGAGGGGTTCCTCTTACAGCTGCATGCAGTAACTTGCTTCCACCACTCCCTATCCATCATAACACTGCCTTCATCCTGGCACAAAACAGGTACTGGACCTACCTCAGCAGTGGCCATGCTCAGTTGGCTTGTTTGTAGCAGAGATGGCAGAACACAACTCCATTGGTTGATGTCCTCCTCAGACTCTTGGATGCCCCTCAGTCTGCCCACCTGCTCCAGGCAGAGCAGCTCCATCTGCCTGTGCATATAGGGGAAAGAGGATGGGCTCGGAGCACATAGAGTTACTGCATTTTGCATGCTCACTGTTCAGTCCCAGTGGCAGCACACATCTCCCCATCCCACACTACGATGTACAGAAGAAATGCTGATCCAAGTTGCAATTTTTTTCCAGTAGAAGCTAGAAAACTTTCCTAAGCTGACGTCAATTAGACAGCAGAACAGTGTCCCTAATAAGGTAGTTTAGAGCACCATGAATAGACCCCTTTTAAAAAAATGTGAAATACAGTAGGGAAGCTCATATCTGGGGATGCTCCATGCACTACTGTGGTCCCAGCAAGATATGGCCATGTGAAGAGCAAAGCCCTGATTATGCAAGGTGTCCTTGGAGCCCTATTATCTGTGATTAATAAGGCATGATGCAAACACTTAGTTAAATCTGATTAGATCAATAGTACACCATGAATCACTTCTATAGGTTTCCTATAATATTTATATATACTGCAGTTATCAGCAAGACTCTACTGTAAAATTGTACTTTTTCAAATAAATTTCAAGGCAGACCTCTTACACTCTATTAAGAAAAGAAAACCGACTTTTTTATTCTCTCTTAGAGCTGAACTTACCAGGCAAAAGCTTGGGGAACAGCATGTGGTTTTGCAAAACGAACATTTTGAGACTGTGTTACCTGTTTTATTATCTCATGGAATGGGAATACCATTTCCATCCCTGTTTCCCCCCAGCCTCACAACCACGCACACTTCAAAAAAAATGCTTCTGCTATCTGTGGCTTACTGTTGGTAGGACATAAGCAGAAAGCAGGAGTGCAGAGATAGTGCGGGCTGGGGAAGCCAGCACGCTTGCACACTGGTTTGGTGACGACAAAAAAATACTGTGGCGAAGATTTGCATTGGGTTTCAGCAACTCCTGCACTAAATCAAGGCAGAGAATTTACAGCAAATTAATGAAACTAATTTTCTGACTGGAATCATCATCTGTGAATTATCATGTCTTTACTCATTAAATAAATTATCTGTGTCTTCCAAGACATTAAGAATGCATCATAAATTACACCCCTTCATAAATAATTTGGGTTTGCTTGGGTTTAAATATAGAGGGAGAATAAAGTGAGAGGAAGAAAAGAATACAAGAGACGAGGGAAGCAAAAGGCAAAAAAGAAAGCACAAAGAGAAGGGAAGAGTGAAACAGAGAATGAAATTAGCAGAGGAAGAGAGGAAAAAGAAAACATGAAAATGGAGATATACAATACTGCCAGCTCAGAAGGGAAGGAAATGAGGAAGAAAAAAGGAAGCAAGGGGATGAAAGAGGACAGACAGGACAAGTACCATCATGCAATCTTTCAGGTCCATGTTAATTGCAGCTTGGTGAACAAGGCAGGAAATGAACCACTAATATCCAAATCCTCTCATGGCTTTTATAAATGATTTCATTCCAGTTGAGCTTGTTTCATGTCAATGAGTACAAACAGTCTGTCCAACAGATATCTGAAAACCGATGCCAACGAGGGAAGCACACTTTGTCATGGAGTAGTGACAGTATTTGCTGAAAGGGGCCTCAGAATTTGTAAATGACAGCAGAAAGGTAATGCCAAGGACTGAGGGTCAGGGATACACAGCTCCCCCATGACTTACCTGTCAAATGGGGGCAAACCAACACCACTCAGACTTCTGCTCTGAGACCCCTGCTGCAGACTGTGCCAGAGCAGGCACAGTGGTCTCCTGATCAGATCCTTGCTCTGCCTCTAACCTGGTACAGTTCAAGTGCATGTTGCTGAGAAATGCAGAGAGCACATTGTGGAGAAATGCAGCATATCTGCACAGATGAAGCCTTCTTAGGACAAGGAGGTGATATACCAGTGCAGACCATGTTCCATCATCCAGCAGGACTTCCAACTAGATACCACCCAGGATACCAGTACCAAGCACTCAGCAACAACTTAATGCTAATGCCTTGCTAAGGACAAGTACAACTTTTAAGACGTATTAGAAAGCCTGCTGCTCTGGCAAAGGCTGCAAAAGTACCAGTTAAACTAATGTCCATAGAGTGGCCAGAGCAGCTCCTTTCTCAGTCAGACCCTTGCCAGCTTCTGGAAGATGGGTTCCGATCTTAGTTCTGGTGCCAATAGGGCAGACACATCAGCATCATCAGTTGCATCCCAGGCTTCCTGCCACAGTGCAAGAAATGAACCATGTTCTGTGAGGAAGAGGGTTTCGCGCCTGTTTGCCTGTACATGGTGAGAGCTGCTCTGTATGGAGAGTTGGACTAGATGATCATTGTAGGTCCCTTCCAACTGAGATAGTCTATTCTATTCTATTAAATTGGAAAGTTGGCAAGAAAAATGACAGCCTTCCCACTGAGCAAGACCCTTGTCCTGAAAAGTATGAGCTCTGATTTAGAGAGATTTCTGATGAGAAGTGCTGACTTGGACAAAGTTTAGCAGCTATTATGGTGATCAAGAGCGAGTCCCTTGGCCTTTCCCAAGGGACACAGCACAGCCACATGACTTTTTACTGGCAGATTTAGCCATCTCAAAGTGAGCTCACAAGTCACACAGCCAAACTAGAGTGGTGCCAAGCCCAAGCCAAGTATTTTGCCACTCAGTGAAACTAATGCTTAGCACCACAGAACTGCAGCCACAATGACTTTTTTTCTGGCCAGCTCAGAGCACAGACACATATCTGCCTTCAAAATCTTGCATGGCCATTCCCTTGCTAAGTCTCTAGGCCAGCTGTGGTTTACGCCCTTGTTGATAACCCTGAGTTTCTTGTCCTCCATCCCAGGATTTGGCTGCGTCAGCACCCACAGTCAGGCTCAGGGACAGCACAGGGTCACAGCAGCTGGCCCACCTGTAGCCTCCTGGCTCACAGAAGGGTGTTTCTGCAGGAAGCTGGAGGGTAGCCAGTTGTAGAAGCTCTTGGAGAACGAACACAATGGCAGCTGTTTCCTATTTGGAAGTGGAAGGGCTCTGATCTCAGCCCATGCAAGCCACTAGTCAGGACGAAAGAAATGTTTTCCCTGTTTGTCTTCCAAATCTAAACCTGACCTAGGGTACATGCAGGCTCAGAAAGTTTGCTCTGCTAGCACCAAAACCACTGCTTGACAGGCAACAGCAATACTAAAGCAACAACAAATGTGAAGCCACAGCAGGGTAGGTCCCAGAAAATATAACATCAGTCCAAGCAAACATCTCCATGAGAAACTCCCAGCTAGGTGATAGCACACATGCCCTTATCATGGGACTTGGGTTTAACGGACACCTCTGAAGGTTTTTGTTTTGAGACTCCATCATTTTTATTTGAAGGGCAGCTCCGTAAAGACAGACGGTGGTCTTTGATGCAAAAGTACCTCCTTGCTGTGAACATAGGAGCCAATGCACATTTGTACAACTTTCACGGCACTAGCAAGCTGCCTGCTGACTTAAGCATGCTTTTGCATTAACCTGCAGGCGCTGAACTCTGTGTGTCATATACAGGGCATTCCCTAAATTTGAACCACTTCAGCATGGCTCTTCCCACTCCTCAGATTTACCCAACTCAAGGCTGAGAATAGTTTTCCCAGCTAATTTCATCATAAGCACAGCAGCCTGCCAAGGCTCAAACAGCAGCATCAGGGGCTGGTGCCAGGTTTGCTGCCTCAAGTCCCTGCTCAGGGACCCTGAACACTAAATCAAGCCATTTGGGTGTTCAACAAGTTCCTGAGCAATACATCCAGCAAACAGGAGGCAGGAGAGGAGGGAAAGAATAACAGAAACATCCTTTAGCAGGAAAAAGGAAAGAACTCAGCTTCATCTCTTTTGAGGGAGAGTTTAGCTAGGTGAGTGACTTCCAACTGCTTCCCACAGCCCCCCCACCGCGCCTGCTCATGCTGCTGAACAGAGGAGCTTCTACAGAGTGAAGCTCACCTGCACACCCATCTCCTCCCTGGTCTCCAGCCAGCCTTCCCCAGCAGAATGATGGTCATACAGCACCATGTAGTGTCTTCTTCAAAAAAACTTTCCTTTCTCTGTCCAGAACATCTGCGCCCAAGACTGCCGCAACTGCTCACCACAGCACAGGGTCACATCACACAGGCTTTTCACACCTCTTTGAAACTGCACAATTCCCTCCCACTTCCAACTTGGCTGTTTCTAAAAGAAATGACCCCAAATACTGTGCAAGCTGCTATATAACCCCAGCCTGCCCTTTCCATCCTTTCCACCCCTGACGCCAGCAGAGTACCTCCACTCCAGCCGCTCTTCTCATAAGTGTCCAGCCCAAACTCTCATACCCTCCTTCCCAGGCTGCCCTGATGATCCTGCTGTCAACCAGCCCTCAAGGGAGGTAACTTTTCACTGACTCCAATAACTCAGGACAGAGGCTGACTGGTAATAGAAAAGCCTTTCCCAGAACAGTCTCCAGCTGATCTTAGAAAGGGTCAGAGCAGCCAGCCTGGATCCCAGAACCTCCATGCAGCCAGCATCATCCCTGGGAATATTTACCTCCCTTTTCCTTTGGTAAACAACTGTTCTGCTTTCCATATACTGCCCAAGGACTCTGTAGATGCCTCTTTTTCCACCACCAGCTCAGATGGTTTTGAAAGCTAGCTCAAAAAAGAGGATTTTCCATCAATTCCTGAAGTAACAAGTGAGTCCAGCCAAGTGTGAAGCAGGTCACTCTCCTCCTTCACAGCTTTTCACACCATGTGTTTTGTGTCAAGGCCATGACAAGAGCTGGCCTCAGGGGATGTTTGGAGGAGCCAGCTGCTGCAGACTTTGTTTGCCTGCAGCCTCACCACGCACGCCTCTGTGCCTTCCCCAGGTCCCTTCCCTCAGTCTTCAGCCAGCACACATCTGCCCCACAGCAGGCACGTCATTCCTTCCTCCCTGATCCATAAGGATGGAGAGCCAGAGATTTATGTACTCTGCAATTTTTAATGTGCTCTTAAGAAAGCTGTGGAGAGAAAACTTCACCACTCACAAAAGCCTCCATCTGTGAGTTTATTTATCCATGCTGGGAAGGCTGTTTATTCTGTTTCTGGGTGGAAACTACACTGGGATCATGGCTTAATTGTATTGTTTGTTGAATTAATTGCTCTGTTTGATTGGGCTTTCTCCCATAATGCATGGGAATGAGATGTTTTTGCTGCAATGTGGGAATGAAGAAGGCTGAAGTTGTTTCTTCCTAGCAGATGAACAGAGTCCAGCATGCAGTTAGCAAGAGGGGCTATTCTGGGCACAGCACATGAGTTGCCTGATGCAAATATTGCTGCAGACGGTGTTCAGTGAAGTTAGGCATCCTAGGGAAAGGGTATGGGCCAAAGGTAGAGAAGCATATGGATACGTAGGATACTGGGTTAGTCTTTTGTTTCTTTTTCCAGCTGACACCTGCCCAGCCAGCCCTCCCAGGATCAGTGTGCCCAAGAGAGGACTTGCTGCCAAGGCTTACCCCTTCACCCACTGGTGGTCTGGGGTGGCCTGTAACCTTGTCTCCAGTGATGAGAACAAACATAGTGGATTTTCCAGGTCACCTGGTGAACTGTGGGATGCAGAGCAGACAGGAGCTCAGCATTATTTTCATATTGGAACATTTTTCCCCTCATTTTCATTCCCAGCCTTTCCCTCCACGCCCCCCCCCCCCCCTTTTTCTTTGTCTTTTTATGTTTTGCCAGCAAACACCCAGCTCAAATGATCTCCTGCTTATTTCACACTCCTTTTTTTTCCTCCACTTTCGCAATTACAGCACTCAACTTTTTACGTTTCATTCCTGCCTCTCCCACTTCCCTCACACACTTCCCTCTGCCTGCTGGCCTTTGAATGAAATACAATAACCAGTGGCCATGTCTGACATGGCATTTCCCACACACACGCTTTTTCATTTCCCCTCTTCCTCTTTGCAAAATGAAACCAGCATCAGGACTTCTAACACACTGGGGTCATTGCTCTTCCACCAACTCTTACCCCATACAGGACATCTCTCCACAAGCCATAACTGTCTGTAGAGCCTTCTCTACCCAATACAAGAACCAGGCACTGCAGGTGATGATGTGGTCAACCAGATGACCATCCTCTCACCACATCGGCAACATCCCAAGATAGACAGCAGCCTGATTTCTCCCACTACCTAGATATCCCATTAGAGTTCAGGGAGCATCTCAGGCCAGGAAGGCGAGATCCCTGGAAGACCAACCCTCCAGACCTGATCCTGCCCTTTCCTCTCCCTTCTGCAGGCTCTGGGAATCTCCCTTCCATGGCAGAGAGGGAGCTGCTGGAGACAGCAAGATGATTCAATCAGCAGATCTCTCGTGTCTGAGTCAGACCCATTCCTTGCTGATAAGGAATGAATACTGTTCTGTGTCTGTCCAGGTGCATCTCCCTATTTCTCTTTTCTCCTTCATAAAGCTGTCAGACCAAAAATAACATATTAGTGGAAGAAAGGAACATCAGGTGTAATATAACAACATGATCAGGAGTCTGGGGGAGTGTGTGTGCCTGTCTGGCTGCCATGCTGGAGTATCTCTGCAACAGTGATAAACAGCTACGGCTCAGGAATGCCTTTCACTCCTTCACACCCTTTTCTCCCACTGCCCACCATCAGACATGGAAAATGGGATGGTAAATAGGAGGGAGTGCTTACTCAGCACCTTTCTGCTCCCCAAAGCTACCTATGTTCAAAACTGCAGGCAGATCACACATCCCCGGGCCAGAGACTGAAGAATAACAGGAATGGCCAGACCACACCAGGCTGCAGGCTAGGCTACCCTGTACCCCATTTCCCACCTAGACTAACAAAGAAAAGAGGCACTAAATAAGGCAAGTACAAGCAACATCTCCCATGGCCTCCATCAGGCCGTTTTAGGGATTTGTAAGGACAGAAAGAGCACCATGCACCTCCTTGTATTTAATTACCAGCCTTCCACAGACTAGTCTAATACCCCTCTGAACTCAAAGCCAAAGGCAGGCATTCAGCCCCAGTTCTGTTTCAGCAACACTGCGGTGCTGCACTGGGGAGGGAGGAACCACAGGAGAGACAGTGTCCACAACAGCTATCTCAGGGCTACAGGAAAGGAAGAGGATTTTTGGGACCCTTGTCCCAGGAGGGTGTCCTGCACTGCTGCCTTCTAACACAGCACACCCATCAGTACTGGTTGGTGCTGTCGCAGAGTGCTTGGAGGCTCTCTGCAAACTCTCAGACTAGCAAAGACCAATCCTAGTCTGCCGCAGTATGGTGCATCCCACAGCTCTCTGCACAGTTCCCAAGCCACCTGCGGAAGAGTGGACCCACTGGTGAAGTTTTCTCCTTCCCATGTTCCATGAGAAGTCATGAAATGGCAACAGCTTCACCCGCAACCACAACTCATCCCTGATGCTCATGTTTGGCCATCTGTGCTGTACAGCATAGGTCCTGCCAAATGGTGTTATCACCTTTATTCTGATATTTTTCAAAGTCTTTTGCAGGGGTCAGCAAAGCTGTGTCCTTCAAGCCAGGCAATGGCACAATCCTGTACCACCATTCTGGTCCGCTCACCCATCACGCAAAGTACTCAGACACCTGTTTAGACATACAGAGGAAGATGTGATGGGTTAGTGCCCTGCAAGAAAAACCTTCCTTCCTTCAATAGTTTTACAAAACATTTTTTTTCACCATTTAATTCCCCAGTCCAAAACAACATCTCCTATGTTGTAAACCCTTTGCGTTCAAGTTGACTGAAAAGGTGGTTGGGACAAAGCACAACCAACTTTTTCAGGAGGACTTGGCATAGCATGGCCACAAGACCTGTCCACTGACACAGGGGCACAGCTATGCATAAGGGACTTGAAAATGCAGTCGCAAGTGCTGACTGGAACAGGGTCTGGGACAAAACATGCAGTGGGAGTCGCACCGCTGAGGCCAGCTCTAGATTTTAAGGCCAGGAGGGCCTGGTGATGCTCACTGCCTTGTTTAACCCATGCCTGGTAAAATACTGTCCATGGAAACCAATGACTTCTGGTGCAGCGTATCTTTTACATCAATATCCAATGCTGCCTGAATGATTTCCAGTGAGGGACAACTGATTGCATCTACTGGTTATATGTTCCAGCATCTAGATACTTTTTCTGCAAAGGAAAAGAAAAAGGAAATACATAAAGTAAACGTGTCTTGCTCTCACACAAGTCTCATCTTCAACTTGAATGGGTAGGTCCCATTCTGGCACCAAATGGGAAGGAGCCCTCAGGTATCAGGTTCTTCTCACACACCTACACCTCAGGAAATAGCACTGCATACTTCAGCACCTTCCAAAGAACCACCCCAGGGCACAACACTATCACATTTCACAGTAGTGCAGATTTTCCATCCCCAAACTCTGCCTTGAACAATGACATTAATTGAAATGGCTGCAGAAGTGCCAGGGCTGAGATCCAGCTCTGTGACCTGCTCCAACTGCAGCCTCCTATGTGGCTGGTGCAGACCCACTGGCTCTCAGCCAGCTGCAGAGATGTTCCTCTTTGCTATTAAATATTCTCCCTCTTTCCCATTCCTTTCCATTTCTTCCACCCATCACCACAAATCCAAGACCGGGGGAACTGACAGGCAGGAGCAGGCCCATGGCCATCTTGTCCAGTGTCCAACTTGAACAGGCTGAAGTATAAGATTCCTACTAACAGCACATATGCAAATCAGGTCTCCTTCTGTGGTCTCTAATAGCCCAAAATTGATTTAACTCTTCAAACACACAGATCAAAATCCCTTTCATAATGTGTGCTACTGTTCCAAAAATTCTGGCTACTTTTGATATGCAAACACTGACCCAGCCTCCTTATAAAATTTGCCAAGTCCTTGATTTCATTTTCTTAATTTCATCCAGTAGCACTGTGTTGCACATCCTGCATGGAAAGATGCAGAGTGTTTCCTTTAGCAGTTACTAATTAACTCAACAACTGGTTCCTTCTGCTCTTTGTTTTCTATCTTACTCCTTTTCAACCTGGTCAGTTGCTGGAGGCATCTAAGGTAGCCATGAAAAGTAACAAGACAATAAAGTCACCATGATGATTCTTCAATTAGCTGTACAAGAATGTGCACCATCATGGAAAAATGTTTCTTCTGCTAATGAGAACTAACGATCCTGTACCTGGGGGATTCTACACTCTGATCAAGAGTCCAATCAAAACCTCTGCAAATATCTGATTAAACCAGACAAGGGAGGGGAGGAAGGCACCAATTCAGATGCTGAATAGATAATAAAATTCACTTCCACTTTTCCTTCCCAGAAAATGGTAAATCTAATAGGCATGACTAAGCAGCTATGAGGGAAGACATGAACAATTTGTAAAGCAAAGGGGAGTTTAAAGTTCATCTCATTTTCCCCTTCT
Source organism: Pelecanus crispus (assembly GCF_030463565.1). NCBI lineage: Eukaryota > Metazoa > Chordata > Aves > Pelecaniformes > Pelecanidae > Pelecanus > Pelecanus crispus. The sequence goes on along the minus strand of NC_134651.1, from coordinate 29,192,229 downwards.
GTAACATTGTCTGCAATCATATTATGATTTAAAGGCCACCTTTCCCCCAGTGGGAAGCAGGTGAGAAGGGTGTGATTCAATTTTGCATACCAAATACGATGGGAGAAGGAGAAAGGCCAGGAGGCACAAGCTGAACAGCCGCATCCCTTTGGCACTGTTAAATGTGTGTTGCTTTTTCCAGTTCTTCAGGGTACAGGAAAAAGAAAAATAATGGTATGGTGGCATTTTCTGTCTAAGTTCATACATGGAAGGACCACACCTTTCACTGCTGAGAACAAAGCCAGAACAAGTCCCAATTCAACCAACACCAACCTCATGAGACCCTGGTCCCCTTGAGAAACCCCCTGGAAACCAAATGACAATCCTGCCCTTTTCCAGAAGCTGCTGCCATTCCCTGCTGCATTTCCAGCTCACCAGAAAACAGTTGTGCTGTTGTTGGCTTACACCTTTCTCTCTTGCCAAAAGGATTAACCTCATCTCCATGTTACAGCATTCAGGGGTGACAGCTAGGCTGTACTGATCTGAGGGAATAGGAAAGGATTATCCCAGAGGCTGCAGAGGAAAGCAGCAAAGCAGCATGCTCTGCTTTACCATCCTGGCCGCTGATTCCTTGGTAGATAACTTTTTTCCAGATAATGTCCAAGTCCAAAAACGACTTCATGTCAGTGAATAGCCATGGTAGGATTGAACCACAAGAAGGGAGGCATAAATGGAGGAATGGAGTTGTTTGCGGCAGGGAGAAGGATTGGAGAACTGTCACCAGCCAGGTGTAGTAATGAAAGTGCCAGTGAAAGGGATTCAAGAGCCAGCTGGCCCATTTGAGAACAGTGCAGATCTGGATGCCAGGAGATCGGGACACTGCTCCATCTTCTGCCACTGACCTTCTGCAAGTCCACGGGCAAGTCACTTTGCTTGGCTTCACTTCTCCCTCCCTTCCTGTGGCGAGTTTGTCGTCTTAGCAGCATGGTCCAAGGCAGGGGATCTCACATAAGACCCAAGCAAAGCCCAGGTTGTGCAGCAGTGTAACAGCAGTCAGAGTCCCCAGTGCCCACCATCCTGCGGGGCTTTCCTCCAAGGGATGCTCCAAGAAGTCACTGCTGCCCCACCAAGAGGGCAACACCAGCAGCCAAGCATGGGAGAGAGCAGCTCATGCTCCCTGGCTCCACACACCTGTATCCCCCAGTTCAATAAAATGTCAAAAGCAGAAAAATTTCGCAATAAACACAAATAGATCAATAGCATTAGAGCTACTCATAATAGCTGCCTCAGGCTTTTCATACTACACCTTCAAAAATGTCCAGTAGTGAGTAATTAATGACCAAACCAAGTAATTACTTTCTTGATTTTGCTCAAAACTAGAATTCACTGGAAGAACTTTGAGCTTTACTGGTGCTACATAGCAAATTAATTCAGTAAGTGCTGATATTACAAGTCTGGGCTGCCTGTGAAAAAACAGCAGTGCTGTGGAGTCTGTCTTTTCTTGCTGTCTGATGTAACCCTTTACATGCTTCTCCAGCTGCCGGCAAGAAAGCAACTCTACCCTCTATCACTCTGTACATCAACTTTCACAGGTTTTGCTACAGTGCTCTTGGGCCAGGTAGTAGGGAGGTAGCTTGTCTTAGAGGAGATGCCAGAACCTCAGCATTCCTGTGCTAGCAGCTCACAAACAGGCATTAAGGCAAATCCTCACCTTATGCCTTTACCATTGCAATGAAAAAGTAGGAGTGGAAACAGGAGCATGGGGGCTTCTCTGAAGCCACATAAAAGCTGAGAGTGGGATCACAAAGAATGCCTGACACCTTTGAATTGCTTTCACTACGTTCATTTCCAGCAAGCAGGGCATGACACTTCCCATGCAATTGGCAACTCCAGCCTAACCCGGGGACTTTTAACTCTTGAGGAGGGGTAAGAGAGAAACCAAAAAGAGGGTGACCAAATAGCAGCGTATGTGGAGCACAAGGGAAGCAAAAAGAGAAACAAAGAGATCAAAAATCCTGTCTGTGAAGGCAATGACCTCTGTCTCTCCAGCACACGGCTCTCCTGGAATAAGAGGATGGATGTATCTCCAGTTTCTTGCCACCTCTGCTATTCCGTACACTTGATTTCTGCTAAAAGTGACATCTCTGAAGACAGCCTGAGGTGCAACCTGAAGATTATCCATGGCTTGTCATCTGTGCATTCTGACCCACTCAAGAAAATCAGGACACAGGCTTCTAGCAACTGTGGCACACCCTGTCCACAGCTGAAATCAACCTTCACAAGATACTTCTAACAAGTTTATTTTTACTTTCTCATGTATTTACACAGCTTCAGGCACTACAGCCACCAACTAACCCAACACCATGGGAGAAATTGCATGTAGAGCTCTTCCACATGCAGCAGAGGCACAGAACTCAGCACTGCATTCAGACTGCCTGCTTGGGATGCTCACACAACATTGAGTACCCACTGCAGTATCTAACAGGAAGAGGATGATGAGCAATTCAGGCCACCTATTACCCATGGCTGCCAGACACACTCAGGAGAGAAACATGCACAAAGCTACAGGACCTCAGGTGGGACAAGGGATGCAAGTCCAGGTCTTCCAAGACCTCTGGCCTTCCTTGCTTGGCCCATCCTTGTCACTGCAAGGCAACTTGAACATCATATCTGTGGGCAAACTATCTAAATGATCCTAGATTTCAATCATCTGCAGCATGAGATCCTAATAAAATGGGTGTTGCAATTGCATGTGCTTGTGCATATGTGTGTATGTGCCTGCATGAGAAAGAATACAAGTCAATAAGCAAATTACTGAAGTAATCCTTCCATCCCTACCAGTAATGAATTATTGTTTCCCTGCTCCCAAGAACACGGTTGTAGCTTGGGAGCTTAACACTCAATCTGACATGGACCTCCAGCATGCACTTTTAATCTCTCTAAGCACAGTGACATCTAACAACAAACCCCTCAAGCAGAGGAAGCGCTGCATTTCTTTCCCATCTTGCCATTACCATATTTTTAATTGGCTGGGAATATCCTTTGCTTTTGTCAAAACAGATTCTGCTAAATTACTGCTTCAGATTTGAACAGAGGAGCCAAGAACTGTGAGAGAGAAGCCAAGAAAATCCTCTTGCAAATGAAGATTTCTGCCAGTGGAGGCACAACAGGGGGGAGTGGGACCAGTCTCAGCTCATCCCCCATTTGCATTGCCAGCCGTACAAGCAGTCTCCAGCACTGCAACCGCTTCCGAGGCTTTAATGCGGGGCAGATGATGAAGGGGTGCCAACACAGATGGATCTGCTGACTTGGTCAGAGGGAACTTGAGAGACAAATAGAAATGATTATAGTAAGAAGGGTATTAAAAGCAAATACAATGGCAAGAGTCCATCCAGAAGTTCAGAGGCCAACAGTCAAGTGAGACAGAACTTGGACTGTGACAAACAAATAGCCAGTGCTAAGGAAAAATAAACATGAGAAACAGAAGGTCCTGGAAGGGAGGCCCTGTCAGAGTGAACATGGCGAGAGGAGGAGGAAGATGAGGAGGAAGCAAAGGGAAATGCTGTGCAAATTATGCGCAAGCATGCAGGCACCTGGCACAAGTTAGATGCTTTTCCCTTGTCTCCTTGATGCCTTGTTTCCTTTCTCCCCTGCCTCAAAGGAAAAAGGGGTTTTGACAAAGCCTAAACTTTCTGAAAATTATTCAACTCCTCTGTTCCTTGCTTTTTGTTTTAAAGAAAATGCTTTCCTTTTTACCATGAGGCTCTTTCGTCCCAAGTAAAACATTTTTCAGAAGTACTTGATTGAAAACAAACAAAGCTGAAGCTGCTGGAGAGGGGTGGGTGGCAGGTTTCTACCCAGCACTGTCTTACCCAGGTCCTGAATCACTCAGTATGACAGCTCAGCATGTCCAGCAGAAAGTGCAAATACATCCCTGAGCAATCTCTTTTCATCCACCTTCACAGCTGAGGTCAATAAGGAAAAATCTACTCACTCTTACAGGCAGGGAAGCTGGGGCAGGGGGAAAAGGTGTTTAAATACTCTCCAAGCTGTAAGCACACAGTGAATCCCACTGCAGTCAATGAGACAAGTGACGTATGGAAACCTCTCCCATGCCTAAGCATCCCACTGAGCACTTGCCCTTGGGATGGGAGCAAGGAGGAGATGCACTCAGTCTGAACAGGCTCATAGCATTTTGGGAAGAGCCAAGACAGGGAGGTCAGAGCTCCCCATGTTCATCCCAGGATGGACAGACAGCACTGGGCCATGTCTTGGTTTGTCTGCCATCCTCAATGTATCAGCCAAAGTAAAGTCAATCGGGGGGAATATAATTTTCCTCAACAAATGTACTGTCCCCAGGGACAAGGGGAGAAGTTACAGACCCTAATTTGTTGCCAGCTCTGCTAGAGACTCCTTGGTGCAGCAGAGGCTGTTAAATCAGGTCACAGCCACTGCTGTGAGGGGGCTAATCCAGGAAAGCAAATCCTGACTTCATTCAAGCAGTTAAATGGGGGGAAATCATACACAGAAAGAACCTGACAGCACAAGTGGAAGGATTATCATCAAGCACAGGTTTCCAGAAACTTCAGTGTATCAGCTTTAAGTCCAGAAAGGGTTAGCTTTGGTGTGTTGGAGAGGCCTTTTTTGTTCTTGCTTTGTTTAGTATAAAAAGAGTTCTAAATAAATCAACAACATACAGGATGTGTATGAATCGAGCAACAGAGCCTGTTCCACAAAGGCACTGAATGGCTCCATCTCCTCAGGGATATGGCAAACAAGCTGCTTCACCAGCCTGCTCAATCGAGTTAATTTCTCTGCCCTTTTATTACGATGGGCAGTCCCTACGCTCATTTGCGGTATCATACAACAAGGGCTATACACAATAATCTGGGCTTGGAGAATACTCAATATCACTACCCTGGAACTAGGCAGCCTTATGCAACAATATGGGAAAGACCTCAGGATATGACCAGCAGTAAAGCAGAGTCCCCACTCCATGAGTCATACCCACAGCCTAGCATCTGCGGTGCACCAAAATATTCACAAGAGAGCTATAAAATATGGAGATAATTCTCCTAATGTCTCCAGCATTTAAAGGCTGATTAGTGTTGCTTCTAATATAGCTGGGCCAGGGACTAAAGTGGCACAAGACATCTGGCCCAGAATTTAAGTGCAGGTGTCAAAGGAGATGCTGCTAGCACAGAGGCAAGGCTTCATCCTCCTCCCTCATCTCTTGACCTCGACCCCAAGCCATCAGTAGACCCAGGGGCAGTTCATACATCAGAGACATGAATCCTGCCCCTGCAAATCGGCTCCGGACCTCCTCCCATGCGCGACACAGAGTCTTGCTAAGACTGTTTTGCATGAGGGCAAGATGCACAGTCGGAAATTTGAGCAGCTCCTATGAAGCTGTGCAGGTTAGACCCTCTGTCACCCTTGTACTTGGAGGGCAGCCACACAACAGAAGGTGCAGCACTGCCAACCTGACCATATGGCATGTGTTAGGGTAAGTCACACCTTGCACGTGCCTGCTTGGGAGCCAGCGAGTCTTTCCAAGCACAAGATCTATGCCTCTGGTTGCACAGAATGGCCATAGTTACAGAGGGTTTTGGCTTTTTTCCCTTCAGATAAGCCTAGAAAGCTAGGAAGACAGCAAAACACCCAGGGCAAGAAGTACATTCAAGCCCATTCATGGAAACTGCTGCAGAGCCACAGAGCACACCACCAACTACAACACAGAGAAATAACAAAACTTCACAGCACAGATGATCCTTGCCATCAACTGACATATCACCCAGACAAGTTTCTTATCGAGGTTGCAAGCCCCAGAATGAAAACAGGTAAGCCAGTATGTTATTGGACAGGAAAAGGCCGGATCTGCCTCTTTCCAGAGTTCCCTGGAATAAGGACATGACTTCATCAGCAGCTGCATTACAAAGTGGACAGCATTTGCCCTGCAGCAAAAAACTTAATACTCCCTCATCAGAACTGCAGACTTATTTTTGGAGGGTCTCTTTGTCCTGGAAATGTGTGCCGTTGAGGCTGGCAGCTGTCCCACACCACACCTGCCCAAACATACATCTGCTCTGTATCAGAGCTCCAACAGGTGGATTTGGTTTGGATCTCAGCAGCTGCCTGGGGAGGATTTCCCCTTAAGGAGCCCCCTCCTAGAAAGCCAAGACCATGGAGCTGGGGTGGGTGCAGCTCTCAGGGTACCATTCATGGAACAACAGAACGTGAGCTTGGAGGACAAGAAGCTCATGCTCAAGGTTTCTGGTCAAGATTTTTTTTTACCAAATCCATGGCTCCGCTGCTAATGCTAAGAGTTCAAGTTCTTGGAAATGTAATCCCTCAGTTGAAGCTGAATACAGAGGGAAAGCAGCCAAACCCACTAACCTGAATTTTCAGAGGAAAATTTCAGAAGCAAATCCTTCCCACACCCCTAACTGGGCCATATCCTGATCCCACGGAACTAGCAAGCACAGCCCGTCCTGCTTTGGCCACCACTGGCAAGGAGCCAGTCTGCATACCCACACAGAGGAAAGTCATTGCTGACCATGCCCACCTTCTGCCACAGCCAAGCCTCAAGCAACGAGCAGGTAGTCATGTAGGCATCCTGCTGCATTCAAGCGCTTCCCACTCCAATGGGATCCTTCTGCGCATCTCATCACTAGCAGAGAAAGCTAATGCAAGCCACTCTTTAGCACAAATGCCCAGCCTGTGATTGCATAAAGCTGTTATTTTTTGGAGATGGATGAAAGCTCTATTATGGGTACAGCCAAATTGCTCTGCCACTCAGGAAGGCAGGTTAGAGAGCTCAGGGAACCAGAGGGGTTAAAACAAGAGTGCAGACATCACCCACAATCAAAGAAGCTATCATTTCCTCAGGCTTTTCTCCCTGGTATCCAGTGATACATGGGAATGGTTCAAAGCTGCACCAGGGAGGTTTAGACTGGACATCAGGAAGCATTTCTTTACCAAAAGGGTGGTCAGACACTGGAACAGGCTTCCTAGAGAGGTCATGGATGCCTGAAGCCTGTCAGTGTTTAAGAGGCATTTGGACTATGCCCTTAACACATTTTAACTTTTGGTCAGCCCTGAAGTGGTCAGGCAGTTGGACTAGATAATTGTTGTAGGTCCCTTCCAACTGAAATATTTATGCAGCCACCACCGCTCCAGGGTAACGAGCATTGCCAGGGATTTTAGTACAAACCCAGAAGAGGAACAGTCAGAGAGGTCAGCCAAGCAAAACCCAAAATATTCCAAGCCTGGTTTAGTCTGAGTGAGTACACAATGTCTTAGTACCCACCTGGACCTTGCAAGGGAGTGTGCAGACAGAAGAGATGGTCCTCAGCACTCCATGTATACCAGGAGCTGGGGGTTTTGAATGGTACCTCGGTTTAGCTTGGCAAAGCTGCAACAAGTCTGAAAACCAAGCTAAAAGCATGGGCCACAGATCAAGCCCAGCAGGTAGGTCATGGAGAGAAACACCCAGAGGTGGTATCCCATGGACTCCCATGGGAGTCCATCCCATGGTGTTCGCTACCATCTAAGGTGAACGCACCCCAATTCATCAAGGTACAACCAGGTGAAAGTCAACTACCAAAAGATCCAAGGAACACAGGGGGAAGACCTGCATTTTCTAACCCACAGGTTTTCATTTTGGATTTTATCTAACTGTATTAGATATTTCTATACCTTGCTCATTTCTACTATGAAAGGCCTCTACTGAGAGGCTTTAGGCATAAATTTTTCTTGCACTGGAAGACATTAGGTTGACAGCCCTAGAGAGAAATTCTCTGCACAGGAAGAACAAAGGAAGCCTACTGCCAGCCTAACACACATTATTTCAGCCCCACTGTAGAGATCCAGGTCTCAGACGAAAAAGATTGGTACCCAGGCAGGCCTCAGGGTCTCAGCTGAGACCCCTACAGAGTAAACATGACAAATACTGCACACCAAATCTCTCACCCTACCTGCTCTGCTGCATCCACTACAGCCAAGTTCTGTCCTCTCTTGCTGTCATGTGTTCTTCCATCACTTCTCCATCTTCTTTTTTCAAGCCTAGGCTACAGCTTCAATTTTTTGTCTTCTGCAGCTCAAAGATTTGGCTCCTGACCCTACATCTTGCATCTCCAAACTACAATCACCTCCTGCCTTGATCTCAGCTTCCCAAGCCATTTGGGAACTAGTCTGCATGCTGATGACAGCAATCTTACATCATTTACTTTCCTAAATCTACCTTTGAGCTATTTGCCTGGATTTGCTCTTCCAGGAATCAGATTCCTCCTTCTCTCAACAACTATTTCAGGCTGCTTTAGAGACTGTATCCACCCCTTCTGCTCTGCAGTCACAACATCCTCAAATCCCAGCAGTTTAACCCTGAGGATCCCCTTTCTACTATCCAAGTCTGGCACCCTATGAAACCAGGGCAGCTATAAAATTGATTTCTACAGTCCCCACCTACAAAATGAAGTAAGTCACATTTACCCATCCTGCTTTAAGCATTTGGCCAAAGGCTTCCTATATATCACGGATGAAGATGGGGAGCACCTGCCCACAACTCAGCCCTCTCAGACTTAAATCATAGCTGTGAGGCCCTGGAGCAGTTGCCTCATCATTTCAGGTGCTGTGAGGAAGCCAGGAGATGGAGTTTGTATAAACCACTGGGAAGCAGTGCCCTGTATGTCTCCATCTGTGCTCAAGTCCCAAAGGATCTGACCCACTGTTTCTCCATAAAGCCAATGCTTCCTTCCTAGCTGTAGCAGTTTCTACTTTCAGCTTAGGGTTCAATCCACACCATGATGAGCAAGGTGGCAGCTGCCACCACCGTGTTGTAGCCAGCTAAAATGAAATAAACCTAGTGAACCACTAATATGGATGCAGGGCTAAAATTCATAACTGTGTAGACTGAGACAGGCTCCCCTCCTTCCCCAAACTGCTGAATGCTAAATCTTCCCCTATCTATCTGCCATGTCCATCATGCAGACTGTGGGCTTCAGCAGCTAGAGATCTGTTTCCTATAAATTTTCTGCATACTGCCTACCACACTTGTAGTCTCTAAAATGATTGGAGGGTGGATAGAGGAGAACAAACAGTTCAGATGAACAGTTTATCTGATGAATTTAGCCTCTTCTGTTCCTGCAGTATCAGGTGTACAAATCCAATTTCCTCAAATGCATTTGTTGTTCGAGTTTATTTGACAAATACTTCCCTAAACAATTGCCTCTACATTCACTTAGCAAATATTTAAAATATGAACTGTGCTGTTTAGTGAATCCCCTGGCATTGCACTTGTCTCTAGTGGAGTGGAAAAGTTAGTTTTTCCCCCAATATTAGTTATTTCTGCATTTCAAATGAAATTTTTGCCAGTTCTCATTCTTTTGCTGATAACACCAGATGATTTGGTGGTGCTTATTAAGAAAGGAGCTGGTCAGTTGTCTTCTGATGAAATCTAATTTTGCTGGAAAGCAATAACCCGTTGAAGCAGACACATTTCATCAGAAACACCCCACAGTCAAATGACTTGCAGCAGCTGAAGCAAGGATGCCTGTGCAAATTCAGCTCTCAGAAATCCCTGCTGTTTTTTTTCCCAGGCTATGGCCCTGCATTTGTGTCAGTCACCTGTCAGCTCCACATCTCCAGCCAAAATCTACAAAATTTTGGCCTGGTTGACCTTCTTTGAGCTGGGGAAGTCCTATGACAGGCATGGGTCAGGAGAACATAAGGAATCCAGAATAATGGTGTCCCGGGCATTTTTTGCGCCATAAGGAGGCCAAGGGAGCTGGGCTTAGGGACATCTAACAGCAGCTTTCCAATACCTGCATGAGGGTTACCGAGAAGATGGAGCCAGGTGTTTACCAGGAAGATGGAGATGGGAGACAATAGACATAAACTGAAACAACCAGACATAAACAACTGGATATAACAACAGTCCCCATAAGGACAGTCAAAAGGTGGTACAGGTTGTCTGGAGAGGCTGTGCAGTCTCCATCCTTAGAGGATTTCAAATACTGGTCTGATCTCAAAACTCAGCCTGCTTTGAGCAAGATGTTGGACTAAAGATTTCCTGAATACCTTCTCACCTGAATTATTCCAGTCTATGACCATAAGAAACCCTTTACCAGTGCAGATGAAGCTAACAAAAATGATGGCTACACAGAGTGGCAGCAGAGTTTGAGGGATATAACATCATACCTTGGCTAAAGATTGTTTCTAGAATTGCCTGTTCATAGCAAAATTTGGGGGGAAAAAATAATATCCATTTTTGGTCCAAACTGGACTAAAACCAACATTTGAAGAAATGCTGAGAGACCAACGTCTGCATTTCAGCAAACTCAGCTAGAAGACACATCATTTCAGACCTAGGAAAAATCAGTTTCTAGGCCCCATGATTACAAAGAAAAACTCAAGAACCTTAAGAGTTCAACCAGAACCAGAAGGCAAATAAAAAGAAATCACAATTCATTATTCATCAGAATCTTCTCCAATCTGTTTTAAGACCATGTCAGGATATTTTAGCACTGCAGGTATCAATAGCAGTTAAAAAAAACCTGCAAATTTGACTTTGAAATTTGATTTTCATGATTTTTTTTTTTTTTCCCTGCCAGTAAAAATCCCATTGCTTGAATATTCTTGGAAAGGTACCAGGGAAAGGTTGGGAATATTGCCCAAGCAAATTCACTTAAGAATTCAAACAAACACATCAGGACACAATTTTGCTTTTGTCACCCAGCTCTGGAGAAAAGCTGAGCAGTTAGGAAGAGGGCAGTAAAATAACAAATGCTTCATTAAACCTGTTCTTGGGCAGAAGAACAACAGGCAACCTATTACTGGAAACAGCCTTCCCCACTCTTTAGTCAACAAAGAGCCTATGAACACAACATTGAGTTGGACAGCAGCTCTTCATATCCCCATTATTTATTTTGCAACTCAGAGGGACACAGCCAGGACAACCCATCCTTCTAAGCTGCGTACCAATGCAGGAGAGGGAGAAATTTCACATTCTCACTCCACAAAATCCCACCTGCTGCCAAGATCAGCAAATGACACATGAGCATACCAGGCAGGCGGGCAGACAAAAAGAATAAAAAAGGCTTTCTGAGAAACAGTGGATTCATTCCCTGATCACCAGAACACTTCTCTTTATTTAAAAAAAAAAAAAAAAAAAAAAAAACCAAACCACCAGGTGGTGGCTCTGGCAGGGGATTTTTTTTGGTTTTGGTTTTTTAAGCTTCAGCCCAACTGTGTCACACATTCACAGGACTGGGTAAGAAGGGAGATGATGGTTGGGATTTTAATGCATAGCTCCATGGCCACGGCTCGCTTTTGGATACAGGTCCAAGTCCCTTCCTTGCCTTGAGGGGAAGTAATACATCAGCAATCATGCTTCAAGAACCGCAGAGTTTTTCCAGACTGGGCTGTCCGGGAACTTTTCTACAGAAAGTTGGGTTGTCAGCCAGGCATGGACTAGCACCATGCCTCCAGCAAACACCCAGATCTTCAGCAGAGGGCTCCACACCTCCAGGGAGATGTTCCTTTGAAAACATCTCCCACCAGCCCACCTCTGGGTCTCACCGAGTTAAAAGAAATGGGACCTATAGCTTTGAGAAGAGACTTTTCCAATTGTCTGTCCCTGGGAAAGGTAGTTTTTGTTAGGTGCCTCGGAGAAGCCATGCTTTGTTCAAAGGGGCTGCAATTGCTCCTGGATGTCCTCTAATCCCTGGCTCCATCTCTGACTCAGCCTGGTCTGCAGAATACTCCTTAATGGACTGGCTCACTCCAGCTACATGCTTTATAACTCTTTAGCTCCATGAGCAGATGGAGTCAAGGGACAGCAGGATTTATATTTCTTGCTTGAGTTGCAGCTTGGCTAGGTGGAAATAAAAAATGAGAAAGAACAAGGAAACGGCATCGTAACAGCATTTACCTCATGGGTTTTGAAGCCTCTATATTCTACCTGGTTAGTGTTCGCAGTTGTCAGTATTAATCCCATGCCTTCCTCCACAGCTGAAGAGGAGGAGGCCCGGAGGGACTGTTCTCCTCTCTAGACCATCTGATGGATGGAAGGGAGCTTCCAGAAGCATGGTGAAATACTCAGCTGGCAAAGTCTGTACATCAGTGCCGATTTATACTGGCAGATAATCTGGCCCAGACCGTTTCCTTCAGGGCATGCAAAGGAAAACCAGGAAATGCTTCTGACCTCTGAGGGCTTTCAAGGGAGAGAAAAGAAGGCAGAGGTATGAAAGCAAGCTGAGAGATTGACAAGGGCTTGGGAAAGAGTGGCACAATAGGGTCCTAAACTCCTTACCTTTCTCTGCATTTTATGCAGTCAGAGGGGAAAAGGAAAAGCAGGAGAGGGAGGGAATTATAATGAACGTGAAACCTTCCTGATTAATTAATTACCCCTTTTTTTTTGTGAAAAGGAGGCTAGAAATATCCACATCTGCTCCACTTGGAAGGCAACCCTGGCGCTTGCTCCGAACATCCCCCACTTTGCCCTGCCGGCGCAGGGATAATTAATCCATTACGGGATGGAACATGCCACACTGCCGTAAAAAAGGAGAGATCTATTTCTCCTTCGCTTTTCTCCTCCTCCCTGAAGAGACATCTGAAACATATCATGTAATAAATGTTTCTTGGATGGAAGGAGAGGTATTGTTCTCTTGCCATGGAAATGATCCCGCTGGTGGGGCCAGCCAGGAGGGAGCAGGGCCGGATACTTCACTCGGCAGCTCTTACAATATCCTGTATGGCAGGGCAGCCTCTGAAGGACCCATTTCACAATATTCCCTCTGAAAAGCAGCACTCAGAAGAGGGCAGGGTGAAATGGCAGGAGGAGGTGAGCTCAGGCTGCTCCCTGGAACTTTTCGAGGGTCAGAGTCAGGCTACCCCCTACAAAGGCATCCGTGGCACTGCTGGACGTACAATGGGACACCTCTTGGACCAAGGAGGTGGCCCAGAGTCCATTGCAACACACCTGAGAGAGCATCTCCAACCAAGCTTCTCCAACCCTAAATCCAGACCAGTGCCAACAGCACAGCCCTCTTCATCACAGCCTACCGGTGCGTGGCTGGGGTTGGGAACAGCTGCTTTGCACAACTCTGGGCAAGGATCAGCCTTTCTACAGGCACCTCTCTCAGTTCAACACCTGCCTCTGATCCAAAGGACTTAGAAAAGAGCTGCAGTGGACTCACAGTTTCCAGCTGTAATAGGCTTGATCACTCTCCAGCAAGTATCATGATTTTTTTCTATTCCTAGCCAGCCACGATCACTATCTGGGGTGAGATATTTCACCCTTATGCACCTTTTTCACACACACATGCCCCCCGCCTGCCTGCTACACTGCCACACACTTAGAAGGGCAGGAGCTCTCTTCTGTTGTGCTCAAATCATACACAGCACAAAGCCTGCTTCATCAGGGTATAGATTTTCACATCCTCTCTAATTGAAAAAACCTGCATGCCATGCTCTTCATGCCCCTTTGCTGGTATTTATGTGGAGTACAAGCTATTACATTAAAGGTTTCTCGAGGAGGATGGGGTGGGTTGTCTGCTGCCTGCCCAAGACCCTTTGCTCTGCAGTAGTTTGGTACCCTCAAAGCATGGAAATTGCATGAGATCAGACCTACCCAGCACTGATCTCACCCCTGAGCCCAGCATCCCATTTGCATCAGTTTATCAGAAACATTTCTTCTTTCTGCTGACATCCAAATATTCTTGGCATGAAGGAGCTGTTGACATTTATTCCTGAATTGCCACATTGCAGGAGTTTTGGCTAAGACTAGCATTACATAGGAAGAGTGAAGGGACCTTGTTACTTGGTGAAGATATGTCTTCTACAGTTTATCAGTCTAGATTAGACTTGGGTCACTTCCTCTATTTATTTCCCCAGCTGATTTTTTTTTTAAGGCTCTGTCGAAGAAACACTTGAGCTCCATACAATGTTCTTGATTGCAACCAGAACTGGTTGAAAAATGCTGAACTAATCGAAAGAAATTTTCTTTTTCATTCCTTCCTCAAAACATTTCCAGGGTTTCTGGTCAGTACTTGGAACTGTGAACTGACACCCCCACCACCACCACCCCGGGCTACACTGTACAACAGCAAAAGCTTTTTGCACACCGTCAGCAGCATTTTGAAAGCCCACAAGTTGATCTTATGGCTGCAAAATGACTTCTCTGTCTATCAAAGGCAGAGGGATGTCACAATGCCTCTTTATGTTTTCACCAAGACATCTCTCACACCAACATCCAGGTTGTGGAGAATAGTTTCCCCTACCTCTCCATCAGCACGTGTTCTGAGCAGATCCCAAAGCTCTCTAGGAGCAGTTAGCATCATTAATCCTATCTGCCACAAACTAAGGCACAGGGTGCCAGCGGCTCCCACAGCAGTGGAGACCTGCCACCTCCCAACTCCCCATGCAGAGCTCCACACACTAAACCATGATGGGGTGTTCCACCACCTGCTACACACAAACCTCCACATCCACCTTTAAGCACATGCCAGCCAGCCCCCCCCCCCCCCCCCCCCAAAGCCATGATGCACTGCAGATCCTGGCAAGACAAGCTGTTCCTCCACCCCATCATGTCTTTTTGAGGTTCTCACTGGCCCATTCCTCCTCACCAGCATCTTTCGCCATGGCTCCCAGGAAGATGGCATATTTCATCTCAAACAAGCAGCAAAATAACCACCCACCTAGGATGCCCAGTCTCTCTGGCATAGCGGAGAGGTTTCCGCATTGCTCATTTTCTTCCTTGTTGAATTAACACAAGCTAAACAGTCTCCTTTCTTCCCCATGTGTTTTTGCTCCAGGCAGCTCCCCCCTTTCTTTCTTTTCCATTTCAACTACCTCAAGAAGAAGGCCCTTCGAGGCTCTAGCAACTTCAAAGACACTAGGTCCAATGTGCGGCAAGTGATAAAAACCTACACAGCATGTGTTGGACAAATTAATATCCCCTCCAGAGCCACCGGCTTCTCAATCCCAATAGCACTATAATGAGATGTTATACTGAAGGGGAGGGGGAACTCGATGCAGAAGGAGAGATGTATTTAATGTATGCAAATTGACTAGCATGCAAATTGCCACT
This sequence comes from Pelecanus crispus, assembly GCF_030463565.1. Lineage (NCBI taxonomy): Eukaryota > Metazoa > Chordata > Aves > Pelecaniformes > Pelecanidae > Pelecanus > Pelecanus crispus. Next base: position 29,177,162 of record NC_134651.1, on the reverse strand, counting down.
AAGGTAAAAATAACACATTGCATGAGGAGTCCATCTTCTAAAACATTTGTTTATTCGTTAGGGTAATATTGAGTATCAGTCTCTTCATTCTCCTTCTACATCAAGTGTTCACTTTTAGGGAAGTTTGTGTTTTGCAGATTTGGGAAGCAACTGCAATTTCCCACTGATCTTGACCACCACACAGCAACCCTGGTTCCTTTCCCTTCCCTTTCCTTCCTTCCTGCTCGTAGACTGCAGAGATTAAAGTCATCTTTCCTCATAGGGGAGATGCCCAAAGAAAAGTGATGAACTTCAAGGACAAAAGCCATCCCAGCCACCCAGACCAGCTCCTGCTAGCCAGAGCCTTCCCCACCCACACAGCATCTGTCCAGGCTGGGCTCAGCTCAGAGTAGCCAAATTGGATCAAAGGCACAAAGACAGCCTTGGCTTCTGAGAAATCACAGTGTAAACTCCTTCTCCCACCCTGAGCTCTGCACAGCAGCGTTTTCTCCTGAAGGATTGGCACAATTAATTAACATTAGGGTCTGTGCTGGTTTTGGCTGGGATAGAGTTAATTTTCTTCATAGAAGCTAGTATAGGGTTATGTTTTGGATTTGTGCTGGAAACAGTGCTGATAATACAGAGGTGTTTTTGTTATTGTTGAGCAGTGTTTACACAAAGTCAAAGCTTTTGCTGCTTCTCACCCCACCCCACCAGCGAGTAGGCTGGGGGTTGCACAAGAAGTTGGGAGGGGACACAGCTGGGACAGCTGACCGAAACTGACCAAGGGGGTAATTCCACACCATATGACATCTTGCTCAACATGTAAAGCTGGGGGAAGAAGAAGGAAGGTGGGGGACATTTGGAGTGATGGCGTTTGCCTTACCAAGTAGCCGTTACGCATGATGGAGCCCTGCTTTCCTGGAGATGGCTCAATACCTGCCTGCTGGTGAGAAGTAGTGAATGAATTCCTTGTTAAAGCAAAACCATCTTTATCTCAACCCACAAGTTTTCTCGTTTTTACTCTTCTGATTCTCTCCCCATCCCACCAGAGGGGAGTGAGTGAGCAGCTGTGTGGTGCTTAGTTGCTGGTTGGGGTCAAACCACAACAGAGTCCTACTAGGGATGTTAAGCACTGGGAGAGTTACTGACAGAGGCCAGTGCATCAGACTGATCCTGGCTGACTGTTCTCATGGCAAATCCACTGCTGATCACGTCTGGCATTGCAGAGGAGCAATGGGGTCATCAAATGATAAGTGTAGTAAGGATGATAGCTTGCCATTTCAAGGCAATGGTTGCAGATTAAGTCCTACTGCCTGGGAGGCATTCGGACACTAAAAGCACTGGCTTTGTCCAGCATTTTGATAGTGAGGCTTTCTGTTTGCTGCAGGTTTAGGAAGGATCCCAAGTGGGAAGTATTTGTCTCCTACACACACCTAGGTTCCTCATCCAGCCTTGCTGAAGTATGTTAACACCTTGCAGTCTTCAGATGTACAATGCCTTGGGAGATAGGGGTGGGGAGTATATCCATTGGACTCAAGCACAGAGACAGAGGGAGCCCTGGCAAACTGCAAAGGTCTTACACACAGTTGATGGTGCGGAAGAGGACTGGCAACTAGACAGAAGCTCCAGCCATCCCCAAACAAGAGAACAATACAGGCGAAACTCTGCTTTAGCTGTAACAAATGGGCCTGGGTCAGAGCTGCCACAGCTGGACTGTGTCCAGGTCGCAGAGGGGCATGTTCTGGGGTTCCTTTTTTTGATAATTTATTATTACTCAGCCAAAGATTGATGAAGTTACAACGCTAGTACAACCCTCCAGCACCTGCCAATAAGCAGATTTATTACTTCACTAGTTAACTCTGCCCCTCTTGGGAACCTTGTTCTTTTGTCCTGTGCATGATAAGAAAGAGCTGTAAAAATCATATAGACACTAAAAGGAGTCTAACTGCAGCAATTAGGATTACTGATTTTATTTCAGCTAGAATCCTAAGTCAGCATACAAACAGATAGTCACACTGCCAAGAAACTGGCTTACCATTCTAGGGGCAGCTGGGCAAAGAGGGAGGCTGTGCTGAGATGCTGGAGCAGCAGGGCTGGTCTCCCCTCTCCAGGCACTGCCCGCTGGGAGCCAGCTGCTCCTCCTGTCCTCCACCAAGGGACAGACCTGTGCAGGGACGGTGATGGAAATCCATCCTCTTAGCAGTAAGGGTAGGTTTAAAGTAATTGGGTTAAACTGCATTAACCTTTGTATGGACATGGTCACTCCAGATTCAAGTGGCCATTGCTCAGTTTAATGCGAGCCACTTCAATTTGACGTAATTCGCTACCTGAGTAAATAAGCCAAACCAAATAAAGGTTAATGACTGTGAATGAGTGCCTCCCCAGAGGATAGTGATCCACTCAGAGTTTACCTATCAAGTCAACACAGATTAACAACAGCCCACCGCCAGACACCATCTCTCATCCCTCTGCCTGGAGCTCCAGCTTGGAAGAGCTACAGTATCAGAAGAGTCCACTGAGTCCTGCATGGAAGCAAGTCACTGAGAGTCGGGGGGTGACCCTTAATTAAGGCCAGAGCAAAGATCACAAGTCAGGTCAGAAAGAACACTTTCCCCCGCTGCACAATATCTTACTTCCAGGAGCTCTTACCTAAGCCAAGAAGTTTAAGCATGCCAGGAGGTGGGAATGGAGCAGGACAGAGATGTTCATACAGCCACTTCTCGCTCACAAGGGTGTGGCAGAGCACTGCCCAGAGCATATCCCTTCAGCTGCCAGGCTATGGCAAAACTAGCTTCAGCTGGAGACAGTTGAAGTTCAAGACCTGTCATGAAGATGCAGGTAACACTGCAATGCTAGCGACTGCCCTGCATCACCCATTATTCTTCCCTGGGAACGGCTGGAAGAGACAGGCTCTTCAACCCTTGTACAGATGTGATGCTACAACAGCAAGGAGTACAACAACAAACTCAGCTGGGACAAGGGTGATGGCAAATCAGCATCAAAACACAGGGCCACCAGGCAGCAAAATGGGATTCATAGATGGTAGATTAAAAAAAAAAAAAAAACAAAAACCCCAAAAAAAACCCCAACAAAAAAACCCCCACCACAACCCAGACACTACATGGATGAGGCAGAGAAACACCTTCAATACCCACAAGGGGACAAGGGGAATTGACAGCAAGAGGGGCCAGACCCATGTGCTCTCTCTACAGGGCACCTGCTGCTGATGATGATGGAGGGAGGGAGCTGGGCTAGATGAACCACTGGACTGGCTCAGCAAGGCATTTCTCTCCCAGATGGTCTGGCTTGCGGGCTCCTCTTCCCCATGCCACTCCATCTCCAAGCCTTCTGGCCCCCAGGCAGCACATCCCCACCACTGTGGGAGGCAGGAGTCTCTCACCCGCCTATCTAGAAGAGGATGGAGAACACTACTTATGCAACTGCAGCTGCTCTTTCAACTTTTCCTGAGCTCATCTGAGTCAGAAGTTTCTTTGATGCACTCCCCAGGCAATCCCCCTCTCCCTACCCCGTGCTTCTTCCCCCCCAGGTTTGTCATTTCCAGCGACATGCCCCCAGTGGTGACTGAGAACTGCTGGCTATCTCTTTCTGTCACTGACGGTTGAGGTGAATGATCCTGCCAGGTGGTGTGTTTTTCAGAGGATGAATAGTAACTGAGCACAGCATGGCTCTGAATCCCAGTGAGCTGCCACCCTACCGCAAAGGTTCACTAATGTTTTCCCAGTGTCAATCACACATAAATAGATTATCCTTCCCAGCCTGAAGTACTTGGGCAGCCTCCCTTTCCCATTCATGAAGCCCCAACAGCTGCTGGTGAGAAAATGTGGAATAAGGAACATGCTTGGACATTGCATGCTGCTACACCTGCACCCCTCACTGCACGCTCAGATGGGAGGTACCTTCCCGAGTGTAGGAGCTTCTCCAGGAGTGCCAGGGCATAGCCTAATCCCATCACAGAGCTCATCTAATCCCAAAGGCCATTTAATACAGTTTACTGTCTGGTATGCCAAACTAGTTTGTTTATCCAACAGCTAGCAGCAAGATTTGCTGTTGACCTGTTGTGTGAAGACAGGAGTTGCTAAGCAATTTGTTTCCCCATGAACTCAGCGTCCTCTATCAGCTAAGTCCTGCTCCAATTCCTTGACCTAACAGACAGTCAGCCAGCTATCCCAGGCCAAGGACAGACCAACCTCTCTGCTCTTAGATGAATATTCTTTTTTTTCCATTAACTAATGCCAAAGATTGCAGTAGGGGCTGCAATCTTGAGACTTGAAAGTTATAGTATGTTGGCTGGTGAATTTGAGCTCATCCCAAATCAGGTAGCAGTATCAGGAATTTCTACTTTCTCTATGAGGTCTGTTAACTGCTAGCATTGCTGAACAGCCTAGATACATTCCCCACCAAACAGCACAAGCTGGAATGCTTCCTAATTAACTGCACGGGAGAAGATAAAAATTCCCTGCTCTCCCCAATCCTGCAAAAGTCAGAGATGCACAGAAAGCCGCCTAACAAGCCTGACACTGGGACAGGGGAGACAGAGCAGCCATGGTGAAACACTTACTCACCAGCATGACAATTTCAGCTTAATCATCTAGGGCACATCAGGTAGCCATTTTCATAAGGCAGAGCACACCCGCAGGACCAAATAGCAGGGCCTGGAAATTAGGAGCGTCACAGCTCAAAGCACAAGGATATGCACTGCAAAACTCTAATTCTATGATGCTGCGGCAGCAGGCAGGATGGTCAAACAGCTGGCAGAGCAAACTCAGTCACCTCCAAGCCTGCTGTTACCTGACCCAAGTGCTTCAACCATGGCATCCTGTTCCAGATCCATTAATTCCTGCCAAAACGCAGTGACTCCAAAGAACGGCAGAGAGGGAACAACGCAGCTTGCTAATGTCCATCACATCCCAAAGCCTGCACCGAGCTCTCCGCTGGTCCCACACCTAATTCTCAGCTGCTAGATTCAGAGAGGATCTTATTTTTGAAAGGATCTGCTACAGCCTGTGACCTTTTGCTCGGGATCAGGAAGGTCACAGCTAACGGAGACTCCAGGCTCCTCACGGCTGTCATTTTTCTAGCTCCTTGCTGAAGCCATTTCATCACAGCTGCTCTGGTTGCAGGAGTCGTTGCTTGGTTCAGCTCCCAGCTTTCCTTCCTGCTGTCCAACTATGGCACTCCTGCTATGATGGGGAAATCAAGATACCGCAGCAGTAATGAATTATTGCTCACAAAAAGTGAATAGCGCCCCAAAGATCCAGGGTGAAGTGACCTCCATGAATATCTTCACACATGCTTCCTTTGAGGATTCTATGTCTAAGCATCAAGGCTGCACAGTAAACCAGAGATTAATGCAGAGCAGAACAGAGTATTCCTAGGCGAGAATACAAAGCAGAACAAAGGCTACCTTGTCATGTCTTCAGTTTCTTTCCCATACTTTTATTTTATTTATTTTAGGAAAAACCTTCTATGCCCAACTTCTAGCTTTCTACTCTGACTTTGCAAAATGCAAGAATGCTATAGTAACCTCCCTCCTTTGCAGGAAAGAAAAGCTCCCGGATAGTCAAGTCCCCAGCAGACTTTCCAGGTGGCCAACACACCTTCCCTCACAGTGCTTCCAGAGGGTCTAGCCAGGCAGAGTCACTCAGGAAATCTCATACTTAAGTTCCGGCAATGGAGAAGGAGATACTGTGAGCTCCTGTTCTCTGCAGATAGAAAAATATCAAGTCCCTGCTGCAGGACAGTCCTAGCTCCCAGGATTTTTCTTTCCCTGGAACTAGAAATGCTTGTATCAGTCACACAGAATTCCTTTAACTCTTCTGGTTTTCCTCAAAACCTCTGGACTTCACTCTGGTGTCAACCACACCAGAAAAACTCCAACTATATAGACCCATGTTGTGGCTGAAAACTACACCTTAATGCCAGTCATCTCCACCCAGGGAGTGGGGCCAAGGTTTACAGAGTCCCGGCACTGGTCGTTCAGCAACCCCCATTAACTACTTTGAACCTTAGCTGGAGCCAGGGAAGGTGTTTTGGGATCACTGTTCCATCCAGCTTCAAAAGGCAGCCAGAGAAGCAGAGCCAAGAGCAAGTGGGAAAGCAGAGCTGTGTGGTGGGGTTTCACATTGCATCTTAGCAGAAGGCGATTTATGCAAGTCCTTCTTGGCACAATATCCTCTGTGCCTTACTTTGGCTTATAAAACACTCTGAAGGCCAGTCAAAAGCAGTTGCTATAGAATATTGCTTTTCTTTCAGAATTACATTTACAAGGTCCTCCCCTTGCATCCACACAGCACAGAATTATCTCCCAGAAGCTGCTAGTAGACCTTCACACATGCTGCAGCAAGCCACGGCAGAGAGCTACTACCACACTTCGGGGGCCAAGCAAAGAATCAAGACTAACAAGCGAAGGTTGGTAAATAAGTGCTGCCCAACAACTTTGTTTTATTGAACGTCTCTCATACACATTTCACAATCAAGCATATTGCAGAGTATCTATGGCAAGGGTGTTTAATTAACATAACACAGATTTTGAAGCTCTTTTATTTTTAATGGATAAGAAATGAGGTACTACTTGCACTGGACAGGTTGTGGAAGGTGGAGCTTCTCTGGTCCATGTGAGGAGGCACCAGGCTGAGCACAGGAGTGCTTGCAGCTGCAAGGCAGGCTTTGGGACAGTGGCTGGCTGCAGTATAGGTTAAGCACTGGCGAGATGATACACCGAGAGGAACACAGAAACACAAAGGCACTTGTATCTATTTTTTAAGTTACAGCAAAGGGTAGAAAGCGTTTTCATGAATTTCAATGTTGGATGAGCTTGCATGCCGATACAACAGTTGGTTCTGACCTATTGACATTTCTGCAGGTCTGCGATTTGTACATGGGGGCTGTCACTTTAAATTTGAATTGCCTGCTTTTTGTATCACAACAGCCTGATATTTTTTGCTTGTGAAGAATAAATATTTACAAACCTTAACTGCTGCCAACAAAGGCATTCTGTCCCAGAATTTTCTTGGGGTTTGTTCTGTCTTTAAACAGTTTTAGAAATCGTTGCCCAATACTTTCATTTCTGTTATTAAAACAAGCAACACAGTAAAAAGATATATGAACGAAGTGACAGACCACAGAAGCTCACTGTTAACGTTCAAGGGTTTTCAGTGATGCGTTGGAAAACAGCTGAGAGCATTTGCAGGAAACACGAAGGATAATAGCACAGTAACCCCAAGCAAGGACAGGTCACCAATCCATAGGAAATACATTTTCTTGGTAAACTAATGGCAGTTCAACAATTTCATGCAAGTAAATGTGAGGCTGTAAACAGACCAAATAAAAAAAAAAAGATTCAAGACAAACACCCACTCAGTGCAGCAGCACCTCTCCTCCACTCAGAGAAGCTGACTCCACGCTACTCAAACATCTAGAGAGCTGCAAACAAAGACCAAGCCCAGGAAAGAAGCAACCAGCTCACCATTTAACAAATGTTTGTCATCCCTAAGCACTTGACAACCCACATGCATGCAACATCATCTCCAAGTGCAATGCACTTCACTGGGATGCAGAGGAGGGTTTAGCGAGCCCCGTTTAGGGCAGTGAGCAAAGGTCAGGGTAGACATCTGACTAAACACAAGCTTCCAGAATCAAGCTGAGGCTAGCCACACTTTCTCTGCCCAGTGGAGTATAAAGGGAGTTGTATTTCACATTGCTACCTGGTGCTGGCAAGAACATTCTGTCCAGTTTTTGTATTCACACTTACAAAAAAAAAAAAAAGTCAGAAACTGAGAGTTCAAATAATAGCTGCAATAATAATTTAGGGTGTGAAAAAACAGCCTTAAAGTGAGAACCTTAAGGAGTTCAGTCAATTTAGTTTCCTAAGAAGAAGGTTAAAAAGGCAGCTTAACTCCGGTCCATGCATTGTTACACAAAACAGTTTTTGATATTAGTGGCTCTTTAATCTTGCTAAGTGCAATCTGACAGCCGGAGGCTGGAGTTTGAAACATCCAAAAACAGACCTTAGGTGAAAATTGTTGCCACATCGGTCTGTGAGATTTAGATGTCTTTCCAGAAGAGATGTTTCCACTCAGTTACCAGTGGTTGGCCATGCAACCAAAATTCAGAGATCGCATCCTCCTGCCTGGTTTATGCTGAAGCCAAAGCAGCTCTCCCTGATATCCCCAAAGCCCCATTCCTCACCCATCCCAGCTCCAGAGGTGATGGTGGAGGTAAGACCAGTTCAGACCCTACACAGGTTGCCCAAAGCAGGGTGAGACGGTCACCCAGACCACACAGCTGCAGGAGTCTCTGCTTTCTGCGTGTTTGTTGCAGGAACACAGGTGGGCAAGCAAGGACACGGGCATGGCTGAGCTGCCATGGGACAGCAGAGGGAAACCCAGAAGGGGAGGAGATCTTCAGCACGTTTGCATTACAGTCACTGCCAGAAGGGAGCAGCCAGAATGGGCATCCTGGCAGCTCCTGTGGACAGAGAGATGGAGACACCAGGCTGGGAGCAATGAGATAAATACTGGAGATAGATGATGCATTGCATACCCCACACACAATATATAGCTGCTTGACTCTATTAGGTAGATGGATGGCAGGGAATTTAAGAAGAGAAATAGATTTTTTTACTAAGCTAATTAGCTAAAAAGGCTTGTCTGGAACACAGGCCCCATTGTGTCTGAAGTCTGCTGACACATGGCTCAGAGTAATATTTTTCTTCCTCTCCCAGAGCATCCCTCACAGGCACATAGAGGGGGATGGTGATACCTGCAGCAAACCACTGGCACCCAAGCCACCCAACAAGATGCTTAAGTGACACAGTAAATACACATGTGTATGTGTGTGTATACGTATCTAGATGCACATACTTGCATGTATATGCATGCATCTACATATATACACAAACATACATTACTTATAAATACATTATATACATATATGTATTTATATATATAAAAATGAAAACAATTCAAAAGCAAAGTTGGCAATCAAAACCAGTTTGCTGCTTCATGTTAGCCTGCCCCTTAATTTAAAAGCAAAACAGGGGGTACTTGGTGAAACATAAAGGCTCTAGATTTGAGAGAAATAAAAGAAAAATATGACCTCAGCCAGCACAGTCACTTCTGGAATCCACTACCCCAGGAAGTCACGGAGACACGCACCAGTGGAACAGACATTTTAAGGGACTGGATAATTTTATGAGCATTAATAACATTTGCAGCTATGCAAGCTAATAAAATGTTACAAGGGTAATCAAACTTCATGCTTCAATGTGTAAGTTGATCACCTGTGAGCAGTGGGAAGGAATTTCCTCTGTGGTACTGTTGTACTGAGCAAGTAGCCAGTTGCACCACAGGGGCGCTTTTAAAAAAAAAAAAAATTAAAAAAACTTTTAAAAATTAAAAAATCAGTGTCACTGCTGCTGCTGCTGCTATGTCTTTCATTTGGTTTTCTCCTTCTGCAGTAGCTGGCAACCACCAAAGAGACTAAGCTCACAACATCAGTGAGAATTTTGCTGTCAACTTTTTAAGGTTTCCTGGTGCAGTTTTGGGACACTATCTGCCACAACCTGAAAATAATATCACTTTACTCTTGGAGGGTTGTTCCTATATGCTGGCAGCAGGCTCACACCAAGCTTAACCTGTCATTCCAGGACCACAGATCCCACATTTACTCTTTACTGCTTCCATACTGCACGAGTTGTGTTGGCCAACAAAGCATTGGTTCTTCCATTAGCATTGCTCTGAGCCCCATCACAGAACTCCGGGTATTACCAGGTAAACTTGGCAGCTTTTGAGCTATCTCTACCAATTCAGAACTACCCAATATGTTATTTATAACATCCAAGAAGCAACCTTGGTGTTTCCAGTGTTTGCTAGTCTCAGAAGTTAATGGCCTCATAATTAATGAGCTGACAGAAAATGCTGCAATCTGCTGCCACAGGCTTTGCAAAAAAAAAAAAAAAAAAAAAATTACAGACTTTGCTCCCATGCCTACCCTTCTGTTAGTGGGAATCCAGATACTGTTCAGCCAGCTGGGGAGGAGGCTGAAGGGAGGATGGGACATAGCAGAAGTGTAAAAATAGTCCTTCCACTTAAAAATAACTAGCACACAGGTTTACAGACAGAAGTCCAAAGGGCTGAACAGGACTACTATGGGCTGTCAGGCACTTGGTGGGAAAACACAAAAGGCATGGTGATGCTAGCAAGCAAGCAAACAACCTGTTCCAGGACCCATCCCTCTCCAAAACAAAAGCAATGGAGTTCATTGGCAAAACATCTGCTCCGGGCACTCCACCAGCTCACCATGGTCAGACCACAGCAGAGTCTGGTGTGCTTTCCTGTGAAGTACGGTCCTTGGGAATGCAAGATTACAGCCCCCTGCCATACCCCCCTCCATCCATCCATCCTGGTTAGAAACCACACTTATCGCCATGGTAACTGAATACCAACCTGAATCATTCACTAAATCCAAGCAGGTTACGCCCAGGCCTGGCTTCACTGCTTGTGTTCCACCTGTCCTTGGGAGCAGGTCCAAGAGCCAGGGGTCTTCCCTTTCTCCAGCCTTTGTTGGAAGGAGCAAGACACACTTCCCCAGGACAGGAGGAAAAAACATCTTATTAGAATTAAACAGTACATCACTTCTCACCTGGGGTCTTTTTTGTTCACGGATTCTTCATTGGAGCAGGAGAAGGTATGTTCCAATGAGAACCATGAAGATCTACCAACCAACCTGGCCTCACATGAGTCTTGGCCCATATTTCATCTGCTTCCTATTTGTCCTTAGAGAACATCAGTTCAATATTCCTTGAATAGGACCCAGGGGATTACGTGCATCAGTCATCCTTTCATCCCCTAACAATCATTCTTACCCTGACAGTGACCTCCAGGCCACAAACCCCATATTTCTCTGGACACACAGCATCTGAGAACTACACTTGCTGCCCTCCAAAGACCTTTCTGAATTATGCTCAGCAGCGGCAGCAGTTGGCCCAGAACTCGATATGCCCCAAGAAAGCTGTAACTTCCCCTATCAGGGCAGGAAAGGACTTTAAATCACATTTAGAAGAGCACTGTCATCAGAGACCAGAGCTGACACCATGTGTGATGGCACGGTGACAATAGCCACGGGCCAGGATAGATTTTAAAATTATAGGCAATAAAGTATGACATCATGATGACATCATGGAAGGAGAAATTTAATTCACGGCTCAGAGGCTATCAGTTACTCTTTTATTCAAAAACCTGTCATTATCTGCATGAGCAATGAGCAGAATCAATCATTTCCACAGGTCTTTATGGTCGCCATAAATTTTGAACACTTACGTCAACACAGCCACCTTCTCGTACACATACGAGCCCATCTGTTGGCTCCTGCAATGCTCCCTCAACATCCTGGTGCTACAAAACCCACAAGCACATTTCAGGCATAATCACAGCAAATAAAAGAAATTCACAGTCGGTATGAGATCACACACATTTCGCTTTGGGGTGTTCAGATACCTGTCAGCTCTGCGCGCAGTTTTCTTCACTGCCACACTGACACAGATGGGTACACCGTAGACTAACTCTCTGACACTTGCATGAACTTGAAAAGTAATTTTAAAATCTGGTTTGACAAGCACTCTAAGACAGATGCTTCAAGATAGCCTGTTGCAGGCTGCCCATCTCCACCACCCTTCTGCCAAGGCACATAACAATATATGTTAATAAAGTATTATTTTCACATATATATAAAGCATGCAGCACAGCAGGTTACATCAAAGGAAGAGGCAAATGTGTTTTGCCAGTAAAGTTGAAGCAAGTGGAATATTTTGGGATGTTTTTATGAGTAGATGATACTAATCCGGCTACTCTCACAAATACGATCCAGCTCATGTGGTCTTACAGACAGTTAACTCAGCCTTCATAAGACCTCCAACAGTGATAAGTGATGGATTTTCATAAGATTCTGGATATAGAAGAGGTGCCCCTTGTCTCTGGCTCCTTTTTTTTTTTTTTTTTTTTTTTATTTCACCTGTTCCTGTGAAAAACGAAGCAGTGACATAACCCAATAGGTATCTCCTAGAGTATCAAAGTATATCAGAGACCTCTTGACTGTGTTATTTCCAGTCATAAGCTAGGAAACTTCTCCATCACAGTGAACTGCCATTTCCAATTTCCTGACCTCCATCGTATTACATTAGGCCAAACAGTCTGATCTTTACCAGATACCTTGGAAATACAGAAATATCCTTCTATTTGTTCCCACCCAGCTGCAAGATACAATTCCCCATATGTATTAAAATAGCCGGACTGACTCATTTTGATCAATTGCAACTGCACTTGTCCCGCTAACTGCTTACATATCCTGTTCAGAAAACTCATCATGTACAAAAGTGATCCCCCTATGTTATCGGTGTGATGAAGAGATGATTATGAGCCACTTGGGACCTACTAGACATCCTTGACTCATTCTCAAAATACCTGGCCAGGATGCTTAATGGTGGTGCCTTTAAAGGAGTTCAGTTGATAGGCATCAAACATGATATCAAGTTTTGACGCATTTTTAACTGTTTGTTGATGTACGAAATAACATTGTTGATGCATAATCCCTGAAAAAAAAAAAAATCACAGCAACACAGCAATAGTTGGGCACAAAATATTCAACTTCTCCTAAGGGAAACCTCAGTAACAGTATTGGCTAGATCACAACTCAGTGCAGAGTTCACTTCATTTTCAAGATATTTCATAAGATACTCTTTACACAATCTCAATTCATTACTTGTACAGAAAGATCAAGGATAAACACTGGGTTTTGGAGATGAAAGAACTTTGCAAGTCACCTTCTCTTTTCTTACTGGCAATGAATAACCCCAAGAACAAAGCAGTCTCATTTCAGAAGGGCTGTTGGACGAGTCACTTTTGAGGGAATTTGGGGGAGGCTGTTGGTATTCAGGGAGGGCAAAGAGATGCTAAAATTCCTCACATAAACCCCACTTCAATTCTCAGGTCTTGCTGTCACAAAAATCATTGTATCATTTCATATCTGCTACTCTGATTGCTTGTAGGCTTTCTGGAAGTGTGACTTTGCACTAATATCCAGCACTGAAAGTGATTTTAAAAAGCTAGCGAGTTTTTCTTAACCCAGTTTCCACGGTCCTCATCAGTAACACACAATTAACATAATTTTAGGCAACTTCTGAGACAGCAGCCTGTGCAACACTCACCATGCTCAACATGGATAACACACTGTACAGCTACACGTGTGCCAACCAGAAGATACAAAAATGGGCAAAGGACTGACTATATTACCTAAAAGTAGCTGTATAACATGTAGCTAAGAGTTAAACATTCAGAGCTTATGTGACCATAGGACTAGCAATTACTAAATTTGTTACTGCTTCATGACAGGCATTGAAATAAATCTCATTTATATGACATACAGTCATCTAAAAATGCTTTTTTTTTTTTTTTTTTTTTTTTAGAAATTCTTCTAGGATGTCAATGTGCTACACATGGCTCTGTTTTGAGACCTCTCCAGACGGGAGATCAGGCAAGATATACAAGCCTTTCAGCCTGCCAAGTTTCATACTTGTTAAGATTAAGCCTGAATTCTGAACATTTTCTATATGGTGTCTCCATGAATGAGATTAAGGAGGGCCTCTTGCCATTAAATGTTGGCTGAGTGCATGCAACACATACCCGCTCAATTGCTGCTGCAACCTTCTGAAGCAGGGTGAACAGCTCCCTGCCCACTGCAGTAACCAAGCGAGCAGAATACATGCAGGGAGCAGGGTAAGACAAATTCAATTTCCTTCCCCGACTGCAGGTATTCAAAACCACCTCTCACATCACCCCACAGGGTTCCCTAAAGGCTGGGTTTGTCACTGTTGTGCTCCAGGCACTAATTTTTTATTTGCCTCTGTAGCTTAGGTTCAGGATCTTCCTTTGGAGCCTGATCCAGAGCCCAGATGTTTTCCCTCTTCTGCCAATGTCCCAGTCATAATGGAGACAAGGCATCCCCATCCTCTTAGCACACTGACACAGCCATACCAAGCCAGCAGACAGGGTGGGCCAAGGAGTTTCTTAGTTGTCTTAGTCCAGGGATGCCAGACCTCCCAGATGCAAGGTCTGAACAGTACGTTACTGATTTGAAAACCCACCAGCATCTCCCGCAAGATGTTCTGCCTCTGAGTTCAGGGTGGTTGCATTCCTGAAACACATGGTCCTAAGGCAATGGCTTCATTGCATCACTTTTTCTTTAAATACTTACAAAGGGGACACTACGGCACATGCTGTAACTGGGACTCATCACATCTACCCACTGAGCAGCAAAGAACCACCTGTTATGTTCCTACTTTTAAGTATCACACTACCACAAATTACGGCTCAATTAGTCTCTCCTGGAATCCTTCACACATCTCTGTAAGAACATGGTCCCAGCTACTGCACTATCCAGGCAAGTTGAGGCAGTAAATAGAAAAGTCTAATTGGGGAAGGGGGTAGATACTATTTCCTGATGTTAAAAATATCTGACACTTCCAGGAAATAATGGTATAAATAGAAAATGAAACCATTCCTCCTCCAAAAATATTTCATAATTACATGTCATAAAAATAATTAGGTTATGGTGAATTAGTGCAAATGTTTACAACAAAATTGCCATGCAAAACATTATGGGTAATAACATGCTAATTGCTGTAGAAGCAAAAGCTGATTATGTTTCAGCAATATTAAAAGTTGCCAACTCGGCGCTTCTATCCAAGCTTCAATATCTCTCAGCAGTATCTAGGGACACAAGGAAAACTGATGATGAGCAAAGGAGATGGCAGGTAGGCAAGCCTGTGCCCTGCCCTGCCAAGCACTTTCCTCCTTGAATGTCAATTCCTAGAAAGCTCACACTGGATAATACTCACGCAACACGAGCAGAGGATGCCTGCATCAGCCCTTGCTCCCTGGGTACAATTTGGTGAACACAGAACAACTGGAGCACCCGGCATAGGTTGCAGCACGGTCACCTCTCCATCTGCTGTGAGGAGATTATCCAGGCTGGGGGCTGTCCAAGCAGGTCAGAAGTAGCTGAGCTAGCTCCTGCAGAGCCAGCTCTGGTCCAGAACAGCACCATCATTATTGCAGTTTAGTTAGCTTTGTGCTGGTTCCATGCAGACACCATCTGAGCATCTGCTCTGCTCCATGCAGACAGATCTGCCCAAAGGCAGCCAGCCAGCCTGTGGCCAGCACAGCAGCAGAGCCAACTTCCTAAGATTCCATAAGCCTGGGCAACCCCACACTGCAGAACAGTGCTGAGGCTGAGCTGACGTGGCATGCTGGTTCTGAGGTCACTGCAGGGCGGATTACTCAGTCTCTACACAACCTTCTCCAGCACATCACACTCCACTGAGTACCTGCTCAACTGCCTGACGCATCCTAGCTCTCCCCATTGCTTCAGGTGTAGGGCACATTCCTCCTGCTCCAGCCGAGAGCTCTCACACGACCTGCCTAGGAGGGACCAGACCCCTGCCACAGTATGCACCAAAGGATGCTCTTAGCCCTAGGCCAATCCCAGGGCAACACACACTCCACTCTGTCCGCTCCTGTTTCTGCTGCCTGGTGCTATGGGGCCTGGGGGGTACCATGTTCCTATTTTGAGGCAATCTTACAATCGAGTAAGAGCAGAGGATTGTGCACAGGTCTGCATGATGAGCAACATTTTGCACAAAGGTGCCTTCTGCTCAATGGAGCATACTGGCTGTTTGCTCAGGTGCATATGTGGAGCCTTTGGATGTGACAAGTCCACAGCACCCTGCCTACAACCTGAAGCATTCTCCCTCCTGTGTTTGGGAAGAGCAGGGGTTGCCACAGGCTTGGTCCCAACAGCCACCAACATGCCAAGGCTGAGAGGTTGACTACTCCCTCTCTCAGATGCTCCTGTGCTGGCCACATGAGAGCAACCCCCTGGGTCACCAACAGGCCAGAGGGTGGCCCCTGCCCATCTGGGGGTCAGGAGCTGCTTTTTCAGCCCACCATGCATTGCCTCCAAACTCCCACTCCAGTGAGCTCCTGCCCTACGGGACCACAGGTCTCCAAAGGGTGAGCTATATGTGCTAACAGGCTGTGACATGGTTTGCAGTAGCAGCAGCCTGAAGATGTGTTTTGGCACTGTGTAGATGTCCTCCTGGGAGCTGAACTGTCTGGAGCCCACATCTCCAACCTGCTGCTTGGCTAACTCCTGTGCCCAATGCTTTTTGACGTGGATGCCCTTGATCCAAGATGTCTCAGAAGAATTGAGGTCTACATATTTCCAGAGCTTGGGCAGAGGTCCTTCACACATCTAAATAAGTCTATTGGGTTCCTTATTGGTCGTGTTTGCTTGTCACCAGATGTGGCTAACCACTATCTAACAAGGATCACTAGGTAAAATTTGGACATATTAGTTGAAGGTGTGAATTTAAGGTGGATTATTTCAAAGTTAGTAAATCCCTATGGGATGCCCTTATTCAGAATTGAAGTGACATTAATTGGGTTTACTAACCTCATTTCCAAAGCAAATTATGATAAACCAGATTACATTTGAATGAGGGCATTCACATAGAAATTTAACACAGTTTAACTAATTCTCTTTAAGAGCAAATTTGGCTTAAACCCTCTAAATGCCCCATATTCCCGTTTCTCCTGCAGCGGAAGTGCCAAATTTTACCTTTGAAGACTTCATCTTTGTTCCTTTTTTTTAGGTTGCAAACAAGGTGCTTTCCAAAAGGCAGAACTTCCTCATCACTCTTTTACCAGTGCCCAGAGCCAAGGCAATTCTCAGACCATTACAGGAGATGACCCGAGTGAATGATCCAACAGGCAAAGTCCATCTCTTACAAAGGGCTGTGGACCAGCATGACACCTGCCCCAAACTCTGCACATCTCCGCAGACTTCAGAGATGCCCCTCCTATTGATGCTGCTGGAGTGCCTCCTCATCCCAGCCTCCCAGGTTTGCAAATACTGAATGAAAGCAGCTATGGAAATTTTTTTTTTTTTTTTTAAACAAAGCATTGTTTCAGATGTTAATTCCGGTGCTGGCTAATGAGAGGCTTTGCTGTGAATAGACTCAGCAAATGGTTCAAAACCCTGCCTCTCCCTCCTGCTCAGCTTCATGGTGTTAAAAGTGGTGTTTCGTGGCGCTGGAGCACTACCATCTGCTGTGTCCCGTTCATTACGCACCGATTCACGCCGGGCAACTCCCCGCAGAAAGCTAGGACTGAGGTAAACTAGTATTTGAAAACAAAGGAGGGCTCTCTCCATCCTAATTAGCAGCAGGTTGCAGAGTGCAGCAGCGGAAGGCGAAGGTCACTTCCCACAAGGCTCTGCTCAGGATGCCAAAACACCCACTTAATTCAAGCGGCTCAGCGGGCAGAGTCAGACCAGAGCAATTACTCTCCCTGGATTTCCCTAAGGAAGGTTTTAACAATGCAACTCTTAGAAAAAAACATGACTGCAGGAGCTCTTTATTCTGCCACCTTAGAGCAGGAGGAAGCGCAGTCTACCCTGCTACTGACTCCGGGAACGGTACTCTCTTTGTGCCTCTGCACTGGGAGGCAAGCTTGGAGGGTTTGGGTTTTTTTTTTTTCCCTAAAGAAATGAATAAGAGCAAATTTTAACATTTAAAAAACAAAGACCAAAAAAACCACAAACATGAAGACCCTTTGTAGTAGGTCGAATTCCCTCTGAGCACTCCAGGTTTCCTTCCAGATGCTGCCAGTGAGAATTAACCTTTAAAGGAACCATCTAAGCATGAACTCTGGGAGCTTTCATGGGAGATGCAGCTCCTCTGCTGGGATACTCTCTGCCTGGCTTAGCCCAGGAATTCAGCTGTTCTGTTAAATGATTCACTGCACCCCAGCCACCTCACATAAACAGCTCTTCCAAAAGGTCAAAGCATTGTTTTTAACCTCAGTGGATATTTCCCCCTTTCACACACCCTGGGTGATGTTTGTCCACATCTGCTATCCTATTCGCACTTCTTACAGCTCCATGATGAAGCAACTCTCCCTTCAAAAGTATTTGCACAGCCGTTGACATCTTCTGCCTATGGCAGGAGCCTTTTCCAGGGGTGCTGCATAGGAACCCAACTTCCT
Organism: Pelecanus crispus; assembly: GCF_030463565.1. Lineage (NCBI taxonomy): Eukaryota > Metazoa > Chordata > Aves > Pelecaniformes > Pelecanidae > Pelecanus > Pelecanus crispus. Next base: position 29,159,061 of record NC_134651.1, on the reverse strand, counting down.
TCATCCTTTCCAAAGGCTCCAGAAAGGGTAATTCATGGTAATTTTCAGTGGGAAAGGAAGACTGAGATTTTAGGGGGGGGTAAATTTATTTTACCCCAATAAACAAGAGATGCAGACACCATCTGGATCCCTTCTCAAAAGCTTCAGATACAAAATGTCATCCAGACCCCTCTTCACTGGTCCAGCTAACAGCAAGTGGTCACCATCACATACTATATAGGATCCACCGGAATCTGTTCTTGGATGGGGAACTACTTCAGACAGCAGCTCTGCAGGAGGCAGAGTAACCATAGGTTTAGTGCAGTCTTCTTTAAATCATTTGTAAAATACTTTTCAGAAGAGAACCTGCAGCTCTTTCCCTCTAACACACTACATGCTGTTCAGCAATCATCTCCCAGCACCAAGGAGTCTAACAGACCTGAGTCACAGCTGACTGGTGCTGCATAAAGCCACCCTCTGTGTTGTACCAGCAACCCCAACAACCCAGGCAAAATCTTTTAGAGATGCTGTTCCCCCTTATTTCCTCTCCCAGCTACATCAACAGTAACTAATACTCAGCACTGGCATTACAGAGGTTTCCAACTGTTTATAAGCAATCCATAAAATAGCCAGCAGTGCTTGATAATGCTCCGGCATTTGTGCATCATAGCTTTGCCCACTGTTTCCAGCAAACAGCGCTGGTTGCATGTTTGCCCTGGCACAGAGCTAAGGGCACCAGACCGATGGGCACATAGTATGGGTCTCAGCTGTGTGCCACCCCTGTTTGGTCAAAGGCTGTAAAACCTTCATCTCTCCTGGCACATCTCTTGGTATCAGATTGGCTTTGCAGATCTGGGTAGCTGGAGCTGAAAAGTGGTTTTCTTCTTGCTCAGGAGATGTTTGCCAGGTCCCTTCTGGGAGTGATAAGAGACAGTTTTAAGTGCAGGTTCAGCCAGACCTGCCAGAAATAACAGTGATTCTCTAGGGTGTGGGCATTGTTTTTTTGTTTGGTTGGTTGGCTTTTTGGGGTTTTTTTGTTTTGGTTTGGTTTTTTTCCCCCACCATGGATATACAGGTCTCCACTAAGCTGGTAACAGCATCAGACCTCCATCGTCCATACTAAACGCTGAAGCATCCAATTTGCTCTCTGGCTACACTCTCAGTCACCCCTAGCCACAACGCTGGTGACTGCACTGCTGATGCAGCCCGTTGAGATGTCAGCTGCTGCCTCTTTTTCTGTTGCTCAGGTTTGTTCTGCAACGCTTATTTATGTGATACAACCTATAGTCACATGAAAGTAACAGAGGCCATCGGCACCACTGCCATACCATCCCAGCACACAGGGCAAACACTCCTTTACATCCTGGGTCTCTATCAGTCTGGTTGGCAGTCAGCTATGGTCAAGCAATCAACACTCACAACCACCAAAACTGCAGCAAGGGCACCCACATGCTCAGCTGTCTGCCTCTTCTCTGTGTTAAATGCAAACTCATAAAAGCACTAAGTACCTCACAACCAGTTAGCTCTCTCCAGCCTTCTTTCTCCTGACACTCACTGTTTGCACAGCCAGAGTGAAGAGCTGTTTACCTGTCCTCTACTCCTCCTCCACATCTCCAGAGCCTCCATTTCAATGAAGTTTTAGCTGCTACCTTTTTCTGTGCAGGGTGGTTCTTTGCCTGTTTTGTTCCCAGTCCCATGTGTTGTTGGGAGATCACTCAAGAGACAAGAAGCTGCTCTGACCACCAAACCTCCTCTAAGCATTTGGCAGGGCATCTGCCAAACACAACAGCCAGTCCCAACACAACTCATGCAGTTGTTTTTAAGTACACCCCTTGCATTTATCAGGCTTAAGGAGAGGGTGGAAATGGAGCAGTGCCGTCCAGCTCCCTCCGTTCCCACACTGCCAGCCCTGGGGAAGCTCCTTGGTGAACTTCTTCCAAGGACAGAGGGTGCTGGCAGGAAATAAATGCCAGCAAGGAAAAATGAGTGCCAGAGTATCCCTGCACGGCATGACTGTGGCACAGAGCCAGCACCACGGCTCCCAGGGATGCCTCCTGCATTCCTGCTCCACAGGCACTGGAAACAACCCGGGACTGCAACCTGTGCTCCCTACAGAAAATGCTCTGCCTGCAGTCTCTAAACCCACAGGTGGGAGGAGATCCCCATCTTTAGTGCTTTGCTGACCAACACAACCCTCCACCCTGATGAACCCTCAGAAACACCCCTTCCCCTCTGCCTGCTCCTCCCTGCCCGCTCCCCCCTGCAGCAGTTAAACCTTTGTTGCCTTGGCTGGGCAAGATAAATGGCATTTACTGGGATCGCTTTCCTGCATGCCAAGCCTAAAGCAAAATGCCAATCAATACAGCTGCCTCACCTGATGGTTTTATTTCACTTATCCCCCCACCCCTGCTCTTAAACTTGTTGTGCACTGGAGCTCTTGGTGGGGCTTGCACTGCAGTGTTAAACCAACAGACCCCCATTAACCTGCAGCCCATGGGCAAGAGCAAGAATTTGCCTTTTCTCTCTCTTTCCCTTTTTTTTTTTTTTTTAAAAAAAAACCACAACTCTCCCTCTATCAATATTTGATGAGGGTAATTTCAAAGACTTGTTTAGTATGATCTCCACATAAGGAGTCCTTCGGAGTGTTTATCACGTTCGAGGTATAATTACATTCAAATCCTAAGACACAGTTGCCAGGGTTACAGCTGCTGGTGGTTCCTCCAGCTTTTGTGTATCTGGAGGTTCTCACTGCCCCCCCCACACACACCCCCCACGCTCTTTGCTCCTTTTGCTGCTGGGGTAGGAGAGGAGGATGATGGGCAGGTTATGGACCAGCAGTAGCCAGGGCAGGTCACATCAGGCATCTCCCATCTTGAAAGAGAAGTCAGCATCACCACGCAGGGCATATGGAGTGCAGGACTTTGATGCTGCCCTGGGTGGGTCAGGGATAGGGTAAAGGGAGAGCTGAGCAGAGGGTTGAACATTGCTGACAAAAATTATTAAGAAACTCAATGGCTGTGGAAGCTCCATAAAAGGAGAGACAGCAACATCTCTCCATCCCTTGAATCCCAAGTCAAAATGAAATTCAAAGAGCAAAGACATGAATTTCCAGGCATAGAGTCCTGCATAATCCCAAGGGAGAGGTCTAAGAGAGGCCAGCGCTGCTGCTGTGCTAGCCTGGGACCAACTTGCACTCCCAGTTCCCCCCTGCTGCAAGGAACAGGATGACCACACAGCCCTGCCACAAGCTCCTCTGGTCTAACCAGGTCAGGAGAAGCCTCCTGAAAGGCACCCAATGTCCAGGGACACTGGCTCTGCATGGACAAACTCCATCCAACATTCTTGCAAGCATTCCTGGCATCAGCCTGTCTTAAAGCATGCATATATATATATATCTCATGGCTATCTGCTGGAGACGTGGGCTCATGTTACTGGCCATGCAGAAAGGGGAAGGGGTTGCCAGCTTGGGCTCTCTGCCTTCATCTTAGCAGAAGCCCAGCTACAGCAGTCATGTGCGTAAAGCCAGCTGCAACCACCAGAGCTGGGACCAGCCGTGGCCCCACTCTTAGCTGATGGTGTGGACCTATTGAAACACCCCCAAAACCCTACTGTACTGGAAGTTTTTAACAAGCTGGAAAGAGAAATTAAAACCTGAGCATTTCTACTGCAACACCATGTCCCCTTCCTGCTGCACCAACTACTTTGAGATCTATAGGTCAACAGCAGCGCTTAATGGGGCGTTAATAACAACCATCATGAAACAGGCAACCAGAGGAAAAACCATTCTCCCCTCCTGCCCAAGCTCTGATGCTGAATGGAGGCTGCTCAGCCATATTTAACTCCCTTCACTGGCCTCAAGACAGGCAGAAACTCAGCTCATACGTTGCATTTCCTGGACAGTGTTGGTAAATGCTATTTTACCCATACCGTGAGGAACTGGAATTGAATTGCCTTTGTTCTAGTTCCAATTTTAAATAATATGAACCTTCATACAATAGGCAGCGTTATCACTAATCCCCACAGTTGAGCCTGAAATAAGCTTACAAACCATGCAGCAGTCACTGTGGGAAGAACAATTATTCTAACAAAGGAGGGAGTTGGGGGGGAGGGGAACAACCATGAGGTCCTTGGGTTATATGGAGGGTGAACACAATTGTTGTCAATTCACAATAAATAAATAATAAAATTTTAAAAAAACAACTGCAGTGTGAAGGCTTGGTAAAATATTTACAAATATTTCAATAATAGAAAAAGCTGCCTGCTACAGTCAATAGGTTGTAAAACAAATTCAGATAGAAGCTATTGTTTACCCCTAAATCAGCCCTAATGCACTAGCAAATGTGATTATCAGCATTCTGTAGGGAACAGCAGCATCAGCATTCATTACAGGTGTGTTCAGTAAAGGGTCTTTTGGCCACAGGTTCATTTGTAATTATGAAAATGCATCTTGTTAGCCTGCACTGAGCATGCAGCAAGTTCCAAATTTCTGGGCACTGGCATGCAGTATTTGCTTTAATTTATTATGTGTATTTTATGTATTATTTTACTGCATCAGTGCCACAGTGCAAATGAGAAACCCTGTCTCAAGTGGAATATAGCTTAGCATTTTATGTCACCCATGCACTTGGAGTTGGCACATTCTTTGTTCCTAGGGGAAAGCTTTTATATCAAGGACAAGCAACCAGAAAGCTAGCAGCCATGGTGGCTATTCGCACTGCCAGGCGTGGAAAAGGGACTAGCACAGCACTGGGTGTACCCTAAGGGGAAAGCAATAATACAGGGACAGGAAAGCCTTGTCATCTCCCTAAGGACACAAAGCAGACCACTGCTGGGCCACCCTAAGCAGTGTTGTTATCCAAAATAAAAGCAAATACAGAGAATTGATAGAAAAACAGGGAGAGAAGCCACAGAAGATAGTTTGCAGCATGAGATGTGGGAGATGGATGCAACACACCTCATCTCACTTACGCAAGAAAAAAGTGAGGGCAAAACCACATGAGAAATCCTGGAGCAACAGTACCTGAGCTGGAGCCTGGAGTTTTTGAGGAGAGGATCTCCCACATGGACACAGCTGCAAGGGGAGGTTTGGGTCTGATGATTAAAGGGATCAGCACAGGGAGATACCAGAGTCACCGGGATCTGAACACCTCACCCAAAATGCATGTCACCATTCCTAAAGCAGAGGGCCAGGTGGAGATCTGATCCTAAGTATTTTCAAATATCAGTGAGGGAGGATGAAGACCCTGGGATGAAGGTCCAGAGCGGCATAAAAAGCACTGCTCTGTGGTCTCACCTCAAAACACAGTGGTACAAGGGACACTGTTTATCAGAGGAAGGAAACGGGAATGAGATGACCACTGAGCATGTCTGAACATTCGAATTACAAGCAGGGCTTGTAAGGGACATAATCTGACATTTAATGCCTCTGTTTATAAAGTGCTTGACATTCATGATAACAGAAGTGGCACAGATAGGCAGCAAGGCCTTCTGTCTTTCTGGGAAAGCATGTGCATTGCTAAAAACAGCCTGGCTTTCCCTGTTTGCTTAGCTAGGTCCCTGGGAGATGCAAACGCAGGGAGCTCTGTGTGTTACATGAGCACCTGCAGCATCCCTGGGACCAACTGCCTTCAGACTCCTGGAAAAGTCACCTTATCCTGTTGTACCTTAGCTTTCCTTCCCAGAAGGTGGATCATCTATTCTGCTTGCAGGCTCTGCAGGACACACACCACACTTGTGGAGCACACAGCCCAAAAGAGACAGGTTTTGATTTTGTTTGGGGCTCTGAGGAGCCATTATAAGAAAAATAAAGTTCAGCACTCATTCCTCTCTCAGAAAGCTGTGCATTACAGCAGACTGGATGGAAATAATTTATTTTAAAAGGTGCCTCACCTGACAGCAGCTCAGAAATTGAAGTGGCAGAAGGGGAAGGAAACAATTAGTAGTTAGTGTCTTAGGTAAGCCTATGCTCAGCAGAAGCTAGAGACTAGAACTAGATTTAACTAGGACTCAGCTTAGAGCAACATAGTTGCCATCACTGGTGTGGGCACCCTGGTCCTCAGCAAGGAGTCCCAAGTCCTGGGAGGTGCCTAGCCTGTCTTCTCCCCAAGGGGATCTCAGTTTGAAAGACAAGATGAACCTGGTGAGCAAAATAAACACATAGTGGGAAGAAAGAAGGTGGAGTAACAGAGACCTTCTATCAAGTAGGTTGAGCACCACTAGTGCTCTCAGCTTCCCATTCCACCTGATATTGCTTTAAGGACTGCAAAGTGTTCCTATGGGATTTACACCCCTGGCAGACACTGCCCTGCAAGCTGGCTTGTCCTTCCCCATCCCCTTCCCCCAGTACAACCCTCAGTCCCATGTAGGGGCCTCTCGAGGCTCTGCTGACATGTGGCTGGAGAGCAGTCTGCAGGAGCAGACAAGTCTCAGGGGTGGTCCCCCAAAGGTCTCAGGCTTTACAGGGCAGGTCCTGGCAAAGCTGGGCTCCGGAAGGCTGATAGCAAGACTAGTTAGTACTGCCACATAACAGTATTGGCACCACATGTGAATAAAAACACATTACTACCACGGTGTTAACATCTTGCCCAGAGAAGAGAAAGGACATGGGTGGTGACAAAGAAAGGAGCAGACCCCAAGGTCTCTGGAGCACAGCAGAGATCCCTGCTCTCTAGCCCATCCATCCAGCTGTATCTTCTCTTAATTACATTAAAATAACACTCTCCCACCTCATTTTTTATTATTAGAAATTAACAGATTTAAAGCTTTTCCCCTCAAATTATGGTTCACCTGAGTAGATAATTAAAAGACTATAAAGGAGATACATTTTTATGTGTAATTACGCCTACTTCTGCTGCTGTATCAGGGCTTCAAAAATATTTGCAAAACAACTCAAAACTTTTATTTTGTCAGTGCAATAATTGCTGCTTGTCATGGCTATCCGTACAGGTGTCTCTGCTCTAATGAGAGCAGCATCTTACAGGCAGCTTTGCTGAGAGAGGGAGGGCAGGCGCTGGAGCTACAAAGCATCACGGGCGTGCTGCTGGCAGAACAGCTGTGCACAGTGTGACACTGAGACAGCACGGCCGCAGGCTGGCCCAGAGCTCGCCCAGATCCCAGGCTCTGCTGGGTACAGCCTCAGAAAGCAGAAGGACGTTTGTTTGTATTTTTTTTTTTTGGTGGGGAGGGGTGGAGGGGAGGATGTTCAGACTCTTTCCCTGAACAGTGCAAAGGTCTGTTCACCATCCATCGTGTTAGTGGGCATATACACGGCCAGATCTCCTCCACACACTGCTGGATGCATCTGATTTTGTTTGGCACACTGAAGGCTCGGTATAGAATCACAGAATGGTTTGGCTTGGAAGGGACCTTTAAAGGTCATCTAGTCCAACACCCCTGCAATGAGCAGGGACATCTTCAATGAGATCAGGTTGCTCAAAGCCCTGTCCAACCTGACCTTGAATGTTTTCAGGGATGGGGCATCTACAACCTCTCTGAGCAACATGGCCCAGTGTTTCACTACCCTCATTGTGAAAAATTTCTTCCTTATATCTAGTCTGAATCTATCTTCTTTTAGTTTAAAACCATTACCCCTTGTCCTACCGCTACAGGCCCTGCTAAAATGCTCAGTAATACTGGCATGGGACCCATCTGCCACCTCCCTGGGCAGGCTCATAGCCCAGGCACGTGGGGAAGAGGGGTAAGTCACCCACCACGTGCAGGAGGCTCCTGCAGAGGAGCTGAATCTGACCCTGTGCATGGTGGCAGCACCCACACCTTATGTGTAGCAGCCCACGTGCATTCGTGTTCCTGATGAGAACAGGATGGAAATCGGTGTTTGCTGCTCCTCAGGATGCTTCCTCTGGTGCGCGGGATCCAGCACTGGCCACCTCCTCCAGCAGAAAAGGGTCTTGGCTCCTGACACCTTGGTCTGGCTCGGACCCGTGGAGGGCACAGCTCCCTCCCGGCACCACCCAGCACCCTGCAGGCTTAATCCCCCACAGCACAGTCCAGCAGTGCTAATTAGTTTAGGCTCAGAGGCAACCTTGCCTGTCACTTAGGCTTATTAGCGCAGCTCAGTGCTGTGTGAGCAGCGTTTGGTGCTCCCAGCCCCGAGCTGGTTCCCGGCTATTGCACACCATCACACATCAGTTCATAAATCCTCCCCAAGCTAAAAAAGATGCTGACCTGACACCTCCTGCCTTGGTACACACTGCTTCTCTCCACACCCCTGGTCAAGTCAGTTGGGGCTTAGCAGGAGGGAAAATCTAAAAAAAGGGGTGTAGCAGAAAGCTGAGCAGTGGGACATGCACAAGAAAGCAAACAAGAACTGAGCACTGCAAAAAGATGCTGACTCAGCACAGTGCGAGGCCACCTGAAGAGTGGGGGAACACAGACAGTTGGGGAAGGCAAGGAGCCTGGGGGCACCAGGAGCGCTGGAGGGCACAGCGCCTAGAAAAGAGGTCCAACAGAGCAGCAAAGAATGTGTGTGGGCCCTAGTGCAATTCAGAAAGCAGAGAAGAGGGGAGGGAAGCTTATCAAGCAATGCCTGCAGCAGCAAATGGGAACAGGGACCAGGTGAGGATGGGATTCTCCTGCACCCCACGGTGTGTCCATGGGTGAGCCTGAGGCCGCAGTTACAGCTATGGACAGACCTGAGCTTTGTGCCTGTGTCAGGGACAGCAAATCCAGGACAAATAATCCATGGGGTTTCTCCCTAACTTGTCCTGGGGAAAAAGTCCCACAGTGGTGGATGAAGCTGCTGAGGTGGTTTTATGCTTCATCTGGTTACACTTGTTTTAAGAAATTGCGTGTGCGCATTGTCTGGTGACCCTCACCAATCAACACAGGAGCTGCTTTAAGAACAGGCTCAGGCACCTCTGCCAGAAACCAGGTGTTAATGCTCTGTAGTGGGACATGCATTTGGGAAGCTATTACAGACCTGGTCGGCATGCAAAGCTGCATCGTATTCTGCAGCATTAAGGCAGACAAGCTTCCCCAGCTGCACAGGTGGGGGTGTGGTGGAGTCACCACACATGATATTGCACCCATATGTTTGCAGAGCCAAGCAGTTAAATAAACACTAAATGCAGGAGGGAAGGTGGGTTCCCCGGGAGGAAGGTGCCGCTGGGATGAAGGCTGAGCAGGGACAACCAGCATGGGGGCCAGTACTGGGGTGGGCCTCATCCACCCTCCTGCTGGGGCACCCAGAGCCAGCTGAGTGCTCAGAGCCACTGCAGGGTGCACTGAACATGCTGGGTGCCAAACACAACTGGTCCATGGCAAACCAGCACTCCTGACCTCCCGGGCTCCCTACGTAGCTTTGAAGTCCCCAAATCCATGCTCAGACTCACTGTGTATAAAGAAGATATAATGCCCCATCTCCCTCATAAGGGCATCGAGAAATAAATTCATTAGTGTTTATAAAGAACTAAGAAACTGATTAGAGAGCCATGGAAAAAGCCCACGAGGGAAATGAATAATTCGGTGTGCAGCGCTGTGCTGGGAAGGCGCGTGGTAAATAATGCATGGGCCGTGAGTGGCGCCAGGAGATAAAAGGCTCGGGAGCGGCTCAAGTGCCACGTGCCAAGTGCAGCAGAGGTCCGTGGAGCGCAAATGTCCTCTCGGCTGGGGTAATGAATGGCCACCTTGTAGTGCTGGGACATGAAGAGTATTTTGGGGTTTTGGGGAGTCCAGCTTTGCACTTTCTGTGTTCCTTTGGTGCCAGCTGGTTGGGGAGTGGGCAGCAGCCTGTGCCAGCTGGGGTGCAGCAGCACAACAGGCCCCTTGCTGAGCCCTGAGTTTCTTGCCTTTAGCCCTCCTGCTTGTGCATAACCAGAAATAAGGGCTTGCCCGTGCTGCTCCAATGTGAGCAGGGCTGAAGCTAACCCCCTCCCCAACCCCACCTGCACTGCTGCTTTGCCATCACACCAGGCGGAAGGGGGCTAGCAAGGAGCATCCCCAGCAGGTCCACAAGCAGCAGAGACACCCCTCAAGGCTAGGATGACAGCAGAAACAGTTTCCCACCCAGGTTAATGGCAGCACCCTGGTGCACCGCATAGCAGAAAGCATTGTCCACTCTTCCAAGGCCAGACGGGTGCGAGAGGTGCTGCCAAAGGGCTGATCCTGCAGGGAAGTATCTTGCATCCTCTCCATCGCTGATGGTGGGGCAGACGAGCCACAGCATAGGAGCTGCTCAAAGCTATCTTCCCTCCTGCCCAAATCACCGGAGGTGTACCCTTTGCCCAGTTAGCTTAGTGGGAGTGCATTACTGGGAGCTTCATGCAAAATGCCTGGAGACATCCTCTGCAGAGGAGAGGTGTTGCAAGTCAAAGCTGTTGCTATCGATTTGCTCATTCCCTTGCTCATCGTGCCCAGGCACAGACAATGCTCTGGGCAATCCCTTCGCAGAGATGCACAGATGTTCTCATGCCAGAGCATGAGCAGAATCAATCACATCAAGGGGTTGCCCAACTGGCTCTGAAACATGGCTGGGGGTTTCAATTCCCAGCTCTGTCAGTGACTCTGAGGGCAGCAAGGGGGGTGGCTGTGCAGGTTTAATCAAGGCAGTAACTGGAAACCAGCTAAAAGCAGTTGAGTGGAGTAAATCCTGCCCTGTCCCGAGCACCTTGGGGTGCAGAGAGGGTGCAAGCTGGGCATGCGCCTGGCTGTGCATGCACACACACGTTCGTGCATGCATGTGCATATTGCTTTGGAGGTGTATGCAGTGTGACCTGATAAACAGAGACAAGCAATTTGGCTGGGGACAGGAGGTGGCTTTCTTGAGAGCATCCCCCAACACCTCTCCCACAGGATTTGGAGGAGATTTCAACACAGTGGCAGCCTCAGCCCTGCTCCATCTGAGCCCTCCTGGATCAGGCACAGGCCCTCCAGCACCGCTGCAGCCTGCCTGGCTTGTCCTCCAGGAAAAACCCAGCACTTTCAATAGGCGATGAGGCATCTCCAGCAATTCCAGCAGATGCTGCCATTTAAAGCGGGTTGGCACATAACTTTATAATTGGACCATATTGCTCCAATTACATTTTAGCCTATAGTCCTCTTGGGCTTGTCTTTTATTTGTCTTTCATTGCCAAGCATGGGAGGGAGGGGAGGTGGGAGAGGACTGGGGATGCATGTGTCTCCAACCTCCCCCTCCTTCACTGCCATGTCTCTGTGCAGCTGGTACCTTCCTGGTTCCGATCTTCCCCCAGTCCAGGGCTGTCCTCAGGCCAGAGCTGTGCCCCCTACCTTGTTTTGTAGGGAGCAGCTCTCTCCAGAGCCCTCAGCAACAGCAAACAAAAAAAATCACAGGCTGTCACTTGAGAGTGTTTTACAAACCCCTGAAAAGGCATCTTTTCTCCCCTCAGCAGGGTGCAGGATGGGGAAAGCCTGGTCAAGCCTCAGTGGGGGTCATCTTTGTCCCTGGAAGGACAGACAGCCTAGACCATGTGAGAGCAGGGGGTCCCTTGCTGAAAGCTTGCCAGCAGGGTGGTCCCCAACTGGTCCCCATTGCTTTGGCTCCTGAAAAGCTTTTCCCTAACAGAAACCTCCTGCTGCAAGGCAACGTCAAAGGAGGCAAAGCAGTGTGAGCCCAGGCAGCAACCAAGCACAAGCATATCCCACCAGATCCCGGGGGTGAACCCCCCCCGGTGGTAGCCCCCCATTGCCACCCCACAGAGCATCATGCCTCCCAGGGAGCCAGCCTGGCAGCACTCCTCCTCCCTGCCCTGTGTCAAGAACAGTCCTGGCTCAATTTTCTGCTTGCAGTGCGGTAAATCAGGAGTTTCTCTACTTGACGGCGATTGAGTTAGGTTGGCATCAAGCTGGTGTGCCAGAGTATCAGGTATATTGAAATTTCTGGGAGCTGCTGCAGAGTAATTGGAGCCAACATGCTGCTTCCATTTTTCAAACTTGAGAGCCATGAAGGAAAGATTTTTCATTTTGAGAGTTAGTCTCCATTCTGGCTGTGACAGCTGCCTGTATCTATATTCAAAGCTCAGGGAAAACTTTTTTGGACTCTGTGTGGCCTTGGTAAATGACATCTTGTTCAAGCTGGGATGAAGGCAAAGCTGGTGACAGGTTACCCCCCAGGAAAAAAAATCGTAGGGGCCAGAGCCTGCAGCCATACAAACCTGTATCAATGAGGTGAGGCTCCGCTGGGGACTGCCCTGCGACAGGCAGCTGCCCGGCGAGGGCAGGACCAGCCCAAGCCTTGCCCCAGCTGTGCTCTGCTAAGCAGCTCCGGGCTCTGCTAGCGACCCCATGCAGCTGCCCGGGCTCCCCGGCTCTCCTTCAGAGCCCCATTAAGCCATCAAACTGTCAGCAGGGCTCCTCCAGACCCTATTAAAAGGCTATTCCCTGGCAAGCTACTTTGGGAACGTTAAGCACTGGCTGTAAATGTCTTTTCGTTACTTAAGGGGAAAACCTCGGGGTGACCCGTGTAAGTCATATACCCTCTCTGCACCCCAAATCCAGAGGATTCAAGATATGAATATTTATTTAAACCACACCAGTAGCCCATTAAATGAAATGTCTACTCAATTAAGGACACACAAACAACTTCAGCTTTGTCCTCCATCAGCCACTGCCCATTTGCATCTTGCATGTCCAAAGACCTGCCAGGAGGCTAGATACTATGGCACAGGCGTTTTGGTTTCATTTGTCAGGATGGGCTTGGGAAAAAAGAAAAACAAACCAAAATCCCCAAAACCAGTTACTCTAGGCCTGCAATTCTCCCCCTGTGTACAAAGTTTGAGGCAAACTTCACTCTGTGTGGGTGAGCCAGGGGCAGCAGAGCCCTGCCTGCAGGGACCTGGAGCCATCACCATGAACACATGAAACTCACATGCTCAAAAATCCCTAGAGCAAAAAACATCGGCTCTTAATGGCCCCGAAGACACAGCAAGAACTCAGAAAGATCTCTTGATAGCAGCCATGAGAAAGCCCCACATCAGCAATACCACTGATCTGAGAATTACAGGGCAGCAGAGACCTCAGGGACGTGCCAGCCCCACCTACAGCTGAACCAGCAGATGCCTCCCTCCCTGTAAGATCACCCCAAAACCACAGGGCACAGGAAGCTCATACCCCCCACCTTGAAAGCTCTCTCAGTAGCAGCTTCTCTTTGGGAACCCCAAATACCTGGGTCATGGTTGCATATTTCTAAATCTATCCATTTACAAAACTTCCCCATTTCAGCCCTCATCACCAGCTGGAGGACGTTCCCTGTGGTGACCCAATGCCAGCAGGGTCAGCTACCCTCAGGTAGCATCACCTGGATGGGCTGCGTGGTCCCAGCTGGATAAAATACCCGAGCATAGCCAATGCAAAAGGAAGAATCCATTTTCCTGCAGTCATTTCCAGTAATCCTTATGGCAAACAAGTTCAAGCTGAACATTGGCCTTTTCATCGACAGGCTCCAGCAAGACTTGGGAAGCGAGGAGCCACCGTGCTCCCCCAGCGCGGATGGCAGTTTCATCCCAGTCAGCACTTCCAGCGTGGCTTCCCTGAACGATTGCACATGAGGGCTTTGAAACATACTTCACAAAAAAACCCGTGCTGAGAAAATTCCTTCTCCTGGCTTTTTGCAGCAAGCAACCTCTGATAGGGATCGCTGAGAATAAAGTCACTTCATTTACAAACCGGACAGCCAAATCTGATAGACATCAAAATTCGAGGTAAGTCAAGGAGTGATGGAGGGCTGCCAGTTCCCCAAATGAATATTCATGGCAAATATTCACCCAGCTCCAAGCTGAAGAGAAACCAGCAGCAGAAAGGCTTCCCCTGGGAAGGGGAAGGAGAGGGATCAGGCTTATTTCATCATTTTTATTGAGTGCAATTTTTCTCTTTAGTACAATATTCTCCGAAAGTTACTGTTACAAACTCCGACAATTTCAACACAATCAACAAATTGGGGAAGGGGGGGATGGAGAAGGGCAAAAAAAATTACAAGGGGTGAAATCTTTTACAGACATCTCACTGGTTATGTACAGGACAGGGTACAGCCAGCTGGCACAGGGCACGCCACGGCTCGGGGGGGACGGGGCTTCCGGGGCACTGTGGAGACCTCCCGGATCATCATCTCATGGGTGGTGGCAGAGAGCAGTCCCTGGGGACTGGTGTCAATCCCTTCTCTGTCACTGCTGCCCGGTTGCAATGCTGGACTTATACCCCTGCAAGGCAAGAGGGAGGGAAACAAGAAGAGGGTGAGAATAAGCGCGCCCCATGCTCGGAGATGCAGCACCTCTCCAAAAACGCAGGCTGCTCCTTTGCAGCTGAGACCCACCATGCTGCCAAGCCCCCCACAACCCCCTGCCCCATGGCCAGTGGGGACTGCACTGCCGCAAAACGCAAAGACTTCTTACAGCAGATACAGCCTCCCAAAAAAAAAAAAAAACCCACAAAAAGCAGTGACTAATTAATATGCTGTCAGAAAAGTGACGATTTCACTGAAAGCTCTTAATTTTTCCTCAGGGAAAAAAAAGGAATGGAAGAGACGCGTTTCTTTGTGAAGCGAACCGGAGGCTTTGGACCTGCTCTTGCTTCGGAGACCGGAGGCTGAGACTTGATTTTGGGGGCAGGAGGGTTACTGTGTCCCCCAGCAGTGAAGATGCTTTTTTTCCCCCCTTCCACTGCAATACCAGCACCCACAGGTCTAAAGCAGGACAAACCACCAAGCACCAAAAAATCATTCTTTCCAAAGTAACAAAACCCACCCACCCATCTTCTCCACTGCCAGGAGGAAACCAGAAGGTCTCAGAACCAAAAGAGCAGCCCCAGGAGCACCTCCTTCTCACCCTGCAACCAAGAAGTGCCACACAGCAGTGAAATCCCATTATTTAGCTGCTTTGGAGACACAAAGATGCTTTTAATATACAATTGTACCTTGGAAACATAAAGGCGCCACATTAAATAACAAAGCAATTGACCGCTGTGTCCCTTTGCTGGGCTACTGATAGCTGGGGCTCGCTGGCGTAATTATTGCCAGGTGTCTCTGTGACTCTCCAAACATACCCATGCTTTCAAAAAAAACCTCCAGCTGTGTCTGACATTTTGCTCCTATTAAAATTCATCATTCTGCTGAATGAAAATAATTTTTTTAGCAAACCCAGGTAGTAATGAAACTTTTTAGTAATTTAGTGTTTGGCAGAAGAAGGGGCATGGGAGAAAGGGTAAGAGAAATTGAGATTATCTTAAAAAAAAAAAAAAAAGAGCTTTGGCTGAGTGAAAAGATATCGCTGTGTATTTCTTATGCACCAGGGTCCATTTTTGGTGCCACGCCTGGAGATTCGGTCTCATGGCTCCCATTAACATTAATGGGAGCAGAACAGCTAAACGGCTGGAAAAAAGCAACAACACAAATACAAATAATGTTTTACAAAAGGCAGCAGACACAGGGTGCAGCAGACAATGCTAAACATGCTGCTGAGCTGGGTGGGTCCCTGGGGACCAGTGTAAATCAGGGTGGTTGCACTCAAGCCAGTGGGGTGACAGAGATTCATATCAGCTGTGGATTTGGCCACATTAAAGCTGAAGCTGAGCGATGGCTCCGGGCACTGCTCCTGGCTCCGCCACTGCCCTCCCCCCTCTGCAGCCCTTCCCAGCTCATTTAACCGGAGCCACCCAACCCACCCAGCAGCAGCAGCAGAGCCAGGGAAGGCTTTGGGGGTTTATATTCCCCTGGGGAGCCTGCACCTTCCCCGGCGTGGCAACTGCTGGCTCAGCTCTCCCATGGCAGCTGCAGCCCTTCCCTTCATCCTGGCAAAAATGACCCAGGGGCAGCTACGGATGATTTGGGCCGATCCCAAAGGACCCAAGGGACAGGTCATGAGCAGCTGGGGGAGGACAGGGAGGGGCAGCACGGTCGAGCATCCCCCAGGTACAAAGCCACCAAGTCACCCGCCCCTCCATCGCACATCCTCCTCCCCATGCTCTGGCGTGGGAGTCCCTGCAAAGCACAGCAGGCTTTGATCTCAGCCTGTAAGTGTTGGTGTGACACAAATAGCAATAAAAAGCCCACATTTGTGAGATGAGAAGGCATCCCATAAAGGAAGGTGCCATCAGCATCAGCGCGGCTGTAGGGGAACGAACGGTGTGGCTGGGATGCAGGCAGTGTGCCAGCCCCAGGGCGCTCTCCCTTTCCTTGCTCATGGGAATGGGGCAGCTGGGGCAGAATCGCAAATACCCAAAACAAGCAAAGGATGAACTGCACTGTAAACCCAGCTGCTGTTCCCGAGCGCTACCACGGAAAAGGGGAGCACTAGATGGGAGCGGGGAAGGGATGGAGGTATGCGCAGAGCTGCCCCCAGCCTCAAAGCCATCGCCATATCACTAACCACTCCTGCGAGTCCTCCCCAGGCACTGCCTTCACCCAACCCTTTTGCAAAGGCGAGATGCACCTCGCTGCAATTCCCCTGGGCAGGAGCCTCCCAGCACCCCATCCCCATCTGGGGTCAGGACACAGTGCTGCTGGCCAGGCACTAACCTCAGCCAAAAGACCAGAGCCTGAGTCCCAGAACACCAGCAGGTTCCGGCTGTGGACATCTCCCCAAAATATTTATGCTGGGGAATCCGAAAATAGTTCAGCCAAAGCGTGGTAGGGAAAAATAAACAAACTGATATGCGCACACTTCACAGGTGCCCGTGGAAGCCCCCACAAGGCTCCAGTCCATGTTTCCAACACAAGGCTCACCTTGCTCCTTAGACAACACTTGGCATGGTCTGTGCCTCCTGCTGTCAGTCCCACTCAGCACTAATTAGCATTGATAATTGCACTGATGTTGACCATCATTTTCCTGCACTCTCTCCCCACCTTCACAAAAGGGTTCAGTGGCCTAATGAGACCCCTGGGGATAATCACTGAGAGAGGAGCAGGTTCACCCTCACCACAATGTCAGCTCCTGGGCAACGTGCAGGGATGGGGAGCAGAGAAGGGAAAGCCACAGCCCGGGCCAGCGGATGGGGAAAGCTGCCGAGCCTTGTTTACTTGGGGACACAGAGAAAAGTTCAATTAATTTTTTTAAGTGGATAGGCGTTAATCCCCCTAACACTTATCTAGAATTAATGCAGTCTTAAGTAGATTTTTGCCTAATCCACTTCCACACCACCCCGAAAGGGCGCGTCTGTTTTGGGAACAAGTGGAGTTCAGCTAATCCACTTAAAATTCACGCAGCTGGTTTGTTCAGATTAACCTCCTCCAGCATTTCCCTTCAGAGATGGGCCAGGAGACCTCAACGCCATCCTGCCTCTGCCACTGGCGGGGTCACCCTGTGCACGGTCATTTTACCTAGCAATGGCACTGGTTTCTCCTCCACTTGCTGTCTGTGTGTTAGGGAGTGCTTGGACCCAGTGACGTCCCTAAAACAGCCACTACAGCAGAGCCACGCAGTGGGGGATGACAGCCAGGGGCTTCACACCATTTGTAAATGCTGATGGCCAGAGAGGAAAAGGAGAGCAGAAGCAGCAGAGATGCTCACACACGGGGAGCAGGCAGCTCTGCCCAGGCTGGAGGGATGCTCACAATGCTGCTCTGCTAGATGGCCAGCCAAAGCCCTGTGGCACAGGTGGCCCTGGAACACCATCCCCTGAGTGCCAGCAGCTCTGACAACCCAGAAAGACCCAGGTGAATGTCAGATGCATTCCCCTCCCCAGCACTAATGTGCTTCTCTGATGCGAACCAGGAGACCAGATTTAATGCTTACAGTCCCCAATGACACATGCCTGGTTCTCATCTCGCATCTCTGCCCACCACGCGCAGCAGAGGAGGTCCTCTCCTGACCAGAGCAGCCATGTCTGCTCCTCTTTCCACACGAAGCCCTGGAATGGCAACGCAGCCCATCAGGATCCAATGACAGACAGACATGAGCCAGCAGGCCTCCCCCAAGATGTGGATGCAGAGCCAAAACCCAAGGGCATCAAAAATGGGAGAGCACAACACGACAGCAGCTCTCACATTTCCCAGAGACAGGTTTTGGAGGAGGCTGAGTTCAGCTGGGACAGTCGCAGTCAGTCCTCCATGGGAGGAGGGCTGGAAACCCCAGGATCTTTAAAGGTCCCTTCCAACCCAAACCAATTCTATGAAAAACATAAGCCAAAAGGGGAGCAGCAAGGGAAACACTGATGGGATGAAACACCTCACCACGGGAGTCCGGTCGGTGTGGACTTTGCCTCTCTTCCATCATCGCTCGGGAAGTTTCTGGCTCTTCCAAAATCGAGAGGAACCTCACTGGGAACCACCAAAGGTCTCCTTCAGGCTCTTTGAAAATAATTTGGAAGGCATCCAAGTTGTAATTAGACCAGCACCCATCCTGGCAGGATCTTTCATACAAGAAGCACCAAAGCAGATGATGACACGGGCATTAAATAACCCCCTGCGGCTCCTCGAGCAGTGGGGATGTTACAGGAGCAGGAGACACACAGCACCTGGATGAGTGCATGAGCTGGATGTGAAAGCCTGGCCCCAATGGCCCACCCTTCCATCTGCAGTTTAACGAGGATGGGTGGCCTTGGAGCTACAGTACGTTTCTGAGAGCTTGAAAATCCGCTGCAGGGTCTGTAAATCCATTCCTCATCTTAGAAACCCATTGATCCTTTTTTTTTAAAGTCAAATTCAATGTTTAAGAGTAATGATTTCCAAGTGAACATAGAGCAGCTCAAATATATCAGCAGCTTTTATGGATCAGAGGCAAGAGCCTTAATTCAGACCCTAACAAATGCAAATGTGTCTCTCCCCATTGCAAAACAACGGTGTTTGTGGCAGTGCAAAAAAAAACCTTCATTGGTGATGCCCAATGATTTATCCCAGGCCATGGGCCAGCTGTGATGCTCCCCTGGCTCCCACAGGGATGTCCTCAGCTGGCAGGCAGGGATGCAGCTAGCTTTATTGATGAGACCTCTGCAAACCAACCCTGAAACAACACTTCCCTCCCTCCAAATCAAACATCCCAGAGCAGCATCCTTTGCATCAGCTCATTAGGAAGATGCCATCTCCCTGCAGAGGAGTAGAAAGCAGAAGAGAAGATCCCGCGGGGCTCAGGCAGGCACACAGGGGGCTCCTGGAGCAGAGACGGAGGAGAAGGGAAGGGGGACTGGGGGAACAGCAGCCCTGTTTTCTCCTAGGAAAAGGAGCATTACAAGCACCAAAAGCTGACAGGCTCAGAAATAATGGTCTGAGCTCGCTCTTATTTAAAAACTAGCTGCCTGCTGTTTTCGTCAGAAGCCCCACTCTGACTTCCAGCAACATTTAAAATTAAATATACATAACTTCTTTCAAAGAACTGTTAATTTGAAGGTCATTAAATGGCATAAAATACATTCCTTTTTTTTTCTAGAAAACAGTACATAATAATGCTACTAATACATGCTCCTCTTCCACATTCAAAAGCTCGTTCTCACCCTGGATGTGCAAGTGGCTGAGTTCACCTTCGCTTGCAGTGGCACAACGTCTCATTTTAATTACTGCTATTGAGAAAGCTGCTGTCTCCTCCATTGCATATGGCACAGCCCACCAGGGATGGGGTTGTATAAAAGGCACAGCAAAGCCCAGGGGGAAACAATGCAGCTGAATTGCCAATGGGGATTTTGCGAGGGGGATGAGGGAGCAACACAGCAGGGCTGGCACCAGAGGACACAGAAGGGAGGGGGCAACGTGAAGCCAGTTGGCAACACCCAGGCCAGACATGACCATCTTGCCCACCAATTCTCACACCAAGACCTTGGGCCAAGCTCAGAGCAGGGGTTTTGTAGCAAAAAGTTCCTTTTTTGATGTAATGCTACATACAAAGAAGACAAAGTCAACACAGACACACAAAAAAAAAAAAAAAAAAAAAAAACACTAAAAAAGACACAAAAGGGCTGAGGTTTTTGCAGTTGCCATAGAAATGTAGAGAAGGAGCTGACAACTGCAAAGCATTTCTGTGAAAGGACAGGATCAGGAGTGAGCGTGAGGTGGGCTCACCCAAAGGCGACCTGGGCCAGCAGCCACATCTGTGTGCCACTGCTCAGCACAGAGGTGAGATGCAGCCAGAAGAGTAAGGTGCCACGGCCAAGCATCAGCTACGAGCAGTAGCTGGGGCCCAGGATCTGCCCCAGTGGGGTCCACCAGTGAAGGGCACCTCTCAGCACCTGGCACATGAACCCACCAGGACCTTGCGTGATGGATGAACCCCAGCCCAATGGAAAGGTCTGTGGAGTTGGTTCACTTTGATCAGAAATGCCTTCCTTTTATTTCTGTGCAAACCAAAACTTTGGGGGGGAAAAAAAAATTGAGCCATCCCTTCCCCTTTGGGATCAAAGAAAGGAACTCCAATGTCGACCACAGCATGGATCAGAAGGCGGCATGAAATGGGAGGTTGCATTTTTAGACCATAATTTGTGGTTTCATTTTTCTTCTTTTTTTTTCACCGGTTCTTTCCCAACATTTGGCAGACACCCTCCGCATTGGCAAAGCATCCAATGGACCCAAATCTGCATCAATCCTCAGTCCACAAAAAAAGCAGCAGTAGCTGTAAGGCAGAGCCTCCTGCCCCAGGTCCCATTGCTGCCTGTGGCTCCCGCTCCTCTCCACATAAGGTGAAGCTGGAGCATCCTGACAGCTTCTCCACCACATCACCGATGGAAGAGACTTCTTGAATCACTTGGACAGTGCAGCCACATGGCTATGGCCAAGTGCCCGGGAGCCTCCTGTTGATGCAGAAAAGTGAACGTTGGCAGCAAGCCTTGACTTAAGAGGCACCTCTTCAATGGTGCCCTGCAGGTCCTACCCCATTGAGAGCCTCCCCCTTGGCATCTGACAAAGGAAAAGAAGGGCCAGTCCAAGGACACATAACCCTGCTGTCATGGCCAGGCAGGGAGAATGCTGTCACTCCCAGACAGAAAAGCTTCGCGGTTTGGAAAACTTACTTTCCTTGAAAGAGCAAGCTCTGAAGAAACAAAATGGTCTGACAGAAGTCTTTCTCAATAAAAAGGAAAAATCAAACATGGCTATTTTGCACATTCCCCCTTGTTTTCCATTACCAGATCAGAAAACTGACAGCTTTTGATGAAATCTTCCACTTTGGATGAAAAGCCTTTTATTGAAAAGCAGGAGAGAAGGTGGCCTGTGGTGGCCCTCCCTCAGGTATCATCTTGACAGCAACCCTTTTGGCCAACTATGCTTCATCACCAAAGGGATTTATTTGCACCACCCTCAGTCTCCTTGATCAGCCCTGGGCACCATCAATCCGCTGCTGGGCTCTTGCGTGACCCTGGAGGGGATGTCTCCAGACCCCTGAGCCACCACTGGTGGACTCACCCCGCTGACCCAGCATGAGCCACAGATGCCACCCTTGTGGCAAGGGCTGGTTACAAGAGGTAGAATATGGGAATCGCCTGCCACAACACAGCGCAGGAGACGTAGGATGTTGGCTGACTGGGAAAGAGCAGCAGGGTGGCAAGAGCAACAGCCCCAGCATCACCAATGGGCACCACTGTGGCCATGTGTCACGGGTGAGCTTAGCTTCTCTTGGGCTGAGACTGGTCTGGAAGACATTACCTCCTCACCCAGCCTGTGGAGCACCAGGGAGGCTGCATGAGGCCAGCCCCGACACAGCCCTTGACTTGCAACGTGGCTCCATTTTCCTTGCTTTCCAGCCAAAAAGAGGAGGCGAGCGCTGGGCGGAGTTAGCCATCAGCAGGGTGTGATGAAGTTTTGGAAGGCATCCCACAAATTTTAACAGGTCAGGATGGACCCTTCTGTTCCCTGCACTGTGCAAACACTGCGCCGCTCTCAGCCGAAAGTCTCTCCCCCCTCCATCAGCCACAGTCCTGAGGCCCAGATGTGTTTCCTTCCCATGCTGGCAACCACAGCGCAAGTTTCTCCCCAGTCAGAAACCTGCCTGCAGCCACCCTCCCACGTGCAGGGAGAGTGGTGGCAGTTTGTCCACGGGTGTTCTGCAGCACGGGTGAGTTGAGGGCTGGCGAAGGTGGTGAGCATCATCCACCCCAGGAAATCAAACCAAGATGTAAAGCAGGACTCAGCACCTCCAAGAGCATCCAAGCACCTGGACAGGCAGTTTATCCACTCATGGGTACCCAGTCTGCTAAGCTGGACGGGCAGGACTGAATGCTTTCTATTGAAGGTTTTATATTAAAAAAGAGCTGCAGTGCCATCGCATTATCCCACCAGCCCCAGGAGCAGAGCAAGGAGGATGCCAAGCCGGGCTGCAGGACCAGCTGCCTCGCAGGTGCTTTCACGGCCAGGCGACACAGCAGGGGAGTCATAAAGGTGGAGTTTTGATATTTACCCTGTGTCGCTGTCATTCGTTTCTTTAAATGCCTTTAGTTTCCTTCTAATAAAAGAGAAATCATAAAAAACCCCACAAAGGATCCTTCACCACTGGCGAATATCAATGCGATGAGGCGGTGTATTAGTATGCACAGCGCCCGCTCCATCTGCATGTTGTATTTGGTGTGACAACATCCTGGAATACAGATTTGGGCCATGAGTATCCCAAGAGGTATTAGCAATCGTCTATCAGACAGGACGAGGAGCAGTCCCTGCTGTTGTAAACAAGGGGTGTTTTTCTCTGTCTCTTTCTCTGGGGGAGTTCAGTGATTTGAAACAAGCTCATTCCTGCATCTTATTAGTTCCTGTTCTTCAGCAGAGCAGTGGGTCATCTTCCTTAGACGATTAAAGAAACAAAATTGGAGGTGTAAAGAGCACCCTGTCACCAGGGTCCTTCATCTGCTGGTGGTGTCAGCCGCCATCCTCCCAAACCAAGCAGAGGCTCCCCACAGGACACATGGAGGTCCCCCCAGCCAGAGAGTGCCACGATAGCCCCAGCATGGGGGAAAACTCACACCCAGGCCATGTGGACAGGCTCTGGAAGCACGCAGAGGAAGGGCTCTTGTGTTTGGTGGCAGCAAGCAAATCTGCTGAGGCATCTCCGTGGTGTGGATGAATGTTGGGCAATCCCATGGTGGAGACAGACATGGAGCAATCCCATGGTGCGGACGGATGTGGGGCATCCTCATGGCAAGGACAAAGGACAAACCCACAGTGCAGACAGACATGAGGCATCCTCACGGCACTGACGGACACAGGGCATCCCCATGGCACAGACAGATGTGGGCACCCCCATGGCACAGACAGACACAAGACATCCCCATGGCACAGATGGATGTGGGGTATCCCCATGGTGCAGGAGGATGCAGGACATCCTCACGACATGGATGGACGCAGGGCATCCCCACAGCACAAGCAGATGTGGGGCATCCCTACGGTGGAGATGGATGTGTGAGTAGCACGGAGGGTTTCTCACACACGTATGAGCCACCGCCCCACCAAATTATGACAGGGACCAGCAGCCCTCGAGGCACAGCTGGGCAGCCTGCCCATGCCGCCACTCCCCCTGCCACATGGGTGCTGCTTGCTGCCAGTGTGGTGCCTGCAAGAGCACGGTGATGGATCATTACAACTCACGCACAGCCGTCTAAGTAAAAGCCTTATTAAGAGTTCATTCATTTTATAAACTCTCAGCGCGATCCACAGAGGGAAGTTAGATTGCCCAGTCTTACAATATTCTGTGTAAACACTGACATGCATCTAGTAATTTTAACTAGATCAATTTGCAAAGGAGACCAACAGTGGAATAAAAAAAAAAATTCAAATTAAACATGGGGAAACATTCACTGGGAGAGGCTTTAAGGAAGCGAGCTGAAAAATACAGAGGAGGAGGGCAGATGGACAGACAGAGAGGCACACGAGACAAATGGACCTACCTCTGAAGCCATGAAACCTAAGTCTGTAATTCAATATCAAAATCCTTAGGTCCACAAGATGGGGAAAAAAAGTCCTCCATAGCCATCTTCCGTGCATCACCGAGACTCTGGAGGCCTTAGCAGTCTCTTTCCCAGAGCATCTCTCCTCCTTCTCCAGCAGTCACCAACCCAGTCACAACCACGCGGCAGCTCCTCCGGTCCCATCCCGTCCCCACCACTCCAGCTGGCCCTTGGCGTCCTCCTCCCCACTTGCAGGATGCTGAGCGCTTGCTTTGCCGCTGGGCGCTTCCCTGCTACCTCCCGCTCCCAGGGTCTGTGAGCACAACCCCGGGCCCCCTGCACCCCCCAGGCTGGGAACCAGCCGGCCGCTGGCCGCAGGGTCGGCGGTGATCTTCGGTTAGGGACAAGCAGTGAGTCCACAGTAGGTTGACAACGTACACACGCGCACGAGCGCAAACACACACGGGAACACCTCTCCATTTTCCAGGATGGATTTTTTTTTTTAATCCTTTTTTTTCCTTTTTGCAAAAAAAATGCAAGCAAAAGAGAAAAAAAACCCAAGGTTTTCTATTGAAGGTACATCTCTTCTTCAATATGAAGACATTAACTGGATTGAGTCGGATCTCCCATGCAGTGGTCAGCGAAGTCCTTTGGTAGCTGCTGGAGCGGCACCCAGGCAGGATGGCAGGGAGCTGAGGAGACGTCTGAGGACACTTCCACCCAGTCCATGAGCAGAGAAGGGAGCAGCGTGAGCAGGGAGGGCCAGGGCAAGGAGGGAGGGTGAAAGAAGAAAAGAAAAGGAAGGTGGTTTCTCTGGATGGGATGCTCCATGTCGTGCCTCTCC
Source organism: Pelecanus crispus (assembly GCF_030463565.1). Classification (NCBI taxonomy): domain Eukaryota; kingdom Metazoa; phylum Chordata; class Aves; order Pelecaniformes; family Pelecanidae; genus Pelecanus; species Pelecanus crispus. The sequence goes on along the minus strand of NC_134651.1, from coordinate 29,134,484 downwards.
CTTCCCCAACAGCCCCTCTCTCCTTCTCAGTTTTGACCACTGCTCACTGGTGGTGGGACTGGAGTCTGGTCTCTAGGGTGTGGGTTTGCTTCCCCAGCGCACATTGGTTTGTCTTCATTGTTTTTCATCTTTGTTTTTTTTGTTTTGTTTTTTAATTATATGATTTGTACATATTTATATGTATTTATACGCTGTTCCCCATGACAATGGTAAGTGTGCTTCTGTTGGTGAGGAACGGAAGTCACCAGTTAGAGGTGAGTCCCAGGAACATCCTTCGTCTGCAGTCACAGTCCCCAGGCAGCGGTGGCACCTCTCCAAACACTGCCCCGCGGCGCCTGACAGTTCCTCCCCTCCCACCTCTGCCCCTCGCTGCGTGCCCTCCCCGTCCCCTCCCCATCAAACGAGGGACATCATGCCATCGAGGTTGGAGACTGACTCATCTGTACTCGCATGGACTGGACACTGTTCAGGATCTTCTTCTGGTGCCCAGCCAAAGTCACCCCTATTCTTAGGAGGTCTCTGGAAGACAGACAGACAGAGGACTATCAATAGGCAGCTGAGGGTTGGTGTATCTGTTCTGCTGTCTCTAAGTGACTTGAGGTATGTAAGCTCAGCTGGTCCATGCCTCTCAGCAGAAGAACAAACACAGAGCCCACGTACAGCCCTGCGAGCATCACTGGGGCAAGAAGAGACAAAGAGCAGGGAGACATCTGCATGCTGAACCCCAGATGGTGAACATGGCCACCTCCAGACTCAGGGTGCTTCTGCTGACCAGTGTGATGGATGCCCACACCCTTCCTCTGCAGGTGCCTTGCACTGACCTTCCCACCTCCCTGCAATCCTGACCCACCCCAGGCAGCACCCAGCTTTCAGCCAGCCCTGGTGTGACACCAAACTCACTCAGACGTCATCTGGGCGACGAGCTGCAGGGAGGTGAAGCCAGCGGTCAGGAAGCTGTCCCTGTACTGGCTCATCTTCACAGCACTCAGCCAGTCATCTACTGAGGTAAAGGCAGTGAAGTCGGGGATGGAGCGGTCGAGGAGGGGCTGAGAAGGCCTGCAACAGGACACACCACTGGGGACAAGCCCGGCTGGTGCCAAGGGGCTGCCATGCACGAGCCCGGCTGGTGCACGGCAGTGTCCCCCCAATCCACCCTCTTGCACCCTCGTGCTCCCCCTGGCACTGCCCTGTTCCTGGCACACGCCTGAGACAAGGACGGCCACAAGAAATGCCTGTCCCATGGGAATACCGCTCTGCCAAGCAGTGCTTTGCAACCCTGCACATTGCAATCCTGCTGCAGGAGCCGCAGGGACAGAGGCGCCAGCAGAGGAGACACTGCGCCCGTACAGTCACACGCCATAACAAATCAATAGCAAAGAATTATTGCTGTTGCTCAACTGAAAACTACATGTTCTTTGTCTGACTGTCAGGCAGAGCAAAGACAGAAACACCCTGTGCCTGGCGAATGATTTATGAATTCCTGTCCTTCCCCCTGGCAGCTCAAACTGCTCAGGGAGCTTTGCCACAGCTTGGGATGTCAACTTGAAAGCATCCTCCGCATGCTGGGAGACTCACACAGCGGTGATGGTAGCCACAGTTTTGAGGCTTGCCGGATTGCGGATCATTTTATCAAGGGTGTTGACTATCTCAGTGAAGCGCGGGCGGGTGTTGCGGTCCTTCTGCCAGCAGTCCAGCATCAGCTGGTGCAGGGCAGCGGGACAGTCCATGGGTGGTGGGAGCCGGTAATCCTGCTCGATCGCATTGATGACCTGCAGGGCAGCGGGGGAGAAAGCAGCAAGTGAGGATGAGGGACTTCGAGGTCTCACATAGGGAAAACTGCAGCCAGAGAGGCGGTGAGCCACCCCTGCTGCTCCTCTCCCCGAGCTGAGCTGCCTGTGTGGGCAGAGGTGTTACAAGCCGCGCTGCCGCAGGCCGGGAAGGCAGCTGCCAGCCCATTTGATCATCAGCAAAGGGAGCAGGAGGAGACGCTCCCGGCTCCGACGGAGCTGGGGCTCTCGGAGGTTAATCTCTGCTCTGATGCTCCGCGCACCGCAGTTCCTCCCGGCGGAGAGCTGCCACTCATTATCTCGGCGGATCACATCGGAGTACACCAGTCCAACTACCAAAGCTCTTTCCCCGCTCGTAAACCCTCTGAACATTTTCAAAGGCCCTGCAGCTTCCTGAAGTCCAATTACCAGCCTGCTGGCTTTTCTTCCCGATTTCCCTCCTTGCATCCTCTCGCTCACCAGCCTGTTTCATCTCCAAAACCGAGTGCTGCCAAGGCTCCAGGAAGGAGCAGACAGCCATTCATGCAGGGCTTTCTTTTGGGAATAAGCCCACACACACCCCCCAGAGCTGCGTGGATGACCCCCAGTGCTTACATCTTGGTTGGACATGTCCCAGTAGGGCCTCTCCCCGAATGACATCACCTCCCACATGACAATGCCGTAGCTCCAGACGTCGCTGGCCGAGGTGAACTTGCGGTAGGCAATGGCCTCCGGTGCTGTCCACCTGACAGGGATCTTTCCCCCCTATGGAAAAAGGGAGAGCAGCTGAGAAACGGCTCCCTTTGCAGAGAAGCCCAGACACCCATGAGGCAGGGTTGGAGCCATCCACCACCCCTGGCCATTGGTCCCTGGGGACCCCACCAAGGAGTTGGCAGGTGGTACCCGATGGGATGAGGAGGCAGGAAGCTGAAAACGCCTCCATGAATTTATCTCATACCTGCACAAAAGAGTTTAGCTAAACTAAACAAAAGGGTTTATCCAAGGGTTTATCCCACTCAGGTGTCACCCCCGAGTGACATCTCCCCTCTTTGGCTGCTCTGCAGGAGCTGGCACATCAGTGGCCCATTCCCAGACCCACCTCCAGGTGACAAGGGCTACGAAGGACTGCGCTAGCACTCAGATAAGGAGCCGCAGGTATCCCTGTCCCTCGTTTTAAAATGGAAACAAGGTCTAACCTAAGAGCATCCTCTACAGCATCATCTGGGCTCCCACAGCTGCTAGAAGGTCCTTCCAGCCCCACTTTTGGAGTGGGAGGCAAAAAGCAAAACACCTTTAAGACCCAAAGGAGACTTGGAAAGCACTGGAATAGGAAAGTGCCTTTGGCAGAGCGCCCCCCATTTCTCCTAAAAGCTCAAAATCAGGCTTAGCATCTCAAGCCACCCCATCAAGCCAGGGCAGGTCCCAGCTCCTGGCAGGACAGGAAGGGCTGCCTTGGCCATGCCGAGGGGGCAGGGATGCTGCAGAGGCGCAGCACATACAGAGGGACTGCTCCCTGGGCAAGCACCACTAAAGTAACAGCAAAAAAAGCTAAGGGATGAAGGAAAACCACAGACATGGATGGTATTTACTCCAGGCAGAATTGCATTGTAAATTGTTTAGTGCAATTGTTTTTTGTAGCCTGTCCGAAGAAGCATCAGCTGCTCTTGAAGGATGAATGGCAAAAAATTTGATTTGAATAACTACAAATGGAGAAATTAACTGCTAGGTTGTTTTTCCTGCCTTTTCCCCAGAGCTAAAAACCTGCTGTGGGAGGCAGAGTGATGTAATCGCAGGCACAGCATCACTTCCCAGCTGCCAGGGAGATCTATTATGGCCTAAATTAAATAAAAACACAGATGAGATAATCTCTTTTATCGCTGAAGGTGGGGAAAGGCTACTTCATGCCTCATCCCAGCAGCTACTGCTGGGGTCTTTGAACAAAAAATAAATGATGGGTGTCTGCTCAAAGGCCACTGCTTGCAGGACGGGTGTGGGCAGGGAGCAGGGCAGGTCTAGAGAAGGGGGAGATGTCCCGCCAGCAGGGGAAGAAGAGCAAGGGGCTGCAGCTGGGCCAAAACACAAAGCCAGCTTCAAAGGCACCTCTGTGGGTTTCCCATTTTGGAGGCTGGAGCCAGCCCCGGTGCCTGGGCACAGCTTGGCAGCCCAAGACACTGCTTCTGCAGGAGTTGGTGCATCCCTGTGCTTGCACCCAACACACATTCTTTTAATTAATCAATTAGATGAGGTCAACAGGTTGCTCATACCTTTCTCCTCTGTTCATCCTTAACACCAATAAAGGTCTTGCGAGCCCACTGGCAGGAGGATGGCCATGGTGGGGAGCTGGGGGTTTCCCCGGGGCAGTGGGGAGCAAGGGGAGAGCGGGGCTGCCATTACCTACAAATGAGTTAATTAAGGAGAGAAAGGTGGCTGGGAACAGCAGAGCTCCCATTAGGGTTATCTCTTTAATTAATGCCTGGAACAAGTTTCCAGCAGAGAAAGGCAGACCAGACCTGGAGCGCTGGGGGAAGGGGAGTGAAAACACCATTGCTGTGCCGTTAGGAGATGCTCTGATCTCCCTACCTCCCTTTCCTGGTCTCTCCAGGGACTCCTCTGTGCACCTTCCCTCCATGGAGGAGAGGAAAGAGGCTTATCTTGAAACTGCCGAGGTGCTTGGGGAAGGAGGGAGGCAGAGAACTCATAAAAGGGAGGAAGAGAAAGGAGGGAAAAGAGGATGATGGAGGGGAACCACAAGCAGGGTCTGTGCGCCATGAGCCTATGTGGTGGGAACCCTCCTGAGATGCTCCCACCCATCGTAGAAGCTCCAGAGTGTACGTCCAGCACCTTTCTCCCAGGTTCAGCTGGCAGCAGGTGCAGGGCAGGCATGGGGGATGCTGAGCAAGACCAAAGTTTGCGAGAGGTACGTACCAAAGAGCTGGTATAGGTGGGGTCGGACGTATCATCCTGCAGGTAGCGCGAGAGGCCAAAGTCTGACACTTTGCACACCAGATTGCTGTTGACCAGAATGTTCCTGGCAGCCAGATCTCGGTGCACATAATTCATCTCTGCAAGGTACTTCATCCCGGCAGCAATTCCTCTGAGCATCCCCACCAACTGGATCACTGTGAACTGCCCGTCATTTTGCTGCAATACGAAAGAGCAGGCACTGGGGTGAGCAGGCAGACCCCACCACGGGACCAGAGCCACTCACCCCCAACCTTGGGAGGACGCTGTGTGTCCCAAGAGGACTGCCCAGCTGCCTTGCCCTGCCTGATTAAAGCAGAGGTATGTCAGCACCAAAAGACACGTGTTTTGGGGGTGTATGGCACACTGCAACCACATCCGGAGCTAAGGAAACAGACTGGGATTTACAGGATGGGATGCCAACACCTCGTTCCTGAATCCCACAGCTGAACAACAGTCCACACGGCCCCACCTTGCCTTACCCGTAGGAATGAGTCCAGGGCCCCGTTCTCCATGAACTCCGTGATGATCATGACTGGTCGACTTTTGGTCACCACCCCTTCCAGACGAATAATGTTGGGGTGGTCGAACTGCCCCATGATGCTGGCCTCACTCAGAAAATCCCGGCGCTGCTTCTCGGAGTAGCCGGCTTTGAGTGTTTTGATGGCCACATAGATTTCCCGCTTGCCGGGCAACTTCAGGCGTCCTTTATACACTTCTCCAAACTCCCCTGCAAGTGCAAGAGCATCTGCTACCACCTCCTCCTCCACATAAAACACTGCAAAGAGTAATGGTACCTTGAGCTGCTTGGTCTCCAAACCAACTGGCTGAGAAATGTTAGCCAGTTAAAACCTCAAACAATGCTCTCCTCTGTAAATCTACTCACCCGTCGTCTTTAAAAGGGACAATGTCTGCTGCTGAGGCCTTGGTTGGGCTTGCAACCTTCTCCAAGGTGACAGAGCCCAGCACCAACAGAAGCAGAGGCCAGGGCTGCTCTTGCAAACCCCGCAAGAAGGATTTGCAGAGCAAGAGCATCAACATCGGGACTACCTCAAATATAAGGTGTTGGCATTAATAATCTAGTTGCCTTTTTGCACATCCCTTATCTTGGAATGGAAAATAATTGGGCTGTTTTCATTGCTGCCTTCTGATTTAAAATACAGAGAAAGCATCCTCTCATTTTCAGCAGGAGAGCTTTTCCTTTGCAAGGCAAAATTTGCCTGTGAAGGGATTACATTTAAGCCAGGTTTGCAGCCACTTTGCTCTGAGGAACAGCAAAGGGCAGCTGATACATCACTGAACTTGACCCTGACCAAACTAACTCACTGCTTCTTTGCAGCTTCCTCCCCGGCTTCTCACTTTCTCTTCTACGAGTACAACAGTTATTTAAAAATGGCAATAAAAGCAGCACAGATGACATACAGATACGTGCACACGTGTATATATACATATGTATGGGAATATGGCACAGACTAGACCAAGATCTGGCTTTTTCTTGTTATGTCATGGAAAAGCCAAGTAAGAAATCCCAAGACACCCAGCAAACACGTTCATGGAGCCTTTCCCACCTCAGAGGAACTCTGAGGGCAGAAACCAATCTTGTGTCTGCCCTAACCCACCACAAACCCAGGAAAGCCTGATGTCTCAAGGCTTCCTTGAGCGTTTCCCACAAAATTGCTCCAGGTGGGTGTCTGGCCACAAAGGAGCAGCAGAGAGGGCAGGGAGGGATGGGCGTCAGGGGACCGCAAGACCCACCTGCTCCAATGACTTCTTCAATCTTCACAAAGGATACATCGATCTCCTTGGCAAACTCTCGGACCGCCTCGTTGGGGTCCTCATAAGTGAAGGGGTCAATATAGATCTTCATCCCTGGAGACCCTTGGTGCAGAAAATATGGGAGCAACGGCAAAAGTGGAATAAAACAAAAGCAGTTGTGCCACGGCCAAGAACTGGAGATCCCTGTGTCCTGATGCCCTCCATATACCTGTTAAGATGGCTGCTATCGCTGTGCTCACCTGTGGCACCTCCATAGACCCTTATTGTCCTCTTTGGTCCCCCTCCTCTCCCTCTCTGCTCTCCACTCCTCCACCATTATCCTTCCTCTTCCTCCTCCCCAGCGATGGGGAGCAGTTACAGACCTGAACTACAATTAGCTGGCTTTACAGCAAGGGCTTTACGAGGCTCCATGCGTTAGTGAAGAAATATTTATTTACCCAAAAAGGCCTCTGATAGCTTTGTGGCGGCTACTAAATTGACAGAGTGCAGCAATTATAATCAACAACCTGTATGGAGCCATAAAATGTGGCCTGGCTGGCCTCCATGACAAGCATGCGGTCCTTTGCAGGGGGGGCAATGTGCAGCAAGCAGAATCCAGCCACGCCACAGGAAGATGCAGCAAGCAGGCTCTTGCCCTTTTGAAATGGGGGAAAAACCAAAACAGGCCCCAAAATTCCCCAAATAGCATTTGCAGACATTGTGTTTGGATGCCCTGGGGCTTGCAGAGCTGCTGGGGGGCATGGCCATGGGGCAGAGTGCAGCCACCACTGTCCCCAGGGCTCAGCAGGGCACCGGCATTATACTGCAGTCCCCACAGGGGACCCAGAGAGGGCTGCGGTGCCCCTTTGGGGGTTCAGTCTCCTGTGCCATTTCTCACCCAAAAACGGGACTGGGGATAGCATAGCAGCCCCCTCAAGGTCATCTCTGGAGGAGACCAGGAGGGACATTGCTGCCCGGTCCTCCTCCCCAAGGCACCTCGGTGTTACAGTGATTAACAGTGTTTGATTACACCGTTAAGCACCTCATCAAGGGCTGCAATCCCGTTGCACTGGTGCTTTCTGGGGCCTTTCTAGAGCCAATGCGCAGACAACCGCATGGACCGCAGCATCACCTCTGTGCGGCTCCGCGACGGGAATCTAAATCGGCTCCCAGCTGCTTTTCAAGTTTGCCAGCAAGTAATTTGGGAGGAGGCATGAAAGCCTCACAGCGGAGCACTGCTGGTGCAAAACAGCCACCAAGGGACAACCGCTTGTGGGGCTCCCCAGAACTCAGGAGGGACCAGGCAGGAGCATCCTTGACCCCAAAAGGGGCGTTTAGGGCAAAAGCTCTGCGCCTTGGAGGCAGGCGGGGAAGGCTGCAATGAAGCCATCTGTGCATCTCCCAGTTCATAAATCCCTTTACGGCTCTGTCTCATACACTTTAACTGCCCCATAAATTTTTTTACAAGAGCAGCTGATGCTCCAGCCAGGATTACAAAGGGATTTACAGGATCGTAACCGAGACTGACTCACTGATCAAAATATTGAAGAAATAAAGGAGACAATAATGCTGAAGTTTCCTGCCCACTGTCAACACAGGCTGGTTTTCAAACACCCTCTGATGTGCCCCAGGGCCTGCCCATGGGCTCAGTAAACACCAGGTTCAGCTCCCCGCTAATCCCCATCCCATCCAAATGAATGGGATTAAGGCACCTAAACCCATTACTCATCTCTGCAAACCTCAGCCACCAGCTCATCATTGCCACGCTGGCAAAAGCTGGGCGAAATGCCAGGTACCGGAGTGCAACATCAAAGGCAACCTGTGCTGAGCCTGCCTGCAAAGAGAGCTTTGTGCTCTTAAAATCGCCCCAATACTCCTAGAAACTGGATTGGCCATTTATCACTACCGCAGACGAAGGCAAATTTTTTATCACTCTTCGAAAGTTGAAGTGCTCTGCACCATGACCCTGACTCCAGCATTAGATTCCTTCTGACATCATTTTCCTTAGGAATAAATATTGTTGGGACAGAGAAAAAACCTTGCCTGCTGAATTGCCTGCTTCAACAGGGCACTTCCCTTATTTCCCCTATCTCAAAGCTCCTGGCGAAGCAGTGGCAGAGAGAAAGCATGAGAAATTACAACCTGAGAGACCCCATCTCACCCCAAAACCCACCCGGGGAAGTCCTTGCCAGCAGCAGCCAGCCGGCGATCCCTGGGGGGCTCCTGGTACGCCGGAGCCGCACCGGGGAGGCTGTAATTGCCGTGCCAATAAACACACGGGTGATTTGTTCTGGCGGATGCACTCGTTACTCCATTAGTCGTTCACCACAAATTTCCCAGCTGTTTTGCTCGAGCGTCTGTGATAATCGAGTGCCTGGAGGCTCGCTAACCTTGAAAGGGTTTTGCTGCACATCCAGAAGCCCCCACACCCCTAGCTTTCGGGCACCAATCCTCACATCTTCCAGCTTTAAAGACTAAACACAGACACCTGCTTCATTGTTTTCCTACCTGGTTTGAACACTCTGGGCTTTGGGGTGCTTGGGGCGAGCTAGGGATACATGTGGGGTGGGGAATGTTACAGGGGGAAAACAGGAAAAATAAGTCCACCTGCAGCCCAACACAAGTTTAGCCATCAGGCATCAAATAAATCTTTCCCCTGCACCCATGGTGCAGAAACACAAAGAACAGAGGGAAGAAAAGCACAGGTCCATCATATTTAAGTATCACCCGGTGATGTTTGGAAAACAGTTTACCATTTGCTGGGAGCTTTATGGCCCTCACAGCCCCACCATCATGTCGGGAGGGTTTGGTATGAAGCTGAGAAGGTAGAAAGAGATCTAGTGCACTGTTGCCGGCTTGGCTGGCCTCTCCTGGCTGCCTCCAAACCCTTTCCTTCCCTGTCAGCCCTCCCATTTTCTCTGCCAGGCTGATAGCTCCACCTCCATCCCTCCCCTCCGCTCAACCATCTTGCTCCCCACTTCCCTGGCCATCCTTCACCCATCCAAGCATCCTGTCGCCATCCCTTTTCCCCAAGCAGGTGCCTAGGACCCAGGGACAGTTTCTTCCCACAAGGCAGCAAAATGCACCTGGGAGGCATCTCTAGAAGAGTGTGAATGGGATTTACATCCTGTGGAGACAGGGCACAGAGCCCGCAGGCACTGGGTGGCAACTCCTCACCCCCTGGAGCTGCTGCTTTGCTGCTTTGTTATCATTTCCAGTGATCACAACAGCCTGCTGGCTGCTTTACGAGGAGCTGGAGGAGCACCTGAGCACACGCTATACACAACAAATGCCTCGAATTTATTCTGGTGCACAGCTTCATCAACCGCAAAGTTATCTTAGAAAAGGCCCATCAAGCTTAGGTTCTCCTAGTTGTTTGCCAAGGGGATCAGCAGCCCAAAGCCAGTTGAACCTTTCCAGACACTAGCCACACATCCTTCCTGAAGCAGGGTGCAGGGCAAGCATCAGCCATGCAGCCAGGACAAAAGCAATGCCAGCCACCAGCCCTCACTCCCCAGCCATGCTCCCAAAATCCAGAGTCCCTTTAGTGGTAAGAGGAGCCCAGCACTGATCCTGGCCTGGGCAGAGCCTGTGGCAGGAGATCAGGAGCTCATCCCCCTCTGCACACTGCCTCTCTCCTTCCCTTCCTCCTTTGGGAGGCTTCACAGCATCTTCTCCCCATGCCTTGTCCCCCTACATCCCCCCTGCCCCTTACATCCCTCCATCCCCCCAAATACATCCCCATCCCCCAAATCCCACCCCCGTTGCTCTTCTTTTCCCACCCACAATGCTGCACCACTGCAAACCCCGCCCCAGACACCCTGACACACAGCTGTGGACATCTCTACTTCCACCCTATGGTCCTCTCCATCTGCCCCCCAGGGCTTTCATCCCCCCACCGTGCACATTTGAAGGTGGAGGAGTGGGGCACATGCTGGGTGCAGGTTTAGGAGTGTTTCTCCTGCCCGCTTTTCCCCGCTCACCTCGCCCGGTGCTGTAGTGCTGTAATTTATCACTGTACACTGCCTCCTTGCTGTAGGCGCGCTTCCTGGGAGAAGAGGGGAGAAAACAGCCAGGCTTGAGGAACCAGCAGCTGGCAACGGCCCCGAACCATTCCCCTGCCAGCAACACTCAGTGAGCAGTGGCAGCTCAGTGCTCTCTCCAGCTATGGGGGTCCCCCATCCCTCTCCTCCTACCCAAGATCTCTCCCAGCTGTGTCTTACCACCTCCACCTTCCAGGGACACAGCATCCCACAGGACCCACCTGCTGCAGACAATGGAAATGGCCACCAGTGAGACGATGAAGACCACCCCAGCCGCTGCAGACCCCGCGATCAAAGGCAGCTGCTCTCTCAGCTCCGACTTGTAGTCATCTGCAAGAGAAGAGGGACAGGGTGAATTCTCCCTTGCACACTCACACAGTAAGAGCAGCCTGCTGGGAAGGGGACCCATAACACCCCCTCTAACTCTGTGGGTCCTGCTCCCATGGGAGGGTGGTGGGACAAGGGGGATCCAGGTGGGAGCATTAGTTGAGGCAGGTGATGAGCCAGTGCTGCGTGCAGGGAAGGACTGTCACGCCCAGCTCACACGCAGTTTGGGTTAAAAATAGAGAAGGTCCTGTGAATGAAGTCAAACCAATGCGCATGGGCACAGTTTCCTGAAGAGATGAGGTTCACAAGGTGGCTTTGTCTGTGCCTCTGGGGTTTCTCTTTCCTCAATAAATTTAAACCTGTTGGCCGTTTTGACCAAATTTAACATGGGGTCTCACACACACCAAGTTCCTACAAGTTGCAGGAAAGGAAGAAGAGAAAAGACCCCATTAATAACCAAACCAGCTGGGGAAGGCTACGCCAGGAGTTCACCCATATTAGACATGGAATAGTCCACCATGCAACAGTTAACCTTGAGAGAGACGGCCAGGAGAACCCAAGCGCCTTCGCTGCAGGTCTGCTTGTAGTTTTTTACATCTCGACAGATGGCACGAGCCAACTCCTTTTGCAGACCCACGGCAACCACAGCATCCCTTCCACACCGAGCATCCCTCAAACCCCCTGCATCCCCTCGGCCACCCCCTGTGTCCTTGAGCAGCAGGCTGGGGTGAAAGCCAAGGTGGCACAGGGAGGACTGGACATGCCTGGAGGAACCCCAAGAAAGCCACCTGCAACCTCCATGTGTCTCCCCCCATTTTCCTCTTCTCTTGCCCTGCTCCATTAGCAGTGTGGGTACCTGCAGTGGGCAGTATCCAGCAGACACCACACTCCTGGGGGATTCTCCAGCCCTCCAGAAACACTACCCTCTCCAACTGTCCCCAGCAAGGTCTCCCAGGCTGTCCCAGCAGCCACAAGCAAAGGTTAAAATAAAATCCACTCCAAATGAAAGCATTTAGCACCCTTTTATCTGTATTCTTCTATTCCATGGTTAATTACTAGCCACTAGATTTATCTCTTGGATGCTGCTTAAATCCTGAGAAATTCTCGTCTAACAATCAATTATTATTTAATAATCTACACTATCTATTCTTATTAAATTTCAATTAATTGCTTATTTGAGGCAGGGTTTTTCTTCTCACTTCTCTAATCCTGAATATTTGAGACATTGGGGGAGTTAATTATCATTTCCTTCCCTTCGGTCATCGTGCATGGTTTTCCTCTTCTCACCCCGGCTGGAACTTGACGTGAGCGCAAACACAGGGTGACCCGGTTTTAGGAAAGAAGAAAAGTTTTAGGAAAGACAGCCAAGCAGGGCTGGGACCAATGAGTATCATCTAAGTGGAGCAGGAACCATGCCAGCAGTGGCAGGGAAGGGGCTCTCTGCAGGATCTTCAGCTGCCCCACGTATAGGAGGGCCACAAAAGGGGCCTTCCTTCATTCAATGACTTCTGGACTAGTCCTGAAATTGGGATTAATGAAAAACCCTCCCCTGAGTTATTAGTCTCTGAAGGCGTCTAGTGTTTGTGGGTGCAGGGAAGGGCTCAGGCCAGAAGAACAACAGCACAACTCTGGCAAGGAGGCCAGAAGAAGCCGTGAAGGTTGTGAGCTGGCCTTTTCCCTTTGACACACCACCTCGGGGTGGGAAATCAGCTTTCAGTGATGGGTCTGACCCTTCCAGCTTTGCCCTGATGGCTCAGATGCAGCTCTGAGCACCCCAGGAGAGCATCCCTGGAGAGCATCCCAGGACTCCTTCCTCCAGGGGTCTACTCCTCCCCACCCTGCCGTGCCAGACTCACAGTTGGTGGCAGGGGGCTCTGCCACCACAGTCAGAGGCAAGAAAGACAAAACCACAGCTAAATAGCAAGGGAGAAAACAGAGCTAAGAGATTTAAAGCAGATTAATCCTCCAGCTGGCAATTAATAAGACATTGCTGTAAATCACCTAGCTTTTGCCACATTGCCCACTGGGAGAGAGTTTGCGAAGACAAGTTCGTTTAATCCAATTAGAGCCCGAAGCTGTTGCTGGAAAGACAACCACCTCCTTCGCTTCCCTGTCCCCCCATCCCATACTCACCGTCCGTCAGCGTCTGGAAGCACATCTTCCCACTGTACTTGCCGTAGCCGGCCACAGTGCGGGCTCGCACCTGCACCACATACACCATGCCAGGTCGCAGCCCCTCAATCCTGGCCGTATTGGTCTGGCTGCGGGCCATGGAGGAGTTGTACTCGTTGTGGTCCTAGGGGCACGGCCGAGACAGACGGTCAGCAGTGGCGACAAAGTACCCTGCAGCCCACCCATCCCTGTTGATGGCAGGGATGAGGTTTATCTGCAGGGGAATAAAGTGATGGCCCTGGCTCTGCTCCAGGAGGACAAGCACCAGAGCCTGGGCAAGGTGGCTTGGACCTTCCTGGTTGCCCTTGATCCCTGACACGGAGGATCCCACAGAAGCAGGACCCGCAAGCTCTGCCTGGCCTCCAGGGAACTGGGGAGGTCACCTCAGCATGTGCCTCCCTGGCAGCCCCCTGGTCCCACCATAGCAAAGAGCATGGAGCAGCAGGGAGAAACGGTAAGAGCAGCCAGAGCAAAAACACTCACGAGTAGCAAATTATTCATCTTCAAACCACTGATGTTCCTGCACATTTCAGAAACATCATGCAGTTATGGAAACACTGTAACACGCCCTACATGACCCCACTCAAGCAGGTTCAAGGGCAACTTGCCTCTGCTGAGAGCCCCAGCCCCTACAGTCTCCACTCCACTGGCAGGGGTCCTTGTGCTAAACCTTAGCGGAGACATCGTGCATCTCAAATCTCATTTTTTGCAACATTCCCGAGTGATTTGCCATAGAGGGGCTGCTGGTAAAATCATCTAATTATTCACATTTAGAGGAATTCATTAAAGCTGGCAAAAGGCAGGAGGGATGGAACAGCTTGGGCTCAGCATGGTTCACCACAAGGGTTGAGAGCGTGTCCCCTGCGGGGAAGGATGGCTGCCAGCGAAAGGACCCAGCAGGAGGCAGTGACCCAGGACAGGGACAACCCTGATAACCTTCGCCAGTCCTTGCCATCCCCCTCCTTTCCTCCTGATGCTGTCCCTGCACTGCAGGTCCCTGCTCACCCTAGCAGATACCAGAGCCAAGGCAGCAACGGGCACTGATGTGCTGGAGAAAACGCTGCCCATGGGGGAGGAACTAGCATCTGCAGCTGCAACATCACTTCCCTTCCTCTGGTTGCATGTTGCTCCCAGCCTCCAGAGCCAGTGTGGGCAACCAGGCACCTGTCCCACCACCCAGACCCTTCCCAGCAAAGAGCCTGATTCAGAGCTTGTCAATGTTCCCCCTCTCCCAGCAAGCTCAGGACCTGAGCAGCCTCCCAGCAGCACGGTATGAAGCTCTACATGCCCCCAGCCCACCCGCGGTCACAAGGTTTCCACCTGAGCTTACCGCTGCTGGCCTGGAGCCCACGGTGCTGCTTACATCGGGTGTGCAGATGCGGCTCACCTTCTCGTAGTAGCGGATCTCATAGTCCAGTATGATGCCATTGGGCTGCTCGGGCTGAGGCCAGGAGAGCGTGATGCTCCTCATCGTGGCGCTCACCTGGTGCATGATGGGGACGGTGGAGGGTGCTGCCGAGGAAGTGGGGGGGGAGCAAAAATTAATGGAGAGGGGTAGGACAGATGGCCCTGGGGATGGGGAAAATCTGGGCATGTAGAGCATCCTGAATCTCCTGTGCCTGCGGTTGCTTGTCCCGTGGGACAAGCTCACACATAGCAGTGGGAAGAGCGGCATCTCAGCAACTTACACGGAGACAGAGCAGCGAGCTGGCGAGGGAATTCTGGTATTTAAACAAATTATTCTTTTTAATTAGGGGCTTAGAAATCCTCAGTGTTCCTTCTCCCTGGGATTGCTTGCTCCAAGGACGTCTCCCATGGAGGGGCAAAGACAGCAAAGCTCTCCCCAGTGGGGAGAAACCAAGGCTCAATTACGGTCCCCAGCTCTGCTTGCCATCTTTTGCCGTAACAGCCTCTCTGGGGGAGTCAGCACTGCAGGAGCCTGTACCATGGCTGTGACCCCACATACAGTCAGTAATAGGACATAGGAGAAAAAATCTGCCCACCCTGAGGACGATGACAGGAATCCAGGGCAGGGACACCCAAGCCCAGCAAGGGGACCCCAAAATGCTGGAGCCCGTAGCACGGCTTTGGCTCAGCCCTGGCCTGGAGGAACTGCTGGGTCCACTCTTAGGGGCTCTCTGGGGATGCTCATCCTCAACGCCCAAATGTGCTTCTCCTGCGAGTTTTATTTCCAAAGCTCAAACACTTGCAGAACAGTCTCAAACCATCCTTCAGCTCCTCACCTGCCCCAGGGCCACGGCACACAGGTGCTTGAAAGGCAGTGCTTCCATCCCTGCAGCCCCCAAGACCTCCCAGTCAGCAAACCACAGGGGTCCTGAGCATCTTGTTGCAGCATCCCCGGAAAAAGCAAGATGCTTGGCACTGGCCGAGCACGCAGTCAGCATTGCATATGAGCCCGGCATGGTTTGTCTGACCCCCTTCCCTCCCTGCCATGCATTTCTAATCAGTCTTGCTGGCCACGCCACACCCCACGTTGCTCTGCAAAGCTACCCATAGTATTTCAGTTCACACACCAGACCAGAGCTAAGCGAGCAGGTTTCCTAAAATAGCTTCCAGGCACACTGTCCCCACTGTCGCTGCTCCCTGCCCCGCTCTCCGCATGCACTGGAACAATCCCAGGGCTGCGCTGCACTGCTCTGCTCTGCACCTGCCGGGGGAGCTGAGCATCCCTGGAGCTGACCAACCTCAGAGCTGACCAACCCCAGAGCCAAGCGTCCCTGGAGCTGAGCATCCCCGGAGCCGAGCATCCCCAGCAGCAGCAACACCATCCTTCCACCATCAAGGACACCAAGCCGCTAAAATAGCCAGGAGCCACTGTTCCAAAGGCTTTTCGCCCTCCAAGTTATACTTGAAAGGGCCAGAGCCAGCCAATACAGCCCTGCTCCTGCACTTAATCCTACCAAAAGCCTCCAGAAAAGGTACCCAAGTCTCTCTGCACCCAAAGCAGTGCTGGCATGACCTGTTCACAGGATCAGCTCCCTATCCAGTGCAGGCAGCGCTGGGCAGGGAAAATGCCTCCTCCCCATGGATCCGGAGCAGAGCTGAGCTTGGCATGACCAGCTCAGGGCGCAGGATCATGCCATGGAGGGAATCTGAGGGCGGCAGGAGCCCTGCTCCACGTGGCTACACTGGGAGATGTCGATAGTCCGGCACTGTCTTTGTTTACCCAGCATATTTAATCCCTTTTTAATTTTTTTGATCTCTCCACATCCGCTCCAAGAAGATGCTCATGGGCTGAAATTAAACACTTAGCTTGATTGCCATTTTGTTAATTGCTGCATTCCCTGCCCCATTAGCGTGGATAGAGGCATGCAGACGATGGGGCTGGAGGCAGCCCTGCAGGGTGAGATGCACTAACCAGCCCGGATCTGGCCCCACATGGGGAAAGCAGGTGGAAAAACCCGCTGCAAAGCCAAAGGGATTTTAGAAGGACAGCATCAATCCTGCCCGTGACACACCTGATGCATTTCCATCAGGTTACCCCGCAGCCTCTCCTGCGGCACTGAGAGCATTTCCACATTAATATTTGGCCTTTGCAAGACAAACAGGAAGCACTGGGGTACGGACAGATGGACATGGGTGCCCTGGCTGTTCCCAGCTCCCAGGCAGCCCGAGAGTGAAAGACAAGCAAAGAAACACCCTAAAAATCCCACCCCAGGAGAAAAGGCTTGGAGACCAGGTTTGATTGCATGCAGTTCAGGAGACAGCAATGCCAGCCAGGCACAAGCATAGATTTGTATTCCCTGGAGCCGGGAGACTAAAATATTTACGCCAGTTTTCTGTCTCATGCTGTCCCAAGGGAGCAGGTTGGCGAAGGCTGCCTGCGTTACATGCCCAGTGCAAAGCAGGAATTACCATCCCCTTTCTCTGCCCAAAGCAGCCAGGTTTCCATCCCTTCGGCTCCTTGTGCTCCTCATTGCAGCCTGGGACTGGGTCCCCCTTTCCATCTGCACACCCACCCTGTCAGCATCCTGGTTTGGCCCAGAGCTGTTTGTTCAGCTCCTGATGCCTGATCAGGAAGAGGGAGGGAAAGGGGCAAGGGAGCCTGGGGACAAGAGGAAAATGATGGGAGAGGGATGTGCCAGAGGAGACAGAGCCTGAACTCAGCCCTGGGATGCTGCTCCCTCCATGCTGCGATGCAGCCAGGCTGCGTTTCAAGGCTGGATTCACCCCATCTCCCTGCTCCCACCTGGGAAAAGGGGGGAAATGGCGACACCATTTCATCCCCAAGCAGTCTAGAGGGGGATAAAAAGTAGATCTTGGTCCTCACTCCCTTCCCTCCCACAACCCTGTTCTTGCTTTGCCCAGGGCACAGGCACCTCCTCCACCTCCCCCATCCCTCTCCCTCCCTCTTTTCCTGGCCTTTCTCCCTGCTTGCTGCTTTCCCCCCAGCCCACCCAGGGCTAGGTGCAGGTTTACTGCAGCCATTACGCACCACACACCCCAGGAGCTTTTTCCTTCAGACTCAGAGTTTGCAACTCATAGTGCGTGACTTAAAACCCCCGGCACCATGCCATCCCAGAACTCACCGGCTTGGTTGGTGGTGATGTTGACAGAGACGTGCTGCGGTGGGAAGGGGCTCTTGTTGGAAACCCCGTTGACAGCCTGGATCTCAAAGGTGTACGGCGTGTGCGCCCACAGGTTGCTGATGAAGACCCGGGTCTCCGTCAGCCCCAGCTGCCGGGGGACAAAGTCCACGTTGTCATCACAGCGGGAGCAGGCGCGTCGGTCCGACCGGCACTTCTTGCAGACGATGTTGTAGGTGACGTCGTCCCGACCCCCTGTCTCTCGTGGCGGGTGCCACTCCAGGATGATGGATGTCTCGTTGACGATGGAGATGACATTGCGGGGACCGGACGGGACACCTGCAGGGAAGAAGAGCACTTGAGACAGGCCCTTGCACAAAATGTTACGCCTAGCCCTACCAGGGCTCAGCAGGAGCCCCAGGGGGCTCCAGCACGGAGAATGACACCCCACAGCTCCGTCTGCTGGTCTACCCATCACCTCCTGGGTCAGGAGGGATTCAGTCTCCGTGGTTTTGCCCGATTCAAGTTTGCGCTCTCCCCATCGGCTACACCAACCACCCATATTATCAGCCACAGAGAGAGGTTTCACGGTTGGGGATGGGGACTTTCATGCCACATACCCACTTAGTCTCCAAAAAAACCCCCATGCAGAGTGCACGCAGATCCATCCGTGAAGATGGACCCATTTTAATGATCGGGAGATGCTGAGATAGCTCCAGCACTCACGTGGAGAAGCACCTCAAACAGATTATCACAGCAAGAGAAACGCCACTTAGCCGGCACCACAGAGAAACGGAGGAGCAGCGGGCAAAAAGAGAATCAAAAATGGAAAGTGGTTATTAACGGTTCGATATCTCAAGTTGGGAGCCCAGGTATTTAACAGCACAGAAGAAGGCTCTCCTCTGTGCCTGGCACCACTCGCTGTTTTGCAAGCAGCTCGGATGTTGGCCAAGAGATCAAAATTGCATTGATCAAATCCACTGGGAGCCATCGCAAATGATTCGGAGGACAGGAATTGAACACAGCTCTGATTGCATGCACTGCTAGAACAGGGTTGGAGTCAATAGGGATTCAGGAGGAATCCAGGCAGGAAAGCATCATGAAGGCACAAACATATGTCTGCCCAGGTCTGGGGAAGGATTTGGGGTTAGCCAGGACGGCTCCACAGCCAAAACCACAAAATCCAGCTGCTGGGTTATATTAAATAAGGAAAGTGATTAATTACTTGTGCTGTCAGGGCTCGGCGCTGTGCTTCTGTGGAACAAAAAGGACTTTGCCACGATAGCGGGGGGAGCAATAAAAATGATGGAGGACTTGACCTGCGAGAAAAGGTTAAGAGAGTGAAGCATGCTCCGTCCTGGGGAAAACTATCCCAGGGGAGCCCTCCATGTGTGTGTGCTGGGGAACACCATTAGTGGTTGCAGATAAATTAGCCCCATATTTGGACGGGGATGTGCTGGGCAGAGGCAACTTCATCAGCACAGGGGTGACGTGGCTGGTGGATGGAGAGGTCACCCCATGTGGAGGACCTCCAGCTGACACCCTGCTCTGGCCACCACTGCCAGCCAGCCTGGGAGGGCCATGGGTGGCCAGCCCTGCCCAGCTCCCTGCCTGCGCTGCCCTCTCCCCCTGCTCCCTTAATTACACCCAGGTAGGCACTCTGGGAGCCTCTCTGAGCTGTTGCTGCAGATACCACAGATGAAAGCATTTTGTTAAAATGCCTAGAAAAATGACAGCCTTTAAAATAAAAAATTAAAATAAAAAAATGCCATTCCTTTTAATTCTTTTCCCCTTTAGCAGAGTAAATGCATGTGTCAGGATGCAGCCGCCAGTGCAGCATCCTCACTGGAAAGGGCTTTCATAGACTTGAGGCACCACAGACATCTTGTTGTGGGGCTCCCCTGAAATCCCATTAGCAGGTAGTGGAGATGTCAAAGGCATTTTACAGGAGGGGTGGTCGGTTACACGTCAGGGGCAGGAGCCAGGGGAAGGACGTCAGTTCCCCAGGGGGAGCCAGACCAGAGGACTTGCAAAGGCTGGGGAGAAGGATCAATAAATAGCAAGTTACCCCCAAAAAGCTGCAACCTGTCTCAGGAACCTTAATCCAATCCCCCTCTTTGTACCTTAAGCAGCCAATATCTTTTCAAGCTTTTTTTCAAGAAAAAGGGAGAAAACTGTCTTTCCTCCCTGGCCCAGAGGCAAACGACTGTCTCCACAATTTCCCCCCACCCTTTAATTGCAGCCCTTTCCCTCCCCTGCCAGGGGCACAGGGCAGGAACTGTGCTCGCAGGCATCACCCTCAGGAAGGGCTCTGGTCCAGGGCAGTGCCTGCAGCTCCACACTGTCAGTTACTCCTCTGACACAGAAAAACTTTGTCGGTGAACAGCTGGCATCTCAAATTAGAGCATTGTAAAATTAAGCGTTGACAAAAAGAAATAAAAATCAGCAAATGGACTTTTTTATACTGTATTCCTATAGCGCAGCAATACTGTAAATTAGCTATGTAATGAGACATAATAAAGATGTATAGCTTTATCTGCAGTTGTGCTGCCTGCCAACTACCTTTGCTCTGACAGCTCAAGTGATCCAGCAAAACACACAAATCCTTTCCTCGTTTCCAACATGCATTTTGGGCACTCCCCAGCACCAAGGGTTCGGAGCGTCCTTGTGCTAAAGCTCCCTGATGGGCTGATTCAAGGGCCTGGAGTGTATTTTGGCGGGGGGGGAATTGAGGCTGAGACTCATGTTCCCAGCAGGCTGAAGAGCACAGCAGCTCTTTCTTCTCTCCTGGGCTCTTTTCTCACCAAAAGACATGCTTTCGGCCACTGCTGCCATCCCAGGCAGTTTGGGCAGACAGCCGAGCAGCGATGCATCACACGCAACACCACGCTGAATACCAATGCTTAATGCACCCTTTCCCCCTATAAAAAAATACTCCATCTGCAAGACTATGAACAAGACAGCAACAGCAGGTAACTTTAAATTCTAATTTATCCTGGAGACTATCTCCCTGCTATCACCACGACTACTAGGGTAAAGTATAAATTCAAACAGCTGCCAGAGAGGTGGGTTGTGGGGATGTCCCATCACTTATCATTTGGTGCGTGCCACAGCAGTGTCCTCAAAAGCAGAGCAAAAGGCGACGAGACATCATCTGTTTATGCCGGCATGGTGGTGAAGGGATTCATGTTGGTGCGAGGAGTGTTTCTATAGCACGTGGAGGAGGTGCCGTGCCATGCAGAGAGGGATGGGTGTTCAGTATGGGTACCCCAGCCCTCCCCAAAGCTAAACCGTTGCAGCGGGTTGTGCTCGGCTGGCTGCCAGACGCCCACCCAGCTGCTCTCTCACTCCCTTCCACAGCAAGACAGGGGGAGAAAATAAGACAAAAAAGCTCATGGGTTGAGACTTTATCCCCACCACTTCCCCAGCAGCAGAGGGGAGTGAGACCCTGCAGCCCCCCGCATCAACCCTGATCTGTTACTCACTGGTGCAGGCAGCTGCGGGTGGGTCGAAATCCGCCCGGTAGTAGCCATTGCGGCACGTGCAGACCGGCGAGGCCTCAGCGGTGGAGCGGCTGTTGGAGGGGCACGGCGCGCAGACCCCTGCACCCTGGCTGGCCTTGAATGTCCCTGCTGGGCAGGCTGCAAGAGAAAGGAGAAGAAAGCAGTTGGGTGCCAAACCATCCCGGGGCAGAGGCAAAAGCAGGTCCTGTCCTTGAAACGGGGAAGAAAGAAAAAGGAGAGAGACATAAAAGAAAGAAGACATAGAAAAGCTTCACACCCGTATCAGAACTAGACGGGGTAGCACCTTCCTATGAAGCTAGGATGGCTGTGATTTTCCACGCTGGCCATGAATTATTTCTGGAGCCACCAGGAAAACACCAAAATCACACAGCAATGACACAGTAACTAGCCAGGCAGAGCAAGGGGGCTGCAGCAGCTGTTTTGCTCCCCACTGCTCGTACCCAGGCAGGGGGATGGAGGGGGCCTGTGGGACCCCCTTTCCCAGCAGCACCCACAGGGACACAGACACGCAGGGGAAGGACAGCGTTCTCCTTCTGCTGATTCGAAACGTCCCTTTCCACCACCTCAATGGCATGGCTCAGGTCTTGCATCAATGTTTCCATAAAAAAAATTGATTATTTAATTTAAAAGCTGACACGATGCCCATGACCGCGTCTTACGGGTCTGTTCCGTTAATGCCCCGCAGCCCAGCGCTGGGGCTAATAACCTTCCCAGCCTTCTGCCTCCGAGTTCATTCAAGCAGGAAATGGCAACTCACATATAAACTAGAAGATACTCCAGTTACAGTTATGGCAAGGCTTGAATCAGTGACGGGGGGAGGTTTCATTCATCAACCGTCTCGCTGCTCTGTGGTTAAAGGGTGAAGACGGAGTGACAAAGATGGGGTCCCTCATTCCTGCCCCACCCCACCAGTCCTCACCAACTAGGTGCTGATGAATGGATGCTCCTCCATCCTTGACATCTAACAAAACCCTCAGGTGACCCTTACAAAACCGAAGGCTGCAGAAGGGAACACCTGTATTTTGGCACATGTACCCGAGGGACCAGACTTCATCCAGGTCCACCACCCAGGGGGTGGGGACTGTTCCTGGCGTGGCACACATGGTGGTCCCACCTCCGTTTGGCTCCTGGCTCTGCCCCTGCAATGCTGTCACCTCCAAGGTATGGCTCTGCAAAGAAACACCCTAAGTGTCTCATAAACACGGCGATGATTGAGATAATAGAAAGTGCCTCTTAGCCCCTGTCTGCTGCATCAGGATATGAGGCATCTCCTAGCAGCCATGAAGAGGAAATTAATAGGAGCAAGCAGGGGTAACCACTTTGATGCAATTTCCTTTGGAGATAGTGGACCATCTAATCTTTATTGGAGCCCTTTAACCTGTCATTCAAAACTCATGAAGGCCTCTTGCTCACAGAGTCTTTCCAGATATTAAAAGATGATAAAAAAGGATAAATCAAAACAATATTTTACAATTTTATTATTCAGGGGATTTTTTCCCCCACCTGAGGCACACAACTGGCTGCGATGAACCATCTCTTTCCAATGGCACTAACAGCTGAGTAGGGGCATGGTATCCCAGAGGGACCAGCCACCATCTCAGGCTCCCCTTCCTCCTCCCCACCATGGGAGGACCGCCCAGTCCTCTGCATCCTACCTCAGCCATCCCACACGTATGGCCTCTTATGGAAGCACTTAGGTCCATAACCCAGCACCTTGTGCAGACAGGCAGCTAGACACACAGGGTCACCATGTGTTGCAGGATACTGTGTTGGCACGTGTGGGCTTGAGGTGGAACTTCAGGATGCCAGAGCAGAAGGTAGCCGGATGCAGACCCTTCCCTGAGCCACGTACACAGTCCTATGCCCCATAACAGCACAAGGAAGCACAGAGTTACACCAGACACACAAGGCAGGAGACACAGCCACATGTGGACACCAAGACTTAGAGGTGGATCTCCATTTCTTCACCTCTCCTTTCCCACCAGCACCTCCCCACGATTTCCCAGCAGCACTGCACTCCCACCAGCAAGCATCAGCACCCATGAGATGTGCAACGGGTGACTTGTGGGCTCTAGAACCGGAGGACATGTTCAGAAACGTGCCTGAAATGTGCTGGGCTCTTTGGAGGAGCAGGAAGGAGAGGGCAGCGGTACCATGGAATGGCCACCTGTATTTTGATGAAAAGGGATGAGAGAAGGAAGAAGACAAGAGGGTTGCAGCGCTATGAACACGCCTCGGTTTTAAGCCTAGGGGCACGCTGGTGGGTTGGGGTTTGTTAATTTTTAATTACAATTCATCCAAATGATGCTTTGTCAAAATACCTGAACAAAGTATGCTCTGCAACCCAGTGTCCTCAGGTTTCTTTCATCACTTCACTTATCCATAAATTCCTGTAATCCGCAGGCACGTGGCTCTTAATTGTTATTATTACCAATTAGCTTTTCCCTGCTGTAATTACACTGTGCTTGCCTAAAGTCTCCTGCAGTTTCAGGGGAGGCTGATGCCTTCTCCTTCCTCCCAAAGCTGCCATGGGCTGCAGCCCTCTGCTCTCGCTGTGGCCCACGTCTCCCCTCTTTCTGGGGGAGCTGAACCACGAACCTCACACCGAAGATGAAGCCGAAACCCCCAAGCCCCTGCAATGCCACCATGCAATTTATAGAGACCCACACAGCATGGGATCCATAATCCTTTAGATAGTAAACGTGCAGTCCAAGTGTAAGGCTCGGATAGAGGGCTCAAGCGCAGGAGGGAGCAATAAATCACCCCACTAATAGCAAGTGCAATGTTTGCCTTGATTTAAGGGCTGCTGCAAGAAAGCTTCCCAGAGCTAGCAAGGCCTGGATCCGCAATAGCACCTCGGACGAGCATGGGACAAGGCTCTGCCTCGGCTTTCCCTGTGGAAAAAGGTTCCTTCTGCTGGTGCCCAGGCTGCAGCACAATCTGCGTCTCTTCAGCCCGGAAAAGAATTAATTGATTGTTGATTATGTGGGCTGGATAAGATTAATGATGTGCTTAACTATCCATTTCCTTGAGTTTAAGCACTAGGGGTGTGTTTGTAAATGATGAGGCACAAAACCCAGCCGTACTGCTCAGCAGCTTCAGCACTTGCTGGGGCTGCCTGCTCAGCACTTAACACCCCCCATAACCCAAAGCTGCCCGCGGATCCGTCGTCCTGCCTGCACACTGGGGATGTCATGCATCTTGGGCAGCGAGGGCCAGGGGTTTCCTGGCAGGACCCCTTTCCCAGGGCTGACGCAGGTGTTAGGGGGTGGGAGGGAGCATCACTGTAGGGCTGCTCGAACCCAGGCTTCTTGCAATGAGATGCCATCGCTGGAGGTTTGGGGGGGCGGGCAGGGAGGGACGGGAATAGATGCAAGTCACTCTCGAGCCCAAGGGGCGATGGTAAGGGTGGCAGACGATTTGCAGTGCCCCACAGGGCTGGATGCAGCTGGGGGACTCCCAGCCAGAGCTGCCCCTCTTACCCCCCCAAAGGCTTGGGGTGGGGATACGGCCATATCCCACATGGAGCAAAACACCCAGCGAAGGCACCACAGACCTGCACCCCCACTGCTGCCTCCCTCCTCACTCTGCAGTTTACACTGGGCACAATGAATTATTGAAGCAGTAGCAGCACACAGCAGCATCGCGGGGCTTTTTGCTGCTGAAAACTCCCCTGCCTTAATGGCATGTATCCTGCACCCTTGTATTTTGGATGCCAGGGGTCCTAGAAAGAGCCAGAGGTAAGCGGGTTCTCTCTGCTCATCCACCCCTGCTCCTGCCCAAGGCAAGCCACCGTCAACAGACCAGACGCTCTGAGGAAAGGGTGCAAGCGCAGAGGTATTCAAGCATTTCATTCTTCAAACTAAATCCTCTCGGTTAGCACCTGGAACTTGCACTTTTTAATTACTCTCTCAGGGAAGCTTCAGTCAAAAAAAAAAAAAAAAAGAAAGAAAGAAAGGAGACATCTCCTTTACATTAACTTGCTCTAAAGCTCTCCAGGGACATGGAATGGCATTTTTCCTTATCGGGTTTTAAAATAGGAGCTTCTGCAAAGAATGACAGACTTCAGCTTGCGATTCCCCATCTCCTCCCCCCAGCCCTCACCGGCACCCCGCACAGCTCCCTTCACTCACAGCAAACCGAGTCTGTGCCATCTCATCATTCCCATGCCCCTGATGTCCCCGCTCGGGCAGAGCTAACTACATTTGCCAGGTTTCCCCAAATTCGTGCTTGTTCCTTTTTGGGTCCAACGCCTTTGCAGGGCAAAACCAGTGCCTTTAAGCACGCCCAGGGACATGCCCATGGTCACACCAGCACAGCAGGTGAGGAAAAGATGGGTTAGAAGTAATGGTGCTGCACGAAGCGATGCCCTCAAGCAAGCTGGAGGTGTGGAGAGGACTGCCATGTGCAAAGGCACTGGAAAAGCCTGGATGATCCAGCCTCCTCCAAAAACATGTGCGGCTGGTGCCTACCAGCACCCCCAGGAGATGGGCAGTGAGGAAGGTGCCCTGTTGGGTTTGAGGACACCATGGGCCACGAACAAAGGAGGAACTGCAGCTCATTGCACTTACAGCCCACTGGATAAGGATTCAAGGCCATTTCCCCCCTTTCTGCAAACAACAATTTTTCATTAAGAAAAAAACCGACACTTTCTGCACAAGGCTCACAATTTTGGATGAAACCTAAAAAAGAGAGGAGATGCTTGCTACAAACCCCTTGTACATTTTGCAGACACCTTTGACACAAAATGTATTTATCTTTAAGCAAACCAAAAAACCCAGACAAACAAACAAAAAGCCCATCAATTTTTCAGCCTTCTAATGGAGATTTTCTGATTAGCTCCAATTACGGGTTTTTTAGTGGCAAGGCAGCTCTCCTCCCCGTCCCACTGCCTCCATGTGCAGCCTGCTAGGAAGCCCTCCTAGATGCTTTCAGCTGAAAGACACCATCCAGGCAAATAAACACCCACGTGAAATAGCGTGCTATAGAAAAACGGCATTTAGAGGATGTTGTGATTACAGGGGCAGGCACTCCAGCAGCCAACGTGGCTTTCCGGGGTGGCTGCCATCTCGGCTCCCATTCACCCTCCCGGGCAGGCAGCACCGGGGGAACCAGTGGCATCACATCCCCCAGGGACACACACACCAGGCTGCAGAGCTGCAATGGCACCGTGGGCTGTAACACAACCAATGTTTTTGGGTTTCGATCCCTTTGATGTGACAATGACGCCAGGGATGCTGGCTGCAGTCTGGGGGAAAAAACAGCAGAATCAGACGAGCTGTCACCCACATGCCACTGCTCCCCAGCAGGGGCTACCATCTCCCCATCTTCAAAGGGCTATAAGGGTCCTGCCTTCCTACCCCACTTACATCTCCCTTGTTATCCTCCCCGCAAACATCCAAGCAGGGAGCGGGTGCCCATTGCCAGAGGTTTAATTGCATCCCTGACTTCATGCTCTCCCATCTTCCCTTCCCTCCTGCATCTCTGTTGGGAAGAGGGTTGGGGGGTTGTTTTCTGGGTTTTTTTCACCCATTTCTACTTTTTAATGATCCAATTCCCTTTTATATCACGCCAAGTGCTTCTCCTGAGCGCTTCAGCCCTGGCACAGCTGCAGCGAGCTCGGCAGGCAGCCAGCAACTCTGGTGGGTGTCCTGCCGTGCTGCCCTCCACGAGGCATCCACAAATTAATCCAGAGAGGTTTCTGTATTCAGAGCAATGCCACGCTCTGGCGAGGAGGGGTGAAGGGTACGCATCACATGCATCCTGCCTGCCTGACCATGCCGAGATCAGACCCGGGCATCAGACCCAGCCCTGAAACACCCCATCAGTCACCAAATCTCCCTTCCTACATCCAGTCCTTGGGGCAGGGTGAGGAGCACGACCCAGATAGGGAAACACCAGAGTCCAAGCATCCCCAGCCCCAAAGCATCCTCGGAACAGACAGACAGACACTTGCTCCTCTGGCGAGAAAGCTCAGCGCAAGCCCCTGAGCAATGCCAGAAAACCTGGCACTCTGGGAATGGGACATCCCAGCAAAGCCTTGTCCGAGTGAGGGATAAAACCTCATTTTGGTGCAAACTTCACCACTTTTTCAGCCAAATGCACACATTCTTGTGATTTCAGATCACCCAGAGCCGCTTCCGCCTTGGGGCCGAGCACTCGCCCAACCTAATTACAAACAGTGCCCGCCTCGTTGCATTGTTTCAGTATTTCAGCTCCGTATAGGCAGAAACTCATGAGATAAACATGCATTTCCCAGCATCTGGGTTTGCATCCTGCAGGCAACGGGCTGTGTCTCTCCCCGACACACGGAGGAAAGAGGCCCCGGCTCCTCGTGACGCAGCCAGTTAATTAAACCAGCCCTTCACCTCTGGAGGAATGGGTTTAGATCTGCCTTGGGACACATGTAAATTAAGTCAGCAGCTTCTGAGCCCGGCCTGCCATGGTTTATTCATGGAGGAAAAGTAAAATTCAATGTGTTTTTTCCCTTCTCAGGGTGCAGTTTTTTTGGCTCTTCTTCTCATGGATGAGAAATTAATTGAAGTGGGAAGGCACGGGGCAGGATTTCAAAGTCCCTTGCGGGGTAGGTAGCTGCGCAAAGCCAATTAGAGGCAACAGGGTGTGGGTGCATCCACATTCACCTCTCCTGAAAATCCCATCCCTTGCCAACCAAGGATTTGCTCCCCTGGGGCGGACCGAGGTGCTTGTAGACTGAGCCACACGCGCTTGGCTGCAAGCAAAACATAGACGATGCTCACCCAGAAGAAGCGTTTCTGCTCCAGGAAGGTGGGCTTGGGAAAATTAAGGGTCTCTCAATGCAGAAAAGCTTCGACACCAACTGTTTAGCTGGTATCATGACCCTAGGCAACAAGTTTAAGCCTAGAGCAGGGCATGCCTCCCATGTGCCCCGCTGCTCGCTGCCTGCAGCACCCGTCTTCCCAAAAGGTCCACGCTTGCCCATTTAATCACCACTCTGGGCTTGATTTTCTCTGTTTTTCATGGTTGGGGGGATTTTGAAGGTCTAAAGATGAAATCTGTCCCAGATCCATTTGCTGGATGAGAAAGGGGAGGGTAAGCACGCCCTGGGCAGACTGTGCCGCAGGGCTGCCAGCTCACCACAGAGCAGGGAATCTCACTTTGCTCTCCAAAACAGTCAGCAGGGCAAAAAACCCAACACTTCTCAAGGTCACTTCTGCAAATCACTTTTCTCCCACTTGGGTTTTGCTCCGCTTTAGTTTCCACTTTGCACTGGGCCAAGGCTGCCCAGTCCCATGCTGCAGCCTCCCCATCACTGGCAGCTTCCCTTCCTTTCCATAAACCAGCCATCAAAATAATAATGCCTGACCTTCTGCTCCAGCACTTTTGCATGTGAAATCAGGGATGAAACGTGGCTGGTGGGCACATGGCACAGCTCGTGGAGACCCCTCAGCCCATTTCCATTTCTCCCCGGTGTTTCAGCTCTTCCCCCTTGGGAATTAAGCACTGCTATGGAGGAGGGAGGTGTTGCAGGGAAGGATGACTGCCTCTCCAAGCACCCACTTTCAGTGACCAAACACTAAATCATTTGATCAAATGCTGGACAATCCCACCCACATACGCAGGGAGGTTTATGGTGGAGTGACCAGTGGTCGCGTGCCCACAGTGGCAACTGGCGCTGGATGTTCCTCACTATCCTAATGCTGCCCGAGTTTATTATTCTGAGTCAACAAACGAAGGGGGATGAAATTCTCGGCAATGATTTGAGGCTATTTAACCTTCTTATACTCTTCTTTAAAAACATATTCAGCAGCTGCAGCCTGCCATGGGCTCTTCCCTCTGCTGAGGCTGTCAGCCCTGCAAGCAGGACAGGCAGCTCGTCGTTGCTGCCCCAAACCCTCACGGGTAGCGGGGCCAGGGCAGTCGGGAGCTATCTGAATAGCAGCTGCAAATCAAATGCCACGACACGGCTCTCCCTGGGGACGTGATACAAGGAACAGGGAGATTGATTTACCAGTAAATAGACAGCGGTGTCCAACCCCCTACGCCTGGGCTTCCCCACCCTGACCAGTGCTATATGAACATTTTCATCTCTGCTGTACGTTAAAAGCAGAGCTAAGGTGTGGGGAGCAAGCCAAGAAATCCATCCTGCGCCGGCAATGAAAAACAATTTAAGGAGAGAAAGGGTGAGCAGGACAGGCATGCTGCCAGGGAGCCGGATGGCACCAGGAGCAAAGCAGCCAGGGGAAGCACTGGGGCTCCAGCAGCAGGGCAGGAAAGCCAAGGTCTGCCCACGAGTTTCAGAGGCTGCTCCTGCCCGACCTCCAGCACTCCCAGCCCTGCCGCTTTGCCCATTTTTAACAAACAGGGTGGTTTATCACAGCTGGGTACCCTGTCTTAACTGCAGGCACAATTATAATCTGGATTTCAGGAAACCCCTGCAACCTGGGGCATGCTTGCTTTTAATGAGGGTGATATAACTAAGGCTGAGCTTAGGGTGGCTGGTGCCGCTAAGGCAAGTGATGCTCATATACCACCTTGACGATGGTGATGTGCATCAGATTACCCCAGTTCCAGTTGATGGGGCCAAGCACAAGCCAGAGAGGGGACCACCAGGACCAGTTCCAGTGTGCAGATACATCCCCAGGACTGCAATGTCACCTGCAATGAACCTCCCGATGAGTTTGGAGCAAATGACTTGGGGGATCAAGATTCAGGCCAGGAGTCGTGTCCCAAAAACACAAGCCCCAGAAAATATTCTACTCCCACCCCAGGCATTGGGCTCAATACAGGAGTCACAGAGCAAGATTATTTCGCCCGTGAACTGCAGCAATGTGAGACTCCAGGAGTCAATGGACACGAGATGGCCGATACTTTCATGTACCACTTAACCCAGCACATTGTGTTCACCCCTCAATGCCTATGTGAGCTATCAAGCCACGTAACAAGCAGGAAAGTGAGCTGCCATGAAAACTCATGGTGGATCTCAGAGAGTAGCTCTTCCCCCAGGTACAGAGGTGCTGGCAAGGGCTGTAGTTAGAAACCCCCTGAAAATGGTGCAGAGCCCTCCCAGGGATTTCAGGAACCACCAATGTCACTCTGTAACCCCAGCCCCTCTTCCAACCAGGAAATCAGGGTGGCATTGCCCCTGGGCTCCCCAAAGGACAAACCCCTCCTGGCTAGGAAGCAAACATCTCCCATTCCTAATAGGAACTAATTAAGCACCTTTTCCTCCTTTGCCAGCTCACACCATGCAGTATCCCCTCAATCTAGAGAACATCAAGTGCTTATTAATTACATGTGAAGTGGTTCCTCGTTAGTGCTGACACCATGAAGGATGAGTCACCCTGGGATGGGGCTGGGGACAGCTTCAGCCACAGGGCCAGGCTCACGCTGCTGGCACGGGGATGCCAGCACGGGTAGAGACACATGGACGCATGGCTTCCTTGCGTCCATGCCACAGCACTAGAGGACATCATGCCTTGGGTTGCACTGGGGTGGTGGGATGCCCCATCATGGAGCAGGACCCCCCATCCCAGCAGAGATGAGCCTCGGGGCTGTGGTTTGGCTGACTGCTTGAGGACCGTGCTCAGAGATGGATTCAGCATGGGAGGATGGATTCATCAAGGGGAGGACATCCTGACAAAGGTGCAACCGCTCTCCCTCATTCCTCATCCACCCCAAGAGCCCCATGCATGGAATTAGTAAAAAAAGTAATTAAGAGAACTCCCCATAAATATCTGTAACAGAACGAGCCATAATTACTATTTCTTGGAGGAAAGGTGCCTTCCTACCTACGCCACAGAGAGGAGAGTGGAAATGCAGCACCAAACAGGGGACCAGAGGCACCTGCTGCTCCTGCCTTCACATATACGTGCCTGCACACAGCCCCAGCCACTGGGAAAGTGCCTCCATCATCCCACACAGGCATAAGCAAAGCGCTCCCTTTCCACCCCTGGCGGTGGCATTTTCGGCAGCAAGCTGTATTTCCTGCAGCCAGGTGCAATTTACTATTATTTCGATATACAAGCATCCCATATATATTTTGTATGATTTCTCTCTCTTTTCATAAAACCTCCTTTCCAACCCTAAGCAATTAAATGGTGGCCACTGCCATTGACTTGCCCTGCTCCTGCTGAGCAGCTCTTATCAGCCCTAATCTCCAGGAGACAGAAAATGCTAAAAAGCAATTCCTTAAAGTTTTACCCATCTCCCTTCCACTTATTTTTCCCTGTCCATGCTCTCCCTCTCTGCTCTGTTTTTAAAATTTTCCCTGCCCAAAACACTCATTTCCAAGCACCTTTTCCCAGTAAGCTGCTGGCTGAGTCCCCACCTCACTGCCTTCATCCCAGTGCTGTCTGACTTTCACCACCCCCAGCATAACAGCATGGGAAAGCCCAGGGGACCATGGAAATTTTGACTTTCTTTTCCAATTTCCCTCTCTCCACATATGGCTGAGCTTAAAAACTCATCCCGACCCTGTTCCAGCTGGCAGGAGAGCTGATCCCAGGAGCATCCCAACCCCCCGGCAGCCAAGCTCAGCTGCCACCAGGCGCCACAACGGCTGATGGTGTTCGCTACAAAAGAAATATCTTGGAAAAAAATACTTTCTCGTGGCACTTGGGCTCCACTACCAGATAGAAATAGGAAGCGAGGAAAGATGAAAAAGTGAAAATAACAGACGGGCTCCTCAGGCAGTTCATCGCTGTGGAGCCAGGGGCGGGAGAAGAGACCACATGGAAGATGGAACAGTTGGATCCCCTTCCATGTCCCTCACCCTTTGAGATTTTCCTGTGCTCACCAATGGAAAATTTGGCCAGGGCCAAATTTCCACTCTCTCCTTCCTGCATGAGGCTGGCTTGCAAAAGATGCTTGGTCCGAAGGGCAAAGCCCATCTTGCGGATCAAGAGGAAATGGAGGAGGTGGAGAATATGTTCATCCCACAGTGGATTTGCTGGCGTTTTGGAGACCCCAGGCACCAGACCCACCTCAGCAGCCACCGGGGCTTGAGCCCCACAAACCAACTGAGACCCCAGCCTGCAAGTTCAAAGGAGAGTTCAAAGCAGACAACAGGTTACAGAAATTCAATGCAATTATATATAATCAATATAATTACCATCAGGTTGTTGTTGGTTACAAGTGTTGCTGGATTGAGTGAGGAGCAGCTTGAAGCAGTTTCCAGGTGAAACACAAGGGTGGAAATCTATGGTAGGTCATCCTCCACAGCTTGCTGACAAGCAAGATGGAGCTGGAGCAGGTGGCATTACAATGGCTCAATGTCCAAGTGGAAACCAGTAGTGAGTGGTGTCCCTCAAGAGTCCATACTGACACCAGTACTATTTAATATCTTCATCAACGACATAGATGGTGGGATTGAGTGCACCCTCAGCAAGTTTGCAGATGACACCAAGCTGAGTGGAGCAGTTGATTCACTAGAGGGAAAGGATGCCATCCAGAGGGACCTTGACAGGCTTGAGGAGTGGGCCCACACAAATCTCATGAAGTTCAACACAGCCAAGTGCAAGGTCCTGCACCTGGGTCAGGGTAATCTCCAGTATCAGTATGGACTGGGGGATGGATGGATTGAGAGCTGCCCTGTGGAGAAGGACTTGGTGGACCAGTGAGTAACAAACTGGACATGAGCTGGCAACATGCACTTGCAGCCCAGAAGGCCAAGCATATCCTCGGCTGCATCACAAGAAGCGTAGCCAGGAGGTCAAGGGAGGAGATTCTGCCCCTCTACTCTGCTCTGGTGAGACCCTACCTGGAGTACCATGTCCAGCTCTAGAGTCGTCAGCACAGGAGAAACATGGACCTCTTGGAGCAGGTCCAGAGGAGGGCCATGAAAATGGTCGGAGGGCTGGAACACCTCTGGTATGGAGAGAGGCTGAGAGAGTTGGGGTTGTTCAGCCTGGAGAAGAGAAGGTTCCAGGGAGACCTTATTGTGGCCTTTCAGTATATAAAGGGGGCTTGTAAGAAAGACAGAGGAGACTTTTTACCAAAGCCTGTAGTGACAGGACAAGGGGAACAGTTTTAAATCCAGAGAGGGTAGGTATAGGTTGGACATAAGAAAGAACTTTTTTACAATGAGGGTGGTAAGACACTGGAACAGGTTGCCCACAGAAGTTGTGTATGGCCCATCACTGGAAGTCCTCAAGGTTAAGTTGTTCAGGGCTTTGAGCAACCTGACCTAATGAAAGATGTCCCTGCCCATGGCAGGGGGGTTGAACAGGATGATCTTTGAAGGTCCCTTCCAACCCAAACCATTCCATGATTTTATGATTCCTGCACTGGCTCATCCCCTGCCGCAGCAGGGAGGCAGGCAACCTGCTCAAAAGCTCCCAGCCAGGGAAAGGACCTTCTGCAAACGGTGTGAACACGCTGGCACTGTCTGTGCTGGTGCCACCACAGGTGACAGGAGAGGTGTCCAAGGCTGCAGGGTGGGACAGCACCCACTAACCCCACGTCTGAGTGCAGCCAGCTTCTCCCTGCCGAAATCCCCACCCATGTCCCACGCCTTTGGTAGCAACAAGTCGGCAAAAAAAAGTAGTCTCCATCCTCAACATCTGTTACACATAAGTCAAAGCCAGCCAAGATTGCAGGGTTTTGCTGTATGTAGGCAGCTCTGGAAGCTTATCTTAGCTGTGAAACATAATTTGCACCTTGGGCTCTCGAAGAATAAGTTGTCTTAAATAATAATATGTGATTAAGAGCTCATGAGCAGATCAGATGTGGAGGCAGGAGGTCTGTGATAGTCCAGGTCTCACCCTGTTGCCCTCGTCTCAGCACCGCCATCCTGCTGCGAGCGCCAGCCCCACTCACCCAGCATGCTGAAACAGATGCCCATGGCAGAACCAGAAGATTTGGGTTTAGCCAGAAGATGACGGTCCCCAGCAGCACCCAGACAAGCAGAGAACCTTTTTGCCGTGCCCAGAACCATTTCAAACTTTCAAACAGATTCCCCATTTTGCAACAGAGCAAAACCCACAAGCATCAAAGTAATCCCTGCTCCTGAGGAGGGTAACCGGCTCCCTCTGCACCACAGAGGGGACATGCATGCCAGCATGCATCAACCCATCCCAAAGCTACATCCAGGGCAGATTTATTGACCAATTGGTTTTAAGCGCCTTGGTGACATTATGCGTGGATGCAGATAGGTACTATAATATAATAAAAAATTTAAAAAAACCCAAACAGATCAAAATAAGTTGATATCAAGTCTCAACCCACAGGCAATTAACCCTCCGGGCTGCAGACCCAGCAGAGGAAAGCCAGTTGAGCTAGGGTGGAAATTAAATTCCTGATTCCCCTTGTATATCGGTTCCCCAGGACACCTCTGCTTTTATGGATGAATTTTAGACAGCAAAGCCCAGAAACCAGACCTGAGGTCAGAGCCCTCCACCTCTGGCATGGCACACAGCCCTGTGCCCCAGGCTTTGCAACTCTCACCCAAAAAGAGCAAGGAGAGGGCAAAGCTTTGCCTGCACCAACCACAGTGTCATCCTGGAGAGGTCCCAGGAAGCAATGAGATGAGGGCAGCGTTAGCCCAGGCATTGCTCCCTGCTCACGGGGATACTGCTGCCGGAAGGTCAGCAATGACCATGCAGGATGTGGCCACACCAAGAGCATTGAGGTAACCAGCTCCTACGCCCAGCTTACAGCTCTCTCCTTCCTAAAACCCATTTTCATACAATAAATACCATACAAGCAGGTAAGTCCTGGGCTTAACATGAAAACTAAGCGATGTAGTTCCACCCCATGCCATTAATTCCATTTTCTAATTTGCTGCTCGCTGGGCGAGGCTCCCCAGGAGCCCAAGGTGAGTGAACATCAATTCCCTCCTCGTGTGGGTTTGCACATCTGAATTTGAGGCACCCACAACTGAATATTTAGTCTGGTTTGATGGTCCGATAGACAAGGCGTGGATCTTTTCTTGGCCGCAAGTCTGCTGCATCGGCTGAAGACAGATGGATTTTCCCATGGCTCCTCAGGCCTCCTTCGAAGCTCTGCTTAAGTGCACGAGCAATATTTTGATTTAATCACCGTGCTCCTGCTCTCAACGCATCCTCTGAGATACAAGACACCGGGCGTGACAAATGACCACTTTTAAAACACTCAGAGTTAACACTCACAGCACCGCTCCATTTGTCACTGTCTGGATGCAGAACGACCCGGGTAGCAGATGCAGGGGTTTGGAGAGGGTGGAAAATTAAAACCTCAGTAATCTGCGCTGATTGGTTTTCTTTTTTCCTCATCCTGGTGGGCTCTGTCCTTCCTCTGCACAGACCCGCAGTGCCCCAGGTCCCAGCTGGCAGGTCCAACCCATGCAAAACTCCTCTGATGGCCACGGGAAAGCAAGGCAAGGTGCAGAAGTGTGACTCACTCCACCTAGCCCATGGCTTATTCACAGCTTGCCTTTACATGATGAGTCTTTCACTTATTAAAATATCATTGGGGAAGGCCTGTTCCCCAGAGCAGAGGTTGCAGGAGACCTGCAAAGCCTGACTGCAACTCCAGGACACGGCTCCCAAATGATGCCCTGCACAGGGGAGTGCTGATGAGTTATTTTATGGTTTGGGGGAAAAAAGTCTGGTTTATTATTATTATTATTAGCAGCCAGCTAGGGTAAAAAAAACTTTTTTTTTTAATTATTACTACTAGCTAGATGGGAGAGATATTGGCTCCCAAGGAGCTTGCCAAGGGCTGAGTGGTGCAGTGCAGCCCTGAACATGGGCAAGATCCCTATGTTTTGCAAGCAAACAGCAGCAAAATGGCGCTGGCTGAAGCCGTTCCCAAAAGAGCTCTCTCGTGACTTAAAAAAAGAAAAAAAAAAAAAAAAAAAGAGGAAAAAGTTATAGAAAGGCTTTAAAACTCCCTGGGTTGAGTCACTGGGTTTGCCAGGTGCTGACCATTTGCAAACAAGGGTGGGAACAGTGCAGGCACCGGACGCAGGCCGGATCCTGCGCTTCCTCGCAGCTCTCCCATTGTCTGGGAGAACAATCCCCGCTCTGGCCAGAGAGCAAAGGGCCTTCGACACGATGGCGGCAAGGTGAGAGCCGGGTCTCCTGGGCGTAAGCAGATGAGGTTAGGAAAGCTGTGTGGGTTTTGCAGCCCTGCTGCTGCAGGGATGCTCATGGATCTGTGCCCATGTCAGCCCCTGCGAGCACACATGGAGTTTAGACCCCGATATCCCCAAAAGAGGTGAGTTTCCCCAGGCACTTCAGCTACCACAGAAAGTTTCCTAGATGGACCATTAACAAGCCAAGGGTTTGGAAGCAGATTTATGCCCCTATTTGTAAACAGGCTCATGAAAAGACCCTTGGGGGGTGGAGGTGGAAATCAAGAGGGAATTTTTCTTCTTTGTTTATGACTGGAATCAATACAACACTCAAAAGTTCTCATTACACGGAGGGGAAATACATAAATAGCCCATGGTACAATTTGAGGAGGAAAAAAAAATGATATGCAGAAAAATAAAGCCACACATCACAGCTCAGGGGCCATTCCCTAATCCCTCTGAGGCCACGTGCAGTGACGGTCCAGCCAGAGCAGCCCAGCCCTGTGATGCTCACCCGGCTCCATTCACCCCTTCCGCGGGACATTTTCCAGGTTTTGTCCTTAATTTCTCCATTGGAGGGGGCTGGATGGCAGGGATGACCCCCTGTACCTTGCAGATCCTACTCGAGATGTGGGGTACAGAGCCAGAGGGTGGTGTCTGCAGTGCCTGAGCCTCCTCGGCAGCAGCAGGCAGGACACACAGTCCTTCCCCATCCTTGTACCAGGGGAGAGAAAAGGGCCTGAATCCACCAGAGGAACATTTTGGCTAATAATGTCTAATTAAGATTTCCATTAAAACCCATCACGCTCTTTAGAAAAAAAATTTAACAAGGTTTTCCTGGACATTTTCCTTGCAAAATTATTACAGGGGTTAATGTATGCCTTCATTAAGGCACAATTTAAGAAAAATCACACTTTTTTCTTTCTTTCTTTTTTTCCGAGGCGCAGCGATTCAAATGCTTCTCCTCTGCAGCATGGCCATGGTAAAACTGGGCTGCCTGTTCCACCCAGTGGTGGAAGCAGGGAGATTGCTGCCAGGCGAAGGCAAAGCCCCTGCAACAAAGGGGAGCATCCCTCCATCATCACCACCCAGATTCGGGAAGAGCTGGGAGAGCTGCCGCCTCCCAGCACAGCCCAGCCGGGGAGAGCGGCTTGGGCTGGCGCAGGGTGAGAGAGGGAGCAGGAAACTTGGTAGTAACCCAAGGTGGGGGGAGAAGGAGGAAAAGGCCCGTTTTGAGCGTTGGAGGTTTGTGGTTCAGCTAAACTGGGAATAAAACACCCCTGGGACGTCCCCACTGCCGTTAGGGGTGGAAGGTGTCCCAGCTGCATGGATGCTCTCACTTCGGTCTAAAAGCAGCTTTTTTTGATGGTTAGTGTCTGCAAGGTGCCCCAGCCTCAGGGTAGCAGAGGCGCAGCAATGCACGGGGAGGAGGAGACCCACCACAGCACTAACATGCTGGCACACTGCTGGCCCCCCTCCTTGGGATACTAAACAGGAGAAAAGCTTGAAGTCCTACTTCAAACCCACAGAGAAACATTTTCCCCGCAAAGCCACCTAAGCATCGTGAGCACCAGCTGCAGCCGCAGAGACTCCCTTGCACCCAAGCTGCCGGGCAGACATCGCACATGAACCATGTGTCCATGGGTGCAGAACAAGACAGAAAGGTTTTGAAACAAACTGGTTGACCTTGTCTTGGTCCTCTGGAAAGCGCTTGAGGAAGCACTGATGGTTTAAACTTAAGCCCAACCATTTAAGATCACAGGCAGGGGTCTCCATGGGCACCCCCGCCCTCGACGTGCCTACCCCGCTTGGGGATGCTGCCAGCCCTGCCAGGCACCCTGCCCTGGGACAGGGCCAGATGCCAGCATGCCATTGCACCCCGGGGGACACCACAGCACCCCTCTGCCAGCCACCCTTGCCACCAGCCGCTGCAACACCCCCAGCCACCAAACCAGTGATGGGGAGAGCAATGCACTTCCCAGTGAGCTGGGACACCACTGCTCCACTTAACCAAATCCGAGGGCAGGCAGAAGGAGAGACAGGCAGGGAAAGCACTTTCTTTTTACCTTTTTGTTTTTCCCCTCTTGTTTTAGAGGGGAAAGCGTTCAAAAAGGGATCACTCGTGGGTCAGGCAAGCTGGAATAAGATGCCAGAGAGGAAGTTACAGGGAGGCGAGAAGCAGCAGGGTTGGCACAGAGGCTGGAAAAAAAGAGATGCTTCCCAGCCATGGGGAAGTACATGGACAAGCAGCGTGGAGAAAAAAACAAAAATAAAGATACCCTAAAAAGCAAAAAAGGACCTTTCTGTAGCCCCTGCAATGCTTGGCATGCTCACTCTGACCCAGCCATCAGGGTGACTGGGCACGGAGCTGCAGCACCCTGGGACAGGTGCACCCCAAAGCATGAGGGAGCAGGGTCCTGTGTCCCCGCGACAGGGCGAGGCACCCCCTTGCTGCCATCTGCCCGTGGGACAAAACCAGTATCACCTTCGTCACCCAAGCAAACCTCTCCTGGGTGCCCCAACATGGTACAGGGGCCCTAGGATGGACCATGGCACAGGGAAAAGGCAGGCAAAGGCACAGTCAAAGAGACTGAAAAGACCCAGTCCTCAGCACAAGCAACAATTTATTTGGGAAAACTTGATGTCTCCCTCAGTTTAAGTGTTAGCAAATTATTCTACTAGTAATTACAAAATGTTTGTAATTATTATTACAAAAAAAAAAAATCACTTTATAACTCCTGTGCTCTGCTATTGTTTCCAGCCTTCTGTGATGGATAAATGGAGGAAATCAATAATTATTGCCAGGGCTGCTCAGCAGGACAGGAGGATAATGGGGGAACCAGCGCGGGGGGCCTTGACATTCAACTGGTGGGGTGGGCCCTCCCTGCTACCCCTTTCCCAAATCCAGCCCTCCATGCACAGGCAGGAGGGAAGGACAGAGAAAGGAGACAGAGAAACCAAAGGGATGAACAAGGCCAAAATAAACCCACACACAGCTTTGGCAAAGGCTTGGCAGAGCCCAGCACATCGGTCAGCAGCTGAAGAAGGGCTGGGGGGCCCGGACGCAGATGGGGTAGGGGACTGGCTGCCTTTTCAAAAGCCAGGGATGCCTGGGAGCAAGGATGCTTGATGAGCGGCCTCTGCAGCCCAGCTTTGTTCTTATTTTGTGAGGGTTTTTTTTTTAATTTTGCCATCCCTGCTAGCTCAGATTTCCCACTATTGCAAGCAAGCAGGCCAGTTCGTTATCCCAAGCCACAGCAGCCTGGAGGCTCCCAACCACACTACGACAGGAATTTGCCAGGAGGGGAAAACAAAAGCAAGACAAGCCTAGGAAGCAGCAGAACCACTCTCTCGCCCCTTCTCCCTGGGTTTATAAATGCAAAGTAAAAATTCAGCACAAGGCTGATTTAGATCCAGACATTTTCCTTTTCTGGCTTCCCTGTGCAACTGAATTATTACCTGGTACTGGGAATGTCAGAGAGAAAGTCATCGTGATTCCAGCAGACGCAAATTCAGTGCCCCATCGTCAGAGTCAAAAGGTATAAAAGCTGAGACCCACAACTGCTGTCATTCTAGTGAGGGGTTACCTTACTATCATTAGGTTTCAGAGTGAAACACCAGCAGAGAAAGGGTTTAATAATCTTCCTTGAGGAGAATAGGTGAAATCCACCCAGCATGCTCATCCAAGGTCTCGACTGATTTCCCCAGCCTCGCAACGATCCCCGCTCCTGCTTTTCCTCCCACCTCCTCCCCAGCACGATGATGCATTGCACCTTGACCACACAAGGAAGCCATAAAGGAAGGCTAAGCAAGGGGCAGAGCAAGACGAATGGATTTAATATCAACCCGAACAGAGCGTGGGCTATCACATCAAATAAATTATTCATTTTGGATTCAGTAACAGCCTCCAATTCGTGTTGGCCCACAGCTCTCACAGGCACGAGGTGCCAAACAGGATGGGGGAGGCAGTCCCACCAGGTTTTCAGGTACGGCGTGCCGTCACCCAGCTGAGAGCAACGCAGCTTCGCACCAGCCAGGAGGTCTGCGCCAAACCCCAACCAGCCTGGCACAGAAACAAATAACGGGACAGATCAATAAAGAAAATCTCCCTCCCTCCCGCCCCCATCTTAGCATTGTGGTGCTAATGACCCCCCATCACTCTGACCCTAAAACACGACGATATTCTCTTCAGGACTCGAAATACCCCCGATGAAGATTGCGTTCTGCCTGTGCCTTTCGCGAAAGGCTAAGTGCTGATAAAAGCTGGTATTAATGAATCCCTCAGCGGCCCGAGCTCTGCTGTCAGCACGAAACTGCTCTGGTCTAATAGCCCCATGATAGGCACAGCCTCTATCCCAGGGGGTGGGAGGGATGAGAGAGGGCTGGGGGAGCTAAACATTCAACCCTATTTTTTTCCCACCACTGAGGAATTAAGCCCATTTTCTCAGCCTTAAAATACCAAGGGGTTTTTTGGTTTGGTTTTTTTTTTTTTTCCTTGGTGACAATTCCCCCAGGCTTGTTAAGTGGCTTATCTTAGGTTGACGAAGGCTTTGAGCAGATGTCAGCAGCACATAAACGAGGCAGGGCAATACAACCCCTTCGAGAGCACAAAGACAAATAGAAAACCAACAAATTATTATTTCTAAACCTTGTGATGTGCCACCTCCTGCCTGCCAACCTTTGGGAAGGGCAGCAGTGGGCTCAGGTCCTCCCTCGTGGTCTCCAAGGTCCACGGGGATACAAGGAGGAGCTCGACAGCCAAAGGGTGTACTCGAGCTACCAAGAAGCCAGAGTCCAACCCAAGGTTAGATTTTTACTCAAACACAGTTAATATTCCAGCAGTCCTAAAATAGGCCCTGGCTTAGGCTTTTAGGACTGGTTTTAGTGAACTCCCAGGAGGGGCTGGCAGGTTTATTGGTTTTGGGTTCCTCGCCAGCACTGAGCAGGACTTTCAAACACGCAGGTCCCACACACAGTCCCAGCCTTTCATCCATCCTCCTGACATGGGAACGGGGAAATACCCTCACAGGACTGGGAGAGGGGAGTTATCAGAGCTCTGCTCCAGAGACAGGGTCATACCAGCACCCGACAGCGCCCATGGGATCATCAAAAAAGCATGGTCCCATCATCACACACATGCTTGGTGCCATTTAACCACCTGCTTGGTCTGCATCCACAGCATACTTTAGTGCCTTTCAGGATCCCAAATGCTGCTGGTTGATCGATAAAGGACATTTCTATCCCCTTAGACCTCCCAGGATCCTGAATTTTCCCCTCAAGGAGCCCAAATGCAAAGCATGCTCCCCACATAAAGGCAAAATTCTCGCTGGGAGCCCTGCAGAGTACACACTTGGGCAGCGTGAGGGGCTTCTCCTTCAGCATCAGCGCTGCTGAGGAGTGGGAGCATGGCTGGAGACAGGCGCTGCGGCACAGAAAACTCAGCAAACTCCCAATGCACAGGGGTCTGCTCAGTGCAGCTTTGATGGCATGAACACATCATGACCATTCTAGAGTTTCCACAAGAAAAGGAAATAAAGCCACGGAGATGGGTCTAATGCCCACCCTGAGCAGGTTTGCTCCTATACCTCTTGTGTCCTGCTGTCCTCCATCCTCTGCCCCAAACTACAAGCACTGTGTAGGTGCAACGTGCTCCTCCCCGGGGTTAGAATCATTCAAGACCCCAACTTCCTCCACCACCCCAGCCAGTGGTGGATAGAAAGGTCAACATCACCAAAAACTGCAGCAGTTTTACATTATCACTGTTTTCCTACTTTTCTGGCAAAATGACATTATTTCCCAATTCCAGTCTTTAGCTAAAATTAGTATTTATTTTTCCATGATGAGAAAATGACATTTTGCCACAAAACCGTGTGTGCTTTCTGTTTGTTTATTCAATAGCAGAGGAAGGTCTCGCCAGAAATGCTCTGGTTTGCAAAGAGCCCTCCCTCTGACAGAGCGCTTCAGCTCCTCACGGGAACAGACCATCTCCTGGCGGGAACAAAGCCACGTTCAGGGTCAACCGCAAAACTTAAAGGAATCCACCAGTGATGCTGCTCGATGTGAAAACAAGGCATGAGCACACGATTCCCATGTTTAAAGCAAATAAACAAACAAGTTTCTCCACAGCTTAAATCGCAGCTTTGCCATTTTCATATATGCAGAGTTACAGGTGGAGAAGAAACACCGTGGTGGCCAACCCAAGGAGCCTCACAGCCAAGCCTGGTGCTACACATGCTGACACCTGCACCAAAAGAGGTCCAAATCGGACTTCTTCCCATCACCCCCCCAAAACCAGTCCTAAAGCACTTTGACACCTGCCTTTGACCTCCTCCTTCTTCCCAACCTTCCTTGACCTGGTGGTGCCCACCTTCTAGAAGCTATTTGGAAAACGCTGATGAAATAGGGTTAGCTTCTCATGCAAAAAGCCCTCTCCTCTTTCCTCGTTCCAAGCAGTGTACAAAAACAATACCTTAATTTGGGAGGGGAGAAGGAAAGGGCAGCGAGTAAAGTTAACAGAAAAAAAAAATCCTCCATTATTTGGGAAATATTCATCAGAACAGCACACAGAGATGAAAAACAGCAAGCACTATTTCCATATTTATAACCCCACACTGTGGAGGACTCCAGCAGGCAGGAGCACACTGGCATTGTGACTGGGGGAACCCAAAAAAACAGCAAAAAAATTCCAATTAATGCCAAGAATCAGAGCAGCTTCACTGCAGTCGGGCCCAATGGCAGCTGCCCAGCTCCCACAGCTTTACTAAGGAAATAACGAGGCAGATGAAAGCGGCTCAGCCGGCAAGCACGGCCCATGCGGCACTTTGAAGGCAGCAGATCACAGAGGCGGCTTCCAGCAGGCTTGCTGTGGCAGCTGCACCGGCACCCGCATCCTCACCATGCTGCTCGCTGAGTTTGGCCGCTGACTGGAGCACACCAAGAAGCCACAGGTTGACCACTGCTCCCAAATCCCTACCTGGTCCCCAGAGCAAAACCAGTTCATGGCAGGTAAATGGTGCAGAGTTGATTTCACAAACAGACATTGCCCAAAACAGCTTGTTTGCGGACGAACATTTTGTTAATCAACGCTTAAAAACAATAAAAGCTTCTTGTTACCCAAAGCCAACCTTACCTTTGCAAGCCACGTTGTTCTCCGGCTCGTAACCAGCCTTGCATGTACAGCGGCCAATGGGGACCATCCACTCCCCATCCCCGTTGCAGTACAGTTTGATGGGCACATCCACCTCCTCGGCATTGGGGATGCAGGTGCCACGGGCAGTCACTAGAGAGGTGCTCTCCGCTCCTGTCATTGTCTCCGGGAAGATGGCAAAGTTCTGCACCACGCTGGGGCACTTCTTGAAGAAGACCCTGACGGACAGCAGAGACATACAAGCCCCATAGTCCTGGAAAGCCAGGTAAAAGCCATTGCGGGTCAGGGGCCCGAAACTTCTCACTTCCGTGTTCACCTTCATCAACCTGCCACCAAAGTCCACCTGGGAGAAGCTCTCGTCAGCAGCAATGGTGTCCACTTTGAGGTAGGGCGCCTCCGTCCAGAAGGCAGACTTCTTGGTGGCAATGACAGAGTCTGTCTCGTAGTAGTAGAGGTTGAAGGTCTCCTTGCAGGAGCCGGGGACGTTGGGGAGGCTGCTGCAGTCCCGCACAGTGAAGCGCATCTCGGTGTAGATGCGGTGAGCTCCACGCCGGTTGATGAACGTGGTGAGGAGCCAGTTGTTCTGGTTCGGCTCGAAGACATTGCACACCTGATATGTACGGATGGTGTTGAGGTTTTCGTCGTAGCCACTGACTTCTTCCCACTGCAGAAAGGAGAAGGGAAAGAGGCCATGAGAGTGTGGCAGAGGGACCGGCAGTGGCCCGTGAGCTGCGGAAGTGCCGCTCACCCTGCACAGGGCACAGCTGGGCTGGAGGGAGGATCCCAAAGCCCCAGAGGAGGGCAGGAACATAGACATGGACACATGACCTGATGCACGTGCAGAAACACCACCTGGGTCAGCACCAGAAGAAATCCTCACCCTCTTGCCCTTGCCCACACCTGCTCCCTCTCCCCACTGCTCCCAGCTGATGCCAAAACATCTTTTCCACGTGGGCAATCATCTTAGCTGCCCTGAACAGGATGTAAAAATGGGAAGAAAGACGGTCCAGGCACCCGGAGGCAGGAGGGAA
The DNA here is from genome assembly GCF_030463565.1 of Pelecanus crispus. Taxonomy (NCBI): domain Eukaryota; kingdom Metazoa; phylum Chordata; class Aves; order Pelecaniformes; family Pelecanidae; genus Pelecanus; species Pelecanus crispus. The sequence continues at coordinate 29,090,177 of NC_134651.1, read as the reverse complement.
AGCAGCATATGAGGCTACAGCTTCATTAAAGCCCGAGCCAGCACGTGGGCTGGAGAGAGAGCCTGACCCCAGGCTCTCGGCACGATGGGATCATTTCTCCCAGCAAAGAAAACTAACTAAATAAAACATTACCGCCATGGAGAGAGAGAATATAGATTTGCAATTCGATTTATAGAAGGGCATTAATATAAACCAGGCTACAATTTCAATTAAGGGACAGCGGCAAACTGTGAATAGTCTATGATGGCATTAGAGTCCTACAGACAGATTTACAACCTCATAATCCATTCATTTTAACTAATCCATGTTTACAGTCTCCTCATAACGGCATTATTCATATGGCAATCTTTAAGCAGCATTCTGAATATCATGCATAATTTCCAGGAGCGACACACACGCTTGCGCATGTTTGTGCTTATGTGGGGGCACAACGGCAGATGGGTGACACCAACCTGCCCTGTAGCATTGAGTCTTCCTGAAGAGCTGATGCGCCACAACCAACCCTGCAACCTTACAGATTTCGCCCTCTTCCATTTTCCATTAAACAACCACATTCCTCACCTGCTCCCCAAGCTCTCTCCTTGTAAACTGCAGCCCTGATGTAAAAAAATACAGGTTTTTATTTTGTTTACAAAGCAGGGTCCTCTGCATGCTGCCAATGAGCACAGCAGAACGTCTGCTCCTGGGTCCACCTACTTGGCTCTGCTAGGCTTAAGCAAAGATCACAGCTCGAGGTTGCACGTTATTGTTAAGTGATGTTTACCAAACCAGCAATAAAACCTCACACATCCAGCAGAGCTCTCTCCCTTCTCATCCCATGCCATGAAAGCACTGCAAAAATCCCTCTCCATCCTGGACAAGACATGTGGATTCAATGCCCTTTCATTACCAGACACCTTTTCACATGAGAAAGCTGCAAGGTCCTCCCCGACCAAGGGGGTTGGCATTGTTTCCTGTTCCCAGCTGGGCTTTGCATCACAGCCCTGTCATCCAATTAATGCCAGACAATGAGCTCTCTTCCAGCACTTGCCCACCAGCATAACACTGGCCCCACTGCTCTGCTGTCTTTGCTGAGGGAATCCTCTTCATCCTGCCTGCTGGCTCCTGCACCCTGGCTGGGTGCACAGGAGGGGACCTGACCCGCTATCCTTTTATTCACGGTGCCCACCAGGGAGCCAGCTCTCTCACCAGTTCCTTCCACTGAGCATCCCCCATGCTTTGCTGCTTTTTTTGGGGGGGTTGCAAACAGAGCCTCAAAACTCAGAGCCAAAACCTGACAGTGGACCGTGCCGCACTACAAGCGCCCAGCACACAGGGCTGCCCATGGCTGGGAACAACATGAAATATCACTTGGAAAACCCTCATGAGGGTTTGGTGCCAGATCCTGATGCTCCCTTGGGCACCCCTTGGGTTGAGCACTCCTGCAACCAGGCTGGAAAGACCCACAGTGCCAGCAGCTGCTGCCACTGATGCTCTAACAGGGACAAATGCATCATTTTGATGAGATCCCGCTAAATAATTCACAGGGAGCTGAGCATTAAGACAATTTTCTTCTCTGTCTCCGCTGAGATTTAAAGCACATCCATCGGGGAGAGCAGAATGAGAGCCCATGTCCCACCACGGCCAGTCCCCGGGGACCACAGCCCCTGCTCCCCAGCTGGCATCTGTGCCCTGGCATCAACATCAATAGCCCCTAAGAGCCCTGGGGCACATCTGTGACCCAGGGTGAAGTCAGTCTTGGAGCTCAGCACACCACATGGGGATGCCACCACCCAAAGGGACCCACAGCCTGCACAGAGCCCATGCCAATGGCAACCCCAGGGTCAGGAGAGGTGGCTCATCAAATCCCTGCACCTCCAGCCCCAAGAGAGATGAGAGGAGCCTGGGAGAAGGAGCTGACAGCCCAGCAGAAGCCAGAAGACCCTCTCCCATCCTCCCATCTCCTCCCTCCTGCCCTAAGGAGCAGGAAGGTCCCATTTATAGATGGCTGCTGCTTTTCTCCCTGTTGTTTCTTTGCTTCCCCCTCTGGCTCCTCTCTTCTTCGCTTGTTCCTGTGATGCTATGGCTTGTTGCTAAGCCCCAAAGCAAGGCTGCCAGTGCACTCTCATTTTTTGGATGGAGGAAGGCAGGGCAGAGGGGAAGCTTTTGGTTACTTACCCCGGCCTTCAGCAGTCTGGGCTGAAAAAGAAATAGCACAGCCCTAGGGTGGCTGCTTTAGGGAATTGAAGACTAAAACCAAGAAAAGGACCAACTAAATTTGGGATCTTTGTTGACTCCAACACAAGCAGAAATCCCCACATGTATCTTAGCATATCTATGGCAGGCTGCTTAGATGGGCCACAGTCTGCAAACCCTCCCTGGCACCCGTACTCTGGACAATCCTTACCCAAATACTGGCCATTACCACCAAACAAGCCAAGAAGCAGCACAAATCTGCCCTCAAATATTTGTTGTGAACTATTAAACAGGACAAACCCTAAAACTCAGTGCTGTAACTGGGCAGCTCATAAAGACTACTGCATGCCTAGAGCAAGAGGAGGACATCGCTTATTTTCAACCAGCATCAACCCTACTCCAAAACCTGCCTCAGGTGGGATATGATACCTATAGGACTCACTTCAGGAGTCCAAAATACACCTTAAGATGCTCCATATCCACCCAGCAAAGTGCCTGATGCTACAAAGAAAAGCCCAGTCCACGAGCAAGGGGACTTCACAGGGGAAGTCATGCTCTCCAACACACGCTACAGACTGACCCTGTATCTTTTAAATAAAGGACTTGGTATTTTAAAATACTTTGTGGAAGATCTAATGTATGCTCCTGTAAAGGAGAAGACTCACCAGTAACTCTCAGAGGAGCGAGAGTTGGATGGATACAGGGATGTGCATGGAGGGATGCAGGGATGTGGGCTGGGGAGAAGCTTCGCTCTGCTGCTCCGCAGAGAGCGAGACCACTGTGCCTTACAACGCAAGCTCCCCGCCTGCCTTGTGTGGGCTTTCAGCGATAGCAGCTGCAGGCAGCTATTTATATCCCATCTCCATCACCTGCGTGCAGCCCCCCTGCATTTTGCCAGCAATTCATCTGGGCCCAGATTTTCTTCCAAAGCAGTTCAGTGGCAAATCCCCACATTTCAAGGACCTCTGACATGCCTGGAGAGGATTTCGTGCCCATGGTATGTGTGGTTCAGCTTTGGCGACAATGTGCAACCTCATTTCTTTTGAAGACCTGGCCAAGCCAGTCACACCCTAACAAAGACGCAGGCTGGCATCCTTTCCCCTTTGGTGCCATGTCCTGGAGGCCCCAGGGACAGAGCCCGCTGCTGTACCCACCCCTGCCTGACCATCTGCCTGTCCCACTGTGACGCCCATCCATTAACTCGCATCCCCTCCCACCACTGCTCCTCTCCCCTCCGGCTCCATCTCTCACTTTCTCTGCCAAGGGAATGTGAGTCAGGTTATTTTATGCTTCCATTCCTCAAAGGCTCGTATTATATAAAAAAGATGTTTTAAGTGCCTCAGGGTGTTTTGTTCCTCATTACTTCATAAAAGTGACATTAATAGCCAGGGAAGAGCACTGCCGAGTGCAATTATGGATGATGTTCCAGGTAAGAAATCTGTTTTGAGCCTGCTAATGTTTTCTAATTACAAGCCTTTTGGCACAGGGAAAGGGAAGGCACAAGTAGGGGGGATGGAGAGCAGTGATGGGGCCGGACCCTTCACCCAGGAGGAGGACAGGCAGGGGAGGGGAGAGCGCGGGAATGGAGAAAAGCTCCATCTTCACGGAGACCCCATGACCACTTTATGGAAGGGATACTCAGCCCGGGAGCAGCCACACAGCTCGGCACAGCGATGCCCTGGCCACCCCATGCCAGCCCGATGGGGCACCACTGCTCCCACCGTGACTTCCCCAGCTCCCAGCCAGTGTTTTAAGATAAATAGCGTAAGCTCCACGAGATTGCATACGGATCAGCTAGTGAAGTGGCACTTACCCCCGAAGGAGGGTTGGCAGTCCAGCCCAGCTCGGCCGTCGCCGTCCGCGTATCCATCAAAGTTTCTGAGGAAACACAAGAAAAAGGAAAGCATACTAGTTACTCCCAAAGTTTTTGATGACATTATGATCACAGAGATACAGAAAAATGTTCAGTTGCTTTCACAGAGCGTGCATCTGACCCTTGGAGCTGCTCAGAAATAAAGCAGCAGGCGCCTTAATAATTCTAATGAACTTAGGGCAGCTTCACTCCAGAGAAAATGGTGCAGGACAAGACTCTTTGCAGAGTCACAGCCTGAACCCAGCCCACGCTGCCATCTCTGACCCCTCCAAAGCCTAGAAAAGGAAAACAGAGTTACTAACTAAAAAAACATTTAAAAAAATTAAGAAGGATGCTGCATTTCATGGAGTCATTATATGCATGTACAAAACCCTGTCTAAGCCTGAGCAGTAAGTTTGCCTTAACTCCCTGGAAGCAGCAAGAGGCTGGGGGAAAGTCTCCCACTGCGGGTAGAGCCCACCCTCTGCCCCAACGCCTCCATACAGGCTTTTTGGCGGGTCCCATCCGACTCGCTCGCAGCTACTTGCTTTGCTCCACAACGCTAGACATCCCCTTTTATGCACTACATCTGTCTGGTGCCCCGAGTTGTCGTTGCACGTAGTTATTATTTGACAGAGTGATTTCAAATACACAAATAAAAATCACATTGTTGGAGCGGTGTTCCTCTGCTGGGGGTCATTTGATGGAGGATTTGGTGGGAAATATTTAAAAGCTGTAATACAGCTGACATTTCCCTACTTTTATGCTTTAAAAAAACCCAGCAAAACACAACAAGAAAAATAGTGAGAGCAACAACATATAAAAAACAGATGGGAAAAATCCTCAAGGTTTTATTTATTTGTTTGCAGCAAGCAGACATGCAGATTCATTTCCTCGATTCCTGTGTCTCGACCAAATGGGAGGAGGAGATGCGCCGCCGGCAGCTGGCATAGCTGAGCATCCCCCTTCCCTCCCCTTTCCCCTGTGGTCCCAGGTACTCATGGCAGCTTTGCAGCACTAGGAAAACGGGTGCAACCAGAGAAATAAAGGTCAGGAAATAAAAATCAGCCCAGGAATATGAACTGCCGCCAGACTGCTGCTTTTAATCTCTCTGCGCCTGCTCCAGCAATCGCAAACGGGAAATGAGACTCCTATTAATCTTCCCACCCCTCCCTTTGCCGGCTGCTCCGGGATGGGAAGCCAGAGAAGCGTGACCGGGAACTCCCCACCCTGCCATAGTGCTAAACACTCCCTCTCCCGAAATCCCCGCCGGAGTTACTGACCCAGCCTGGCTCCCGGAGAGGTGAGTGGGGCCACAGAGGCAGGGAGGGCAAGGCAGCACCCCCAGAGATGGAGCAAAAAAGCACTTGGGGAGCTTGCAAAGCTGCTGCACCCCTAACAGGTCCCAGGATGCTGCTGTGATACTGCCAGGGGGGCTTCAAAGCCCACAGCCCGTTGCACCCATGCTTTGCATGGTGTTTTGCACAGAGCCAGCCCGTTCCTGCTCACAGTGCCCTCAGAGAGGGATGTTTCACCCCCAGTCCATGCAGGGAACAGAAAAGCATGGTGGCCTTCATGCTACCACCGCATGTCTCCGTCTGCAGCTTCAGCCTATTTTTGTTTGGCAGAAGCCAGCTAAAAATGACACATCTCACCTGCAACTCCTCCCTGGCCCCAAACGGGAATGAGGGCTCGAGCTCCAGACCTCCAGTGAGTTTCTGCTCCACTGCCCTCCACCTTCCCACTGCCACCGAGCTTTCCTTCCCTCGCAGACAGCCCCACACCTCGTTAAGCAGTTATTAATCCTCACTATGGCCCTTCAGATAAGCAGGCAGACGTGCCCATGCATAAATTGATGCGAAGGTGGAAGCAAAATGCGGTGCAAACATCTCCCAGTCCCTCCTCCCAGCGACGTTACATGGGGAGGGATGCTCTGAGAGCCCCTAAAATGTTTGGTGGTTTTCCCCACAGCAAACGGGGTGTCTTTGTGCCGCGCAGGGGAAACTGAGGCAGTGGAGCCAGGGTGATGTAGGGAGCGTGGCTGGGCTCAGACCCGTACCCGGTTCACCCACCCTCAGCGGTAAATAAGGACACACTCAGTTACAGGAAAGGCACTTCTTGCAAGGGTTTATTCAGAAAGGATTTTCACTCCATCATCTCTCTTCCTGTTCCACGCACTTACAGCTTCCTTCCCCAGGCGTTGCTCTTTTTAGTGGGGTGATGACAGAGCAATGTACTTTTGATAAAGTACAGTTGCACTGCGGGACAGTAGCACATGAGGACCGGCTCTGCTCAGAGGTGGCATCCACCAGGATCCCACCTGGCAGCTCCCTCCCAAAATCTCACCCCATCCCTCCTGTTCTGTTCCTCCCCAAAGGCTCCACGTTTTGGAAAGAAAGCAGGAAGGCACAGCAGCAATGCCAGCACAGCATGCAGCAGCTCCCGAAGCAGGTGACTTAAAAATAGCTAAATAAATAGAGAAATAAGTGAATGAATTGAAAAGAACCACAGAGATGCTTTCACTTTGGAGGTTTCTGGAGTCCTAAGGGGACTGCATGGCCTGTGGCCAGGGCAGTCACTCTTGCAAAGTTTCCACCGCAGATGCATCACTTGCACTTCAATAGCTCCATGTTTCTAAAGCAATTTGCAAACCAAAGGAAAAAGAGGGCTGAGAGCCACCACTAAAAGTCTGACCCTCTACAGTCCATCTCCTGCTCACATCCTGCCCTGACTCCCAAGGACACTGCCACATACAAGAAAATCCATAACCTGGCAAAATAGTTTGGCGGTTTGGTTTTTTTTAATAAAATAAAATAAAATGGTTAAAATCCCCCTTTCAGCTCAAATTCCACCACAAGCTCATGCAAATCCCGTGACTGCAGGGGTACTGGTACCAGAAGTACTTGGCTGAGCAACTTCCCTTTGACCTCTGCTATTTCCTCTTGGAAGAAATCTTGGTTTTTACTTCATTTTCTGGGATGTATGAGTGATGCTGTGACCCTGGGGAAAACCCCTCAGGGACGTTTATGGCCAGGCAGCTCAGGGCTAAGGCTCTGCCAAGCCTTAGCTCTCCACCTCCTTCAGCAAGGGGGTGGTTTGCGGATGCTGGTGCCCCCTGCCCCAGGATCCCGCAGAGAAAGGGGGGACACCCAGAACTCATGTCTCCATCTCTTGGCTGCAAAATATTGCTGCTGGGGGGGGACATACAGGGATTGCCCCCCCCCCCCCCCCCGCCCCCAGCCATCCATCACTTGGAAGCAGGCAAAGGAGGGACAAGCAGTAAAATCCCTTTGCTCTGCCTGCTAATGAGGGGATTACTGTGGACCAGTGCCTAAGCATCATTAATCAGCGGAGAAGCCACACAGACACCTCGCACCTCTCCTCCTGCACTCTTCTTGCCTGCCTTGTTCTGCTGTAAGGACCAGTTCTCATTATTTGGCCCTGCCTGAGGCAGGGGGTCCTGCTGGAAGGGGTGTGCTCATCCCCCCAGCCTCAGCAGCTCCCCAGGGGTGTCGGTGCAGGAGAACATCATCTCCCTGTGCCTCCTACATCTAGCATAGCATCGCTAGCCACATCGGGTGAACCACATGCCGCCTGTCCACCTGCACCAGCCAGCACCCATGCCTCCACCATGTGAGCAGACAGGCTCAGTGTCCAGCAGGCAAGTGTGGGCAAGATGCTGCCCTCCCCTTGCCTGCTCAAGGTACCGCTCCTCCAGCAACTCCTTCCACACCTGACCACTTGCATGTCGGCACAGTGGATGCCCAGGGGATGCTCTGCCCAAGAGGGAGCTCAACAGACTCACTTGGAGGGGCCTTCAGGACCTGAGCCTCCACTGAAGGCAGCTGACCAGGCTGTAATGGCTGAAGCCCTCATTAGGGAGAAGATGAGCTCTGCTACGGCGAGCTCAGCTCTCTTAGAATGAAGAATCTTCAGCTGTATACAGTAGATTTTCTTTAATGGACACATTACTTTAAACTAAGCCTTCGCCATCTGTTCCAGTCCCTAATTATCAATACAAAAACAAACGTCTACTCACAATTACACTCGTAACGAGTAAAGATGCCAGCAATTAGAATGCACCAGCATCCTCGCCGACGAGCAGCGCATCCATCTGTGATGGCGCTCACACAATCCAGGCAAGGAGGACTCGCTGCCGTCCCAGGCTCCCCACACCCTCCTGGGCAAACAGGTGCAAGATGCAGCCAGAGCCAATGCCTGCGGTGGGATAAGCTGCATCTCAGAAGAGCGAAGGGTGGGCTGGCATCATTCAAGCAGCAGGAGGAAAGTAAGTTATTTAGGGACAGAGTAGCCTGGCGCAGAGCAGGGCAGCGCAGTATCCACTGCAGGAGCCTTCATTTCACACCAGCTGATGCAGCCTTGCCCACCACCCTTCCCGACAGGATTTAAGCCTCTTCCAGAAAAACCTTTCTGAACTACCCAAAATGAAGTGGAACTTATTTCCTGAAGTCCCCAGCCTGAAACCCATATTTCAGACCTCCCCAGCGTGGAGGGCTCCTGCTAATCACACCATGAGAAGGTGTGACTTCTCCCTGGCAGGGAGCGGGGTCTGGCTACACGCAGAGAGATGGAGGCAAGGAGGCCAACCCAATTTGGTCACATTTTGACATTGTCATCTGGAAAGAAAGAGATACGATGATAAGTTTTCTGCTCAGGGAGGCCACAAAGAAATTTCTACGAGTGCTGCACTCCTCAATAGATGCCTCGGGGACGTGGTCCCTCCCCAAGGCAGAAGCAGCAGCTGTCGCTCCAGCAAGAAGATAACGGCAGGAACCAGCCTAAGGCACTCGAAAGCAAATGCTTGGGCATATGCAAACAGACGCAGGCATGTCTAAGACAACCAAGAGGAAAAAGATAGAAATTAAGCAAAATAAGGAGAGAGGAGGCTTGATAACAACAGATGGGTAGAGGGAGATTTGGAAAGGATGCCAGCTGCTGGAAATAAGCCCCCCGAGATGCATGGGGAGCAGAGAGCTGAACCCTCAAAGGGAGAAGGGAGATGGGAGGGCAGCCATCGAGTGAGGGGGAGGGCGCAGATGGCCATGCAGGGTTCGGGTCCAGGGTCCGGAGGGGCAGAGGATGCTCCACAGGTGGGATCTTAGGACGTGCCCTCGCAGAGCACAAAGTAAGCCTGAGCAAGCGCCAATGGAGCCAGTGCACAGTCCAGCTCCAGGGCATGTCCCCTGGGCATTCCCAGCCCCATAGCATGACTTTCTGAAGGGGAACAACAGCAATACTTTTTTCCATAAGCAAAGCACCATATTTTCCCCTCTATATCATGCTCATAAATGCCAAGCTTGCTTTCTACCCCCTCTTTCTCTCCTGAGAGCTTCAGCAAAATCAGCCCAAGGCAAACACACAGCTTGGGAAGCTTCTGTCCAAGTTTGGTGACATTACCAGAGAAAGGGAACAATAGAGAAACAGAGCCAAGATGCTTTATTACAAAGACTAGTGCTAACTAACATTAACTGCTATGATGCCGCAAGTTCTGCCTTCCCGCAGTTGTTGTGACTTCAAGTCAAGCCCAGATTGCATCATGGCTTTCATCACCACTACCTACACACTCGTGGTTTGCATCATGCCTCTCAATGTCAATGGAAAGTCCCACAGGTGCCAGTGGAATAATTTGAATTTAATTCTCATTATTGTCCAGAGAAGAAGGGGTTCAAGCACACACCAGGAGGTTGCCTGAGTAACTCCAGGTTGCTCTCCATGGCCATGCTTCTGACCACAACATCCCACAGACACAGTCCAGGTTCGCCCATGGAAGGTTTCAATATATCCTGAACTTCAGACTAAGCTGGGAAAAAGCAGAAACACAAGATCCATGTGGCTCTGCCGCAGGGATCAAGGCGGAGAGCTGCTGGGCACACATCCCACCCAAAAGTCTCTTCTGCAGGACTCCCCATCTGGTTCCTGCTCCTAACTGGGAGGGAGCACCTCTGCTCACCCCTCGTGCCGTAATGGAGCTGGTGGGTGCACGGCATGAATGCTATGACATCTCCCAGATGGTTTAATTATGGTGCTGGAGAGGTGGGCAGGGTAAGAGCAGGATCAGCCTCTCCCCTTTGATAAGCGCTGTTGCTCTTAACAGTTTCCTGAGAGCACTGGCTTGCGAAAGAGCCGCTTACAGTATCTATGTACTTTCAATCAAAAATATTACAGCAACAACTAATTACGTCCCATCATTCCCATGGCTCTCTGCCTTTAAATGGTGCATTTTGCTGCTACAGAATGATGGTGAAACTGCTATGGAAGTGCATAACGAGCTCTCCCTATCAATCTCCTGCGGGTTTGTTATGAAGGATTACCCACTGAATAACAAACCCAGTCGAGAAGGGAGAGGATGCACTGAACAGCAACAAAACAAGTCAACACAAAACATTTTCTGCCTGTATTTTAAAGGAAACTGTCGATGCTTTGGGGTCTGTGTGAACCTCTCAGGGGAGAGGAGCAGCCATGCCTGCTCTGCAAAGACACCTCAGCCATGGCACCACCATCCATAGCCACCAGCCAGTGGGAGAAGATCTGCGGTGAGAAAAAAAAAAAAAATACTTTTGGTTGGAAAGGGAAAGAATTTATATATATCAGCCGAAGCCAAGCATGCTGTGTCAATTTGTGACGGGATGCATTAAGCTGTGGCCACACAGCACAGCCCTGGACCTCCTCCGGGATCTCCCGTCAGTGGCATGGATTTCAGCGCGCAATGAAGATGCATCACAGCAGGGCAGGCAATAACTTAATGAAGCTCAGATTTGGGGGTGTTTGCTCAGCAACTATGTAACAACTTTATCGATAAACTGGTGCCTGCTGTGACTGCGGGATGAAATGCTCTAATTATAAGCAGCAAACACTATCCATATCAGGATACAGTAAATTGAAATATGCTGGTCGATGTGCCTGAAAGCGCCCAATAAAATATCTGCTTAAATTTTTGCAAGCATACGTGCATATGCACATGTGCGGCAAACCGACCATATCAGGCAAGAGAAAAGCACAGATAAAACCCCTCCACCTAGCCCCACACCTAACACAGGCTAAAAAAGTTCAGGAGGCGATGTGAAGTGCAGACCATAAGGACCAAGTCCCATTTACCAACAGCCACTCCTCCCAGTAGGCCATGCAGAGGAGACCCAGCATCAGCATCTCCCCTTGGTTTTCAAGCTTGACCCAGCACGAGTACATGGTGTTGGACGAGCTCAGCCAGAGCCATACAATCCATTTATAATAATCCTACCAAGGAGAGATACAGTGAATCAATGAGACAACCTGCCTGCAAATAAATTGGGGGGGGGGGGAATAGGGAGGAAAAGAGACAGAACTGCAGAGGGAGAGATAAGAGAGAGGGAAGGAAACGACAGAGAATTACCAAAAAAAGCACACATCACAGGGGAAAAAAGACAAAGAAGACAAAAACAAATATAAAGATAAGAGAGAGAAGATAGGGCTTTCAATACCCTTTGTTTTCCAAATTGTAAACCTATTTTAGAAGATTTGGGAACAAGTTTTAATCCACCAACCTCAAACCAGACATCGGAGGCAATGGGAAAATCTCAGGATGGCACGTTACAGGTAACCCAGTATTTTCCAAATACAAGGAGCTCATTTGCTCCTGTAGTGACAAAGTCAGTTGCCAATATCATACTTTTTATAACTGCACACAGGCCATGGATACACAAAATCCACACATACTATATGCATAGATCATAGTCCATACATAAGTATTTACAGATGGGTGCAGATGCATTTGGCAACTCAAAGTCAAGCAGCACCAAGGGCTGACAGAGCACTTTAATGAATGCTCTGGCCCACCAATACAGACCCAGCCATTGCATGAGCCCAGCTCCTCCACCACACCACCACCAGAGGAGCGATCTGGGGCCGTAAAATGACAAGGCTGTGTTTCAGGAGAATGTTTTCCAGAACAATGTCACTATGCATTTAAATCCTCATCTTTGCTTTCTCAAGGCTGGGTTGCCAGCAAACATCACTGAATGCCACAGCCTGCCCTGAAGATCACCATGTGTCAAGCTTGGCAGTTACTCGTTTCATCCTCCAGAAGATGTAGAACAGGAACTCAGCCACCCAGGGATGGGCAGAGGCTTTCCCAGAAACCCTACCCTCTGAAAAGCTTGTGAGGCTGCCCAGGAGAAGCAGCACCCTCCAACTTGAGGTCCAGCTAAGTGGTATGAGAAGGTCTGGCTTGAATGAGGGATTGCTTAGGTTAGGGAAGGGCAATCGTCTGCTCTTCACCATCCAATGCTATCACCACCCAGGAGCACATGCCAAAGCAGATGAAGGCTGAAGGTCAGGAGCCTAAGGACACTCTATTTCTTGTCACGCAGTCAGATGGCTTCACCACAAGCTGGGTACCGCAGCCTCACACGACTGGACTTCTTGGGTGGAGTCCAGCTGGCCTGGACAACCATCTCACCAGCCAAGTGAGCAAGGAGGATCCAGTACCCCAAACCCATCGTACATCCCAGCAGGAGCACAGTGCCTTAAAGGATGGTAAGAATAAACCAAACATTGGGGAGCGATGTCAACCATTTCATATTTTCTGTTACTTTTCTGTAGCTCACTTCTTGGTCAACAGCCATGTACTAGTGTTGGCTGCACATGGTGTGCTCCAGCCAGGTTAAACAGAAGCAAGTGAGATCACCCAAGAGAAGGACATTCTGCTGGGAGCTCTTCTCTTGGGAAAAGGGGGCTTGATCTTCATCACGCTATGAGAAAGCAAGGATCCCCAAAAAGGGGGCAGGGGGGGTGGAAAAAAAAGAGCAGGATTTGAGATTTCATAGACAAGGGCCATGGAAGCCTAATGAGTTCAGTGGAACTGGGCTCCTAATCAACTGGGATTCCCTTGGAAATGATAGCCTCTAAATACAGAATTAGTCGACTGAGAAGACAGAGCAGCCATAAACATCAATAGCATCTGCAATCACAGGTGCTAGGATAAATTAAAAGGATACACAGTCTCTGTGCCTGGATATGCACAGGACATTCACCCATGGGACTGCAGGAGGATCTCCCTAGCAGCATGCTCACACATCTTATGGCTGTACCGTGCTCGGCTACGAAGCCACCCCTCAAGGCCACCAGCGCAGAGGCAATGCTGGCGTAGGTGCAATTAAGTTTTGCTGAACTAATGCACCAGACCTGTTGCCCCTTTCCCTGCAGCTCTCCTTCCCCACTGGATTTATTTTGCCTTACTCCTGGATAGCACCGCCTATGAGGAAAGCTCTAAAAATCAAAACATTTATCCTGCATTTCCCTACATGCCATCACTTCTTTAGAGATTCAGGATGAGTCATTGTCTTGGACCACGTTCTCCAGAAAAGCTTCGCGCTTGCTACAGAAACATGCATCTCAGAGCCCTAAATCTAAAATGCCAGCCATTCCTGTCAAAGAGCCCTCACGACGAGAGATGCACCTGGTGTCGTCCAGCTCCTATTTACTAGACCTTATTTTAAAATGTCAAAGGGATTCTGCATGAGCTACGAGCATGACACACTGCTCAGACGGCGAGCAAGCACTGTCAGGGGACTCAGGGTTAGAGAACAGCATCTCTTCGCCCATGCACACCTCCTCCCAAATACCAAATTCTTGGCATTTCCCCCCCAACACCAAAATTCTTTTCACCCCAACATATTCCCCGGTTGCTGACAGGCAAAGTCAGACTGCTCAGTCAAGCCAGAAACCGAATCCCCCCACCAAAATTAGAGGCTTGCAAAGAAAAACCCCGGCTGTGGACAAGCCAGTGCAGAGCAAGCGCAGGGCGAGTTTGCCAGCACAGCCCCAGCGCAGAACCACTGCAGCTAGATTGATTCTGTATTTTTTAATGCAGCATCCAACACGTACTAAAGCCTTCAGGGATGACGGCCAATTATTTTCATGTGTAAATAAGAACCAAACAACAGCAACAGCGCTGCTGGTCTGGGGACACACCCTGAAGATCCTCCGCTCGTGAGCTGGGGGTCTCATCATGGAGAGGGGGTAGGCAGGAGAGCGAGAGCGGAAATGTGCAGGGATGTTCTGGCTGCCGCTGGAGATGATGAGCTCAGCCCCAGCCACCACAGCACAGCTGTCGGGGGAAGGAGGTGGAAATATTGAACCTCAAATAGAAGAAACTGCAAAAGCTCGTCGGCAAGCGGCTCCCCGCACTGCCTCCCCTCCCATCGCCGGCCGCCGTGCCGAGCATCGTCTCTCCAGTTTTTGCACCATATGGAGTCAGTGCATGAGTGCAAATGAGGCAAAGAGCGCGAGAGGCAAAAGGAAATAAATCTGTGCTGCCGTGGCAGCACACGGGGCTGCCGGCAGCACGGGGAAGCCTCCGCCACGACATGGCCGGGATGGGGAAAGGCTCTGCCTGTTATCCCCTGGGGATGCCTTGGCAGAGAGCCCCGTCACCTGCCCAGCCCTCCCCGGCATAACGCTGCACGTGTGGGAAAGAGGGGAAAGGGGATGTGGCAAAGCCAACAGGTCCCTCGCAAAGGGCAGAGCACCCCATGCGCAGACATCGCTGGGTTTTTTTTGCTCTGGCCCCACATCCAAATGCCACTTCCCAAAATGCCGTGCAAACCCATCCATTGGCTCTCCCAGCTTTGCCCAGGGCTTATCTTTTTCTTCTTTTCTTTTCTTTTTCCACTTTCAGATTGGGTCAAGACAGCCAATGGCCAGGATCTCTAACTAAACTGCATCCTCTCCTGAAAATTTTACTATCAATCTGAGCCATCTTTAGGTACATATGCACATGACAGCTGGTCCATTGAGTAAATAACAAAATGCCTTGCCAAGATTTCTAAACACCCGTTCATGCAAGGTGCCATACCAGCTCTGATGGGCCAGCAGGGCTGTGTTAAACCCTTGCCCAAATACACTGACAGCTACCAGCGACTGCAATTGCCCCTTTGGAAGAAGCTCTTCATCAATGGGGTGCACAGCAGGGGCTTCAGGACCCCTCTTCATAAGCTCTTGGTGCATCATCCGAACTGTGCCAGGAGCAGTGGGCAAACTGCTGCCTGCCTCCCCCAGCTCCTGCCCACGCAGAGGCAGCAACCAGGTCCTCCATGCCCCCATATCCCCCCACATCAGGAGCCCTGGGATCTGTATTCTGTGAGAAGAGAGGAAAACCGAGCACTGCTCTAAGTTGACCTTAAATCGCAAGAGTTTGCTCGGGACCATGCTTACACTGGGCTTTTCCTGCACGCTGCAGTGGCCTGTTGAGCTGCTGAGAGGCCACAGCTCCCACCAGCCCTGGGAGGCAAGGAAGAGGAGGATGCTGGCAGGAGGCACCGCTTGGCAGCCGGCCTGCCCAGCACACCCCTGCCTCCAGCCCCAGCGCCTGCGCGGGTGCAAGCTGGGAAAAGGCTCTAGCATGAGGACAGCCATCTGCGTGCTGGGAGCCATGCCAAGGTGGGTTCAGGGGATTATTTTTCCCTCCACTCCTTGCCAGGACAGTCTCTTTCCCGAGTGCACGCGTAGAGCTGACTTAACACAAGGGTGACACCTCACGAAAATACTTCAGCATGGGGTTGCAGGTAGGTAAGCAAAGAGAAGTCCACCAGAGCCACCTCCAGCAGCCTGCCAGCCCAGTCACCGGCCAACCCCTGGGAGGTGCCTACAGTCCACCACGGGTGAGGGATAGTCCCAGCATGACCAGCATGGCTCCATTTCACACAACGCCAGCTCTGCTCATTTTTAAAGTGGCACCAGTCGATGATAAAATTCCCCCTAAGCTCATCTCCATACCCACCTCTTCTGATGACGCTGACCCATCCTCCCTGATTGTGGTTTCCTTACTGAAATAAATCACTTTAAGTGCACGTTGTGCTCTGGGTCTCATTACTGTTCATCATCTTCTGTGCAATGGAACTGTCACTTCCGCAAAAACTCTTGTCACCTGAGTGACACAGGAGCAATTTGGGAGGGCAGGCAGGTGGGGAGAAAGTGCCTGCAGCTCGCCACGGTACCAGGAGCTCCCCACCCCTCTCCTCCGCAGCTTTCGGGTGGTGGGCTCGCACCTTCAGCCCCACGGACCCCTCATGGCACAAAAACTCAGGAGAACAAAAGCGAGAAGGTCCAACACACGTGCAAGATAGGATCGTTGCATGCAAGCACCCAGAAGATGGCAAGAACAATGGTAGATGCACCTTGATGGCCAAGATGGTCTTCCTTCGGCAAGGTATGTCCCTGCAGGGAAACCTCTTCCAGAAGGGGTGGCAGAAACTCTCTCTCCTCCCCAAATTGAAACACCTAAGGGAGGGAAGGAGGAAGAACCAGGCACAAAGGCAGCAAGATGGTCACCAAACCTTCTCCAGCCTGGATCCTAGGCAGCACCATGTTCAATTCCTTAACATAGACAGGTGCTTCCAACTCCACAAGGTTACTCGAGATCAATCCAGAATAGAAGATTGTGGCTACGCTGCACACAGTAAATTAAAAGCTCTGTGCCAAAACCCCGTGAGGACTGTTCAGGCGATAGCAACGCAAAGGTATCGTTTGCCTGTCAGATCACCTTTGAAAGCCAAACACTCAGAAAGCGAGAAAGGGAGCAATTAAGACTGCCGCTAATCTTGTAGTGTCCACAAAGACAGATCTGTTGGTTTTTTTATCGAGGAGGGAGTGTAAGCGCCAACAGGTTCCAGATGGCCAGCAGCCCCATGATGGGCTGGGACCTGCCTGGTATGAAAGGCCAACCCAGCTGGCGAGGAAGGAGCTGCTCGCCCATCACCACACAGCTGATGCCTGCATCCCTGCGCATCAGCATGGCTCCCTAGGAAAAGGAGCTGTTTCCCACCATGGTATTTGGGACGGTGCAAAGGTTCAGGTTTCCCACCAAGTATACAACGCCTACATACACCCTTGACTGTGGCCATGGAGAAGACACGCTGCTCTCATGCCTTCCATAAGGTCAACGCTTATGTTTGTCCCTCCATCTCCCCCATCCCATCTCAACCTCATAGGAAAAACACCCCTCGCTGCCCCAGCGACCATGGCAGGAGGAAGAGACCCCCAGAGATGCATGTGCACCAGGACATCCATCACTGTTGGGAAGGACACCCCAGGTGGCCCCAGAGCCTTCACTCAGCTCTCCCAGGATCCCACCCCTCCCCAAAATCCCAACCAGCCTGCTGCAGCCCAGCCTGGAGACCCCACGTCCTCCCCCTTGCCCAGGGCGCTTACACACATGTTCGCACATGCCGGCACAGAGCCGGGGGGGAAGCCGCGTTGCAGAAATAACACAGGCACACAAACAAAAGAGCACAAGCCATTAATCTGGGTGAACCGGAGGAAATGAAATCATTATGTCTGCAGCTACAACATCCCGAAGAACAAATTTCCTGCCTGGATAATAAATGGATTCTTTTGTTTCGCGTTGGCCCCAACCACGTGATTGTCTTGGCCTATTCCTCATCCAAAACATCTTGCTGTATAAATACCCAGACGGGCTCAAATTTCAGCTGCTAAAAATATGTTTTAATTATAATAATATATAATAATAATAACAACAACAACAAAAAAATCTAGATCTACAGGCTCCCTTTGCCTCCTAAACAACCTCTGAAGGCTTTCCAGCACACGGGCAAGCAAACAAAAAGTTCAAAAGTTGCCAATTACAGCTGAACAGCACAAATGCAATCTTTGAAAGAAAGACTGAGGCACCCGAGCAGCAGCCCTAGGTTAATGCCTGCAAATAAATAACCCCTGCCAGAAAGAGAAATAATGGGTGCATGAGCATTTTAAGCATCGATGGCCCAAAAGTACGTTATAAGTATCTCCCAGCAGCAGGACAGGGACCAAAGCCACATGGCACACCAATGGCAGCTCCTGACCTCCAAACCTTGGGGCTCTGCAGGTTTTCTTCCAAGCCAGGTTTTCTTCTGGTGGCTCTCTGATGCCTCACTAGGGCTTGGAATTTATTCGTTAGATGGATGGGGAATGCAAGTTCTGGCTTTCCCTAGCTTGGCGGGGGTATTTGTCGGCTGTAGAAATGGCTCTGGGCATCTCAAGGGATGCAGACCTCTAGGAAAGTTACATGAATTATTGGTTTCAACCATTCTGTTAATCTGCAACTCCACCAGATCATTCAGTTAAAACCATTTTTGCATCTAACTACAGATTTTGCTTTCGATTTCAGCTTCTTTTCACTCATCTTCCCAGCTTTACAAACACGTAGCAAACGCTGCAACAAGTTTCAAAACAAGACATGGTTTTGAATCCAAACATCAAAGCACCTTGGTGCAAAGAGTCTAAATTGTTTGGATGTTAGAGAGACCTCCACGAATGGAAACAAGCTCAAAAATCCCCCCGAGATAGCAGGCAGCTAGAGGTAGAAGATTCAACCAAGCCCAAACACAGCTCTTACTGACTCAGGGTTGTACTTGTTCTCCATCACCTCGAGCAACTCTTCAACTTCAAACATAAGCAGAGGAAACCCTTGTTTTGAAAGCCAGCTTGGTGCATCACGCCAGCAAAACTTCAATTTCATTTTCCTTTGTGGGTCATCTTTGATTTCAATTATATTTTGGATGCTGGGGAAAGTGTCCAAGCATAGCTGCTGCCTCATTTCAATCACTTATCATTACTGTTTCTTCAAGGAAGCAAGGCGGGGGAGGGGGTGGGGGGTGGGGGTGGGGGGGTGGTAGGAGGAGGGAAGTCCTTGGAAACTAAGTATTTACACACACACACATATGCTAATCCCAGCAGATCCAAGGGTGGAAGCCTATTTAAAAAAAACATCCCTAATTACTTTCCCATTTTAAAGGGAATAATCTGGCAATTAGCTAGAACACTTTACCTAAGTAACCACATATTTTTTGAAGAGGAATAATCTGCCAGTGTGTGCATGCACAGGACGGGTATGACAAACCATTTCTATATGCTTCCCTCACGTACAGCTGCCGACAGCCAAACAGCACAGAGGGCGGTCAGGGGGTCATTAAATGCCACCCTCAGGAAGCCACTTCTAGGATGATGTCCACCACGGAACAGGACACCAAAGCCAGATTGGCCAGCGATGTGGTGCCAGTCCCTGGATTGCACCCCAAGGAAACCTCCTTGCTGGGAAAATGGCAACAAAGCCCCAAACGCCTCGAAAGGCCATCAGTCACCTTGCAACAATGCCCCAGCAAGCACCCATGTCCCTACCAGCGGTGCCACAAGCAGGGAAATGCAGCGGGTTATTAGTGCAACACGCTGGTTTATCAGGAGCATCTTTCAGTCCTGTTTTGCTGAAGATTTAACAAAGGCAAAACTTATTATCTTATCAGACAGTAAAATGGTTTCTGCTGGAAAAAAAATCTAAATAATCCAGACCAGGGGATGTACGTAAGGATTTCCAAGGTCCCCCCTGCCACAGCAAAGCAAATAGCAGCTATTTGCTAATTAGCAACAGCCGCTGTGTTGCTCAAGGAAAGGGCAGAAGTCTTCAGGATAGGTGAAACTTTGATTATGAGACTCGCACGGCAGATAATTTAGAAAGATAAAACCACGTTTGCTCTGCCACAGCCAGCTATTAAAAGTGGAGAATGTTATTTCAGGTAATAAAGACCAAGACCTGAGGACCAGCCTGGGAATTCAAATTTACAACTTTATCAAATTCATATGCTGTAAAACTTCACCTAGTTTATAAGTTTCTTGCCAACTTCATAAAACATGTTTTATTATTATTGTTTTCTGACTCTCCTGCCTTAATAAAATTCCTCTCCCAGCCTGTGTGGGTGTTGCATTATAAACATTTGCACTTTGATTCATTCAAGACTGAAGAAAGCTTTCAAGGTAACCTATTAGGAATACTTTAAATGTTGCAAAGACATCCCAGTTTCCCTTGAACATTGCAAAGCTTTAAAGAAATAAATAAAAACATGCCTTGCTGCAAAGCACCTCCAAAAATCTGCTGGGATGGGGACTCAAGAGATTGCATTTGGGAGCAACCAAGTCACATGCCAGCCCAGTGGGGTCCGTGCCTGGCATGGGGTGAGAAAACACTGGGGTTATCGGGGCACAGGGTAAGGCAGGCACCCACCCATCGCTCCCCAAGCCCCCTCGGCAGGGAGCCCTGGGGATGCTGCCCAGTGAGTCCCACTGGTTGGAGGCAGCTGGACCATTTTCTCACAAGTTAAGGACTGGACCGTGCAAAAGTAGGGGCTTCCCCGTCCCCAGTCAGCCCCGGCAAGTAAAGCCCAGCATCAGCACACAAAGGCAGAGCTGGAAGGTGCTCTAAGCAGCATCCTTCTCAAAGCAGCCCATTTTCTCTGGCCTCGGCCAAAGCCCGTTGAAGCTAATGAGCGTCTTTTTATAGCCTTCAGCAGGCTTTTGAGCAAGCCTTTCAGGGCAGCAGGCTCCTGCATGTGCGCAGTGGTGCCAGCCATTTCAGTAATAACCCACGCACAGTGCAAGGAGGGATAATAAAAGCCGATTTATAGAAAGATTCCAAACACAACTAGCTCACGACCTTAAAGCTCCCACAGCTTGCATCCACCTCCTCTCCTCTGCAAGGCCAGCTTCAGCATCTGTGGGTTGCGGGGGAGGGGGGGGCATCGCCAGCCGATGGCCAGAGCTGAGGAGGTCCCTACCCAAGTGGGTCCAAAAAACAAAAAAAGACATCGGTGGCTTTAATTCCTGCACAGCTGATGCTGTTCTCCATTTCACTAAGCAAGAGTAAGGTTACCTAGTACAATGCACACGGCTCAAGGAGCTGCACATCCCTCCCCAGGCAACACAGCATAGAAGTGATCCTCCTACATTTTATTAAACCAGAAATTGCCACTTTACAGCTTTGTATCTTGTCCCAATAACAGCATTATATGTGACCTCACGGTGCCTCTGTCAAGAGTCTGATGGGCTCAAACAACAGACCCCCAGCAGCAATTTCATCTCAAGGGGCAGAGCACAGACAGCAAAGGCCACGCACGTCTCAGGGGTTCATCTGCTTGCATGAAGCTTCTGGACAGCTTCAGCCAAACCCCACAGGCTGGGGAGCAGCTCTGTGCATCTCAGACTTGCTTGCAGCCAGGTCATGCCTGTAATTTCCAGCACTCGATAAAGGATGCAGAGACCCAACATCACTGCTTTAAAAATAACTACGGCAGAAGTGCAGGGATGGAGGAGCCACGTGGTAAGGGCACCTCTGTGCTGCTATGCACCGCAGGCAAACAACACCTATGGAGCAACCTCATTGGCACCGCAGGTCCGCTACGCGAGGCAAAGGTCCTGAACTAGTCAAAAACATTTTAAGAAGTTCTGACAACAGACTGGTGGCCTTGAAAAGCTAGTTCTGTTCTTTTCAAACTCATTTGTTTCAAATGAAAAGCAGAGCTGATGCCTCACAGAGCACTCTGAGAGCATCCTGCTCCTGCTCTGTCCCTACGTGTCCATCTTAATCATAGAATCATAGAATCGTTTAGGTTGGAAAAGACCTTTAAGATCATCCAGTCCAACCATTAACCCACACTACCTAGTCTACTCTAAGCCAATCAAGGGTAGACTAGACTAAACCATGTCCCGAAGTGCCACATCTACCCGTTTTTTAAATACTTCCAGGGATGGTGACTCCACCACCTCTCTGGGCAGCCTGTTCCAATTCTTGATCACCCTTTCCGTAAAGAAATTTTTCCTAATTTCCAACCTAAACCTCCCCTGGCGCAGCTTAAGCCCATTTCCTCTCGTCCTATCGCTAACTACGTGGGAGAATCTTGTTCCTTGGGAATTTGGAAATGTGAAGCTACAGGTGTTGGGTGAAAAAAAAAAAAAAATTAAAGTGCCCAGCCACCTACCAAGGCCAGCCCCCAGCTATTTCTTCAGGCCACCCCAGCCTGTCCCCAGTACATCAGGCTGTCCCCCTCCCAGCTCGCCCTGGCCGGAGGGCAGGGGGCTGCCCAGCGGGATGGGAGCTGAGCCCCGCAGCCAGCCCCTCCCGCCTCCCAAGGACGGTGTTTCCTTTTCAGCTCTTCTACTGGGTTCCTGCTTTTCCTGGGGAAGATGTAATTCACACCCCTTCGCCTCTTCTGCTGTGATTTAATGTTTTTTGAGCAAAAAGCAATTATCCTCATATCAAGAGGACCCTAGCGAGGATGATAATGAGTCAGCTCCGACCCTGCAGCTAAGGAAGCAGCTGAAGCAAGTGGAGGCCTCTAGTAATCAAAGGCCCATCCCTGGCCTCTGACTGCAAAAAAAGAAATAAAAAAAACCTCCATAAAACTTCAATCGTTGCCATTCCCTGCTCCATCCCTCCACCCATGGCATAGGTTTTAGCACCAGGAGAAAGAGGACCAACACCAGCCCCGGGTCCCTCCCACTTTGCCACCCGGGTGCATTTTGGGTGTTGCTTGCTGGCTCACCCACAGCACCCCACAGCAGGGTGCAGGCATGGGTGATTGATCTTGTGCTCAAAAGCATACACCACAGCCCTGTTTTCCCAGGTTTTGGGGCTCAAGGAGAAGCACCCCCCCATTCAGAGTCGAGCCCAGAAGGCGACAGGAAGGCAACCTGCCCTCCCACAGGACTGGCACACAGGGCCAAGCAAAAAAAGGTGTCCCCATGCTTTGCCCTGCAAACAGAAAGAAAGTAGGAAAAGGGAGGCAAAGACGTGGACATGCAACAGGTCTTGGGCTTTGCAGGACTGGAGAGGCTCCCCGTGAGACAGCAAAGCCAGGAGCGGCAAGCATCCAGCACTGCCAAACACCGGGGCAGTGGACCGAGCTGCCTTTCCCCTCAAAAAAACCCCATATATAGCCAGGGAAAGACACCAAAGCCAAGCCACATTCAAAGCAATCCAAGGAAGATGCTGGTTGGGTTTGAATAATCCAAAACTTGGTGCCTGGTTGCTGCTAGGATGTGGCGCACAGGGTACTGGCGCATCGGAGAGGCAGGCAGGATGCGAGGACTTTTCTGGAGAAAATATCATTAAACAATCCTTTAAAGTCATGACAAAGCCCCCATCTGAGATGGGGGAGAACAGCCTAAAAGCAAGGATTTCCACAGTGTCTTACCTATTCCCAACCACCACTTTTACTTGCTGCATAACAAATTAAAACTTAATCAGCTTCAAACACCAGTAACACTGACTGGATGCCTCCCCAGATATTAAACATTTTTCTCACTACACTAACAAGCACATACCTGAGGCTTCACTAATCCCTAATAACTTGGCATGGCTATTTCCAAATTAATAATAAATAAATAAACAAACTTAATACTGTAAAAAAAAAAAAAACAACCCCGAAGATAAACTTAGTACTGTATTCCCCCCCATCTGCAAAGACCTTGAAAGGAGTCCACCTGCTTATTAAGGGGTACAACTTAGAAGAGAAAACAAGCAAATTACAATCATCATCTAAAACCACTCCTAAGCCTCTCCCCTTCCAGGCGCTTGCTATTGCCTTCCACCTGCCCTGAAAAGTGGCCAGCACTGAGATGCCAGCCACAAGGATGCTCTGGGGCTCCTCTCCTCCCCCTGGGATTATCCCACCCAAACCCAGGAGCATCCCACCTGATAGGTTTAGGTTGGAAGAAGTGAGGCCAAAGGAAAGTCATCTTCCTCAGTTGGGCTTGGCGCAGAGCCCCTTCCCCTTTGAACTGTTGCCTCTGATTTTTCACCGCAGGGCTCCCAGCAGGAACTTATTAAAGCCAGACCAAAGCACGTATGCTTTAATAGTAATTAGGTCACCCTGGGTTGTGGGCTTAGCAGGCAAAACTATAATTATTTAGAAACATCAAGTTTAAATGCCAAAGAGTCTTACTGGAGCTGAGCTAATTAACCAATTTCAACTGAGTAACTGATTAGCTTAAAAAAAAAAAAAAAGAAAAATCAATGATCATAGATAACAACATTTTCTTTTAACAGGTTGTTTTCTTGCAGCAATTCTCAATTGCACAAAAGGAGACCAACAACCCCCGCTAGCCAAATATTATTGTAATTAAATATTCAACAGAAAGCCTCTTCAATTATTCAAAAGACTGATAACACTTGTTTATAATTGGGGTGGTGGGAGAGATTGCCAGAATGAGGGATTTTGTACATCATCAGGCTCCGGTCGCAGATGCAAACCCACACGGGTGGATGGGTCACAGCATCGGCAGACGCTGCTCCCAGCCCTCCTGCAGAAACCAAACTTGGGGGAGACGGGTGCGTTCCAGCCCAGACACGAGAAAACAGACCATATGGTCCACATGCTTTCTGGATTTTTGTTATTAGACCAAAAATTTAGGGGACCAATGGCCAGTTTCCAGGTTTCACACCATTTTCCAATAGTAGCATTATTCCCCCGGCAGAGAAAGGGGACGAAAAGCAGACCCCAGTGTATCATTATAATTCACTAAGCAGCATTACCATAGGAAATTACAAATTAGCTTTTCAGCAAAGGATACAGAGATATTTAGATTAGCTACAGAGAAACTACAGAACCTTTCAGTCCATTTATCAAAGCTCTCGTAGCTCCAACTTCCAGGGAAATGAAACAATAATAAATATTGAGCAGGGAAAGTTAATCTCCACTGAACATGGCTTAATAATTCAGAAGTTATGAGAAATAAATAAATAAAGCACAGACCCTTTAGCTCCTACACACACACATCCCAATTTTCTCACCATTTCTCATTACATGACTTTGTGGAAAACGGATGGTGCCCAAAAAAACCCCCACAAAAAATCAGCTGTGCCTGGGAGCGACCACATTTACATTGCAGAAGAGAGCCCATCCACGTCTGCCACTTATCTGGAAAGCCATAGAGCTGATTTGGGCAAGAGTTTGCTCTCGTTGGCTGTGTTACCTCTACCTGCTACTGGGTGGTATCTGCATCGGCCCCGTGCCCTCTCCTGCACACTCCCAAGCAGCCCCTCAAGCTGCTCGCTTTTGGAAAGACTGTGTTTTTAGCCCCTAAGAGCTGGACTGTGAATAACCAGCTCAGTGTCCCAGGGCCACCCAAGGTCCCAGCTCTCTCCTGATGCTGCTCTGACGTTGTTCCATCCCTTTCTGCACACTTCTGCTCCCGCACCAACCTCTGCTGAGAGGGGAAGCAGGCAGGGATGCTGGTGGCTCAGCTGGCAGAAGCACCCTGCATGCACAGGTGGACCACAATGCACCTGAATGTCTTCTGGATTCATGTTCATTTGCCATCCCCACCACACAGCACCACTTTGCGCAGTGCTCTTGGTCACCAGTGGACTCAAACTCCCACCACGTGGGTTATCTGCACCATTTCCATCACACCATCTCCAGCAACCTCCATAAACGACGTGCACTCCAGCTTCCTAACATTACAACCAAGGCTATGCCTTCCCACATTGCTACCCAGCAAATATCCAAGCTTAACATTTGCCTTGCGCAAGTATTCATGCATGCAACGCTTGATAGTTCAAATGTTTGCAGAAAGAGAACAAGGTCAAATTGAAATGCGCTTTCAAATTCTAATGAATATTTGGGGAAAATATTCCCTCCCCCAACCCCAACTCAGCCTCGCTGTGCTGTTAAACAACTGCTTATACCCACCATGTCTATTTAGAGGGAATGGAGTGCTGCAGCACCCTTCAGGTAATATCATACAAGTTTGGGGCTCCTGCATGAAGCCATTTCCATGCCAGTGCACAATGAGCTCATACCCACAGCTGGAAGAGGTAAAAAAAAGAGCCTCCTCAAGCTGGCTGGATCTCAGATGGAGCGGTGCAGCACACACCACAGGCATTACAAGAACAGCACTCCATGAGCCTCAGTCTTGCTCCAAACATCTCTTCCAACAGCCTCATCCCACAGCACTCCCGTTGTACCAGGGACCAGCACCTCCAAGACTCTGCTGACCTGATTAGCATCGAGTTACCCATTGCCCAAGGTACTGTTTTCCCCTTTTCACCAAATCTCAGTATTTCGTTAGCTTGCAGAACCCATGTCTGCTAGAAACATCTATTATTCAGCACCATGGCCTGGATCCCGAGCCAGATGAACACATTTGGGCTACTTCATCATCAAACATTAATATTTTGTTCTGACTTTAAGGCCAGTGGAAGGTTTTTGCTCTGCCCTGTTGTGTCAGGAGCTGCACCCAGGATGGGCAAGAGGCCACCTTGCAAACCCCCCTGGCACTTCATGCCATAGCAGACAGGGCCACTAAACACATGGGAGCACAGGGCAGCAACCCAATTTCCAAACAGAGATGGTGAGCAGAAAGAGCAGAAAAATAAATATATTTATCACAGACCCCACCTTAGCCATGCCTGCCTGTCACACAGCTCCTTCAGGGCCCTATTTGCATTAACTGCTCCAAGACCATCTTCAGTGTCAAGTAAACACTAATAACGACAGCCCAACAGGCAGGCTTTCCATTTTCAGCGCTGCTTTTCTGATCTCTCCATCATTGCTGGTGTTTGTTTTCATCTCTAATAGTCTTCCAGAGCCGTGCCACCAGAGCACTATAAGTTATTCAACTTCCGGCTGCGCTACATTCAGGGAAAGTGAAATTCAGAGCTTTAATTAAGGCAAAAAGTAAATCAAGACCTTCACCTTAAGGAAGGAGACCAACATGAAATTCAGATGTAGGTGAAGTCAGCCACGAGATGGGTTCGAGCAGGACCGCCACCAATTCAAGGACAGCCATACCACAGCTATCCTCCACCAGGACTTGAGCCGCATTTGCACATCTCAGGGACAGAAATTCCCCTTTTCAGGTGTTCCAGCACTTCGTCACACTGCATGCCATGAGCCACTGAGGTCACCTGCAGCTTTGGGCCAGCAGGACATTCAGAGACTTTGCCTTCCTTCACCTCCATCTCTGACCCCAAAGCACGAGGGAAACGGGAATGGAGGAGGAAGACTGAGGCAATGCATAATGAGTCAGTGATACGAGTGATTAGTCAAAAAAAAAAAAAAAAAAGCAACACGGGCATCTGCAGTCTCAGGCCCCTTTTCCCTGACTTGGCAAAATGCTTTCCCTTCAGGCTGACAAGATCTGGGCTCATCATGCCAAGAATAAGGGTTTTCCCCTTAGGGTTTTTTTTTTCCCCAGGTAGTTTGTACCAAAAAAAAAGTAAAAGTAAAGGGATGGCTGGATACTAGCAAGTGCAAATTCTCTCTTGAAGATTTATTTCTAGCTTCTCCTTGAAAACAGCTCTCCTACGGGTGAAATAGCTGGGCCAAGGTGGAAGCCCATGTGGTGATGGTGGTGGCAGTGATGGGAAGGGCGGCAGGGCGGCCACCAGCTCTCAGCCTGCTCCGTGCAGGCACCGCTCCGGCGGAAGGAGGAAGCCCAAAGGATGCCTGCAACAGATGTGCATGTCCCAAGCCAAAACAGGAGGAGAGAGGGCTCCCGGGGCGGGCAGCACATGAGGAACAGGAGCCAGGGACATCACTCTTGAACCAAACCCCCATCTCTGGTCCACTCCTGGGCTGCATTCTCGAAGGCCAGGCAGGCAAGCAAGCAGATAAGCATGGGAAGCAAAACTAAGCCATATCCACAAGCACCAAGCAGGGCTTTCCACCTTCCTCCTCGTGCTTTGCTTATCATGATGCTGCAAGCAGCAATACAGGAGAAGGAGAGAAAAACCTCATTTTTAAAAGAGCAGGCGCGGGGCAGGGAGATGATGGATAGGTAAGCAGGTAAGCAGATTAAATAGTGTTCGTGGAGGAGCTGCACCAAAATGGACATCAGCCCCCTCTGACCTACCGACACCTCGAACTCCCAACAGCTCCAGAGTTAAAAAGTAAAACATCGGCCCATTACCACCCTCTCTATATGCTACATGTGATTATATTTGGTTCAGCTAACACAAGAGAGCATGCAAGCGGCTCCTGAGTGATTGCAGGGTGTGGGAGAGACAGAGTATTTGTTCCTATCTTCTTCTTGCATCCCTCTTCCTCTTCACAAGCCACAAAAAAAAAAAAAAAACAAAAAAACCCAACTATAAACATCTACATGTCTTGCAGAAAACAGTCAGCTAAGCCACAGGATTTGGTAAATATCAAGTAACCATTAGAGAACTCAGATAAGCGTCTCTACTATTTCCAGGTTCGCGTGTCGCAGGCAATGAGTTAGCAAGGTTCTATAGAAGATAGAGATGTTTGCAGGCAGCCCCAGCCCTGACCCTGGCTGCATCCTCCTCCCCCTCCAACTGGGTTCAGACCCCCAAGTATCTCCCCCCTGCCATCCTGGAAAAAAGACTTTTTGTCTTGATGGCTTATTTTGGATGCAGGGAGCTATCCCTCTCTCAGCTGCTTCTGCAGCCCGTGGCAGAGCCAGGCTCCAGATGTGGCTTTGCCTTGCTGCCTGCCGGAGAGCGCTGCTGGCAAAACCGGTCTCGTTGCCGCTCCAGGGGGAAAGCCAGACCCTGGGGTAGCTCAGGCTCTAGGAGATGCTTCAGCTCAGTTAGAGAAACCCATGTTTTCATCTAGCAATTTCAACTCCTGCACCAGGAGGATCCATAAGATTTAAATAAGCTTCATAAGAAGGTGTTTGCTTTATACAACCACGCCAGGAGACTGTCGCCTTAACTCCAAATCAGATTCAATTGCTCTGCCTCAGAAATTCTGTGTCCAAAATTTTCCCTTAAATCCGAGATATCTCCCAGGATACTTTACTATCCAAGTAATTTCCTCAGCAGAGTAGAAATAGCACCAATCTTCAACAGGTTTGGTCCTGGGCAGGGATGCTGGCTCTGCCAGCCCAGCATGTGCTCCCAGGGGTGGCTCTGGGCAAGCTGGGGAAGACCCTGAGTGTCACACGGACACGACACCCAGGAGTGCTCTCAGACAGGGACCAAGCCAAGGTCTCCCAGACAGCCATGATTTTGGCAGTGCCTCAAGCAGCTGACACTGCAAACACCAGCTAGCAAAGTGCTGCTAACAGGTCTTGCATTTTCACGTGCGGCTTCGCGACGAGCAAACACACGCCTGCTTGCATCACACTTAGGCAAGGCATCAGCATTTCCATCTTGACGTATTTCTATGGAGATGCAATGAGGGAGGAAGCCAGAGAAAGAAGAAAAGCAAACACCTGGGTCAGCCAAAAGCTGGTGGAAAGCAGACACCACAGCAAGTGGGCCTGCCCACCACGATCCAGCAGGCAGGCTTGCGAGCAGAGGGCAACCACAGCCCACGCTGTTCCCACTCCATTGGAGACCATCGCGGCAGCGTTTCAGCTCCTGAACCAGCTCTGTGCTGCCCAGAGCGGAGCCGCTGGTCTCTGGCCAGCTCTAGCAGCCTCCAGTGAAGCCATAACCATGCTCACATCAGCTAAATCCCCCCAAGGAGGGGCCAAACCCCATGCCAGCCAGCAGCTTAGTT
Organism: Pelecanus crispus; assembly: GCF_030463565.1. Lineage (NCBI taxonomy): Eukaryota > Metazoa > Chordata > Aves > Pelecaniformes > Pelecanidae > Pelecanus > Pelecanus crispus. The sequence continues at coordinate 29,060,858 of NC_134651.1, read as the reverse complement.
CGCCCACCAGACCCTGTGCATCATCTCTCCACAGCCGTGCGTTTCTTGCTGCCAACAGGCGAGGGGCCACACCATGTCCCCTGCTCGCAGCCACCGCTTGAGCACTGGGGCAACCCCTGCCACAAGCCCTTTCACCAGCATATTGGGGAAAAAAAGGAGGCAGCAGCAAAATAAAACAAAACAAAACAATAATATGAGCAATACTTCCAAAAGCCACGCCAGCCACAGAGCAGTGATGCACCACCAACGCGAGCCTGCGGTGACCTGGTGGTCCTGCCAGGCCCACTGCCCAGAGGCTGGGTCTCGGCTGCAGGCTCTGTTCCGGTGCACAGTGAGTCCCACGACCAGGCGGGTGATGGGGGAAAGACTTTACCCCAGCGGCACGAACCTTGCTGGAGGGATGGCCACGCATCTGCCCCATGGCTCCACCAACGGGCCGAGCATCACAACCAGGCGGGTGATGGGGGAAAGACTTTACCCCAGCGGCACGAACCTTGCTGGAGGGATGGCCACGCATCTGCCCCATGGCTCCACCAACGGGCCGAGCATTTCCTTGCCCAGTCCATCCCCAGGGAAGGAAACCCCCTGCCCACACCTCCTGCTGCATCCGTGCCCCTCTCCTGCAAAGCTCCCCGGAGCTCTCACGGGTGTCGGGAGGCACGGGAGGAGGACGATGGCCAGAGGCAGTCCTCCGCACAGCCACGGGCCCTGGACGTGTCCTGCACCACCACCGCGGGCAGAGCCCTTGCCGGGGAGGGGATCCAGAGGAGCCGCCCGTCCCAGGGAGAGCCGGACGGGTTTTCCGGAGCCGTCCCCGAGAACTGGAAAACCCTCTGCCCCTTCCCGAGGCCACCCACAGCCCGTGGGCGAGCCCCAGGCTGCCAGCACCGCCTGCGGGCCGCTTCCCCCGGGCTGCGGGAGGATGGCTGGCGCAAGCGGCCGGGGCCCAGGGGAGCTCCGCGCCCCCTGAAGCGGACGGGCGCCGTGCCGGGAGCCAGCGCCGTGCCGGTCTGCAGCGCCCGGTAGGCTGCACGGCGGGGGAGCCGGTTCCCCGGCTGGTCCCCGGTTGCAGGCGCCGCGGGTGGCGCTCCCAGCCCACGCGTGCCGCGGCGGGCGCAGGCACCCGCGGCTCAGCATCCCATCCCACCCCCCTACGCCGTCCCGCCTCACCTTCCACAGCGGCCGTGGCGGCGGCCAGGCAGAGCAGCACCACCAGATCCGCAGCCATCGCCTCCCCGGGCCCCGCGCGTCGCTGCTCCGCAGGCGTCAGCCGCTACCGGCGGGCGGCCGTGAGCGGGCATGGGGGTGCGTCCGCGGGCCGGGCCGGGCCGGGGCAGGGCAGGGCGGGCCGGGGCCACGGGACGGGACGGGACCGCGCCACCTCCCCGCGCCGCCCGGGTCACATCGCCGCCGCGAGTGGGGCGCGCGGCCACGCCGCCGCCGGCCCCCGCCGCCGCCCGGTCCCGCCCCCGCCCCCGCCCCGCCAATCCCCGCGACGCGCCCCGCCTCCGCCCCGCCCCCGCCGGCCGCGCGCTGCCGTCCGAAGGGGGACGGCGCCCCCTGGCGGCCCGCCGCTGCCACCACCCCCACCTTTCCCCTCAGCGGGACCCCCGACGGGGCGGACCCTGAGGCCGCACCACAGGGACGGGGAGGGGGCGAGGGGGCCCGGCTGGCTCAGGCCGCCGCAATCCAATTCCCCTCGTTTGCCCCCACAAGGAAGCTGGAGCAAACAGGCAGCCCCACACCGAAGCGGGCCCCCCGACCACACAAAACATGGCTGCTCCCACCCCAGGCTCAGAACACAGCAGCCACGCAAGTCAACGCAGGGGTCGTCTCAGCCTCTTGCCCTCTCCCGGCACCCTCGCCATCTGCAGAGCATCGCTCCGGGGCCCGAGGCAAGATGGGCACCCAGGAGCAGGGGAGCAGCAGGCTGCCCCCCCTTGCCCGGGAGACACCAGGGTCCCCAGCCCTCAGCATCCCTCTGCCAGCACCCCTGTCGCTGCCAGCCCAAGGCTCCTGCCCCCGAGGCCACCCGCACCCAGGGCCATGTCCTCGTGACCACAGGCCTTTGGCAGCATGGGATGTCACCCCTGCGCAGCCGGGAGTGACTTACACCCGCCGCCGCTGAAAGGAGCCCTCCAGAAGCAGGCTCGCTCACCCCGTCTCCCTCATCCCACGCACCGCGCCCAGCCAGCTCTTGTTGCCCTTCCTGGGGTTCAGCGTCCCCCTCAGCTCCCATCCCCAACCCGGCAGCCACTTCACCCGGTGCAAAGCTGACCCCATCCCTCCCTCCTCCTGGGTTCCTGCATCCCAGTGCACGCGGGAGAGTGGAAAAAAGTGAGGGCAGGGAAGGCAGCGAGGGCTCATTCGGATCACAGTCACCTGCCTGCAGCCAGAGCTCATGTCCGCTACCACGGTGGGACCAGCAACCCTGCAGAGGTACTGAGCAATGGAAAAATCATCAGCTTTTCAGTGAAAGAGAGCACAAAAAATATTCAGCAGTGCCACGGGAACAAGAGTTTTCTTTTGCAGTTGTGCAAAATATATTTCAAGCAGCTCCTATTCAGCTGAGCAAATAACAGAAAAAAATCGCCAAGAACATTCTGGCTAAGTTTTAAGGAAATTCGCTTTCATCTTGACAACCCTTCTTCATTTCCTTCCCATGAATATCTCAGCAATCCAGTTTACTCACTCAGAGGATCACAGAAAGAAAACTGTGAAGTAAATGTCAGTATTATTTGCATCTTTATCCAGTCTGCCACAAAAGCAACACCATGTTATTTATCTGATCTAGCACAACTCAGTAACAGCTCAAGTATAGAATATTCATGATGTGCAAAGCAAAAAAATGTTAATCGTTTGAAAATACAAGCAGCAAAGAGCTGAGCCTGTGAGTTATCCAGAGAACTGCCTTGGTTAGTTGGGGTTTTTTTTCCCCCAAATAATTATCAACTGAAAAACTTGCATTCAGAAACTAACGTTTGACCAAAAAAAGCCTGACAATTTTTGTATGGGGAAAAAAATAATACATCAATATTCTTCTGATTTCTTTTCAGCTGGCCAAAGAGTTGGCTGAGCTGGGTAAAAGCCAGCTGTGTTTGTTCAAAAAGCTTTCTGTTCTGTCAGCCTTGCTCTGAGTCTCTGAACACCAATGCTTCACTTCTCCTGGAGGAAGTGGCTCAGAGCGAGCCTCTTCTCTGCACCACCATCCAGAGGGCAGGCGTGGGAAGGCAGCAGCATCGTGCCACAGGGACACTCTTTCTTGCTCACTCAATGGGATTATGGCCACTCCAGAGCTGTGCCCACCATCATCCCTTTGAAGGAAGCTCCAAGGACACTGAATCAAGCCCCCTTGTTGGCACGTTTTGCTCCATTTCCCCCTCTGAGCTGGCTGTTGGTGAGAATGCTTTCCCACAGCACCCTACCCATCACCTGGTCCCCACCCCAGGACCAGAAAGCCACCAGCAAGGTTCCATCTCACTTGCTTCTCCCCAGGACCCTGTGTCCCAGAGCTGCCACCATCCCCCGCAGAGCAAAAGGCCCCAAACTCCAGGCAGCAGCAGCACCATGTCACAGCTCTCAGCAAGCACCCTGCAAGAAGGCAAAACCACCCCTTCAGGCCACAAGTAACCTCCAGTCCTGCCCACCAGGCACCCATGCAGGAAGGACATGGAGCAAAGCTCAAAGCACAAACAGCCTCCGGGAAGGCTTTAGTCAGCCCCATGCCCGGTGAGCATGGCCAGTCCCTCTGTTCCGGTGGCGCGCAGCCGGCAGCGCATAGAGATGGCAGCAGTCGGCTGCCAAAATTAGCTCTGTCTTATTTAACAGCTTTGCCTTTGTTCCCTGATGATGCCTCAGGCAATGCCAAGCCCTTTCTGGAGAATGAAGATCTGGGATCCCAGCGAAAGGAAACATCTAGAGTTATCATATGCGGTGGTACAGATCTCCTCAAAAAAATCCCCTGAAACCGCTTTTGGGACCAAACGTGTCACAGCCTGCAACTGTCCCCATCCTCCCCCACCACACTGCACCAGCTGCAAAGGGACCAGCTGAAGCACAAAGATGAATCCCAATCAGGCATCCCAGTCCGTGCAGTGGCAGGTACCATGCTGCAAGGGGAGCTCTGGAGGAGGGTCCCCCCAAATCCTTTGAACGGCAAAGCAGCAAGCCCGAGCCCTTGGAGCCTGACACCTCCTGTCACATTAGGTGCATCACCCAGCAGGTGCCTGAGGCTCCTGTCCTGCACCAGAGCTACCACCCGCCTCAGACCAGGGGGCTCACTTGGTGGCAGAAGGTCCCCAGCAAGCCACTCGCTAACATAGGAGCATCTCAGAGCAGCATAAAGGGCAAACAAGCCTTCCTTCCCCTGCGTCAGCCCCGTGGAGCAGAGGAGCTGGCAGAGGACACAGGAGCCTCCCCTAGCCAGAATAAGCACAGGCGCTAAAGCAGCCGTGACGCTCCCGTTTTATTTTCCAAGCTGAGGCCAGGCCTGCGGGGAGGGCAGGAAGATTGCCGCATGGCGCAGAAGCCGTCCTCAGCAGTGCTCTCACATCCCTAATCCTGCCAAGGCAGCTCAGGCTGCTCCCAGAAGCTTGCCTGTGCATTAATTGCAGAGAAAAGGCATGCACCTACAGCGTCCTCCCAGAAGTCAAAGCCTGAGGAGCTGATAAATCCTCTCCCTGATAAGAAACGCAGATTCCTTCAATTTTCCAGCATTTCAGACTTGTCTAGTGTGCCGCAATATGCGAGCCGGGTGAGACAGGTAAGCACAGGCGATGCTGGTGAGCAGCATTCAGCCCCTGCGGCACTTCCTATGCAGTCAAACCCCCTCCTGCGAATCCAAATAAATATAATATGATGTAATAACATTAATTAGCACCAGTAAACACTTGGTGTATTCTGGGCACAACTCAGTCACTTGGCACAGTGCAGTCCAAACTGCCTACTGTACTCCCAGGAGAAATAACCTCAGGGAGACTTCTGGATTTAACATACCACAGGGAAACTAAAAGGAGGGAGAGAAGTTATTCTCCTCTTCAGGCATTCACAGAAAATTCAGGTATCTTATCAGAGCAGAAGTAGAGGCTGTGGGAAGGACAACTCCTTTGTCATGTGAACAATTTGAGGACTAAATTGAAGCAAGACGTTAAGAAAAAGTAGGTGAGATGAAGGTTAATTTGGCAACCGGAGTGCGAACAGAGGGAGCTAGGGTATGGAAGAGTGTATTAATTCCCTGGGCAAAAGAGAGATGCAGTCAGAGCCAGGACTCGGAGTAACTCCCCGCATAGTAGCAAAAGATAAATTGCAAGTTCTTCTTGTGGAATATTCTGTTTATTAAGTACAGAAATAGGAGACAGTCAAGTGCCAAGTGCCTCGAGCCTCTCAGCGCCTGAGAACGTATTAATCACTACACATGATTGAACAAAAGATGAGAGCGGTATTAAGACAAGCTCTGGTGCGACATCAGGCATCATATAACACAATGGAGCCGCAGCTTTCTCCACTCCCCACCGCCACCAGCTACGGAGGCAGGGAAGGCGCCTGCTCCTCTAGTGATGGACAGCAGGACAACCTTTCTCTGCAGGACAAGGTAAAGATCAGTGAGTTCTCCTCTTAGGAGCAAAAAAATTCACTTTGATTTCATAGATGCTGCAATTTCTCCTTCCCGGGTTTTCCCTTTAATTGGGTTTTTCAGGATGGTTGCAAGTCCCAGTAGACATGCCGGCCACAGGACAACATGAGCACAGATCAGGCGTGCTACTTGCTCTGTGTTTTTCCTTTTTTCCCAGTCTTTCCAGGTGGAAGGATCTCTTTGTTCCCTTTGAAGGCAGAGGATTAACAAAGGCAAATGCAAAAGAGAAAAACAAAAACTCCTTTGTCTGAGGATGGATGACTTCTTTTTATCTGTTTCTAATCTTGCTTCAACTCTCATTTCTTTAGGAAGAAAAAAATCTGAAGATTAAATTTTATGCCAAGGCAAGCTATAATAAGTGACAGAAACACTCCATCTCGGGGTCTCCGCTGGCTCTGTGAAGTCAGAGCATTCACGGTGAAGAAAGCAAAATATAGACAGACAAAACACTTTCAATGGAGATTTAAAATAAAAACTCTTCTCATGTTCTGAATGCGAAAGCTACAGAAAAATATGTCTCTCCTCCAAGGAAATTTCATTATCTTGCAGCAAAATGCAATTTATCTTTAGAAGCTTTAAAAAAAGCGGGGAGGGGAACCTGCCACAAGAGTTTCACTTTATCACAACATTTGGCTTGTTGCAGTCTGAGCTGTGGTTCTACTTCTGGAAGCAAACAAGAGATGTAAAGTTTTTAAGGTGCAAGTCTATCTAAAGCAGCAGGGATGAGGGAGAATGGTCCAGCCTGTTCCGTATCTGCTGCTTCAGGGTCCCATTCAGATGTTTTTCTACTGAAACCACCCATTAGAGAGCAAAAAGCTGGCTGCGGTGGCTGGTTTGGATCAGCTTCCCATCTCGTGCACAGGAAAGTTCCCATTTTTCCTGCTACATCGTGATGAATTTCCAGTTGTCACCTTGATCAATGGTCCCATGAACACTATCATAAGGGTAATATGAGGGGTTTTTTTCCCTTTCCTATCACTCACAGGGTAATTACACGGATGATTGCACTCAAGGGCAAGAGCACGTGTCCTGCACCCTTGCACAGAGCACAACACACAAGCACACACACAGTGCCTGGTACTGCTGGCTTTACCAGGGCAAAATAACACAAGTTTTTCCCCAGGTAAAGGGAACAAGACCAGGAATATTCAAACCTACAAACTCACGTGCTAGACACATACACAAGCAAGTGAATGTCACCTCAGGCACTGTAGCCTGCCTGCTGTATTGATTTGCAGATGGATGGGTGCGAAGGCCAGAAGGACCTACTGCGCCTCCCTAAGCTGACTGCATAGACACTAAACATCACCCAGTGAGTTTTGCCTTGAGCATTTGACTGCTTGCAAGAGAAACCTGCATCTCAACAAAGTCTTTACAAAGCTACCCCTTTGTATATCCCAGGTACACATTCAAACTGTCCCAGCAGCACCCTTGGGCCCCTTTGAACAGGGATGATAGACACCACAGGGTCAGTTGACAACATTCAGGCTGCCCTTCCCACAGTCCCTCCTGGGGGACCAGCTGCCAAGACCACGAGAAGCTGCATCCTGGCTCCTGCCATGCACAACCTCCTGCTTGGGCAGCCAGGGTCTACATGATCATAACCTGCTAGTGACCTGCACATCCCTACTCCACATCATGCCAGTAACAAGGAGGGGAGGAAGACTTCATCTTGTTACTCTGACAGGCAGGAGAGGACACTTCTCTTCAAGGGATGTGAAAAATGCACAGTTCTCAGCTCCTATCCCTCCATGCCACAGCTCACGAAGCCCAGGCGCTTTACACAGCCACATTCGAGTGCAATTCTTAAGTCAAGTAGCTGGAAAAGGAGTGAAGCAAATCTCTGTCAGGCTTGATTGGCAAGAGACATCAAGAACCTTGCAAGAGGGGATTTGAGGAAGTTTTGCATTTCAAACAGGGCAGGCAGGCAGAGGTTTACCCAGAGTAAAGAGGGAAGCAGCAAGGCAGCCGTTTCATCAGTTAACATCTGGCAGCTGCAAAGCTCTGAGATAATTCTGCCTCCGTCCTCCAGAGAGTTCGGATCTGGGAGAGATGCCAGAGACGTGGCAACCAGGAGGGGATGAAATTCCTTCACAGAATCCAAAACAAGCAATCAAACATCACGATATTCTTCCTCCCTTTAAATAAGTGACTATTCCATGATGATTGGGCCTGTGGAAATTTTTTTCGTCTAAATGGAAGCGGGAAGGAGAGCAGAGAGGGAGATACGGGTGGGGGAAGGGGAAACACAGACAACAGCTTTTTTGACAAAAATCACAGCTTTTTGATCAAAACCTGCAAAGAATTTTGATCAAAGTCTGCAAAGAAAGCTTTTAAGTTACCTATATTTCCATTTAAAAAAAGTCAACAAGGAAACCAAATTGTTTCCATTTACAAATACCAGGGTTTGGTTACAGAAAACCAATAGAAAAATCTGATTTTGGATAAAAAGAAAGCTAAGCCTGCTCTGATCTTCCAGCCAAAACTTGAAACTTATTCAAGAGTAATTCTGAAAATGAACAAGCATGTGCTATAACAGCTCATGTAAGACCATCGCTTGCCACCAGATTATTTCATTGTAGGCAAAAGGATAATCTCCACCTGAGTAGCATCCTATGTCCCCTGCCTCTCTGTCAGCTTTGTACTTGAGATGATGGCAGCTGAGCCTGGGAAGGTGATGGTCTTCACCAGGAAGGGGTAATAGAGGAGTGAGGCAGTTTTTTCAGTTACAGTGGAAAGTGTCCTAATGAAGTCTGAACACATACGCTGCCTCTCTGCAAGCATTTCTCCCATATATGTCACCAGGTGCGTCCCAGACCCCTTTCCAGGTTGCACATCCCTGGCTCAGGGGCATGAGCCCTGGGAAGAGGCAGTTCAGCAGCTCCGTCCCACAGAGAGCAGCATTTGTGGTGGTTCTCAAGAAAAGCTCCGCACCCGAGCACAGGTTACTGGGAGGTCTGTCCCCACTCCTACAGTCTCAGCATACCCTGAGATCCCCAAGCCTGAGCAGCAGTTGACAGCCCCAGCCTTGGGTGGGCCCATGCAGAGACCCCTCAGATGGGGCTTCTTGCTGGTACAAATTAGATGAGAACCCTTGGGGAGCACACGAGCAAGGAGAGCTGCTCTGGGCTTCATCCAGGCTAGCTGTCTCCTCTCCCCAGTTATTCATCGACAAGCAGCAGTATTAGACTGAGTCCAGACCCCCCATTTTGCTGCTGCCTGCGCTGCACCCCAGCCTGAGGACCAGGACCCCCAAGTCCTGTCTGGCCATGCAGGTGGCAGGTTTTCTCCCACCAACCTCTGGAGGTCAGCAACCGGCAGTGCTAGGGCTCTGCCTTAGCAGCTGCCATTGGGGAAAAAAAAAAGAAAAAACCAACAAACCCCACACACACAAAAAAAAAACCCAAAAAACACCCCACAAAACCGACCCGGGAAAGCAATGCAATGCAAAGAAGGACCCAGTGGTCTGGGCACAAGATGCTTTCTTCATATCATAGATGACCCAAAATATTTGCAGGGGTCAGGCACGCATCCCCCCTGCACTGCTCTCCTTCCCTGCAGGTACACAGGACTGCAGGACCTTCCTCATTAATAGGAAATGATTAATTTCTAAAGCCTGCTTTTCCCATTTAAAAGCTACAAGAAATCCCCATTTCTGGGAACAGGAATGAATCCACATTTCACTTTGCCAACCTCCAATGTCATTTTCTCATTTCGTATCTGAAGGACACTACAGCAAACCCTTTACAGCTAAATCATTACTGAATTTACAGAGGTTAGGAGTAGCTGGTAATGTAAAAAAACCTCTTGGTAAATTTATTACATAGAATCTGACATCGTCCTGCATAAATCTCAGTGTTCCTGGTAAATACAAGAATTTCCAGTAAATGAAAGACACCAACAAGAGCGTAGGCAAGTGAACTGGAGGGTTACCTGATATGGAGGGGAAGCAGGGCAGAGACCGCATCCAGACCCATTAGAAACCCCCAGCAAAACCTGCTGTGCAGAGCAGGAAAGGGAAACACCTCTCTCACCTGCTCCAGAAAGGTAAATACTGAAGGAGGAAAGTGAGAGAAATCCTCCTGCTTTCCCCAGCCACACAAGGAAAGGCAGCAGCTCTGCCAGGACAGGGCTGACATCTCTTCCCAGGGACACGTTTCCTTGGGCATCCGCAGGAAAGCCACTGGCCAGCACACCCCTCAGAGCCACAGCTCTGCCGTGTGCCAGAAGCTAAATATTAACCAAAAAGGAGGACTCCCCCCAGATGGGACTGTGGCAGGGGTGAGGGCTTCTGGCTGGGCTACAACCCACTCTCTGCTAGCTGGAAACAGGTTTTCCTGCCCACTGGGGAAGGAGTTTTCATTGCTGGTTTTCATGAGGCTCCCTAAGAAAGTGGAAGTCTTACTTTTGGGTGAGGATCATTAATCTCATTATTTTTAGATGACATTTCTAGGTGTGTTCTCAAAGCTCCGGGCTCATGGCAGAAGCACAAACAAGAGGACAGGTCCCTCATGCATTGATACGAGATCACTCCCAAAAACAAGTGGCAGCAGATGAAACGTAACAAGTCTGGGACTGGGGAGATCAAAGAGGAGAAATGGAGGACATCTAGCAGAGGACAGCCAACTGCTCCCTCCTCTCCCCTTCAAGGGAGGGCTATGACACCCCAAAAGCTCACTGACAGTCGGCATGGGCTATGGAACATTGGGTCCAGCACACCGCTGACACGCAGGTTCCTCTTTGCAAACAAGCAGCTGCACTTACCTTCCATGTCCAAAATGGTCCCATACTGCAGTCTCCCAGACAGCTCAGTCACATAACTCAGTCTCAGGGTTATAAGGCATGGCTGCTTAGGTCAAGCCACCACTCCAGTGGAAGGAATAAACGGCCCTTACTTTGCCAGAGGGCAAAATAAGCACTTTACCCATCCACAGCCTCTACCATGGTGCCAGGAGTTAGCCCCAGCCAGCAGCAGGCCTGCCCTGCCCACCCTTAGCACTGTCCCTCTCTGAAGCACCCAGTATAGGACCTCAGTCTCTGCAGCAGCACACCAGCTCTGCCCCTGCCTGCACCATCTTTGCTGGGAAGCAACAAGGAAAACCTAATGTAGTACCCAAGGGGAGAGTGCAGACATAACGGGCTTTCTCATGACCCCATCACCACAAGGGATGTGATCAGAGCCATTAAGGCAAAGGCTCCTGCTGTTCCCTTCAGCCATTTTCCATGCAGCAAAAGCCCTGTGTTATGCAACAGTGCAACATTATCAGACACCCAGATTTCCTAAACCAAGGGCAGCTTCCTCAAGTGCTCACCCACTGCAGGTGCTTTGCTCCTGCACACAATCTCACATCTCTAGAGCTGCTTGCAACACTGAACACCACAGCAGCTAGCCAGAACCTCCTGTACTGCACCTGGGTCCTTATTTATTCCCGTGACCACATCTCAGCTGCAACTCATTTCTTCCTAACAGGGCTCCTCTGCAGGTGGACTGGAGAGCCCAGCTGGGGTGCAGCCCACAGGCAATGCATAAAACCTCTCCATATCAGCCCACCTTCAGCTCTTCTTCACCAGGTGACAGCTCTCAGAGACTGCCAGTTATGGAGGAGCTCCTGGGCCATCCAAGCTGAGGAAGATGCTTTAAAAGCAGCAGGAAGGAAGATTGGGCTGGGTTGATAGGTTGTGATGTGCTCCCAACCCAAACTGCTCCACACTGTGAACGTGGCCAGGCAGCCAATAGGGCTGCCACCAGCAATTTTGCTGCTCCCATCCATCAGCATCTCCTTAAAACCCAGCAACTTGCACTCATTCATAGTATTGCTCCCACTTTCTCTCTGGGAGCTTCAAGCATCTCCTGGTGACATGGTGCTACACCCCCTTCCTGTCCCTGCCCTTTCATGTCTCTCATCAAAGTTTCTTTTCATCTCCCGCCTCCTTGCTTCAGGGAGTTATTGTTCACATCTCGGCAGCCCGCAGAGCCACACCGCTGCACTGGGAAGTGCTTCAGACCTGGCATGGAGGTGGGGAGTGGGCACCAGCATGGTGCCCTCCTGGGGGGAGCGAATGTTGGCAGCGGAGCAGCTCAAAGCCCCCCTCAGCCTCATGAGCTCCTTGCAAAACCTACAAACAAAGTTACAATAGAGTTACGTGGGATGAAGTGTGTGTCTGCACCTATCAGGCAAGCACGTGCATATAAAAAGGAAGACACAGCGCAGGCTCAAAATACAGCATTTAATTTGTGGGAGCCTACACACATGAACATGCTCAGGTCACACCAGCAGAGTGAAGAGCAGTGATGCTAAAGGAAGAAATGGGGAAATTGCACCAGTGTAGGATGAAGATCCCCTGGGCTGGACAGGCAGACACAGCTGGAGGCGTAAAGGTTATCTCCAGATTACAGGTGTGATGTTCCCACTGTCAGGGTGGGGAGATGGTACAATACAAGAGCAAGACCCGGGAGAGGGAGAAGAGATAACAGCTTGAGTGAAGCGACACTTTTCAGCCTCTTTGGCAACAGCGAAATCATCCCTTCATTTCAGATTAGCTGATTTTTGTGTCTGTCTGGGTTTTTTCAAAGGTCAGAACATCTGTGTGGGTTTGTGTATGTGTGTTTGAAGCAAAACGCTGACCCCTTTTGAGGCTATTCAGTGTTATGTTTAGTTCATTCCCTTCATCTCTCTCTAAATAATTTGGAAAATCTTTAAAATTGCTTACACTCAAAAACAAACTGTTCGCTGAAACGTCTTTTTTTTTTTTTTTAACAGTTTCATTGTTCCTTGTGCCCAAGAGCATCACCAGGAGGACCCCAAACTAACACCAGCCTTCCTCAGTCCTCAGCTGCCTGCCTCTGCCTTCTCAAGGAGACCCAAGGCTTTTGGCAAGCATGGTGTTTTCTGCAGAGTCAAGGACACTGAGGACTGACCCAAAGCCACCAGCAAAACCCCACTGTGCCATCCCATGGGCAGTCCTCACCGCAGACAACCTGCAACAGGAAAAAAAGAGGAAAAACATGAGATGTGCTGGCTCGGAAGTGCAAGAGGGGAGATGCTGTGTAGAGACATTTCTCTTTTCAGCTAGAAGTAAGTGTGCCCTGCACTCAGCTCATAGTGTGCCTACTTGCAGAGCATGCCCAAGTCCCATTGGTGTGTAAAACACAGGCTTTGCGCTGCTTTTGCTGCTCCAGCCCACATGGCTGGCAGCCAGAGGCTGCAGCATGCAAGCTAGACTGAATGGGGGCGCTGGGATGAAAATACACTTTTTCCCCATTTGCACTGAATGTTGACATTTTGCCAGAATCCAAGCCCCCACAGTTGGTTGTAAATCATCCATCAATCACTATTTAAAAAGAAAAAACCCTTTGCTGTCCCTCAGCACCAGCGAGCCAGGCCAACGCTTGCCAGAGCATGGGGACAGGCATGATGCTGCTACCTCAGGGCCAAGCAGCACCTCAGGGCTGACACACACCAGCCCTAACTGTACCTACAATTTTACAAACTTCATAAGTGTATGTATAAAATGATCTACTTATTTCTTTAAAAAAAAGAAATCAGCAAGTTGACAACCACAGTACAACAGACAACCTCAGCTGTGAGCCGTTGATTTTTATATGATATATTATATCCAAACACACCAATGCAACGAGTGGAAAGTACCGATTTGGGTAATTGGTGAGGGCCTGAGAGCATGTATGCACTGCTGATCTGGTTCCCTTAAAATGTATGTATATTTACAGTGCCAGCTTGTTTGCATTTCTGATGATCTGAAACGCTGAGAAGGTAATCAGCTCCTCTAGTGCACGCAATCAACTCTGCAGCATTCGCCGCTCTGTTGTGGGTGAAGCCACTCAGACTGTAATTTTAAAGCTGACAAACGCCATTAAACTGTTAAATGGAGCAGGGGGAGGCTGCTGCTGAGACCAGGCACTGTAGTGGACACTCCCCTCAGCCAGGGGGACACCCAGGAATCGTGGGGAGATGGAGGCAGTGAGAAGTAATGCCAAGACCAGGGGCTGACTGATGATCACAACCAGACCATGCTAATACTTTGAGGCTGGTTTCAATTCAAGCCTGAGCCTTGGCTCAACTCTTCTCGCTGGATGTTAGCATTCCCATTCCCCCACCTAAAATCCACTTGAGTAATCAGCTGTAAAGCTAATGACTTGGGCCCCAAATCAGCAAAGTACTTGAGCACATGCTGAAGTCCCATTGAAAGAAATTAGACCTAAGCAGACGCTTTGCTCCAAGGGGAGGGGGCTTTACGTAAGAAGTAGCAAGAAGGCAGTTCAAAATAGGTGTAATATTCTATGGAAGCAAACCATACCTGCTCAAGTGGCTTCTGAGCACCCTGCTCAGTGTTTGCAGGGACCCATCTGAAGCATGGGAAACATAAAGCCTTAGACCTGACTTTATTTTGTTGGCAGCCAAACCCATAATAGGTTTCAGAGGACAGTCCTGGAACTTGCAGGCTGCACCCAGGTCCTGTGCATCCTGCACCCATGCTGTGAGACCATCTCCTGGGGTGCCCTGAGATGGCAGCTGGGGTGGGGATAAAGGGCACAGCATCCACGGTCACCCCAGGCAGGACCAGGATAACCAGCATCTCTGCATGGTGCCATACTCAGGCACTGGGATCCGATCTGGTCAGAGCCTGTCTGCAGCTTGCTGGATCCCCCAGCAATAAGACATACCACCGCTGAGCAACAGGCAGGCAGGGTTACAGCCCGGGGACCCCAAAACGAGCCACCTCCTTACCAGCAGCACTCCCCTGGCTTTTCCGAGGACGAGTGCCCAGGCAGGACTGAGCCTGCACATTCCCCCAGCTGTACCACTGCCACGCTCCTGCCCCGACAGTCCCCCTCATGCCTGCTCGCCAGCGGGTTCACAGAAACCCAGCGTCTCGCCCTCCCAGCCACCTCCCAGTCACACTCCGGAGTGATGGGAACAGCAAGATCAAGTTTCCCTGTCCACCAGGGAACAGCAATAGCATTCGCTCCTGCCAAGGACAACACCTCGCTCTTGCAGGTTGCACAGGTAATCACCCAGCACAGTCGAAATCTAGCTATAACTTGCCTTAAATATGGGATTTTACAGTCCCACATGGTGTTAATACATACATAGTGATATGTATATATTGATAACCAACCTGATTGAAGGAGATGGTTTTCCTGGAAGTTTTCCAGAATTTGGATATCTTTATTACGGTGAATTGCTTAGGACAAAGCCCTAACTTGTGTAAAATGGCACAGCTCTGCTGAAATCAATTCCCCTACACCAACTTCTGCTATTTGATGAGGTGACCCAGGATCTTTGTATTGGTTTTACTGTCTTCTGCCATCATCTGCCCAGCTCCCGTTTCAGGGCCTCTTGATGAAGTTTGTCTTTGTAAAGAAATTCAATCAGGATATGTGTATTCAGGCTAAACCAAGGTGTAAATAGGGCTCAGAGGAGAAAAGAGAGCAGATGTGCTGAAGCAGGCAGGTGCTTTGCTGGAGCCGCTTGGCCCTGAGCCTTATGCCCAGCCCTCTGCTAGTCACTGAATGACATCCTGAGCATCCCCCAGCTCTCAGGAGCCAGTTCAGCTCAGAGGCACATGATAACGGGGAGGCTTTTAGAAGCAATGATGAGGACTGAGCTACTTGCTGCATAGGTTGAGTAGAGTTGGTGCCTGGTTGTAGCAGGACGGGGCTGAGAGCATGCGCAAGGGCCGCTCCTGTGCCGCAGCACACTGGGAGGACTTCTGCCTCACACTGTCATGGCAGCTGCCTGGGCTCTACGCAGAGATTAAAAAGCAAAATGCAACCCCATTCTTTCAGCTAATCCATCTGTAATGACTCTAAGCCAAACAAAAGGCTGAATATTAAGTTGAAAACTTTTAAAGGATACTCAGTTCATGAACTTTGGGTTCATGAAAGGCAGGTCCTGCTTGACCAACCTGATCTCCTTCTATGACAAGGTGACCTGCCTGATGGATGAAGGAAAGGCTGTGGATGTCATCTACCTGGACTTCAGCAAAGCCCTTGACACCGTCTCCCACAGCATTCTCCTTAGGAAGCTGGCAGCTCATGGCTTGGATGGGCATACTCTGCTGGGTAAAAAACTGGCTGGGTGGCCGAGCCCAGAGAGTAGTGGTGAATGGAGTTAAGTCCAGTTGGCGGCCACTCACGAGCGGTATTCCTCAGGGCTCTGTTTTGGGGCCAGTCTTGTTTAATATCTTTATCAACAATCTGGATGAGGGGATTGAATGTACCCTCAGTAAGTCTGCAGATGACACCAAGGTGGGTGGGAGTGTCGATCTGCTGGAGGGTAGGATGGCCCTGCAGAGGGACCTGGACAGGCTGGACCGATGGGCCGAGGCCAATTGTATGACGTTCAACAACGCCAAGTGCCGGGTCCTGCACTTGGGTCACAACAACCCCATGCAACGCTACAGGCTTGGGGAAGAGTGGCTGGAAAGCTGCCTGGCCAAAAAGGACCTGGGGTGTTGGTCGACAGCTGGCTGAACATGAGCCAGCAGTGTGCCCAGGTGGCCAAGAAGGCCAACAGCATCCTGGCTTGTATCAGGAATAGTGTGGCCAGCAGGAGCAGGCAAGTGATTGTCCCCCTGTACTCGGCGCTGGTGAGGCCACACCTGGAATACTGTGTCCAGTTTTGGGACCCTCAATACAAGAAGGACACGGAGGTGCTGGAGCATGTCCAGAGAAGGGCAACGAAGCTGGTGAAGAGTCTGGAGCACAGGCCTTATGAGGAGCGGCTGAGGGAACTGGGGTTGTTTAGGCTGGAGAAGAGGAGGCTGAGGGGAGACCCTATTGCTGTCTACAACTACCTGAAAGGAGGTTGTAGTGAGGTGGGTGCTGGTCTCTTCTCCCAAGTAGTTAGCAATACCACAAGAGGAAATGGGCTCAAGCTGCACCAGGGGAGATTTAGATTGGATATTAGGAAAAATTTCTTCACGGAAAGGTGAAGTCAAGCATTGGAACAGGTTGCCCAGAGAGGTGGTGGAGTCACCATCCCTGGAAGTGTTCAAAAAACAGGTAGACGTGGCACTTGGGGACATGGTTTAGTAGGCATGGTGGTGTTGGGTTGATGGTTGGACTGATGATCTTAGAGGTCCTTTCCAATCTTAATGATTCCTAGTTTTTACTTTCATTATAAAATAATCCCGCGACCAAGCCAGAAAACATGAAATTGTTACTCTACCCTTAATTGGCTTAGTGGTGGACTTGGTAATGTTAGGTTAATGGTTGGCCTGGATGATCTTAAAGGTCTTTTCCAACCTAAACAATTCTATGATTCTATGATTCAATTCTTTTCTTTTTCAGCTCATTTTAGTTTCGTTTGCAGAGTCCTGGGAGAGGGTGAACGCTGCAAGCAAAGCAGCGGACCAGACCAGCTTTACTTGTAACTGAGAAGTTCAGTTGTGCTCGCCATCTCAGGGAGGGTTTGCTTTCTTTAGGTCTCCCAGCATTTTGGAGATTACTCCTTGGTTTCCTGGAGATCCCTAGGCCTGACAATTCACCATAATCCCTTCTAAAGAGGAGTCCAGCCCAGGAACCAAGCACGACGCCAGCCTGAGACATGGTGGACCAAGAGGCATTCATGCTCTCCCACATGCTTGCAGGGTGACATCTGCAAAAAACAGGAAAACCCCTTTATTACAATGGTCTCTTGCAGAAAGTCAAAAGCAAAGTCATAACAGACATCTTTTACAGAGGCAACTGCAGCCAGCGGGGTAAAAGAGAAGGCCATGCTCAGCCTCTGCAGTGGGACTGAACCAGTTTACGTGCTAATCCCAGTGTGAGCAACCAGAGCTGGCACCAGCCAGAGCCAGTTGTCTGACTTCAGCATTTGGCAGGGAGGGACGGATGAACAAAAATATGTAGTGCAGGCACTAGCTGCCCGAAGCCACGGGTTGTTCGCTGTCAGCAAACGGAGCCAGACGGAAAAATAAACACAGAGAACATCTTGAATTTGGAGAGTGATTCCCGCGCCACTGCAGGCTTCAGCAATACCCCTGCCTTTGATTTTTAGTGCCTGCAGCATGTTTCATGATGTGGCCAAGGGCAGGGAGAAAGCTCCCATCCCTCCCCCAGCTCACACGTGTCCGTGCAATGCCTCCAAGCCCAGGGATATTTCAGCATTTGCTATTTCCGAAAAAAAAAAACCCACCATAATCCTGACACCATAGCAAAGGAGGAACAAAGGCAAAGAAGGGATTTTGGCAGGAGAGTGCTGGAGGATGATGCCGTGAAGGGGTTATATTCTAGGGGATGGTAGCCCGATGCTCCCATGGGACAGCCAGTCCCATCCTCACTGACAGCCTGGGACCCAAGTGTCCATCCCTATGGATGCTTTTGGAAACGCCACCTGTACATGTGCAACATCACGACACTACATGCCGCTGTGACAGGGCTGGCAGCACAGAGGGCACCGAGGTGGCATGGGGAGGGAGGAAGGGATGCAAGGCAGCATGCAGAACTAAATAAGGCCACAGAGGTAAGGGCAGGATCATTTTAAACAGTTTAAGTTTCATTTTAATTGATACCACAATGGGGAAAACATCCCCGATGGCAAAGGGCAAAGCGTGTACTTTCTTTTTCCAGATGACAGATTTTGCAGCCGGCCTTCCTGAGGAAATGAAGCACACCCACATCCATACCCCTCTCCCTACCCCACAATTTTAGAACCTGTTGGTTAATTTTAGCCAGGTTGGAGGGGGGGATGTCTCAGGGGACTTCTGCTCCTACATTTTCTAGGAAGTGGAGACAGCCAGGTCACGGACAGCCCCGCTAACGAACCCAACAGGGAACATGCTGCGAGGGGGGTCTGCTACCCCAGGACAAAAACCACTCATCCCCTCTGGCTACTAGCTGCTCAGCACTTGTCTTTTGTACCTGTACCTATTTCAGGTTCAAGGGAAAACCAAGTAGAAGTGACTAAATACCAATCCTGCTCCTCCTCCCAGCGATGCATCCAGCAAAGCCCCTCTTCCTTCCCTCCCCAGAGACAGCTGGGCACCAGGGGAGCGCTGAGCCCAGGCACTCCACTCCCCCTCCACCAGGCACAGCACACTCTTTTCTTTGGTCAATATTTCAGACTGCAGATCAAACGTCTCAGTTTCCAGCCGGCTTCCCTATAGCACACAGTTAGCTAGACTGTATTTTCTCCCCAGTTCAACTTCCTCATTTTTTGGAGAAACCTGGCACTACTACTTACTCAAATGCATATAATATCCTTTCAGAAAAAAAAAAAAAAAAAAAATTTCTGCCGGTGCAGCTCAATGGCCAAACCCCAGCCAAGCTCGTTGAGTGCACTTCTGATTTGTATTTCAAACTCTACCATTAAGCTAGTCCAGCTTGAGCAGCCTGTATCTCCAAGCATCTAGCAGGGGTGTACCCCACCTTCTCCCCCAAAAAATCATTATCATTAGCATTTCTGAGACCTGATCAGACAGCTATCTGCTGGAAGTAATTAAGGCAAAAGCTGGTGGTGCCTTGGCACACCAGACACCTCATCCAGCCCTAGTTTTATGAGTCTGTGCTTTGCATCAGGGTAAACTCACTGCCACTTAAGCAGATTGGCTCAAGGAGAGCTAATCAAATAAGGCCAAGCAAATTAGTCATCAGAAATAATGTCTCTAGTGAGCCTCACATCTCTCCGTCCCTGTGAAGTGATCATGAGCCAGCCCATTTTCTCATGAGTTCACTAGGGAAGACGTAATACCTCATTTTCCATGCCACGACCTGACCCCAAACCTTCCCCAGTGTTTGCTGGCAAACCATGGCGCTGGGTGCATCCGCATCAAAACCAGCAGGGAGAACTTTCCTCTTTCTAAAAGGACCAAGTTCAGAGGACGGAAGGGTTTTCTAACTCCTCCGAGGCCGGCAAGAGTCTGATATCACGCGCAGACTACAGCATCCCACATTACCAGATCCAGGAAGGTGCGTGTACCCAAGGGGAGAGATGCCAGGTGAAACCCCTGCGTATCACTAAGCAGAATCACAGCAGCAATTGCTTCACGGTTCGGTTTTCCCTGGTCTATTCTGAATCTCAATTGGATTTGGGGCTGGAGGGGCAGCAGCTTGGTCCAGTTCCTGTTGCAGTCCCACTGGCTCTCCCATGGCATGGAGGAATTAATAATTAAATGTGGGCCAGGTGAGGAGCAATGGGGCTAGAAGGCAGCTGTAATATTTCCCTTTTAAAAGACCAGCAGGGCAGGAGATGGAAGATAGGTGGCAATTGATCTCAATTCTGCAGAACAGCATTTCAAAGTAGATTATTAGGGATGAGCCAGTCATTGCCATTTACATTTCCCATGGTTGATGGCAGGCTCCAACTGCCCCAGAGACAGGGGAAACAGTACAGCCTGCCTAGCAAAACACCAAAAGCACAAACCACCCCACCAGCAGTATATTCGTGAGTAGAAGAGCCCCTTCCCAGACAGCTGGGTGGAGCTGCTGCCCCTGCCACAGTACCTCTTGGAATTCTTCAGCTAAAACCATCTCTAAGCCTCTTAACCGCTCCCTCCACCATGACAGTGGATTTGCTCCAGCCTAAGTTAGGCAGCCCCAGGGTTGGCTACTGGCACGAGCTGCAACATGTCTGCAGGCGCCAGGCTGGCCTTGGATGCCCTCTGAGCCACAGAGCCCTCACTAATATTACTAAACCTGGTGGCTAAGCCCATCACCCTGGCTTCAGACACCATCCCAGGGTGAGGGTGGGTGCGCTGCTACCGAAGCTGATGGGTCCCCAGCCATTTTCTCCAGTGTACAGGCTGCTCTTACCTCTCTGTATTTGGACACCAAGTGGAAAATCAGCTAGAAATCACCATGTTCTAAACCTGATGGATCCGAGCCCAAGCGTTGCCCTTCATGCTTTTAACAGCCCGGCACCTCTCCAGGTGTCTGTGCACAAAGACAGGCAATGTCATCTTCCTGCAGCTCTCTTAACTGCTTATCGATCCCAAAGAGCGTCCAAATGGATTTCTCTGGCTAGCTATCATCCTCCATAGCCTGGGAGATCCCCTCTATATTATAAATTAGACATCCCAGTTATAGCTTTATTTACTGCGAAAGAGCAATTAAGCTATCCCAGTTCGATTTATGGCCAGCACAGATAACTCGTCTTAACACAAGCCAAGGCCAGTTTAACTTTTGGATGCTTTCCTCAGGTGCAAAAAAACCCCAGCTTCATTTGTGTATTTTTTAAGTCTCTAGCCCAAATTCAAACCTCATCTGTGATCAATCCAGTACAAGCTGGGAAATTATTCCCCAAAAGTGCATTTAATAGATTTCCACTGCACTTACTGCAGTCATGAAGCCAGAGCTCAACTCATCCAGCTTTATTTTCTGAGAGCTGCATCCTGAAGCTGGTATTTGGGATGTTGGTGCTTTCGGTACCCAAAGGGATTTAAATGTACAGCTCCATATTCAGGACAGCATGGCAAAACCACCAGGCTATAAGGTACAGCAGAAAGGCACACCCAGCCCAGCCCGTGATGCTGCTCCACTTTTCAGGTGAGAAAGACACTGTCTCGAGAGCAGGGCCACCCGGGCAGCCGGCTGGTGATGGGGGGGACCCAGCCGAATGTCCAGCCAGCCTTGGTGGAGGGGCTGGAAGCCAGGACATCGCTCCCAGCCCCTTTCTGACACACTCCGGGGGTGCACTGTGACAGTCAGCATCTCAGCACACAAATCCTCTTGCAGGTCTGAGCCTTAGCTGCTATTCCAACAGTTTTTGATGGATAATGTTCATACTTTACAGCTTTATGGAAAATTCACCTAGATTGATACAGATCTGCACTTTATTAATTTTTCCAACTACCAGCAGCGAATTAATCCAGTTGGAGACTGATCTAATTTCCCAATAACGCCCAGATCTTCCACATTATCAAATTCATTTCTCATTACCCATTAGGGCAGGTGGAGTTTCGGTAGCTGGGTGGATCACCTCGACATCAAGGCGTAATGCTTCTTCCAGACAGCCAAGCCACTGAGAGCCCACTGAGAATACACCCAGCTGACGGCTGTCCTCTCTGGATAAGAGTCTGTGGTATTTAAAGAAAATCTCTTTTTAACTAACTTGTCTTGGCAGGACAGAGCATTAAGGTTGGGGAGAGCAGGGGGGAGCAGGGGGAAGCACTACCATTTCTGACTTAAGGAGCTGCTACATGGCACCAGTTTTTAAAACACATTGCAAGAGTTGCTGTCTTTGCTCTCAGAGCTGGTTTGTAGGGTCAGAAACAGGCTTAGTTTTGCATTTCTTCAGCATGTGCTGCCATGCCTATCATACCGGGATGCAACCTGCCTCTCCTGCAGCATTGCCCACACCACCAGGGAGCCATGGATGCAGGAGCCCCTGCTAAAAAGGTGTTGTACCCAGCCAGCTCTCTTCTCCTGCTTATTAATTTGACACCCAGTTTCTGTTCTAGGCCTCGTTTGTCCCCTAGCGTGAGATGCTTCCCTGGCTGATGGCCTGAGACCATTTCTGATGGCCCCACAGGAATGATGGTGGCACCCACTCAGGTACTTGCATGCTGACCACCACCCGGCACCGATCAGAGCTGCGCTGCAACCCAGGGGAAGCAGTAAACATCTCAGGATGCTGCTTTTTCTTAATCATACACTTAGAAAGGTTCTAAATAATACATAAATAAATGAAAATATCAACAAGGATAGCCTGGCTATTTTTGAGCTAATCCTTGCAAACAGAGATGGGCTACACTCTGCACACCAGACCTGCTAAAATGGTGTTGCCTCCCATCTCTGTTGCCTGACTGAAGTGAGAATAATTTGGTTTTTAATCCTGTTGGTGTTCCTGGAGCAGAAGTTCCAGGGTGTTTGCATGGAGCACCCTGGTGATAACCCGGGAGTGCTTTAAAGTCAGCCACAGCCTACATCGGTAAACACCTCCTCCCTGCCCCATTGCCCCTTACATTTTTCCCGCTTCTAGCACTTCGGACAATGTCTGAATGTTAATTTAGTAACTTCCAGGCAGGACAGTAGCCTTATTTTATTGTACAGTGACAAATTAATTTAGGAGAAAAATACATCCAGCATCTGAAATATAGTATTATTTCCTGCAGCGTTAATTGGTGGCATCAGTACTGTGTAATTTGTTACTAGTGGCATATTTCTGTATGGCTTCATTTCCTTAAAAGCACGGGAATTAATTAGGTGTTAGTGGCGGTAAGGGACTGGCAGGCACCAAGCATAATGTGGGCAATCACCGGAGAGGCTTCCTGGCTGCTCATGTACATTAAAGGTTAGTAAACCACTGATGTAAATACCACAGCTCCCCTGACTTACGGGGATTAATTTACTCCGAGGCAGATGTGTTTACACCAGCTGAGCACCTGCCCCTCTATATTTAAGGGCAGAACAAGAATTCACCTAAGTAATATATGGCAGCGTTTAATCATTGATGTTCGTTTCTAAGTAACTGAGTTACTGGGGATGTCTTTTCCCAACTAACTGATATCCTCGGTAATTTCTGCTGAAAAGGAAGTCAATCAGGCAGCATCCAGCCCCATGTCATTAGCCCCGTGATGTCATCGGCCCCATGAATCACAGCCCTTCTGCTGACACTGTAATTGTATTTCACCTCCTTTTCTCTTATACGCTGAGTAACTCCAGGTGGGAAAACACCCATCCATCGTAAGAGCAAACAGCCCTGATGAAGAGCTGCCGAGGGGAGCATTTGCTGCTGGGGGTTTGTGCCCCCAGCTCCATGTAAGCATCACGTGCAGTTGCAGGGGAGAAGCGTCACCTCCACCTTCTGTACTGGGGTGACAGAGCAGCCGGAGGCACGGCCCACACCACCCGCTCCATGGTAGGTTGGAGCCATTTCCAGGAAGGGGACAGATGGGAGAGGGCTCGAGGAAGGGCCAGAGATTCACGGCAGGGGACACCCACGCCTACCCCTGGTGCCTGTTTCAGCCCCACAGTATTGCATCATGGGCAGCCGCAGCATGGCATCAGCATCCTCCCCACACAGGATGCCCGGAGCACACCAGGCACTGGAGAGCCGTGGCTTTTGGAGGAGAGGGTTGAGCTGTATTGGTGCTATGAGACAGATGTGGCCAAGGAGGGAGGATAGGATGCTCCACATGAAGCTTCATGCTTCATAAGTCAAAGAAAGTTGCAGGGCCATAAACAAATTAAGAACTGCAAAACTTTGCAATAATGCAATAATGGAGCATGCCTGCCCTTGTTGCTCGGCGGAGGGCCAGGGCGGGACGCAGGGCTGGGAGGCCACACCAATGGGCACAGCCAGCCCTGCCGCAGCTCTGACAGCTGCACCCACCGTCTCGCTGCCTGGCTGCATTTTGGGCTCCCCTGCATTGCACCAGCGCTGCAGTGGAATTAATGCTGCCAGTTTGTTAGTCTGACTTGGAAATACGTTTATGCCTTTTACTGGAAAAACCAAAATTACGTTTCTGTGAGCCAAAAACAGGAGCGAAGAATTACTGTATCTTGGGCCTTTATTGTAAAGCACAGTCAATACTTCGTTATGGGGTCGGAATTAAAACAGACAATGGCTCTGGTATCACCACCACGATGAGTTACAACATTTCCTGACGACCCTGTAACCATCTTTTATCATTTCAAGCAGCACAATATGCCATATAACAGGGCAGGAGTTTTGCTGGAAGCTCGTGAGCTTCTGCAGCATGTGTTGATGCTCAAGGCACGGCTTGAGCACCAACAATTTCAACTCCTTTTTGACTTCTTGCTAGCAACACCTGGCCGGAAAAGCTTATAAATCAAAATATAGTGTGTCCAGGGGTCCTCTGACCTAGCACTAAAATGGCTTACCGTAGGAAAACCTTCCCATGTTTTACAGTAATTCAAAATTTATTCTAAAATTATATATTTTATACATAAGCATTACATATTTATACAAACTTGACCTTTTAAGAGCTGCCCAGTGCACTTGTTGAGTATTACATACCAACCAAATATGAAATATTTCAACGAACAGCTTCAAGATGATGTGTGGGTAAAATTCAGGGCTGGGGAAGGCAGAGAAGAGGCAGGCTCAGAAAATCAAGACTAAAGAGAAATGTGCCTTTAAACCCACCTCTGCCCCAGATTCACGAGATGCGTTACCCCGAGACCTTGGTCCTCACTCTCCAAGATGTGGGCAGGAGCTCAGATGACCTCTTTGAGGTCTGCTGAGATCCCTGAGAACAAAAACTAGAGATGCAATGGTGACTTGAGCTGCCGAAATCCTAAAAAACTAAACAGTTTTTGGGCTGGTCAGCAAATAGCAGAAATGTTATAGGAATTAGGAAAAAACTCTCCAGTTTCATACTTTCTCATGGGCCTCGCATAGAAGGCCTTTCCTACAGGTAACTTGATAACTCTATCATCAAACCTCCACTAAAGCAGATCAGAAGCAACTTGAGTCTTCAAGTCATAGCTGAAAACTAGTGGCAGTGAATTGCCTAATGCATGGCTTGCGGTATTAACATTTTAAAAAATCACGAGACCCTCAAATATCATGACGCTAAGTCTCATGACCTTTAAGTCAACTAGATTCAGGTTTCTTTTTCTTTGACTCTTGCTGTGCTTTTGGGATGGAAACAAAAGACCTCATTAGGTTTAGGAAACATTGCAGGGAGTCACCATCACCCATTTCTTCCCACATTTACATCTCTGGTCCCCTAAATTCAGTTATTGTAAGCACTGATTTATTTTTAAATAGTTCTTTTAAATGTTGACGCATTTTGATAATCCTTGTTTTTAAGCCAATTCGTGAAAGATTTTAAAGCTCAGTTGAAATTAATCTCCCTTTGAAGCTCAGTCTGACCTGGACCAGCATTAAGCAGGTCCTGAAGTTTGTCCAAGTTGGCTCACAGAGAAAATCTCTTTCCACCGAGCTGGGAGTGGCCTTATGCCTTTCACAAGTTAAAAGGAAAGGAGAGGACTAAGATTCAAAGACAGAATATTAGAAAATTCCCTAATACCAAGGTCCCAAAGCACAGCCCCGCGCTGCATCACCTCCCTGTGCGCACTCCTCATTCAATCCTTTCACCACATTTCTGCCTTTGATAACACATTTTCCTGAAAAATCAAAACTGAGTTCAGAGAAAGCCTTGCATCAGACTGCATTAATTTTGTTGGCTGAAATCAAGATGTAGAGTCAGGTGTTTGACAGCTGCCCTACAGCTCTGCACTGAGTGAAAGCCCTTTCCTGCTTTTCTTCTGTATTGCCAAGGTGTGTATTTTAGATAAAAGTCCTATTTCTGATCAAGGCACTCACTGCAGTTCCCCTAAGTGAGAGGACAGAGTCTGCTCTTGCTCTCCACCATCTTTCTCACCATCACAATGTGCCTCGTGGCTCCTGGCCTTTGGCCTTACCTACTGCCATGAGCAGCAGTCTCTCCCCTCCCTGTGATCCCGAGTCATCCCCCAGGCAGGAAAACCCCAGCATCCTACTCCGCATTGCAAATGAGCACAGAAAACCATCAAATCCTGCTGCCCACATTTGGCGACCCCGACCTTCTACCTTGCTGGCTGCTGCCCTACAAATCTCTCAGCTGCTCCACGTCGCACCAAGGCTGGATGGAGCCGAAGGCGTGGGAACACTGGAAGTCAGCTCAGCGTGCCCCTGCACAGCTTAGCAACGCCCAGCCATCTCAGCCAGTGCTCTCTGTTTGTATGTACAGATAAATATACACAAGGCAGAGCTGAAAAGACAGAGTCAGCTCCTCTCTGAAGTCCTTCAGCTCCTGTTACCGCCAGATCCCCAGCGCTCTGCGGCATGCGCGCTCTTTATAGCAGCCATCGGCCTGGCACAGCGCAGAGCAGATGGTCATAACGACTTGGCCCGGGGCCGCTGTCAGCCCCCGGCTCCTTGCCTCACATGATGTTCGCTGTGCCACCTGGGCCTCCTGCACGCCCGTGGGGCTGGGCAGGACACCGCGCAACTCGGGGGGGCAAAGCCAGAGAAATTGCTGACGTGGCAGGGGTTAACACTGAACGGTCCCAAAAATCACCAGCTCATGGTGCCCTGGCATGGATGATATTGCTCCTGCTCGAGCATGAGCTGGGCAGAAGTCAGCAGGGAGAGGAGCCCCAGGCAAAGCTGAACAGCAGAGAGGGATCACAGAACCTCAGGAAAATCCTCTTGTTATCACCCAGGAATTCCCTGGTTTTGCTGGTCATTGCTGATGCAGCTTCATTCTGCTGCCGCGGCTGCCCAGAGGTCCCAGGAAGCAGCCGCTGCTGCTGTTTGCCCCTAAGACAAGGGCACAATGGGTAGAAAATGGCAGAGTGGGGCACGTGGCCCCATTGCAGGAGGAGCAGGGATAGAGGTAGCAATAGCAGGGGCAGAAAGCATGTCCTATGCCCAGCCAGCCTCCCCCAAAAGGGGTAAGGAGCCAGCGGGGAGCCTGGGCACGGCCATAACCCATCATCCCCACAAGGCTGGGGGCACAGGCTGAGGAGGCTGCAGGGAGCCTTGGGCAGGAGAGAAGCCACGTGCAGAGATTAGCAGTGTGCATCGCTCAGGTGTTTCCCCCACAAATTAGAGGGTTTGCACCATCGCCAGTAAACTGGGGTTTTTTTTGCCAAGAGCAATAGCTGCTCCAGGCAATTGCACGAGAGCTCCCAGGGGCTCTGCGACGCAAGAGTTGGGGAGCCACTGCAGCATTAATACAGCCATGAGCACGTGAGAGCCTGAACAGCTCTCCTCCAAACTTTGCTCGGAGGAGCCCCGCTCAGCGAGCAGCCGGGCTTCGCACGTCCATAAAGAGGAGAGGCAGCGCAGTCGGCGGGGAGGCAGCAGTGCTCCAACTTCCTGGCACTCGGGGAATCTTCCCAGATCACATTACATTCATGTGTCCTTGGCTCATCTCTGTACAGTTGAAAAACACTGTAAGGGGAGCCAGTTAATTGAGACAGCTGGTCTCGCGGAGCAAAACCCAGGGAAACGGTTCCTTCCCGTTATGCTTAATTGGAGACCTGTTGCTTTAACGAAACCGGCCTATTTGCACAGCCCTGCTTTCTGGAGATGCTCTCCAGCTTGTGTTAGCCTGCCAGTCAGGATTAGAGGGGCCATGCTGCCCGCCGAAGCTTTGCATCGCTCCCAGGCTGCTCTGCAACATGGCCCTGCAGAGCAGCCAGTTCCCCACCATTTCGGCCCATCAAATTAACCAGAATCAAGGAAGGCATTAACGGCAATGGCTGGATGCTACCTCCAAACTGACATGGAAGCAGGGGAATGAGGATGGCAGGGAGGCAACGTTATTGCAATAACTCAGTATTTACTCAGTACAGCAGTGCTGATGATTCATGTCACGACCTGTGCTGCATTAGCATACAGCATGAAAGGCTCCTGGTCCGCAGGGGGATGTTCCTAGGCACTGCCACGATACAAATAAATAATGATAATAATACTCGGGGGGGGTCCTGTCATCTGACCCAGCGCTGATGGAAAGAGCAAAGAGCTGGCTGCCCGCATTCACCGCCAGCGATTTGAATCCGCTGACATTTGGCCATCGAGTGGGGAAAGGCTGACAGTTGTTTCGCAGGGGAGCAGCCATAGACAGCTTGACAGCAGGTCCGACAGTGACAGGATGTGCTGCCACCGCAAACCAGAAGTGTGCTGGCACCAGCACCCGCACCCACACGACTCAGGGCTTTACTGGTGCAAACCATTCACAAGCAGACAAGCTCCAAACACCAAGTGCACGACACACAGCCCTCACGTGCAACGCCCCGGAGCCCTTATCTTACTTTTTTTTATGGCTGCTTATTTAAGGAATACTTTCAGAGCTATGAAGATGCTTTGTCTCTTCAGTAAAGTGTTTTCCCTCATTGAATGGGGACAGGTCCTCATTTCCTCAGCTCTGCAGTGGTGGTCACAGGGGTTGGGTCTTCTTTTGCTTGAATACCCTAAAGCAGACAGGGATATAAATTAGGAGAGCAAGACATACCCTCAGCCCAAAGGCACCGGCTCCTAACACAGCCCCAAGCCACAGGGCTGGGAGAAGGCAGAAGATGCTGCCACATGCATGTCACCAGTGGCTCGTCCTTGAGATAAACCATGTGAAAGAAGCAAAACACAGATTTGACAGAGAACTACTCACTTCCAGGTGGGCAGCTCAGTCACTTGAGAGCTGTGAAATGACAGTCGTGTTGTCCCTTGCAGGGTCTGCTGGAGCTGTGGAAGCGAAGATGAAGGCAAAGCCAGTGACCTCAGTAAGTCAGTTGTGGGACCTGCACTCGCAGTAGATTAGGTGGCACTGATGTTTAAAAATGCAACCTGAAGTATAGCACTCTGGGAAGGCTTGGTTTGTGGAGGACACTGCCTTACCTCTCCTGCTTTTCCACTTTCTGGAGGTCTTGGGAAAAACTAAATAGCTTTTGCTGATCTTACCGAACAGAAGGTTTAAACTCCAAGGGAAGTTGTATCAGGGATTGATACACAAATTACCAGTGTCACCTCCCTGGTTTCCTAATTTCCCGGGAACTAATAAATAGCATGAATGATTAAAAAAGGTATTTGATTTGGAAGCGATGCTGTGATACTGCAAAGCTTTGCCACTTGTGTTCCAGTACAATGTTGTAGCACACTTCTGCATTTGCTCTTCTTTTACTTCTCTAGAAGTATGTCAACATTTTACATGACATAGTAATGTCTTTCTGGAAAGAAAAAAAAAAAAGACTAATCTTGCTTGCAATGAAGTGACTGATACTCCTTCCCACTGACTTTGGCTGCACTGAACCTAAGCATGTCTACTCTTGCCTTTAATCATGATATGTGTGCTTGCCTGTATTAATAGGGAAGGGGGGGGTGGTTGGTAGTCACCAGCTCATCTTCGAAAGAACCAAATTACGGGCTTTGCTGAGCACAGTGGCTGTTTCAGCACTATGGTAAACCTGGGACTTCTCTGGGCAATCTGAAGGAGCCGGCAGGAGAGAGAAGGCAAAGCAGAACATCATTGCTGGGGTAACGGTCCATGCACAGTTCTCCTCCCCCGAAGCTCAGGCTTAGCAGGAACCTGCAGGAACTGAGCCCATCACGTTTCCAAGAGGAAAGCTGAGCAAACAGCACTGTCCTTGCAACTGTCTCAATGACACAAATAATGTGCCGCAGAGCTAAGGGGGACAAATGGTAAATCTCCAGCTAAGAACAATGATAATGAAAGTACAGAAGTGAAAATTCATTACTTGAGTCTGCTTGGGAGCTATCCTGAGGGACCCTCTTAGGCTTTCCGGGTTGCTTTAACCCTTTGGGTCTGTCTCCAATACTCAGGCCGATATGCTGTGCCACTGGCTGTGCTTTCCTCCCCCTTTTTTCCCCCTTTCTTTATCAAAACAACTTTCTCCTTCTCCAAACAAAGCACTGTGCATCTCACCAGACCTGCAGTGTTGTGTCATGTCAGTGCTCAGCTTCCTGAAACTATGCAAGCAGAACGAAAAGCATAATGTGGTTTTTGGTCAGCTGCTCAAGGCAAGAGTCTAATAATGTATTCTCGTATTTCCAGCAGCTCACATGGAGGTGAGAGCAGCAACTGGACAAGACAGACAGCCCAGCTCCACAGGTGAGCTCATTTCCTCACAAGTGGAGAAGTCTTTCCTGACTAACTTTTTGGTCTCCTGGAGCAGAGGGGGTATATTTCAGCACTGCTAATGTTGCTTAGGATGCCCCGGCATCCTGCCAGATCTCTGAAAAGTTAGAGATGCCCATCAGGCATCTCCATGGCAACCTCTGGATGTTCATTCCAGCCAGGCGCAGTGTCCATGTTGGAGTGGCAGACTGTCAGGTTCATCTTCTAGAGCCTTTTGGAAGGGCAACGGGAACTGAGAGGGTGTCTGGTTCCTCTCAAAGCCCTACCAGGCTGCGGGGGAAGCAGCACGCCTAGGGGCTTCAACCTGGGGAACCAGCCAGCCGGCTCTTCCGAGGTGGTAGCAAAATACCTGGCAAAGCTTGAAGGTTAGCTGGTGCAAAAATGCTTTGGTGTTTTGGACTTCTCCCACGGCCAGGGTAAGCAGCAGCAAGTGCAAGCAGCCTGTACTTGGCATGTGTTGCATGCTACAGGAAACAGCCCGTGTCTCCAGTGAGTGCCCCATTTTGGGTGGGAATGGCAGTAACGTAGTCAGCCTGAGAGAAGGTGTGGCCCTCAAGGAGGGCAGAAGATGCGGTAAAGGAGAATGCCATCAGTGCCAGCTTGATAGAGCAGATCCATGCATTGCCTCCTGGCCCATGAATAGCTTTCCTGTAGTCCCTCTCCAGCTTTCTTGTAGGCCCCCTTCAGGTACTGGAAGGCTGCTATAAGGTCTCCCCGGAGCCTTCTCTTCTCCAGACTGAATTAAGTTTATCCATCTCCTATTGGCATTGTAACAGCTCATTCAGTCCTGACAAGCACCAGATTCTTCATTCAAGGACATCTGAGATCACAATTTGGTAGACATAGTTCAGGCAGGTATCCACTGAAACACCAGCGTTACTCCTCCAAACACAGGTCTCACAGCAAATTCAAGCTGTTCACCTTACTGCTGACACTGTGGTATGTCCCACCAGCAGCAGATATGCATAGACCACCTCAAAGACAAGAGATAGCTTCCTTAATAGCATCCACCGCTGTGTCATTAGCTCATCCAATAGCTCAGGTGTCCATGACCACCATGTAGAGCATCCAGCTCCTTCCACAGCATCCTGGTATCTTGGGTTAAGAAGAAACAACCCCAGTGAGAACTGTTTCATGACCTTGCCTCCAAATGACCATTCAGGTCCTTTAGTTCTAGCTCCAGGTAAACACAACCAGGGAGCATGCCCATCTGCAGACAAAGCTTCCAAGGAACAACCACCCCACTCTTACTGTGTCTCAGGAAGGAAGGATTCAGGGTTTAGTCCCCGCAGGGCCACTGTCACTCCAGAAGGGTTGATTACTACAATGTCTGCTTTCCCTCAAACACTGCTACTCATACTGAGCTGCACATATTTTTTCCAAACTTGCTTTCCATTTACATTTGTCATTGTATTAGAAAATACTAGGTTGATTGGGCAGAGGAGATAACTCATACGTCTACTGGGTCAACAAGAAGAAGGGCTTTGCTCACCACTGCAGCAGAGATACGTTGATAAAATGCAAACGATGACGCTTGGTCTAGCAAAGCACCTTCTGCATCTCCCAGGAAGTGACATTCTGCTTTTTTAATTAGAAGGGGCAAGGCTCCTTCCTGAATTAACCAGAAATAACCTTCCAGGGAAAGAAAATATACCTGCCTGGGTATTCTGGAGGACTCCAGGAAAGAACAGCTATACAATCTCCACCAGACTTGTACAGTACAAGAGCCAGAGTTTCAGAGAAGGGGTGTATCGAGAAAGCCAGTCTGCTCAGGGGATAGAGACCCCCTTCATATTTAATGCTGGCATAAGTAAATATAGCACAGGTGTCATCCCCTCCGTCTTCATTTCTTCACCTATGTGTCTTAAAACATCTGTAACTGTACTACCCATCTCAGATGCATTTTGCGTCGTATATTAACCCAGCTTGTCTGAGGGTAATTTTATGGTAAGTGGTTAACAATAAAGCACATCGCCCAAGCGCATGGCTAATGCATAATTCAGGTTACCAGGACAAATGATCCCTACACCCTCTGCAGGGTATCCAAAGGCTAACACAAACTGTCCCTGGAAAAGCTGAAGAAGCCATTTTGAGAACTGGTCTGGCAGTGGCTGGGAGCGGATGAAAGCTCTTCCAGGGATCAGTGGCAGCCAGGAGAGCTTGCTGGCCTCCCAGTGAGGACAGGGGGAAGGGGTCTGTCACACTTTCCCTCACTGCCTTGAAAGGATGAGTTATTTGGAGATTATAAAAGGATTAATGCCTTAATGACTGCATGCAGCCTGGCCAGAGCCACTCTCCTCATCTAGAAAGGCCAGCAACAAAAAGTAAGCCAAGCAGCAAGCTGAAGGTCAACAGATCCGTGCTCTGACAGACAAGACAGCATAGCTCTCCTGCCCTGGCAACCTTTGGTGGCGAATGTCCTGCCAACAGCCCCCTCCCTCCCTCCAGCAGCCCTGCGTGCTGGGGACAGAGGCAAACCTGCCTTCAGCTGCTGGTGCTGCAGGCTGAGTGGCATCCAGCTGCCATCATGCGAGGGGAGGAGGAGCGCCCTGCCAGAGCAACCCAAAGTGGGCAAGGACACAAGGCCACTCTAGCAGGTCTCTGCCACTGGGCATCAACATTGGTATTTTTCATTTTTAAGAAACCTTAGCAAAATATCTGCTGAATCTTCAGTTGCTGAAAGCTTGTTCTTCAAGGAACAAAGAGCAGTGATCATCACAGCAATGACATTTTTCACTGAATTAAAAGGAAAGTAGCAGAAACCTGCAGAAATATTTGCAATCTTCTCTCTGAGCATGGAGATGTAACACTCATGTTCCCCAAGCCACAGCTCCACTTCTCACCCAGCTCCATAGTCATTGTATGGCTGCTTCCAGCATCCCTGTGCAGGCAGCCAGGGAAAGGGTGTCCACAAGCTCTCCAGTGGAACGAGTGCTGTGCCATACCACTAGCCAGGGGCCAGCCAGGCTTGGCTTTTACGGACCAGCAATCCCATCCGAGATGCATTACCTCCTGCCAGAGGCTCTCCTGCCTGGGGACAGCTATTTCCCCAAGGTAGGCAGACTCCAGCAAGGAGGCAGGTAGACTCCAGCTTCAAAGCATCACCCCCACGGTGTTTTTTCCTGGGCATTGTAGCATTTGATTCAGTTCTGCACCAACCCTCATTGTCTCCCCGCAATCTAAATACGTCCTGACCTCTCCTTGCAGGACTATCCCAGCCATCAATTAGCTTCCCGGTTGTGTGGATACCAGGAAACTGAATACACGGGTTTATAGTTCAGTGGAAAGTTCTGCTGCCGTCTTAAATCATAAAGCACAGCTGCTGACACAGCAGAAGCTGCAAAATGAACAGAACATCTGAGCAATCTGTGGTTTGGAAGCCACTGAGAGGAGAATAAGTGCAGCGTCTTGCAGCTCTGTTGGAGGGAGGAAGAAAGGACAGGCGGGCCAAAAGAGTAGATTAAAACTCATCAGAGTGCAATTGTAATGCGTTATACAACATGAATGCGTCCTAGCGCTCCAAAGTTAACTTGCAATTGAGAGAGAAAATGCAAGCTGAGTTTCAATGTCTGCAAATGCAAAGTAATGCCGGGGGGGAGGGGGACGGGACACCAAAACCCCAAAAAACAAACTCCAAATATATATGCACACACACACAATAATGGGCTCTAAATGAGCTATTCTGAGTAGGGAGACAGATCTTGGGAGTCTTTGTGGATAGTTCTGTGAAAATACCCACTCGGTGGCAGGCGAACAAAGCAAAGCTAATGCTGAGACAGGACTTTAACAGGAAGGGCACAGAGAACAAGACAGAAATCATTGGTATGCCTGCACATGGAGCAGCATGTCCAGCCCTGGTCCCCCATCTCAAAAAGGGTATGGTAGAGCTTACAAGGACACAGAGGAGGAGGAGCAGCAATGGGGAACAACGCCTGCACAAAGGCTCTACAGCTTGGAGGTGACTACTGCTAACACCTTCATGGATGGCACAGGTTGAGAAATGGGGATATTATTTGTCATAACAGAAGAACCAGTAAGCATCAAATGAAAGGCAAAAGTTTTATGAGTATTAGCCAATTACCAAAGGTGTCACCAAGGGCATGTTAGTTCCAAACTAATTTAAAGGGGCTGGGATTAATCTTTAGATGACATTGGCATTGCCTCCACTGGAGTTACATGCCCAGGGTTCCTCTCCAGACAGTGCAGAAGACCCCATACCACTGGGGTGTAAGCCATCTCCCCCAGAGTGGACAGCTAGAGTACGTCAGGAGAATGTGCCCTGTGTCTCTGCACTGAGGAGAAGGGCAGCCCTAGCTCTTTTTCCAGGCGCAGGCATCTACAACGGTCTTGGAAAAGCATTTGGGCACCCACAACCATGGCCTTAGCAGGACCAAGGTCTCCAGCAGCCACCCTTTGGCACAGCAGAGGCAGAGCATCTTCCCACCACACCTTCTGCTGGAGCCTTTACAGACCACAGCAAAAGCAAAACACCTGCAGAAGAGTTAAAAACGCAGCCTGCAATTTTCCTTTCTACCCAATGGGATTCAAATAACCTAATTCTTGCTCTACATTTGTATGGTCTCTCTCTCCCCCCGATCACCCCTGGAGAAATGACAGCCATGTGGTAAATACATGTAATCATGCCACTCTGATAGCTTCTCTTGTTCTCTGGCCATTAATTCATCTCCCTGGGACTTAGGTGAACATTTTAAATCCTGCAGCAAATTCAAAGAGCTGCCTTTATTTTAAAATCAACACAGCAATAAAAGGCTTTCTTCTTTCCCTCCTCAAAATGTAAATTTTTTTTAGCTTCAAAAATATCCTGGCACACAGACAGATGTTGCTGGTCATGACCTTATCTCAGGCCAATAACAGGTTTCCTATGCATGAGAAATTGCATGGCTTTAAAAAAATCTCTCAAACAAGGAGGGCTTGCTGCTGCAGGGGGAGGTAGCGGCACCCATCTCAAGCAAAGCCTTTGCCTTCATGCTCATGGCACCACCACAAAAGTACGATCAGGAACCTTTCCTTTCCCTCCTCAAGGTATCCTTTTGTTGGGAAAAAAATAGAAGAAAAGAAAATTCAAAAGAGCCCTCCAAAAACAACTACCTTCTCCCTGATGATCGTTATTTCTAGGAGAGCAGAAACTTCCTGCAGATGCTTTCATTGTGCTGGAAACACATTTTGGCTGAACACAGCTGAGGCCGTCAGAGGAGACAGCAGAGCAGTGCTCAGCCTGCAGTACTGCTGCCTGTGGGCAGCTGGGCCAGGAGCAGCCAGCTCACCATTAAGAGAAACAAAATAAGACTACTAATTTTTACAGCCCGACAGGAAAGTGCCAGCAGCAACCAGACCAGCAACCGCCACGTGCTCAGCTGCGGAGGCTCTGACTCTGAGCTGCCAGGGAAGAAATGCATCGGTTTAACATCAGCTGGTGCCACCACAACATTCATTTGGGTGTTTGCACCGAGTTCAGCTCATGTTCTCAGCGTGATTTGGGTTGCACCAGCGAAACCTTCTTTTATCAATATCCCCAAACAGATATTTTTTCTTCTTGTTGTTACTGAGCCATCACCTTTTTGGAGCTGGAGAGGAACAAGGATAAGAGAAGACCAGGAGGAGGAATGAGCTGCTTCGCTGGAGGAGCGAGGCCAGGTCATGCAGGGAAATCACCATCGATGGGAGGCAGCAGCAGAGTGAAGTGGGTTGGTGGGAAGATGCATTAGCTGGATGCATTGATGCATTGACCTTGGTGATGGGGAAGATTATGGACCAGATCATGAGTGCCATCATGCAGCACATACAAGACAACCAGGTGATCAGGCCCAGTCGGCATGGCCTTATGAGAGGCAGGTCCTGCTTGACTCCTTGATCTCCTTCTATGACAAGGTGACCTGCTTAGTGGATGAGAGAAAGGCTGTGGGTGTTGTCTACCTAGACTTTAGTAAAACCTTTAATACCATTTCCCACAGCATCCTCCTGGAGTAACTGGCTGCCTAAGGCTTGGATGCGTGTACTCTTTGTTGGGTAAAAACTGGCTGGATGTCCAGGCCCAAAGAGGTGTGGTGAATGGAGTTAAAACCAGTTGGCAGCTGGTCACAAGTGGTGTTCCCCAGGGCTCAGTATTGGGGCCAGTTCTGTTTAATATCTTCATGACGTTATGATCTGGATGAGGGGATCAAATGCACCCTCAGTAAGTTTGCAGATGACACCAAGGTGGGTGGGAGCATTGATCTGCTGGAGGGTAGGAAGGCTCTACAGGGGGATCTGGACAGGCTGGACAGATGGGCTGAGGCCAATTGTATGGGGTTCAACAAGGCCAAGTGCCGGGTCCTGCACTTGGGTCACAACCACCCCATGCAACGCTACAGGCTTGGAGAAGAGTGGCTGGAAAGCTGCCTGGCCAAAAAGGACCTGGGGTGTTGGTCGACAGCCAGCTGAACATGAGCCAGCAGTGTGCCCAGGTGGCCAAGAAGGCCAACAGCATCCTGGCTTGTATCAGGAATAGTGTGGCCAGCAGGAGCAGGGAAGTGATCGTCCCCTGTACCCAGAACTGGTGAGGCCACACCTGGAACACTGTGTCCAGTTTTGGGCCCCTCAATACAAGAAAGACACTGAGGTGCTGGAGCACGTCCACAGAAGGGCAACGAAGCTGGTGAAGGGTCTGGAGCACAAGTCTTATGAGGAGCGGCTGAGGGAACTGGGGTTGTTTAGCCTGGAGAAGAGGAGGCTGAGAGGAGACCTTATCACTCTCTACAAGTACCTGAAAGGAGGTTGTAGTGAGGTGGGTGTTGGGCTCTTCTCCCAAGTAACAAGCAACAGGACGAGAGGAAATGGGCTCAAGCTGTGCCAGGGGAGGTTTACGTTGGATATTATGAAAAATTTCTTCACTGAAAGGGTTATCAAGCATTGGAACAGGCTGCCTAGGGAAGCAGTTGAGTCCCCATCCTTGGAGGTATTTAAAAGACATGTAGATGTGGCACATAGGGACATGGTTTAGTGGTAGACTTGGCAGTGCTAGGTTAACAGTTGGACTTGATCTTAAAGGTCTTTTCCAACCGAAATGATTCTGTGATTCTTTGAAATCACCATTGATAGGAGGCAGCAGCAGAGTGAAGTGGGTTGGTGGGAAGATGCATTAGCTGGAGCAGAGTTTCATGCAGGACCTGGGTGACACCAGAATTAGGATTAAGCTGTGACGATGAGTAGTTCAGGAGATCAGACGATTCCACCCAGGAAGAGGAGGGAGAAGGGACCCACAGGAACAAGGGCTGCACCTCAGACAAGCAGCTGGGGCAATGGGGAGGAAAGGGTGCTCCTCGCCGGGTAGTGCAGGCAGTAGCAGGCAGGAGCGGCAGGGCTCGGTGACAGGTGAGAGTGGGGTGCTAAAGGCCAACAGGCAGATGGCGAAACTGTGATTAGAAAGTCACTCCAGTCATAAATCTTGGGGACCTGGAGACAGGCAAGCCCCAGATGGCTTGGAAAGTCTGCCTGATGGAGCCCAGCGTGTCTCAGCGTGCATCTATCCCTCCCTCCTTCCCCCTCATCGGGTTTAACCACCTCCAGCTAGCTCCTTACAGCCAGAGCTGAACCAGGGACCCCTGGAACCTAAAACCCCTCTGATGCACACACTAAAGAGCAAAACTGCTACCTGGACCCCAACAATAGTATCATCCATACCCAGCATGGGACTCTCGCCACATTACTGGGGCTTACATGCAACGTCCCATCCTTGATGATCTTCTCTTGGCATGGATGCTACTGGCACTGTCCAGGGGGTCACAGAGGGTGCAGGACCACGTGAAGGTGCACCAGCAAAGCTGGATGGAGGAAGGTTCCCCGCAGCCACGCACGCTATTTCTGGATCTGCTGAAGAGCTGCTTAGGGCTGGATTTGCAGGCAAGCATGGGGGCATATCGGCTGTCCATGCTTTGGAAGGGGTTCAGGAACAGAAAAGGGGCAGGAGATTGGGAGGGACCGGGATTTATATAGAGATCCACGGGGAAAACCCGTGTCTGCGAACATGAGTAACCTAACACCAGGCAGTAGTACCAGCTCCTGCCTGTGGATCCAGGACAACAACTTCCCCCAGCCCGCAGCCAGAGGAACACAGTGCTCACACTCCTGCCTGAAAAGCACTCCTGACACTCACAAAGAGGCAACTTGCCCATGCCGAGCTCCCCAAACCCCCCTCTTCCAGCCAGTGCCTCCTGCACCCCTGCAGCCGCTCCTAACGCTGCCAGGGAGTCCTTCAGCCCACAGGTGCTACCGCTCCCCTGGGACCACCGGCCAAGCTGGCCCGGGCTGGCAGTGCGGGCGGGACAGGGGCCAGCAGTAAAATTAGAAAATGTCTCCCTGCCAGCCCCTTCTCCGAGCTGCAGGGGCCAGCTGAGCCCAGTTGCGAACCCACACTGTTACCCTTCTTGTCCCCCATTTTCTAGGGCTGGGAGTTTCTAGAAAGCTGGGGGTTTGCACGGCTTTCCTTTTTGATTAGTGGACTCCAGCTACCCCAGGGAGCCGGGCTCACAGGCTGATGGGGGCAGAGGGAGGTTGGGGTTTTTGGGTCCTTTTAGGCAGAGGGAAGCTGATGTTTTTGGCTCCTTTGGGACAATCAGGCTTGCACCATGCATTTCCCTTCGCTACAGTCGCTTCGCACGCTGAGCAGCCCTCCAAAGGCTGATCCTCCCTGCTGCAAATGGCTGCTCGTGCCCCGTTTCTGCCCCCTTTCCCCCGCCGCAGCTGTGCCCTCCTCTCCCCTCCTCCTGCAGCAGTTATTGTTATTATTTGTGCTCCCAAGCATCCTTTAAGTTTGCGCCGGGGGAGACGATCAAAAGAGAAAGCCTTTTAAGGATTTCTGCCAGCACCAGGAAGCGAATCCCCCCCAGCGAACAGTGCTGCTGGGGGAGTTGAGGGTAGGCAAGCGCTTAAAGCCGAAAAGGGCAGAGAGGGGAGGGGGAAACAGGGGCACGCTCTGAAACCAGAGCCCACCCCACCACCACCCACCCCTCCCGGCCGAAACGCAGCTCCTTCCTCTGCTTTAGGAAATGGATACCTCCTGCGATTTCCTTTCAAAGGTGACTTGTAACCTCTTCATTAGGGTCGGCTTTGGCAGAGCACTCATGGAGCAGTTGGCAGGGCCAGCCTGCCGGTGCTGCGGCTTGTGAGGGAGCACGCTTGCCTTTCCAAGGGTGGAAAATAAACACGGCAGCTCGCAGCAGCAGCAGCTCCGTGGAAGGACCGGCGCCCTGGCCATGCTCTGATGGGTACCATGGACTTTAAGACAGATCCCAGTGCAGTAGCAATCAATTTGCTGCTTATTGTCCACCCTGAGGAGGCAGCAAGCAAGCAGAAAGGGCAGAGAGACAGACAGACGGAAGGCAGCCGAAGCACAGGTAACGTCCCGCCTGCAGTGGGTGCGAGGGAGGGTAGGGCTGCAGGTGCAGCACCAGCTGCCCAGGAGACGGTGAAGGGAAGCAGCAGCTTTGGAGCAGGGTTTGGGCTTCCCCCCTCTCCCCCCCTCCCCCCCCCTTTGCAGACATGCTGCAAAACCCCCAAACTTCAAACTTTTTTTGTAAAAACCCAGCATGCCTTCACTGGTCCTCCTGGTGCAGGAGAGCCCGTGCTCATGCAGTGTTGCATGCTGCATGTTGCTCCATGTCTGGCTCTGGTGCATGCAACCCAGGGTGCAGGAGGAGGCAACATATGCACAGATACTAATCTAAGGACCACATTTCCACCTTGCTCTGTCCTGCACCGGCCCTGAGATGCCTCCACAGGCTCTCTCAGGTGTGCAAGGGGAGGAGGGGGAGAGCTTGGCAGTTTCACCCCAGACCAGCACCTACTACAACAGAGTACAGGGGCAAAACTGTTTTGTTGGAAGCGTGTCTCCAAGGATGACTACCCTGAGCCATTTATAGCTACAGTTTGGGACAGTCTCCCTGGCCTAGCTCCTATCCTTCAGGGGATCTTCCAAAAAGCTAAGGCTGTGCTCTGCCACTGTAAGGGGACCCTCCCTGCAGAAGTAAAAGGTGTATTCCTGCTCTAAAACCTTGGGAAAAAGCTAGATTTTCAGACAACCAGTTCCAGGCTAACAAGGATAGGCAAAGCTAACACAGAGGTTGCATTCGTGCTTCATCTAACACAACATCCAACACCTACCCAAATACAAGCAAGCCCTATCGAAGGAACTTAGACCTGGACTATCGCACTTTCTTCCTCCTGGTATTTCATACTCTAGCAACAGGGGTTGCAATAAATGCTACAGACAAGAGGGAAGGTGGATCTTGATGACACCTGGGTTCAGCTGGAATGATGGGTTACATTAAAGGTTTCGGGGTGCTTGGCCTGCAGGCACTGCCAGAACCTCACTCCAGGAGGACAATGCTAACCTCACGTTTGTATTTTATAGGTTTGCAGGATGATGGAAATGGAAACAGATCACAGCCGCTTCAGGGGAGAGACCTTAATGGTATGTCATCTTCTCACTCTACTGATAAACTAACCACAGTACACAAAACCCATTTACAAGCTTTTAGCACCCAGCTGTGCCCCTCAAGCATAAATATGCTTGAAAAAACCCATCCCTTTTCCAAGCACTTTGGGGCGCTTCAGTGGAGACACATGGTGGGCCTTGGGCCATGTGCCATGGGAAGCATCCTCTCCATGCTCTCCTCTGGCCCGTGGTGAGGATGCACATTGGTGGCACTGCAGAGCCTGCACATGGCCATCTGCAGGGGATTCTCCTGCAAGCTGCCATGGAGCTCAGTCATATTTCAGGTGCATGGAGCTCTTATGTTTCATAGCCAGCTGATGGCAGGGGAAATTCACTGCCCCAAATTGTTCAGATTACAGATAGAGCTTACAGAGACTTCCCCAGCACTTATACAGCTTAAGCAGGGTCTGGGCTGTGCAAGAAACCTTTGGGGTTTCAACCCACCTATCCACCAGTTCTTTCTTCATCTCCCCCACTCAGAGATTGCTGAGTGTAAGGCAGGTGTGATTGCTATCCAGGAACAATGTGGCTGCTAGTCTTGAATGTTCCACTGCCAGTTCCTCACCCCTCTGCCCTGAAACAGTTCAAAAGGAATATCTGAAGGGGTTACCCCTGGCTGCACACAGCCAGGCTGCAGGACCACAATGCAACAGAACAGAGCAGCTCCTGAGGAAGGGAATCAGACCATCCAACTTGCTTTCCTGGCAGTCTAACCCTAATGTGGTGTCTGGCAGAGAAAGGTGGGGGGCAAAGGTAAAGCAAGACAACAGGTAATTCTCATGGTACCGAACAGTGGATTCTAGCTATATCAAACAGGAGCTTTGCTTCCACTAGGCCAGGCAACAGCAGTATACAAAAGCCATTACGATGCTTGATAGGAGCCCTGATCCAAGCCCCTCTGAAATCAGTGGTGGCTGGATGGCACTCACAGACTGTAAGCAAGCAATATTTCATGGGAAGATACAACTGTGGGGTTTTTGATTTTGTTTTTACAAATCTGATTGTCTTGGACACCAGATAACAAAAGCCTCCACTCCAGGAAACAGATAAATATTCAGCACTCTCTTGCTCTTTCATCATGCTCAAGAGGGTCTGCAACCAGAGCTGCAGAGACAAGTCAGAGTCTCCATTACAAGTGAGAGGATGGTATCGGTCATTCACCACCCAAAACTAATGGCAGGACTGTTTAGTAAGCATATGGGAAACCTTTCCTTGCAGCTCTACCTTAGGCACAATTGAAATCCCCATGAGGATTACTAAGGAATTCAGACACCAGAGGAGCAGGCAGAGCTCTTGCTCCTCTAGCACCACAGGGGTTAATAAATTCCTCTTTAATCAGCCGTGTTAACATCTTGGTGAAGCCTCTGACACCACTGAGCAGCTGGTGCTGCTGCAATATTTACAAACTGTATTACATAAGCCTCACCCCAACCCCACTCCGATAAACAGGCTGCGGCCCCATGCCGCGCCACAAAATCCCATCATTCCTTGTCACAGTCACAAGGTACGAATGGTATCTGGCCTTCAGGACAAGCTGTGAAAACCAGGTTCCTTGCGCTGGTCTCTGGTGGCTGGCAGGACGGCGATCCCATGACACTTTGAAAAAGAGTGAGGGATCGCCCTGGCGTCCTGGCCAACGTCCACCCCACCTCCGGCAAGGCTCGAGCATCCACAGCCACGCAGGGGCTATGGCTCAGCGTCATTTGGCATTTGCTGACCGCCCTGGCTAACTGTCAGCGCAGCCCCGGGGAGCGGATTTACGCTGCCTACAATTCTCCAGGCACGCCAGGTGCTCAACACATCTCCCTCTGCCCCAAGGACCCTGGGGCCAGTCAGCATCGCTAAAGACTGTCAGGGGCTCCCAGGGCACAGAGGGGAGAGATGAAGATGAGGGTGAGATGTTGAGAACGGCACCATGCTCCTGCTCAGGGAGCACATTGCCTCCAAGCTCCCCACACTGCCCTTCCCTCCCACTCACCTCTCCAAACACGCACCTGCTGATCCAAGTACCTGAACCCCCACCCTGAGTGGCAGCACCTGCTCCAGCTCTTCCCCAGGCTGCAGCATCCCTCTGGAGTGGGGCCAGGCACCCCTGGACTTCAAGCAATTGGGCATCGAAGCTGGAGAACGGGGTTGGTCTTCTTGTGTCATTACTTACTTCACTGCTGAGCAAAGGCACAGATTTAGTCCACCTCCATGCCAGGCACCTCCAGTCTCTTCAAAGCACTGAGATGTTTTTCTTTGTACAACCAGGCCAGCGAGTCTCCAGGGAGCTCTGTGAGCAGATGCAAGCCGTTACTTCTTACTCTAATGAAGGTAAGTGGCAACCCAAGGGGTAATGTTTTTTTAGAGCAGGGCTTCAGTGAGCTCCTGCTCAAGCTTTTTTTTTTGTAAATAAAATAACCTCAGAACACCCCGAAAGAGCAAAATAAGCCCCACCCTGACCATTTTGTGACCTTGAGCATGAAGAATTAAAAATCCTAGGGGAGCCTAGGAAAGCCTTCTGCTTTTGGGGCTTTAAATGACATCAAACTTTTCTGCATAATCACAGGAGATTAAAAAAACCCTTCTTTCCAAAGTTAAATTCTGAGGAAAAACTTATTCTTTGATGAAAGTGCAGATTTCTACCTAATGAGCTGGTTCCAAGAGCTGGCTTTCAAGGAAAATCCAAATGTCACAAGACTCTTGATAAAATTGTAGGATGTAGCACATGCAATTGGACGGCAGCCCCAAGGTGCATTAACATCTTGACCTTCAGTCTCCAAAATAACCTCTGTCTGATCTGAAATGGGGAGCCCACAAGCACACAGAGGTCTTCCAGGGAATTCCGATGGTTGCAAAACCTTCTGAAATACTTGCCAAAAAAAAAAAATGCAGTCTCTTTCAAAAAGTTCAGGTAATTCCTACAAGACACCCCCTAACTTTTTCCCTTGTACATCTCTCTATGAAACTTTAAACGCAAGACCCCCAGATTTCCATCTGAGGTTGTTCTGGAGCATCACGGCATGCAGAGCGCAAGTCCCACAGCATTCCTGGAGCACAGCCGGCTCTGCCAGGACACTGCCTCTTACATGCAACAGCCTCTGCCAAAGATTTTAATATCATAAGTCAAATAATTTTCATAGCTCTGAGCCTTTTTCTGTTTGATTCCAAGAAAAATCAATGAAAGAAGTTGATTCTCTGCTTACTGTATCTCCTTCAAGAGCTATTTAATATGGTGATAAACCTTTTTTTTTTAAGCTGCTACATAATCCTCACTGAGGACCTCTGCTTTATTTATGATCCACTTTATCACGTGTTAGGCTATAAGAGGCTGTCTTTTATTTTTTGAGAAGTACAAATCACGCCAGAGGTGACCAGAGGCTTTCTGGCTGTACAGTTTATCTCAAGGGTGCTTTGCTTTGCCAGGAAAGCCAAGCGCTTCGGTACCTTCGCAATTGCCAGAGCTGCCACTTCTTTTGCTAAAGTTAAGAGTTGGCTTCAGCGATGCCTCGGCAGGCAATCCTGCCCTTCTCCTCTGCGTCCTGGTTAGTTTTCCCTTTCTTAGGGAGTTTGCCATCATTTCTCACAGGAACCCAAGTGACAGTGGAGATTCATCCCAAGGATACCACCCCACAACTCTTCAAGAAACTCTCCTTTGGAAAAGGTACAGCCTGGGCTTTGAATCCTGGCAGAGCAGGTCAAGAGTGGGAGGGAGAAGGGACTACAGCCTTCTCTTTGCAGAAGTAGGGAGGGCAAGAAGCCCTCCGGGAGCTCGAGGAGATGCTGCACCCCTCGAGCCAGGGTAGGGGTTGCAGTGATTGCACTAACCATGCCGGGGTTGTTGTAGGTCCCCGGAGGCTGCCCAGCCTGAGAGGTCAGGACAACAAAGGTGAGGCTCTGCTCTGCCAACGGCACGTGTCTCCAAGCTAGCCTTCACCCAGGAAGTTGCTCCCAGGAGGAGACAGGCTCCCTTCTCCCCACGGGGACTCAAGGCTCTTGAGAGGATGCCAGCCCCTATGCCCACTCTCC
Organism: Pelecanus crispus; assembly: GCF_030463565.1. Classification (NCBI taxonomy): domain Eukaryota; kingdom Metazoa; phylum Chordata; class Aves; order Pelecaniformes; family Pelecanidae; genus Pelecanus; species Pelecanus crispus. Next base: position 29,016,150 of record NC_134651.1, on the reverse strand, counting down.
CTGCCAGACAGATGCTGCTGGACCCTGCCAGCGCCTGGGGCTTAAGGAGCAAAATCCTTCTGCTCTGGGGGGCAAGGGGAGTCTCCTCCTCCACAGGCTCTGGGATAAGGTGGGTGGTGACAGTCTGGGGGCTGCAGCATCCCTCAGAAATCCTCCAGCTGTCGCAGAGTTCTATGCAGGGTTATCATCTAACAGCTCTGGAGCTCAGCTCTCCCTTCTTCCATGCCTGGGGGGTTTGGCTGGGTGGTGGGCAGGGGTTACATGTCCCCAGCCCTCGGGCTAGAACAGGAGATGTCTGACTGCAGAGGAACGTGGCCTCTGTAGAGCTGCAGGACAGCGGGGAGGGGATGCAGTGCGCAGTGGCAATCCAGGCGGCTTGCTTCATCCCTCTCCCCTTGGCAACCACGCTCTGTAGGGTGTTGACATCCTTGTCCAAATGCAAGGAAATGGGCAAAGAAAAGCCTCAATTTCAGCTTTTTCCACCCAGTCCTGGTCCCCAGAATCACTTATTTCTGTTTGTCTGTTTTTCTCCTGCCAACAACTGCTCACCTCACGGTCCCTTCCCCAATTTTCTAGGTTTCCAGAGGACCGAAGCCCCACGGCCACCAGGAGGAAAAGACCTGCACGGTAACTATCAGCTGTCCCCTCGCCCCACACCGGTAGCATGGTGGGGCACAACATAGGGCAGCCCCAGATGGGAAGCCCTTCAGTCCTAGAAACAGGGCTTACCCTGCTGCAAGCCTAGACTGAAGTGCACAGACAAGGGATTTAATTTCTATTACCACAAGTAGCGTTCAGCTTCCCAGCCCCCTGTTAATCAGGGTGGCAGATGGGGATGGCTTTGGGAATGTCACACATGCCCAAGACCTTCCCAAGGCTCCACACCCAAGGAAGGCTGCTCTGCAAACAGGCACGATGCGCACTTCCTAACCGCACAGGGCTACGTGAGTTACTGCAGATTCCACATCTGTGGGGAGCCTTTGCAGCTATAACCTGACAGAGACAAAAAACTGATAATCAATTTAAAAAAAAAAAAAAATCCCATTCCCAAAAGGCAAAAAGTAATTTTCAGAGCTGTAGAGAGTGGGAACCTTTAAATGCGTAAATCTGCTTTATCTCTCTTTAGGTCAGCGTAATAGCCCTTTTCAGGGAAAACAGAGATAAACAAACAAATCTGTTAAAGAAACAGATGCTGTTAGCCTACACGCTGATTTTGGCAGGCGGGTGCCTGCCCAGCACAGGCATGTGCCTGCATCCCGCCTGGCAGGCTGCACCGTCACCGGGATGCGGAATGCCCCCTCCCCGGTGCAGAGGTTTCTAAGAAGAGCAGGGCTCACGTTAACAAAACACCTTTGCAAGTCAGGAATAGACCTTCTGGCCACCTTCCCAGTGGGCTGGAGCCAGCAGCAAAGGGGCCAGAGCCCCATTTTGGGGAATGGAGAGGGAGCAGGTGATGAATACAGATTTCAGAAGCACTGCCAGCTTCTCAGCTAGGATAGGATGCTCTCGGAACCTCTGGTGCATCCTGCTCCCGCCTGCGCTCACTGAGTGGGCAGCAGAGCGGCATCCCACTTGCTTAGCCAGGGTCACAAATAAAGCAGTATGCAACCAGCCAAAGCCTCTGTGCTGCCATGCACAGTCCAAGGCAATTCACTTCTCGTCTCCTCTCTCCAGGCAAACAGCAGCTCTACAGCACCATTCATTCACCTCTCCCAGCACTCGGGAGTCATGCAACAGCATTTTCACTTTGTGATCTCTTTTAAATCCTTTTTCCAGAGAAATAACAATCCTACAGAGATAGCTAGAAGAATCTCTTTAGTCCTGAATGGCTTTGACAGCACATGACAGGGGGAGGGATTGCTGTAGAGCTCAATTCTCCTCTCACCAGCTCAGAAGAAAAGGGAGTGCTGAGCAGACGGCGGTCCAGGGGAGATGTCCATCCGATATGTCTGTGCACCAAGCTATAGCTGGATCACTCGGGTAGCTCACTGATGAGAGAGAACAGTGTCAGCTCATTCAAAGGCTGTTAAAAATAAGTTATCTGATTAATTAGGGCAAGTTATTAACCCTTTATTCACACTGAGTAGAACCAGGAGCCTAGAGCCTGCAAAGATGCAGAGAGGCAGGCACACCAGTTTCAGTCCAACTGCTTCCCACATAAGGTTTCTCACGCACTTGAATTCATGCAGAATTGTGGCCCTTTACTGTGCAAAATAATCATCGCTTTCAGCAAAACTACTGAAGAAATGCAGCTCTTTGAATTTTTTAAAAAGTCATGTTTTTGCCAGGGTTTCTACAGCACAGATTTTCCCTGATATGCCTGCATTATATCTTGTGCACCTCCATATAATATCCTGGGATTTTCTATGCTATATGTTATACAGTGCCAAAGATGCAGGGGCACCTCCCTCTCCAGCATTGCCCAAATTATACCAGACTAGACAGGATGGCTCCTGCTTTCTGTGCAGCTGGCAGGGACCTCATGTCCTCTGCTCCCTAAGCACCCGCTGATGGATGCCTCCATGGGTCGGGCAGGAGCTCTGCAGTGTCCCCTTGTTCAAGCGTACAGCCAGGAAAAATACCCCCTCCTTTCCTGAGACCATGACAGCTCATTTCTTCCCAGCATATCCATGGGACAAATCCTCTTTGAAATCCATGCCAGTAGATCTGCAGCAATTTGAGAAGCTGGATGCCTACGCATTAAAAGTAAGTCTTGCTTTTGCCTCTGTCCTCCTCCCAGCTCCCCTGCGGAGATGTTCCTTGAAACCTAGCTACCAGCACTAACACCAGCTTACTCTGAGCTATCGAGGCAAGCACCTCAAAATCTCCCAAACAAGTAAGAACCATTTCTCTGCAAACAGAGATCCCACTCTAGGACAGAAACTATGACCAAAAATACTTCTTGCTTGAAGCATGGCTTTGTATTCTATTTTTAATGAAGCTCAAGTCAGAGCAGTCTCCGGGCAGGTGGGGTTTCACTAGCTTTAGAAGAACAAGGGAGGTGGGAGGAAGGAAGATCTACCACAGCAATTTCTTCACCACAATCTTGCAATGCTTCCTCCTCACAAACAGGTAAATGTCAAGAACAGCGTAGAGGAACTTGTTAAAGCCCTGCTTAAACAAGCCAGGACTGATCTGGAGAAAGTCCGAGCCATATGGATGTGGATATGCCATCACATTGGTAGGTTGAGATCTTCAGTTGAGAAGAGAAGGCTGTTGCTGTCACCCCTGTTACTCTGCCACTGCAGTTTACTATATGTCATGTGGGTTAGTTTCACCTGGTGGGTGGTAGGAAGGCTTTCTGGATTTATTCATCCAGAAATATATTCAGAGGTTATCTCAAGATCTCCATTTCCATACTCCCTCTCCTAGCACTGCTAGGCCCTATAAGGTTAGCGTGTAAATGATTTCTTTTCACATGATGAATCTGTAACTCCTACCTGATTTATTCATGGGTGTAACCATACAAGTCCCTATCATCTAAGCATCTGGAGCATGAAGTCAGGCTGCCAAGCACCAGAGGCTTGGTTGTCACATTCGGAGCCATCCAACACCACAAGTTTCATCTCCAACACTGTCCTGAATCCCCACACCCCCCATGCAGCCCTTCCCAGAGCACTCTGCATCCTGATGCCTTTGCTCCAGGAGGGTCTCTGCATAGCTTAGGTACTGCCAGGAACCATCAAGCTGCCTTGCCCAGCTTGATGTCATCACAGCTGCTTCTGCAGCTCCTCTGTTCTCCCTCTTTAGGCAGCAGACCAGCCCTTGCAAGGAGCAGCCTGGATCCAGCCCAGTGCTCAGCACAGCCTGTCCTGGGGGAGGTGCTCTCTTGCCTTTGACAGTCTCTTGGCTGTTTTCGCAGCCAGCTTTGCCGCTATGTATCGTGGATACATCCTGCGCTCCAGTCTCTGGCTGGTACCTAACTACATTCGTCCTATTGACGCGTCCATCAGCCATGTCAGCACAGCACATCAGAGGCCAACTTTCATAAAACGTGCTGGCACCTGCTCGATTGCCATTCTTGCCTGTACATGCACCTTTTCAACCTTCATGAGAGCTGCAATCACTCAGTTTCCCCTCCCCTTCCTACCCAACCCCAACCCAGGCAACACTGGCATTTCAGAAATAACCAAGATGCGAAGAGGACAAGGAAGGAGGATGAGGCAGAATTTGTAGCCTCTCCAGTCTGGCACCTCTGGGGCAAAAAGCTTCTTGCCACCCTCAGCTCCTTGGTGGGGGGAACTGGATGTGCAAGTTGATTGCATTTTGCATACTATATGCAAAAATATTTCTTTCCCATTAACTCTTGGGAGAGGAGGGGGAAAAGTACAGCTATTCCTTCCCTCGTCTCTTACACATCCTGACGAGCTCCGGTGCAGTGCAGTCGCTGGCTGAACAGGCCGGCTGACGGAGAGCAGAAGAGCAATTTGGGAAGCACTGGCCTAATATCTCACACCCACTGAGATCAGCAGAGCTTTGCCAGCAACTGCATGGTTAGCATAGTTAGGTCAATCCCAAGCAGCTTTAATCTTGCCCTTAAATATACAGACCGCTGATTTCACTGCATTTCCTGAAACCGAGCATTTGATTCATCCCAGCACTGAGCTCCCGTTGGCTGCTGATCATTTAGTCTTTATGCTATTAACTCATTTCTGCCTGCCACTGCCTGGGCCAGATCCTGCTTGGCCAGTCTGGTTTGAGTCGGTCCATCTACCTTACACGCATTCACAGGATGTCTCTGATCCCCAACAGGTATGCTGTGATCTCTTCACAAGATTTTTTTTTTTACACCATCTTGGCTTTGGTTCTGCTTCCTTCCTGCAGAGGCTGACCCCTATTTACATGCATGAGAAATAAACACAGTGCTAGGAAATTAAATCGGCTCACAAAAATGCAATGTATCTATCCTGGAAGAGCTCTGATGATATAAACTTCTTCCTCATTTGGATTTTGAGAGCGCTGCTCCCTGGCTATCTCTTCCCACCCAGTTCAACTCCCTGCCTGCAATGGACTGCTACCTCCATTGCAGCAGCAGTGCTAAAAGAAATTATTTTAGCTATCATTTCTAGCATAAATACAGAGCCACATGCAGCCAGCTAGCTCTCCATACCCCTCAAAGTGCTCTGCAGCTTTGCTGGTGGCCCAGTGAACAGCCCAGTTCAAGAAAGCCAGCCTTTCCCTACAGTCCCACAAGCCAACCCTGAGGCAGCCATCAGCTGAGTCCCTTAGATAAAAGACAAGCAGTTGCAGCATTTCATCAAAGCACAAATACAGCATGCTGCCAGCTTTTTTTCTTCTTCCACAGCATTAAAGGGAAAATGAATCAGCTGATGCAGCATTCCTTAGAGCATTGTCAGAAAAATATGTTCATATTTTAAGAAAGAGGTTATGGACATGACCAAGGTTGGTCAGTATTGAATTAACCTTCCCAGACCAGTTCCTCAAGCTCTGTCTGAAGGAACCCTGCTGTGCCACTTTTCTGCATTCATTCAAACAAATTAAGATTTCCTACACTTCCTACACTAATATGACTCACTTGCAACAAATCATTTCAGGTATTTCCCAATAAGCTACTTTCCAGGTATTTTTAATACAAATTGCTTGTAAAGATTGCAAAAAACTCAATGGTTTCCTTTGACAGGAGCACAAGTCCGACTCTTTCAAATGCAGAGCTCTCTGGTTTTTACTGGGAGCTCTTGAGATTGTGGATCCCCCTCCTCCCCCTGGGGAGGCCCACTTTCTCTAAAAGCAGCAGAGTTTTCCTCCCATTTGGATTCAACTGCTGAATCCCAGCCCAGGCTTAAAACAAACACTGATGAGAGATAGACCTTGTCCCTCTCCCCCCACCAGCTGTCCACGACATCCTTGTGCAGCACATGCCACAGCTTGTTTCTCTTTGCTTGTGCTCACAGAGATGAAAAGCAATCCAAGCGTTGCTCCTGCTGCCCGTTGATCCTGTTGCCTCAGGCTTTTGGATGAACTTTTGTCTGTGTTCCTTCCTGCAGAATACGACGTAGTGGGCTACCATAACAAAAGCCAGCTGTCGAGCAAACCCATAGATGTGCTTCAGACGGGGAAGAGCATTTGTGAAGGATACGCTGGGCTCTTTGAACAAATGTGCAGGTAAATTAAGCTCAGAAACATTCAATGCCAGGGAGAGTTAACATTCATTGTTATCTCTGTGCCTATTTTGTCTGCCTTTGCATTGACTGATGTGACTTTAAGCAGGACGTGGAACTTTAGCTTTCAAACCATGCTGTGGAAAAACAGCAAGTCCTAGAAAGGTCAATTTTTCTTCCTCCTCCACCCCCCCCTTCCCAGCATAATTTACTTTGTGCCATCTGCTGAGCTTCGCATTGCATTAGCATAATGGCAGATGAAAACACGGACCTAATTTGGTTAGAAGAAGCTAGGTTTTTCCTTTGAGTATCTGTATGTGAAGGTTAAAAGCATGGCAAGACTTAAACAAGAAGGAGTATTGTCTCCAGCATGCTCCCATGCAAGAGGTAGGCACAGTCCCAGAAGGAGTTTTCCCAAAACCTTCTGGAGACACCCTGTCCCCTCCACTACAGAAGCACCACTGGGACACTGCCTCACACTTACCACACCATTTTCTGCAGTCAATCTCAAGGTGCATCACCATTGAGGCCAATACTGCAATTCCCATTTTGTATCTATGTCAGCATTTAATGACTAAAATCCACTCTCCTGCCTACAAAACCTTGTTGACTTCACAAGGGGGATTTCCCCCACAAAGCAGGACTTTACAGTCACAAAGCCATTTCATAGCAGAGGCAGCCCCTTCCTTGGCAGGGAGCACAGGCGCCTTGCATATGAATGCAGCACAAATCCCTCCTCCCCCATGTTTGCCAGCCCAGTAAAGAAAGGAGATGGTCGCTGCACAAGGCAACCCTCAAGCACCACAGCAAGGAGCGGCATCTAACCTCTCACAGCTGTATGCAATAGTTTGGCTTAGAGGAGCAGTGAAGGCAATGAAGGTGCCTGGCAAGTTTGGGACCAGCCTTATGTAGAAGGGTTGTCCAAGAGGAGAAAACTGGACCTGACAACTCAGGGGACACAAGATTGGAAGGGGCTTCCTAATGCCAGAAAGCAATGGTGTACTTTCCTAAGAGCTCCCAGGGAGCACCTTCTCAGCAGAGCAGCTTCCATTTACAAGATAGCTTTGAAAAAAATTAAAGACCAGTTATTAATTGGCATGTGTAAGTAACAATTGGTTTTCCACACCATCCAAAAAGATTTGGGAAGGTTTTCACCATAAAACAAACAAAACCTCCAGGGAAAAGGACAGATTAAAAAAAAAACAAACAAACAAATAAAAACATGCCAGATGCTAAAGGGGTGAATGCTTCCAACCAATAACATTACCTGCAATATCGGATCTTGCTTTCTAAAGAGTAAAATAAAGGAATAGGATGATGAAGTATGAATTTATAACTGCATCTTACGGAAAAGTTATTAGCAGTTAGAAGTGGGAGAAATTTGCATCTGTTCATTAAAAAGCATATGTTTAGTTCATTAAAAACATTAATCTTTCCAAGGATGTCTTTTACTATTTAAAGGCCATGTTGATTTACTCTTAATTCCTCAGTTCCAGGTTGATTATTCATTTTGTGATTCGGGAAACCTCCCAGTCATCCAGCCTATTACTTTTGCCAACTATTAGCTAAATGTTTAGCTCCTTTCCTGAAAAACTATAACCGAAGACAACACCCCTTTCTTGTGCACTGTTCAAGTCTTATACTGAGTCTGAGCATAAAACAAGAGTCAAAGAGCAGTCATCTTATATAAAGGCTTTTCACAGACAAGTTTTGGGTAAAAAAAAAAAGTCTTTTGACATGCCTTTTTTTCATAGCTCCTGTTGAGGCAACTTTAACAAACAACCCAATTTGCCAGTCACCAGGAGTCCCCCCCAAAGGTCCTGCTGAAGTCAACTGCTGACACTGATCGAGTCCTGTTTGTCCCAGTGCCAGCAGAGAGAAGAGTTCCTGTTGCAGACACAACACTCTCACTTCCAACCACAGCTTTTGCAGCCAGGCTTTTTCCCATTAGCTGAAACTCCTATCACAGTAGTGGGAAGCTGGCCACAAAACATCAGTTTCCAAACATCAGGCATAATAGCAACGAACATAAACACAGGCTTCGGACCAGTATTTTAGCAGCACTTCTCAAGAATTGGTTTCTCAGCTGACAACCAACTCAAGGAGGTAGCATGGCCGACTGAATCAGGGAGTGTAAATTCATTAATTCAATTTAGGGCAAAACCTAGCAGTGCAGACTTGGGGGAGAAAATCCCTTACCAGAATTAACAATGAAGGCAAAACAATTATTTGCACTTGAGAGGTTTCAGCACCACCTTTGGCAGCAAAGCTGACCACACTTCCTACAGTGGATCTGACCACTTAGATGCTCTTTATTCATAATTAGTCTGCAAATAATCTAGGTTTCACATCCTCTTGCTTTTCCTGTTTTCTACAGTCAGTCTCTTTCCTTCTTTGCAGGCACAGGAGTGTTCACCTACCTACCACAAGTATAAACCATTCTGTCTCCCTCTGGAGAAGCCAGATTTGCTTCTTTTTTAGATGAAATCAAAGTCAACCTGAAATCAAAGGGAAGAAGGTGCCATTGAATTCCAGTGACACCTGTAGAAGATCCAGATTATTTCCTACTCTTTTTGAAGCAGAAAAGCAACTTAGCTTTTAACCTCCTTGGTGCACTGAGCGGATGTTGCCAACTGTTTCTTAATTCAGTTCTTCCAGTCCACCTTGTATTTAGGTCATCTTCTACCATCACATTGTCACTTCAAGCATTTCTGGAGACCTTCTCAATCTTCTCTCTGCCTGGTTAATCTATCTGTATAAAGTCATTTACACAAGAAGGGAGACACAATCACTCTTTTCACCAATACACGATTGCTCTTTTACAGGGTGTTTTAGCCTGGTTTTTTGTCTGTCCATTATTAGAGAGACCACTGTTTAAACGCTCTGACCTTTCTTTTTGGGAACTTTGAACACATCCAAGCACAAATTCTTCTTACTGTTTTGCTAACATTCACTGTAAGTGAGAGCACAGAGAGAACAAAGGGCAGAACTTGTCCCTTAATGTTCTCTCTGAATATCTAGTAGAATGTCTACAGAAGCCTAGACAGATTAGACTCCAATCCCCATGAAATCAGTGGGAATTTGGTACTTGGCTCTTGTTAGGCCACTTTGAAACTCCTAGGATCAAATCTGCCTTAAAGTTCCCAGGCTAGCTCCTAGTCTTAGTTACATCATGTAAATCCAAGCTCTCGCCAGTCTTGCCAGTGGAGTTGCTCCAGATTTACTGCCCAGCTCCACGTTAGAATTTGGCTCACAGGCGACTGCGGGCTGGCAAAGACTTTACAGACCACCTGCGACACCAGGTTTCTCAATGGCATTCCTGCCAGTCCTGCCACGTTCATTTTTAATACCTCGTGTGACAGGCAGTGCCTTGTTATCGCCGCGTCACAGCCCATGCTAAACAAGAGCTGGCTTGCATGCTCCTTCCTCTTCTTTGCTGGCCATCTTTAGCAGGGATGGGGTACTGCCACGTTTCTCCTCTCCGTATGTAACTTGGTCTTCTCTCTGCAGGCTACCCAACGTGAGCTCCCAGCTGGCTCTCAATCAGCCCTTTGCAGTTGTGATTCTATTTTTTATACTCTTTCTTAAAGAGTTTTAGAAAGAATGTAAGAATTTAATTTGATACTCTTAAAGAAGGAGTATCAAATAACTAAGTAACACAAAGACATCCAGGTTTGAGTTTAGTAAGTCTATATGAGAAGCTGAAGTGACCCCCTTCCCTTTAAACCAGCATCATCTCTGTGAAAAAAGCAGTCCTCCCTACAAGCACTACTGCACTGCCAATTACCAGCCCATATCTGTTATCAGGCCTTGACTTCTTAACAGCCATGCTAATTATCTTCCCCATAAATATCACTTTTCTTCTGAGTTAAACCCACATTATGCAGACAATCTTGCTCTCAAGGCATGCACAGTTTATTACTTAAGGTAGCTGTTCCATTTAACATACTTTCAATGAAGAAGAAAAATGTCAATACCATCCTACACAAAAGACATCCTCTAAGTGAAGCAATTTTAGATTAATGCTGAAATAAGATGCCAATGTTAGAATCCGTTGCTATCAACAGCAGAGAGCTTATTAACACAGTGCTTATTTAAATCTTATTTACGCATCAACACAGGTATTCATTATTTTTTTTTAAAAAGAGACTATTTAATCATTTGTGCCCTGGGCAAGCACAGCTCACTCTTTAAGGAAACTAAATCAGCATCCACAATCCTGTGAGGTCTAAGATATCTTAGTTGGTGTCAAACACCGGGTCTACTGTTACAGAGAGAACACAAGCATGAACAGACGCACTTTTAATTTATAATTACATGGGCTAATTGTGGACAGCATCAAAGGGATTACACTGAGTAGCAAGACTGAGAGCAATTAAGCACAGTTCATCTTTGTCATCCTCCTCTAACAATGCTGAATTGATGGTGCATCAGACAAAAAGAGAGAGAATATGCAAAAAACAGGAAAAGACCCTTCCTTCAGTGGGATGCTTTCTCCAAGTGTCTATGCAAAAACTACAAGAAAAAGGGCCCCTACCCAACACATCGGGCATCATTAGCTTGGGTTGCTCTCACATGCCCACCCCATACAAACCCATTCACTAGCACAGCCCAGAAAAGTACATTCTCTATGTGATGTCAGTGGCCAAAGGGGACAACTTGCCTGTCTCTAGGTGCAATAACCTAGACATTCACCACAGTAGTCTGTCACCAGGGTCAGAAGTTCGAGTTTTCAGAGAGGTACACTTGCACACAGACTTTTAAAACCCCTAACTCCCCTGCGACTCAACTGCAAGGAGGCACCTGAGGAGCTGATGGAGCTGGTCCACAGGACTGAAGCTCTGCAGACTTGCTGGACTTTGTTGCTCATGTCCTTCCACAAAAGTACACTGAAAGGTTTAAAACAGAAGTCTCCTTCTGCATCTTATTGTTTCCTTTTAGTATTGCAGGAATCCAGTGCATGAAGCTATCGGGATACTCTAAGGGGTACGGGTACAAGATGGGGCAGACCTTCACGGGGGACTCTGACCATGCCTGGAATGCGGTCTACCTTGACGGAAGGTGGCATTTACTTGATAGCACCTGGGGAAGTGGTGCTGTTGACGATTCTTTCACCAAGTTCACCTTCAGGTAAAGAACCATCCTCTGTATTAATACAGAAACCTACAGCAAAGGCAGAAGAAAGCTGATGGGTGTGACAAGAAACAACAAACTGACAAATTTTAGGTCCCACAGCAAGACCCAAGGCCCCGAGCAAGGATCTGGGCTGCCTATACAAGGGGTGGAGCATGTACCTGTAGAAAAGCAGCAGCCCTGAGCAGCAAGCTGCATAACTGCTAAAAGTGAACTTATTTTGGTTATCGTATCTTCAGTTTGTGCAATACTTCATGGCACTTGATTCATAGCTTTCTGCTGCCTGAGAGGGGGTGCCTCCACACTTTCAAACAACAAGCAGTGCCTCCCTCTTCAGAAGCTCATGGTTGCAGGGGGTAGTGCAAATACCCTGGTTTTGTCCAAAAGCTCAGCATGTACCCTGGAACTGGAAGATGAAAGCTCAGGTTCCTTCTCTGCCTGGAGATTTTCAAACCCACCATCAGTTTCTCAGCAGCCCAAAACACTCTGACTTCCTACTGCTGAAACTACCACCACTGTGCAGGGGAAGAATTAACTATTTATAATTACTCATTTTCCTTTAATCTCTTCCTCCTTCTTCCAGGTACAATGAGTTTTATTTTCTGACTCACCCGGCTCTGTTCATTAACAGTCACTTCCCAGATAACAGTAACTGGCAGCTTCTTAAACCAACCCTGACACTAAAAGATTTTGAGAACAACATGCTGCACAAGAGTAATTTTTACATGTTGGGCCTGCTGACCGCACACCCGGAGACAGCTGTCATCCAAACAGGTAACACCCTGCGGAGAGGAAGCTACAGAGCATCTTTCCTTATGCAGCCCTGCATCCACCACACACTGTCATGCGTGTAGTGAATTACATTTCCAGCTTGGTTCTGGCAAGCAGAATGCACTCAAAGCTCTTGGGGCAGAGGAAGGTCTTTTTTCTTTTTTCTTTTTTTTTTTCTTTTTTTTTTTTTTGTTCAAGCTATGGAAAATTGTTGTAGGTAGCCCCTGGGTCTAAAAGAAAGCCTCAGTCAACAGCTGAGGATGAGTTACTCTATCAGCCAGCATCAGTGGTGCAAAAATTAGAAGTACGACTGTTATTTATTAGCAACTCTGGCTTGAAAATGAGATTAAAACCTTTTACAATGTTCCAAAAGTTTGACTTACTGAGTGATGGATAAACAGGTACTTCTTTATGCAATACTCAGCAGCCCGAGTAAGTCCAGCAGTTCTTTTAACACAAAACTATTCAGGTAACACCACTAAACTACGGGGCCCACATTTAAAATCACCTTCCTCAGATTTTAGAGGAACTGTAGGAATTTAGCTAGATAGCTAATTTATGAATGTTAAGAACACAGAGTTAAAACTTAAAGGCAACATTTTAGGACTTAATGTTGTCTTCAGGCTGTTTGGGAACAGGGCAATAGGGAGGCAGATTATCTCATATCTACATACTGGAGGGTTCCTGCACTTTTCTCTGAAGCTCCTTGGGACAGCTACTGGACTAGCAATCAGGTCTAATCACATCTAAATAAGCCTTTCTCAAGCACATGGGCTGATGGTACTTTCAGTTATATTTCACACAGGCTTTCATATTCTAAAGGACCACAGCTCTGTTTCAGTGTATATCAAAATAGGATAAATGCACATCTCCAAAGCAGAGGCCACTCTTCACCACATTCCTTTTGAGGGACACTAGTCTAAGCAGACAGCTCACAAGCTACGACCTGTCAATCGCAGCTCTCTATTTTACTATTAGAGAAGCCGCAATTTATTGGGACAGATTAGTCTTTCCAGAACAGGGTGTACATGCAAAAAATGTACTGAAACTCCTATGCAGTTTCTTTTCTTTTGTATTTTGTAGTAAATGGAAAAGCCTCTGTATCAGTGGATTGCCGTTCTGCCACATTATTTACATTTAAGCTGAAGGGAACAGATGAACATGGTTTAATGACTTTGAAAAAACATGGAATGAAGCTGGATATCTACCCACAGAAGACAGGGAGTCACAAGCTGCAGATCTTTGCGAAGCCCTCCAAAGCCTCAGAAGAGGTCTACAACTGCGTGTTAGAATATGTCGTAGAGTGCAAGTCTGTGGACAAGGCCATGCGTTTCCCAAAGGACCTGCATCAGCCTGTCGGACCAAGCTGGTTCACGGAGCGGCAAGGGTTCCTGAGGCCGTCATACCCTGACCCCGTCATTCACACCAATGACGGGCGGTGTTCTGTCACCTTCACCCTGGGCAAAGACATAAGCGTTTTAGCCTCGCTGCACTCTGATAACAGCAGCCTGACAGAGGATATGAGAAGGCGGCACATCATGCAAATCCATCGTGGGAACCAAATTGAGTTGAAGATACATCTCCCCCACGCAGGGAACTTTGTTCTGAAAATCTATGCCAAGAAGAAGTCAGATCCTGGCAATTACGACTACATCTTCAACTACCTCATCACTTGCCTGAACACTGAAGTGAAGTGGCCAGCTTTCCCTCAGAGTTACAGCAAGTGGGTGGAAGACTATGAAATACTGGAGCCGCTCTCCAGCTTGCTGCCGGCGAATCGCAACATTCAGTTTAAACTCAAAATGCATGGGGTAGCAAAGGTGCTAGTTCAAGCTGAGAACACTTACCCTCTCACCCAGAGCAGAGGCTACTGGGAGGGAACCTGCAACACTTTGGGATGCAGAGAAGTGTTTGTGATGGTGCACGAGAACGCTAACCACAGCTTTTACTCACACGTCCTGAAATACGAAGTTGAGACCCAGTAACACCCCCTCCTTGTTCTTTCACTCATCTGCATGAACCAGCATTTCCAACACACCCAAAACCAATACAGCTTTCGGAGATCACTCATTCTCTCGATCAAATCTGTTCTTTCAACGAATGCAGGACAACACTTGCAGGCTTTTGCAAGACCAAGGGCTCAAAGAAGTTCAAAGAAGCAGAAAATCCTGTTAAGAAGGGAGCAGCAGTGGAAGAAGTTAAATAAAACCCTCATCTACGTTTTAGTAATACTGTCCAAACATTTGAGGAAAACAACTGACTCTCTGGCCATAGGTCATTCTGTGCCATCAGTGATTGCTGGTTTCCAAGTTATGGACCATAAGAAAAGTCTTACAATGGCTACTCCAAGAAGAATCCACCTAGTTGTGGGGCAGGATGAAGAAAGTACACCCTGGTTTTGAGCAGCAATATTGGACACAAGGAACTTCAGGATATTTAAACAGAGTTTCTCTGTATCTTTAGTCAAGTTGCAAAATACATCCCAGGAGAGAGAAGTGTTAGGAAGAAGATACAACATGAAGTTTTCTTGTGCACTTCATTGTCTTACAAATTTAAGCGATACTGCGAAATTACTTTTTACACTTACTCTTAAATACAATAAACAAAATCATTTTTACCTTTTTATATTAGAGTATTTGAATTGTAAACACTTTTTCTGCAATATTAACACTGTAATCTTATCTCAAGCATATAGGTGTTTCCGTAACTAAAACTACAGTAAAATGGAGAATAAAGTTCTCAAAAATCACTCCTTACTCCAACTTGTCTGTGCAATACTGCAACTAAAAAACTTAATGGGTTATGTGGAATAGCAGGCTGAGTGACATTATTATCATGTAATAAACTATTTGGTGCTGTACTCTTGGAAAACCCCTACATGCACAAGGCAAAGGTGGTCTTCTAGTGAATGTCACGACAAATACACATAATAAAAATCAAGCAACATTTTCATAAACGATTCAGATGTCCATAAGTGTTAGCATGACCCGAGAGATATTATGTTTGAGCTTGAATTTAAAATAAACCTGTTATATTTTTGCATTCTATTTCATTGATCAAATGATACGAATTCCTCTTCACAAAGCTGCTATATTTTCCCCACAAAATACATCCGTTATTCCTACACACCCCTCCTCCTCAGCAACTGGGTGGCAGAAGTTATACATGAAAGCAAAGGGCTGCCCATCTGCAGCAGGCTCACTGCCTCCCATCCCTCCTACATTACTCCCTCTACCCCAGCCACCAGGTTTGAGTCCCCATTTTAAGCAAGTTGAGTGAGTGCGCAGGGTACCTGGAGCCATATTCAAGTACCAGAACTCTCAGTGAGGATGCAGGCTACTGCAGACATGAGTTGCAAGTATACACACAATGTGTAAGCTAACAAAGCTTACTCTAGGATGCCAGAAGTACAGCAATGCTTTGGGGTCTTTTTGTACTTGGAGACAAGGAGGCTCCATATATGACATAAAAGTAAGTTTTAAGTCCTCCCCCAAACAGCTAAATGTCTTTGCCCTCAAAAAATGGCAGCAGCAGATCCTCCCTGCAGGAACACTAACAAGCCTTGTAGCCCAGCAGGCATCCGCTCCCTGGACAGCAACACATACTGAACAGCACAGACACAGATGCAAGAGACTCAGGGATTTTTTTTGACTGCCTAGGACCTTGAAGGCTAAAGCAAGCCTTGTCTGTAAGCACAGACAGCCCTGGTTTATCTTGGTGCCTAGCAGAAGAATTGTTTTTTCTTAGATTCAATTTTTTAGATCAAGAAGGACACGTTTCAGTAGCTTTCATTTTACAGGTCAAGCTGATCCAGTCAAATACGTCACTTCTTACAATGGGACAATAAGGAGACATCCCAAAGAGCTTAAGAACTAAAGAAAACTACTTTTTCCACATAACGGTCAAGGATACCAAACCACATACACCCTTCATGCAACCAAATACCTGATGTTCACTTACGCGTGTACAAACAGGCACAACTATTAGGCAGCCATGGTAAAGCCCCTCCACAGGGCAACACCAGTATGAATGCAGTCCCTGCTCCTCGTCTCAAAGACTCCCTTTCACAAGGTCTCTCTCTAACCCCACATGCTTTACTTCTGTCTCAAGATGGCAGGGGGAAACAAATTATCCCAAGGGAGTAGAGAGGACAGTTTATACACTATCAGCCCCTACCTAGCAAGGTCTCAGGGAGTATTCCCTCCTCCCCTTACACAACACCGCAAAACCCAGGCACCTGCAATTATACACATGTATACAGGCACAGGCACAGACAGACTCATTTAACCCCTCAAAGTAAAGAGTGACCCAAAGCACTGTCACACCCACAGAAGACCATCTGTAGCACACTAAAGACAGAGCCTGCATCAGATTCCCACTTTTGAGATGCTAGGCTGATACAAACAGAAATACTGCAAATAAATCTCCACATTTTTGTTTCAAACAGAAAACAAACATGTGGCTCAGCCCTGCAAATGTGGAAGAAATTCTTTAGTGCTATCGAAGGCATGAGTTCAAAGACACAAAAAACCCCTCTCCAGCTTCATTAATTATAAAGCTTCCAGGGCCAGGTGATTATTCCAAGGGATGTTTGACACTGCAAAGGCAGAGAAGAATGCCTGAGAAATCCTCCAGCCCCAGATAAAAGCACCTCAGAAGTTTGTACTTGCTGTGACATCTCCCTCCAGGATAAACAAGTCTTTTTCTCCTCCCCCTCATAAAAAATGCACATTCTTCAGCACAGCCAAGACTCCAACACCAGGAGAACATCTCTGGAACAGACTTCTCTGTTATCTTGGGACTACCAGCTCTCCCATTTCAGTCAGAGTTCTCCCTTGGCAGGCCTTAGGACCGAACAGTTTTTGTAACCCCCACACCAAGAGGTGCAATTACTCAGCACTATGAATTCAGATCACTCAGTTTTGCAAACATCTTGTTTCTCAGTGAATGTAAATTAAGTATGTGTGGAACAAGTTTTTATCTCTGGCAAGTGTATCTCTGCACTTCCATCTACTCACGAGCTAGCTTCCTCACCCATGGAACAAATACGGTTAGTATACCACCAGATGCCCTGCTATTTCCATGCTGGCCGTGAGAAAGGCACATGCTTAAAAATGAGCAATGCAGTGAGAGCAGGAAACTGTTCAACTCATCATACCGCCTTGCTCAACCTCTGTCCTCCTCTCCTGTTGTCCATGCACAGCAACTCTAGAAACAGCAGGTACACAACAGTCTGTGGCACTGTATATCTGCAGAGAGAGAGAAGGTGGGAAAGACAGAGCACATACACCAGCACAGAGAAGTAATTTGGCAGTTCCCGTCACAAATTTTGCTCTTTAGATCACCTTAGATCAAATTTTTACAGCCTACTCCCTGAATGAAGCTGCTTATTACATGTATTAGGAATTGATAAATACTTCAGAATTATAGCTGCTAATTAAACAAATGGATCATCTTCAGTTTCGCTCTTCACTTCTGCCAACATGAAGATAAACTGCCAAATCTCTCTAAAGGAAAGGGATATGGAAGCAAACATCACTAATGAGCCAAAATAACTTCTAAACTTCCGAAAACACTTAGTGCGTGATGTAGCTTACTCAACAAAACTTCAGGAAATACAAAATGGTTTGTAAAGGTATCATTTAAAAAATGATATTGCTGTCACCACTGAAGGACACGAGGAATCCCTAAGAGTTCTGGCATACCACATACTCAGTGGATCTATAGGTTCATGCAGGAAGGGAAAACAACAGTTTGTTCTATTTAGCTGTTCAGTTTTTGTCAATATGTCCCATGACCAACAAGTCCTTGAGATCTGTATAGTTAAGGTGAATGTTCCAAAAATGCTTACCTGTGGACAGCTCTGAACAGGAACCGAGGCCAATGCTGACTATGTACAAAATGCACAACCACAGTTTATCCCCAGCTGTGGGCAGTTAAAACAACTCATTACAAAGACTGCACAGTGAGAATCCAGAATGGATTTGAAGGTTTCATCCTTGTTCAAAGAACTCCAGAAGGAAACCAAAATAAAAGGACTTGTTGATTCAAATGTTTTTCAACTCTGGAATGCAGAATTGCTTGACCAGGTGCAGTCCCATTTTATGGCATGACAAAGAGGCTGTAGTCTGCAGACAGGCATCACCTTTGCTGAACTCATCTGTCTAATCTGATGGTTAGACTTGTTTGTGGGTTCTCCTCCCATACAATTTAATTTCCAGTTCCAACTACTCTCTTTTCTTTTCAAGAGCTGTGACCACAGTCAGAATTCAGCCACTCAGCCTCAGCCATTTTGCAGTATTTCACACAATGTGCAAGGCAAGATAAAGATGCCAGACACTATACAAACAGTAAAGGGCAGTAGTTGCAAGAACCAGGAAATATTAAGAAACTCCACTAAGGGAAAATTAACCAGAGAAAATGCAGGTAGCCTGAAGGGAGGAGGAATTATATTCCTTGTTCCTTGAAGAACATAGCTATTCTGGGAGGGAAAGGATGGAGAAGGTGTCGATCAAAGTTCATGATGTGAAGGCAAGATAAGCCACAAGAGATTTGTATGAACAAGAAAAGAGGTGGTTTTTTCCATTTTGTTTTATTTCAATGCTTTTACATGTATAAAATATACTTAAAATACTTTACATTAAAATTAGCAAATGGTTTGCTTCTAAAAAACACCATAATCTCTTTGTGAGCAAGTGCACACATACCTCTGATGCAGCTTTCTGACCTACAGCAAGCTGACTAAAGTGTTTGTGATGTAATACCCTCCATCAGATCAAACATGTTAGAGAGGAGTTTCCTTTCCTCAGTATCCATCCTGCTGATTCAGTTCAAAGTGAGAGATACAGCCTCTCACTCAAGCTCCAATGGCAACTAGTTTATAGGTACCTCCCCAGTCACAGTTTGGAGCCATGTAAGTAAACCAGCATCCAGCATTCAAATTAAATAAGAAACGTTACTCCTGGTGTCCAAATTGTCTCACTATCTTTTCACTCTCTTTTTTCAGTTCCTCAATGTGAGCATTTAGGCACTCCAGGACGTGCTGGGATCTCAGTTCTTCCTCTTCCAGGTATCTTGCAGCTATCGATCCAACTGAAGCTGTAGGCAGGGGGCACTAAAGGGAAACAAAGGGATATCAGGTATTTCATTCTGACTTTCAGTCAGAAACACTACTGATCTGCAAACCACGCAACTAAATATTGTTAGTTTATTTATTATGACACAAGCACTTGTGTCATTTCTATCTTATTGGGCAGACTAAGCACTCAGCTCTCATGCTTGTATCATAGATAAACATCCCTCCCAGGAGTCTCCAAACAACAGTGAAAGCCTACCAAGCCTTTGCCAAAACTGCAGGGAGTAAAATCAGTTCCTCAGCACACATAACTTTTCCATTCCAGTAGTTCCCCTCTCTAAAGCAGTAGGGGGCTAGAGCTGAACAGAAATAAGCTCTCCATGTGCCTATGTAACTGATGCACTTCACAGGTGGAACCCTGACCCCAGAGGTATCAATAGGAATTGACTGTTTACTTAGGGGAACTGAAGTTTCACTTCAATTACCAGCCACTCCACTTCAAGTAACAAGAGGCAATGACATGCATGTGTAATCATAGCATAACTCTAGAGAAGGTCACTACAAAATACCAAGGGTTTTGTCCTGGGTGTGTTAGTCCTGCCTCACACTTAAGGTCTACGTCTTGCTCCTTGTCTTCGTGAAAATCAGTGAGCAGTATCACCTCAGAATATGGGTTCCAGGGAAGGGAAAGAACTGCCAGACTGGACCAGCACTGGAGATATCTCTGCCTTCTTTTATATACCTCCTCTGCTTCCCTGAAATAATGAGTTCCTGCTACAATCTCACAGGGGAAGTACAGACCAAACTCCCATCACAGCTCACTGAATGCCACTTCAGTTCAGCTAGCAATGGTTGACTACCCCAGATTTTTTTCCTTTACAGTCAAGAACTATTCCTGCTACTCACATATCTTACCCACAAGCTCTTAACTTAGAAAAATAACATAACTAGGCTTAATTTACAAGTTGATGAAGAGAAGCTTCCTGCACAGGGACTGGCAGGTGAATTATACAGTTACTAAGTGGCTGCTTTCCATTACAGAAAACTTGCCTCAGTGTCTTGGCAAGAGAACGTAACTGGTTATTTCCAAATCCTGGAGTCTCGTGGTTTTCTGGTCTTGTATCAACAGCCAGGAAGAAAGGCAAGCAGAAAAAAAGGCTGCAGATAACAAGCAAATCTCTCCCATCCCACTATTGCCTACTGATAAGAATTCTCATCTGTTAATGTCAAAGGAACTGGTTTAAAGACACTGGAGCCTGACCATGAACATGGAGTCCCAGTCAACACCAGGAAAAATATTTGCATTTCCTTAGAAACCTTATTTCTACCTTTCGGAACAAAAAGCAGCACATTCTCTTCTACTAAACATTATGCCCTAGAGCTTCTCAGACCCTGAAGTGGAACTGTTTGCACTTCAGTTCCAATCCTGCAGTCTGAAGAGTTTCCATTTAGAATATTACAGTTCCCTAAGCTCCCAACATTTGTTTTCTGGACATGCCCACAAGCTACTTCAGTCTTGAAACAATCAAGACCTATTCTTGGTAGTAAACCTCGTCAAAATCTACAAACCTGATAAGGCTCCACAGGTAAGATAAGGCTTATCTGTGCATCAGCCTTAAGAGACTCTTCTCTGGGCTCCTCACAAAATAAAAACAGCCGTTGTCACTGCTAACAACACACAACCAGAGGAGAAAATAATCCGAAAACTGCTAGAGGCAACATGTCTGGAGCAAGGATCAGCACCCAGAATTCTCCCCTCCCTGAAGTACTACAGCCTTGTCTGACCCAGGGTATGACAATTATTCTCAGTGGCCCTCTTCCAATCCCCTCCCTGCTCAAGTCAGTCTACAGCCTGGTCATTGCAGTGGATACTGGGATATATGGTCTTAAACACCACAGGCAAGAAGTGATTAAGTCCAAATTTCCTGTATCTTGGGCAAGTGCTCCAGCAACTGATCTGAAGTAAAAGAACAGAGAAGGTGCCAACACTGTTCCCTACTAAAAAAGTATGATCAGCACCTGGGAAAAATAATAGCTTCCCCTCGTGCAGTGAAGAGCCGATTTCAGGCTTTCCTATCAGCTGGCATAAGTGGCTTTAAGTTCAGTATGATGACTACCGCAGTCCCATTCAGAGGGGTCCAACTCACCCCATGCATTACAGTGAAGGTAGATGTGCAGCACCAGCTTTCAGATTCACCCAGAAACTCTATGTTGAAATACTCAGCACTACATCCACTCTGAGCATCTACTACGGACCCAAGCCCAAACCTGAAGCAGAATTCTGACATGACAGAAGCAGTTCATGGTACAGTACAGCACCATTATGGAGAGAACCATGAGCTTCTGGTATTAGCTTATCAGTTAAACCAAACACAAAGCTGTTCCCCAGAGAGTTCTGAAGAATAAGCACATGGCTCCCATTGTTCAAGTATTAACCATCCAGCAGTGGTTTTTCCTCCCTGTTTAACGTTTAATGTACGCCTAAAGAATCATACACACCATGCAGCCAGACCATACATGCAAAAACCTGGCTCCTTTTGCCAAATGAGAACCTAGCTATAACCTTAGCTGTTGAATAGCAACCAGCTTCCATACAACTGCTTACCAAAGGCAGAGATTCTTTCTGATCATTTGAGATGGACTGCTTAGATGTTTCATCTGCCAAATTTTTGTTTCCATCCAGCACACAGAGCAAAGAATCTGTTCCCAGCAAGGTGCCCAAAGCAAGTGACTCCATGCAGTTCTTCCTGCTGGTCTGGGCAGGTAGCTCACCCCCCTCAGGGGTCACAGTTCCTGTTTCAGCTGCCCCCCATCTCTGGGGCTCCCCTTGATGATGCTGAGTAGTCCCATCAGGCTTGTGATGTATTCTCTCTGCTTGTTCATCATGTTTGTGCTGTGCTTCTCGAGTTGTCCTGGAAGGCAGGTTTGAACACATAACTGACACTTTGCCTCTCAGAAGCTGAACTTCAGCAAAAGCTTGTACAGAGGTAACAATTAACATACAGGTCACTAATAGCCCTGGCAATCCAAACCAGGTCTTGTTTCCATAGGACTTCCAGACGCATATCCAGTCTCTAGGAAATTCTCTCTTGCTCTTCTGCTATTGTAGATACCAAAAACTACAGTCTGCACATCCTAGTACTGCAAAAGAAAGGAGCACAGCCACCTGGGCCAAATCTAATCCCTTCACCGAAAAGAACACATACTGCTTCTCAACCAAAAGCAAAGGCAGTCAAAAGACAAGTCTACTACTAGCTGGCTTTCCAGAATGCAAACCAGCTGGGACTAAAAGCTATTGCCCTACTTAAAGCATAAAGGTAGATTCCACAACAGTCCTTTGTGTTCTCCCATACGTACTACGTGCAGGAGATAGATACTATACATAAAGCACATCATTAAAAACCCACACATCCCCACACCTTCTGTTCTCCTTCATAATAAGGAAGCAGCATCCTTGGGGTCATGCAACACCCACCTGTACTGCACATCCCTAGCCCCAGGCTCTCCGTCTTGCATCTGCTGAGCAGTGCCCTCAGGTTCATCCTGGCAGACTCGCCGAGTGAGCTCCAGTTTTGCTCTGGCCTCTGCTAGATCCTTCTGCAATTGCTGGTTCTCAGATTTTAATTTATTTAGTTCAACAGCATAGTCTTCACTGAGTGCTCTTAGAGAGACATCTTTTCCCTAATAGACAGAGAAGGGCTGAAGTCAAAACTTCTGATTTGCAAGACACCATAGTCAAACCCAGAGCAAAGGCCAGCAAGCAATTCCTTAAGACATATCCTCTAATCCCAATTTTGACTGGCAAAATTTTGAAGGCTTTCGTAAGAGCAAATTATACCTTATTGTGTCTGCATCCAGACAAGCTGTGCTGATCTGCCTAGGAAAGGAAGTCTCTCTCATCACAGGATGCTTTTGAAAACAGAAAAAGAGAGACGAATAATAATAGCTCAGATGTATCTGCCTCTGGCCTTGGGATAATGAGAAGGACTACATGACCTCAAGTTCACCTCCAGCTATATATTCTAGGATTCCCTCACTTTGGCTGAGATGCAAGCCTCTCAGCCAAAGGTGGAAACATTCAGGTGGCACCCCAGTAAACTGTCTCAGCAACTCTCCAGGTACCAGAGTAGCATGCTCTCCCAGATACTTCCTATGGGTGTGAAGAAACACATATCCCAGTGGCTTAGCTATTGATGAGAAGTAACCACTCTTAGTGGGAAACTACCTTCCATGTGATCTGCAAAGCTGTTTGCAAGAACACTTCTAGATCCCCTCACTCAAATTAGCAAAGGCCTACAGTAATAATTACAAAAGGCTGTGCCCACACCTCCCCACTTGGGATGACCCATAGCCCTTCAGAAACTTTCACTGGTAGAAGCGAATTTTTTTTTCTTTTTGAAACTCTGAAAAATTTGCTTCTCCCCATCTTCTCCTTACTAGGCCAGGTGGGTATCATTTCCATTGTTTCTACTCCTGTGACATTCCCACTTTCTTTTTGCCAATTCTATTAAATTTAGATGCTTAATTAATTCTCATCACTGCTGTATCTAAGGTCTTTCCAAATGCGCATTAGATGAACCTGGCCAAGATTGGTAGCTCCTGTGCCATGGGGCTGTGGGGCATTTTTTTGTTTGTTTTGTTTTTAAAACAGGTTTCTTCCTTTGCACTTTGCTATCAAGTTTTTGGTAAGTCAGGCAGGCAAAAGCCCACCAAGCATTTCAAGCAGAAAGTAATGTGCCTTAGGTCATTTCAGTCTCAAATCAGCCCTCCAGCTTTGTCTTTTCTCCATCTCACCAGCCACAAGCTTCTGTTCAACACTTTCCGAAGAACCTAGTACATTTGACAATCACCCCAAACTAATATAAAGAGCTGAGTATTTCCTTCCCACAGATCTGACAATAAAAGCTCTGATGATATATTCCCATTAGGTTTTCAGCTGTCTGAATCCAGTCCTTACCCCCTGTGAGGCATCCATTCTGGTTTATCTGAGACAGAACTTGCAAACCAGCTAGTTCTTCCTTCACACAGGCACTAAAATGAACCACCTTCAAGGTATTATTCCTGCCAAGACTGCACCTTTTCCATGCAGGCTCCCCTTCTCCCCTCTGGACAAGCTGCCCTCACTGGGCCTCAAGACTGCCACATCAGCAGGAGCCCACCACAGTACCCCTTCCCGGCGCATTGCCCCAGGCATCCAGCCCATATTCCCAGGCTGCAACCTGTCTGTGGAGTGCGAAGGACAGCCCTGCTGAGTGGCTCCTCACCAGGAGGGGAACATGCTCTCACCCCAGAAATTGCAAGGACCAGAGCAGTTACAGCTCGAAGACAAGTCAAAAGGACATCAGAGATTTAGCATCACAAGTTTGAGGTAAACTGGCATAAAATGGAAATGTAACAAAATGTACTAAAAACCATGGGCCAGACCCCATGGAGCAGAAACTGAGACGAGGGCTCCGTTTCTGCAGCTCTCCTCACTACTCTGTGACTGAACAAGATGCTTAGTATTTATAGGCCTTATTACATCACAAATTGCCGCTTTTGCTTTGGTTTTAAGTTCACTGAACACTACAAACTTTTTGAGAGCCCTGGGTAAAGACTATTATTGTTCCCAGGTAGGGGACACACAACGCTAGCCCCTTCCCATCTCTGTTCCCTAATGCATACCTCTAGCATACCACATTCTGTTTTTTCCAGCATCTCTGAGAGATGATGGTTTTCCAGCCTCAAGGTTTCCAGCTGGACCAGAATTACCTGAGGAGACAGAGGCAAACAACAAGCTCAGAAAAAAATAACACAACACATGCCCACAACACCCTACAGGCATTTTCCACCCTCAATTCAAGCATGAGTACAAAGCAAGGTTTGGGCCGTTAGTTCTGCAGGGACACTATAGAGAAGACAATACAAATAACCATGCACAGTTATTTACTTCAGTTTTCAAAGATATCATCATCCAGACCTAGTTAACATGAGTGATCTCAAAGAATTGTGTGGGACTGCCAGTTACAGGTTTGAGAAGCAGCAGCAAGACAGATTCACTGAACACCATAGATTAGAAGATTTCATCAGAAGGGTCTCAAAGTCTTTGTTCAAAGGCTGAAGAGAGAAGGAAACTATTAACATAGCTAAAAACTAGGGTGGTATTCCAAGCCTTCAGGTGTAAGAGTCTTCTGCCTTTTTTTACCCTGTGCTCCACCGCTTTCCTCTCCGCTCTTTCAATCTCTGTTCTCAGCCGTTGTTCTAGGTCTGATGTGGAGCCACTTGCAGATGCAATTGTGATGTCCCGCTGGTGTAACTCTTGTGTCAACCTGGAGATTTCCCTTTTCATCCCTTCTAGCTCACTGCTGTGAGTTTGTTCAGCTTGAGAGAGCTGCTCTTTCAGCTGGAGGAAGATATGCACCCATGAGCTTTTAAAAGATGTTTCAGCAAAAAAGCAAAAGTATTGCACACAGTAATGTGAAATCTAAGTATTGGAAAACAAAAAGCTCTATGTAACAAGCCCTCTGTGCATGCTTGTCCTTCCTGATTGAAAATCACCCCATCCCAATCCTTTTCCACACCATAAACTGCCAACTGGGACAAGACGTAAGTTATGCTGTGGAGTACTTGAGAAGACCCGTAATTGATCAAATCACAGTCTCTTTAGCTCACCATTCTACCTCTGTGGCCAACAACAGATACCCAAGAGTTTACCATCACTGGGCAAGCACAGTTAACACTTTCATAATATAACCTTGCAATTTGTCACTCTGCCTTCCTGAGGCAGAGATGGTATCTTTAAATAGCTCTAGCCAGACTTTTCTTCCACTAATTTGTCCTAAGTCTTCTGAATCAATATTAGCTTGTAGCAACTAAAGCTACCCATGGCAAACTTCCACAGGCTAGCTATGCACAGGGTATAAATATACGTCTGTTTTCGTAACTCCATTTGATGACAACTAGTCCTTGCATTATGAGAGAATAATCATTCCCTATTTACTTTCCACATGACAAGCATGATTTTATTTTTAGTATGTTCAATCTCATTTATCTCTTTTCCAGTTTGGTAAGTCCTATTCCATTCAGCTGTTCCTTGTACAAAGAACGCTCCATCCTTTCAGGCATCTTTTTCCATACCTTATCTTGTTTTATTCCATCGAGATGGCAGACCTGAATTGCATACAATATTCTGCTAGGCACAATGTATATTTATTCAGTGACATAACAGAACAACAACATAGCATAATTTCTTCCCTAGTATTCCATTGCATTAGCCATAAATATTAGCCACCCAAACCTCCAGGATTTTTCTGAGAATTACAAGCATTTTAGAAAATTGAACCAGATGATCTTCGCCTAGCCATGTAAATACAATACATATGGTGATTTATTTCCATGTCACCTCAATGCCTCCCAAGTATATAAAATAGAAACAACGATAATAAATCTCTCTTTCCTCCCCAGCAGTCTCTAGGAGATTCATTTATTGTGTGGCTGTTTAAATGAGTAACCAAGCACACATCTCTGCCAAGATCTGCACCTCTATACATTTTCACAGAAGTGAGGTTTTCCACTCAAGTCCAATAAGATTTCTACTCTAACCATGCACCAGTGAAAGCTCTCACACTAACTGATCTAGACCACTATTAGAAGTCAAGCCTTTTGGAGGGCTTGCCTCCCTTGGGTGCACAGAGCACTAGGGTGAGGTTCTTATGGCAGATGAGCTGCTCCATTTCTTCCAGACCCTGGTTCATGTCTAGGTATCAAGCCTGAAACAAACTCCCTTATTCGCATATGGACTAGAACACATTTGAAGCCCTGTCTCAAGTGTGACAGGACATATTACAGCAAAACCCATACCCTCCCTGTTCTCCATCCTGTTGGGAGCCTGCATTAGGCTTAAACTCAGGATTCCAAGCCTTAATTTCTTTGCATATTTGCCCCTCCAGCACTAATTCAAGTACCTCCACACTGTAAAGAAGTACTGCGTGATGTAGGGGCAGGCCTAACAGATGCTCACAAAGTAAACTGCACAGCCAGATTCAGAAACCTGCAAACCCATCCTCTCAACTCCTCTGTCAGACCTGCTCCTTACCTTCAGCCTATCACTGTCTCCACAACACTCCCAGCCTTTGATCCCATTTGGAGCTTTGCTAACTGTGCAGTGCAGTCTCTGCTGAGGCACAACACACACAGGAATGGCTGACTCCACAAGTGCCTTTCCCACTCTCCAGGAACAAAGTGACATTACCTTTTTAATCTCTGCCTTTGACACAGTATGGTGTTCTTCCATTGACTGCAGCTCTTTGATATTCTCATCCAGCTCTTCACTCAGCTGTACACACCTTGCATTTGAAGACACCAGGCTGAGTGCCAAATGTAAAACTACAGATTAGAATACCCCAAGGAGGAGGACATGGTCAGAGAAACTTTGTTCTTCCAAGCAATCTCCTGTGTCTGTCATAACAGAAACCAGACTCTTAACCTAAAAGTTCCTTACCAATCCTTTGGTTTTGTTTACCAAAATAATTTCAAACGAGATCAGGAAGCTGATCTAACAGATAATAGCTGGTTCTTGTTTCTTTACCATTCTAAGATTACAAACTTCCCATGCAAACATCAGTCTGAAAACCACAAACTCAAAGAGGAAGACTTGTTTATAATTCTTATTCCACAGTAAGGTCTAGATCTGGTTCTTACCAGCTGACTAACAAAGACTCAACCTATTACTAATGAAGGTGCTAAGCCTAAGCAAGCTAAAACACTGAGAACACCCACAGTGCATGGCGAAAAGCAGCCAACCAATTAGCAAAATAGCCTCACTATTAAACTGCAAAATGAACAGCATTTGATTTCTTCAGTCCTTTGATATTTAAAATAAGCCTACAAAAATCAGTAGGACTGGTTAACTTGATGAATATAATATATTAGGTATTATTTTATTATCCAAGTTTCATTGCATATCCAGGAGAAGCAAGCAGTTGGCTACCTGTTCTCAAGATGAGTCACTTCTGATTGTAAGTGCTGTGCCTTCTTCTGGGCAACATCCAGTTGCAGTAGTATATGCTCCAGCTCCAGCCCTGGAGAAGACAATTGTTTCTCTTGCAAGCGTTCCTCCAAGGCCCTAAACGGAAACATGAACTTTAATCTCAGCACAGAAGCGTCATGTCTGAGTTCACTAATACATGGAACATAACCACCATTTTCTTGGAATTCTCTGAAAAATACACAAAACCTAACACTACGTGACACCTGTGTGCATTGCGAATAAGCAAACACCCCAGCTGAATGACAGCCCCCTATTTGAATTCAGACTGATTAAAAAAGACTACATCCTATTTTGATGTTGGCCTCCCTGATCCAGACAGTCTCCCTGCCATTAGCAGACATCCACCCTGCAATAAATAGTGTGGCTGTTAGATAACATACAGCAAAACCTTTTGACACAGCCACCAGAACCCTCATAGCTTTTGCATGTTGCCAGTGCAGAAGGGGAAGGCCAAGATGATTTTGTTACATATGTAAGTTCTTTTACCAAGACCCTAATCTGACATCATTAAATCGGTGAGAACCTTCACCTACATTAATAAGCACAGTATCAAATCCTGAAAGGCTTCCAGCGCTTGACTGAAAATGCCTGGAGGAAAAAAAGCTGAAAAGCTCAAAAGCGCTGTGCTGCTTCCAGAAACCTAGCTGAGTAGAAAGCTGATTCCTTCCACACTCTTCACTGAGTTATCAGTTGATTTCAAAAGCAATGTAATTTGGCAAATGCTGCAAGGAAGCACAGCACTTGTGAGAAACTACAGTGTACCATTCTATATATCAACCAATACAGATCCAGCTGTGTGAAAATGCTTCTACCATCCTCAGTGGGAGAACCTGGAATACAGATCTGGATTCAAGAGCGTTAAGTACCAGGGAGGCACAGATGCTACCTGATGAGGAGTTCTTTTGTGCGAAGAGTTTCAGCCACCCTGGCCAGCTCTTTCTGTAACTGCTCCTGGTGCAGCTTGGAGCTGTCAATGAAATCTTCCTGAGACTGCAAGGTGGCTCTAAGTTCCATCTTCTCATCCTGTAGCACCTGCACAGGAGGGAGAAGGAATGACTGTTGCAAGATGGACCAAATCAGTTTGTTGTAAGGTGATGAGAGGTTGAACAGATTTTTAAGGAACCCTTGGAAATACTGCAGAGCACCACATGGGTACAAAGCCAGCTTTGAGGGCAATCAGGAACTTCTCAAAGGCTCTAGAAAGAGATGGGAGATCTGGGATGAAGCACCTTCCTGCTACTTCTCACGAGCACTGCTTTATATTCAGTTTCCTAACAGTTCCTCCACTGACCTCTAACATTTTCTTGGACTGCCTTAATTCTTCTTGAACTCTTTGCTGATCTTCCAGAATCATCCGATTGTTTTCAGTCAGGTCATCGACTCTCATGTTAAGCCTCTCTACCTCCAACTCGTTGGCACAGATAGCATCATTGGCCCTCTCCAGCTTGCTGGTTAAGTGCTGGATTTCCGATCGGCTAGCCAGCTCCACTGACTCCAGAATCTGCTTCCGATTGGCAAGCTGAGTCTGCTAAGAGCAACTGGTTTGCATTAAAGCTAAATTATAAAAAACAGTGTCTCAAAAGTACATTCAAAACAACTACTGATTTATTTATATAACAAGTCACATTCTCAAAATAAGCAACTCTACCTTTCAGGGAATTAGGGAAAGTATTGTTCCAGGGTTACACGACAGGTAAAACTTCTGAATGAGAAAAAAAAAAAAAAAAAAAAAACCAAAACAAAGAGGTGGCCCTCTGATTCCAAAAGAGGTTCAAAGAGAATCTGGGAAAAGATGATCTCAAATCACTCAAGTTGTCCAAGCATGAACTAAGAACAAAGCTGCCTACTATTTTTTGCTCGTTAACCTAAGGCTAGACCAGGAGAAACAGCAGCATGTAAGGAGGTTTGCAAATACCATACACAAACTAGAGATTACCCAATTGTTAATTCCATGCCAGGACAGAAAGCAGTTCTTGGTGCACAATGAAAAGAAATGACAACCACCAAACAGATCAAAAACTGAACTGGGTGTAACAGTCAATTATGTTTTGCTTTATGCAGTAAGTATCTGGTTCTAACAGTTTGCAAGAATGCTCACTTTGAATGTTTCATTGTTATAATGGCAGACAAAAAAAGTTATAAGGAACATATGACTAGCAAACAATATATGCTCTATTATTTATAGGCACAATACTTTATTTTATAGCCTTTCTTTCCACGTAGCTAGCCGGTGAAATTCAACAAGCCAGCTCTCATATGAGCTTCTAATAACATTCACTTATGTATTCTCTTTTTGTATGGTACCTTACCATTTTTAAAAGCTGAAACAAAATATTTGAGCAGTCCTTTAGTCCCAATTTCTAAGAGTAGCAATTCCTGCCAGCTTCAGAATCACTGCATGCCTTGATTTATTGCCTGACACATAATGGCTCATAACTGAGAAAACGATAGGAACTGTGCATTTGGAAGACTATGGTATAATTTTGATTACAGTCTTTTCATTATTTGAATAGTCATGACAGAAAAGGTAATCAGGAGTGGCAAGAGTTTGAAGTACAGCCTTTCTCCACCCAAGAAAGTGGAGTACCAGACTACCTGAATATTTATTTCTACATTAAGAAAACATTTAAGCTATCTCTTATTTCCAGCCACAGAACATACAGGACAGCACAGAATTCCAAGTTTCACCTGTTGACTTTAAAGGCTGCAGGTGTTACAGGAAGGTGCTCATCACTGGGTAAGATTGCCAGGCTTCCCTAAGCTGCACTGAAAGATATGAGGGGAAGCCAGCTGAAAGAAGAGAAAGGGGAAGTACTCCATGGTCACAGATCTCAGCTTGACCTTGTACCAGAAAAACAACCAAGCATACAAAATCCATAGAACCATCCAAGGCAAAAATTTAGCACTTTCATGCTGGGCTTTTCAAAGAAATTGAGGATTCAGGCAGCCTGTTCACAGTACCTATGCACCTAAGTCATCTACACCGCTTCGGAAAAATCTCCCCAAATTCCTGTTTTTCTCCTGCACAGTAAGAAGAGTTCCTCTGTGCTCCAGTATACCAGCCTGCACTCCAAGGACACATCTGTTCTCAGACAATTGAGCTATCAATGATACAAAGACAGCAGAGCAGCAAGACCTTCTGCTCAATGACTCTCTGCATTTGTACATCTACTAGTGTCAGCCTCTCACAAAGCCCCTGTCAGAGCCAGCTTCAATCCTGTCATCACAAGCCTCCTCCTCGCAGGAGCTTCCACTCAAGAGCAACTCAGGAGCCCATTAAGTGTAAAGCCCCCAGCAAGAGCTTCTTATCAGTGTCTGCTGTGATTGTGTCAGTGTGACTTCACAGCTGTGCTCTAGGTCAATTCATCTTGCTCTGCTGCAGCACCACTAACTCACTGAACAATTAGCTTTTCAGGAACAGCAGCCCCACTACTTGATGCCTTTAAGAGACATTACAAAAAAAAAAAAAAAAAAAAAAAAAAAAGGGTGGGGGGGCTGAAAACTGCTGTTACTTCAGTACTTTGCAGAAGTATCTGTCGTAGGGGAAGACTATTTTCCAACATCATCCTCTGAGCTGGACCTACAAGGTACATATTTAGCTACTGGCAGGTACACAGCTTTGAACTAGACAACATGATGTAACAGCTATTTTAAAGTGTCATATGCTGTGGTCTCTGTCTCCTAGGGAAAGCTTCATCCTACTGTCTTCTTTACTAATTGGAGGGGTGGAGGGGTGGCAGGGAGAGCTGCATGCGGTTTATCTAACCTCTGTCAACAGACTCCAGATCTTTTTTCCGTACAGCACTTATACAAGTAAACCTTATTCCACTGGGACATTAAAAGTCATTTCAATGGCAACCTAAACTGGATTCAAGCCTGAGAGATTTCATTAGTCACTCCCTCTTCCGCCCTCCCTCCCTCCATTCCCACCTGCTGCCACAAACAAAACAAAAACTTTCAGCACATACTAATTGTACCTGAATGAGCTCAGACTGCTCAGCCAAAGCCTTCCTCTGTGCTTCCAGCGATGCCACCTGCTGCTGGTAAAGCAAGCGCTGCTTCTCCCAGTCAAGTGATTTTTGACGAAACTCCTGCAAGGACAGCAGGGGTAGCTTGGAGCAGTATGTCCATGCAGTTGACAAGAAGGCCCCCTTCTAGTTCATATCCATGTTAGCTTTTTCTCTCCACCATATCTTTATGCACCTTTCCCCACAGCAGGAAACCATTAGCCAGTTATTTGATGCACCAACTCAGCAGTATAAAACCCCTCACATACTGTGCTTGCTGTATTTCTTTCCCTCCCGAGTTAAAACGTCAGTGTCAATTATTGCTGTTTACAAATGGTAAGTGCTAACAGATTCATGGCTAGTTTCATGGATTTGCTGTCAGAGGTTTAACAATTCAGACTAGCAAAGCATGCTATTGAAATCACTAAGATGGCAAGTATGAACTACAGATTTTTAATGCTAATCTCTGCTCCAGAAATTGGACACTGCATCAGTCAGATGTGTTTGTTAGCCACATCTTCAGGGTACGGTAAAAGAAAATTGAGTGCAGTTGAGCTCAGCATAGCAGAAAGATTAAAAGATGAGACAGGGTTGAGAAGTTTGACATGTAGCTCCCTCCTCCTCAAAAGAAGTGTGATGATAACCTCACCACACTGGAATTCATTCCATTCACATAATTAATTACCCTTCCAGAACCTTCTTCCTTTTATTTAGTTTAAGAATGTCTTGGTTTCGGCTGGGATAGAGTTAATTTTCTTCCTAGCAGCAGGCATAGTACTGTGTTTTGGATTTAGTAGGAGAAGAATGTTGATAACATGCTGATGTTTTTAGTTGTTGCTAAGTACTGCTTATGCTAGTCAAGGACTTTTCAGCTTCCCATGCTCTGCCAGGCGCACAAGAAACTGGGAGGGGGCACAGCCAGAATAGTTGATCCAAACTGACCAAAGCGCTATTCCATACCATATGACGTCATGCTCAGTATAGAAACTGGGAGGGGTTGGCTGGAGAGCAGCGATCACTGCTCGGGAACTGTCTGGGTATCAGTCAGCGGGTGGTGAGCAATTGCATTGTGCATCACTTGCTTTGTATATTATTATTACTATTATTATAATATTATTATTATTATTATTTTACTTTATTTCAATTATTAAACTGTTCTTATCTCAGCCCAGGAGTGTTTCTCACTCTTACTCCTCCGATTCTCTCCCCCATCCCATCGGGGTAGGGGGAGTGAGCGAGCAGCTGCGTGGTGCTTAGTTGCTGGCTGGGGCTAAACCACGACAAGAATAAGAATGGCAGCACAGTTTATCCTGTGTACTCAGGGGTCCCAATGCAGGAAAATGCCTTTATTACAATGGCAGTTGAAAAGACCTACACCTAGAGAGTAGATGGAGAGCATTTTTTAAGCAGGATTCATAGTCCACTTCCTTGCTGACTATTCAGTCACCAGTGAAGCCCAGAAAATCAGTTAATACATACAAATTCTGGTTAGCACTTGCTTTTTCACTACATACCTCCAACTTCCTGGTCAGTCGGCTCATTTCGAACTGGTCCTCCCCTTGTCTCTTGTTAGCTTCTCCTCTAGCTTCTCTCAGTTGTTTCTTCTGCAGCTTCTCATAGCTCCTCCTCAGCCTGGACAACTGCAAGGAATACAGTGAATGAGACAACTTTGTCCAAGGCCCCAAGGCAAGAATTAAACAGCACTTTGAAAGAAGGCACACAAAATGGCTTCACACAAACAATTCCCCTAATTAAGGCCACACAGCTTGCAAGTGAAAACTACTATTTGTACAATGAGCCTATTATACCAACAGAATTGCAAAATACACAGAGTTGTGCAAGAGTAACAAGATGCCACTAAAGTCACGACATCAGCAGCTGTAATTAGACCTCTGTCTTACCACTATTAAAACACGACTAAAATATTGATTAAGATGGAGGTTCACATGTAGCTGTTCATGCAGCAAGAGCATGGTACCCCTCTCTCTCTACAGGTGGCTCCCAGCCACAGTAATAGCAGGCAGGACCTCATACAGAGGAGCACATCACACCACACACAGGGTGGGGGGTAGTTCTACACAAAGGTACAGTTTCTTAAGTGATTAAAATACACTTGTGAAGCTCAGGTGGGAACTGGAACTCTTCTGCTTAGAGAGAGAAGAAAGATTTGAGAATTGCCATTATACATAATATCAACACTACTTCATCTGTCATTTTCTGCTTAGATACACTATGTATTTCACAATCAGTCGAGAACGCCAACAGAAAATATCACTCCTACGCCTACTGCTAGAATGCTAAAGCTGTATAGAAGCAGGAATGAGGAAAAAACTCTTGACATTTAAATGACCCTCTGTGCAAATAATCACTTGTATCTTGCACGGAATTTTCCATCTGATGAGCTCCCCGCAACTCAGCTATTAAATAAAAAGTTTCCAAACAGCCACATGAATTTGAGAAGTCATCATTCCCTTTTTACTGATGGAGAAAGCTAAGCCCATGGATGAAAAGAAGGACTATGAGAAGAAAAAACATCTGAATCAAGACCTCATGCACTCGTCACAAAAGGTTCCCCAGAGCCCTAAGTCAGCAAAGTACTTAGGCATGTTCAATGGGAATGGACAGACGTACAGGCTTAGAGTTAATATACAAACCTCTTTTGCCAAACACATGAGATTACAGGTTTATTCTTTCAACAGTCTCAGTGAGTTAGACACTGCACCTGTAATTTTACTGGTAATGGCAGGAAACCAAGACAGAAAGAATTTCCCCAAACAGTGCTAAGAACAGAATACTGAGGAATATTGGAGCTTAATGTCATCTACATTAATACTGTGTGGGTAAAATACCAACACATTGCAATTTTGGCCACAACACACACACTGTATTTTAGCCTTACCAATTTAGGCAGATGTGCCAATGCACCTCAGCTTTGCTTTGCAGCTTATCCACAATTCCAGTGGCAACATCTAGTGAATGAAGACTGTTAGTCATACTGAATAGTAAAGTGTTTTAAATGAGGACAGATGCCTTCTGTTGTCAAAGCAGAGACTACCAAATTAATTTAACTTATGGCTTACAGTGAGCATGAACTAGGGCCAACCCTCCAGAGAAAACAGGTCAATGCTCTACTCGCTGTTCATGCCATTTAACTCACTGCTACTGACAAGCAAGTGGAGACAGGCAAAGAGTTAAGGCATAAACATGGAATGCTGTTATACCACCTGCAGGACATTCCACATGTACCACCTTGCGGTGAATAAGAAGCTTTTTGAGATGAAAGCTCTGAAATTATTTTAAAAAATTATTTTCTAAGTATACTTATTTTTTATTATGTGTATTAAGACTAATATGCCTTGAGAGAACAAAATCCTCACCAACAAAGTCAGAGTCAATGGAGGAAAAAAGAAGATGAGACTACATACCATTCTCATCTCTTGATCTCATACGATCAAGGCCAGTTACGCCACCACCCTTTTTTAATTTCACGAAATGCTGAAGGAGCAAACTGCTGCTGCCTGTACCCGTGGCAACTTCAGAACAAACACTGTGGTGACTAGGATGGGCAAACACAGGACATTTTTGCAGTAAACTTATGCAGATGTCTAACATATGATAACTGCACCAATACATTTACTACACATTTCTACTCTAACAGTTTTCTGTTCATCACCAAGTTCCTCCAAAGTGCAAAAAAATAGGCCTAATGAAGCATAAAAATATTACTCTGTCTATGCTCAATGCTCTTTTTTGTAAGAACATGAACAATAAAATAATGGGAAGTTTTAAAACCATGGCATTTAAACAAAAGCAATGATGCAAAGTATTTCACGTATCAGATCATAGATCAGCTGGGAACCAAAAACCAATCTTCTCTTTTTGCAACTCACCTCCTCTTGAAATTTCTTCAGCTGTTGCTCATATTCTCTAACCATGTCTTGTTTAGCTTTTTCCAGGTCTTCTACCTGGTGACGCAACATGTCAACCTGAACGAAGAGTTAAAAAGCAAGTAAATAAAACAATAGAAGTGGACTTTATTGTCAGTAGGTACTGGGATTAGTTTTCATTTCATAAATACACATTGTAGTAGGAGTGGTAAAAGATTATTAAAAGATCCTACTTCTGTTAACAACTGCACGTTTCAATGGGGTCACTCACTATGAATCAGATTAAGTCTATACCTAAATCTTTGGTAAGCTGGGGCCAGAACTGTTTCTGTTCTGGCCTATTTTGAGCCAGTTTCTGGCTTTCATTTTTTGGGATGAAACTGACATTTTGGCTTGTGTCAAAAGGCTATTTTTATCTGGCACTTTCAATCAAGTTCTTCATAAACATGCATTATGATTTCAACCTATCTACCAAAGGAAAGACATCCATGTCATTATCTCACCATGCTCAGGTGAAGCAGAGATTCCAAATACATGGAGATGAGGGGAACAAAGAAAGAAATGGGGCTTTGAAACTCATGGCAAAGACTTCCCTTACATTAATTCAAATACTCCCGAGACGCATTTTTGTCCTTTTTTTTCCCTCCCCCATCTTTTTCCCATCCACAACCCAAAATGGCCACCTTTCTAACTGTAGGTCCAAAGGACAGCAAGCCAACAAATTAAAATTAAAATAAATCATCCAGAAAATCCATATGAGTAAACCAAAAGCATGAATAACCTCCAGTAGTGGCTTTAACCATAGTTTACAGTTCAGTTTTGAAATCAATGTTTGCTTTTGGTGGTAAGAAATATTTCAAAAGTGTCTTGAGAAAACACAATTGATAATGACAATACTAGCCTATATGATAAAAATGACAGTTCTTGCAAATGAAAATCCATGGCATGGCTCCAGATTTAATAACTCTGCAACAAAGACATTAACTCCAAAACCTGCCATGCAGACCAGTAGAAGCACCTGACCGTATTAACAAGAAACTAGACTTCTGAACCCACCGTTGCTACAGCCTGTCACATTTCTCTTTATTTTACTAGATTCCACACCAAATTACTAAAAGTTACAGCAGTACTTGGGTAATTCTGAGGATGCAATAGCTGTAGTATAGTTGTACAGACACCCAAAAAACCCAACTGCTTGTGCAGTTATCAGCTGGCTTTCGACCCAAGAAGTCAAAGCAACTTCCTCAGAGAGCTGCCAAAACGTGATTTGTAGCAAAGAGTCTGCTGAAAGATAGGACACAGCAGCTATAAATATAAGGACAAATTTTAAACACTTTCAGAAAAAGTCAGTGGCTAGATCTTAAGATATAGCCACCCAGACTCCTGCTGGTTTCCTCTGATCCAAGAAAAGATACATCAATTAATTTGCACAAGAGAAAGTTTATGTTCCACATCCTATGCAAAAACTTCACTTACTGATACTTCTCCACCAATACATAGATAGATTTGGTGCACTTACCCCCAGGCCTTTAATTAAAGGCTACAAAACCTGAGCTGCATAAAAAAGCCCTTGGAGAATCTCCCAGCAATATCTTGGTGCAGTTTACACCACTAAATGTTCTTTTTACCAATGACTACACATTGCTGGGCTGTTGATTGCTGTTGTATCCAGATTCAGCACCTCTGGGTTCTCTGTAAAAACTCTGACAATTCAGTCAGTGGACTTCCACCAACCCTTAGGGAGTTGATCACTTGATTTTGATTGAATAGTGAATGAGACACCTTATTCTAACAGGCTCCTTTGTAAATTGTCTTCCTGATTTCCAATTATGAAAGGCTCCTGTTTTGCTTAGCACAGCTATTTGCTAAAGTCAACCCCTTGTTTTGGCTTAGCATTTAAACATTTAAAAAAAAAAAAAAATCAAAACTGATGAAACAATACCCGAAACACATATCCATGCAAAGTCAAACTCTGAAATTCAGGTTCAGTCTTTATATTGTATTTGTAACATGTAAAACACACAGGTCGACACTGATCAGGAAACTATGAACCTGAGGCGGTACCTCTTTGTATCTTTCCTGCAGAGCAGCCCTGGCAGAGGAAAGTTCCTGCTCTCGAATACTCAGGCAAGCTTCCAAAGCCTGTGTCTGTCCTTCCCATTCAGATTTCTTGTGAGCCACCATAATGTCAATCTGCTTCATCAGCTCCTGCAGCTCAGCCTCACAGGAAGTCAAGAACCCACCACTAGAAGGGGAAAAGCCTGAAGTTACAAAGCAGGTACCTCCCAACACAGGTCCAGTGTCCCATACCAACAAAGTCAGCACAACAAACTGACTTGCACCAAGGGACCAACTCCGCGCATGCAGTGCTTTGAACCCTATGCAAATCAGCTTGCAGAGAAATATACTTAATACTCATGTGTTCACCCCATTCCCTAATGCAATATCTCACAAGTGGTATACTCGCACCACTGGGCAGAAACCTAAATTTGGCAATGACCAATGAAGAATACTTGTGAAATCCCAGTGAGAACAAATGACATACAACTTTAAATGTAGGGGGTTTGTATTCTATTCAGAGAACCATTACAAGCACCTATAAACACGCATCCCTTTGTCTCTGTACTATGCGTTATCTAAGTAAACCAGAGCATGTTTTACCCATATTTTGTATTTGCCTTAATTGCTCTCTAGGCAGAGGCAAGTTTCAGTCACCAGAGAAATCCTACAGCCAAGCTATCAGCTCCTGAAAACAGAAGTTTATCACAAATGCAGACAAACCCCTAAGTAGAGGGAGTCGGATGACAACATGATAATGAATAATAAAACATTCGTAATCCATTTGGGAGAGCATGCTCCCTAGCGATGCTGCAATTTCTAATTTGGTGCAGTAATTATTGAAGCCAATTCAACTAACTCCTCTAAAACTTCACAAGCTGCTAAGCCAGGGACAATATTAAGGCTTGCAAGATACAGCCCTAGAGGGTAGTGAACTCTGTGATGATCTTTACCCCTTTAATTTGCCTGTCAAACAGGAAGCACTGAAAAGAAATGGAAATCAATAGGTTAAGGGATTGAAATTTCTCTGTTCCCCCAGAGCATATGCACACTTCACAACTTGGCAGTTTTTCTATAGGGAAAGACATACTTCTTAAAGGAGCCAAAATCAGTTAAATTTGAAGTTCACCCTGTCCTGCGAGTTAACCAAAAATTAGCAGCTATTATGCAGAGCAAGAACATTTCCTTCACAGCATCTGCTAATATAAAGCTAAGTCTAAACTTGACTTCTGCAACCAGTTATCTGTAGAAAATATGGTATCAGTAAACTTGAGTCACATTTTCAAAGATGACTATGAAAATGGCATCAGTGACTTTTGCTTCATGCTCAAGATATAAAACAATTTTTTTTCCATTATTGGCACTACAGTCTCTCTCTGGGATCCAAAAGTCTAGATACTTTCACCTGAGACAGAGCATTAAGGATTCTTCAGAGATGAATGGGACTCTGCAGTTTCAACATGAGCAGGAAATAATCAGATGTTTTCAATAAAAATGGATAATGAAGTCATGTCTCATTAACCTTGCAAGGCTGTTACAAAAAAAATACTTATTCACACCTTTAATTATTACTGCTCCTGATGTTAGAAGGCAAGAAGCATTTACAAGAACAACAACAACAAAAAGAAAAAGAGGTAAGGTTTTCAGGAAGATGTAAAATTAAAACTCTAACAATTAAGACAACAGTATCTGACAAGGGATTATGGCAAAACCAGCTCACCCAGTGAGTTTGCTTCTGCACCTGCTGAAGGCCACTGCACACTGTATTTGTCCACCAGTGTGCGCTAGCAGACAAACTCCAAAGCCCTTTAGGCAACGGAAGCTCTGTCTGATACCAGAGGATTTGATTCTGAATAAGATGGAAGGTTAGTACTTAAACTATTTTGAATAACTGATGTACACTGTTGCATACATACCTCCCCTGCCCATTTCTCTGCATTCCTTCCAGCAAAGCCTCCATCACCAAATACTGGTGGCTTTAGCAGCTAGGAAAGTACACAAAAGCAGCGGTGACCCATGGCAATGCATGAACAAGGCTACTTCTCCATCCAACTGCAGAACAAGCAGAAGTCCATAGAGGAAAGAAGTTAAAAAAAAAGTACAATTAGCACACAATTGCAGGTGAGGAAAACAGTGGTCACCTTCATGAACTTAAAAGCCAAATTTCTACCAAATAAAGGAAAATAGATTTTTTTACAAAAAAAAAAAGACCCAATGCAGCCATTCAGCACTATAAACTTTGTGGTGATATAATCATGTGATCTAATGACTGGAATACCTCAAACAGCAGCAGTGAAAGAGAATCTGCACTTCAGCAAATGGACAAATTCAGCACACTGGGACTGGCAGATCCCCCGTCTCCTGGGTGCACCAAACTGCACAGGATCAGCAACACGCAGGGATTTCCAATGAGCCAGCCCAAGATCCACCTCTGACAGGGGCATTTGTCACTTCAGAGAAAAAACATACGCACCTTGTAGCAAGTAGCAGTAAGACTCTATCCATAAATTAGGTCTCTCCCAGGTCTCTATTACAGACTAGGTTAAACACATTACACAATTTATGATCACATTCAGGACACATTGCTAGTTCATATGGTTGTGAGAATTTTCTTTTAAGATCGCACTAACGCCTTAAAAATTCCTCTGGTGCCTTAAGCTATGAAAATAAGTTGCATAGGTTTACAGTAGCAGTACACTGTCTTAGTTAAAAATTACATCCTTTAAGTCATGAACACATGTATGTATGCATACACATAGAAGTTTCATGTATTTGTGAAGCAAGCAAGGTTTACATTAAAGGCAAAAATGGGGAATAAAAAAAAAGTTACCATGGAACCACACCCAGAAAGCTAGAATTTATTTCAGTAGCTCCTCCATGAAACTGTGGCGCTTTGACAGAAAAATGGTTAAAATGGTTAAATTCATCCTGAGGATACAAAGCTACAATTCAGTTTCACTCTGTGGAGGTATTCACGCAATCTTCTGTTTCCAAAACATTTACACACTTTCTCAAGTATTTAGAGATGGATCGTGGCATCTTTCCTCAAACATTAATATGGCATTATTAAGCAATCAGCAAAAGGGGGAGCAGGTCACAGAAAGTGAGACTTTCAGAAACGCAGACTCAGCTTTGCTCTCTTTCATCAGAGCTTCTATCCTGCTCCTACTGCATTTCAAAATACCATCCAGAGATCAAAGCCTGTCCCTGGGAGTTCGGCTGTATTTTAAACCACACACAAACAGAAAATACATATTTCACCAAGGGAAAAAAAAATTCCTATTCCTATTCTGATAGTGTTTTGTCTCTCTCTGGTCCTGTCTGTGCTTAACAAAATTCAATCAGTATGCAGAACATCTTTGTTGTACTGCTGATGGCAGAAGCTGCTGAGCAGAGCAGATGAGCAGATCCCCAGAGCTGCAGACAGCACTCCCAGAGAGTTCTCCAGGTGGCAACAGCGGACATTAGCCAGTAGCAGCTCTTCTGCTTCATTCTAATCACACCTACACAG
This sequence comes from Pelecanus crispus, assembly GCF_030463565.1. Classification (NCBI taxonomy): domain Eukaryota; kingdom Metazoa; phylum Chordata; class Aves; order Pelecaniformes; family Pelecanidae; genus Pelecanus; species Pelecanus crispus. Next base: position 28,974,561 of record NC_134651.1, on the reverse strand, counting down.
AATTGATTTTCAGCGGGTAGCAGAGAGATTTCACTGACCACCACACAGAATGTCTGCTAAAATTCAGAAAGAAAATCCAGAGAGCAATCCAGGCATCCTTCCATGAGAGGTGGGGATCAGTTCAACACTGAAAGCTATAGTGCCATGAGGAGCCAGACAGCATCTACTCTTGCTTCTGTTAGGCTTTAAGCAGGGCCTCCCAAGGTAAGAGGCCTGGATCTGCCAGCTTTGCATAGTTGCCAGCTTACCCAGGTTTGGGGGAAGACCCTTAAAATCAGACACCTCTAGCCAGTTTTACACTACATCAGGTTTCCTGACTTAATATTATATTTTGACCTCTCAAGCTTGCAAGTCGCAATGCGCAAGTTACAGGCAACCAAGTGAAGACCCACACAGACACCACAAGAGCAAACAAGCTCTTTCTCTGCCATTAAATACAGCTGAAGCAATGAGAGCTGGCCTGCCAGTTCTGAAATTGAAGCAAAAGGAAGTATTTGTAAAAAAAGAGACAAACCATTTTAAAATCAACAAGGTTTAGCATCCCGACTCAAGAAAGAATTGTAGCAGTAGAGTCATGTGGAGCACATTTACAATAAGCAGGATGACTTAAGAATACTGCCCGTGAGAAAAGACTAGGATTATTTTGCATTTAAAAAACACAGTAGCATGCAATTTTAAAGTGTTGCTGGAAGTAGGCTCACAACGAACAGAAAAGCACGACCCAGCAAGACTTCCCAAAAGTACCAATAAACACGTGCTCAACCTGCCAGCCGCTGGAAATGCCACCTCCGGCGGCTCCAAGGCCAGGCCGGAGCCCGCCGGGAACCTCCCCGAGGCAGCCGGTGCTTCGCTGGGGCCAGAAGTGACCTGGAACAGCGTCCCCTCGCAGTGCGCACCGTAAAGCCGCCCGGCCGCTCCAGAACAGCCCTCCGGAAGCCGCACCCTCCTCCTCCTGTGTTTTAATTCCTCCCGAACGGGAGCCTCAACGCTGAACGACCACTTACGAACGACCGCACACCCCACGAAGGGGAGCGTTTCGGCCCGCAGGCCGAGGGCTGCCGGGGGCCCTTCCAGCCCCGCTCCCCGGGGAGAAGCCCAGGGCCGAGCTACGCTCCGGGCTCCCCGCGCCGCCCCGGTCCGGCCGCTGCATACAGGTCGGACCCCGCCGCGGTGGGCGACGGGCGGCGGCCGTTACTGGCAGCGGGCGGCGACCGTTACTGACGGCGGGCGGCGCCCACCTGGCAGGAGGCGAGCAGTGGGCCGGGCAGGGCCGGGCCGGGCCGGGCCGGGCCGGGCCGGGCCGGGCTGGGCCGGGCTCGGCTCGGCTCGGCTCCCTTCCCCCCCTCCCCCTCCCCCTCCCCGCACACACCCCCGCCACCGGTCGGCCCTTCCTCCCACCCCCCGCCGCTGCCAACCTAACGGCGGAGCAAAGCCAGGGCCCGGGCGGCGGGCGAGCGCTGCGCCTGCGCGGGGACTGCGCCTGCGTACTGCCGGCGCCGAGGCCGTCTCCCGGCGTTGGGCAGGGTAAGGGCGCGGGTAGGGGCAGGGAGGGCGGGGGCAGCGGGAGGATTGCGGGGCTGCGTTGGCCTGGAGGGGCAGCGGGCCGCATCGCCCCAGTTACCGGGGCTGGGATGCGCTTCGGCCTGTCCCCAGCGCGCAGCCGGGGCCGCCCTGCCCGGCTGTTCCCGGGCACCCCCCCTGTCCCCGCCCGCCGCGGGGCCGCCCCCGGGGTTCCGCTGGAGCGCTCCTCAGCTCTGGGTGTAAAGGCAAGGCCTGCTCAGCGTGTAGCTCTGGAGCTAGGCATGGCCGGGTGGCTCCTGCACCCTCCGAGAGTCCCAAGCCCGGTTTGGTTTTAAATAAATATCGGTGTTCTCCAACCCTGGCAGGATGGAGCCGCCTGCTGCTGGCTGCTGCCCTGCAGGAGTCACACAGGGGTGAGTTCTCGGGTGGCATTTCAAGGAGGGCAGAGTACTAATCAAACGATCACAAGAAACCCCTGGAATGATTATAGTAGCAGGGGGTGGAAGGCAGGTCTTATTTTTCTCCTGTTCTACCAGTTTCCTAGACTTCAGGTTTCAGCAGCATTTTCTGTGCCGTTAAATCCTTTGTTCTGACTCTTTCCCAGACTCGCGAAGGTGTGGGTGAGTTACAGCACTGATCAGGGACTGAAAGCGAGTAGGCAGCAAGCAATAAGCAATGGTTCTGTGCAGTTAGAGGGGATGAGAGGGCTCTAGGTCCTCAAGCTCACTCAAAAGAGACTTCTAAAGGTCAGTAGCTATGAACACATGTAAATATACTTAATAACAGGCTAGTTTTATATATTCATCAATCTGCAGTTCAGTTTGATAGTGTTCTTTTCAGATTATGTAGTTCTCCTGTGGTTATAACCCTTTTTGAGTGGATTAGGAAAATCAAGGTTTTCCATAAAAGTTTAAGCTTAATAGGAATTAGATCAAAACTGGAGCAAGCCCATAGCCCAAACTGCAGCTATGTGGTTGGGGATTTGGATGTTAGAAACAGTATCTGCTTTGTGTCACAGATTTAGCTGTACTTACCTGCTACAACGATGGACAGCGAAGTGCAAAGGGATGGCAGAATCCTGGATTTGATCGATGATGCATGGAGGGAAGACAAATTGCCGTACGAGGATGTGGCTATCCCTCTGGTAGGTGAATTGCTACTTATCGATCTGAGTGAAGACTGGTGTGTTTACCCCAGTCCCTTCCAAGAAACAGCACAGAGAGTATTGCTTGTGGTGCAGCTAATTTGTACAAAAGGTTCCTGGGATGGATCTGACTCACTCTTTTTCTGTCCTACATGCCAGTCGTTCCTGTGTGCAGACGAGGTCATGGATGTTTCTCTCCCCCTCCCCCTGACCAGGTGCTGTATCTCCTCAGAACTGGAGTGCCCTTTCCCATCACACAGTTCTGGGTTTGGCACCAGGGGGAAGTAGAATCATCCTTTCTCTGTGCTTCCGCTTCATGTTACTAGTGTTTGAAGTGTTTCCCAGTTGGTTTGTAGAACAGAGAGGATCGGTCTCATGCTGACAGCTGCAGTCTTGGTTACACTCTATTTCCACTTCCTGAAATTCCATTAAGAGAAGCTGAAAATTTTTCAGATGTCTTTCTAATCAGTCTTTTCCAAATACGCTTGCTGCTGGCAGTTCAAGGATAGGAGTGAACAAACGGGCATCTGCAGCGGGACTCTTGCTTGTAGCACTACACCCAGTGCATGGCAGTTATCTTTTCAGGCAGCATACAGCTTGTTGTACAGCTATGAGGCCAGAGAGATCTAGCTGAGGAAAAGCTACCTCTGATCCCACAGATCCCCAAGTTGAAGCTTCAGATGTCCCGTACTGATGTCTTCCTTAGCCATTTAGGAACTACCAGGGAAGCGAGAGGTATCTGACAATTTTCCCTTTCCTTGTTCTCTCTGGTACACAAGATTTACCCTGGCTAGCACTGACAAAGCAGTCATGCCAAGATTGTGGGGACTGACAGGCTGCTAGTTTCTTTTAGCACAGAGACATTTCCAGATTGCCAGTGACATGGCTCAAGCTTTACCCCTTACAACACTGTCTTTTCAGACAGGGCAAGGAGCACCTACACACCTCCAGAATCCATACATACATCATGCAAGTTTTCCTGTCAAGATCAGGGCTTGAGGGAATGATCTTGCAGAACTGTGATTCTCGGATACGAGAGCCCAAACCCTGCTTTGCTTGGGATAACCTTTATTAGGCAGACTGAATATTATAAACTAGTTCCTTGCTGACATTTGCCTTTGCCCTGTGTCCAAACATTACTGTTTCTTTCCTTACAGCCATCTCTTGAGCTACTTACAGTCACATACAGATGGCAGCCTCAGAGCAGGAAGCCTCATCAAGTAACAATAGAAAGAAAAGCCTGGCTATGGATATAAAGATCCCCAGGGATGGGATTGGCTCTGATCACGTAGAAAAACCAGCACAAATTCACAGGAGACTTACTCAGTGGCATTGTAAAGTAGCAAATAGAATGGCTGTAAAGTGGTATTTGAGCCTGTCCTGCGTATCTGATCCAGTGCTCACTTGAGAGATTCCCATGAACTCAAATTGGCTCAAATCATATGCTGTTTTCAAAACTGAAAAAATTTATTTCACTCATGCTGGGATTTCCAGAGATCTAGAACTCAGAATTCTTGCCCAAATGGTATCTGGCAGAATAACACACACTCTGTGTGACCACACCACTACAGCAACACAGAGAACAAATAATATAGGGAAGGAAAATGAAATCTCAGTTAAACTATACTTCCTCCTTCCTGTGTCGTGAGCAGCTCTGTGTTGCACCTGGTAGGGGTTTCTGACTTCTACTGTTGATGTAGCACAGCCACACCTGTGTTCAGCATGTAGAACAAAGAAGAATTTCTCACCTGCCATAGGGGAGTAACATGTTACAGTTGTCTTAACAGCTGTAATAAATGCAGTACCTGTGTTCTTGACAACAGCAAAAGAAACACATTGCAAACAAGCAATGGAATAATTGCATCGTACTATTATTTACTTATTTTGCATTTGCTATATATTCTCCTTCTTCATTGCGTGTGCAGTCTGAGTGCATAGCAAGGCCCCAGGGTCCTGGAAAACCAATTTACCTTTCAGCTTAAGCACCATGTTCATGTGAAAAGAATATTTTTCATAACTGGACTTAGTAATATTTTTAAGTGGATCAGTATGTATGATATGTATTGTTCAGATGCACCCTCTAGTCTCATTTATGGATTTTTGTATTTATTCTTATGAAGTCTTACTAACCCACTCCTTTTAGGAAGCATATTATGTGTGGAATGCATTGTACCTCTGTTTTGTTCTCAGAATGAGCTTCCTGAACCAGAGCAAGACAATGGTGGCACAACCGAGTCTGTGAAAGAGCAAGAAATGAAGTGGACAGATCTGGCTCTCCAGTATCTCCATGAAAACATTCCACCCACAGGAAACTAGTGAATCAGTGAGATCTCATGCAGTGGATGCATGAATGCAATATAAAAAATATTTTTCAGCTGACCATCACTGTCATAAGCTTCTCTAAGGAGGAAACAACATTTCTGAAGAAGGCTCAGATTGAAACAATGGTTCTACTCACAGTGACCAAACACAGTTTAAAATGCTTCTATAATGAGCGTGAAATAACAATGGCTATCTGATGTTTCAGAGCTAATACCAGAATGTTTCTCCTACGTAAAATTATTTCATATCTTCTGTTAAATTGTTCTTAAGTTGGTGCCAGTTCTGATCTTAAATGTTTTCTACATGTGATAAAAGAAGTAATTTTTACTGTCTCAAGTTGTTACTGATTCCTGTGTATTCTGTGGTTAGAGTTCAGTGTACAAAAAACAAATAACCATAAGTCAGTTGTTACCACCTTTAACTAGTGTGTGGCTGAGGAAGGTTGTGTGGGGCAGGCATGAAAGACTGGTCAATAGGATTCAAGTAATCAGTAAGCAGAGGTGGTTATTTGAACTCCTCATCTCAGGACTTGATGGTACTGGTGGACAGAATTTCCAGTGCTGACATCCGGGGTATGTTTGCCAATACACTTACTGTAAACAGACAGTCAAATTTATGCTAAAATGGTGGTTACTCAAAATCATTGCCTTTTGAGGGATGATTGAGAATTACAAGAAAGAGCCTGCCAGTCCCAGTGTACCACCTGTTGAACTGATAGCCACTTGGATGAGCTGTCTCAGATGAGAAACAGAAATCTGAGGAAAATGGTAGGGAAAAGGAACAAGTGGGGCTTAGCCTCAGGCAATAAATTGTTACCTCTTTTTACGCTGAGGAGAAAGGCAAGGCCCTCTTGATTTCTTTATCTCATTTTATCTCTGATTCTCAAATGCCTTTTGCAATAGGTAAAAGCCTTCTGTTCATCTTGCATGTTTCATAGTTGGACCAATTCCTTCACACCATTGGCAGAACTTGCTAAGGAGAAAATATTTTGACAGAGTTTAGGATTACTGGTGGAGGTGAGAAAGGAACTGGAAGGAAAACAATATTTTGAATTATTTTCTTCTGCCAGTGCATGAGAAAAAGCACTTTCCTGGAGCCTGCAGCTTCCAGATTCTGCAGAAGTTTTCTAGTGTCTTTTCTCAACGTTTATCCTCTTCAAAATAACAAAAGCCAACTTTTGCCTGTGTGATTACCAAATGGAATCACAGCACAGTACATGTCCTGTGAGACTATGATTGCTGAGCTGTGCAAGGATGGAGAGCTCAAGGTGCTTGTGAAAAAAATCATGTGCATTGCTGGGTGCGCTGATGTCTGAGGTGTAAGCCGTGCCTGCACCAGACAAGCAGCATGCACTTGTCTGAACAAGAAGGAGCTGCAGCCCGCCAGCAGGCAGAGTTAAGGATTAACCCAAGAATTAGCAAAGTCAAAAAGCTTAGTATGTACGGCATGGACCAAAGAAACAGCTATGCAGCTGGGAACTGTAATAGTTCAGCTCTTCATTGGATCATCACCAGGGGGTAAAAACCAAGCCTGTGCTTAATGAGGTGTTTCTGATCCTCCCCATGTTCCCTTTCCCTGGCCTACGTTAGAAGAATTTGCAAAGAAAACATTACACAAAGCTACCACGCAGCTTTTATCCAGCAGCCATCCCTGTTCTCTCTTCTGCTCCCCTCTCACCCCTTTACAAACTCCCCACCACCCTCATCTTTCCAATTTTACCACTAGATCTTCCAGCTCCAATTTCAGACTTCCTTTCCTGTCCCTGACAGTTGTCTTTGCATCTGCCATCTTCTTCCTCCTGTCCAGCGGGGGGAAAAAAAGCTTTTCATACCTGAATTAGAGCTGGATTCATGAGGTTCCAGCAGGTCTGCAAGAAGACGTGGTGGGGATGCCAGATGTACGACTGTTATCCAAGACAGCAGTTGCTTGGCAGCCCAGCTGTGGTGGGTTGACCCTGGCTGGATGCCAGGTGCCCACCAAAGCCGCTCCATCACTCCCCCTCCTCTGCTGGATGGGGGAGAGAAAATGTAACGAAAGGCTCGTGGGTCAAGATAAGGATAGGGGGAGATCACTCACCAATTACCATCATGGGCAAAACAGACTTGACTTGGGGAAACTAGTTTAATTTATTACCAATCAAACCAGAGTAGGATAATGAGAAATAAAACAAAATCTTAAAAAAAAAAAAGAGATTGAGAGCAGCCCTGCGGAGAAGGACTTGGGGGTACTGGTGGATGAAAAGCTGGACATGAGCTGGCAATGTGCGCTTGCAGCCCAGAAAGCCAACCGAATCCTGGGCTGCATCAAAAGAAGCGTGGCCAGCAGGTCGAGGGAGGTGATTCTGCCCCTCTGCTCTGCTCTGGTGAGACCTCACCTGGAGTACTGTGTCCAGCTCTGGAGCCCTCAGCACAAGAAGGACAAGGACCTGTTGGAGCGGGTCCAGAAGAGGGCCACCAAAATGATCCAAGGGCTGGAGCACCTCTCCTACGGGGACAGGCTGAGAGAGTTGGGGTTGTTCAGCCTGGAGAAGAGAAGGCTGCGAGGAGACCTTATTGCGACCTTCCAGTACTTAAAGGGGGCCTACAGGAAGGATGGGGGCAATCTTTTTAGCAGGGCCTGTTGTGACAGGACAAGGACTAATGGATTTAAACTAAAGAAGAATAGATTTAGACTAGATATAAGGAAGAAATTTTTTACAATGAGGGTGGTGAGGCACTGGAACAGGTTGCCCAGAGAGGTAGTGGAGGCCCCATCCCTGGCAACATTGAAGGTCAGGTTGGACGGGGCTCTGAGCAACCTGATCTGGTTAAAGGTGTCCCTGCTCACTGCAGGGGCGTTGGGCTAGATGACCTTTAAAGGTCCCTTCCAACCCAAAGCATTCTATGATTCGATGATATGATTCTATGAACACCTTTCCCCTACCCCTCCCTTCTTCCCAGGCTCAACTTTACTCCTGATTTTCTCTACCTCCTCCCCTCCAGTGGCGCAGGCAGATGGGGAATGGGGGTTGTGGTCAGTTCATCGCACGTCTCTGCCGCTCCTTCGTCCTCAAGGGGAGGACTCCTCACACTCCTCCCCTGCTCCAGCATGGGGTCCCTCCCACAGGAGACAGTCCTCCATGAACTTCTCAAACGTGGGTCCTTCCCACGGGCTGCAGTTCTTCACAAACTGCTCCAGTGTGGGTCCCTTCCACAGGGTGCAGTCCTTCAGGAGCAGACTGCTCCAGCATGGGACCCCCACGGGGTCACAAGTCCTGCCACCAAACCTGCTCCAGCACAGGCTTCCCATGGAGTCACAGCCTCCTTCGGGCACATCCACCTACTCTGGTGTGCGGTCCTCCGTGGGCTGCAGGTGGATATCTGCTCCACCGTGGGCCTCCACGCGTGCAGGGGCACAGCCTGCCTCACCATGGTCTTCACCATGGGCTGCAGGGGAATCTCTGCTCCAGTGCCTGGAGCACCTCCTCCTCCTTCACTGACCTTCGTGTCTGTAGAGTCATTCCTCTCACATATTCTCACTTCTCTCCCCAGCTGCAATTGCTGTTGCGCAGGGTTTTTTTTGCCCCTTCTTATGTTATCCCAGAGGTGCTACCACCATTGCTGACTGGCTCGGCCTTGGCCAGCGGCTGGTCCATCTTGGAGCTGACTGGCATTGGCTCTGTCGGACATAGGGGAAGCGTCTTAGCAGCTTCTCACAGAAGCCACCCCTGTAGCACACACACACACACCCCCCGCTACCAAAACCTTGCCACGCAAACCCAATACAGCAATGGAGACCCAGACTGACTTGAACTGGTACCTTCCCTTTGTCACGACATTGTGCTGTGGATCTGCCTCCTGCCTGAGATGACAGAATCTCGTAGGTTAGAAGGGATGCTGGGCCACAGTGCTCAGGAAAGCCAGAGGGACATGGGAGAGCAGGGATTGTCATGAATGCTACCAAGGTAGGGCCCTGTGAAACCAAGTGCTGGCCCTGCCCAGATGCTTATCAGACTTGCAGTGACACCTACGTTCCTTGCTGCCTTTTGACATTCTTTGCAAAAGACAAATAGACATGCAATAATTTCCTTAGTTTCAACCTGTGTAGTCAAATTGCTGCTTACAATGTGATACCAAACCATTTGTGTCTTTGATCAGTCATTCCCCAGGGCAAACTATATTTAAAATAAGGAAACCTGGTAGAAGGTGCCCCACCTTTTTAAGAAGAAGCTTTAGTTGTATAACTAAAGACTGGTCTTAAATTCTTGGCTGGTAACTTCCTCCTTTCACCACACCTACTGTTGCTGGCAGAAAAAGAGCAAATAGTTGTCAGAGACAGCAGACACATGCCAAAGAAATTGTGGGATCCTTAAAATCTTTTACCTGTAGAAGTTCCATGTGGAAGTCCATATGCTGAAGCTATGTGTCATGTTCATCTACCTTTTGTATGGGGTGAAAACAGGTAAGAAATCAACCATGTGTTTTGAATGTTTTTGTCAAATATAGCATGCTTTCTGTGCTTTGCACAAACATGAATATATCTACCCTCTGTATTATAGATAATGCATAGGGTTTTTCACTAGCATTATTTATTTTGGCAAAGCAAATTATACTGGTTACATGAATGTACTCAGCTTTAAGAGTTCCAAAGGTAAAACCAGAAGTCATTTTTATTATCTTTTCCTCACTTTGCAAACATTTCTCTTATGTAAGTACTATCCATCGACACTGAAAATGTCATTTGAAATCTTCAGAGAAGAATGATTTCTTTTCAGCAGCATCTTATATGACAGACGCAAAGGATGAATTACCATTTATGAACAATAAGCCTCATTTGATATCCTCACAGCCCTATCAAGAATCAACCCATGTAACAATAAATAAATGTACTGCCTTGTGTTAGCGTACACACGGGAGCAAGTCAAGTTATAGCTCTCTGCTTTGTAGGGAAAACAAACAGGATTAAAAAAAAAAAAGTATTCTTACAAATACTAACTTGTATTTCATCAGGTTCTCTGGAGTAATCTTGGGGTTGCATTTTGCTTAGTTTTTTAAATATGCTGTAGGAAATGTAGTTATAAGTGGAAAAAGAGAATTGTGTGAAAAGGCACCAAGAAAACCCATTGAGATACTGAAGACCATTTTAAGAGGTAGAGGGCACACTCCTTTTGTGGAAAAGTGATGGAATTCTTCAATAATGCTACTGAGATTTGCTGTGTGGAAGTGAAGTGTGCTTAAAGCTGAAGACTTCATTATTGATGCATAAGACCAGTCTGTTGAAACACACTGTAAAAAGCCCAAGCAAGGTGACAGTGTTTTGAGTGTCAGTGAAACTGCCGACAGATGCAGAAGAAGCAACACATTTCTCTGAGGTCCATGCGAGGTGTTGACTGGGTGAGCAGCCCCCTTCGCGGGCTCTGTGTGGCAATACACTCTCCCGAGGACCACAGCTAGGACAACTACAAATCCGACCAAGTGACCACTGGCCCATTGAAGTGAAAATCTGTTGAAACTTCGCTTTGCAAGAGGACAGACCGGTGGAGTTAAAAAACTCAGCTGCTATTCTGTTCATGCAGACAGCCTCAAGATCACAGCCCCAAAATGCCACTATTGCAAACCCTGCCTGTCTATAAGATGAACATCTAGAACAGAAGGAAGAAAAAGCCTCCAAACACTATTTCTAAGAAAGAAATGGAGAGACCATGGAATGCAGGCCTGAAGCAGCACTGACTGCAGTAAATACCACAGGGTCTGCCTGGGACCGTTCTCATGACCACAACACTCCTACCGGGGAGTATGTAACTTCAGAATATATATACACACACATATGTAACTTCAGAACCAGCTTATTCTGAAGGTACCCCTCCTGCTGCAATAGCACCTCAGAGGCTGATCTGAAGCTCGAGACAAAAGATGTCCAGCTCCCACGTAGGAACATCAGTTTAACAGACTGGTATGCCCCCAGCTACAGGTGCTGACATGTCAGAGCACCTTGCCCAGGGAACTGCTGTTTGCTGTCCTATTTTACATATCAGAAAACTGAGCAGAGGGAGAAAAGTGAATTGCCTGAGGCTGTTCAGCAAGCTAATGGCCAAGACAGGGCTGGAGCAAGTTAATGGGACACTGGGTTAATTGCCACATTTATTCACCGTTCCTGGAGGGAAGCGGTCTGTTGGACATGGGTTAAGTACAGGGCCAGGCTGTGAGTTTCCACCTCACTTATTTGCTTGCAGAGTTAATCTCAATAAGCCTCTTGCCCCATCAGAGAAATCTTATTGGAGTTTCAAAGACACTTCCAGCCATTTGGATAGGATTCACTGTGCTCACAGAATGAAGAGCAAAGCCAGGATAACTGGCTGTCCTCATGTGTCAGCTTTTGTAACACATGTTGGATGAGTCTGGGACATGCACCAACCTGCCAGAAGAGAAGCTTACAGGTTTTCCCCCACTATTAGCACTGATCTGATTTTGTTAATCAAAATAGAACAAGCCTAACAGACTTAGTGCAGATATAACAAGGCTTTTTAAACAATTCCTGTGTTAGGTATTAGCAAATGCCAATCAGCTCTTTAAAAGCTCTTCTTTACCAGAAGGTTTGGGCTGTTCTGGTGACAAGCATAGTGCTCCTCTAGGCAAGTCTCAGCACAATGCAGGAAACATAGAAACAAATTAAGCAATCAGTGCAATCTTGCACCATATAGAAGTAATTCTTGCCTGGCATTTCTGCCTGTATTACTACAGCTTCAGTGGTGGTAAAGATGATTAACAATACTATATGATAATACTATACAATAACTAAAACAATTTCTAGTTATTAGTAAAAATAAATATAATTGGGTTTTTTTATGTTGCAGTAGCACCTAGAGGACAGTCATTGAGTATCACTGTGTATGCTGGTGTATATCAGCAAGAAATGATAACTTCCCTCTGCTAGTTACTTTCAGATCTCTGCATGAGCAGTGTCATAGGAGGAGTCTTGCTACTGTTTCTCTGGAGCACCTTGGCACTGTAAGAACGAGGTGAGAGCAAGCAGGGCAGGAGACAGCCACCCAGATCACCTTTACTCTTGCAAGCAGGGGCCAGAGTCACACTACCCCTGGGAGCCCTGTTTAAAGCATTACAGAGGCAGAACACCCTCAATTCAAAAGCCACTGATTTCAACCAGTATTCCCTGGGCCTGGCTGAGGGTTCATTTTCCACCACTCCTGTCCTGCTATTCATATTTTACCATAGGCTTTTTACAGGAAGGACTCCATGGATTTCAAATGTTAAAATTTATTTCTGAATTTATGGTAGCAATTTAAAATATCCAGTTGGACTTAACTGCAACATCCTTTTAGCCTATTAACTTTTATTTCTGGAGCTCCTGGGGCTTCTACAAAGTAATTAGCAGAACTATGGCAACTGAGCAGATTATTTTTTGTGCTGGGCACACAGCATTTACATCACTCTCATGCTCCTGATTTCCATAGGAGGAAAAAAGGGAAAGTTGCTCATAGAAACTGTGAGAGTTTCATCATTTAGAAATTAAAATGCACAGAGAATGGGAGATCTGCTAGAGCACAATTAGCTTACAGCTGCAGGTTTTCCAAACTCTTCTACCTACTGCACAGCCCTTTAAGCAACAAAGATCAGGAAGATTTGTCTAGCAACTGCAGCCTGAACAATTACTGCAACCCAGGGCATATATGTGAGGGAGAGACTCTCTCCCACAAGGTTCTTCAATAAGATTAAGGGGATTTGGGGAAAAGGATTGTGAGCCAGGGAGAGGCGACAAAACCTGGGAAGGCCTTCATAAGCAGTGTCTGTCTGGAGACAGTTATTCCATTCCCTGCTAGTGCCCTGTTGGAGATTGTATTGGATTCTGAAGGCTCAGCTGTTGTTCTGCTGGAAAAGCAAGGAACAAAGACAGGCTTTCAAATGGCAGAGACCATCCCATAAAGCAGCACTTACATAAAATTTAGTTACTCTTCAGCTGTGTATAAAGCAATATCAGTAACATATCTCATGCAGTCAAAGGGTGTCCCGTTTCGCGGTCTGAAGTAGCAGGCTGCCTCTGCAAATACAAATGAAGCATTGAGCTGTCCCTCGCAACAGCAAGATCCTCTGCAGCTTGTCAGCTCCAGACTGGAGTTACAAACAAACCACAAGGATATCTCTTTACCCTAGAACCTGTCCAGAGCATCTGGGTGTGCCCTCAGACCAACACAGCAACCATCCTAGTTGTCAGTCTCTAATACCTTCCTCACACTAGTGGCATTTTTGGAGAAAGTCCATGCCATCGCCCAGCTGCTAGTGGAAGCCAGACTTTGCTGTTTCAGGGAATGCTACTCCGAGAAGGTATGCTTGCTGTCTTTGTTCCAACACAGCAAGAAGTTTCAGGGTAACTCCAGTCATAAACATGATGGAGAGGAAAGGAGCACCCCAGCTCAGACAGCTCACGACATATGTACCTGTGCCTGCACAGGGCTGGCAGGTAGAAAAGGTCAAAGCAAACGCATTGGTGCTAACCTCAGGATTGCCACACTGTGCTCTTTTCAGATCCCGGGGAGACATGCCCTGCATTCACGGCTCTCAGCATCAGCAATGCTTTGATAGGGACAAACCTGAAAGTGAAGCTGCTGCTCTACACCAGACAGAACCCAAACTGTGCTGAAGAGCTCGATTCAACAGCCTCCAAGTATCTAGATGTGACCAAGAAAACCACCTTCATCATCCACGGATACCGACTCACAGGCTCTACCCCAGTCTGGATCCCTGAGTTGGTACATCTCCTACTTTCTGTAGAAGACATGAACGTCATCCTTGTGGACTGGAACCAGGGGGCAACAACCATCATCTACAGTAATGCTTCCAGAAACTGCAAGAAAGTTGCTGAGATTCTGAAGAAACTCATTGATGAAATGTTGGTAAGTTGAATGTTCACACTATGATATAATCATTAATGCACAGTATGTAAAGGGCACAAAGGAAGTGTTTAAAAACAGCAGGATGTCTGGGAAAAGAAACTCCTAAAAAGGAATACATTCATTTTTGGAAGTGCAGCTATACTGCAGTGCCAGATTCTACCCTTGGACTTGGTATGATGGTATTTCATTGCAATATTCAGTTTACACTCTAAGCCTCTATATTTCTGGATACAAAACTCTACAGACATGTTTTCCCATACATAGAAACTGTATTTCCACTTTCTGGATGTCCAAAAGTCAGCTTATGGGGATCAGCTACAGTTCACAGCTTCTCTAAGCTGTTGCACAGGCACCGTCAATGATGACACTGGATCATTGTGTCTGCTAATGCCTTGCAGGAACCACAGCTGGAGTTGTACTCATGGGGCCCATGAATACTCGTTCCTGTCCATGCTTGTAGTCACTGCCGCAGGAAAATACGACCATTGCCTGAACTGTTCTCATTGCAGCTCTCTTGTATATGGGCCTTCAACATGAGTGCTAGTTGTACTGTGGGACTATCAAAGGGGGAATATTTACACACAGTAGAACACACCAAAGGAAAACGTGTGAGAAGTAGGGAGCTGCATTTACATTCCTCTTCCTGATATTTTTTATGCCTTTCATGCGCCTAAAATCTGTGACCATGAGTACTTTTAAATCTCAGATTGATGGAGCATCACTTGACTCCTTGCACATGATAGGAGTGAGCCTGGGAGCACACATCTCTGGCTTTGTGGGACAGATGTTTGATGGTACACTTGGAAGAATCACAGGTAAACCCTTCTTCCTGTCAGTCCTTTTGCTTCAAGGATAGCTGTTCACCGTGAGCAGAGTGACCTGCATAGCACTGAAATGATGGCATGCTCATGGTTTTGTGTTGCAGGCCTTGACCCAGCAGGCCCCCTGTACAGAGGAAAGCCACCTAGTGAGAGGCTGGATCCTACAGATGCACAGTTTGTTGATGTCATTCATTCAGACACTGACGGTATGTGACATTTCTCCTCCTTACCATTATGAGGAAACCTTAGAGACTGATGGGGAGCACAGGAAAGCAGGGGCTCTGGTAGGCAGCACTGCTGCGGGATCCTTGCTCTTTTGGCCCAGGAGGACAGCAGTCTCCTTCAGTGGTGCTGTGAAGGGCTCTGTGGTCCTGTGTTGCCCACACTGTGCTCAGCACTCCCTCGGGAGCTGCCGTTTTATTTGCATTTCAAAACATGCTGCTGTTCTATAGCAATTATAGCCTCACGGCCCATGAAGTACAAGGACTTAGGCACTGGTGCAGGAGTACCCTGTTGCTACCACAGCACACAGTCCTGCCAGAGCAGTTCCACACTAACACTGCACTGCGGGGTCAGGCTGCTGCCAAGCATGCAGCATCTCAAAAGCTAGTCACGCAGCTCAATGCCTTGCACAGCAGATCAGCTATCCCCAAACCTGTGGCTCCCCACATGATGCTTCCAGTCTTCATCCCATCTCCCGTGGGCTAAACCTTCCTCCAGGGCGAATCTGGAACCTCCCTCAGCCCTCTCCTTTCCCAACTGGTGCACAGCACATATTCACATCTGCCAGCCAGGCCAGCAGTGTGATGCAAGCCCTCCGCTCTGCTCCCACTGGCATCCTACCCCCAGCACTTGGCTTTCCCACCTCATTGCTGCCTCTCCTCTTCTCCCAGTCCCTCCAGGAACTCAGGCTTCAGCAGCACAGCAACACCCAGTGTTTCACATCCCTTTTCCTCTCCAGCACGCAGTGACACAAAAAGCCAAATTTTGTACTGTCACATGCACAGACTTATTTTAGGTATTCGATACCATTGCTAAAATGACACAGTTGGGTCACAACTGTTTGGCCTGCTGCTTAAATAGATGAATGACATTAATATTCCTGCACAGACAGGCATCCTAGAGCTAAATAACTATTATTTTTTCCAGTTAATTTTTCTTATGTTTCCTTCTTCTGCATTTTACGATTTAATATTCCCTCCCCACACCCCTGATATTTTCTTTTGTCAGGACTAGGTTACACAGAAGCACTAGGACACATAGACTTCTACCCCAACGGTGGGACCGACCAGCCTGGCTGTCCACTGACAATATTTTCTGGTAATTAATTCTGCCTTGAATTGCACAAACACTGACAAAATGTTTCCAATTAGAAAAGAGGAGGAGGCCAGAGAAACATCATCACTGCTTAGAAAATACATGAAAACCATATTCTGGGAAAGCCATGATGGCAATCTCTTCCCAGTGCTGATGTGGCCCACTGATGTAACAGGAGTTTAGCTGATGTGCACCAGGCAAACGTTCGAGTCAGGGATGATCCTTCTGCTCTGTGTCACAATGCAACTGGGATTAATCTTCCGTGTAAAAAGTCATCAGGCATATTTCTGCTTCATTTTGTGACTATGTTTAGAAAGCCTGTGGGATTTTTTTTTTTTTAATTACTTAGAACACACACAAAACCCCAGAGACTAGCAATGGCAAGAACCTGTTCAGAAAACGGGTTCAAGATGAATGTGGGGTAGGCAGTTATACAGAATCCAATGTGCCTTTCTTGGCAGTGACAGACAGTGCAGTCTGGCAGGCAGAGCCCTAGCAAGAAAGCTTTTTTCTTTTCCAGCCTGGCAGCAGAACTGGTTTTATGAAAGCTGGGTGAAGAAGATACTTCACAGAAGAAAAGGCAGTAATGTGAACTCAACCTTTATCAGACCCAAGAGAATCTACATAGGAAACCAGCCTGAAACAAAAATCCATAGGAGATGAGGCTTCACTCATTTTGCTGCTCATGCATCAACTCATTTTATTAATTATGTCTTTCTAAAGAGTTTTTTTACACCAAAACGGAAGGCCATGTGCAAAAAAAAAAAAAAAAAACCACCAACCAAAAAACAATATCCAGCTGTCAGGCCTGAGCTCAGAGAGAAGATAAGAACACCTGAGATGGAGTAGGATCCATAGCTGGATCCTCTGGAACTGCAGTAACAATATGAACAAATATGTTTTTAAAACCAAAAAAGACAAGAAAAGTAGACACAGGCAGAGCTGAGTGCACCCAAAGGGAGAGGCTAGTGCCCACTTACCGCTCTGCCACAGCCCAGTGCTCCCCAGTGCAATCTGTTGTGTTCAGACTAGTCAGTGACTGTCCACTGGTGTGTCTTTTTTTGCTAGTGCATTAATACTGTTTTCCTGAAGCATGAGGATTGCTAACAAAATATTTCTTCCCTATGTATGATTAAGGATTGCAGTATTTTAAATGTGACCACCAGAGGTCTGTTTTCCTGTTCATGTCATCCCTGAAACAGAGCTGCAATATTACTGCATACCCATGTGACTCATACAGAAATTACAGGAATGGCAAATGTACCAGCTGCGAAGCTTTTTGGCCTATGCCATGCCCCATCCTAGGTAAGGATCCAGGGAATGTAAATACATCCTGAATACATGTGTCTGACAGAGCTGCCCATCGTTACTGTAACTTAGTGTGTGACAAATGTTTTACTAAAGGACTAATACAACACGGTGCTTTGCAAAAGCATGTAGGTTATTTCCAGAGGTCTTTGAGATGGTGTCTCCTTGGCTTCTGCAGAGGTACAAGCCTCTGCTGCAGGCAAAAGAGGCCTGAGAAATTTCCTTGTTCTTTGTATGGTCACATCATGTTATGATCTGGAACAGAAATCCACATGTAAAGGATCCTGAACTAGAAAAGCCAAGACTTGGGATCTTCACACTAAAGTCACAGAAACAATGAATTAAAGTCCATTAGTTGCAGAGTTTGAGGGATAGGGGCATGTTGTTGCTAAACCAGAATATTTTCTAAGAAGTTTTCAGCACCGCAAACCCTTCTTAACCCTAAAAGGGATGGCAGAGGGGTGAACAAAGGGTTTTCTGCTTTTTTGTAACTGACCCACAGAGGTGTCCCAGCCTGGATGTGACAGCCCAGCTTCACGCTGCCATTTCTGAAATGTTGATGCTAAAAACCCTGATACTTCCAGAAATGAACTTGCAAAGCTAAGGGGATGATTTTCATTCTGCACTGCAAAATGAAATCCTTCTTGACTATGGATATCAGATATGGAAAAAGATCAATCTGCAAGTGCTGACCAGTAACCAGGCATATTTAGACACTCGGTTGGCTTTAGTTACACAAGTAAAATTAAGCCCCAGTATAAGTCTACAGAGTATGGGAGCATTTGTCACAGTACTACCTTGCAGCTGGCAAGCAATATTCTATTTCTTAAATAGTTGCTTTGTTATTTTCAGCAATTTAGTTGCTTATATACCTGTGCAGTAATTCTCTGTTTCATTTTCAAACTGTCATCTATAGGTTATTATGCCCATAAGTGGAAAAGCTATTTAACACAACAGAGCCATCCAGTGACAAGTATGTTTTTTGATACAGCGGACAAAGAGCCATTTTGCAGTAAGTGACTAAGATTTCCGAGATTATTTTTCTTTGTGTATTGCCTCCTTCAGCAATAGCTGAGCAGAGATGGTTAGTTGCTATTGGCATCATAGGCAGCATTTTAGAAACAAAGCCAGTGGCTGCTGGATAGAATTGTGTCCATCTGCAGTCTTGCCATTACATTCCTTACCTGCAAACCTGCCTGGTGCTGTAAAAGCCAACTACTCGCTAGAGATGTGCAAGAACAGGCTCATCTTGCTTACAGTGCTAGGAAATTTTTTGTTCAAAAAAAGGGTAGATGTGGCACTTCGGGACATGGTTTAGTCTAGTCTACCCTTGATTGGTTTAGAGTAGACTTGGTAGTATATGTTAATGGTTGGACTGGATGATCTTAAAGGTCTTTTCCAACCTAAACCATTCTATGATTCTATTCTATGAAATTTGTTGAGAACACGCAAATGAAATATAAAAGGGTAGTTCCTAAACTGTGTTTCAAAACAACACACCACTCTTGTGCAAGTAAGAGGTGTGTGGGAACGATGAGAGTCAAAGATGTGCTCTGAGCTGAACAGGTGAAAAAGCTACCCTGGATAAAAGTGAAAGGCACAGGGAAAGGGCCCAGGCGAGGGGGAATTGGGGAAGAAAGGTTGCACCCTCACGATCACCAACATACCAAGCCATGGGCAGGGATTATGGCCTGAGCTCCAGCAGGTGAATTCAGTGAATTACAGATCAGAGTAAAGAGCAGACAATTCTGCTCCATGACAGAGAATACAAACGAATGATGCTGAGAACAGAAATGAAAGGGATCAGGGGAGACAGGAGAAAGAACAGGCAAGCTGAAAATGAACAGGGAAGGCAGGGAGTGAAAGGCGGTGTGCTGAAAGCCACACAGAGAGGCCATCTTGCATGCTACTTGTGAGCCCTTGCTGTAATGCTTTCCCAGATATCTCTTAATATTTCTGTTAGAAATCTCTGCAAAGGAAGGAGAAAGAGATTTTAGAGATAAATTGAATGGGTTGTGTCAGATGAGAAAATGGGAGGAAAGACGTACACCATCTGCAGCTCAGCTCCCAGACAGGCACACAACCAGTCTGGAAAGCAGAGCGCGCAGAGTCTAACCAGCCTCTCTCTCCCTCTCACCTCAGTTTATCACTACTTTGTGGATATTATTACGTGGAACAAAGACATCAGAAGAGGCACCTTAAGCATGGTACTAGTTGATGAAACTGGGAAGAAGGCAGAATCTAAAGTTAATCCGTAAGTTTTTACAGATCATCAGATTGGTAATGTTAGCAAATCACTTGGTACAACTGCATATGGGAGGAGGCAAGATAACCTCCTCTAATTTCTTTGCTGATACTTGATAGCGTACATGCCTTAGGGCTTGCCTGGCCCTATGCGATTTTCCCAGGCTCCCCCAGTGCACACCAGCTGACAGACCAGCCCTTTGGTTTGGACCCTTCTCAGTCATCTTAAGGACTGAAGTGGACAATCTCAGCCAGCGGCACAGCTGTCCTAGGCTTCCACTAAATCAGGAAGAAAACCACATCTCCCCGTCTTTCCTTCCCTTTCCTGGGAGTGTTCTGTTCCTGCTTCAGGTGCCCAAGACAGCTGGGGTGAACCTGGGCCTGAATATGTAACATCCAAATCGACTCATTCCACTTGGAGAGGCAAATTAATGACTGGTGTTTATGTGGACATACAAATTCCTGACTGATATAAACACACTTCAAGCCAAACAAGTCCTGCTCAACTAGTTTTCCCAAGTGTTTCTAACTAATTATTCTCTCAGCCGTATCTGCTTGCACTGGAGCAACCTGCATAACTCCCTGGGGCTGCACAACAGGACCACCCCACTCTGCAGAGCACATGACAGCTCAGTGGGCAGCATGCTTACACACACACACACGGTAAACACCTTTGACAGGTTAAAACTTGTCCTATTTGCCAGGCCTCCTAAAACTTCTAAACAAGGCCAGTCATTTTGAATGTTGCAACCAGGATACACTTCCAGTCATATCTGCACTCTTCACCTTCATAAGGGAAACCTGAAACTATGGCTATACAACCAGCTATATAAAGAGCGTGTTGTGTGGCCACAGCGGTCTTATAAGCAGCTCTGCTGCTTTTGCACCAAGACCGGTGCAGTTTTCATGTATATCTCAAAGTGGAACCAGCCACTCTGTCAAAAAGGACCAAGGTCAAACCCCAGCCCTGCAAGGCTTCATGTCTTTAAGCCTGTGCTATTTTCCTATCCTGAGAAGCTGGATTGCTCTCCGTTAATTCTGGTCAATGCTGCATTGTTTCACAGATGCTTCTGCTGCATTTGCCAGAAGAGAACTATCAGAAATTTAGTTAGGGGCATTAATACCCTCAAGGTACCATCTTCCATTTGTAGAGCTACCTCAGCCATGCAGCGTTGTTACAAACAGATTTTTATATACAGCAACCTATTCTGTGAACTCCACGGATGACTTGGTACTCAGACCTGCACAGACAGCCATGGATGAACAACATTTGGGTCTAGTCCACTGGGGTTCAAAGCAGAATCACAGTGAAGACTCTGCTTTGGGACCAGAGCAAACAGCATCAGACCTCTGTGTCCCCACTCCCACAACTGAGTGCAAAAGCAGCCGTGCAGGTTCACACCTGCAGACCTGAATCCATGCCCATTTCCTGTAAAACAGAAACTAATTGTAAGTTCAGTCCTCCTCCTCCCCCAGCACTTTTCTAATATTATACTGAATATATTAAAAATGGTGCTATTCCCTCGGTGACTCTCTGACACCTTTATCTTTAGAGAAGCTGCAGCCTTTCAGCAGTACAACCAAATCACTTTGCTAATTGGATTCGACCAGGACTTTGAAAATGTAGAAAGAATTTCCTTGACATTTTCCACGGGATCTGTCATTGGCCCAAAATTCAAACTCAGGATTCTCCAAATGAGGTTCCGGTCACTTACAAATCCAGAAAGGTAAGCAGAAGTTTACAAACCATTTCTGTTGTTGCAAACTGGACAGAAGTGAATGAATCTCCCAGATGCCTGGCCTGGCTGAGTTAATCCAGAAGAATTATATTTATCGTACATTTAATAATTCTTGCACATATATCTTGGGAATAAATTCTGCCTTCAGTGCATGCACACAAATCCCATAGCTGAACCTTAACACAGAGGTTGTCTTATTGTACTAAAAAGATGTAATTAATGGTCTGACTCTGACGTGGTCTGAAATTTTAACCTTTGGTCAGGAAAATGACCTTTGAGTAGCTACAGAGAAGCTCCCCAGGCCTGAACTCTGGGCTGAAAGTAAATGCAACTCTCAGGGAAATACGTGTCTAGCCCCAAATACACATTTTATATCCCAGTCAATTTCTATGTCCAGTCAAACAGGGAGATTAATTTACTCCTGGAATTCCAGTAATGGGGAGCCGCTGGCCACTATGCCCCAAAGCACTGACTACTGCCCGCAACATCATGAGGTACCTACCAGGTCATTTGCTGATGAGATTTCTACAGCTGCTTCAGTCACCTTGTTAACCTCTGTCTGCTCTATGGTCCTACCCTTAAACTTCCCTGATTTTTAGGGCACCTTTGGAGGACGGGATCTCTGCCTGAGCTCAGCGAGTACAGCATCTCTTAGGTTGACCTTGTGTGCAAGGACAGTACGTGGACATCAAGCCATACATGCTTTAAATTTGGGTTAAAACAAGGATTGCACATCACAGAGTGGGAAGGGTAGAGCAAAAAAAGGACAGAGCTGCAGAACATGTTTCTTTGCAGTTCATGAAGGTCTAATTAGTCTTAGAATAAGGAAAAGATTGTGCATGCCTAATAAGCAAAGTCCTTCTGCTGCTCCTCCCCTCACTGACACTCCCCTTCTGCTGTCCTACATCTCCACAGTCACTTTCAGCCCCAAATCCACATTTAATCTTTTAAAAAGTAGATGCAAATGCCCAAACATTTCATCAGAGGCTGTCCACTCTCCCCTAGGAGGGGCTTCCACAGGCTATGAGTACAGTTTCATGACTACTTTAACACCATTAAGTAATCAGTCACTGCCACAGGAGGGATGTGCTGCCCTCTCTCCTTCCCTATGCCAGGGCGGATGCTCATGTGACCCCAGGTGAAAGCCTAAGTACTTCTTGTTTTTCGGCTGGGCTAGTCCCAAGCCAGATCAATGCCTGGTCTCAGCTCAGAGCGGCAGCACAATCCCTAATGCTGACACCAGGGAATCGACAGGAACACGCAGGTGGGCAAGGGGAGATGGAAGGACCACCCATTTGGTGGCCATGCAAGTGTAGATTGGCTTAAAGGGAACTGTGAACTCTAGCCAGTACCTCACTTTGCTTGCCTTTTCGTTTTTCCATGAGGCAAAGCAAAAAATGACGTAGAACAGAATGAAAATATGCTCAAGGCATCCCTGACCTTGCTAAAACTTGAAGTCCCCCTAAAGCGAGGTGGACTTCAAGCCAGTTGTCTTCAGAATGTGACTTATTTTACATAAGCCTGCAGCACTCTGGGAGACTTGCCTAGGGGATGGATGATGCAAGAAAGGCTGATTTTTCACTTTTGGCTCATGCTGGTTTTACGCAGACCACAGCTGTGCAGATACGACCTTGTCCTGATGGAGAACATCAGAAAAACCTTCAAGCCCATCCCATGTTGGAGCAGGAGCTAAGACCCGCATGTGTTATTTCGGAATGTTACGGGTGACCGTGGCGGACATTTTCACAGCCACGTGGGGACGCAACTGCAGGTTCCCAGGCGCCTTTTCTGGAAACCGAGCCGCCAGCGTGGTGGGGCCCTCTTGTCAACGCAGAGCGTTATAAACGGGGCTGCAGAAGTGACAAAAAAACCGATGGCGTTGCGTGTTCTCAGCGCACGCTTCCGCGGCCGAGCCGCCTCCGTGCCCGGGGCAGCGGCGGCCCCGCCGGGGCGCGGCTCGGCCCCGCCCCGCGCCTGCGCGTCCCCGCTCCCCCGCCCCGCCCCGCCCCGCTCCGCCTGGGGCGGGGGCGGGCCGGCGGCGGCGGGCCCCATCGCGGGATGTGGCGGCGGCTGGCCGGGCTGCTGCTGCTCTTCGCGGCCGCCACGGCCGCACTCTGGCTGCTGTCGGCCCGGCTGAGCGCGGGGCAGGCGCGCAGGTGGGTGCGGGCGAGGGGGCGGGGGCGGGGCGAGGCGGGCCGGTGCTCCGGGTCTCCCCGTGTCCTTCCCCCCCTCCCCAGGCCGCTGCGGTTCCCGTCGGACCTGGAGGAGCTGCGGGAGCTGGCCGAGGCGCTGCGGGACTACGAGCGGCAGCACCGGGGCGCGGCGCTGGCCCTCTTCTGCGCCGCCTACCTCTACAAGCAGAGTTTCGCCATCCCCGGCTCCAGCCTCCTGGTACGGCCGCCCGGCGGGAGGGCGGCGGCGGGGCCGAGCCGGGCCGGGCCGGGCCGGGGAGGATGCAGGGCGGGAGCTGGTGCGAACCCCTTCCGAGGGGCCCTTTGCCCCCAGTTCCGGACCAGGCGCTGCCTGCTGGGGCAAGGTGCGAGGTCGGTGCCTTGCCGGGTGCGTCAGGGCTCTGCCGGAAGGAGACGGCTCTGCCCGATGCCCTGGAGAAGCTGGAGCGACCGAGGCTGAGGGCAGCCAGGCTGAGGGCAGCCAGGCTGAGGGCAGCCAGGCTGAGGGCAGCCAGGCTGAGGGCAGCCAGGCTGAGGGCAGCCAGGCTGAGGGCAGCCAGGCTGAGGGCAGCCAGGCTG
Source organism: Pelecanus crispus (assembly GCF_030463565.1). NCBI lineage: Eukaryota > Metazoa > Chordata > Aves > Pelecaniformes > Pelecanidae > Pelecanus > Pelecanus crispus. The sequence goes on along the minus strand of NC_134651.1, from coordinate 28,950,508 downwards.
AGGGGACACGCGTGCGTGTCCCCGGGCTCTCACTCGGTGTTGTGCCCTGGCAGAACGTTCTGGCTGGAGCACTCTTTGGGCCGTGGACTGGGCTGGTGCTGTGCTCGGCCCTAACGTCTGTGGGAGCGACCTTCTGCTACCTGCTCTCTGGCACGTTCGGGAAGCAGTTCGTCGTCTACTACTTTCCTGATAAAGTGGCTCTGCTGCAAAGAAAGGTAAGCAGCCATGGTTCTGCAGACACCCAGAATGCCCCCTGGGTGAGGCTGCCTTTTGGGTTGACTCAGTAAAAAAATGAATAGGCGCAGGGGATGCGTCAGGTCAGTTAAGGGCTTCCTCTGACACAATCTAGGAGCACACTGCTCTTTTGGGAGCAAGCCTGCTTGCTTGAGGGGGTGCACGGAAAATCCTAGATCCCAAGGAGAATCAGAAGTAAGGTAATGGATTGATTGGGAAGCAAGCCCCTGTGCTCCAGAACTGCCTTCACCCATCCTGTGCCGCATTGTACAGATGGAGGTAGTTCTGTTGACTTTCCAGTCTCTCATTCAGGTTAGATCCCATTTTCAGGGCTTGCATGGAAGGGGCTGGCTCGCCATTAGGCTCCCATACATACATAAAGTTGCCGCTTTTGATCAGTTCTGGACTGATGTTATGTTGCGGCATGTTAGAAGAAAACTTAAATTCACTTCAGTATCGTGGACATCCAGATGTTACAGCTGTCTGAAGAGCAGAAATAATTTGGAACATTTCTCTTGGCAGGTAGAAGAGAACAGGAGCTGCTTATTTTTCTTCTTGTTATTCCTGAGGTTGTTCCCCATGACACCAAACTGGTTTCTGAATCTCTCGGCTCCCATTTTAAACATCCCTGTGTCCCAGTTCTTCTTATCTGTTCTTATCGGTAAGGCCTGGGGAGACTGTCTGAGGGGGCAGTGTGACATTGCCTCTCTCCTCATCACCAAGCCTTGGGTAGTATGCTGAGCTGGGCAAGGCAGAGCGGCAGGGTCGTAGCTGTGACTCTTCCATTTAACTGTTTGCCTTTGTGCTGCCCTTATACTCAGAGGTCTCGGAGCATTTTGCAAACTTTTGTGCATCACCAATGTAGCAAAGTTTTGAATCACACCCCATTCTTTCTGTTACAAACACAGACCCCTGCATCTGGCCTTGGGCAAGGGCATATTTGAGCTAATTTTACAGAGGTGGGGATGCTAACAGGCTCTTTTCTGCTCTGATTCTTTCAGGTCTTACACCATATAATTTCATCTGCGTGCAGACAGGAGCCATTCTGTCACAAATCACCTCTTTGGATGCCATTTTCTCCTGGGACACGCTGCTCAAACTGCTTGCAATGGCTGTGGCAGCATTGATACCAGGGACCCTCATCAAGAAATACAGCAAGAAGCACTTGAAGCTGGATGAAGACAAGCATGCTCAGTTACTCAATGGCAAAAAGAGCTTGTGATGGCTCAGGTGCCCCAGATGTTGGGGGATGGCCTTGCAAAAGCTGCAGGTCTCTGTTCCTGTGGGTTATATTCTGCATGCTCTGTGCCACTGTGGACCAAGGACAATTGAAGTTTTTAATCATTCTTCTCATCTAAGAGGAGGTGTAAGGTTCTTATTTTTAATGAATATTTAGCTGTGCATGTATCTGCACGGAGAGCGCTATACAGGGGCTTTGTGAACACTTTCATTAATTTGCCTGTTTCCTTTAAATCAGCCTGTGTCTCCACTGTGCCCAAGGGTGTTGCCAGCCCACTGCAAATGTATTAGCGGGGGGGGGGGGGGGGGGGGGGGAAATCAGGAGTATTAGCATCCCATGAGGAAGGCAAATCAGAACCCCTTAGTCCCTCCCAGCTCTTGAACACAGGGGCACCACACTCCCCACAGTCTCCCTACCAGCCCAAGTCACAGGCTTCCCTTGGGCTCCCATGCTTCCCACCAAGTCCAGCTTTGTAAGCCCAGCTAGTCTCGATGGCGTGACTGGGCTGCTGCCTGCTCTGAGAGCAAGCCAGGCTGGTTTTCTGCCCAGCCTCATCCCTTGGTACTGAGGAGTCCACAGCATGCGGAGCTGTGTTGAGCTAGAACAGCAAAAGCCTTGGCTATTTTTCACCACCAGTCTAGCATCAAGTGTTTCCCTGCCCTCTCCAAACCGATACTTATTTATTTTTGGCCTGAAATGATGAACCATGCACTTCTGAGCTGTCAGGTGCAGTAGTACAAGTACCAAGTTGAGAAAAAAGTGCTGATGTTTCAGGGTCCCTGTACCTTCTGTAGGAGAGCTTGCACAGCTGTAGAAGACTGTCATTCAGAAGTAAGCGCACCCTGCAGCAAAATTGTTTGGGATTTGGGACCAGCTGTGAGCTGCCTGTACATATCATTTTATGTCAGAACACACAAGATTGCTTCTGAGGTCAGTGGCTGCTACTCCCTACAAAGACTAAAGGGGAAAAAAAAAAAAAAAAAAAAAGAATGCCTGTGCCTGGCTGGCAGTGATTTGTCCTTGAGAAGCACCTTCAAACCTACACATTTGCTCATGTATAACTAGGTTTCCCAAATAAACAGGTAGGCTCTGTCCCAGTTGCTGGAGAACAGTAGCCCCCAGGGATGATACTGTGCTCCTGGGTTTTTGGTATTTGCACCTCCTTGCTCTACTCTCCATGACTTTGCCCTCCACTTGGAGGATAAAGTAAACTTTCTGGCATGGAAGAGGGCAGATGGGAGACCCCAGAGCACTCAGGAAGCTGACAGAGTAAATGCTTTATCTGTTTTAGCACCTTCCCCACCAGCAGGGTTGGAACTGAGTGGGGAAGCAAGGCTCCCAGGATGAGAAGTCATGGTTGCAGATTCAGTACCCCAGCTCACATTGCAAAAATCACTCATTTGACAAGAGCAAAAGCCAATGCTCAGAGACACCTGGGTGCCTGGTAGGCTACATGTGCCCAACCAAGCCTGTGCCCTGCTAGTTGGAGCTCCCAGTAGTTCCGGTTCAGCTGCGTTCAGAGACAGGTAACAAACAAACTGCTTGCTAACATCATGTTAGTTATTAAAAGGCTTCATGACATAATCCCAAAGTACATGAGAAACCATTCCCAGATCACCAGACCAGCCCAAGAAGCGTTGAAGTACACTGGCTTTTTATTCCATGCATTGTTTGCTTTGATAGTCATTCTTGTTTCCATCACTGTACACTGTTCAATACAAAAAAAATCAAGTTTGTATCAGGAATCCGCAGAGCAGGGAGGAGAGAGATGAACACTACTGGACAGGGCCAAGATGAAATGGTTACTTAACACGACAGTGGGGAAGGCAACATTCAGCTCTGGGAGAAAATCTAGGCTAGTGTTCAGGAGCTGTCAGCAGCCATGAGAACTGGATCAGGGTAGTCAGGGTGCTGAAAAGGGAACCCACGGTTTACTTCTGTCCTGCAAACGTGGTGTTACTGCGAGGAGGAAGCAGGCCAATTTACACCTCAGCCCCATACCCTGCTAGGAGAGAAAGTGCGAGGAACCACAGCAGAGGTGCCCATAGAGCAACGTGGAGACTGCGTCTATGTGCAGTTCTGGGTAGGTTTCACTAAGGAAAATGCCTATATAACCCCCTGCAGAACTGACAGCAACCATCCCAGGAATGCAGGGGGCTGCTGAGCCACCCCTGCCTGCACACAGCCAAGGGCATGAGATGTAGGTGCAGGGGGAGGCTGGGATTACGTCTCCACGGGTACAAGGTTACGTGTTTAGGCAAGGGGGGCAGCCCTAGTGGCAGTCCCAGAGGGACGCTGCATAGTAGGTAGCAGTTATGAGGAGCAATGCTGGACTGTAACAGTGCAATGACTCGGGCGTGTAAAGAAACTGGAGCCAAGTGTGGCAGCAGACAACCTGAAGGGTTCAGCTCTGTTCTTCCAGGCTGCAGAATGGGCCAGCATGTCCCTGGTGAAGGATGGGGAGGAATCGGCACACACCCAGGACAGCTGGCCCAAAAGGGTCCCAAAATCCCACACATCAAAGCTTCTATGCTTCTCCGCAAGCCCAGAGAGCATCATCACATGGTGGAGGAGCTCTAAGCAGACCACAGCTACCAAAAACCCCTCTGGGATCTTTTTGTTAGGGACTCAATCATTACAGACTGAAGTCCCTGCATGGAGACTTCAACAGGCCCGAGCCGGAGGCAGCTCTGCTTTGGGCCTGTTGCTGTAGGGCTGCCCTAAGACACCGGCACTGCCCACAGGCAGCGGGCACCACAAGGCCATGGGCTGGTTTGACGTCACGCTGCCCGCAGGCAGTGAACAGCCCTGCCTGTTGGAGCTCAGCAAGCCTGCCAGATCTGAGCAGCAGGGTCTCTCCAGGGGCATAAGGCTTGGCATCCTCTGGGGGGGACATTTGATAGTAGTTCTCAACCTCTTCATGCAATAGTTTGGTCTTCCTCTTTGTGTGCATATGTTATGTGCACACAGTTCTCCGCTGCTAAATGCCTGCACCCCAGCCTCCAGCCTCCTGAGTAACCATCTGCACCCCCTCTTCCGCACCAAAAGCCCTCTCACACCATGACAGCAAAGCCACCTCTGGCCCTGCCACCTCCTCCTGCCTCTGGCTGACAGACAGAGAACATTTGGGAGGAATGCGGGATGGGAAGAGAGAGGAAACAAGAAACAAGCCAGAAAAGAGCTTCACTCCCCTCCACATTCTGCCTCCACCCAGAGCTGAGTATTGCTGCTGCAGGCAGGGGTGAGCGGTCACTCCCTCTCCTCTCCAGCAGCCCGTCTGGTCCTGCACGGGTGATCCACCATGTGGATCCGCTGCTGGCCACCCCGATCTCATACCCGCTGCCCAGAGCGATTGCCTTCCTCTCCGCTTGTCCTGTTGGATGCTCTTGCCAGAGGATCTTGTGATGGTTATTCACTTTGTGATCAATTCAAAAGCCACTTGCTCCCTGATCACCATTGCCCACCAGCTCAGGGACTGCCAACTCTACCGGCAACATGAGGAAATTGTAGCAGTGACCACAAGGAGTATCACAGGGCCCAGGGAGCTGACTGCATCCATCCCTCTTGGACCAGCCTTGACAGGTTCTCTGCCCCAGAATAACAGCATCCTTGGAAATCATGAGAGGCGGCAGCTACTGACAGCCGCTGAGACCAGCTTTGCTCCCATCCCTCCCAGCGACCAGGGAGAAGGTAACATCACACAAACAGATTACAATTGTGCTAGCGGTGAAGCCAACCTTCTGATCGACAGAAATGATAATAAATAATAAAATAACATCATAACTTAAGATCTGTGTGTAGTCCAGCTACAAAAATTTAAAAATATGGGATAATTTAACTCATACAATACTGCTCTCTGTATAAGTAAGACATTTTCCTTCATTTTGCCATGAGGCTATAAATTACCACAGTTAAATTCAAATCAATATTTTAACATAAAATGTAAACAAACAAAACAACAGAAGTACCTGTCCATGGTCCATTCCTGCCGTTCATCTCAGGCTGGTGTGCCAGTGTGCAGAGCAGCACCCAGCAGTGCGGCCATGCGCCACGCACACGTGGCACAGCTGCGCCAGCCAGCACACTAGGAAGGGCAGAGCGAAAGCTCTTGCAGGGGGACATCAGCTAAGGTGGGGGGGAAACGTGCTCTATCATTTTGTTCTCTTTAAATATTGATTTAGAAGAGTAGTGTTTGAAGGGAAGGCACTATGAGTTCTATCAGAAAACAAATTTTTCTCATCTGCCAATGCCTTGGCCTGTCACATATCAGTACTATCCTCACTTTCACCTGCAGAGTTTCAGCTTGAAGGAGAAACAGAGGCCTCAGGGTACACCCAAGACACAGCTGTGCCACAGCCACCATCAAGATTCCCTGTGCAACCTGTTTTGCACAAAGCCTGACATGAAGGGCAGGCAGCTGTTAATGCTTTTAAGAACGTACAGTGAATAAGGAGACAGAGCAGGGCTGATGCTCTTATCTAGGCCAGTGATTCCCAGTCTTCCCCCTCAACACACAGCTCTCTGCTGGTTATTGATGCTGCTGTAGGTGAGAGACTGCTTCTCCAAGTCCAGTACAGGCATCTCCAGTTTCCTCCCCAGAAGAGTCCTCAGGCTCTGCAGAATGTGCTTTCCACAGTTTGCAAGTTCTTGCTTTTCCAACACTGATTTGATTGATTTCTCTGACTGACTGAAACAGACAGGAGGTAAGAGGAGGAAGTAAACTGGGAAATGGCACACTGCATCTGAAAGAGGTTTCCCTGCTCAACTGGAGATCGACACTGCCAGAGTGAAGCAAGGACGATGTTAAGAAGTGCTCTTATACCAATTCTTGAGAGGACGAGGTTAGAATACATTTGCAGGATCTCACAACAAAATGCTGATTAAAAAAAGAAACTAAAAATCCTTAAAATAAAACCCACTATTACATTCCTGGGGATGTGTCAACTCAGAAGACCCTGGATGTTAGCACCTCAGTACCAATTTTCTCCAGGAACATGTCCACCTTCTGATTAAAAATGACCCAGCTGGTTATACTGAATACGCTTTGTTCACAGGTTACCCTATAGTAAGGTCTTTTTATGCTTCCTCATTTGATAAGACTGAGTGGTTTAGTTTCCTTGATCCATTCTCCAATCTTCAGGGCCATGAGGCCTGGTCCCCTGTGAAAGCAGCAAGAGAATCCCCCCACGTTTGTACACAAAGCTGTCCAGGCAGGACTCCCACGATGTTTCTCTCTAATGTGCTTGCTTTCTGAACATTTTTTTTTTTTTTTTTTTTGCAACAAGTCTGTGTGTCTATAAATACAATCCACTCTTTACAGTAAAAAGTGTTAAAATGTCAAAAAAATAAATATCCGTGTTACAGTAACTAGATTATTCAATAAAATACATCCCTGCCATTCTTGATTGAAATGCTCAAAGAGAATTAATTTCATTTGGACGTTTTCCAGAGATTCGGGTTATTGCAAATCACTCCTGGGGTGGGAAGGAGAAGCATCTTCTCTTCCTGTAAAGTGTGATGAAGGGGAATGAAGTGGAATCTCAGGGAAATCAAAATCAGGAAGCTTTGGGGGAGATCTGTATTACCAAGTAGCAGAGCTGCAGGGCTTATTGGTCCTGACCGTGGCATCAGAACACTCCCCTTCAGAAGAGTCACAGTCTGATTCTCCAAACTGTGCTGGGTTCTGCAAAGCAAAAGTAAAGGGGAAGAGGTGAGCAGCATTCCTGCACTGCAGATCAACCACAGTATCCTAATCTGTAACAGCAGACAGGCAAAGGCCACCACCAGCAGAGAAGGAGAGATTGGCAGCACACAGGAGATAGCAACAACACACAATCACCATACCAAAGGTCGCTTGTCTCCCCTCAACAAGGGGACAGCAGAAAAGTATCTGGTCAGAGCACTATCACACACAGAGTTATGAGAAGGTGGTGCAGCAGGCTCTGCCCTACCCCTCCCAAACACTTGAAAGACAGTAAAAGGAAGGAAATCATTCTAGCTTCATCAGCAAGTCGGATAAGTTCAAGGCAGACAGACAATCCCTTCTGTTTCATTATCTACTTTATGTGCTATTTTTTTATCCCACCTAATGCAACTGCAAATCCTATGGCCTCCCAACATCACACTCATCTTGACCAGCAAATTATCATCAGCTTTGTTTGTGCTACTTTCCCCCATCTACTCATCTGGCCAAGTATGAGAAAGACTGGGTATTTAAGCAGTTGCTTTGCTGTAGTACATCTACCACAGCATTTCCTAGGCAGTCATCCAACTTTCTGACCCTTGGATTCCTTTCCATAACTCTTTTTTTTTTTTACTCAATAGAAGGAAGAGGGGATTGCTAAACTTACAACTCACCTCACAGCTGTGTTCATCTGCACAAAGTTTGCCCAGAGACATCTGAGTCTTGACTCTCCGTACAGCACACTCCTTGTCTGAAAGCCCATCAGACTGGGTGGAGATTTCAATGGGGATCTCTGGAGTCTGGGACAACATGTCCTCCAGCTTCTCAGCCAGCTCATCTTCCAGCTTGGTGGCCAGCTCATCCGGGCTGTTCGAATGATCACTTGTGTTCCCCTCCTCTCCATCTGACACAGAGAAGTTCTCCGAGCTGAAGGTTGAGTAGGACTGGCAGCTACTAATGCAGCGGTGAGGTCTGCAAACCAGCAGAGTAGAATCATAGAATGCTTTGGGTTGGAAGGGACCTTTAGAGATCATCTAGCCCAACCCCCCTGCAGTGAGCAGGGACAGCTTTAACTAGATCAGGTTGCTCAGAGCCCCATCCAACCTGACCTTCAATGTTTCCAGGGATGGGGCCTCCGCTACCTCTCTGGGCAACCTGTTCCAGTGCCTCACCACCCTCATTGTAAAAAATTTCTTCCTTATATCTAGTCTAAATCTATTCTTCTTTAGTTTAAATCCATTTGTCCTTGTCCTGTCACAACAGGACTTGCTAAAAAGATTGCCCCCATCCTTCCTATAGGCCCCCTTTAAGTACTGAAAGGCCGCAATAAGGTCTCCTCGCAGCCTTCTCTTCTCCAGGCTGAACAACCCCAACTCTCTCAGCCTGGCCTTGTGGCCAGCCCTCAGATCATTTTGGTGGCCCTCCTATGGACCTCCTCCAACAGGTCCATGTCCTTCTTGTGCTGAGGGCTCCAGAGCTGGACGCAGTACTCCAGGTGGGGTCTCACCAGAGTAGAGTAGAGGGGCAGAATCACCTCCCTCGACCTGCTGGCCACGCTTCTTTTGATGCAGCCCAGGATATGGTTGGCTTTCTGGGCTGCAAGCGCACATTGTTGGCTCATGTCCAGCTTTTCATCCACCAGTACCCCCAAGTCCTTCTCCACAGGGCTGCTCTCAATCCCTTCATCCCCCAGCCTGTATTGATATCGGGGGCTGCCCCATCCCAGGTGCAGGACCTTGCACTTGGCCTTGTTGAACCTCATGAGGTTCACACAGGCCCACCTCTCCAGCTTGTCCAGGTCCCTTTGGATGACATCTCGTCCTTCTGGCATGTCAAATGCACCACTCAGCTTGGTATTTCAGCTTGTATCACAGTGCCTCTGATTGCAGAGGAAAAGCAATTTCCTGGGTGCTGTGTTCGGCTACCCTGCTACAACTGGCCTCAACAGACCCCACTCCTGGTGCCCACTCAGACCTGGGTGAGCCTGTCCCCAGGAGCCCACTGCCAGCTAGAAAAGTTACAGCTTCTCAGTGGACAGGTTTCTGTGCATGCTCTCACTGCACAAAGAAAGAATGAGCTGGTGAGCCAGCACAGCATTACAGTTCAAACATAAGGAACTCTATTTCTGACATGTAGCAAGGGTACCGGGCAGCCTTTTTTCAAGACATATATCACAATGAAAACCCTCACAACATTAGTCGTGCAGTGAATGCAGAGTGGCTGCTACATCCTTACTCAGGTTCCCCTGGCAAACCTCTCATGTTCCTTTCTGAAGCATGCAATGCAGAGCAGATTTTTGCACCTGTACCTTTAACTGGCATCTTCAGCACAACAAGAATAGGGCTCACTCACTGTAACAGGCAGCCAAGGCCACTCAATCCCGTTTGTCCCTAGCAGGTACCACTCAGGCACAGTGCACTCAATACTGCCTAGTTGCTTCTACACACTGGGCTAATGACTTCATCCTTCCAAAAATGTCTTTGAGCAAAACAGGTCCTATTCCTAGAAAAGGCTTTTCATCAACTCTCCCAGAGCCTCTTCCCACCCTAAGAACACATCTCCAGCTGAGTCATAACTGATCTGCAAAGCTGGCAGCATAAGCTTTCAAAGTGTTGGGCTGCCTTTCACATCTTGGAGCTATGGAAATCTACCACCTTTCGAATGATTTAGTTCAAGATCTGCATCTTTAAATTCATCTGTTCTTATTTGGTCTTGTCTGCTATACGTTCATATTAGCTGGTCTGCCCTGAAGCATATTTTTCTTTAACAGTCCTTTTTCCTAAAGAAAGGCTGTACTGTAGGGTTCAAGCTAATTCAACTGGGAATATCCGCATCACCTGGCAGCAATCCCACCAGCCAGGCTAGAAATTAGGTACGTGTGCTCAAAAAATAAGCTCACAGTTACTTGAATATGGACATTGCTTCATGCCAAGATTCAACAGTAACGGTACAAAATATCAGTTGACTGAACATGCCAGGAGACCCATAACAGGTCATCACATTGAATTCAGGAAAGGCAATTTGTCTTCCAAGTTAGTAAATCACAGAAGAAGCAACAATCACACAAGAACTGTATGAGTCAGAAAACTCATCTAGCCCAGTGTTCTGTCTCCAACCCTAGGCAGGAGGAAATAATCTGCGAAAGCTATGAGAACAGGGTGAGCAGACAGAGTCTGCTTTCTCCTGGCATACCTTCCTGGCTTGTACCATTCAGCAAATCAGACTTCTGAGCTGAAGATCAAACCTGGATGACAGTGCTTAACAGCCACTGATGGATCTATACACAATAAATTTAACACGACTTGTTTATGCTTTGATTTCCACAGCATACCTTGACAATGAGCTCCACATCTGAAAATGTTTTGGATAGAAAAAGCACTTCCTTTTGTTCATTTTAAACCCCCTGTTTGCTTCACTAGGTGTCCCTAACATGAATGTGAGGAATCATTCCTTGTCTATTTTCTCCACATAAGTTACAATTTCATGCACCTCCAGTATCACCTCTCCTCCTGCTAGATAAACACTCCTCTCATGGATGTAATCTCTTTTTCTATGGAAACCATCTCTAACCATTCTTGTCACACTTCTCAGTACCTTTTCAAATTTTACCATGGTCTTTGAGCTGGAGCAATGAAGGTGGCATTTAGGATTCAAGCTGCAGGTGTGCTGTGGAGGTATACAATAGCAGACAAGCTTTTATTTTCTTCTCTGCTCCTTTCCTAAAAACCCTTAACCTATTTGCCCACTGGATCACTTCTGCATTTCAAGCAGCTGCTTTCATAAAGCTACTGCACCAATGCCATGATCTCTTTCCTGAGCACAGGACTGTCAAGCTCGTTATTACATATGCTTAGGTAGGAACGCCCCCCGCAAGTCTCATGTTATAGGCAACACTACCAAATTTGATCTGCTGTTTTGTCACCTAGCTCTTCAATCCTATTTGAATTAAACTACAAAGATGCTGGAGTCAGCCCTGCTGCAGCAACAGTTAATAAACAACATTTGACAGAGTTCACAAAGGGTCCCAACATCCAGTAAGTCCAATTCTGGTGAAACAGATGCAGCAGCTTATTTTTATAGGCTGAATAATGTTATCAAGTGTGATCAAGTTGTGCTACAAACAGCCTGCAGCAGAAAAGCGGTGCTGGAGAAAACATCTCAGAACAGGCTGAAAACAGTGAGTGAACATGGAGGATCACTGAGGGCAGATGGGACACACTGAATGTGATTCTGTTCTTTTGCCAGCACCTTCCACAGTTTCAGTGGTGGTGTGCAGATGCTATGACAGTTCTCCTCCTGAGTTTTGTCCCACCAAAGAGAGATTAGAGTGAATTCACCTTTTACCTTTGTCTACGAGGAAACTCCACTTCACTGTCTACTTCACCCTCTTCCTCTTCTGAAGAGTCATCACCACTCTGGCAGAAAACAAGGACAAGAACGGTAACACGTTTGTGAAAGAACAAACATGCATCTACATGGTTGCTCCTTGGTCCTCCAGGACAAAGTCACTGTGTCAATGGGCTGCAACAATCTAGACAAGAAAAATTCCGTATAAGTGAAAACTGACTCAAACATCTTCTTACCAGGAGATTATTTCAGGCAGTCTCAATGCTGCCATTTCTGAATCTGGAGTGATTGACTTTGAAATACACTGGAGTACTTTAGCAGGCAATGAGTACATAACGTTCCGGATCTTTTACAGAAGCAAATCAAGTAATTAGTATCACACTAAAATCCACATAAATTATTGAGCTGATCTGGCACTCTTGGCTTTATGACTTCAACCCTCTTCTACATGAGCCCATCACAGAGCACGATGGGGGATGACACAGCCTTTGCTGGTGAGTTTCACCAACTAGGAAAACTTGAGTTTTGTTCCATTCTCTACCTCGGTGAGCACAGAGCTTTTTATTCTCCTATTCCCATCCAAACCCGCCCCCTGCACTCTTGGTTTTTACAGCCTCCTTCTATCCTATCCAACCTGCCAACCCCTGGTTCAGACTCAGTCTCTGTCTCATCCCATCCCCTTGTAATAACAAGGTCCCCCTCCTCCCTTCATTCTGGGCCCAAACCACACTCTTGGTCTCATACTCATCCTCTTTTCATTTACTTTTCCACTCACGCCCAGTTTTCCTGCTCTATGAACTCCACTTGGACTGGTTCCTACTTCTCTCACCACCTGGATGGAAGCAGGAGGAATGAAGAAGAACTGTTTCTGTACAACTGTGTTGTAACATCTTTTTGACTCTTGCAAAATCTTTCACAAAATACATGAGAACTATGATGTTTGGTCAAGGGGGACTGTTTCTGGCAGGTGCAGCAAAAGGCATGTCCCCAAGACCATGGCAAATGTTGAATTTCTGTTCCGAGGCACAGCAGCATTACAGATTCTCAATGAAACTGGTACATGATATTTAACATCACCAAAAGAATGCATTTACACCTTTGTTTTGAGAAAGGCTTGAAAACAATGCGACTGTTTCAACAACAACAATTCAGTAGTTTAAGCTGTTATTTTTAACATTTTTAATTATTTAAGTTGTTATTTAACAAATACTGGCTAAATTGCAAGTAAAAGAGAACTAGGCCCTATCAAAACCACATCTGACAACCCTCACTATTAGCAGTACACTCTGATATGTCCACAGTACTTCTCAATAAAATTGATTTTAAAAGTATGTCCAGATCACAAAGCGAAGTTCATATGGGCATGACTTCTTTAAGATAAATTTGCACACGTAACTCTATTGCTATGTGCATGGGAAATATGGCTTTGCTACTATCCTATATCCAGATACTAGCCTATGCTACACACCTTTTGGTGGAGAGGAAAAAGAGGAACAAGTTTTGGTTTTTTTCAGATCACTATGCTTTGTCCTTACCTTTTGAAGGGGTCTTGGTTTGCAAGGTAGCACTGAGGAAGCCATGTGCTGGGGAGTGCCTAGGGCAGATGCTGACTTAGAGCTGCTGAAGCCCTCCTCCTCCATCTTCTCAATGAACTGTGCATTTTCATATAGGGAAACAGATGTTGGTGATTGAGAATGGCTCATCCCTGTTTCAGCAGAAGACATCTGTACCTGACCACTGTCCTCCTCCCTGCACTGAAGACAGGAATTATATGGATCTGTTTTGCAACACTCCCAATGATCAGCTTTGCTTTCTTTGCTCTCCAGATTCCTTCGGCAATCTGCTTCCATGGCAGTGGAGATGAGATCAGGGCTGGAACCAGACATCCGCCTTTGCGCATGGTTACTGAGAGGGCTCCGCAGCGCTGCTGCAGGGCCAAAGTACCTTAAGTTGTTTGCACAGTTGGCAATATCTTGTCCATGGGCATGAAGCCGTGAGTGATGGCCATGAGTATGGCTGTGGCCATGTTGCTGTGGTAGGCCGGGATGATGAGAATGATTATGAGGTGGAGGTGGGGGTGCATCATCTTGCACTGGCTGGTTTTTCAAGATCCCTGCAAAATCATTGTAGCTGCCTTTGCTGTTCCCTCGGCGGTGACGTGGCTTACTGCGGTAGCGGCTTTTGCCACTCAATGTTGACATTTTCGGACTTCCTGAGACTGGTGAGCCATTGGATGCTGCTTCTGTGCTGGGTATGCCCTCTGACTTCAGTAGATCTGGCCTGAGAGACAGTCAGCAGAAGTTACACATTAAACCACAAACTAAGAAGTGATATCAGCTTGGAGCCAGGAAGAAGAGGCAGCTGTAGCCATAAACACACTCTGCTTTCTAAAATCTACAGCCTTCTCTCCCCTTCAGCTGTTTGACTTCTGCATTTAGTTTCCTTTGATTCTCCCCACTCAATGCCCTTTCTGTTCAGCCCATCATGCTCTACACTCCTTTCTTGCTGCTTTTTCCAATATCTGCCACATACTCTCCTTTTCCTGCTCTTATTCTGATGTTCTGCTCCCAAAATAGCTCCCTCCTAAGACCTTGGTGTAGGGCATGTCTCTTACTCTGTGCATATACAATGCTCAGCACAATAGGGTCCCAATCTGCTGATGGTTATCAGCCTGCTCATTTCAGAAGCACATGTGGATATTAATTCAGAAGTGATTATTCACTGTTATTCAGGACTCTCTGACTCCTGGAAATCCCAGAAAAGGGAATAATAAAATAGACAACAACGCTGGGGAAAAAAAAAATCTCACTTTCTGAAAGTCATGCAGAAGAGAAATAGCTGAAAGGACAGTATGAATTCCCAAATCTCAAATCCCAATTTAATTCCTCAACAATGAATCCATCCTCCCTCCCTGAGGGCTGGCTGATTTCCACAATCCCCCTGCTTATTACCATTCAAGTCAGGGATGAGCTAACAGCTCTTTGCTTGGACAGTCAGGAATTCGAGACAATGCATTAGATACCTCCTGTCAAAGCGCCATCATCTGCGAAAAAATCATATGGACCAAATGGTTCCAGAGAGCTGCCCAGACAGAAGGGATGACAGGATTCATCACTTTTACCTTAAGATAATTAAACAATTGTGGTTCTGAGGATCAGACCAGGCCCAAGAGTGAACAGCCCTTTGGCCTGTCCTGTGTTGTCATCAGACTCAAAAGGGAAGTAAGCTGCCTGCTCATCTCAATGGGGATTTACCGCTGGTTCCTGGCACAGAACTAGGTTGTTACTTCTTACCGTTTAGTCTGGCTGCCTGGTTTATGGGAGACACCTTTCCTCTTCATCAGCTTCTCCACTGTATTGGGGTGGATTATTGGTCTGACTGGGTGGCGTTTGTAAGTCCCAGGGTATTTCTTTTCCACCGCTTGTTCCCTCCTGAAACATTGGGGAAGGAAAAAAAAAACCCCAATAGATCAGTTCTCTCTTTATCCAACTGCAGCTCCTGCTGGACAGAAACACAGCTCCACTGCAAGCACACTGTGTGCCTGTTTCTCAGCTATGGCTGAGGGTGCAACACAACATGCTGTTCTGGGAAAGGACATAGTAATTTTCTGAATTCTCTCTGCAGAGATCAGGCTGTTGGAATGGGGCCCTGGTGCACAGTCCAGAAACAGCACTGCACATCTCTTTACAAAGGGGCCAAAGGATGCCAACATCAAATGGGAAAGATGCCTTTCTCCCAGTCAGTAAACACCGGGTAAAGATATGTGCACTAAGTGGCCTGCAGTAATCTACTCTTAAGAGGCCTCTCTCTGATTGCCAGCTCTTTCTTTACCCTGTAAGTTTGTCAGGGGACACTAAATCTACAAGTACCACTATGCAGTTTAGAAATGAAGCAGGTTTTTTTCTCCTGTATGCATATTGCCACATGCATGGCATGCCATTATACCCAGAGATACATACTTTATGAGCTCCTTCTCACGGACCTCCAGCTGCAGCATAATAGCGCTGAGCTCCATGTATAAGTTATTGGCTCGCTCCAGCTTCCTCTCATAGTGTTCGCGGATATCCAATGCATGTCTGAAAAACAGAAAAATCATTATTCCACAATCTGATATCCATGGACCAAGAGAGGATAAGGAGAAGTACAGGTGCTTTAGGAAAAGGCCTTCTAAAAGTCAAATTTGCCAGCTGTATTGCACTGAACCCCAGAGAGAGTTAACAGTGAATGACGATTAAGAGCTTGAAACAGCAATGAATCACGATATGATTTAGAAAGCGTTTAACAGTCTTGAAAGAGTGGCAACGCTTCTCTCTAGAGAAGCTGCAAATGCATCGCATGCATCCACAAGCCCTTTGGCCAAGCCGTGATCATCCTGTTTGCACAGAGAAGGGGCTAAGTCAGCTTCTAATGAAACAGGGAAAGAAGTCATCTGTTTGTATTTCATAAAAAGCAATATGCCCCTACAGCTACAGTATAGTTGCGGAAGACATCTTGAACCACAGCTGAAAGATGTTGACCATCAAAAGCTCCCTAGGGCTAGGGAACACTGATAAACAACTACATCAAACTGGCTGAACAAGGTTTCCTTTGGTTTCTCAGGTTTGACATAGAACTGCTACTTGGTGTTTTATGTTTCTCTGTCGTAACTATATTTGCAAATTCGTATCACAGAAGATAACACTTTCCTTTATTAAATAAACATTCTGCTTTCATTTTTAAGTTGGTCTAATGTTCAAAATGAATTTCAGTGGGCTGATAAATTGGAGTGTGTTCACTTCTCTGGAAATAGAACTAATCCAAAGAAGGCATCAGGGCAGAGAAAGCTCACAGCAAACTGCAAGATGCATTTTCCACTGAGATGGATGTACCTGCTTCAGTGCTGTTATCACAAACACCAAAACTCAGGCAGAAATAGTCTCTGGTAAACACACAAGCTTTTGCCTGTCTTGCCTGGAGCAAACTGTTCAGACTGCCCAAGAGCAGGGACAGTTTCCACTGTTTCTCTCTCTCTATAGCTTTCCATCAGCCAAGCAGTGCTCAAGGCCTAGGGCATGCTCATGGGAACTTCAGTTTCTGGACTCACAAGGAATTTAGGCTGCCCAAATTTATGCCACCAGGAATACTGAGTCCTGTTTTGGGGTCCTCAGTACAAGAGGAGCATGAAGACAGTCAGGGGCTGGAGCACATGCCATGTGAAGAGAAGCTGAGGGGGCTGAGCTCATTTAGCTGGTGAAGAGAAGGCTGGATGGGAAAAGTGAGCAGTAAACATAAAAGACTGTCAACAGACCTCAGCTCTTCTCTTCGACGACGAATCAATTCTTCATCTAGCCGGTGTATACAAGTTCCTTCACTTTTAATTTTCTCAAAATGTTTCTTCACTTCTTCTCTCCATTCAGCCTAGGGAAGCAATTTACTTTCATGTATTTACAAAGGACTGGGATCCCTGCTTGCACCAAAGAAAAACTCTTGGGCAACAGTCTTTTTGTCTGCAGAAAATTACAGGTTTGGGTTGAAAACATGTTTCTGTTAGCTGAATTATTTTGGATACTAACATTGCAGCATGTTTAGTTTCAGCATTCTCAAATGGTATTCCCAATTTTGTGCTCTGATTAGAGCATTTAAAACACATCTGCATTTTCTAAAAATTATTTTTAAAAATTCCTAAAGCTCTTTTTGTCCTAAGACAACATTTTCTTCCCTTTTGGCATTTAAAGCAAACAGAAAGGCTTATGATTTGGAAACCTATACTCATGACAATGATGCCTGTCACTAGGGTGATACTAACTTTATTTGTCCCTTGAAGCCCTGGATCTTGCAGCTTTAATAAATGCACCCACTTCCTCACATACACCCCAACACTGTATAGATCCTCTGTACTGGAGGCAAGGTTTCATTCTCATTCCCTCCTTGGGAACAGGCAATAGCTCACTGGGTAGGACTCGGAGGAATCTCTAAGAACGTACTTCTAGATCCTCCCTGAAAGTCCCAGAGTCCTTTCACTGCCCTGTAACAGCTCTTTGTCTCACTGGCTGCCCTGCTTACCTTCACTGTAAATGCAATGGTTCCGCTCTCAGACATCTCATGGTCTCCTGTACAACCGTACTGGGAGAACAGCTGGGAGCAGAACATCTGAAGTCAGCAGTCTCAGGGAGAAGTGAATGAGACAACATCGAGTTTCTGACTAAAGTCAGCAGATGTCTCAGTTTGTGAAAGTTTGAGTAAAAGGTTTTCAAACACCCACCAGTTTGCTTCTCCCCAAGAATCAAACTGAAATCACAGATCCAGACTTTTTCTGTACTCGATGCAGCCTCCAAAATCAGATCATTGGAGCTAACTCTAGTACTCGTGGGCTACAGCCATTCTCTGGTTACCTGTGATTTGAAGTAAGTTTCCTGAGGAGTAGCCAGCACATCAGCAGATGCAATATCCAGGTGCATCAGTGTCTGCCGGAAGGAGGGACGATTGCGGGGCTTGCTCTGCCTGGAGCAAAACAGACAAATACCCAAGCATGAGATGAGGTTAACATTGCTAGCTACTCCTACCCTTCTGAAAGGGTTTCTCACTAGAAAATATTCTCTGAATAGTGTAGCTGACAGATTAGAGCCAAGGAGCTTTTCTGGTTTTCTCTTTTGCTGAATATGAGTTTACTGTGCTAGAGTTGTTTTATATTCAGTTTTTGGTTTGTGATGATGCATTCTGAAGACACAAAAGAGATGAAAACCATTTAGAATAGGAAAATGTGTTTACAAAGTGAAAGGATACAAACCGAAACTGTTCCTAACTCGTTTGTCGAGAAGAAACAGATCTCAGTTCATTATCCCATTAATTTCCAAATTTTATAATGGGAATAATCAGTCTAGTAGAAATGATAATTTACATTTAACAAAACAGTGTGTCTATAAACACCGAATATATCTATGTTGCCACATAGCAAATGCCTGAGCCTACACAGTATTGTAATGCACTGAACTTCTCTGTAAGATCACATTCAAGTACAAAACCACCTGTATCTTTGAGAAAAGAGACAAACACTTGAGCTTCAGGACTGAACACACCAGAGTTGCTGCATGAATTCAGTGCTCAGTATAAGAAGCAGTTTCTTCAGCCATCTCTCCCCTACAAACCACCTACTTCCACTAGGTGGGGATACAAGTGTACGTACTCAGTGTTCAGAGCTGCACAAACTGCTTCCTGCCTTTTGCAACCATGTGTAGAAGCACAGCCAAGCAGAGCATGTCTCCAGCACAGATACTGCAAAAGCACAACCTGCTGCAGCTCAGGCTCAGGGGGGTAAACAGCCATTTGAAAAGATCCATAGATGCTCTGGCCTGTTTTTCCCTTTGTGCCATCACAAAGATGGCTGATAAAACTCATGGAGTGGGAAAATGCTAGACGACCACTTACACTCTGTGTCAAGATGCAACTATAGAGACAAAGCATTAATGCATAACCCAAGACAAAGAATTTCAACTCTAATCTGGCATGTGGAGGAAACTGAAAGCATTTTCCGTATCTATACCTATAAAATCCTGGTTTCATACAGAAAGCTCAAATTTCTCTTTGTCCAGTTCAAAAGCCAGTCACAAGGGGGCTTCAGAGTGAAAAATAATTTCCTTTCACTCTGGAATCAGCCTCAAGAAATTTTACCCCTACTTTCCTTCCAGCTCTTTTTCTCTTCCCACAGAGCTTCTATCACCTACTTTGCTACAACAAAGCAACCACCTCTGTGACGGCTACTGAAGATGACCTTCATGTTGCCTGCTCCTGAATCACATTGGTAACTGTTGCCCTGCTGGGGCTCCCATCAAGCTCTACTTCCCTGCTTCTCTCCTGTGCAGCTCCTTCCCCCTCACTAGCCCATCTCAACACTGTCTGCCCATTCGTCCACCCGGCAAACCAGACAGCTCTCTTCCTACTTCCTCTAAGCTCCAAACGTCCTTCTGGGGCCCAGGCTTCTGCCACAATGAGGCAGAATCCAAAATGTTAAAACTTACTGCTCTCATGACAAGTGTGAGGGTATTTAAGAGCCCTCTGCTCTGGGCTCAACACTTCCACCCTGACTCTGGTTTCATCAGTTTTACTGAGCATCTGCAAGAGCTGGGAGCCAGCCCTAGGTATGTGCAGGGTTCAGGCTCTTACCAGGTCTGCTTCATGAGGATTTTGAAGCCATCTGGGCACGTGGAAGGGACAGGAAGGTGCAGGCTGTTACTGCCCACTCCCCAAATGATGGCCGAAGAATCCACATCCTTGTAGGGAATCTCTCCTGTAAGCAGCTCCCACAAAACTACCCCAAACGACCTGATGAAGAAATAAACCAGGAGAAAAACTTCTGTGTGAGTTCAATTTAGCAGAAACATCTGAAGCTTGGGGGGGGGGGAGTGGAGGAAAAAAAAAAAAAAAAAAAATCACTCTTGTCAGATATGTCTGATCTGAAATTGAAAGTAGGACTAACAGTGTTTACATATTAGTTTTTACAACCAAGAATAGCTATTTCATACACAAGGTACCTTTTCCTCCTCTGCCCCAGCACTGGGCTGAACACCAAGCCACACTGGGTTTTCACCCACCGTTTCCTTTTTCTTTGTGAGATTTTAAAAATCCTGAAAGCACATTAGAAGCTTTTCTGTATAGATGAAATCCTACTTATGTTAAATGAAGAGGAAAGATAGCTTTTCTGAAACAGCAGATGATCTGTTCTTACCAATAAGAACAGTCAAAAGTCTAGAGGACAGACAGAACTAGTGTGTCTTAGAGACAACAGAACAAAGATTGTGCTTTGTGGGTTTGTTTTTTTTTTCATATTTCATTTAACCTTTTTTTTTCCTCTAGCCAAAAGCTCTCTCTGCTGTTATGTGTACTCCTAGGTAAGAGTTTCATAGGTTTGAGACTCATCACTACAAGTACTGCAACACAGAAATGAAGAAACAAATGCAACATGCATAAGTGTCAGTATCAAAAGCACGTGCAGTCTCATCTGATATTTCTTTTGTGCTGACAAAAGGAAGGCAAGAGAAAAAAAATTAATTAAGAGAATTTTGCCTGGAAAAGAATCTCCTATCACAAGAAATGAAAGATATAGGTAAGAACTCACTCTGCTTCTCTCTTCCTTAGTGAAATAATCAGTAAGTACCAAAACCTTAACTTATAGCAGCAGTTATTTCTTTTATTTACAATCTTCACCCAACAAAACACCAAAGAAATATCAAACCAGTCAATTATTTTATTTACAATCTTCACCCAGCAAAACACTAAAGAAATATCAAACCAGTCAATTCAGAGGTAAACAAAATGCTGCTGAGAACCAACACTGCTCTTACTGCACATTAACAACCAGACTGTGATACAAGGTGAGGTACAACCATCTCGATTTCAAACCTAGACATATCACCTTACTTGCATTCCCCATCCATCTGTGGGACACCAACCCTGCCAAGCTTGCTGGCAAGCCAAACCAGGTGAAAAGTGAGAAGTGTGTTTCTGACTTGCACTAATATCAAGTTGCTTTTATTAAATACAGAAGAACATCTAAGGGACAAACTGCCTGGGTCTGATCAGTCAAGAAACAGAACTTCATGTGAAAAACATTGCACTTTCAAAGCCCGTTGGCTTCAAATCATTGGGGGTGGGGGGAACCATGCAAAACAAGCAGCATTTGAACATTTTTTCTCTCAAATTTTTTTCCACGGGCTGCAGGAAAGCAGAGATCCAGGCGGTTGGACAAACTACCAGAAAACCCCATCTGGTTTCAGCTTTGTTATGATTAAGAACTGACAAAGGATTTTCAAGAGTCCCAATAAGATTATAGATTTTTTTTTTTTTTAGCATGCTGTTAAATATGAGAGAGAGCAGACATATAAGCAGCTTAGGAACTGTTCTCATTTGTTGTCAGCATTCATGAACATCGCTTTTACTCATCTTGGGGGAAGAATGGATGTCAAGGAGGAGTTTGAGCAATCACAACTGCAGTGGACTGAAGAGGAACTTGCACCAAAGGCACCTTTAGGTTTGCACCAAAGGCACCTTTAGGTTTGCACCAAAGGGAAACATCTCTTAAGTCACTGAGGAAAGGAGTAAAGGAGTGCCCACAGTCCTCAGCAGAGCTAGCAGCTGGTTTTTATTGGACATGATGCTCCACACAATATTCCTGAACCTAAGCCACTCTAAAGGACAGAAACCTGAGGGTGGAAATCCAGCACCATTCCTCCTCATGAACCTGTGATTCAAAGGGAGGAGCTCAGAAGACAAGTGGTGAGCGTATTTTCTTTCCAAAACAATCCAAGAGTTTCTCCCGGAAGAGCTGGCTATGCTATGGCCTGCTACATCCACACAAAATGAACATGCAAAACACTGCAGGCACAAGAAGATCTGTATACCTCCTACTACAAGACTTTCCCTACAGGAAATCTTGACTTAAAGTCATGACCCAGCTCTGAGCTAAAACATGAGCAGCAGGCTGCTGTCTGACTCCAACTTGCACTCTGAACCACATGCAGCTTTGACCTGCAGCTTCACACTGCGTAAGGGAGGTGACAGCATTTGAAGCTGAAAAACCACAAGAAGAAAAATTCATCCTGGCTGTAAAGCAGGGATAAAGGCATTTGTCCTGGCTCCTGACATTTCATATGCAGAAATAACAAGGCAGAAACAGAGATGCAGTTCCCTTGAGGACCCTGAAACCTGTGGAGAGGCAGCCCAAGGGAGCTCCAAGGCTGAGTCCTCTCTCAAGCATTTTTAATACCATGGAGATCTGAACCTTTCCTTGTGTTCCTCTGGACACAGAGTACATTTCACACGGAATGGAAATAGGTGTTCAAAACTCTTACAATGTATCCTGGTTTCCTCCCTCTTGGATCCAGGGTTAGATTCACTGGACTATATAATCCTGTGGCTGTACATATAACGGCCAAGCCCAGTATGCAGAAAGCAAAAGGTGGTCAGACCCTTCAAGCTAGCAGAGTAGAGGCCTCCCTACAGCTCAAGTATGGCCCTGAAGAGGGTAGAAAGCAAGTGAAAAATAACTTGTTTGCAGAAGTTGCTGAGGGGGCCCTGAGCACCAGGAGCAGAAGAAAGCTCTGGTCTGAATAATGACACATGGAAGAACTGTTGCATTTGCTTACTGCAAGACACAGATAGCCTGCACCAACTCTCATTAGGTACCTTCAGATCTCAACACGCAGCTTTTACACATGTATGTCATTTCTCTTTCCATTATAGCCCATGGATCAGTAACAAAGTTCAGGGCACTAGGAATTTGGAGAAAGGAATAGTCCACCACAGAGCAAACTATCCCCATGCCGAGAATGAGAAAAGAGTGCTGAGTATGTAAAGTGCTGGGAAACCAAGTGGCTAAGCAGAAGGTGAAGATACTCAAACATTAATACTACTCACCAGATATCCACCTTTTCAGAGACAGGCTCATTGCGTATCACCTCTGGGGCCATCCAAGCCACAGTTCCCGCAAAAGACATTTTGGTACTTTTATCACTGAGTTCTTTAGATGTACCAAAATCTGAAATTTTTACTGCATCTGTGTGTGTAACTAAAACGCTGGAGGGATGGGGAAAGAAAAAACAAAACAAAACAAAACACAGAAATCAACATTTTGCAGTTTTTCTTGTACCACAGCAGCCACTGGGAGTAAATCCCTTCTTAATCAACACAAACAGTTGATGAGGCCATGCTGTTCACAATTGCAGCACAAGAAAAAAAGATTATGCATTTTCACCAATGAAAGCACTCACTCTCTTTGGGGTGGCTGTGTTTTGTGCCTCAAATGCAT
This sequence comes from Pelecanus crispus, assembly GCF_030463565.1. Taxonomy (NCBI): domain Eukaryota; kingdom Metazoa; phylum Chordata; class Aves; order Pelecaniformes; family Pelecanidae; genus Pelecanus; species Pelecanus crispus. The sequence continues at coordinate 28,927,225 of NC_134651.1, read as the reverse complement.
TTCTAAATGCTACAAGTCAAAAATCAATTTTGATAAAATTGCAAATTAACAAGTCACTGAAGATTCACTATATCTGGGGGTGTTTCAAAGTTTTAGTAAAGCTATACCTTAAATTGTACCGTAAACCATCTAAAAGTATTATCCTAACACACTGTCACAGTCATGTCACAGGCTAAAGGAGTGATAAACATCTATGGAATAAGAATATAAGCAGCCAGATAGTTTTAGTCAGAAAGCAATACAAAAATAGAAAGACTGATTCCAGAAAACCAGGGAAGTTACAAAAGAACAGTTAAGAAGGAAAAACAAAAAAGCAGAAGGCAACAGAATATCCCACTTTCAAAAAGGACCATCAAATCATTAGAAGTATTTCCTGACTGCTATTTATCATGTAAGATATTGGTAAAATTTCCAGTCTTGCTAAATTGCAGCACAGGAGTGCCAATAAGTTTCATTAGTTTTGAGTCAATATGGAAAAAAATTAATGAGGCTTTTGGGCTTTTGACCTAACTTTAAGCTATTCCTCAAAAACAAACAAACAAACAAAAAAAACCCCACACAACTGGGGGATGTTTAAGTAGCTAGAGACTCACTTTGGTGACTTGAGGTCTCGATGGATGATTTTGTGAAGGTGCAGATAATTCATCCCACTCGCAATCCCTGTGGACCAATCCACAAGCAGCCGAGGGGTGACTTTCCGCCCTGCTCGCAGGACTTCATACAGCTGTCCATGTGCACAGTACTCCATGATAATACAGTAGCATGGGGCTTGAGTGCAAACTCCCCTGTCAAAGAAAACACACAGCTAGTGAGGATCAATACAGTCAAAGTCCCAGAGCAACTCTCAAAGGTGGCAATCAAGGGGCAGGAGAGTAACCTGTTGACTCTGCCTGGACAAGCCTCTACTAATACCACCTTACTGAACAGGAAGAGGAATGTTTCCTGTGTGCTTTGCACAGGAGGAACCTCACTGACGACAGGGGTGGGTTTACCTTCAACTTCCACACCTGCAGATTTGTAGGGTTCACAGCAGGCGTTTAGTGAGCCTGCGCACAAAGCGCAGCATTGGGTGGGAATGGCATCCATAGCTTTGTTTTCACAAGAATGTGCAACAGTTTGAGAGGAAGGATGACCACTCATTTTGTCCTACAGACAGCTTCATCCCTGGAATTTAAAAACTTGGCCAGATGTCCTGGTTTCGGCTGGGATAGAGTTAATTTTCTTCCTAGTAGCTGGCATAGTGCTTTCTTTCGGATTTATTAGGAGAAGAATGTTGATAACACACTGATGTTTTAGTTGTTGCTAAGTACCGCTTATGCTAGTCAAGGACTTTTCAGCTTCCCGTGCTCTGCCAGGTGCACAAGAAACTGGGAGGGGGCACAGCCAGAATAGTTGATCCAAACTGCCCAAAGGGCTATTCCATACCATATGACATCATGGGCGGTATAGAAACTGGGGGGGGTTGGCTGCGGAGCAGTGATCGCTGCTCAGGAACTGTCTGGGTATCGGTCAGCGGGTGGTGAGCAATTGCATTGTGCATCACTTGCTTTGTATATTATTATTATTGTTGTTATTATATTGGTATTATTGCTGCTACTGTTTTACTTTATTTCAGTTATTAAACTGTTCTTATCTCAACCCAGGAGTGTTTCTCACTCTTATTCTTCCGATTCTCTCCCCCATCCCACTGGGGCAGGGGGGAGTGAGCGAGCAGCTGCGTGGTGCTTTATTACTGGCTGGAGCTAAACCACGACACCAGGGTACATATGCAAATGGCTCTTCCCTGGACAAAGGTATGCTTCTAACAAGTTTCACAACCTACTTGAACGCAATGATGTTAGGATGTTTGAGTTTCCGCAAGTGCTTGATATCCGTTTCGTTCTGATCTCTCACTTTCTTGATGGCCACCTCCTCTGCCCGGAATTTGCCCAGGAAGACGGCTCCTTGCGCACCGCTGCCCAGCCACTGCAGCTCCGAGATCTCCTCAAATGGGACCTCCCAGGTATCTAGGCAAAGGCAAGCAAAGGAGACAACATGAAAGATCAAGACCACAAAAATGTTCTGCTGCAAGATCACACCAGGACAGCATCTGCCATCTCCCTTGCTATATCTTGAGGTGGACTTTTCTGGGGGTGGTAGATGGCATCTCCTCCCAGTACAGGCACAGCTGAGGCACACACCACACATGCTCAGCCCCAGCTTCCCTTTCATCCAACTCCTCTCCCCCATCACAGTTGCCTCCAGCCTGTTCCTTTCCATCCTCCCAGCTGCTTTTTCAACAGAGCTCACCACCACTGCTAACCACTCGCGTGAGCCACTTTGACTTGGCAGGCAGCAATTTAACATACCAGGGACACTGCACTGGAAATTTAGGGAGCAGGTCCTGTACTCCAAAACTGAATGATGATGGTATCTCTTATAAAATACACGTCTCCATTGAAAAGCATAGAGAAGAAAAAAAATATTTAACATTGACAACTGGCAAAAAAAAAATTAGGTATTCCCCCCCGCCCCAAAACAGGGCAAAAATAGGAAATAAAAGGGAAAGTCAGAGGTGGCAGGTTGTAAAACACAGACCAGCAACCACCAAGTTACCCAACACAAAGCACGTTAATCACCACCACCAGTCGCAGAAACAGGTCCTTCCCACACCAACATTGTGTATATCAGTGTCAAACAGGCAAAAAAATCTCAAGTGATTCCTCCTCTTAGGTACCCACATGCATTTTGTACGGATACTGCCAGAGTGGTCCAGCAGCACTGTATAAACTGTTTCAAGACAGTTGTACCCATCAGAACAAAAAGCCTTGCTGTCTGCAGGTCACCTTGAAATTACCTTAACATCCCATAAACAGCAAGATAAAAGGCAGGCAACAGTTTATTTACTGTAACTCAATAAATGTGTAAGTTTAGAAAATAAATTACTTAGCAGCAAAAACAACAAGTAACCCACTGATTTCTGAAATAAAGTCGCGCCTGTACAGATCCCTATTTCAGATCACTACAAAGACGTGCCTTCTTTCAATCAGTCTCCAAGCCCCTGGGGTGTTCCCAGGGCTGCAACTGAGATTAGCAAAAGTGTTCATTTTAGATGCTGTCACCACTGAAGGGAAACTTATATACCCAAACTGTCTCCGGACTGATCCCGATTAAAATCTTTCTCTCAGATCATTCCTGCGACAGTCAGACACTAGCCTGGATAGCTCCTGCTGAATGACTGTTCTCCAGGCATGGCGAAGGAAAGCCAGCTCCCATCCCGACCCAGACCCCAGCGCCCGTTCTGCTCACTGAACTAGAAACAAAACATTGTTAATCTACAGCAAAAATTTCCTTTGACTTGGCAGGGCAAAGTTCAATCCTCAGCACATGTTTCTTCACAGACACAAGTCTACTTTTCATACTGATCTGGCTGCTTGCAACCTTACGTTGTACAAAAATATTACGACAGCACATGCAGCTCTCAACTGAAATGCATTATAACTAAGCAACCCCAGTAGCCGTGGATTTGCAGCAGACAATCCCTATCCTCAATTTTCAAGAATGCCATGACACTGTGAAGGTGATATTGCCTACCAGCAAACGTGTCCTTTGGTAGTGAAGCAAGAAATGATGTCCGTGTAACAACCTAACAGAAACTGATACATGAAACATGCTGTGACCACTATCTTGACCACAGGACATTCAAGTATTTTAAAATAATAAGTGTTCTTCTTCACCAAACAACTTGAGCAATTTTTTGTCACAATACTTATAATTGGTAATTAATTCTTTAGACATATAGACATTTAAAGACAGTTCTTTAAATACGGAAAATAAAAGAAAATAAGGAAATCCATAAATAAATTGAAAAGATCTGTATTTCTATTTAACTCACAAATGCACTGTTTCTGAAAGGAGGTGGCAAATATAGTTGATTTTTGTGTTTGTTGATGAACAGTATTTTTATGTGTGCAACACAAACTATGCCATTGTACTGAAATAGCTGTTTCTTTACATGTGAGAAGACTGCCTTCCCTGTACAAGGCATGCAACATTGTCATTTACTGCCCCGAAGCACCCAAAGTTTGTGAGCAGTAATGAGTAATTATACTGCTATTACCTAGGAGCCCTAATTTGCTCTTAATATTACCTATTAACCTCCACAATGACAAAGGCAGAGACAGATTGTAAACAGAGTAAGCAAAAGTTCACACACGTCCTCCTGCAAAGTCATCTTGTGTTTGTTTGGTAAGATGTAGCCTTTCCCATATCCCACTTGCACCCTGATCATCAAAGGCACAATTCAGGGAAGAGGTTTCAGTGTAGCAACAATCAGCGAAACCCTACATCTTTGGCAATTTCAAGAACAAAGAGCCAAACCATATGTAATGTATAATGCAACAGTAAGATAAAAATACCCCCCCCCCCTTCACCGTACAGAAGCATGTTACTACGTCTCAAGACAGCCAGCATCAGTGATTCGTTTGGCTCCCATAACGTATCAAGCACTGAAAAGTTTCACAAAGAAAGTGATGCTGGTGGAGAAAAGCACTGGACTACATTCAATTGAAAACCAGGGTTTGTTAGCATTAGTACTGCAAACGTGCATTTTCTACTACAACCCAAACCCATTGATTAAGAAATACATCTACATTATCCTGTGTATGTGCTCCCTATGGCTCCCTAGGACCACCCTCAAGGACAACAGGCTGACAAGGGTCAGTATTACAAAGTTAGTCTTATCAGTTCTGCAGTGGGGCAATGGGCAAGGCTGGAAAAAAGAGGACTCAACACACCGCTAGCTGAATACAGATGAAAGTTGAGACCATGCACACCATCTGGACAGCAGGTTATAAAGCTCTCCCCACTCCTGTACAGACCCATGCTGAACCACCCACACTACCTTGAAGCAAAGAATGGTGAATTATGGCTGTCCTAGCTATGGCACATCTACACAGCAGGTATAATGAGAAACACAGCATGCGAGAGGTGGTGCCGAGATCTGTCATCTCAGCCAACAGCTTGAAACAGAAAAGGACTTGTATAAACCAGCTGCAAGAACTTGGGTGCATGGCCATGATGAGTAACCATAGTTAAGTCAAAGTGCCTCTCCAGAAGAGTAACACTTCATATGATCAGCAGGGTGGCTAGGACACATATCTGGACACACTGATCAAGACTAGACCGTACTGCCAGCCTTGTTCAAAAAGTCCATTAACATTGCTTGGCTAAACACCCTTTGAGACTGCCCAGACTTCAGGGCTTGCTACAGCTCTCCTAGCACTACCCCCTCCTCCAGCAGAAGAGAGAGAAGGATATCTCCTACCACAATTGAACAGTTTTTATTCCAGACTCTTCTGGGCCTAAAGAAATCTGTGGGGTACCTCCCCTAAATAAATTAAAATGTAATAGCAGCAGGAATTATGCAAGAGCTTGCATTTCTAAGGTGATTAAGAACCATTTGAGTAGAACGATGGGAATCTGTTTCCCATAGGGAAGAAACACAGGAGCAGCCCGAGCCATTGAGTCAATCTATCTGAAGTGAATTTTTGCCGTTTGCCAGAGCTGGCTGCTTGCCAGCACTGGCATTATGACAAAAAGCATCTCTGGTTTACAAAAAAACCTTCAAACACAAGCACACTTTGTAAAGCATCTTGCTCTCCAGGTTTACACAAAAATGCACACGATGATGGTAAACTTGTAGCTTGTGAAAGGGAAGGTGAAAGCAAGGAAATAGCTCAGAAGTCTAATGAGTCTGTAGAAAATACAAACAAGTCTTACTATAAAGTGCTAGAGCCCCAACAATCCAAATTAAATAAGTGGCAGACTCAAATTAAAGAACTAAGTATATCTCCCTGAAAGCACTCACCAACAGCCTTTAGAAATCAGGGTAACAACTGGAAAAACATAGTCAGGAGTGACTTTATGGATCAAACCCAAAATACTTAAACCTCAGATAATCAACTGGCAGCCACTGAACAATACAAATGCAAATGCAAACACTCCCTGCAGGAATGACTACTCACCAAGCAGGTAGAGTATTTAAAGAGCAGCAATTGGCACTGCTTAGTCAACCAGCAGACCACCCTGCAGCAACTTCCAGCTGACCAAAGCTCTGCCCAGCATGGGTCCTCAAGGGAAGCACAGAAAGGCACTCCTCTTGATGACCATCTCAGATGTTGCAAAGGAAACTCAAGGACTCATTTCAACAAGAAGATAATGTGGAATCATGTAAAAGTTATCTTTTCCCCCATTCACCAAGTCATGAGCCAAGCTTTGCAGGCAATATAGACTCAAGTATCAAACATTTGCAAAGGGTGTGAAACCTATTTATATTTTACTACTTGCAACCACACCACACCACCATGTCCTAGAGTTTGGGCCTGCAGGGATGCCAGTGAGCAGCAAAAAGCACTAGGAAGCATCTGCAGGCAACATGAAGTCCCCCATAGCTGCAGGTCTAAACTGAACTCCTACACCAGTTGTTGATTCAGCCCAACACAAAGGATTGCTCCCGAATAAGGCTTAAAGTAGTTGTTTCATGAAGTGGGGGGGGGGGAAATCATCTGCACAGATCTGTGGCACCAGCCCAAAGCTCTAAATAAGCTCCCAGGGGAATGAAAGGCCACTGCCTCTCTTTACTGCTGAAAGAGCCAGAGATATTTCCTCAGCCTGTCTTCTCCAAACGCATAGCACTTGCAACAAACACAAACCTCACATCCTCTGTGCTCTTGCTAAAAGACAGCAAAAATAAAAGTAATCACATACATCAGTGACTAAACTGCTGGCTTGTATGTAGCTGATGAAATGCACACAAAGAAGATTTTTCTGGTGGCAAGAAGCAAGAATGAGATCATCTGGAAAACAGAACATGAATATTCTGACAAAATCCTAAAGTCTTAGCACAGAAGCAGTTTAAAAAGGTTTATCCTTGGGTAATAGAAGCATACTACTACCATCAGAGATCTGTCCAACTGATCAGCTCCAGAGGGAAAAAAAAAAAAAATTTAAAAAAAAATCTTCTTTTCACTCTCATTTATATGAAGACGACATTGAAGATGCAGCTAAACCACACAGGCCATATATAGCAGATCCCAATTAATCTTCAGCCTTACTACATCTGTAGCCATTTCAAAATTGCCCTTTTAGGAAGGGCCTAATGCCAACAGCAAACTGCAAAGTGTCCATGAATCTATGGCTCTCAACATGCTCATGACACCGAGAACAGCACGATACTTCTGTGCATATGAAGAGCTCTACGTGCACCCCCCAAACACAACAATGCTCTCAGCTGCTCATTTTCATTAGTTAGCGCTTCAGTCTTTTTTATTAGTGACTTTCATACAAAAGAAAGTGTCCCCTGTGGGCCATCAAAGCACATATTAAACTGTGGTCTCCAATGCATCTGCTGTCCCAATTATATGTGAAATACAATCTCCTCGCCTCACAGGTAGCTTTCCTGAAGCAACCCATCTGAGCTTACAGGCACATGCAAGCAAGTGATGGTTCACCAGCAGCCAGTGATGAGAAGTGTGACCTGGTGAGATAGCACTTGTAAGGGATAGTCACAGAACTGCTGGAAGCAGCCAATATAACTCTGCATCTGTGTCCTTTCCTTGGAAAGTTTCAGCTTCAGTTAAAAAAACTCCAGCATACAAACCAAAGAAGCATAACAGACACTGACACCATGCCTCCTTTGAATGTTATCTGTCTGCTCCGAAGTTCATTTTCCTTCACAGGGGAGGCTCCCCAGCCAGATGCAGTCTCTTCCAAAACTCACCACATCTGACTCCACATATTGTGCAATCACTCCAATAGTGTTAATTCTCCATGGAATTTTCAGTCACTTTTTTATTTACAGACTCAACCATGTGTGACATACTGAGTTTACAACATGCAGACAAAATTAGAACCAACTTTGCCAAAGGATTTCAAAAACAAGTAAACTCTTGCTGAGCACATAGGTCTGATAGAAAAGAGGCTGCTGCTTAGGAGGCACCTGCCATTCTGCAATGCAGAGGTGGATTTCCCTGCTCAGAGCTATGAACTGGAAATGACTGACTCTAGGAAGAAGTAGTAAGTTCATGTCAAGGCAGATTCACCCAACGTGTTATTTAACAGCTCTGTTCCCTCATATCAGGAACTGTTCCCCAACCCAACTCTGGGGTTTAGATATGAACCACTCAGATGGGTTTTCTGACCACATAGCTTATAATTTGTCTATGCCAGAAAACCATTTGATTAATACTGAGTCATGATGACAACAATAAAGGAGACTTCTACCCCACAGTATAGTATGGTGGCCAGACTGTTCCCATTTTGAATAAGCCTCAACCATTTCAGCTCCTTAATTCTAATGACAGCTTGTTCTTTTCCCATCTGCCACTTCCCTCTCCCTGTGCCAGGGGAGAAATTAGACACCAAAGGCAGAGCATACTCTGCTCTTTAGCTTTCAGTAACCCCTAAAGATATATGTATGCGATTGACTGTGACATTACTTATTCCCGACCTACAGATTTTTTTATGTAGCTATTTATACTCACACATACACACACACTTATACATTTATACGCATAAATGAAAAAGGTATAAACATTAAAGGACATATTTCTGGAAAGATAAGTACAGAATGATAGAGTAAAATTACTCCTGAACAAAAAGACATAAAAGTTCCTGTAATATGCCCACAGAGAAGCAGTACCACTGCTATTTGGTAGTCAACTGGAGACAGCCTTCACATACACATACAGGAGTAGAAATGCCTATGTCAATGTTTTTCATCTGGCATGATGAAAATACCTATGCCTATGTTTTTCATCTGGCATGAAAAAACTACAGAAATGAAGTAGCTGGTACAATCCTTGGGTTCAACACAATTCTTTCTGATCCTCACTTACACAAATACTTCGGTACCTTGTCACAGTGGTCCAAGGCATGGTTCAGAATAGACAATTGGTTTTGACTCCACAACAAGCTGCCTTTGCTACAAATGATGGCTGTTGGCTGTACAGTGCAGGATCTCTCTTTGCAAACCCATAATAGGGCTGCACAAGACAAAAATGGTCACATGGAAAGCTGGGAAAAAGCCCTGGGTTGCTTTCCTCATCTTCACATATTCCCCCAGAAGCAATAAAGGTTTGCTTCCCTACTTACCTTGCTGTTGCAGTTTGTAGTCTGTGGAGTATGCCTTTCCTATGATGTTCCACACAGGCCTCAGACAACCGAAAAGTCCCTCAAGAAACCCACCGCTCCCACTGCCTGATCTGTTGAACTGGACTTTAACATCATCCACTCCAGTGTTGGTCTCTCCATCCATAGTGTTTCTGTTGCCCTGAGGAATGACTGTTTCAGACTCATCCTGCTCTCGCAGCTGCAGCACGCTGTTCTCAAATTGGTCCCTAGAGTCCTCGCTGATGCTGGTCAGCACTGCTGCAGTGACCGGGCTGCTCATGTTTTCGACGAGGTCTGCCTGCAGCAAGCCCTTCTCACGCACATCCTCTATGAGCTCGGGGGATGGGTGGTTTCCAGTAGATGCATGTTCATCATGTAACCTAGTAAAGTCTTTATCTTCACAGAAAGCTTTGCCAATTGAATTTGGAGAGGAAGACAAGCTCAGGCGCTCCTGAGTACTGGCCATGATGCCGTGAGTGTGCATCAAGGAGATGGTCTGAGTTGGTACTTAGAGAATTAGTACAACACAATTCAGATGTGACACAAGGACCCAGAACCTGAAAGAAGAGGAAAAAGAACAACTTTCAAATTTTCATTTAAGTATTTTCACTATGTGCACTTTCACAGAGGTGAGCTGATAATTAACTAGACATTCCAGACAACTGCTGATACTTAGTAAATAATTACTGCCCTAAAAGAAGCAAATAAATTATTCCAACAGAAACTCCACTCACACAGTACTCTCAGTAACCTACTGCAGGTATTGCCCAGTAAACAAACACCACAAGTTTTAAACAAAAGCCTAAAGGTCAAAACCGTGAAACACTCTTTGCAGCAAAGAGCTGTTTCTTCATGGTTACTATAGCATTTATCAGACTGAAGCTGACCCCCAGGTGTTTCTCAGCTCAGGAATGGCTTGAGTCCAGCCACTGTTTCTGGGTCTGGACAGCGCACAAGCTCAGAATTCCTCTGCAGACCCTTGAGACAAGTCGTTAGAGAAACAAAGCACAGTGATACAGGTACCTTGGGAACACCAAGGGATGGTTTGTAGCTGCTGCCTCAGAGCCCCACCTAGATAGGACCATCCTGGTCCTTTGGTTTAATCCTTCCAAGTTCAATGTAGCAAGATATGTTACATTCTCTAACTATGTACATCACCCTCATAAACAACTAAGAATTACAGAGCTTCACAGGAACACTATACCCTCCTCTCTTATCTCCCTCCTTCCACAAGACTGAAGAGCTTTTCCTCCCACTGCTCTGCTTTCCCCCTGCATGAAAGTTCCTGGTAGTCTGCATATAAATTCAGAGCTGGTGTCCCTTTTTTTAAAAGTGCCCCCATCTCTCTTCTCTTGCTACATGCTCCACTGAAAGACACTTTTTCCACAATCCAGTGTAGTGCCACCTTTCTACAGAGCCAGGCCAACAGCCGAGGATCATGCTGCGATAGCTGCCCACTGCCAAAGCACTTTTCTGCGGTAGAGCCACTTCTGAAACAAGAGTCTCTAACTTTTGCACCACAAGTAATTAAGCACATTCAGCCTGTAACACAGAACAAAGTCCAATTTTAAATTCCATGCGAAGTTGGGGCGGGGGGGGGGGGGGGGGGGGGGGTGTGCACGGGGAATGGCATTAACAGAAACTATTTTGTTAAAAAGTAAGATCAGTTACACTGGGTGCAAAGTCCCAGGCTCTGCAAACAGCCACTGAAAGGAAGGAAGAGGTGGCCAGGTAGCATGCAGCCAATTGAAAGGGAACAGCTCAGTCCCATAACTTCCCAATATGAGGTCATTACAGAGATGAGAGATAACACCTTCACAGCCTGCTATATGAAAAGCTCATGCCCTGGGCTTCAGACCCTCTCCAACAGCAGAAGCAGCAAACAAGAACAGCCAGGAGCCTTTTTTACGTTCCCGTATTTCTGCCTGATTACATGGGGTATGCATAAAAGCTTTATTAGAAGAATGTCATTTAGGTTGTAAACTTCATTCTTTAGAAGAAAGCAAAATAGCAACTGAGGCAAAAATTGCAGCACAGTCCATACTAGTAAAGGAGCTGAATTGGACTTGTATGGGAAGCTCAGAGTTGTTTATTCCTGACCTACCTGTGACCAGTGTTACAATGACTGATTCCCCAGCATGGGACGCTGTAGGGTGATTGCAGTAGTATGGTTACTACTACTAGTAGTCGTTACATGATCACAGATTTTGTTGTCAATATAAAGAAGAAAAGGGAAAAGTTTCAAACCTGAACAGAATTCCACAAAAATAGCAAAAGAACTCCTATTCAGCACTCCTGGGCACTGCCCCTGCTCATTTCCAAAAGTCTGAGAGAGACAAGTGATTCTTTAAGCAAAAGCAAAACATGACCAGCGTTCCTACAGAGGAATCTGCTTTTCATAATACAGCATATTAAGCAATGTAAATAAAACGTCAGTCAGGTTCTCCTGCAAGAAACCCTAGGGTAAGAGCCAAAACAAGAATCTGGGGTAACAGCATTCCCGAAGTATCTCAAATTTAAACAATGGGAAGTGCATTAAGGATTAAATCAGACTTGGAGGATAACACTGTTTTGCGGGTACCCAACTCTTAAAATACACTATCTAATAAAGGCTAGGATTTTGCTTTTACCTTTCTATATAGTTTTCTGACTTCACAATGCATGATCATGTAAGATTTAACAGAGAAATAACTGTTTTTCCTGTACATATTTCATATTTTCCTACTTTCTAAATAGATTATCAGCATTGCATGTGACAACTCCCCCCCCCCATGTATTTCTCCGTATTGCTTGGAAAGTTAAGCCTGTCTCTTCCACCCTGCTGCTGAAGCACCACAACATATATACATTACGCTGCTAATAGCTACTAGATCACCCTGACCCTCAGTTCACTTTTGCTCTGGTATTATTTGCCCTACAGACACCTGCAGCTTCCCACCAAGATCGGAGCTCAATACAGCAGACAGCACAAATGTACACAGAGAATCCCAGTTTTTGATCTCAATAAAAAGACAAAGCGAGGTAAATCATGTGCATTTTCTGCGCTGTATAGTAGGCTGATCACAGAATCACCGGCATGTTGGCTGGAAAGGACCTCTGGAAGTTATCAGGTTCAACCTCCCTCCTACCTGCAGCAGGGCTATCACAAGGCATTTCAGCCATGCCTATGATAACCCAGCCAAGAACAAACCCCCAGATTTGGGGACGTCAGGTCTGTCTTACCAGATCAAATTGCTTTCCCCAAGACTTAGCTGTTTCAAATAAAAAAAGGCCTTTAAGCACAGTGCCCTGCCATCATATATGCCACTGTATCTGCTTCATGGGGAGAGGAGGCATGCAGAAGTTAAAATTATTTTCAAACTGGCATGATACAGCCTTATTTAGGTACTTATATAAGCAACCTGATTTTTCAGAGGTGTAGTGAACTCATTGTTTTGAGAGCATGAGACAGCAGCATTTATTTTAAAACAACTTTGTATCAAGCCAACTTGAAGTAAAGTGGTCCAGATACATTAGTCGGGGGTAGAAGGCAGTTTCTGCCACAATGCATCAATGCTGAACTGTTGGGGAAATTAGTTTTTTTAATTATCTTATATTACAGTAAATTCTGCAATGTGCAAACTCTTGCCTTAGCAAAATTTGACTTAACACAGACAAATTAGGTTGTCTTTGACCTTGCCATCTCTTCAAACAAGGGATGAAGAGCATTTTTCAAGCTTTATCACCATGCCCCCCCTATTCTTTTGGTCAGAGTACCAAAGATATGGCTGAGATTGTTCATGTTGAACTCTTCCCAATAAAAGAAATCTTAGTTTCTTTCAATGCAAAGAAAAACATTTTCTTGAAAGTTTAAAGTTTCATTATATATAGACTGTTTGCCATTTGGGATGTTTATGATCTGTATGTGCCTCCTTAACTTTTACAGTGAAGAGCATAGTGAAGCGGCATTCTGTTTCTATCTTAGCAATGCTTCTGCTGTAGCATGAAGACTGCTGTAGCAATCTTCAAGTCAAAAACTGGAAGCTCTGTGTGTGTAGGAGGATTGTGTGCATATTTAAGATACTTGGATTTCATGAAGTGCCGCTGCAAAAGCAGACTTCAAGGCAGACCCTCTGATTTGAACTATTTTGATGAGTTCACGCACTCTGCAGCTAACAAATGTCTTTTATGTCTATAAGGAAATTTGAGGCTCAGTGTAATGTTGTATGATCACAACTTCTTGTGAACGATTCCATTTCCAGACAAAGCATTTTTCCAGGCAAAACCTCACCATGCCCAGACAAAAGGAGTACAAAGTGCACCTCTTCCGGGAAGAGAGAGACTGCACCTCAATGCAGACATCCTGAACTGCAGTTTAAAACTATTAGAAAAGTGTCAGTTTACCCAAACCAGCACCAGAGCGGGAGAATCAGTTATCACACGGCATGCTCTCACATTGCCTCATACTGTGTCTGCTCCTGGAAGCATCCGTCTAGTAAGTGTTCTCACACACACGCAAAGTAACCAAAGCACACAGCAAGCCCAATATTTATGAGAGTGTCAAAGCAATGGTCAGGTTTGAAGACATGGCAGAGTTAAACAAATGCCTTGCATGGACCATACGGAAGTTTCTCCTTTAAAGAGCTGTGCTAAAAATAGAGTAGCAAATCACAATTCCAGACACATTCCACACATACGAACAAAATGTTAGCATGATGTAAAGGTTGCCTAAGTACAAAGTGGTTGCCACTCAGTTTCCTAACAGCACAAAATGTCTAGTAAGATTAAGTTAGTTTTCTTGAAGCACTATTTCCTATATTACCTAGTCAAGGATATCCTATGCTTGCACTTCCAATACACAAAGGAAATAGAAGCAACTGTCTGATCTGCGTTTAAGGGCTGAAAAAGAGCAGCTGGCAGAAACCAGCTGGCTGATACATGGCAAGTATCAAGGACAGAAGAGACTCCTGTCCACATCACTACTTACATTCAAGCCCTGGAGTTCCCTCGCTTCTTCCTGGTACTCAGTGTGATTTCCTTCTGGCTCCATCAGATACAGCAAGGTAACTACACCTTTCTACGCTATAACATGACTGCAGTTTATGTGTGTATCATCTCAAGACTACTGCAATACTCCTGGCTTGGGACAATACTTTAAAATGTTCTAGAATCTAACAAAAATACAAAAAGCATGCTTATAAGGTATAGTTATCTTGCTACACATATCTTGCAGCTGAGTTCTCCTGCCCCTTGTGATTATCTCTCAATTTCTATGTGGAATTTTTACAACAGATCAATACACAGTCCTCTCCCATCTCTTGATCTTCCACACTGTACAACTTCAGCACAGGACAGCACTGAGAGCTGCTGAGTTGGCGAGTACCAGAGCTTTGGCTGTCACTTCTGACCTTTGGGTTTTGAAATCACATGATTTTCTTACTCAGGATTCCAACAAAGTTTTTCTTTTCCTTGTCTCCTGGTGAGGAAAACGCTGTATGAGGTGATCAGATACTCTTCTTATGCCGCACTTTTATGGTTTTACATTACTTGGAATATATGCTTGTGTTTTGCATGGTTGTTTTGAACACAAATGACAATAGCAGATTTATTAACAGAGAATGAGTTACACATCATCAAAATGCAACCTCCTTGTTTTTAGGGGTTTTGGTTTGTTTTTTTTCTTTTTTAAGTCACATTATTCAGACGAAGGAATTGCAAACGAACATACCCTGAGGCTTTACCCAGAACTGCTCTGCCTTTCTTTCCCTTCTGGGGTGGGGGGGGGGGGGGAGGCTGGGAAAGAGAGAGCACTCTATTTTGTTACATTTTCAAAACAGAAACTACACTATTAAGCCAGCCCATATTAACTTGGTACAGTCTAGCCCACATTACGGGCAAATCTTGAAGCTAACTATGGAGTAGCCCAAGGCCATAGCTTGGGTTTTTCTAAGCAATCAATCTCTTTCTTGAGACACACTGCTCCTTCAAGGAAGCATGTTTCTTCCACATCACAACATACGTCCCATCTCACACCCACATGAATGCTCAGCCACAATCTAGCCTTATTTTTAAATATTACAATTATGACATTGTCAAAACATAATTAATTTCTGATAAAACAGTTGAAAATTCTTCATCTGACCCACTTGAGATTTTCTGACTGTCACTGTAACAGCTCTGAACACATTTATGCATGTACCCTAACTTACTCTACAAGAAAACAGCAGATTTATCTGGGAAAACTGAAGTGTTGTAACACTGGCTTTTTTGTGCTTTACCCTGTTCTGGTTGTCAGATAAATACTACACTATGTCTGTACCTCCTGCAGAATACTGACTGGAATATACACTTTTAATTCCTTCCTCCAGTAAATATTTGGATGCCACCTCAACATAAGACGACTAACTTTTGCAGACATCATAATCATCACCTGAGCTATGTGGTAGCAATTGCTTAGGGTTCACAACTGTCATGATCATTCTAAAATGTTAACAGAATATTTTAACATAGCCATGGGCATTAAGCACACGAGACCACAGACTACTATGTTGTATGTAGCTATGTCCATATCACAACTGAAGCTTGAGCTCATGTGTCTGCTGATTTAAGTTAGCCTTTATTCAATATATTCAGTCTATCCTAAAACAGGGACACATCATTTTTGGCAAAAGTGATTTTACAGTTGTAATATACTTTTGTCTGGCACTGTATCAGTGAGAAAGAGAACTCTGTCTAGCTTTCTGGTCTGAACCCTTTCTGACAATGACAAAAATAGTACGGTACACCAGCCAAGAAACATTCATAATGGCTGAACTCAAGCTCTGTGCATAGAGCCAGCCGGAGGTTTGCTATGCACCTTATACATTCCAACTATGCCTGTCAGAGTAGAAATAAGTGGTACCTAGACTACATCATAAGAAGAAACCAGAATGACAGGTTCATCTATCCCAATTTCCTGCCTCCAAAACCCAAGAAAATGATCTGCAGACAGTGAAACCTCCCCAGAGCAGTCCCACCCAAGTTCCCCATGATCTGCAGCTCACTGACTTTCTCCAACAGCAGCACACAGTGGTATTTTGCTGTTCCATAGCCCACAAAGTACTTTTCCTGTGCAAATGGTTCAAAGAATTTTTTTAACCAGAACACTTCGGCAACCACTATGCTGTGGCAAGGAGTTTTGTAGCTTAGCTGTATGTTGTATAAGGTAACACCAACTATTCTTTGCTTTGCATCTCTCATCTAATTCCTTTCTTTGAACAACCTGTTTCAGTGACACCTGAACCCTATTTACCTTCTTAATGCCAGCTGCGATTTTATGAACTATCTCATCCTCCACTCCAACATCTTTTTTCAAGTCTAAAAGTTCCCACTCTACCACCTCATTCACCATATAAAAGCTACTCTGTATCTTTGATCACCTCTCTACATCTTTTCCATTTCTCCTGTATCACCTTAGAGTTGGGGGAGTAAGACCAGAGACAGAATCCCCAATTTGGGCACACCACACAAATGTACAAAGGCATAATGATAATTTTTGTTCTTTGTTGCTTTCCTCTAATTACTCCTCTAATGCTACCCAGTGTCTAAGCATGCTTCAGGATGCTGAGCTAACTTCCATGGGTCTATGGGTCTCTTACAACCTTAAGCTCTCATTCTTGAGCAGTAAAAGCTAGGTCAGAGCCTAATGCTTATATACAGGAAGTTAAGATTAAATTGTATTTAATCAACACCAAATTTGACTGACATTTCATCACCCAAGTTCATGTGAGCCTTCTAGTAGTCTCTGCAATTGGCTTACGTGTTTATTATCCTGAACACCTTACTTCCATAGTCTCACAGCCTAAATGCTCTTGCTTCAGCATGCTCCTAAATGATCTGGATAAGGGAAGAAAAGGTGAAAGAGCACAAGTAGCACAATCTCCAAAGCAGATCTGTATGGCAACTCCTTTTAGAGAAAAATGTTTCAACATTACTAGTTATCCCTACTCTTATTTCATACCATTTAACCTATCATTTGTCTGTGAGAGGGGTGTCCCTGTTATTTTATAGCTGTTCAGTTTCTTTAAGAGTCTCTAGTAAGTATTCTTGCCAAAATCCCAACAGATTGTATCAACCAGATCCCCTTCTCTCACATGCTCTCACTCCTCCAAAGAAATGTAATAGATTCCCAAGGCGTTACTTCACCTTAAAAGAACTGTGTTGACTCTTGAAATTTGTGCATCTGCACTGGCTCTCAGCATAAGAATGAATTTCTACCTTCACGAACACTAGACAAATATTTACCTAGGAACTCCTTCAGGTCACAAATTTGTGGGGAGTGAAGTAGTGGTGCTTGATTTGGAAAAAGAAATCAAGCATCCACTTTTTTTTTTTTTTGACACAAGGAACAAACAAAGCAAAAAAAATCATCTTTGTAAATTAGGCAGACAAAGAGCCAATCCACCCTCCCTTGTATTGAGAGAGACCTCTTCAGCTGATTTCGATGAAAGCAAGATTGATTCCTGTCTCACCTGCTAGCCAGCTTTGCAAAGCGCAGTTTGTGAAATAAGCAGCTTATATAACTGTGTATTTTCAGCACTACATACATAAATGCTTCCTGTATAAGGTATTTTTGGATCTGCTAAAATGCTACTGTGTTCTTCCAGGGCTTTGCATTCTTCTGCTCAGAAATTGCATAATCTGATGCCATAGGAAATAAGTGATGTTGCATAATGATTCTTATATTCACTGCAGGATTTTGGTACATGTTTCTGTTGCAAAGCATCCCTTCTCTGTGTTTCTGAATTGAGGTCCTCTGGTTTTGAAGGATCATCATCAGCCACCTGCCTTTGAGGGACAGGGGTAACAAACCAAGGACCACCTTGTATTATACTGTTAGAAGAATTTCACTTCACAAAAATGGGTTTAACTTTAGTAGCCCATTTGCTACTTCTGTCTTCCCTCACTCTGGTTGTTTGCATGTCTTGAGCTATGTGCGTAAGTTAAACACCAGAAGTTTCATATACAATGTTCTGACATCTAATTGAACACTGATACCCTTCATCACAGGCTCATCAATACTATTGTAAAACATTTAGCTAGTATAAAAGACAGACTAAATGCTGATTAGCTTTTTATACTACTGAAATACTATTTGAATCTGTCTTAGATCAAAATTTAGAAATGACCTTAACTTACACTCTTCTCTTTCATCTTTGCAGCTGTCTTCATAGTATGAAACAACTTTTAAAACCCAGACACAGACTTCAGGCTCTGCTCTACTCCTTTTCTCTCTTCATCCTTCAGAATTCTGCACTTTTTTCTTACCTCATTAAAGATCCATGTTATATTACTAAATAGCAATAACAGATTAAAGGATTTAAATTCAAATATTTTACAACTACAAAACCCAGGAAAAACTCAAAGTTAAGTACACAGACACCTTACAGCTTCTTTGGCATTGCCACATGAAGCCATTAAAATGTTCCAGTATTACCAACGAATGGTATCTTTTAATTTCCTCCACTTACAGAACTGAAACATCATCTTTTCCTCCAAGGAGTAGTGTTAAGATTAATTAATGTCTGAAAGATCTTTGAGGATGAAGATCAATATCAAAATACTATTTTCAGGAATCCAGTGAATGAATCAAACTCTAATTCATGGGAGGCATCAAACTGGTCTCAGGTAAATTCACTCACATGCTTGTTCTTATTTTTGTAGTAGATATGAATTATTCAATGTTTGCAAAGCACACCTGACATGTAAAAGCTATACACACAAAATTCTCAGCACTAACAGCTTATGTGCTTCATACCCAATATTAAAGTAACTAAACAACTACCCATGAAAGTACAAAAATTACCCGGGTACGTGCAATGCTTTGGCCTCTATCAACATTACACTAGGTACTGGAGTGTGTGCACCTGATAGGAAGGGGACACTTGAAATCCAGCTGGCAGATCTCTCAGATAAGAAATGACAGTAGTACTAAGTTCTATTTAGTAAGCACTGTAACACTTCTATAAGCAAAGAGGATTACTCCTTGATAGAGAAGCAAGCACAATGACTTGCTCAGGAGCCTCTGTTAAGCCTGTATTACCGACACAGCGTAAAGGGTTAGAGCAACACCTGAGAGGTGTGATCCACCTAGGCCACTAGAGCTTTATGTGATGGTAACACAACCAAGACAGCACACACGACACACAGTCACGGACTGAAGAACTGTAGAGGAGCCTCCAGAGGCCTGACGTGACACATGCCCTCTAACACCCTGCAGAGACGTTCCAAAACTGCGCTCAGCCCCTTGGTTCATCCCTACTAGATCATGTTTTGGCTATAGTGGATAAACCAACATTTGAGAATCTCCTCAGGCACAAAAGGATGGTGAGGTTAGATTTTCTGTGTTTCAGCAGAAAAGCCACAGCTGTACAGCTGCGTTACTGATTTTGGTGTCCTCCAGAATGGGTTAGGGATGGGAAAGAACAAACATCCTAGGAATGAAGAAAATGTCCACACTGAGAGACCTCCATTCCTCAAGCCCAATATGCTGGAAAAAGTCCAGCCTCCCACCTCCCACCCACACACCGCCAGGACTTTCTCCTTCCTTCCCTTACAGCACCTCTCATGCTGAGCTGGTGACTGCTCCAGAAGAAACAGCACAAACAATTACAGGTTCACTGGAGGATTATAAAACCTGTGTACTTTACACAGAAAAATCTGTTCTTCACCCTGGCCTACACCCAATTGTTGCCTTTGAACCCACTCCAATGACTGACTTTTCAGTTGAAGTTGTAAACAGGGAAAGAGGACAGAGGTCAAAATACATGTTGAGTATTTATAGCGGTGGGAGTAAGTACACACAGTGTTTCTGCTCCCGGCCCACCTTGGTATTTCTGCCACAGCTGCCAACTTGCTATTCAATCCAAAGTAGTATGTATTTTAGGTGAAATATTTACTCCCTCTTCCCCAAGAAGCAAGAGTGATTCGCTGTAACATCACAAAAACAGGAGCCTACAAAAGACTAAAGCCCATGCATGAGACAGATTTGCCAAAGAAGGATAAAAAGAAAAAAAAAAAAAAAAAAAGTCCCATAAGCTGGCCAGGCCTTGCTGAAGTGCCAAACCCCTGAGAGCTTCAGCCTCTTCTGCAGATGCAGAGGTAACATTTGCCTCAGTTGACTCATTTTGATTCAGTTATGGCTGAGAAACTCACTGGAAGTTGTAAAAGAAGTAAGTCTGCTGCCGTCTTCCTCCAAACGTGATCTCAGGTGAGAGCTTGGCTAAAATGCTCTATGCACAGCAAGGTTCAGGCACCTTCCCCTGCCTATCCTGGCCCCAGGGACCAGCGCTGAAGAGGACCCTGCACTGATTTTAAATCTGTTCATATGACCAACGTCAGACTTCTTTTATTCTTATGTATGAAAGCTTTATTTAAAGACTCTGCCACTTTGAGAAGTCCTACTATTTGAAATCCACTCCACACATCTCAACTGCAGAAAGCCTGGAACAGGTACCAGATATGAACAACTCCAGTCTAATCAGTCACCATCTCATATTTGCTGTAAAAAAAGTCATAAGAAAACAGGAAATACTGTAAAACCTTTCTTATCCTGCCTCTGCTTAGAGCAGAACCATATTTTAATAACTACTAATTGCAAAATGGCTTACCTATGAAGAGATTTTCAAATAAATCATTACTCAATTTTCTGATCCACTGGAGATAAGCCACTTACCAACTCGTTACAATAGGGGACAAAAGAGGAAGGTTAGTAACGCACCCAGAAAAAAAAACCCAACCACCCACACATTTTTAAACACAAGTTCACATGTAGCTGAGAAGCTGTAAGAGTCCCTACCATATATTCTGTGCTAGAAGTTATTTGCTAATTCCAGGCACAGGGGTCAAAATGAATGCCAGCTATAAATTTAACTATCAAGCAGCAGGGGACAAAGACAAATCTGAATGACAGGACCATTCTAGATCAAAGAATCAGACTGGAGGCCCAAAATACAGGAAACAAAACTGGTGTTAAAGCAAAACAAACAACCCACCCCACTACATCAAAATCATGATTTATTTGGTTTTCACAGCCAAAGTCTGTTACCAAAACAGAGGTTCAAAGGGTTGTCTGTCTCTACAAACAAAAACCTGCATACATTTGGGGACACAGCAAAAAGGATAGTAACAAAAACTTTTAAACCAATGACAACTTTAACCTCCACATTCTAGGATATCCCAAGATGTCTGTGGCTACACACACAGCAGTTGCTGTGAAAAGTGCCCACATTTGCGAGTCAGACAAGCTGAATCTCTCTCTTATTTCACTCATCCATTTGTTTTCTATTTCAAATATTTTCATATTTTCTCCCTCAAAATTATCGATCAAAATACGTTCCTTCAGTTTCTTCTATTGAACAGACTGCCTATTGATAAAATCAGTATATCCAAACACATGGGCCTGATGTCATCTTTCTCCAGATCAACTTAAAAAACCCAGTTTTTCATTTACTTGAGAGAGATGTGGCTTGATATGATTAAGCTATTGCAGTACCTAAATCACCCCCCAAAACAAAAATAAAGAGCAGCTCCACTCATTTCATTGGGATAAAACATGACATCATGCCCCATTCAGGTAAGCAAAAATATGACAAATCTTGCCCCACTGAACAGTATCGTTAACTGCAATGGTTCTCCCAGCTTCCTCATCTATTAGGAAAATGAGGGGTAAAAATCATGTGTTCAGCACAACAGAGACAGCTCAAACTGCTATTTTCAATAATAAAGGAACAAATTCCTACCCAGCTGACAGAAAAACACATCTCTTCTTCCTCTCAAAAATAAAATTAAATTATTTATTACTGTAATACAACAGACGAATTGTTTGATTAGCCCACAAGGAAAAAAAAAACAACTACAATTGCCTAGAAGGCAAAAAATACAATTCTGCTTCCTTATACTATCTCTAGTAATTCTTATGTCATTCCCTGTATATTCCATATATATCCATTCTCCATTGCCATTCCCTTTCCCTTTAAAAGGGGGGCACAAGACGATAACGTGCAAAATTGCAACTGAAAAATGTCCAGCACACCAACAAGCAAAAGGACAGGCCAGCTATCAGATTTATATGCAATGATGGATAAATTAAGGTTTCATGTTTCCTCTTCCCTTCTCTCAGCATCATTTTTTCAGCCCTTTCACATCACATCCATCTGTCCTTCTGAAATAAATGGCGAAAGGGTAACACTGACCATTAAACACACACACACACAAACACACACGCTTCAAAAAAAGACATTTTCGTCTAAATACTTACAAGGATTAAGATTTCCTATGTGATGCTCCATTTTCTTGTTTTAAAAAGATGGAAGGCAAAAAAAAAAAAAGGAAGTGTTGCAAAATAAAAGGAAATTCCACCCACACAATCCTGCAGCCTGCTGCAAAGAAGCACAGAAGCGTGCTGACGTCACAGATTCATGAATGGATGTAAATCGGGCTGTTTCGAGATTCGGCGGCGCTGGCTGGGGCTGCGCACCACGAGAGGGAGAGGGGAGCAGGGGGGCAGCCAATCCACGCAGGCACCGCCGGCCGCCTTCTGCCAGCAAAAATCTGGGCACTGAACAGCCCGAGCCCACCGCTGAGCCGCCCTGAAATGCAGGGCTCCCTCGCCAGCTGGGAGGGCTGTGCGCCTCTGTACTACATGTGCAAGGCAGGGGAGAGGACACTGAAAACAATTTGTTTGTAACTGAAGTGAAGCTGATGGGTAAAATGGCATCACTGCTGCCATTCCACAGAGAGGACCGGGCGAGGACATCCTCTAATGCCTTCAAGTCATTGCTCCGGCGAGCTTCTGCCCCTCCGTACAGCTTGGATAACAACAGCATATCAAATAACAGCCATCTGTTATATGAATCAAATGTATTTAGTAATCAGAAAAGGAGTTTATCATCTTCTGGCTTCTTTCAGGATTACAAACCCTGGGTATTATTATTAAGATAACTAAATATAAGCATGTACTGGAAGGAAGCTGCAGGGAGAACAATAGGAGGCTTGTATTTGATTAGTGATGCAAAAGCACCAACAAAATAAAAATAGGAGCACTAACAAAATCACGCATTCAGCTCTCATCAAACATTCCCAACAGCGGGCAGACAAGCTCACAATGTCAGAAAGATTCAGAAACAAAAAAAATCGGAGCACACATAGTTTCACACTTGCGGCTATGTAACAAATGGTGGGCACAACATCCGTGTATCACAGCCTACCAGCCATTTTCATTTCATTTTCAATTCCATGCCAACGAATACACTCAATTCTGCATACCAGATGCAAGGGCGCAGGGCGTCTTTTTGGACGCCCAAATTGATGGCAATGTCCTGGTGAATGCATGCAAGAGCAGCTATGATTAACTTGGATCTGGACAGGGGAAGAGCACAAGTTTTTTGTACCTTTTGTACATTATTTTTGTACCTTTGAAATATGAGGGAAGGAGTGGAGGCATGAGCATAACCAGGAATTAAGGTCAAGGTTTCAAGGAAAACCTAGGCTGTAAACTATGCAATTACACCATCTCAGGGTTTACCAGAATTCATCAATCTGGTCTATAAAACTCGTTCTAAACAATTTGTAGCCTCCAAATTATTAAGAGCCAGAATTTCCATATTTTCACCACCCCTTTTCCTAGCAAGTAGGAAGCAATTATGCCAAAATAGAATGTCCCAAAACTTAATCTGGTGGAACGCATCTTAATGTCTGAGAGAATTCCACCTTTCCTTATGGAAACTGGGTAGCATCCCAAAATAAACTAGGACTGGATGTAACAACAATGCGTATCTGGGTTTAGAAAAAAAGGATTTTGTGCTATTTGATATCATGTGAGCCAGCACCACTGATACGAGCTTGTGTGGAGGGTGGAGAACAGCAGGATGAAAAAGCCTTCCTGGAGGCTAATACAGCCACAGCCACAGCCACAGACAACGCTTACCTAAAAATGTAATATGAGGGGATAGGTAGGTGTTTGCATGTATTAAGACAGTAGTTCATTTTTTTGTGCCTCTCTGACATGGAGCAAGGAACAGACAGCCAGAGTAGTACAGCTAGTTCTTCTCTTCTCCAGTTCTGTTATGCCAAAAGACACTGTTGGGGAGTCACTGGACTCCTACACCTGCTTCTCAGCCCATCTTCATCTCTTAGTTGTACCACAGTGTATTATTAGATACTATCACTCCACCAAAGAGTTGCAATGGTAGAAATGTATTAGTATGCCCTGAATTCAACTGTGGCCACAATAAATTGAGCTTTGATGTTGGACTTTGGGTTTTATATTTGAGCTTTATAAAGCTGGCCAGAGAAAATCAAAATGAATGCAAATTTCTTGTTACCTACTTTCAACATCAAAGAAAGTGCAGATTAACTTTTGCTGAAGAAATATCTATTCTTTAAGAGCTAAAAGTCACAAACACAGATCATGAGATTTCTACCCAGACAATGCAACCGCTACAGGTTGAACACTACTACATGCAAGGAGAAGCAGGAGCGGAAGTATAGTGAGACACATCTCTTCAAAGGGATCATTTCATGTCACCATTTCAAACCCCGGTTGCATCAGGTTACTTAGTTCAGAGGACCTGCTATGACACCCTGCCTTCCCTTCCCCTTCAGAGCCCAAAACTCTGCCTTACAGCCGACCCCACCACCATGGTATGAAAACAACAGCTTCCAGATTTCCCTGGCATTTTCAAAACAGAAACAAAAATGGTAATTTACTCTTTTACCCTAAAGCAAAACTGGATAAAATCAGGAACTAGAAGGGGGAGCACAGTACTACATGCAAGAAGTGGAAGAAAAGGAGAAATATTGCTATAGAACAAGAAAAGTCAGAATAAAAATAGAAAACAAAATTATTTTCAGAGGTTTCCAAGGGTTAATTGCAGTGACATTCGAAAAAACATGCAGCAGAGAAAATAAGTGGAAACAAAACCCCAGGAAGACTCCAGTAGAGGAAAAGAGCTTGCACATACAACTTAAGATTTTCTTCTCCATTGTCAATTGGTTCGGCATGCCAACACTCAATTTCATCTATATCTCAACAGCTTTCAAACAGAAAGGCCCTGAATTTAAAATGCAAGAGAACTACCGTAACTCATTATGAAAAAGAAAAAACAATCATTGGCCTAAAATTGATGGCTGTTACAAGATTATGTTGGTAGCCAAACAACAGCATTAGAAAACAGGATGGCTGCAACCAGTTACATACTTTAATAGTATGCATTACATTTTGATGCATCATTGGCGAGTAACTAAGTTCATCAATATTGGAAAGAGAAATTATTTTCCTCCTTCTCATTCAGACAAAAACACTGGTAAAAGCAGGGAACCCTGTGAAATATCAAATGCCTAAACACAATGCTATGGATAAATGAGTTCATTAAATTTAGTATTAGTGTGAAAATAGGAAAAAAAATGTACAAAGTACAAGGGTATAAGATATTAAAAAAAAAAACCCCAAAGTTCATAAGGGAGCATACAAGTGCTAGTGAAAAGTTTACAGGTAGCAGGATTTCTGAAAGGATATATGAGTAACTAACTAGACCGTTACAAGATACAGCAGGCAAAACTGGTGGTAATGGGTGCGAAAAGGAAACCTAGAAGTATTTAAAAAATAGCTGTGCGCCATATTTGAAAAAGACAAGATAATTAAGTACTTTTAAACCAATTAGTAACTAATAGGAATGTTATACAGCATCTGCTAGGCATAACATTTCAAGCTGGCACATCGTATTAATTTGAGCCCAGTCCTAAAATAATCATTTAACAAGTCCTCCAATCCTGTGACCTTCAATTTTAATAAACTGGAAAACTACTAAAATTGCAGAAGACTGAGAATAACAGTATTATGCCAGTATTAAAAAATAGCATATGTTTACTATTTATAGGCCTTGGTAACTCAACACTAACTTAGGCTAAAATCTTAATACAACCTTTGATTGGAAAGGATGGTTCTGCTGCATTGGACCAGAGGCCCATTCATCCCAGTGTCCCATCTCTGATGGTGGCCAGTAACAAAACACACAGGGAAGCAGAAAAATCAAAGCAAATGCCTGACACTTCTTGTGGCATACTCCACTAACAAAAGCAGAAAATTGTGACAGAGATGAAAGTGACTCAAAGGCTAATTTAATAATTATACATCAATAAGGTTGCTTATAAATCCACTCGGCACACACGTGGAGGTACAAGAGGGACTCCACTGTGAAAACATTCTACCTGGATAAATAAGGTGAAGTGAAACACCAAATTATTCTCTAACAGGAGAAAGCCTAGGTAAATAATTGCCTAGATAAGGTGGCTAGAGGGACATTTTATTGTCAAGTTCTAAAATCTGTGAAATCTTTGATCCACTCTTCCAACCCTGTAGGTATACATTCTTCTTCTGAATGTCCTAATCTTCAGCAGGGTGACAGGAAGTTGGGGGAGGGGGGGATCATACTTAAACCATCAAATCTTCAGGCTTTGAACCAGAATCTCCCCAGACCTGAGACTTTGAGAAGTCCTTCCTGAAAAGGCAGGTGAACAGGACTGCAGTTTGACAGGACCAGAGCCAAGAGCTAGGAGCCAAGAAGTGTGACCAAAAGAAAAAAAGTCACTCGGACAAAAAGCCCAGAAGTGGAACATGTGCAATGCCATGAGAGCAGGTGAGCTGCAGTTTGAGTCAGGGACCCTAATTACAAGCCCTGTTTTGTAAGGGAGTCTGTTTACAGTGGGACAACCACAGTGATTTCAGACGCTGTTCCTGCCTCACTGGTCTTGCGGCAGCTGCTGAGCCACCACAGCTCAGAGCCTGTAGCTAGATGAGCCCCCCTACCAATCAAGGTGTTGCCTTTGCGGTAGGATGAAGCTAGGGCATACATTTTGGTGACCAAGTTGCTGCTACACAGGCAATAGGGCTACCCCTGGAACAAGGCTTGGACCCTCTCAGATCAGAAACATCAGAGCTGCCTCTGCTCACAAAACAGCATCATTAGTGAGCCACGGTGAGACGTTTAGGTCTGCTTAAAAATGAAAGCAGAGTGCTGGAGACAGATACAAAGTCATAGATACACAATACCCTGAGAGAAAGCTACCCATACCTTCAAGCGTCTACCCAAAAGCTATTCAAACTCATGGACACTTGTACAACCACCGTACAGTCTTGAAATTAAAGTGCTACCAACTTCTTTTACCAAAGTGAGACTTCTTAAAGCAAACCTACCTTCCATACAGTTGCCAGTTGTTTTTTTGACTGAGTGTGCTCTGCAAGATGTGATGGGTAGGGTACTTAAGACTATATTATAATTTCCTTTAACCTTGTATTACCTCTAGCAACTATCCAGGAACTAAAAAAAAGACACTAAAGGCACTAAAGACTATGCCAAGACAAAGTGCATTATGTCTTCCCTTGTTTAAGCCTGAGGCTGGTATGGGTTCTTTTTTAAGGAGTTTCTGGGTGGTTTTCCCAGAAAGCTTACTCTTTCTAGATGAGCCCTGCCTTTAAGGCTCCACACCACGATGTAGTTTCAGTAGAAGGCATGCCACTACAACATCAAGAACATGCACTGATGAGGCTGGGGAAGTTCAAAAGACTACCCTTGCAGATTTTTATCTTCCTGAAGGAAGACAGCCCAGTTCCTCAGACA
The DNA here is from genome assembly GCF_030463565.1 of Pelecanus crispus. Taxonomy (NCBI): domain Eukaryota; kingdom Metazoa; phylum Chordata; class Aves; order Pelecaniformes; family Pelecanidae; genus Pelecanus; species Pelecanus crispus. The sequence goes on along the minus strand of NC_134651.1, from coordinate 28,899,440 downwards.
TAAGGAAAAGCTCTGGAACTCCATCAGGAAAGAAAACACTGCTACATAAGGGACATTAGAGCCCATTTCCTTGCTGCTAAAAAGGCAGTTAATGCAACAAGTGAACAACGGTCTTCCCAGATTTACAGTCTTCATGGCCAGCTGGCAGGAAGCACAGAGGAGACACGTGAAGCAGAACATGCACATAGACATCACCCTTGCGGCTGGGGAAGCTGCTAAGGTCTTCCTCCTTGGGGGAACTCTCTGCCACCTGAAACTACATGGACTCAGGCCACATCCTTTCCCTTGGTCGCTGCCCTATACAAGGACACTTAGGTTTATCTCTTTCCAAGCTGCTCATCTGTTTGTACAAAACCTGCAGGAATTTTGTTATCTTAAAACCTCCATCTCTAACATGTGGTTGAAATCAGACAATGGATTGTAAAATTATCAAGGAAAGGATGAACAAACAGGAAATCAGCCTAAATTCAGATACTCAGGAGTAGGGTAATGCAACTAAAGAGATGAAAGTGCATTTAATTGCTGTTTTTTTCCTCTAGAAATCATTTGCAGAAACCCTTAGCAGAGGCCCTATGAGAAAAGCAGATCTATTTGTTCAGGGAAACAGTCACAAAATAATGTTCCTCCCAGAGAGCATGCCAAAATGAAGTATTCCATAACAGTAATTAACTCTAATAGAATTGCTAGCAGTGAGAAATACTGTAAAAGAAGTAAAAATAAGTACGTATAGTTAGCAGTTATAAGGGACACTTTTAAAGCCAACTGAGCTACAGTCACCTTTCCTCTCCCAGTTTAGGAGCCTGCAAAAGAAATGAGACCTGACAATACAACCTCAGTATTAGTGTCATGTGGAAAGAAAGTCCTACTATATATGTATTCCACAAAAAGGCATATTCCCACAAAAAGGCATGCATAAATGGGAAGCTATTTGGAGGAGGAATTAATGAAACTGGAGAAGTGATTAAAAAATGCAGTACAATTCCCAAAGGTCAAGTTTTGTTCAGAGGAAAAAAAAAAAGTCACCTGTACAAATATAGAAACAACTGCTGAGCAGCTGTTCTGCAGATAAGGATTCAGGATAGAGAGGATCACAGACTGAGCACAAATTATAAATATCAAGTTGTCACAAACAAGGCAACTTCCATCCATTGGCAGGAGCATAAATTCCCGATCTACTCAGTTTTGATAAAACCTTTGGTAAAGTCCACTTTTGGGTCAGGCTCGTCAAGAAAGAGAGAAACCACGACAGAACTACAAGAAAACACAAGCAGAAAGGTGAGCTACGAGGTATGAGTGAGCTAACTCACTGAAGTTGCTCAATCTGAACAGAGTAAAGAGAGAAGGTAAGACTGAGATATGATATATTTCTATTAAATATAGAAACAATTTCTGCAAAGAAAGAGGAAACCTATCCTCCACATCTGTGGTGAGCAAAAAAAGTAATAGACTCAAACTGCAACAAGAAAAATTTACTTAGGCCATTAGAAGAACTTTTCTAAATGGTAAACATAGTGAAGCACCAGCCTAAGGAAGTCATGTTGTTTCCTATATTAGGAGGTGAAGGGGAAAAAAAAAAAAAAAAAGAAAATCGTTTCACAAGAATTGTCCAGCAATAGTGATGATGCTTTGATGCAAAGGGTCAAGATGAGCTTTTGGAACCTTTCAGGCCTCTTCTCCTATGAAGATACTGAAGTACTGAAAGCTTTACAGTGAGACCAGAAGCTAAAAAATCAATCTGATCTTTTGCAGTATGAGGTCTTGCCGAATTAAATCTTTCCATCCTTGCTACTGTTATACAACCTCTCAGAGGAATATTATTCAGATTTCTACCAAAAATCCTACAAAACCTGCTAAAAGCCCATTAAGACAGCAGAATTCAAGCATTTGTAAGTCAGACGCTGTCAGAATAAGGCACTATATTTAGTATTAACAGTTTTCTCTGTAGTACCGTGACAAAGTTCCTTCAAGAACAGTGGATCAGCCCTATGTAAATATTCTCAAGACAAATAAAACCTGCTCAGCATCTTCCTCCCAGACTAGCATCAGTCATGAAGTTATCAGTAGCTTTTGCTTCAGACCTTACTGCTTTTTCTTCCTCTCCCCCAAGAGACTTCTGTTCCCCCACTGCTGAATGCAAACCCTAGGAGAGTCCTCTTGATTTGTCCGAGGTATCACAACACAGAATTACTCACTTTGTAAAGACTTATGACAACACTTTAAATAGTTACAATCATGATTAACATTTTTTTTTGGTCCAGAATATTCAGATTGAGAGCATTAAACGTGTTAGCAGTGATGATTTTGATCCCTATTTTCAAGCACAATGTTGGACAATGCAGTGCAATGTTGAAGGCACCCCAAAGCAGAACACTGTCAGGAGATACTGTATGGCATACCAAATGCTTGCTTTCTGAATTAAGTCACAGAGCTGTCCTCTAGGGACAACCAAAAATTAAACAGCCTTCACCAAAAGGGCACATAAAAGGTACCCAATGTCCTCATACTCCAACTCAATCACACCATAAGCTTTGTATTGCACAAGATTTGCCCATCCAGGGAAAATAAGCACCACGTTAGTAAATTCAAGTCATGGCTAAGAGAGAGAGAATGAGAGTCATGTTCAAAAACATGTCAGCTGAAGCATTAACCCTGGGACCTTCCAGGACAACTCACAAGAGTGTTTTATAACCTACAGTCCTCCATAAGCAGAGCAAAAAAGGTGACTGCACTTCCCTTCAAGCAGAGAGATGTGAGCCTGCTCAACCTCCAATCTCCCCCTTATTAGTAAGGAAAGCTTTACAGAAAGCGTTTGTATACTTTTCACAAAAGATATAATATATTGGAAGTAAAAAACATGACAGACTACATGATTAGAAGCTTGCGTGGTTCACTTGCTCTCCCATTACATGGCACCTACTAAATGTCATAGTCCTTCTTACGAGCTGTACTTTCTATCCTTAAGCCACTACTATGCATATAGCACTCCAATATGGACTGCCTTGTCTATTAACTGGAAAAAATAAGATAAATAAGAAGCAGCAATGCTGATGAAGCAACTGATGAATTGTTGATGAAGCAAGGACAGGGTGGTTCATGCAACTAATTGCTTTCATTAAGATGAAACCAGGTTCAAATCAAGGGAGAATTTAATTCTTCAGTAAGATACTTCACCTTAATTGTAACTCGTAACGAGAGACAGCTAGAGTCTAAATATATGGATGCTCTGCCTCTACAGCACCCACCACTCCTGACAGAACAGGTAAAAATTGACAGCTTTTATATTAAGAAATGAATCCCAAAATGTAGTTCCCTCTCACATCTTCCTGCAACTCCACTCAGAGGTGGCTCAGGCACCTCCTAAAACTTGCATATCTGTAGCTTTCTCTGCATGAAGTATCTTCTTATGACAAAGATCATAAAAACGTAAATAAAACGTGTAGAACAAAACCATTTCCAGTCTCCCTGAGCGAAGCAACAAAATGTTTTCTTGCATTATGCATATATGCATTCACTAACTGAAGAAAACTTTAGATAATTTTACAGTTAAAGAGACAAGAACAAGTGATTTTTCAGCTAGCACCTATGAAGAAAACAAGAGATTTTTTTTAAAAAAAACCACTCCTCTTAATTACCCAAAGATTACAGAATTTGTATACAACTTGTTCCTTTTCAGTTCTTCAGATACATGCATGTTTGGTAACATACAAGTTTTACCATTTAATTTTTAATACATAAAATAGGTACAGTTAAACTAAAAAAAACTGCACCTATGACAGATTCAACAGATGATATATTCTTAGGAATAGCAATATCCAAAACACATTAAGTATTACACTAACATTGAAGGCGATATACATTACAAAAAAATATTGCAAGCTCACACAGATGGATTAGAAGATTAGAGAATATGAAACAGAAAGAAAGAAACCTCCTGCCGTTTACATCACATTTCAAAAGTGACAGCAGACCATAAAGACTCACTTTGAGGACAGCAGGGAAGGAAGAATAGTACACTTGAAGACCAAAAGTCATCTTAAAGCTCCTAACCTGGTGTCCTAAGTGGTCTCTCTACCGTGTCCAAAGGTGTTCTTACATGGCTGGCCACCCCTCAGAAAATGAAATTTTAATTAGTCAACAGGATCAACCTGTCTGAGACTGGACTCCTTGTCAGTCAGACCTCTGTGCCAAACATGCAAAGACCTTTGCCTCGCGGGGAGCTCCCTGAAGAAAAAAGCCAAGTTTTCTTAGAATATGAACTACAACACTTTCAGTAAGGGAAACTCAGAGAGACCATCAGGTCAGTCAGACTAGAAATAGGAAGGGTTTATATATGACCCTCCCTGCCTGCTGTGTCTTGTTTCCAGGCTTCGATTTAGCCCTCAGTGTCCAAACTGCAGCAAATTCTGCTCAGTGCTGTCTGGTCCCTAGGGGAGTTTCTCATGACCTCTGAGGACTGTCTGCTTATCAGCTTTACCTTAGTCTCCCTGCTCGAGCTACAGGCTCCTGGCTGCCTACTGCATATCTTACTCCTTCCTCCTCCCCTGCCCTGCTCAGCCTCCCAAAGCTTCTCTCCCTGAGCTGAACCCAGCTGTTCCCAGACAGCAGTCACCTCCTCTGTGATGCAGGCTCTGTCTTCTCAAAGACAAGCAGCACAACTGTGAACAGAAGCACAAAACAAACAAATGCTGTCTACTGCAGAAGTGCCAAGTTACTTTTTAATTAATCCCCCTTCACCATAACAAAACGGTAAAGCAAGTCCCTGATCATGCCTGATACTTGCCAAAGGGAAGCATCGGAGGCAGGACACCAGAGATGCACAAGCTCTGCACTCCCTATGGCAACAGACGTCGGACACAGAATCAGCAACAAGTGAGCCAGCTAATCCAAGTACAGAGAGCAGTCACCTCCAATAGTAAAGTTTGACACTACTTTAGACTTTTGACATTATTTTAGAAAAGATGAACAGCTGCTTGAAAACAAACAAATACCTAAATTAGAGAGTTCTTACATTATCGAACCTAAAACCTGCTCAGACTTCAAAACAAACCATTACCCTCTGCATTTTCTGGAACTTTGCTGGTGTTTCCACTCCTGGATTCCTGTGAGGACATCTGCATTTTTCAGCCAATCACCAGAGTAAGTACAATGAAAAAGTACTTATAACAATAGCAAAATGATGTATCAAAGCTATCCCCTCACAAAAATCAATAAACCTGAACTGATAGATTCAAATGCTTTCAGAGTTCAAATTATATTTGAAAAATCTAAACATTGTAAGATTAACTTCAACTCAGTCTATGCAAACACCCCTTGGAACTTGTCCCTTCCTGTTCACTCACATTTGAACTGGATCCCATTAGGTGTCTGCAACTGAGCTACCGCAAGTGAGCAAGTTCAGCAGTGAAATGGCTATGGACACAATATAAAACGAGAAGGCAAACTTACCTCATTCCTACCATTGAAAGGAAAGCATACCTAAAATTTAAGGACAACTGCAGGAGTGCATGCATTATTGTTTCATGTCTTCTCAAGTTTCTGACTAGTTACTACGATTTAAACATCAACAACGGCTGATACCTGATCATTTTTCCAGATGCACTGAAAGCCCATGTCCTCTTGGCTTACTGCACATGTGCTTCCTCTTCAAGTCTGAAAAATAAAGCTGTTCTCTGAAGTTGCACCATGAGTAATGTTTAGGACAGTCCAGCATTGAATTCTTCTCTCTAGAAAGAAGAACAAAAAGACTCAGAATCCTATTGAACAAAAATGTATTTAAATAAATGCTCCTGTGATCCAACAGAAATATCCCACTAGCACATCCTGATGGCACATTTAAATGCAGCAGCAAAAATCAAAAATTAAGTATGCACTTTCAAAAAGAAGCTGGGAGTAGAAAAACACATTTAGTACATCCTTTCTTAGCACAGGCATACACTCTATAATCCTTTTACAGTACAATTTTAATCTAAATTAAGCAAGCAGCTCTAGTAAAAGAGCTCACAGCTTTCCATGTTACAAAATTACATCATTCAGGATTGGATTAGATTTTAAAATAATGTACTTCAAGATAAACTATTAACAACTTTTTACACTTAATTCTATACCTGAACTCCAAGTTGTTTTCCTAATTTTAAGCAAATTTTAGGAGAAACATAAGTTACTACAGTCCTCCTACATATATACAACTCATAATACCATTATTCCTCTTGCTATCAGTAACATGCAAGCAAAGAGACAACAAATACTGAGACTTCCAATCCCAAGCCTACTGCATCTTCTTCCTACCCCACAAAATCTAAAAGGCTGCAAGACTTAGCCCAGTTCTTCATAAAATTAAAAATAATCAATCCCTTGATATTACAGAGCTGACTGATAGTAACCTTTAATACAAAGGCTAAACTATCTGGTCTTAAAAAGAGATTAGCTCTACCTGCAAACATTGTTTTCTTTATATCCTTAATCATCACAAACACAACAAGGCTACTGCAACATTGAAGAAGGGATTCAGTAATACCAGCACAACTGTCTTGTCAGAATTAAGAGATTTTAGACAACAAAAGCTAGCTGGCCTTGCAAAAACATAGGCACCATCTGCCTCATGTTAAGCATCACATGTGATTCAGCTGGTCTCAAGACCACTCCCAAAGTTTGGGAAGTTCAGCATATTCCTAATTTTTTGCAGAAGTAGGAGTAAGCATCATGTATTCCCCTCCCATGTCAAAACTGCATACTTCAATTTAACCCAAGATAACTTTCAGGATTATTTAAAAAAATTATGTAGGAAACACAATAATGAGATCTATAACAACAATCCTTAGTGAGAAAAGAAAGTGCCACCAGCACTCTTGTATAGGAGATAGTGGTGACTATCAGCAGAAGCTGTTTGCTTTCTAGGGGTCACACACACACACAGACCAATTCACCCCACACTGTTCACAGCCTTTTCTGCTAGCTGGACACTAATATTCTCATGCATATAGTTACTGGCAGTCACATATTCTGAAACAGTCACTTTCAATGGTAACATTGGAAAAACAATCTCAAAAGAATGTGAACTGTCATTCAATTACACATACAACTTAAGAGAATAAACAGTTACGCTGTGTGACAGGAAACAAACATGAAAATCTTGTATTTGAGAAAAACAGCTCATAATTATAGAAGCTGAATAATTTCTATTGAATACGCCTTAAAAACTACTGACCAAGGAGTAGCAAAAATGAGTCCTGTAAAACAAATTCCCAGTGCTGATAGCTCAACTCAGCACACATTTGCTGGTCTTTCACCAACCACCAACCAACAAATCTTGTCACCACTGTCATTTCATTTAAGCGCCGTACTAGTTCTCTCCTTATCTTCTCTAATTTGTCACAAAACCAGGAAAGGTAATTCCACGTTCCCAATAAGAGAAAGCTTGTGAAGTCAAGGTTAGGCTACATTCAGAGGCTGTATTTGGTCAATAGGAAGGAGGACGATGATATAGCAATATTCTTGCACAAGGAAGTACCAATTTGCAACCACTGTTGCCCTGTACCAGCCCTGTATTAACCATTTATTTACAGAATAATTTCCAGGTCAATCACCTTCTTGGAGGCAATACGTCAATATTGGCAATGACGGATACACAACTGTAGTAAATCTCTTCATCCATTTACACCTCTTCATCAGCAACAGCAGAAGGTAATTCTACCAGTGCAATGAAGGCTCTTGCTGTGCTTTCACATTGCAATATTTAAGCAAGTGGCAATGCTCCTCATGGAGGACTTCTCCCATCTTACTCAACAATTTGCAGAGAAAAATAAAATCCCCACATCAGGTCAGTCAGCAGAGCTCTGCTGTACACTACCTCAAGTTGAAACAACTGCTCATCAATACCAGCATTATTCTAGTAGGAGCTGGTGCCCAAGTCGTTTTACAAACACACCCAGTCAGCAACTCACTTGGCACCACCAGTACAGTAGCCACATTATCATGTCCTGAGAGCAAGATGGGGACGCAACATGAACAAGAGGGAGACATGGCATCCAAATTCCTTAAAGTGCAGACATTTGACCATTCCAAAGGAGATGAACATGTCAAACAGACCATGTCAAACACCTAGCAAAAAGCCTTCTAGAAACTGGGAACATACCACATAGGTATATGGTTTAATTCCTAATTAGCACACTGCTGAGAACAATGTTTGTTAAGCTGTTAATAACTCCTTCCAACAGAGGTAAGGAAGGATACTTTAAGATAAAAACCAGAGTAAATATATATATAAATTTTAACAGGTTTATTAGACAATATTTAGAGTTTATACTTTTTATATGTAAATATTTGCCTTTGTTTATAAGAAAATTACATGGTGGATCTATTAAATCAATGCAAAAAAGCCCCCAAAAGCTAGTAATTACCACTTTTACCACTTTTAAGACAGGAATGGTGCATGTAGACACACCAAGGTTTATTTTCTTGCTTAAAAAAACATTGTAAGTAGATATTAGAGATGAAACAGTAATACAGACTTGAGAGAATCAAAAACACACAAAAATGGAAAGATTGTATTTGATCACATTATAGTTTTAAAAACAATTCACTTACACAGAAAACAGCACATAAAATTGGAGAGCTGTTCGTAAAAAAACATAGAATCATAGAATACCAGCTTGGAAGGGTCCTCAAGGATCATCTGGTCCAACCTCTCCTGGCAAAAGCACAGTCCAGGCAGGATGGCCCAGCACCTTGTCCAGCCGAATCTTAAAAGTATGCAGTGTTGGGGAATCCACCACTTCCTTGGGGGGATTATTCCAATGAGTGATTGTTCTCATTGTGAAAAATTTTCCTCTTGTGTCCAATCGGAACCTCCCCAGGAGTAACCTGTACCCCATTACCCTTCGTCTTTTCCATGTGACTCCTTGTAAAAAGGGAGTCTCCATTTTCTTTGTAGCCACCCTTTAAATACTGGAACATGGTGATAAGGTCTCCCCTAAGCCTTCTTTTCATAAGACACTAGATGCCCAAAGTTGGCAGAATGCCACTGGAATAAATTCTTGAATTTCACGTGAAAAAATACAGCCTTGTAAGGACAGATTCTAAAACATCATTTGATAACTGCTAGCAAAGGTAGGAATTGTCAGTGCCCTAGATGAGAAGGGGCTTCTGGGGCCAAAGGACTTTTACCACCAGATGAGTTCAGCTCTTTCTGCACTTCCATTTACCACCACCTTTTATAGTATTCTATTGCCTTTTAACACTTGCTTTACAGATTCAACCTGAAAGATTTTATGAATCTATAAGCCAATATAGAAGACAGCACGGTGTACCGCAGATTTAAATCTCTCATTTAAATTGCTCTTTAAAAGGCATAAATGCACTTACCCACTTGGTAAAAACTGTTAATGCAAAATAGAACAAATACAAAACCCAAATGTATGTAATACAGAAATCATATAAACTGGAAACCTGGTTACAAAACATACCTGCTGATTGTATTTTTTTTTCCTCTTTAACATAATCATCGTGGACACAAGGAATTTTTTCAGTCTAGTATTTCCCATCTTAACAAAATATCAGCAGAATTCTGAGTATTTGGATTCAAATGCTAACCCTGCAGATGGATTTTGTTTAAAGAACTGAACAAACAAAACATTATTTGCTTCAAAATTCTTCTACTTGTGGTGAAAGCCGAGCTGTACTGAAATCAATAGGGCTGTTAGCACTGTTTTCAACAGAGCTAGAATTTCATTTCTTGTGTCCAACTTAAGATCTGTTAAAGATGCTGCTAACCACTACAACATGGTTTTGCACTCTCATGATCACATCCATAGTTCAAAATAAAATGTTTTGTGCAAAATAAATACTTACAGGGAAGGCTGCATAAACAGCATGAAACTAGCAGCTGGGGCTGATTTCTTCAGAGAGTAAACTTTGTCCCCAGCCTGGTTGCTCTGCCTGGATCAATGCTGTTCCTGTACAATACCCAGGACTTGAAGCCTTGGGAAGTTCCTATCCCAACTCAGCAAGGTGGGAGGGTGTGTTATTTTAACTGTTGGCTGATAACAGCTTATCAGCAAGTTTTCAAAGGTTAAACTCAACATATTTGCATGGCAAAAGTGTGAAGAAAGCACAAGGAAAATGTTGAATTAGTGTTCCCTCTCCACTGCAGGTCCCTCCAGCAAGGGCCAGAACTATTTCATACACCACAACATGCACTGCAGTCCAGAAAAGAAAGTTGAACCAAAACTCCTGTTCAAAGAAATCGTAACTGAAAATGTCTTTCCAAGCCAGTGAGAAAGCAACAGAAGTGCTTTCTTTCAAAGGAGGAGCTTGCTTTGCCTGCTACATTCCCACTGTCTGCCACACACGACGGAAAAGCTAACCCAAAATCTTTAAGTCTAGTCCTTAAACACAAGGCAATTTTATTAGTTACCAAATTTATCACTGACACCACAGCTCCATGACAACTCACTGGAAAACAAAAACAAAATAAAATCTTCATTTTAGGGCCTGCTATGATTTTTGATTTCTATCCCAAGCAAACTACTGAACAATAAAGGGCTGATGCAACTTTAAACCAGGAAAAAAAACCAGAGTTACAGACTCATTACTAATTCATCCTGGCTGAAGCTGCGTACCAGCAGCTGCTGCCTCTCTCAATTAACAGCAAATATTGAACAGTATTGTCATTTAACGGTGTTTACTGCCTGCTACCCTGTCCGCTGTCACATTTTCAAAGTGTTCTGGCACAATTTAAAGTATCAACATTAATAAACAGAGCTTCGTTTAACCCCTTATGTATCAGCAGAGTTCATACCAGAAGTGCTTTACTCACTTCATATATTCATTAGGTGTTTGGCAATAGCTGAAGCCCGAAGATGCAAGGTGCCACCAAAACGGTACATGCAACTCAGAGGCACACAGGGTGCTTGGCTTCTGCAGAGGTCTGAGCACAAGTGCAAAAAACTGATGGGAGTATTTCAAGCAGAGCAGCTCTCTTCATAAATGAATGCCAAAAAGATGAAACAAAGAAGAGTAAAAGGAGGAGACTGTATATTCCCAGCCTCTGTTGCTGAAGATTTTAAAAAAACAACAAAAAAAACCCAAAACAAATGGGAAAAAAAAAATCAAGATACAGACATTCTGCGGGGAGATCAGATCGATGCTGTAATTCCTAATGACCCCATCTCTGCACATGCAAGTCAGAAGAGGCCACGCTTGCACCTTGTCTTCCTACCCTCTAGTGTGCCCACATCCATGCTGCCTTTTGGACAGACTGGTTTTAAAAGCAAATGATTATACAAACAATGTAATCACAGCAAGCAACTGGAAACAATGCACTTCTCCCACGATGCCTCCATAGGTACTTCAGTGGCCTACTTGCTCTGTGGTGTCAAGCTTGCTGGAAGCCACTTATGTACAAACGACTGTACACATTTCATTTACACGATGTGTTTCCAGCAAATCAGCAGGCAGAAGCATCTCAGAGGCTCTCCTATGAGCTTACTTCCAGCTGGGCCAGAGCCAACGTGTAGATACCAGCGACCTAGAGAAGAGAGGGGATGCTGAGCCAGCCGAATTAGACTGCAAGGTGCACACTGGCAATTTAGATGCTACGTGACCTTTCCATGTAGTTTCTGTACAGTTCATTACAGTAAAAGCTAGAATAACACCATTCAAGCTGATATTGAAATTGGAAGAATTTAGTTATTTCTGAGCTATTGGACCTTTGTACTAGGCCTTCTACAGAGGCAACTGTGTTATAAGCATGGGAGCTCCAACGAAAAATGCTTGAGGGACATGTCAAACACAGAATCATAGAATCGTTTAGGTTGGAAAAGACCTTTAAGATCATCCACTCCAACCATTAACCTAACGTTACCAAGTCTACCACTAAACCAATTAAGGGTAGAGTAACAATTTCACGTTTCCTGGCTTGGTGGCTGGATTATCTTTAATGAAAGTAAAAACTAGGAATCATTAAGATTGGAAAGGATGTCTAAGATCATCAGTCTAATCATCACCCCAACACCACCATGCCCACTAAACCATGTCCCCAAGTGCCACGTCTACCTGTTTTTTGAACACTTCCAGGGATGGTGACTCCACCACCTCTCTGGGCAGCCTGTTCCAATGCTTGACTACCCTTTCCGTGAAGAAATTTTTCCTAATATCCAATCTAAGCTTCCCCTGACGCAGCTTGAGCCCATTTCCTCTTGTCCTATCACTAACTACTTGGGAGAAGAGACCAACACCCACCTCACTACAACCTCCTTTCAGGTAGTTGTAGACAGCAATAGGGTCTCCCCTCAGCCTCCTCTTCTCTAGGCTAAACAACCCCAGTTCCCTTAAGGCCTGTGCTCCAGACTCTTCACCAGCTTCGTTGCCCTTCTCTGAACATGCTCCAGCACCTCAGTGTCTTTCTTGTAGTGAGGGGCCCAAAACTGGACACAGTATTCCAGGTGTGGCCTCACCAGTGCCAAGTACAGGGGGACAATCACCTCCTTGCTCCTGCTGGCCACACTATTCCTGATACAAGCCAGGATGCTGTTGGCCTTCTTGGCCACCTGGGCACACTGCTGGCTCATGTTCAGCCAGCTGTCAACCAACAGCCCCAGGTCCTTTTCGGCCAGGCAGCTTTCCAGCCACTCTTCCCCAAGCCTGTAGCGTTGCATGGGGTTGTTGTGACTGAAGTGCAGGACCCGGCACTTGGCCTTGTTGAATGTCATACAGTTGGCCTCGGCCCATCGGTCCAGCCTGTCCACATCCCTCTGCAGGGCCATCCTACCCTCCAGCAGATCGACACTCCCACCCACCTTGGTGTCATCTGCAAACTTACTGAGGGTGCACTCAATCCCCTCATCCAGATCATCGATAAAGATATTAAACAAGGCTGGCCCCAAAACAGAGCCCTGGGGAACACCGCTCGTGAGCAGCCGCCAACTGGACTTAACTCCATTCACCACTGCTCTCTGGGCTCGGCCACCCAGCCAGTTTTTTTACCCAGCCCATCCAAGCCATGAGCTGCCAGCTTCCCAAGGAGAATATTATGGGAGACTGTGTCAAAGGCTTTGCTAAAATCCAGGTAAATGACATCCACAGCCTTTCCATCATCTACCAGGTGGGTCACCAGGTCATAAAAGGAGATCAGGTTGGTCAAGTTCCCTGGATCCTCCTTCCAGCCCTTCTTGTAAATGGACTTCACATTGGCAAGCCTCCAGTCATCAGGGACCTCCCCTGTTAACCAGGACTGCTGACAGATGATGGAGAGTGGCTTGGAACGCTCCTCTGCAATACTCTCGGGTGGATCCCATCCGGCCCCATAGACCTGTGAACATCTAGGTGGCGTAGCAGGTCATTAACTGCTTCCTCCTGGATTATGGGGGCTCCATTCTGCTCTCCATCCCTGTCTTCCAGCTCAGGGGGCTGAATACCCTGGGGATAACTGGTCTGGCTATTAAAGACTGAGGCAAAGAACGCATTAACTACCTCAGCCTTTTCCTTGTCCTTGGTGACAATGCTCCCCCCCGCATCCAGCAAAGGATGGAGATTCTCCTTGGCTCTCTTTTTGTTGTTAAGGTATTGGTAAAAACATTTTTTATTATCTCTTACAACAGTTCTAGCTGGGCTTTTGCCTTTCTAATTTCCTCTCTGCATGACCTGACGAGATCCCTGTACTCTTCTTGGGTTGCCTGCCCCTTCTTCCAAAGGTGGTAAACTCTCTTTTCTTCCCTGAGTCCCAGCAAAAGCTCTCAGTTCAGCCAGGCCAGTCGTCTTCCCTGCCAGTTCGTCTTACAGCACATGGGGACAGCCTGCTCCTGTGCCTTTAAGACTTCTTTCTTGAAGAATGACCAGCCTTCCTGGACCCTTTGCCCTTCAGGACTGTCTCCCAAGGGCCTTTCCCAACCAGTGTCCTGAACAGGCCAAAGTCTGCCCTCCAGAAGCTCATGGTAGTGGTAAAGGAATGCAAAGGAATGGCTTTTCAAACTGTGCAGGTAAAAGTAGTCTTGGGATCTCACCGGGCCTTTCTGAGCCTCTGCGAGCACACTCTTCTTGGTTTAGCTCATTTGGCTGAAAGTGCCCTAATTTTCTCAGGTCCACTCTACCTGTATTGTGTGCAACACTAATACCCAGTCTGGTTTGTTAGAAGGACTCATTCCCTCTAGGTTCCTCCACCACCTTTGTGCTGATAAGAGTCTGAGGTCTTCAGATATATTAGGTGATGTGACTAATACCTGCCATCTGTTCATTGTTACCTTCTCTCTCTCCTCTCCTGAAGAGGAGTCATCAGCAAAGTGCTTGCTGTCCTTCATCTATTGTAGGAGCTTGGGCTTTTAGCATCCACGCAGCATTGTTGTAAGCTAAAACAGCTAAACCAAAAAAGTAGACCATGCTCTTGCAGGGAAGACTGAGTATTTGTAACATCCCTTAGGTCCTGCAGAAGTCTCTCACTAGGCTCAGAAACAACCCTCTCTTCCACAAAAGTTGTCTTTGTTCCCAGTATGCCCAAGAAACAAAACCACTGCCCAGGTTTCACTCCAGACCTCAGGCCACAAAAGAGCCTGAAGATAAGATCCAGGCCTTTGAAGGTACCCGAGTGCTCTCCACAGAAACCAAGCCAGCCAACACAGCTTACAGTGTCAGTAGGTAATATGCTGCAGCATTGTGTTACCTGGTTTGAGGAATAAGAAGCTCCTACTCAATTACCCCACCTCAGTATAGACCACTGAAAACAGAAAAAGGCACAAATAACTGAGGCCAGATCTCTGCCCATCAGACTGGGAAGAAATCTTCCAACTCACAGGGAATATTAATCATTACTTATACGGACAGCTGCTCCCTATAAGCTATGGTTAAGGAAAAAACCAAACTGGACACACAAAGGAAAGATGGCCTGGAAGGAAGAGAGGCCAATGGAAGCTAATTGTGCTGTATTTCTTGCAGGAGCTGTGTCAAAGTGCAAAGAAAAAAATCATCACACTGTAGGAGGCTGAAAGATTCGAGATGGAGCAGTGAGAAGCCTCTGGCCCCATAAACATTTAATTTGAGCAAAGGAGCACATTCACAGTAAGCATAGTTCTTTTGCTGCTGAACGGCACACTCCTGCTTTGATTTCTGAATGACACAAAGTGAAAACATAAGTATAAAAATAAAATAGGAGAAAAAGAACAGGGAGATTTTTATACCTGGCACTACAGACGCAGCAGGCACAAGCCAGCAATGTACTCAGCTTTCTCCCTTCTCTACTTCACAACGCAGCAGCGCAAGGGTTAGCAACATATACAGAGCTCTGAAGTAGGTACCTCAGTTTCACAGCTTTGACAGTTCAACACAATGCTGGGGATAACATCACCTGAAAGTAAGAGCTATTGCACCGCACCTCAGAAAACAGAAAGTACTGCAAATTTCTGGTTAAAGGCAGCATGTTGCCTGCTAAGAAAACTGTGAAACTGTAGAACCAGAGAATGAAGATACATGTCGAAATACTGAAGGAAATTAATCCACAGAGCCCTGGGAGCAGAAAATGGACCCACCTGGAACTGTTCCTCTTGCAACACTTCCCTAAAAGAAGGGCTGATTTTTCTCTCTGCACCATTTACCTTGCAAATAAAATGTAAGTAAGCTCAGACTGGTTAAATAAATTTGTGAGGGGAGAAAAGTTGCTAATCAGTGTTTCTTCCCACCTAAAATGCAGAAAGATCCTAAAAAAGAAGTTAATGCATTCCATGACCCCTATGATATCTCCACATCCATTTTTTCTTCTCTTTCCTGCTCTCTGCCTCCCCCAGACTGTCACCTGATCACCATTATCTGCTTCTTTCCCCTCCACCTTCACAGGAGCCTAGTTCCTTTCCCTATATCTTTCTCATCTCAAACTTAATTCTTTTTCCAGCTTCTATGTCCACTTGCTGAAATTGATACAACTTCCTCTCTCTCCTCTGCCATCTCCACCAGCATATCTAGTCTTCCTCCCTGTCTCCAATCCTAAAGAGAAATGCGGCTTCACTAAAATCGAACACAAAGGTTCAATTAGACCCAGATTTCACCCCAGCAGCATAACCATATTTTATTAGAATTATGTCACTTATCCTAAGCCAGCTATCATAGAATCATAGAATCATAGTCGCCAAGTACTGAATGGACAAGCATCAAGTAAGAGCAGGAAAGCCCTTTGCTTAGCTTTCCTCACGCCCAGTATGAGAGCCTCATGTAGCTGAACACACTGGCAAGCTAGGAAATAGCAAACAACAAATGCTATGGAACCTATTGAAATCTGTCCAGCCTCTGGAAAACCTCCACACAAGTGTAGGTCATCAATGAGTATAGGTTTCCTCTTTAAAAATATGAACAGATTTAAAACCACATACACTAGTATTCTCATATTTTGCACTCTCCTCAAGGTTGGGAGTATATTTTAGAAAATGACCATGAGTTTCAGAAGCAATGCCAAAAAGTAGCTTTCTTCTTTCCTGAGATAGTGAAAAAAATGAAGACAAAACAGAAACCCACAGCACAGCCTCAACTAACCTACAAGGACACAATTAAATGTTGCAAGTATACCCACATCAGAAACCTTTTTTTCACTGCAATTAGCTGCTGGCAACAAGCTGCTTGCAAAGCCAAGACAGCACCTTGGGCTCCTCCACATACACCTGTCGTGGTTTAACCCCAGCCAGCAACTAAGCACCACACAGCTGCTCACTCACTCCCCCCCAGTGGGATGGGGGAGAGAATTAGAAGGGTAAAAGTGAGAAACACTCCTGGGTTGAGATAAAGACAGTTTAATAGGTAAAGCAAAAGCTGTGCACGCAAGCAAAGCAAAACAAGGAATTAATTCACTACTTCCCATCAGCAGGCAGGTGTTCAGCCATCTCCAGGAAAGCAGGGCTCCATCACATGTAACGATTTCTTGGGAAGACAAACGCCATCCCCCCCAATGTCCCCCCTTCCTTCTTCCCCCAGCTTTATATGCTGAGCACGACATCATATGGATGTAATTGCAATCTCCTGTGACACAATCATGGTATTTTTTCTTATGAGACACTCTCTCTTACTCTGAATACAAGATAGATGGTACTGAGTAAGTGAAACAGTTGTCCCATATCTTATCAAACACTGGTTAATGACCTCCCCATCATACAAAGGCTGCAGAATGGAGAACACTCCAATGCAGCAGTTCATGGACAGCCTCACAAAACACCTCCAGGAGACTCAGCCTTAGTCATACCTGTGACATTCAACTACAGGGAGGACACCTCCTTACTAGAATCAAGGTGACAATGGTTACTCCCCATATCAGGACCCTCTGCTTCAGAAGAAAGCACAGATACGTTAAGTAGTTTGAGCCATAGCTATGCAAAACCTTCTGCAGTGTTTCTTGGGCAACCAGTAAAGCCAACAACCACCACCAGAACTATATTTTACATCTTATTTCTCACTGAGGAGCCAAAAGGAAGCCTCCCTACATCTCCAGCTGACAATAACAGCAGTAGCTCCATTCTTCCAGGACAGAATTGGCTGTAAATACTGCCTGAAAACATTTATTCCCACTGGGGACTGGTAACTGTCTTTAATTGTTGGCAGCAGTTGGGGGCTGGGGGAGTCTCTCTTGGGCCAAACAGCAGACAAAACAAAACAAACAAAAAAATGATTGCACTTTGCATATACTGCAACACCTGAACCTACATAGCCTTCAAAACACACTGTGTTTGTGTTTAGGCTGAAAGTGAAAAAATATTTTAGAACAGCTATACTCAACTACTAAAGCTACTTAAAAGCAAAATGACTGAAAAGGTGCTCTGTCCTTTGTCACAGATTCCAGGGTGAGGAAATACCACATAAGGGCATATGACCCATCAGAGGTGAATCACAGGCCTGCAGACCTGCACACGGACAGTGATCCTAGTCCAGATTTTTCTATCAGTTTTACAACACTGATAAAGTTCACCCCAAAAATACAATCCCAGCTTCCTAGGAATGTATTTCTGACTGAGCACAGTTAATAAAATATACACCATGAACAGAAAATACAGGTTAAACAATGCTCTGTGTGTCAAGTTCAGCCACATCAATATAGACTGTCAGACATCTTTCCCCACTTTCTTCAACCAGAAAGGGTTCAGGAGTTCATTTAAGTTTTTCATAGGAAACTCTTCACACAAGCTGATCAACCTAAAGAAATTTTGGGGGAAAAACTATTAAAGTTCTATTGTGGGACATTTTTTCTACTCCTACCAGGTATCTGTGTAAGCTGGGTTGCAAACCTGAAAGTCAAAGCTACATGCTGACATGGATTTGTTGACTGTCCCCAGGAAGACCAAGAAAATAGTAAAAGGAGCATCCAGAAAGAAGGCCGAAACACAACTCAGTACACCTTGTGAAGACTACACCGAGGTTTCTGCAGCAGAAGACTTCTGGCTGGGATATAAATATGAAACAGTCCTTAAGAAACCATCCTGTTCATCTGCTGAAGAACTGCTAGCCATTATATAGGAAGATGACAAGCTGAATTTATTACCTGGTAAACTTTAAGGCTGAGGAGATGGAGAGCAATAGCAGATGGCCTTTGATATCAAAGTCTTTGCTATTGCAGCTTCAGTACATATTCTCTTGCTCCAGGCAATCACTTGATCTCACATGATTCCCAGAAAGACCAAATTCTACTTCAGAGATTGAACAAAGCTCAGGAAACACTTTCTCTCAAAAAATCTTGAAAACATGAAGCAATCAGAATGATGCAGCTTTTTTCTCCTGCCAAGTGCCCAAGGTAACAAAGGTAATCAAGATAAAGGCACAAAATAAGACTTTGATTGTAGATGGTTAGTGCCTAATACAGGTATGATGTTTTTAGATTGGCTTTTGTGAATATAAACATCTGAGATGACATGAAGGACAATTTTCTTTAGCACATTAGAAGAGCTTGCTGAGAAGAAAAAACACTTAATGCTCACTTCTGCCTCCCCTTTGGGTTTGCGTTGTATCTTCTTCTGTGTAAGAAACAGGTTGATCAAGCTTCTTCCTTCCTACATGCTTCATTGGGAGGCATTACAGAAATAGCCTCATTGCTCTGAATAGTTCAAGAGCAAATGTGTTGCACAGATAATGAATCTCAACTACATGGGAGGATACATATTTTAATCTGAGAACCACAGAAACTAACCTTGATGCTGAAAAATGTCGACCAGGGAGAGAGAGAGAGGACGGTATCTTCACCCAAGTGTGAGAGCAGTTTCTCATGCTCCAGACAGATCATCAGTTCAGAATGAGGAAACACAGGCAGTGGAAGTCTGTTCCCTAGGCCCCGTAATACCTCCTGCAAGTCTAAACACACTGGTGCATCTTTTTGTTCTGTTAAGAGCATGACACAGAAAATCCCTAAAATGGGCTACGGGTAAGACAGAAGAAGCAAATGAGTTGCTCAGGACTATAACATTCAAAACCCACTTGTCAAAGGCAATCACTGAATGATGGAATGAGGCATGGTGGTTTCTGAAGACAGCAGCTGGGTTCATCATCCCTCTATGCTTGAAAGATCCTTGTATGGATCCTGATACACCAACAGTCTGCACGGGTAAGAGACAAGAGTTAGCCATGAAGGTATTGCTATTGATTACCCATGAAACCATGCCAGGATTTAGTCATTTTTTCAAATTCATAGCTTCAAATATTAGCCAGACTGCTGATGGAAGAATGAAGATACACCATTATCAGAAATTATTCCTGAAGATAAATCCTCAAGCACAACGTGCGTTCCTCACAAAGAAGACCTGAGCAGAATAGCTTTTCCTTTAGTGAAGAGCCCCACCATTTCTTCTAACAGGTAGTCTATTGATTGTTGACTTGGACTAGAAGGCTGACAGCCAAGAAGCACAGTGGTCACTGGTGGTGGCTACTGAGCAAACAGCCTTCGCATATGCAGCCTCATTTGGGGCGGCTGTCCAATATCTGGCCATCTACATTACATCCTTTCATTCCTTCCAGTTGTCTTGTTACATTTCCACTGCTGTCGTGGTTTAGCCCCAGCCAGCAACAAAGCACCACGCAGCCGCTCACTCACTCCCCCAATGGGATTCTTCGGAGGAGTAAGAGTGAGAAAAACTCCTGGGTTGAGATAAGAACAGTTTAATAATTGAAAAAAAGTAAAATAGTAATGATAATAACAATATAATAATAACAATAACAATAATATACAAAGCAAGTGATGCAAAATGCAATTGCTCACCACCTGCCAAACAATATCCAGTCAGTTCCCGAGCAGCAATCGCTGCTCCCTGGCCAACCCCGCCCCAGTTTATATACTGAGCATGATGTCATATGGTATGGAATAGCCCTTTGGGCAGTTTGGATCAACTATTCTGGCTGTGCCCCCTCCCAGTTTCTTGTGCACCTGGCAGAGCACGGGAAGCTGAAAAGTCCTTGACTAGCATAAGCAGTACTTAGCAACAACTAAAAACATCAGTGTGTTATCAACATTCTTCTCCTACTAAATCCAAAACACAGCACTATGCCTGCTACTAGGAAGAAAATTAACTCTATTCCAGCCGAAACCAGGACAACTTCAAAAAGACACTAGAAATTCTGCTTAATGACTAACTTCCAGTAAGTCACTACAGGTTGTTGCAATGAGAAAGTTAAAGATACCTCTCACACAAGCCCAACTTTCAAGCTCCTGGTCCTTGAACATGCTGCTCAGAAATTTCACTTCTATTGCAGTGTCATAATAAAGTATCTCAACACATGGCAGGAGAAAAATATAATACCTTAGGAAAAGGAGGTGAGAAAGGTACATTAAGAAGTACTTGATGTCATTCCTCCAAACATTTAAATATCAGCTAGACAGTGAAGGGGGTTTACCAGAGCTTCTTAGCTGCTGTGCCTTCCCTGCTCCCAGCATCAGGGGAACCAAAGCCATCAGATCATGGTAGGTCTTCCTGTGTAGCCAATGTAGTGAGTTTTGGTGGTACTAGGCTGGAGAAAAATGACTCGTAATGGCTCAAGCATCAGGCTTGATAACAGAGAAGAAGCTTTTCTTGACAAACGTGCAGGTCAAAGAAAATCACATATTCCTTTGACCTGCATGTCTTATTGCAAACACTCATACAGTTTACCTTTTTTTTTTAAAAGCACCAGGAAGAGTGAAAACCATTACTAATCCACTTACATGCTTTGGCAACATTAACCTATTCTCACTGGTAACCGCTACTCAGTCTTCTTCTGTTCTAACTTCTGGTACATTTGTGTACTCTCCCTTCTCACTAGCAAGAGTGAAAGCTGACACTTCCTTCACCCTTTTCTCCCCTCTTGTTGAAACCTTATTTCCAGTGCTCTAATAGTTCTTGACTTAACTGGGACAAGGAAAATTATTCTGGGCTTCTCTGTCCTAGCAGTTAGGCTAGTCTGTATTAACCATCCAGAGTACTGAAAAATCACACTGAAGCCCCAGGCAACCATTCTAACACTCCCTTAAATGCATGGTTTAATAAAATTGCCCATTTTTACTGGACACGTCTATAGCCATATATATCTGTACTTTCTTTTTGCATAAAAATCCTTCAGTGTTAATAAAATTCAGAAAATTCTCTTCACTGCTACACATAGCAAAAACTTCATTTAACAGCATTCATTCCAAGAGGTCCCAATAAACTAGATTTCTACCCAACATTAATACATAGCTATTTCTTAGGCAAGATGGTTTCTTCCCATCCTTTTAG
Organism: Pelecanus crispus; assembly: GCF_030463565.1. Lineage (NCBI taxonomy): Eukaryota > Metazoa > Chordata > Aves > Pelecaniformes > Pelecanidae > Pelecanus > Pelecanus crispus. Next base: position 28,877,751 of record NC_134651.1, on the reverse strand, counting down.
GCAATATGCAGAAGTATTTATAATACTCAACAACAGAAGTCTTAGTAAATATTACACACTAATAAAATGTAGACTTGTATCTACGAGTTTAGGCATGCAACTGAAAGACCTGACTTTCAAAAGCTGGCTACACTGCAGCTCCCACACCTGTTTTAATCTAGGCTAGCACATTGAGCTCCCCCAAAATGGAGGGGAGGAATTTTTAAGTAGGCAGGGTATACTGTTCTCAAACTCTGACCTTAACTTTGTATCATCCAATGCCCAATGTCAATACCATTGCACCAACACTGATTTTTTTTTAAGGGATGCAAAGTGTTTCTATACAACCCTCTTTTTCACAGCAATGTAATTAAGAATTTGGTTTGCCTCATCTATAGCAGTAGCAGTTTTCAAACTACAACATGTGTACCTCTGAAGAGATCAGCCCTTTTCAGAGTAAACCAAAATGAAAACCTGCAGTGGCATACATCCTAACTCCATTACAGAACCTTGCCATTTCTGGTGCAGGAACAACAAAGTGAAGCTTTCTTTTATATACTGTGAGAAAGCAAATCCCTTGCATTTTTCAGATGGCACTTCCCATAAACTGCCAATCATTTCAAATGCAAGAGAGACAGCATGCTAGATAAATGTATCATAACCTTCTAGAAGAAAAGTGTATCCACAAAAGCATTTCCTTTGAGTCACATTACCAAAGTTTTGAAACTCTTCTGTCAGCCAAAATCGGGGCTGGTTTCAATTTCCTGGAGTCTATACGTGAAACAACCAACCATGATTCGAGTTCACCACTAATTTACGCTGTTCGGGTTCTCAGTGCACAATACACCCCCATCCACAAGCAAGGAATTAAGCACCAGCTCATTTTGTTGTTTCTACTTTGCCCATTCTGACACTGGAAACGGAGTGCTGGCTGAAGGCTGATATCAATATAGGGCAGAGCAAATAAGAGATACCAGTATAATAACTTTTTAGATACGTCAGCCAGTGCAAGCAGAGCTGTCTAGAAAATACACAGCGGAGAAGCAGGAATGTGTAAGTAGGACTTCTGTTAGACCTGAAATTACACGGACTGAGAATACAATATCCTCTGCTACTGCTGCAACATTTTGTCAAGCAAAAATTAAAGCATCCCCTTAACTGCCATCTCAGGAGAAAACACAACTAATTTAAAAGCACACAGCTCAGTTCTTCAGATACAACAGGAACACTACGAAGTAGCAGCACATGCACTATCAGTTTTCGGGCGTTAAACTATGTTTTTACTTCATAAATGACAGCTAACATGGACAATGTAAATGCACAATCCATTTGATGCACTTGCATCTCCCCACTCCCCCACCATCAGCACAGGAACAGAATAACACTTTTAGATACCTGCCAGCAGCAGGCTTCAGTTTGCATGCAGACCCCTGTCACAAACTAATGAAACGGTCCCCAGCACTGTGAGTTGTCATACTCACCATCTCTTCTTTAGCAGCTGAGGGAACTGGGATTGTTTAGCCTGGAGAAGAGGAGACCTTAACGCTCTCTAAAAGTACCTGAAGGAGGCTGTACTGAGGTGGGTGTTGGTCTCTTCTCCCATGTAGTTAGCGATAGGACGAGAGGAAATGGGCTCAAGCTGTGCCAGGGGAAGCTTAGATTGGATATTAGGAAAAATTTCTTCACGGAAAGGGTAGTCAAGCATTGGAACAGGCTGCCCAGAGAGGTGGTGGAGTCACCATCCCTGGAAGTGTTCAAAAAACAGGTAGACGTGGCACTTGGGGACATGGTTTAGTGGGCATGGTGGTGTTGGATTGGTGGTTGGACTGATGATCTTAGACGTCCTTTCCAACCTTAATGATTCTATTCTAGTTTTACTTTCATTAAAAAGTAATCCAGCCACCAAGCCAGGAAACGTGAAATTGCTACTCTACCCTTAATTGGTTTAGTGGTAGACTTGGTAGTGTTAGGTTAATGGTTGGAGTGGATGATCTTAAAGGTCTTTTCCAACCTAAACAATTCTATGATTCTGTGATTCTACAACACCCCTTTGGAAGAACAAATTCACAGCCCTTACTGCAGTAACGACCAGGTCAGCACAACTTAAACACAGAGGAGGACTGGCAACTGAAGCTCTCCCCAGCCTCCCTTGCCATTAGCAAATACACAGTAAAACACACTGGCACATCCATTGGATCAGCAAGTGGGTTTGGGTGGGGTTTTCTGGCTTCATTTTATTTTTGGTTTTTTCCTAATTTCATCAGTATTGTGTCTAGTAAAGTTTACAGGAGACACCATTTCTCTCCACCTTCACAAAGAATTATGATCCTCTCACAAAAAGGTACGCAACTCTATTTGCAAAGGTATATACACAGTGTTAAAAGTTTGAAACCCTCCAGCTTATTGCAAGCATTTTTTTGATCCATGTATGTATATCACTGGCAGCGGTATGCTCCTCATTTCAGCCAGCCCTGTTCAGATTTGGCACAGCTGATTTTCGGGCAGTGGAAGCATATTCTAGGTGAAGTGCAGTACAAAGCTTGACACAAGGTGCACAGCACCTGCTCAGAGCCATGAGCCACAACCTCAAAACCTCTGTGACAGAGCACTTCAAAGATAGGAACAAAAACTTGAAACCAAGTTAACACATTGGTAGATGAAATAGCAGCTGAGATTGCCTGCACTTGCCTTCACAGGCTGTGACTTTAATTGGAGCATACTGGAGTGCATAATAACAATTTTAGAAAGACCAATATTGACTTCATTTATTTTTACAAAGCCTTTCTCTGCCCTCATCTTCACTGACTACACATGTCAGAGAAAGGTCAAAATAGCTTAATTTTCTTCTGCACTGGACAAAAAGGCATGAAGAACAGCCAGTAAATTTAGCTTATTTCATTTTCAATATGGCTTAAGGAAGAACAGAAGGAATTTATTATCATCAAATTGACTCCAGCATAACCTGGCTGCTTTTATCAAAGTTGAGTAAATTAAAAAGATAAAACAGAACTCCACTTTGCTTGAGATTAAAAAGATGCATCAACTCAAAGACACTGTTTAGATTTCAACAAAAAATAAATTGTGGTAACAGACATCTGAACACAAGAGTTAAGCACCTTTCCAAACACAGCTATTTCAAAATAATAGATAATGCAATGCTGATGCACCAGAGAATGGAGACCAAGTCAAGTGCTAAATGAACTAAGTAAAAGTTTACCATCGACCTTATCAGTAACAATAAACTTCTCCTTTACTTGGGAGCGTTATTTTAATAGAAATGCAATTGTGTTTCAAGATGGCAAGTGCAATGTGCTTGACAAACAGTATCTTCTTATTTGATAAGGTAACACGCAGACAAATAACACTACCTGGCAAATTTACAGTGAATTGAATGCTGCACCTCTTTCATACTAATCAGTATCTCATCATTACACACAATCATAATGTAAGCAAACATTTTTTTAAATAAATCCACACAATATTTAAATGTAGGAAGAATATACCATAAAAATAGAATTGTTTAACTCACGAAGCTGGAAAAAACACCACAGAAATCTGAAGCGATACCCCCTGTTCCCCTCCAATGTAATAAAAGGTTTTCACACTTTATTCCCTTAACTAAATGATAACTTGATGTGCTCTGCTTACCAAAACTGATTTTCTTAATAGCAGATCTTAATAAAAGAAAAGCGTGCGGTGGCTTTCAGTCTGGACACTTACTCCCTAACAAAAGTGGGCTGCAGACTCCTCCTGGCACAGTGAGGTCCCAGATCAAGAATTCCTGAAGTTTTGTTTGTGGAAAGTTAATTGCAGTGCAGCAGCTGTGTAAAACAGCTCTAAGAACAGCAAGCCTCAGGCTGATGTTGATAGTACAGCCTCCTTTGCCATTAAAGTGAATCCTATCAGTCCCCAGTTGTAATATTTCACATCCAATTGAAGCAAAACAAATGGTTCCCAACACAGCAAATCAAACATCCTAAAAAGCCTGCGTACATCTAGCAACCAAGCTGTCAAATCCACTGCTGTAACGTTGACAACAGCTATAAACTCAATGTGGGGATGAATCTGATGGATCTTCCTCTAGGAAACTTGGTGTGTCTCAGGCTGCTTACAGTACTTGTACCACAACCGAGTTGCATCTATTGTGCTTTCAGTTTATAACATGAAACCCTCAAGATCTCCAGAAAAAAGAGACAACCCCACAATTAGCTGGACGACTTTAAGCATCTGTAGAGATGGCTGGAAGAGCTCCCCTTGGCAGAAGGGGATAAGCAATGCCCTGAAGACAGTATCTTTGCTTTTACTAAGCAAAGGAGTATCTAAAAGTTTATGCAGTTCTCCTCCAGGCCACTAGAGATGAGAGCTGTTGAGAGCTCCCCCAAAATGGTCTCAACCATCCAGCACTGGAAATGTTCCCTCTCCCAGAGAAAGTAAGGATGGCAACTGATTCTAGCTGGGCAACCTCATCCCGTTTGTGAGTCTTTGCCCAAGGTTCAAACTGTCCATATTTAGTCAAGATTCAGGTTACATTGGTGGCAAATTTTTCTCCCAATGAGACAAGAATTTAATCTAGAAACACTGAGGCATTTTCAAATCCCGTAAGGCCACAAGTGATGACATAGCAGGGACAGACAGGCAAGGGAGAGAAGCTAACAGGGACCCCTATGGCTATCCAAGGTCTTATACTTAGGATAAAAGCCTGCTACAGTCTAATCCATATGAAAAACAGACACAAATCCAGAGTCTCTGCAAAACCCAGTTATCCCATACCTGAATGTGTGCACACTGGAAGCCAGTCTCATAGTACCTGGGTGGGCCAGCGAATAACATGCCCTACTCCCTCCCTGGAAGAGCTTCCCAGTGAACACAAATACTTGAAGTGCCCTGTCCCCCCATGTAAGCTGCAAATCTCTTCAAGGAGACAACAACATATCATCATTACTCAGGCACCCTTTGGCTGCAGCAGCTGCCAGAAAAGCACAGACCTCCAGTCCTAAAGCCCTATCTGCAGCAGCCAGCTGTCCTTAAAGGCAGTCAAGCACGAATGAACTGCTGACACCTCCTGCTCTAGTAACAGCTCTGAACACAGCGTGCTTTGTGCTCCCACAGGAGGCCAGAGGTGTACTTCCTCCGGTGCCCTGTCCTGCAGGAGGGATGCAATCAGAGCAGGCACCAGATCCAGCTTGCAGGCCATCTGGCAAACCACGATGCCGCCTCTGATCAAGAGGCTTTGAGCCAAGAATCAGTACCAACTGTTTTACTGGAAACATCTCCAAATATTTTCCAGATACCGTTGAAAATACATCCTCTAACGAGGCTGGAACAGCTACTAGCTCCAATGGAGGTCTCTCTCTACAACTGCACACCGTGAGAAGCACCCTGTGCTGACAAAATCTGTTGGGGTTGTGATAGCAGCTAAGAAACAAGCAAGTCAACAATAAGCAAGAAATAGGAGCAAGCACTCAGAGCAGACAGTATCAGGAATACCAGCACTGACTGATATTTACTTAATGACTCATACAGAGGAGGATCCATCCATTTAGGCTTACTGACCAGTATGTGAACAGGTAATAGAAGAGCTTATGAAATCAATGGGAGCTCAGCTCTTCCTGACCTCAGAGAACAAAGGAGCTTTATAGCAGCAAAATACCCTCTTTTCACTCTCCCTCTTTCTTACCCTGTTGCACAATCTTTCTCTCTCCACAGATTAAAGCTGCACTTTTCACAAGCTTTGAAAGCAGAAAGAAGAGGAGAGAGCAAAAGGAGGAAGAGGTACTTCTGTTCGTCCACATCAACAGAAAAGTACAGACTGCGCCAGAATAAATATTTCCAAGTGAGATTCCCTAGTTTTCAAGATATTTTGGCAAAAGAGCTCACAGATAACATCTTTACCTTCAAAACATCCTTCATCCACACATGAACAGCATGTGGTATAACTACAGACTTCTGCAATCACTCAAACATCACAAGAATTTTTTTAATATTGGAGATTCTTACAGTTATTTGTGCAGAATTCATAGACAGCACTTAAAATATCCTTCCCTCAAAAAACAACTGAAGATCATTATACAAACAAATAAGCATTCACAGCTTCTTTACATACAAGGAACACATAATGTAGAAGAAACCATGGCACTCCAAGATCTACAAGCACATTTTGAATATTTAGACTGCAAACACAGTACAGCTAAAAATTTATATTTTTTCCACATACATGGAAAACACTCAACTTACAGATCTTGGAACACAACCTACTCTTCCATAGCATTAGATTAGCTTCCACTTTATTAGGTAGAAAGTGTGAAATAGCAAGTTCCTATTTAAAGTCTTCCAGGAGTTCTCAGTGTCTAACTACACATAACAAAAGAAACTCAAAATCCAGTTGTCCCAGCTGACAAAAAAAGATATTCAGTTGACCTCAGTTTGTACTTCTGAGCACTTTTCCCCACACATAGCTAGAAGGAACACTCAGGGCAACACACTTACAATTAATGAAAAATGAATCAGAAAGCAAGCTGCTGATTCAGGAACATGGACCCAGTATTGCAATTTGCTTTCATCCAGGACTAATTTTCGATATGAAAGTCCCATGGCTCTAATGTATATAAATTAAGTTACTTTTACATGTTCCCAAAACATTCCACAGCTCATCCTATTGAATCTGAAGAGGACACTTGCAAAACACAGGCAACTAGTCAATACAAGAGAACCTTTTAGAACGTGGTAACACCTTTTGGTTTGGGGGTTTCAGGTTTCCATCCTTTTATGCAGAATTGTGAAGATTATACCAGAGACCAAATAGCACAAATGAATGTGACCGTATTTCTCTCTCCAGCTACAAGTGTTTTCTTCCTCCAGTAGGATGGCCCCCTGACATTGCATCCCCTCCTGTCTCTGTCAAGTACTACATTCATGGGAGGCTCATCAGCACTACCACATATACAAATAAGAAACTCACATGGATAATGAGACACAGCTTCAAATCTGCAAAAACACAGGAAAACTGAATTCAGCATAGGGTAAATTTCTACCAGGTCTTCTTCCTCATGCTGAAAAGGATTTGCGCACAAGAGGCCTGTGACTCCAATGTTTTAGAACAATTTCTGTGCAGACAGAATGACAATTGACAACCACCTAGACCTATTTTTCACCATTTACACTCCACTATTAGCTTTGAGTTCATAGGTGCTAGGTTGTTCATACAAAAAAATAGAAAAATTAATTATCAATAAAGTAACCAACAGAAAACCAAATTTATTAGCCTAATTAAAAATCAAAATTACTGCTGCTAAGCGGGCAAACTTAGGCTTATGTTATTTATTAAAGTGACAGTAAAATCTAAACCAAGATATTTTAAACCTTAACTGTTTGTCTCAGAAATCCTGGTTTTATTTCAATGTTGAGTGCAGGACTTAGGCGGTATTTCCCATTTTGATTTCTGTTATTAAGTATTTTAAAACACTACTGTACAGTCACTGACTACAGCCCTAAGGGGCTGAGTACAAAAATAACATAAAAGATATCACAAACTTTACAAAATATAATTTTGATTTAATTTCATTTAAGCATTAAGTTCTTTACTTTGGGGAAATAAATTTACCATCTTTGACAGCAAGCACTCTTCTTCAGCTACCCTGAACACTGATAACATCATTTGAGCTACAACTGGAACAGAACTTGAAAATGCCTTACCTAATTTAATGCATTCACCAAACTAAGCAAAAGTTTGTCTTACAAACTTAACTTTCTCATCCTGCAAATAACAGACCTGCATTTCCTCCACTTACCAAAAAAATATCCATATTCCCATTGGTTCAGCTCTTTCACTAAGCACTCCAGCTTTTTCAAGAGCCTCCAAATTAATGATAATAATTGGTATGGTGGAAAATGTTACCTACCTCCTACATATTTCTCCCAATGATAAAACAGATATTTTTGCAAGCATGCTTCTATGAGCTCTGCCAGCCAGAAAGGCAGTTGCACACTAAGCTGAAATGAGGACAGATCTATCTTTGGGAAGACTGATGTTCAAGACCCAAGACACTGGGTAGCTCATCTGTCACATACAAAATCCACTCACCTTCAAGACATGTTAGTTTCCAGTAGAAAAGTGTGAATAGGCTCATTTTGGAAAATGTAATGGTCCATCAGTTTTTGTCGTTAACTGTCTTTGCTCTTCCTCTCAGAAACTGGTATTCTGGAGATACAAAAAGAACTTCAATTTAAAATACAGCTCTAAGATAAAGTTACTATGTTACATAAACATTACATTTTTCCTATTTTTTACTGGGCACACTGAAAGGTCACCTAAAACCAATCTGATGGGTCCAGTCACTGAATTACTATGTTGTCTTATCTCAAAGGCTGTGGTAAGGGCTTCTTTCTTTACCCCTGCAACCCTCACAGACTACACATCTACTATCTACATTACAGTAGCATATTGAGAATTCATCCTAAAGACTGGGAACAGGGAAGTGACTTAAAGTCATACTGGTGCCAGAACTGAGAATTACACTGTGTTATCAAAAGTCCTTTTCACCTTGTCTGCTACATTTTACATATTGACATATATTTACTGCGCTTAGGTTTATCTCAAAAGCACAAACACTGAACTTTTCTGCTCTAATTTTGCCAAGGTTCTCTCAATAATAGATTAGATTCCATAACCTCGTTAGAGACACTTGGTTCCAACTGTGCAGCACAACCAGGGCACTTCTTAGCCTGCTTTGGGTTCTGAGGAGTTTGATACGTTTGGAAAATAAGGCTGAAAAGGCAAAGCAAAAGCACTGGGATTGTAAATGAGCAAATGCCACATTAGAAACAAATTCCCTAGGAGGCCCATTTTGCAGCCAAAATAATTAGATCACTAGCAAGAATCATCCCAAGTAGATAAATGGTGTGTTACAAGATTAACCAAGGTCATGTTCTCTTATATCCAGCTTTTTAAAAAGATTCCTTCCATGAAAACTTAACCCTAGGGCTCCATCCAAATTAAGAAATTCATTGTTGATGTACATCAGTACAAACTGAACCAAAGCATGCTACAGCCTGTCAAGTGCTGACTGCCCAAGGAAAGGCCACACGCTTTCTAAGTGAGAGAAATCCGCATTTCAGAGCCACCTAGACTCTGTGACTGCTGCTGCTGGATGTTCAGAGATAACTGCCAACTCATTAAAATCCAACATTAAAAGTTTATTAAATATGCAAACATTAATGGAATTGGACTAGCAGCTACTTAGGCAGATAAAATTTCAACACAGCACATCCTACAGTTCTTGCTATCAATATTTTGTCCTTTTGGAAGTGTCTGTGAAAGAGTCACAATGCTATTCAAGGCAGTGAAACCCTCCACCTCTTTTAGATTACGCAGGTCACACTCTCAAGGTTCCCACTAGCCAGGAAGTCTAGGAAAACACAGCTACTTCCCAATAATTACAGCTCAGTATATATTATCCATTTTCACTTGCCCACTCAACTGCTTGAGATGCATAGTCTCCCCAAGATTTTTTTCCCCCCTTTGGCCGTATCTGCAGGGCAAGTCCCACACATCTTTGCAGGCTCACAGGTATAGAGGTTTTGCATATATCCCAAACTCACAGTTCTTGTCAACTTGCTGCTGGAGTTTGAAAGAACTACAAAGAGAGAAGGAGTCATACAGGCATTCTAGATTAAAGAACACCAGACACTTAAAAGCAGTTACAGTCTCCTATAACTTCATGTAACTTTGTGCATGCATGTGTGTGTAGAACTCTGCTTGGAGCTCCTCTTTCACAGCTATCTAAAAACAAGCATCAGAGTCCTCCATGCAAACAGCAATCTCAGTACATTTTGCTGCACAAGATGCAGTTTCATTCCTGGATGACTCTGCAAAGTCCCAGTGCTTGGTGAGTATCTCAACAAACCTCCAGGTTTTTGCTGTAGAGTGACATCAGACTTGGAAGTGTTCTTCACTAATACTATCAGCATAATCTGAGCTAGCCTGGGGGGAAAGGAGGACAAGGAATATCTCTCATCACACAAAGCATAAATAAGCTCCTAGGAGTCTCTAATGCACCTCCAAGTGACTCTGGCAATAGCCTTTCTCTCTCAGTAGTAGCTTCAAAGAACATCAGGAAGATCTAATCTTCTAATTATGCAAAAAAAAAAAGTCTTCTCTCAACACACAAGTGTGGTATAGCACCTCTGCCTTGGAGATATGAGGTTTCAGAGAAAAGATTGAAATGAAATCTTAGGGAGCAACCTGGAAAAAGCATGACTCGCCAGGAAAGAAGAGAAATTAAGGAGTATGAAGTACTGTGACCTCCAAAGGAAACACTGAACTCATTGAGCACAAAGAGGGGAAACTGTCCATTTGGCTGAGCAGGTTCTTTACTACTGTCTTTCCTGGTACTGATGACAGTCTCGTACTGGAGAAGAGCAGGCTGTTGTAAGTGTCAAGAACTACCCAGCACCCAGCCTGTGCAATGCAACACAAATTTGAAGTGATGGTTTTCTTTTGGTCCTGCAGCCATATGGGCCTCCCACAAAATAGGCAGAAGGTTCAAGCATGCCTTGGCCAGGACAGAATCAACAAAATTACCCATCCATCATCTGATGCAACACGAGACATCAGGTGTTGCAGAACCTTGACTAGCAGCCAATTTGGGGTTAGACAGACAACAGCCTCCCACTCCATGAATCAAGAAGGCCGGGCTTAGATTTTTCGAAAGAGAACTGACAGCTCCTGTTGGAAATGAAGGCAAAGAGATTGACTTCAAGGTAATCCAGTTCCTGAAGAGGGCACTGACCAAATCTTACACTCAGAGTCTGAGGAATGATCTTTGCTGCTTCAGTGTGTTCAGAACCACAGGAAAGCAGCCAGCTCACCAGCAAGCTCAAGGCACTGGTCTCAAGATCAACTGTTCCCTGACAAAGCAAAGGAAAACCCATACAAACCCTTTCATCTCTTAGGGGCATCATGATGAGTTTTTCCTGTTGCAACTTGTGCATTCTGGCCCTAGACACAGGGGAAAAAATGACTCTGCAAACACTGCCTATGGCTCCAAGCGCTAGGAGGCTTCTATACAGGTATCTCCTCAGTCAATTGCCTACCTGGTCATCTTACTGAGCTCCTGAACTTGACTGCACTAAGCACAAGAACACATCAAAACAGTTAACCAGCACCAGTATTTCCTCCCATTACAGACAGACAGGTACATTGAAACTACAGGACACTATACCTTGAGGAATGTAAATAACCCATTAAAAGAGTGCTCTATGTCTAAGTGAACCAGGAAGTCAACATACTCTGTGCAACCTGTATGACATACTAACCTTCACTTCAGAAGATATGAAGAGAGAGAAGTCCTCCCAGCAATCCTATGACTAAAGCCACTTTTAAACATTCTCATTCCCAAAGGGGTGTCCTAATGCCACTGAGCAACACCACAAACTTTAGCATTCAAGGTGTTATAAGAAAAACAGGTAGAAAACAAATTATATTAAGGAAAACTCAGAAATCAATCTGCTACCTGCTGAGGTCCATGGCACCACCAGCATGAGACCCCAGCACTCACTATGTTTTCTCCACCTCCACCAACATTCAGGTGCTTGGCTGATCTGAAGCCAGCAGCAGTGCTGGATACACAGTGCCAGTGGGAAACTGCGCTTCAAGGGACACCCAAGTAGTCCAGAAATATGGAAGGATATAACTGAGAGGAAACTTCATCCCCTTTAGCACTAAGCTGTCCTGCCACAGACCAAAGGCCAAAACTGCAGTGGCCACAGCACCAGGCACCAAATAAGACAATGACAATGCAACCTGACAAGATAGGCTGGCACAGTTATCCAGAGCTGTGGATGTCAGGGGCATTGACCTTTATCTGTGAATCGTAGGGCAAATCTGTTGAGCTAAGATAGGAGCAGCCATAGCTCACAAGTCTCTGAAAGGTGGACAAGGTGTTTCCTGGCAACAATAACAAACCCACAGAGTAAAATGAATGTCTTCTCACCAACTTGCTGCTGGATGATCCCGCTAACAGCCCTTTGCAGAAGACAGGATCCTCTCTGACAGAACCGCCACCAACAGCTGATCCAGCACAGTGACACCAAAGCTGACACTGCTACACTCCCCTCTGCTCAGTTCTGAGGTTAGATAGGCTGACCACCTTCTCCCCAAGGGAACTCCAAAAATAGCACACACTAACTCAATGGAGGCTACGCCTGAACAAACCACAGGCAGAGGTCTTTGTTCACACCTCACACCACAGCAGTATGCTCATTCAGTAGATGGATGCAAGGAGAAATGTAGGCCACACATGCAGAGAAAAAGAGATATCCAGACTTCAAAGACATCATAGATCTCACTTTCAGAGTCAGGAAATGAATACCCATTGAAATAGTCTGCAAGTGCTGGGGTACAGCTCAGCAGGAGCCAGATGGGCTAAGGGAAAAACACGCTTCATCAGAAAGTTAAAAAGTTGGGGTTTTTTCCCCACTAAATTGCACGATGAATCACTAAAGAAAAATCTTTGTGATGTAACTATTCAGACTTATACAAAGAACACTTGTAATTAGCTCTCCAAGTAATCCTCTGACCACCATCTGTAGTTCAGCCTAAATCTTGACCTCAGTCACACCAAACATCCATGCACCTTTGAAACACACCTGAAGATGAATCACATCACAACATTAAATTCACAAAGTGGAAAAAGTTGACAGGAATGCTAAAAACCTGAACCACCTTTTACTCCACAGGCTCTTCACAGACAGCTCTATAAATGCATGTTCCAGAATATCCAGAGAGCAATTCATGCCCATCACAGTTAGGGAAATGATTTCAAAATTAGTAAGCCCACAACAGCGAGGAAAGAGGCATGGAGGAGGCTGGAAATACTGAACCAGTTACTCTTAGTTCATATTTTGAAAGTGAACCTTTGCAAGAATGAGAAATGTTTATTTTTTCAAGAGATCATGTGTATATATAAAACACAAAGAGCCTTCTATACTGGGAGGCATGGTCCCAGATACTAGACCTCCTGACAGCTGTCACATAGAATTTCTTCCCGCTAAAGGTATGTTTAAGTATAAATAAGAGCAAGATTAGAAAGGACCACCAGACTTGGCACCAGCCATGACACCCCAAATTCTAGTCATTTCACTGTCTACAAAGAGACAGAGGAGGACTGTCACCACCCCCAGGTACAAACTTAATTACCTGCTGCAGAGACTACCACCACTGGGCATGAGCGTACTACAGGGAAGTTTATGCTTATGTAGTTAAAGACTACACTGCAAAAAACACTAACATTTTTTACATCCTTATTTCACACTTTTCTTTAAATGGTATTTTAATTAATTTTTATCTTCCACAGAGACAAGAAAGAGACAGAGCAATGAACTCTATGTTTAATCGGTTACAAGTATCACCAAGCTGTGCCTCCTCTGCGATCTTTACACTGTTTCTGTGCACAGCTAGACTGGCTTCAGTTTGGTAGGGGGTAGTTTTAAGTTGTCATTATCTTTGCTATGATACCCTTCCTTGCTGCAGCTTCAGCAACGGTTACACAAGACCAAAGTCCTATACAGCAAGTCAATATTTAACTTAAGCACTGTACTGTTGAGACCCACCTAGAGTATTTGATATAGTGACTTATTAAATCTTACATCTTTTCTAACAAAGACTAATAAAGCGCAATTTATCTTCCTTATAAGAAGTTGTAAAGATAAATTCTACAAGAACAGCAGTTAAATTCAGCTTTAATAATTTTAATAAGGGACCTAAAAGAAAATGTTTCCATGAAAGGAGTTCTAAACAATATGATGTGTACACCACAGAATAGGTTTAAGACAGCAGCAGGAGCCACAGTGCAAAAATCGTTAAAAACTGAACCACACGAAGTTCTGGAAATTCAGCACTTTTCCAAGAAGTGGTATTTTAACACTGCAATTAAGCCATTAAACTATGTCGCAAAGGCTTATATAAAACTCTTGGACATAACAAGAAGAAGTATTTAGTCTCCACTAAATATCTGAATAAAATCTATGAGCTACTGTACTAACATAGACTTTGAAATAATACAATAAACAAATGACTGATTTTTTTTTTTTCAGGCCAATTCTACTTAGTCTTACTGAAGCTAACCAAACTGTTTAGATCCAAAAAAAATCCTTTGCATGCCTCTGATGTAAATAAAGTTTTGCTAATAGTCTCATCTTTTATCATCTTTTTGGACAGAGATCTTTCTGATGTCAGAAACAGCTGTTAAAATACAGTTGAGACCAAAACTGAGCAACTGAGAGCAATTTCTTGTTTACTACATCGGTTTCAATTCTTTATGCACCTGTTTTTTGTGTCTAAATGCAATTTATTTATTTACTGCTAGTACTCCCACCTTTACATTTAGCAACAACTGCTTTTGTTCTCTAAAACTGAACATCTGTTTTAGCAATGATACCAGTGGAGTTATTGGTGATAATCACCACAGGTAAAATTCTAAAAATTCTCTAGTTCTACATTTGTAACCCTCCAGTTTGATCATCAGCCAAAAATAAACCTTTTCAGGAAACAAAATAAAAATATTTCTACTGTGAAGGGGGGGGGGGGGAGCTGAGAATATCAGTCACATCATGAAATAAGGAGACAGTATTGCACAACTTTCATCTAAAAAAATACCAAACCAAAAGAAAAGATCAAAAAAAGACCAACAAAAAACCAAACCACAAACACTAGGCCAGCTCACCTCTCTAGGGAAGGGCAGCCTCAGGGAACACTTTCACAAGCAGCTTAACTTAACTCAAAATCCATGACACTGCCTAGTGGGAGGACCTGCCTCTCCCTGTTATATATACTAGCATTAGTACAGACACGCAGTCAGCTCCATCAGTTCAGTTTCTGTATGGTGCTAATTGCTGGCCAGTTTGGTGGATGAATCCAGCTGACCACGCAACCACTTATACCTGCACGAGAGGCAATGAAAATGGACAATCAGAGGGCTAGAGATGAGGTGCACAGGGCCACCCTTTTCAGCAGTAACATCATGTTAAACCCGCTCTTTTGAAATTCCATGCTTGCTGATACATAGAGTTACCATGAAAATGTAACTTTTCACATCCCAAATGCCTGCTTGGCGCAATCAGATCAGCAATCAAATCCATCTCAGAGTGAATGCAGAAAGTATTTATCTTTATTTTTTCACTCCGCTTTGAGAAGGCGATCAGTATGTTAAGACCAGTCTATCTCTGAACAAGTAAAACTAGAGGATAAAAGAACAACTGCAAATGAAGTCACAACAAGGTCTTAGTAGTTTCCAGCAGCAAAACTCCCACAAAGCTCAAATGAGAAAGGAGGCTGACAGGTTCCTATCCACTTCCTTGAAAGGTTTTATTTTCATTGTACTATGCTTGCAAGTGTTACTTATATCCATCTCCATTCATTTAGCAAAAATAAGCTAGAGGTACTCGATTCTGCCCTGCGAACTGCCCTTCCATATAAGAACGCGAGACGCTGCCTTCTTTCACAGTTTTCAGTGCTGCACTTCTTACCAGTTATCACCTTGTTTCATTCTATTGGGCCAAGCCAATGACAGTCCAAGCGAAGCGTCTGCTAAAGCCATCCCTTTCACTCTTCCAAGCTTCTGTCAGATGAGAGAAGCATCAAAATTACTACACTTTCCTTTATTTTACTGAATAGGACACAAAACCATAGAAGCCTGTGCTGATTTTTTTGATCTGTCAACAGTCTCCGGGACGTTTTGCTCAGCCAGGATTATGACAGGCACCACAGTCTTAACTCAATAATTATCTGCTTCAGATTCTGTCCGGAGATTTACTTAAATGCTTCCTCCTTCCCGGGAAGGGGAGATAATACCCTGTGATTGTACATCTGCCTCAAAATAGGCATCGCCAACACCTCGCTTCTTTATAGGGCTGAGAAACAGCTAGTGCCACGGATGCAACTCTGCCTTCTTTTTTAAAATACGAAAAGCTCCTTTTTTGACAAAAAAAAAAATGCAAGCGTGGAAGCTACGCGCCTCAAAACAGGAGCGGACAAATCCTGGCTCGACCGCCGCAAAGCAGAAGCGGCACCAGGGAACACCGGGACGCGCTCAGCAAGGCGGAGGGCGGCAGCTCGCACCCCTGCGCGCCCGGGGCTCACCCGGGAAGCACCGGTGGCCGTCCCGAGGGGAGAGGCGCCCAACGGTCGGACACCGGCCGGGGGCTGAGGGGCCGCCGGAACCGCTCGCCTCCGGGGCGACCCCCGGCGCAGGGGCCCTGCCCGCGCCGACCCTCCCGCTGCCTCGGCCGCTGAGACAGGAGGGCGCCGGCCCAGCCGCCGCCGCCGCCGCGTTACCTGGGCACCGCGTCCGCCGCCGGCAGCGCCTCCCCGCCCCGCCCCGTTCCGCTCCGCACCGGCCTCGCCTCTCTCGCGTCACTTCCGGGGTCGCGCTCCGCCCCGCCGCGGGTAGCGGGGCGCGCAGGCGCAGCGGCGCGCGGGCGGCGGTTGGGTGGCGCCTGAGGGCGGGAGACCGTGAGGCGGCCGCGCGGGGCGGGGAGCGGCAGCCCGAGCACCTGGGGTCCCCCTGCGGCGCTCCCCGCCGGAGGCCCCGCGGGCCAGAGGAGACCTGGGCCGAGCCGAGCGTGCGTGGGAATCCCAGCTGCCCCGGGCAGGCTGCTGAGATCGGGACGCTCAGACAAGGGACAGGCCCGGCCAGGCCGGTCCTCGGCCTCCAGAGCAGGCAGTTCGATTACCTGCGTGGGCTGTCATGGATAGCAGTGCACCAGGTTTGTGGCTGAGTGCAATTAGGGCAGGCAAACCACGAAATGGTTTTCTTGTAATCTGAGGTTTCCCCCGTTCTCCAAAGACTTAGTGATACCAGCCCCTATAGTCAGATGATTTTTCAGCTAGTTCTCTCAAAATACTAGGATGTAGCCTACATGGCCAAACTAGTTATTAAGATGCCAAACTTTGACATGCTTTTAACATCGTACTTTACTACTGGACAGAGAAGAGTTTCATTAGTGGTACATCAACAAATCAACCAGCAATCTGCAATGGAAAGCAGAATACATACATGTTTTTATCATCATTACTGACAACTTTATCCTCCTTCAAGAAATGGCCCTCTGCAATGCCTTGTGTTGCTTTTATTTATTATAAGTATATGAACATTTATGTCATATCTTAGCCTTCTGTATAAACTGCCTGGCATTATTGCCTGGTGTCCTCAAGTTATTGCAATGTGTTGGATTGTTTCATGGTGATGCTAACACCACAATAGTACCTTAAACCATGCGTGGATGCTGTGAATAAGGGAACTGTAACCTTGTTCTTTAGTGGTTTTCTGTGATGCTTCCATGTCTTGTAGTATTTTCATTTGCTCATAAGGACAGCTGCATTGCTTTAGCACTAAGGGAATGTGATTTGAACATTAATGAAGCTTTCTGAAATTGTTCTGAATTTCCATTCGCACTTCTATTTTCTGCCAGTCAGTTTTACGCAGGGATAGAGAAGGGAGTAAATTAAGAGGGCAAAGAAGAACACTGATGTCCATATTACCATTTGTGGGGATGACAGCAAGCATCCTTTGTTCACTGGCTTCAGTTTTTTGAATAAAGTCCTGCATTGCTTTTGGTGATACTGGCCACTAAACCAGCACGTGTAGTATAAATAAACAAAAAAAAAAAAAAAAGGCAGTAATACCTGTATGACAGCACTAAGCGCTTATGTTTGCTCTCATTTTAACAAATTCTGAAACACACTCCCCACTTTTTTTTCTCCCCCAGTGAAGTCCTAACAGCTACATCAATCACACTGCGATTTGCACACAAAGCAATGAGGGACTCTCACTGCAGATCACTCCACTGTCTTGCTGTTTTGTTGTGTTACCAATCCAAGAGGAAGGTCTCTCTGCTTGCACAAGCAATACCACGGCTTGCCAGGAGGTGTTGCTTTGAAACCACGCAAATATCAGAGCTTAAAAATCATTAAATAGGCTTGGACTATTAAAAATAACTGACAGATACTTTGTTCTGGCAGGGGGAACTCAAGATCCTCCATTTGAAATGGTAATTTTTGTTTAAGATAATTTAAATCTGAAATGCTTAGAGTAGTAACAGAGGGAAATAAATGCTGAACAGGGGACGCACTCAACAGAAAATACTGTGGGCTTGTACATTGCTAACAAATACGGTACAACAGCTTTACGTGTGCAAAACTGTCAATGGTTTCATCTTTGCAGGTCTGGATGGTTTTTTTATATATATATGCACACACATGACAGACCTGATGCAGTGGGGAGTTTTAGAGGGGTAACTCTTGGTCTCAAGAAGCCAAGGAGTAAAGCCTCAATAAGACAAATAGTTGTCCTGCTGAGAGAGCTGTGTCATTGTGCTCTCCACACCTGCACACATACATTTTAAAAGAAAACAAGCTGTTTCTTTCTAAGGGGGAGCACAGTGTTGGACAGACCTGTTTTTAAGTACATATTAACAGTGACAAATTTAATTATCCATTTAATTATGCCCAGCCTTGGTCTAGAAGACAGAACAGGAGGCAAAGTTTCCAAGACATTTAAAATCTTTTTTGCTAAAGGAAAAAATGCCTCAAAGGATACCCAGCAAGGATGAAAAGTTTTTAAAATACGTCTTTATCACATCAAGTTAAAACAACCTCCACTGCTAAAACAAGCTGAGGCTCTTCAGCGGAAATTTAAACTCTAAAATAGGATGAAATTTTACAGCCCACAATAAGGCTTGTTGTGTATATGTAGTTACCACACTTACTCCAGCTGTGCCTTTCTAAGAGTTGTATGTACCAGCCCTGAGACGATGAATCCCAGCTCACTGAGGCTCTGGAAGGCTGGTTTTGGAGACAGTTTAGACAAGGACCTCACAGTTAGCAGAGGAGGTCACCTAAGGGTGTGTGTGTATAACAAAAGGAGCCTTTGAAAATTATTTTATGATCAGATGTTTACCAATACTGTTTTTTCCAGAGATGAAGGTATTAGCCAGGATCAGAGAACAGCATACCGGACAAAAGATTATAAAGCTGAGGAGATCAACAGCTCTTTTTACACCAAATAGTTTTGGGTTTTTTTTGAAAGCCAAAAAAATTTTGAAAAAGTTGTAGCTGTAAAAGGGAAAGCAGAAAACAGTAGTTGGTGAATTTAGCTGGCCCTCTGAGCCATTGTTTCAACAGCAGGGTGTAATTCAAGCCTGATGTTTAGACCAGCTTCTGTCAAAAACAAGTAAGTTTTCAGAGCTCCTACCCCTCTCAGCACTGTGACCACGGGTTTTACCACAAAACCTCAGCTCAGATTGTACAATACAGCTAGTTAGACCTTCCATATTCCTCAGAGGTAGTTTCACCGGAAATAGTCGACTCCTACAGCTGGAACTGCAGATCCTCCTTTTCAAATGCCTCTGGGGTCAGAAACAGACATGTTTTGTGCAACTAGTCAAATAATAATTTTCCAGGAATGTTTGTTCCTTGTGAGTACCTTTATAGCAAATCAAGCTGCATCTTCTGAAGTACCTTGCATCAATGATATACTGGAATAAAAATTAACACAAGCCTCCTATAAATAAAGCACTTGTTTGTGTCATTCAGCACTTCCTGAACAAGGCTGATGATCCCAGGAGGTTGTAGGAGACTTGACAGACTCATGTTGCTCCATCTCGGGAGGAAGCCGGATTCTTTTTCTTTTACCACAGCACATGCTGGGGGGGTTTGGAAGACAAAGCGTGACATTCACATTCATTGAAATCTGCCTGTTGGTGAATATCCCTCCTTTCCATTTCTAGTAATGGAGTCTCTAAGGATTTGATATTCCTCTTTTGAGAAGCCTTTTCTTTCTCCAGAGCTGGAATGGGCACCAGGTATATTTTCTGAGCATTACCCCCTACTTTGTAGTCAAAAGACCAGTAATCAAAGGGATGACAAAATGTAACAACACCCAGAGGAATGTCCACAACCTACCTCACTGCCTGCCTTGTCCTTGTTGAAAGCAAGCCTTTCATTACCACTCAAACTTTCTTACACAAAGTTAAGCCTCTACCGTAATCATAGTTTACTTCTGAAATGGCATCAGCTGCCACAGACAAATAAGAGTAGAGCTGTCCCCTAGCAGAGGATGAAGACATGAGCCATTTTAGACATGCAATTTCAGCTATATCTCTCTTTGTACACCAAGATTTATTTTCTTTTGGCAGGCCTAGGGCTAGAGAAAGCTGCCACCATGTCTTGTGGTTTCATAGTCAAACAGCTGGTTTTCATCAAAGTATAAACTGCCAGGCAGTCTGCAGGGAAGAGCCCTGCTCCTCACGGAACAGCCTTAGAAATAGAAGCGCTGGAGACCTGTACAAGCTTTTGGTGAATTTCTCAAAAGCTTAAAGAAGGTTTACCATCTTGATTACATTTTGTCAAGGTTAAGCGCACCAACAGGCTCTCCCTGCACCAACAGACCCCCTCCCATGGCTGCCTGTGCGCAAGATCAGCCGTGAGAGAAAAAAAACAGCAAGAAGCCTAATCTGGGGCCCATGCCCACACACTTATCTTCCTCCATTGGTTTGGGAGTTGCATTTAAACTCAGGCCCTTGTGCTTGGTCCTTTTACAAGTCGGCACAGAATACATTAAATACTTCACAGAAAGCTCTGAAGACTTTAATTTCCTCTGCTGCGTACACCTGAATGTCCTTCCTCTTCTCACTACCAAACTCTATTTATCTTTAAAGGAAAAAAAAAAAAAAAGACAAACATAAAGTTTACAACAGTAAACCTTAAACATTTACTGGAGCCTTTCCATGACTCTGTAGAGTCACAGAGCTTTCTTTTCCTGAGAACTGTGTTCTTCCATGTTTATTCATGCTCAGAAGGGTCCTGTTTTGTCACAACTATAGCAGTTGTATTATTAAAGGACAAGTAAAATACACCTGTAAATTATAAACAGAGAGTACAACTCAGAGTGATCTTTGGTTTCATTCTGGTTAATAAAAATACAACAGATCAGTTAGCCCTCCAAGGCATAGTTTACAGCATTTTGATAAACTCCCGAAACACACTGTTTTACAAGCAAATTGCAGAGTATTATCCCTGGGTTTAGTTTCTTTTTTTTTTACATTACTTAACAAATGACAGAAGAGCTGTAGTGATCCACCACAACAGCAATAACAATAAAGGCAGCAGTTGCAATGAGTGAAGACTATATATTCGTATAGACCTTTCCATACACGTAAATCAAGTTCTAAAATTATCTATACCTGTTCCAGACCAGGGGAAGGAGCTGCAGCCATTCTGCCCAGTGGCTGAGTTTTAAAGGCCAAGAGCTATAAAAGAGAGATTATAGTGTTACAAAAACATTTCAAGCAAAGTTAACTTTCTGCAACAAGCTAATTAGGATAAACTACACGCCACCCCATACATTAAATCAAGACCCTACGACCCACAGGGAAAGACAGGCCTCATTATGTACCCATACCTTGGAGAAGCATGTGTTGGTGTTTTTTTGGGGAGTTGCTGGGAGATTCACCCTGGTCTGGGGGTCAGCTCTGATGTGTCTCTTACCCAGCGCTGCAAGCAGATGCTCCTGAAGCGTCCTCGTCATGTTTTCTGCATTGCTTCTTGAATAGCTGCACCAGGGATGGTCACAGGGCAGGAGAACCAGACACCAACAGATCCATGTAAAAAGTCATCAGTCCTTCAACGTCGAGGCATTTTCCCTTGGAAGAACCTTTTCTTTCCCTTGAAGAAAAGGGAAATCCCATTTTGGTGCAAAGGATATATTTTGTAATATTAGAAACTACTTTATTTTTTTTTTCCTACCTTTTAGCTTTTTTTTACAAACTGATAGTTTTCTAAGTAGGATTTTACAATGTGGCAAAGCTGACCACATCCCCACTTCATTAGCTTCCCTGTATTAATTTAAAAAAGCCCGTGGGCCTTAGCCTCTTGCAGAGTTTTAAGCAGGACCGGCCACTGTGACAGATGTTTTCCATTGGAACCCCAAGAGCACGGTGCATGCCGTCAAGCCACGGCACCGTTCACCGTCCATTCCAACGAGGGGTTACCGTTGGTGTGGCTGCACTGAACCGAGGGGCTAGGTGTGAAACAGTGCCCGAGGAGATGGAGGGTACACCGCTTGACGGGCAGCGCACGCTAAATCCCAGCGGAGCCACCGCCTCCCTGCAGGCCAGGGCAGCCCAGGCCGCGGGGCCGGGGACAGCACCCGCGGTCTGGGCGTCCCGCCCCGGCGGGGCCGGGCGGGGCGGGCCCGGGCCGGGTGCCCGGGCGGCGGGGACAACGGCGGGGACAGCGGCAGGCGCTCGGCATGGCGCAGTACGGAAGGGGCGCCGCCGCCGTGGCCGTCATCCGGCTCCGCAACCCGCCGGTCAACGCGCTCAGGTAACGGCGGGCGCGGACGGTTCCCCCGCGGCCGGCGTCCCTGGGCCGCCATTTCCTGGGGCGGCCGCCCCTGCCCGGCCCCACGGCGCCGCAGGGGGAGCGCCGAGCCGGGGCTCGGGGAGCCGCAGCGGCGGCCGGCTCGGTCGCTGGCGCTTGCCCTCCCTTGGGTATTCTCCGATTTCCTTCCTTTTCACCTCATTTTCCGCCCCCTTGCCCGTGTGAGGCCCCTCCTGGCCCCAGGGCAGGCTGCCCGATAAGAGCCTCTGCCGAGACACCTCTCCAAACGCCGCTCCGGTACCTGCACCAGCCTTTGCAAAAAAAACAGGCTGATTTTTTCCATGACTTCTGCTCTTTATTGTAATTTCTAGTGGCTTTTTTTCCCCGCAGGAGAGGTGTCAGGCTCATCAATCTGTACTTTCTGTCATTTCCCCTGGAAGCTGTTTAAAAACTTTGCGTATTTCTTGTCACCTTCCAGTCCTTAAGCATCAAGATGATGCTTCCAGCAAGAAGTTGCACAGCAGCCTTAGCAGTTCAGCCGTTTCACCCTGGAGTTCCTTCAGAGCTCGTAGGTGAAAACCAGCTTTTCCTCTCGATTTGCTACTGGTTTAGTTGCCCGCCCCATGCGCTCCACGGCACATGCATGGCAAGTGCCTGTGCTATCCAAGTAAGCACAGGGGTTAGAGCAAAGGGCTTTGTAGACAGAGCAGACGTGGTTCAACAAGAGGGGCTGGCACCGGGATGAAACCACAGCCACGGCTGTCAGAAGCAAAGGCAGTTCATTTGCCTTTTAAAAATGAGTAAGGAATTGACTTCTAAATACTGATATTGGTCAAGAAAGGCCCCAGGTGATCTCAAAGACAAGCCAGTGAAAAACAAAGTCAAACACCAATCTGCAGGAACCCCTGAAATTTTAGTTTTTCATGTGTTTTGAAAAGGATGTATGTGCTTTTTGGCTTTACATAATTTTTTATAAGGTGTGTATTTTAGTTCATTTAGTTCTGAGCACCGCATAGGCCCTTTTTAAGCAGCTGTACTTGAACAGCCGTTCTGTAACAGTGACCATAGTGTCTATTCAGTATATAGTCACAAGCCAAAAAAATCCACTGCAGTTAGCTCAGCTTCTAAACCATAAAGTTTGTTAAAAAGAAGCTGAAAGAGACAAGTAAGAGCATGAATAGGAAGTACAACCTGCTGCTCTTCTGTAGCAAGCTACATTGCTCTGCAATAACTGGCAATGCTCATTCTTTTGTTGCAACACGTTTAGAAGTGGAGTATGATCATTTTCATGTGCCCAGGTAATTATCATGAGAAAACAAACTCAGAGTGACTTGATGAGATGAACTAGACATGTAGGACTCCCAGAACTGCAGGATGCAAGACATGCCTTGGACCTTCAGTGCCCAGGACCAGCCTAAGAAAAGTTCCAGGCTGTGCCCACAGTAAACTTTCCATCCTTACCACAAAAAGTACAAAATACAGAGCTAAAGATACATGCTTAAGGAACCTTAACTCTGTTTCTTTTGAGAAGTCCTTAGTAAAACCCAAAGTTGCTTTCAAACAGCAAATGTATGCACCTGCACAACAGCATCTTCAGGACAGGCCCCTGCCTCTACTACCCTTTACTCTTCTCCCCTCAGTGCCCTCGCAGGGTGCAGTTCTGACGCTGTCAGCCAAGGGTAACGGATGGTGTGGTTGTGGTCCCGTTCCACAGCCCCGAGAGGGAGAAGGAAGACCCTGGCAGAACACTTTAGAGCCTTTAAAAAGGCAGTTTTAAGAGTGCTGAATCTTCAGTTCCCCCACACGTATTGTTCTGCCCATACTCTTTTACCCACTGACAGCCCCACAGCACAAAGGCTCCTGAGAGACCTGAATACTTACTTCACCCGTGTAGGCTCATTCCCTTGTGAGACACTCCGTAGCACAACCTAAGATGGGACTGCTATGATCCTGCCCATGGTTCCTCACAGCCTCTGCTAGCGTTGGTGCTCCTGTGGCTGGCAACGAGCCAGCTTGGGGTGCAAATGTGACTAAACACCAGCCGGTTGGTTTGGGTTGGTTTTTCAGCCAGCCTAGCTCTCTGCATTGGCTCCTTGTGCAATTGCATGAGGAGCAGTGCTGGCACAAGGCACAGAGTAGGAGTACGTGGGGAAGGATGGGAACCTGCACAGCATGGATTTAAATCAGTTAAGCTGCCATGAAACTTCAGCCTGAGACGTGCCTGTGGTCTTTGATCACGTGTCAGGGCAATACCTGTTTTAGTAGGGATCAATAATTATCTCATGCTTGCCATCAGATAGTTTTTAGCTGAGACCTGGCTATAGCTAGGAAAGGTAGTGCACAGTCTGATCCTTGTGTGTTCCTTCTGCTTCTGCGTATTTTATGTACTGGACCATAGGGGAGCAGGTTAGTGATTGCTGTTGGAAATGTTTGACTACATAGGTGATAGCAGGCAGTGAAAGTTACAGACAAGAGCTATCTCCTGCGATCCTGAAAATTTAATTTCACAGCAGGCACAGATGCTTTTTAAAAGGCTGGTGGGTTTTTTCCTGCTCTGCTCCAACCTCACCCCTCTCTCCCTATTATATGTGGCACTTGATGCCGTTACCCCAGCTCCCATGCCATCACCCTGGCCATCAGCACTTTAGAAGACACTGGTGGGTAGGAATTTGCTTTCTCTTGTCTGACACCACATGCCACTGTGCAAGTACCTCCTGGGCAGCACTTTCCTGAGGAATGTATGCCAACTTGTGAGGCTAGCAGCAAATTTGGCTCCCACACACAGACTCCCCTTCAAGCTAATCTTTCTCTCCACGAGCAGAGGTGGCATGTGCCAAATTTGATTTGCTTGGGGTTTTTTTTCCTGGTTTGCAGAAGTTTAGTGTTCGGAGATCTGCCTTTATGAGACCATGGCATAGAGAGAAGGGATTTAGATACACAAAAAACTCAGAAGTTTTAGGGAGACAAGACTTGCAAAAGAAAGGACCAGCCACACCTTATTAGCAGAGGCAGGCTGCTGGCACGGAAAATTAAGAAAGATCATAGAATCATAGAATGCTTTGGGTTGGAAGGGACCTTTAGAGGTCATCTAGCCCAACCCCCCTGCAGTGAGCAGGGACAGCTTTAACCAGATCAGGTTGCTCAGAGCCCTATCCAACCTGACCTTCAATGTTGCCAGGGATGGGGCCTCCACTACCTCTCTGGGCAACCTGTTCCAGTGCTTCACCACCCTCATTGTAAAAAATTTCTTCCTTATATCTAGTCTAAATCTATTCTTCTTTAGTTTAAATCCATTAGTCCTTGTCCTGTCACAACAGGACTTGCTAAAAAGATTGTCCCCAACTTTCCTGTAGGCCCCCTTTAAGTACTGAAAGGCCGCAATAAGGTCTCCCCACAGCCTTCTCTTCTCCAGGCTGAATAACCCCACTGTCTCAGCCTGTCCTCGTAGGAGAGGTGCTCCAGCCCTTGGATCATTTTTGTGGCCCTCCTATGGACCCACTCCAACAGGTCCATGTCCTTCTTGTGCTGAGGGCTCCAGAGCTGGACACAGTGCTCCAGGTGAGGTCTCACCAGAGCAGAGTAGAGGGGCAGAATCACCTCCCTCGACCTGCTGGCCACGCTTCTTTTGATGCAGCCCAGGATACGGTTGGCTTTCTGGGCTGCAAGCACACATTGCTGGCTCATGTCCAGCTTTTCATCCACCAGTACCCCCAAGTCCTTCTCCACAGGGCTGCTCTCAATCCCTTCATCCCCCAGCCTGTACTGATATCCGGGGTTGCCCCGTCCCAGGTGCAGGACCTTGCACTTGGCCTTGTTGAACCTCATGAGGTTCACACAGGCCCACCTCTCCAGCTTGTTCAGGTCCCTTTGGATGACATCTCGTCCTTCTGGCGTGTCAACCACACCACTCAGCTTGGTGTCGTCTGCAAACTTGCTGAGGGTGCACTCAATGCCACTGTCTGTGTCATTGATGAAGATATTAACCAGCACTGGTCCCAGTACGGACCCCTGAGGGACACCATTTGTCACCGGTCTCCATGTGGACATCAAGCCGTTGACCACGACCCTCTGAATGCGACCATCCAGCCAATTCCTTATCCATCAAACAGTCCACCCATCAAATCCACATCTCCCCAATTTAGAGAGAAGGATGTTGTGGGGGACTGTGTCAAAGGCTTTACAGAAGTCCAAATAGATGATATCCATGCTTTTCCCTTGTCCACTGATGCAGTCACTCCTTCATAGAAAGCCACTAGGTTGGTCAGGCAGGACTTGCCCTTGGTGAATCCATGCTGGCTGTCTCAAATCACCTCCCTGTCCTCCATGTGCTTGAGCACAGCTTCTAGGAGGATCTGTTCCATGATCTTCCCAGGCACAGAGGTGAGGCTGACAGGTCAATAGTTCCCAGGGTCCTCCTTTCTTCCCTTTTTAAAAATGGGCACAACATTCCCCTTCTTTCAGTCACCAGGGACTTTACCTGACTGCCATGACTTTTCCAGTGTCATGGAGAGTGGCTTGGCAACTACATCAGCCAATTCCCTCAGGACTCTGGGATGCATCTCATCAGGTTCCATAGACTTGTGTTCTGCAGGTGGTCTCGAACCTGATCTTCCCTTACAGTGGGAGGGGCTTTACCCCCCTGGTCCCCATCTTGCAGTCCATCGACTCAGGAGGGGTGAGGAGAGAGGTTGCCGGTGAAGACCGAGGCAAAGAAGTTGTTGAGTATCTCAGCCTTCTCCTTGTCTGTTGATACAAGGTCACCATTCTTGTTCATCAGGTGGGGTACACTTTCTTTAACCTTCCTTTTCTGGTTGACATACCTGTAGAAGCCTTTCTTGTTACTCTTTACATCCCCTGCCAAATTCAGGTCCAGCTGCGCCTTGGCCTTCCTGACCCCCTCCCTACACAACCGGGCAGCTTCCCTGTACTCTTCCCAGGACACCTGTCCCTGCTTCCACTGCCTGTACAGTTCCCTCTTGCTCTTTAGTTTGACCAGCATGTCTCGACTCAGCCATGCTGGTCTCTTCCCTTCCTTGCCTGATTTCTTACACTTGGGCACTGAGAACTCTTGCGCTCTATAGAAGGTGTCCTTAAAGATCTGCCAGTTCTGTTCCGTTCCCCTGTCCCTGAGGACCGTTTCCCAGGGGGTCCTTCTGACTAACTCCTTGAAGAGCTGGAAGTTTGCTTTTCTAAAATTTAGGGTCCTGACTGTACTCCTCGCTTTTCCCATGTCCCTCATGAGTGTGAACGCCACCAGCACATGATCACTGCAGCCCAGGCTGCATCCAGTCTTGACATCACCGATGAGCTCACTTGCATTGGTGACCATCAAGTCCAGTATTGCATCCCTTCATATGGATGTGGAAGAGTATTTCAACATTTGAGCTAACAAGTGCAGAAAAGCTCCAGGGATGATAGGGTCGGACATGGGGTAGGGGAGTGTACGTGTGGGATTATATGAAGTATAACAGTGTAACAGTCATGATTGGCAAAGGCTCTCCCTGGCTGTTAGGATTGTCCTTCTGACTCCCGATCAGCACAAGGATCAGAAAATGTAAAGGAGATTAGAGAAGCTGCAACTCTGGATAGGTAGCAGTGATGGGAGAGTGTGATTACCCGTGTTGGATGGATAAGATGCAGAGAGAAAATTCTGGGATGCAATAAGTGTCTGCTTCCTAAAACAACTATTCTATAACCCCACAGAAGGGATGCCATTCTGGGTTTGGCCTTAATTTATGTGCATGACTCTGATCAAGCTGTATTAGCTGCTGCGTGACAGCAACGACTACACAGCTGGATCTGACACTGAGGCAAGAGAGAGCAGATCAGGTAAATCCAGCACATGAGTACTCAATTTCAAGAAGGGAATTATGTAAATACCCAGGAGTTAGTTCAAACAAAAACCCTGCAATAAGCTAGCCAAAAGACAAGCAGCATGCAACAAGAGTGGAGGCTGGATTGTTGTTGTTTGCGTTTGGGATTTTGGGGGTTTTAAGTTTATTAGAAGCACAGGTAAACTGTTCAGCCAGCAAGTGATCTGGTAAATGCCCTGTATGGCTTGATGAGAAAGCTAAGACGATTAAGGGAAAAGTTTGATCTTTTTTAAGTGGAAAGCTTACTCAAATAAGGAGAACAAGAAAACCCGTAAAACATGACAGGAGAGTTGTAAACTGGAAATTAAAACTAAAAAAACCATAAAGAGTGGATCAAGGCATGCTGAAAAACAATAGCAAAAAGTTCTTTAAATAAAAAATGTAACCCAGGACAAGCTTACAGGATGCCAAGCTCAAAACTGGCAGTTACAGCTCAGGGAAGGGATCCTTACCTTTGATAGTTCTGTGAAATCATCAGCTCATGTGCTGGGGAAGCCCCAAAAGCCCACAAAATATTGGGTACCATCAGGATGTGTGTTGAGAACAGAGCAGAGGTCATCCCTTTTCTGCAATATAAAACATCTTAATTGTTGTGTGTAGTTCTGGATGTTGCCTTTGCAGAAGGATATAGGGATGATCCAGAAAGGGACAACCAAAATGATCCAAGGGATGGTGCACCACATTGA
The DNA here is from genome assembly GCF_030463565.1 of Pelecanus crispus. NCBI lineage: Eukaryota > Metazoa > Chordata > Aves > Pelecaniformes > Pelecanidae > Pelecanus > Pelecanus crispus. The sequence continues at coordinate 28,848,838 of NC_134651.1, read as the reverse complement.
GAAAGTGGACTGAAAAAGCTGAGTGTCATGGGTTTGGAGAGGAAAAGACTGTGGGAGAATAAGGTCAAGGTTTACAAAATCATAAAGAAAGTAAATAAATTAAAGGCATAACCCTTTACCAAATCCTGCAACAGTAGAGCTAGGGGCATTTAACTAGTAGGAGATTGTTTTAAAACACATAATACAGAGCTTGCTGCCACAGGAGCCTGTGGAGGCAGATGGATCAGCAGAATCAGAAAGGGATTAGGCAAATTCATGGACAGCAGGTGCATAAGGGATGCTAAAAAGAATGTGTGTAGACGTACATAGCAACATCCCCAGTGCAGTGATTGTGGATGTTGGGGGAAGTGCAAGGGGAAAGGACCAGACCTGCGTGTTTTCCATAAACAGCATTTTCTGCTGTTGGATTTGAGTCTCACTTCTTTAAAGGTGACTAAGTAAATTTTCAGGATTCCCTTAAATTACTTTTTTTTTTTTTAGTTAAAGAAGTTTACATTCACAAACCCTAGCTAAATCTGAAATTATTAAGGTAAATAATAAAACCTCATTACAAATCCAGTACATCATCACTACAATGAGTTTTAATGCAAAATAAAAATAACGTGGTGTGGTCACCTACAAGAATATTCTCTTACCCTGCTGTGCATGTGTTCTTTAACAGCACCTGCAGTGCGTTTCTGAAACCCATAACACTGAATCTTGACAGAATCACTTTTCTTGCAGTCAAAATAGTATACGTGGTGGAGCTGACTACATAGCATGGGATTAAGCGTTGATTGGAATGCATGGAGTGAATTTTTGCATTGTTACTGTTAAATGAATGACACTGTCACAGTAATAAAATACATATGCAAATTATGATGACTTTTTGTTTCTTTAATGCTCTAGCTGTTTGAAGTTACGATACTCTTGAGTATTTTTATAGTTTTACTGTCATACATTTTACTACAAGGCTTTCATCGAAAATTACAACTTTTAGTACCAGTTGTAATATGTGAGTTACAAAGCAATGCAGCCTGTGTGTTGGACTGTAACATATCCTGAGGCAAACATATTGCTCCATCTTAGGAGAACAAGAAACTGCAAGTCTGATGTTTCTTCCTTTTTGTCCCACAAAAAATTCCCACTGAGAAAAAGTTGTATGGAGGGAGAAGAAATATTTATTCAAGTACAGGGTCAAGTTATTCTCTGGCAAAAATAGTTCTGTTGGGTTAATACAGGTCATGTAGGTATTGAACTGTTATTTTGTGGCAGCCTTGATGACTAATTTTTCTTCTGGTAGGAGTATGTTGTTGTAAGTGCTAAGGACTGGTAAATAATTTCCTACATAAAATCCTGAACCTTTCCATTTAATGCAGACAAACCTTTTATATGGGCAGTTTGCATCTGTTGATCATGTGCCTGCAACAGATACAGAAATGCTTTGATTGCTTCTTGTCTGTTCCTGAGAGAATTGTACCATTTTTGTATACAATATTTTCAAATCAGTAATTTAACATTTGTTTGGAATCCCGGTACATATTTTTCCCCCTCTTCACACTATGGTTTGTAAAGTGTAGTGACATTTCATAATGGTTTTCCCTTTAATCTTCCAGCCACTAGATGAATTTGGTATTTCTGTGGCCTGGCTCTCCACTGATGCAAAACCAGACCTCTGAGAGCAGCGAGCATTGGGTGCAGCCTGTGGGTCCTCCTTAAATAGCAGCAGCCACAGCACTTGATATTCCAAAGGGAGTGAGATAAAACCCAAAATTCCAATATGTATTTTTCCCCACAGAATATGAAACCATTTATTGAAATTGGAAAGGCTTTCATATTCTGCTGCATGGAACTATATGCACTGGAAGGACCTTTGCAGAGTCACCTAATAGCTATTCTTTGTCACGGTGAAATTATTCTCATTTTAAGTTTCAGCTTTCAGAACCATTACTAATGTCAGACTTCAGAGTTGTCTTTGATGTCTGGATGAGGCAATCAGTACATAACCGGCTGGTCTCTCTCCAGAAATAACACTTCTCTCAGTCTCTGGTTGTCAGGTCTCAGTCAGGGCTCCCACTTATCCTGTGTAGCATGGCCTTATCCAGGCAGCAGCTGATCCTGGAGACTCCCCTAGGCAGTCCCCCAACTCTCTGCTCAGCCAACAGCCCTGATTAATAAGAGTTTGCTAATAGCTTCTCTTAATTGTTTATTTTGAAGGAGGAATATGCAGAGGTTGGCTGGCAGGACTTCACACAGCTGGCTTGCAGGAAACTTCTTGGGCTCCCCGGGGTTTCCCTTTTCAGTCTATGGATTTCCACTTCAATGCTGCAGGCTGCTGCCTTACATAAATAATGTGATCACCCACCCTGGACACACCTAGAAGTATTACACAAGTACAGTGATACATTTTTCATCTACTTTATGACAAGCTTCCTTTTTAAGTGAAATGCCCTCAAATACACTGAAAAACATACACAAACTGAGCACGCATCAGGCCTTTCTGTTAGTTCCTTTTAATTCACGCTCCTCCTCTCCACTGGGCATCAACAGAGCTCTGCTCTCTTTTCATCAGCCACCAAGCCTACATGTGAAACTGAGCTTACAGTTTGGAGAAGGTCTAGGAACAGAAGATGTATTTATAAAGGACTGGGCGAGCATACTTTGAGTATTCCTCCAGCCTCCAGCTGTTTGTGGCTCAGATTTTCTGAATCAGAGGCATATCTACATATGCAGTACATATACACACATGCACACAGAAAAGTCTCTCTCACAAACTATATATACACTTATGTGCTTAATAAGTGTGTGTATATTTTAGTGTCTAAATCATATATACACGCAATTTCTGTTAATACTTCTATTAATAAGTGTTAGGTGTTAATGCTTAATTTTTACCTATTGTCATCTTTACTGCCACTGTCTTCTAAAACAGACTATAGTCTCCACGTCCATCCATACACACACATACATAATTAGCTTCTAAGCTTCAAATGCCAAGTGAGCATACAGTCAGGCCAGATTTTTTAAATATTTGATTTGTAAAAATACTGTTTATACTGTTACTGTTCTGTTTTGAGGTTCCTCATTAGTTCTTTGCAGGCCACATTTACTGCTTGTGTCTCTGGAAATATGTTCAGAAAAGACAAAAAAAGAAATTCTGTTTAGGTTTTTAGGCCCAAATTCACTTTGGCAGGATCCCACAGAAGTTTAAGTCTGGACCTATGTACAGATCTTCACAAAGGGAAAGCTTTATAGTTGTCAGCACAGCACCAACTCTTTGAAAGACAGCTTTTTATCCCTGGAGCTCATTTCCCTTTTTGAAAAGTTCTTAGATTGCCAGTGGTTTAGCCTTAATTATTTTTAAATTATGCTAAACTGTTTTCCTAAAAATCTGAATGTTAATTCATAAAGGCATTTTCAAAAGAACATTTCCCTATGCTGCTTGCTTTGGAAACAACAATGTCATAGCCACAAGAAAACTCTCTAGCAAGTGAATGACAGGTCAGCAGTCATAAGCTTGTTGGATTTTGGTGCTTGCCCTTGAAGTGAGAGGGAGACTAATGAAAGGATTCACCTGAAGAGGCTGTGGCAGAAGACAGGCTGGAGGAGACACATGCTTGGATGTACTGCTCATTTTCACTGGGACACAGTGAAACACACAGACCTCTTGGAAAGGTAATGTAGTTGACTGTTACTCACTGAATCTCTAATTTATTTCAGCTTGACAGTTCTCCAGGCATTAGAGGATGGGCTGAAGAGAGCAGATGCAGATCCCTCAGTGAAAGCTGTTACGATTTGTGGTGAAAATGGGAAATTCAGTGCAGGTAAGACATTTTTCATCAAACTGCCCAAGAAAAAGAGGAAACTCTCTCCATCCGCCATGTCTGAAGATTCTCTGCCTCGTAACGCTGCTGATAAAAGTCCTGATTTGGCTGGAAATGGCCACAAGACAGTAAGCTTTTTCTATTCTGTTGTGTCACATGAAAAGTTGGACTGTCCAGGCCAGAAATAAGTTGGTATGTTCATGTTGAAGTGGGGGACAACTTCTCATCTCCCTGATACACAAAGCAAGCCACGGAAAGTAAGGAGGCATCAGTATAAAAATCTCTGGACCATCAGCTGGTTGAGTGTATGGAGCATACCTGGGGTGGGGCAGTGGTGAATAACAGATCTTTCTCCAGTTGTAGAAACCTGGGAAGCTAGGGATTTTCTGTGGAGCTCTACACTGCTTGTCAGTAGTAACTTGCACTTAACTATTCCAGGCTCAGCTCTTTTTTTTGTTTGTTTTTTTGTTTAACCAAGCATGTCTGCAATTTTCTGTAGTAACTGCATGATCGCTACAGTTACGTATTTTTATACTGCCTTCTCCTGAGCTCTCTGAATAGCCTCAAGGAGCCAGGGTTTCTTGAAGGTGGTCCCAAAAGGGGTTGATTCCTGTTAACCTCTCCCCTGCCAGCAGCATGCTCTGCAAGGACTTGATCATCTGTGAGCAGCTATGTTTAACAGCACAGAGGAAAGGATCATTCCAATTACTGCCTTCCCTACTAATACCTCTTCATCTCTTTGTGCTAACTCAGGAGCTGACATTCGAGGATTTTCTCCTCCGAAGAGACAGGATGGTGTCTTGGGCCCCATCATCTCTCTCATAGAAAGGAGTGAGAAGCCTGTGGTGGCTGCCATTGAAGGCATTGCCTTGGGAGGAGGCCTGGAGGTGGCACTTGGCTGTCACTATCGGATTGCACATGTGAAGGTAACACATGCTGCCAACTAGAGAGGCTGGTGAAGGCGTCAGGAGCCACGGACATGGCCACGGACAGTGTGGGAGGCGGCTCCTGGAGAGCAGTAGGACAGCATGCCTTTTCTGGGATCATCTGCTCAGAGGAGGGAGGCTTTATAGCTGCAGGATACAAGTCTTTGTGCTCAGACATTCTTCACCTGCAACGCCACCCTTGACATGCTTTCATAAGTCTTATTAAATAACGCATTTCAAGTAATTTCTAAACATAAAATTGATTTGTAACTAGTAGAATAAGGTGGCTGCACAGAAACTTCAGTAACCAAGTGTTAATTTGCCCTAGATCTCAGTAGTCATTATCTATATTCTGATGTAGATGGCTGTATCTTAGTGGCTTATGCAGCCTGACTCTGTCTTCCCCCCCTCCCGCCCACCCCCCCCCAGCCCTGTGAATTTTGCATTTGTTTCTGCTAGTGGCCTAGTTTCAATAGGCAGTTGAAACTCAGCTAGCATGGAGCATTTACAGTTTGATTTCCCATGAGTTCTGGTTCCTCAGGGAGTACTCTGACCAAAAGACAACTTCAAGAGTCTTTTAAGGAGTGATCTGTTTTTTTCTTTGAACCCCTTCCTTCAAGAGTCAGGATTGCTCAACTACCTTTTAGCAGTACCTGGTCTCCTTATAGAGACTCTTCACTGATAGGGCCATACCCTCACTTTTGCAATGTGAATCACCATTTCTCCATGACAGTGCAGGTTACTGTAACAGCATAAAGAGGTATTCTACCTCACTCTATATGCCCCTTAAGGTGGGTGCCATAAGTAGTGGTCTTAAAGTGATTCCAAATCTCTTAAGAGCTCAATGGGAAATGTGCAAACTAATTTTTTTTTTTAAACGAGGCAACAAAATCTAGATAGATTTTTAAGAGAAGACAAAGACACCTCTCCCCCTTCCTGCTCCCCCAGCTTCTCTACCGTAACCCTACTAAACGTCAAGTGCACCAAGAGCCATTTGAAGGAAACACATATGGAGGAAGATTAGGAAAGAGTTCAGTACCAATTTTCCTTTACTAAACTTCCAAGAATTAGAGTAGGGAGGTAACAGTTAAGTCACAGATTGCCCTCCAGCATTTGGTAACAACTGCTTGAAAGCATTAGTTTACACTTGTCAATCTGGGGGATGCTGTTGACCCCACAGCTCTCCTCCAGTGCTGTGCTAGCACACATATATCCACTGAAAGGTGATGTTTTTCCTATGCATTTACACCAATTCTTGAAATGGTTGAGTGGAATTTTGTCTTAAATGTCTTATGTGGCAAAAAGCAAGGATGAAGTTTCTATATAGAAGTTTTGAGGCTTCCTAGAGGAGCAATGTGTGAATCAGGTCTGCTTGTCTTTATTCTGCTCAGTTTGTAATTATCACTCTTTCTAATCAGATTTGTTGTTGAATTTTACTTCATTTTAGGCATGGATGGGTTTACCAGAGGTCACCATTGGGTTACTTCCAGGTGCTGAAGGCACTCAGCGACTACCCAGACTGATTGGGGTACCAGCTGCCTTGGATATAATCACTACAGGTAAAGTACTGTTCCTTGGCCCTTCTCTGTATATAAGAATATGGCATTGAGTCATATCAGCAGCTTGGTCTAAGAAACATGCATTTCTTTTACCTGTGTAGCTGTGTGTGTTGAAATTCAGCTTGCATCCACTGATGATGGGCTAAGAAAGGGACATTCGTGCTTCTGAGGCATGTAGTTAGTAATGCATTTTATATACCTGATAATGAGCATGTCTCATATTTGAAGCCAGCTACACACAAGTCATTTGATCAGATGGAAAAGAATTAAATTGCCCATCGCCCCACCATAGTCACCTTATTTCTCTTTTTATCACAGGAAGACACATTCCAGCAACTGAAGCACTGAAGCTGGGTCTGATTGATGAAGTTGTGGAAGAAAACACAGTTGAGGCAGCAATTTGCTTGGCAAACAAAGTGATTGGTGAGGAAAGAATTGTAGCAGTGCCAAGAAATAATTGGTGATGTTTCAGGGCTGGAGAGAGTCAGAACAAAGCCCACCAGTTTGTTCCAGTTTATATGCTCCATTCATTGAGTTTTGGCATCCATATAAGATAGAATTAATTGCAGAATTTGCTTTCTGTTGTGTGAAGTGAAAAATTCAGATGCTGGAGAGCTGCAGTTATTCAAGTGAGGAGTTGGAGAACAGATACATATCAAGTCCTCATACTTCTTAACTATATATCCAAACTCACATGCTCCTCTGGACTGCTGCAATCCACTGGTTTCGGGGAATACGTGCTCTTTCTAGATATAGTTTTGGATCACAGCTGGTATTGCATGTATTCTGGTTGCACCATCAATAATGGCTGATCAAAAATTACTTTCTCCCTCTAGCAGAGGGGCTGGCACATCCTCAGCCCAGCTTAATGATCCACGAGTCTTGAAGTGACTCTGTCCCTAATCCTTTAGCTGCTATGTAAGAAAATGGACTGTGGAGATGGGAGGGATGTGGAGAGATTTTTCCCCCGACCTCAGAAATAAGAAAATCAAAATCACTGGAGTTAACACAGGAAGAGGAACATTCCTTGTGCTGCATGAGGAGCATTGCCTTGAGAGAAAACAGGATATTTTTCCACTGCTAACCTCCTTGTACCTTTGGAAACAGACCACTGACTTCCATCAGGATTTCATCTGGAGCTCTGTCACAAAGAGACGCATGCAAAGAAGCAAAAAACCCTTTCTGCATTGATCACATGGCCTTTATAGGCAATGCTTTTCCAAGCTGGGGTGCTGCTTTTGCTCCTGCAGTTCTCTTTGCTACAAACAAGGCCCTTTCTTGTCTGTAGGAGCACTTCTGTGCTAGAAGTTGAAGCAGCCTAAGCTTTGTCCTAGATGACAGAGCACCATATTTTTAAGATAGTTAGTGAATGGGCTATTCTTAAAGATCAGTGTCATGTATACTTCCCTACAACTTGAGATTTACCATATAGGTGCAAAACGGTATTCTTTGGCTAGGTTTTCTGTAAGAGATGCCCTTCCTTCTCACTGTATTCATCCTACAGTACTTTTGGGCTTCATTTTTAGTGCAGAACTGATGACATCATCAGTCCTCTTTTCTCTTTCCCTATATGTAATCAGACTATTTAAATATAATTCTTTAGAAAGAGATGGGTGATGTACTTCACTATCACTTTTAAGAAAAACAAAGATACTTTGGTTCACTGATTTTTGTCTGTTTTGAATGAGAACTCTGTTTCTCCATTTGTTGGGAGAGCAGTGAAATATTACTACTCTTCTAGGCAAATTAACCCAACAAACAGCGTTCCTTTTGATGTACCCTCTGGGCTTGTGAATGATGCCCTGCATAAGATCTACACCAGTATTGATGGCAGCAGCAGGGTATCATAAAATGCGTAATAGATACATTGCTAGAACTGGCAAACCAGCAAGCATTCTGGATTTCAACAAATGCTATGTGAAATTGGGCAAAATTTAGATATTTATATGCTTATTTTTTCTGTGACCGACATTGTGCAGTGGTTGACAGTTGTGAAAGTCAGCTTGACCTTAGAGGAGAACCTCAGGAATGAATCATTGAGTACACTATTCCTCAGTGTAACTTGCTTTCTGGAACTCATGTCCACTACCACTACTGGCAAATTCCTCTTCTGTAGCTTCATCTTCATTGGAAATTGTCACTACCAAGAAAAAATTTTTAAGAATTGTATAAGCATACAAGGATCCTAGCTGGATGTTCAGCAGTTAACCTGTCCCAGTCTTGCTCATTATTAGTGGTAGATTTTTCTATCTGTTTATTGCTGGTTTCAGTTACCCCAGTAAAAATGAGTAATGTCATTGAAGATGTTTCACATCACACTATATACCAGCTCCAAGAGGACTTTAAAAATGCTTTCAGACTCTTTCCAACAGCTTTACTGGCATTTACAGTATGTGCTTTAACAATGAAAATACTGGCAAGTCAGCTAATCTTTATTTCTTTTCTGCTTGGAAAATTTCTCATTAGACCTTGCAGAAGATCACAAAAAGTTTTGATGCTCCATTTAGCCTCAGGTTACCTGATAATTTGAAAGAATGGTGTACCCAGAGTCCGTATGTTCCTTTTGAATCATTCCTGGCTTTGGCCTTTGCCTAAAGTTAATATAATTCTCCTGCCATACAAAGGCAAACCAGCACTTCTTTTTCTCTACATCAAGCACTAACTCAGGGCTGCAGAAGAAATGACAGTCTTGCATAGCTGGTCTGTTTTTTGTTCACATTGAGTTCTGTTTTCAGTGAACGTTTTTCAGATAATCTTAAAACCAGGGACAAAGTTGCACAAAAAAATGCCATCACAGAAGTCCACTGTCTTTATATGGCATGCAGCATTTTGTTTCTGATGAGATTTTTTTTTTTCTTAAAAAAACATGAGGCTAACAACTGCTGGCTTCTTACAAAGCAGGTTGGCTAAATAACTAGTTTTGTCACTGATGGAATTTCTATTCCTGGGAAGGCTGTACTGCAAGATAAGCCTCAAAGAATCAGTTCAGAAATTATTTTCTTCTAAAGCTTTCTCAGTGCTGGAGCTGCAGTATCTCATGGCAAGAGATCAGTCTCAAATGACTGGCCTTACTGAAGCAAGGGTCCTTGATTATTGTTTCAATATGCAGTTGACAGAGCTACCTTTATGGTAGGTATGTTGGGAAAGAATCTTCATCCATACATTTTTATGGATTATTCCTAATGAAGAACACCTTCAAAAGGAGTTCTGAAACAGTCCTGAATAAGTGGTTGTAGGAACACAGAGACAATTACTGATTCTAAGTTAAATTTTTATTGAAAATCAGTAAGTATATATTGCAGATAGGAAGCAAGCATATGTTCCTGGCCTTCTCCAGGCAAACTGGCCTCTTCAGGCAGAAGAAAAATATCTTCACTTTTGAAGGTATTTTTTAGAAGGAATAGACAGCAGCTAAATCCTTGGAGACAAGGAGAATTTTCTTTCATTAAATGTGCTTGATAACCACTGCACTAATTCAGAGCTGCATTACATAATTTGTCCACCTGATGGCATCACAGAAGTGAAAAATTGCTGTAATTGCTTGTGGCAGACAGTAGCTTGCAGCTTATGCTGCCCACCTCTTGCTGGCCTGATGTAGTCTTCCTCAGCTGGAGTAGAAAATGGCTGCTGATCCTCTGCACAGCAGACTTCTTTGAAGCTCTCCCTTCATATATAATTAACCCTTGCTTTCTGACCGCATCTGCTGATTGACCTTTATCATCTTCTCAGAGCACAAAAGTATCAATTGCTTGCACCAAAGAGCCAAGGAAAATCAGTTCAATTTAGACTAGCTCAGGCCCCACAGGTATTAAACTCTGCATGGAAAGATGATTATGAGTTTCTGACTGTAAGCCACTAGGAGTAACTGTGGAGGAAGCATGTGTTTCTTCTGAGTCTGATAAAACCCAAAGGAGTAACAGATACCACTGTTAGGTAATTGCATGCTTTAAATGAAGACTGTTGGAGAAAGGCTTTCAGTTACAGTTGGAAGAGTCTTTAGTGTGTCATCTCTGGGAAGATGTACAATATAAAGACATTTTAATCTCTCTCCCAGGGCTCATGATTCTGGATGCCACCTTCTTTAGGCAGAAGGTCTAGCAAAGTGCCCCTTTGACACAACCAGAGTTTGTGAAAGGTCTGACATAAGCTGGACTCATCTCTGGCAGGCCTGAGACCACTGCCAGCCTGAGGAGCAGGGGTCCAGTTTCAGCTTTGTTTCTCAGAAATTCACAAGCAGTTCACTGCACCAGGAACACTGTTAGGCTAGCCCTGCCTCTTGCGTGTGGAGTCCTGTAATACCCCAAGGGTTTACAACTTTGGGTTTGTTGTTTTTTTTTTCTTTAAATAACACAATATTTGGTACTGCATGCTTACATTTTGCTTTTGCTGGTAGAAATTTTGTAGACTTGATCTGTCCTTTGTGCCACCTGGACTACAAACCCTAGTAAAAGAAAGCAGGTATCTGTGGAAGCTCTTGTACATGGCTGATGCTTTTCCCTGCAGCAATGATGTCTGATACCGTTCATCATGTTCCTGCTGCTTTGATTTCAGAAATCAAGCTGTGGGTGTCCCACACTGATCTCTCCTTCCCAGGTTTGGAATCAGACCATTTTTTCTGTTCATAAATATGCCCTTGATTCTTATTAGCATTGCAGAAGCAAAGACACTGCATGAAGATGCTGTAAAAATACTTAGCAAAACCTATATAGCTTACAGCTAAATAAGAGTTTTATTACAGGACCCCAAGGAGAGTTACTTTTCTTTTTTACTCTGTCTCATGTCCCCCATCAGTATTTGTGCTTACAAGTACTATTTGCTATCTGAAGAGCAAGCTTAAAGGCTCCCAGTAGTAATCCTTTTTTACCAGTCCTTTCCACATCAGAGATGTCATATGAAGTCCCTTGATCTGCCCAGTCTTAAGTGGCCTTCAGCCATCAGATCTGCTTTCTGGGACAAACCTGAGGTTTCCTCTTGTGATGAAATGAAACGTACTATTTAAGTCCTAAATAAAGGACTGTGGATAAAGAGCATTTCTGGGTTAAAAACATGCATTTAGGGGAGAAACAAAGGATTCCAAAATAAAGGAACATTATCCAGACTAAATCCTGCAATACTGGCAGAAACAAACTATATTCACTGTCAATGTGAAAACATTATTTTTATGAACTCTGATTACAAGGGAAGCTACTTACACAGTGAGTGTTCATCTTTTTGTGTTCTCTAAAAGGCTTATTTAAAAAGGCTGAGCTCCGAATACCATTATTTCAGGAAATCAATATCTTAACTCATCCTGGAAACTCATCCTTCTGTTTCTTTTAAACATTGCTCAGTGTTGGAAGAAGAGCTAAAGTCAGGACATGTTCGTTGGGCAACTGTGATTGCAGTGCTGCCATTATTCCTGCTCCTAAGTCTTCTGCTGATGCACTGACACTTTCATAACTCAGACAACAGGAAGAAAAAGGGGAGCTGGATACAATATGCCACCTTTGAAGGAAGTTTGCTCCTGTGACAGAGCTCATATAAGAGAAGCTGGAGCAATGAGATTGTATACCAGAGAGCTTCTCAGAAAAAGGTTCTCACTGGAGGGGGCCCACCCACCATATTGCTTTGGTGGCAATGCTGGGTGCTTCTGGGAACAGCACTGCAGCAGTCAGTGCAGTAACATTGCTACACAGTTAGTTAACAATCTGGATGTGGCCATTATGACAAAAGGGTCTTTGTGAAAAATGTTGCAATATTAAGGGGATACAGCCTGAATTTCTGATCTTGTTCCTCCACAGTCTTTACTGAGGCAGGCTGCCATTAAGAGCATAGGAACAGCCTGAGTATGGGCAGATCAGAGATCTCCTAGCAGGCACCAAGGTTTGTACTTCTGAAGAGGATGGAGAGGATTTTGGCATCTGAAATGTAACTTAACTTCTCTCAATTAAAATCCTTTCTAGGTATCACCATAGCAACCTCTGTCTGTAACGAGCCTCGTGTATTTGTGTGGCTGCTTGATTCACCCCTTGCTGACACAGAAGCATGAACTCTACCTTTTTATTCATTTGCTCCCCAATTCATGCTGTGTGAGCTGTCCTCTTGGTTAGTCCCAAAGTGCGTAGAGGGACTCCTGCTGTCAGGGAAGAATTGAAGTCAGGGTATATTTCCCAGTCTCTCTTATAAACACCTGGGTCAGGACCCTGGCTGGAATGCATCTGGCTAGCAAAGTCAATTGGGCACTACTGGAGGAAAACTTTAGTACTGAAGCTTATAGAAAGAGCCACGTGAATGGGGCAGCTCGGACTGTGGAGTAAGAGAACTGGAGAAGTCAAGGCACTCTGTGTAGCTGAGAAAAGGAAGGAGAGAATTACTTCTTTGAAATTGAAATCTTGCTTTTTTGAAGTCTGAGAAGGGACTTGGAAAATTGTAATTGTCAGAGCAAACAAAGCTAAAGAGAAACGTCAGACACTTTAGTTCTAGACCCAGATCACTGTGGCATTGTCCTGGTTTCAGCTGGGACAGAGTTAATTTTCTTCCTAGTAGCAGGCATAGTGCTGTGTTTTGGATTTAGTAGGAGAAGAATGCTGATAACACACTGATGTTTTTAGTTGTTGCTAAGTACTGCTTATGCTAGTCAAGGACTTTTCAGCTTCCCATGCTCTGCCAGGTGCACAAGAAACTGGGAGGGGGCACAGCCAGAATAGTTGATCCAAACTGCCCAAAGGGCTATTCCATACCATATGACATCATGCTCAGTATATAAACTGGGGAGGGGCGGGGGAGGGAGGAAGGGGGGTTGGCCAGGGAGCAGTGATCACTGCTCAGGAACTCTCTGGGTATCAGTCAGCAGGTGGTGAGCAATTGCATTGTGCATCACTTGCTTTGTTATTATTATTATCATTATTATATTGTTATTATTTTACTTATGTTACTATTTTACTTCATTTCAATTATTAAACTGTTCTTATCTCAACCCAGGAGTGTTTCTCACTCATACTCCTCCGACTGTCTCCCCCATCCCACCAGGGTGGGGAGTGAGCGAGCAGCTGCATGGTGCTTAGTTCCTGGCTGGGGCTAAACCACAACAGGCATGCACGCCCTAATGCAGTGAGCTTGGGAGGAAAAGAGGTAGACTGCATTCCCAGTCTATGTAGAAAGGGGTGAAAATCTGTAGTCTTCCAGATGTGGATGCTTTGTTCTGTAATTCCATTTTTCTATCTCCAGGCCAGCCACTGGGACCCCGCAGGCTCAGCCTGAAGCCAGTTCCAAAATTGCCCAACATGGAAGCATTTCTCAGTGAGACTCTTGTGAAGGTGAAGAAACAGGCCCACGGGTGCCTGGCTCCAGAGCTGTGCTTCCAGGCAGTCAAAGCTGCCACAGAACAGCCCTTTGCAGATGGAGTCCGGAAGGAGCGAGAGCTGTTTAATGTCCTGCTGACTTCAGGCCAGGCCCAAGCACTGCAGTATGCTTTCTTCGCAGAAAGAGCAGTGCAGAAGTGGACAACACCCAGTGGAGCTTCATGGAAAAGTGCTTCCCCTCAACCCATCCACAAAGCCGCTGTGATAGGTAAGGGAATGAAAAAGCTGTTGTGATTGCAACTGCTCAGCTAACAGAGCTGAAGGGGAGTGGGATGAGTATAATCAGGCTTTACTCATGGCAGAAGGCTGAGGTCAGGTTCCCTAGCAGTCATTTGCCAAAGTCACTGGTACCCATCACAGGCAAATATACTCCACACCCATAGGTGACATGCAAGGAGGGATGTTGTCACTGCATTGGTAAGCTCAGAAATTCAGATGTCAAGTCACATCCCACTAGATTGTTACCTGATGCCACCTCCTTCTTTGGAAGAATATTCCTCTCACTTCAGAGACAGCTTCATCTGTGGACCATAAGCAGTCTGTTCCCTTTTAAATACTGCTATGTTGAGTCCTGGCTTTGTTGAATCCTGGCTTTGTTCCATGTAATAAGCAGGTTTGCATGAAATTCTCCTCCTCCTGGTCTAGTTCTGTACTGCAAGTACATGTGCACAGAGTCACTCAGGGATATATTAATACAAAAAAATGTTTTGACAGCTGTATTTAAGAAGATTTCTTCTCACTGGGATCCACTCCTGCCATTTTGTAGCCCAGCAAGATAATGCCTTCATTAATTTTTTATAAAAGCAATTTAAATAAAACCTTTGATGCACTGCTGAGATTTTTAAAAAGTATCTTTCAGCTCTGCCTGTTGATAGCACTCAAAAAATGGTTAGACAAGTAATGGAGCACTTGGAAAACATCCATTCTGTTTCAGAGGAAGATCAACACTGCTCTTTCCTGGGTACTTCTCAGGCCTCTTGTGCTCTGCAACATGAGCTCTCTGAAAGCTCATTTCAGGCCATAGAAGCACTTTTTTTTGGAAGTTCTCTTCATTAGTTGCCATGCCATATTTTTAATGAAAATTGTTTTTAAACATTTGTCCACAACCTTGTGAGGAAGGTCCATGGCTGTTGTAGCATTCACGTAGAGGCATGAATTATTGCCAAGTTTATCATGTGACTTGAAGAACACAGTTCTTTGGACACGTGCAATCCCAGTCAGGTCAGCCCTGCAACATATGCTTTGGCAGGAAGGGCTTGTGTTAAAGTTTTGTAGGAGTGATCAGGTGACTAGAATGGGCATTCTTTGCTACATACTGATAAATCATGCCAGAAGAATACATTTGCAAAGTCCCAATTGCAATGACAGTTCGGACAGAAGAGCTGTTTAGATCTGATCTGCTTATTTTGGTGCTGTAACTGAGCTAGAGGGAATTCTAAGGACAAATGCAATCTCTATTTGAAAGTTTCTAGTAGAAACATAATCTGTGTCTTATTTCCAAACTGAATGGGCTGGGCTATATCTCTATCCACTGGATTAAGTACACAGGTTTAAGACAGGTTTCTGAATTCTGGTCTGAAATTGCCCCAACCTCTACTCCCAAGTTTCAGTGGTTTTGTAGCTGGTTACAGACAATGCTCAAGTTAACCTATACTTTTTGCAGAATAAACAAACTAAGTGCTTTCATACTTTTGCTGCAGAGCACCATCTGTCACACTCTGGTCATTTTCATGACTCTAAACTTCCCCTAATTTTTCAACACTTCATAAAGCACACATAGCTGAAGTAGGAACAGTATTCCAGGAGTAATTACGCTAAGACCACGTACCAAGATGTATCTCCTTGCTCCTACTTAGTATGCTCAAGGTAACAGCCAACTTGCATATTACCCATGTTCAACAGATCCTGTTAATTTACTGGCAGGGAGCAGCTGCACCCCAGAGATGGGGAGCCAATAGCAATAACACCTTCCAGGTGGACAGAACCACAGAATCATTGAGGCTGGAAGGGACCCCTGAATGTCATGTTGTCCAAATCCCCAGCTCAAACAGGGCTACCTAGAGCCAGTTGCCTAGGACCATGTCCAGACAGCTTTTATATATCTCCAAGGATGAAGACTCTACAACCTCTCTGGGCAACCTGTGCCAGTGCTCAGTCACCCCCACAGTAAAAAAAGTGTTTTCTTATGTTCAGATGGAACCTCCAATGTTTCAGTTTGTGCCCATTGCCTCTGGTCCTGTCACCAGGGGCCACTGAAAAGTCTGGCTCCATCTTCTTTACACCTTCCCCTCAGGTATTTATGTACAGCTTTCTCTAGGCTGGAGTCACAGCTCTCTCAGCCTTTCCTCATGAGACACGCTCCAGTCCCTTAATCATCTTAGTGGCCCTTCACTGAACTCATTCCAATAGCTCTATATCACTCTTGTACTGGGGAGCCCAGAACTGTACACAGTATTCCAGGGTATGGTCTCACCAGTGCTAAGTAGAGGGGAAGGATCAGCCTTCCAGCAAGACTCCTCCTAATGCAACCCAGTATACTATTAGCCACCTTTGCCACAAGGTCATGTTGCTGTTCATAGTCAACTTGGTGTCCACCAGGACCCCCAGATCCTTTTCTAGAGAGCCGCTTTCCAGCCAGTCAGCCCCCAGCATATACTGGTGCATAGAACTATTCCTCCCCAGATGCAGGACTTTGCCTTCCCCTTGCTGAAATTCACAAAGTTCCTATCAATCCATTTCTCCCTCTGGATGGCAGCACAACCCACTGCTGTATCAATTATTTACAGTACCTGAGCAAGACAAGCAGGGCAGACCCAGAGGTCATGCCAGGATCTACTAGAAGTACAGATGATCAAGCAAAGTCCACATGATGACACAGGCCCAAGGTAAAGTTGGGAAGCCAGTCTGCAGGCTGAGGTCTGGATCAACAGCATCTATAGCCTGGCACAAGCACAGTAGGACACCAGAACTCCTCTAACAAAGCTTAGGAAGAAACTAAAGGCCCAGCTCTGAGCTTAAATGGGGCTCCAAGGCCCATGGGCAGTGCATGTGGGTGGAGGTTCCAGGTGTAGCTGGTCAGGGTCATTAAAGCTTATCAGTGCACTCAGGGCATTGATACTTACCAAGACTCCTAATGTCTTCTCTGAATCACTGCTTCTATCAATACAGCCTCCATAGCCCACAATTATAGCTTGCTTTGTTTATGCTAGTTGT
This sequence comes from Pelecanus crispus, assembly GCF_030463565.1. Taxonomy (NCBI): domain Eukaryota; kingdom Metazoa; phylum Chordata; class Aves; order Pelecaniformes; family Pelecanidae; genus Pelecanus; species Pelecanus crispus. The sequence goes on along the minus strand of NC_134651.1, from coordinate 28,831,997 downwards.
TCATGTTATATTTCATTTGGTAAGTGACATCTCCTATTTTGGAGGTTGTTGATCTCCTCCTTTTAACTCTGAATCCCACACCATATTAAGTGTCACTGCTTTCCATCACTTCTTTCTGCCACCCCACTGTGCTTTTTCTCCTTCCTCTGGAAGGTTTTCCTCCTATTTTGCCTTTTGGTATCAGTGAAATTGCAAGTCCATTAGAGACAGGCATAGAACATGCCAACACAATTGTATTTTTTTCTTTCAGGCTGCTGTAACAAAAAGTCATTCTTTATCCAGTACCATGCTGTACAGTATCTCATAATTTCACATTCTTAATCTTAAGTACTTTCTTGCAGCACCAGAAATCAAAATCTTGGGGATGATTTTTGAGGGACTGACACCTTTTAAAATAGTGCTGCTCATCCATGTAAGTATTGAGTCTACCTAGGTGATCCAGGGTGTCTCTGTTTTCACTGGAGAGAGGAGGGCAGTCAGAGCAAGATGTTGCATCCATTTTCTATGGTCAGAAATCATGCAGAACCCATTTTTCAATAGGCAGCACTGTGCTGTTTCACACATTAAAACCATGCTGCATTATGCTGCTGCTTCCGTCTTTTATTGCTGCACAATGGGAAGCAACTGAGAAGATTACGTTGACTTCCTCCTCCTTCAGTACTTTTTCCATAGGCACAGAGGACCTTTAGATTATGGAAGCAGTGCCATGAATGCTAGAGGAGCCTTGCTTTGTGGCTATCCTGTCTGTCCAATATTAGCAGGAACTTGCTGGAGGGAGCTGGCACATTGCTTGCTGACCGTGTCTTAATGTAGATTCAACATCAAGGATGATCTATCGTTTTTGTGGGCATGCTTGATAGACAGCATTGCTGATGAACTGGCAACCATTCCTGTGCAGTGCTGGCTTCCCATCAGCTGCCTTTGCAGTTTGCTCGCTGAAAGACTTAATAAGCAGGTAACATGCAGCTATGTGGGATCCCTCCTGCTCTTGGCCTAGCTGTCCTTGATTGTCTTCAGCCACATGCAGTGTCACCTATTTCATTTGCTTCTGCTTGTTCTGAACTTTTGGCTCCCATTTCTTTCCACTTTCTCTGTTCCTCATCACCCAGTAAAAGAGTTCGTCTCTGTCCCATCTGCAGTCTTCCCATAGCTCCCTGCTTGCCTTGAGTATCACATTATTTCTGCTTGAAATTCATACCCTGAAACAGAGGAAGAAGCAGCTCCAGTCTGCAGCAGTCCACCACCACCAATTACTCATTGTTTTTAACAATTGAAAAGGGGAGTCCTCAGAAATGCTTCTTTCACTGCTAGATAGCCAAATCTCTCCTTAGTTTTACAGCCCAATTTTAGAAAATATTTCCAGGGGAGTCATGCTGTGCAAGCTCTAATGTAACAAAACCCTTGGGGCTTTCATTACTCTCTCTGCCAGCTTCATTAAACATCATTTCATACAGGCCACTGAAGAGTTATGTAGTAAGTTGAGATACAGCTTTTCTAGGTCAGAAACAAGCTTGGCAAGCTCGTATCTTATCTATAAGCCTATTCCCTTGGCCTAGAAAGTGAAGTACTACAAGCATGTATGCCTGTCTATCATGGGTTGGCTAAAATCTAGGTGGGAGTACTCATACTACATGTGGACAAAAGCAAACAGGGGAATCAGCTAACACCACTGCAGAACTTCTCTTGAAAAGAAGGCTGGAGAACCGCTGCTCATGGAAGAGGTTTTGATTTAGGAAGCAGCAGCATGTTCATATTGAGAGAGAACTGGTAAGATTTCAGTCATGAGACTGAAGCTGAGAGGAACAGGAGTTAATAAGGCCCAGGATGTGTGCGTTATTTCTTTAGTAGAGCTTGGAAATTCTAGGGAGAAACCCCAGGTCTCCACCCTGGAAAGGAAGAAGAAGAGACTTCAAGAGGGAGCCATGAAGAACCCAGATATGGAACTGCAAACCCTTGATGTCTAAAGAGAGCCTTAAAGATGGGGCTGGGCTTGGTGGGTATGCATGAGGTGGTAAGTTACCCTCCTGCACTGTCCAAGAAGAAAGCAGTCTGTGTAGTTCACCAAAGACAGGGAAAAAACTGTCTCTGACTGTCCCTGCTGCCACATCCAAGCCTCTGAGTACTGAGCACAGTGGGAGGAGCTATTTATGTTTGGGTTTTTTCAGTCAGCGAACAATGGACACTGAAATGCTAAGAACTGATTCATGTTATTCTAGTTTTATTTTCAAATTAGTTTTTAGTAGTACTTGATTATGAAGTAGCAAATCTAATTTCCTAGAGAGGAACTTCAGCATTTGCTTGGGAGTGTAATGGTTTATAAGCAGGCTGCCAGATAGTGATGTCTGTAAAAACTATCTTCTTGTGGCTAAGCAGGGATTAAATGTCTTGTGTGTACACAAGCTGAGGGTGGACAGAACTAAACCATGGGTATGTAACTTGCAGGAAAAACATACTACCTTGTTTGACCTTGATTGTTGCAACTTGCTTAACTAATGACATAATTTCAGCTCGTCTTTACAAAGCTGCTTTAGACAAATTTTTTAATCCCCTTGTTTCTCTTTATTTGTTTAGCTGACTTTCATTTGTAAACCTGGGATTAAAAAAGTAATTTTTACAGAATTATAACAAACCTGTACTTTGTCTGGTTGTTGCTTTATTTAGGATATTAATAATCCTCCCATTCAGATGCTTTGCACTTTTAAAGCTGGTAAAATTGTGCTGGCCTTCTCTTACTAGTTTGTATTAACTTAGTCTGAAAAGCCTCCATCATGGGAGAGCAGGATAAATAGTGTGGGCTGTGTATCACAGGAAAGTGTAGGCATGCAGCTTCATTTAATGTAATAGAGGACAGAGCTGGTGGAAGGGCTCAGGAGGAGGGAAGGGATCAAGCCAGTAATCCCCACCCTGGTATTCCTGGGGGTATGAGCTGGTAGTAGCACATTTATGGATCTTGGAGAAAAAAAATACAGCTTGAATGGATGCTCAGTTACAGGAATTCCGGGCAAGTGCTTTAACTGCGTGGTTGGACAAGGAAGACTGTGTCTTCAAGAACCTTCAGAAGTTAGGAATGGCCTGTGTTGGAGGACTTGGAGAGATACCAGTGGGCAGAGATGCCTGATACAAAGTGAGAACAGCAAGCAAAAGCCTACTGATGTTCCAGAGTGATTAAAAAGGAGATATAAGATGTTGCAATCTGGATTAAGAACACTGTGTTATTTCCATCCTGTTTGACCTGGCAACAAGAGACATACAAGACATTAGAGAGAAAGTTTAGAGAAGATCAGTGTCCAAGATCAGCTGAATTTTGTTTGCTTCAAAGATTATACAGTGGATGTGCAGAGGGAGAAGAGGAAGGGGACAAAGCAGAAGCTTGGGAGGAGGGAGAAACCAATTGTCTGAGCTTTGCTGGTATTAAAATCTCTAGGTGCAGCATGTTTGCTTACTATGAGCTTCTTCTATGAATACCCATAAAGGACCATCTCACAGGAACAGAGAGGCACTGATATCCTCAGGGTGAAGCCTGCTTATGAAAATGCCTGCTAGAAGTTGTTAACAGGGTTGAAGCTGAATCTCAGATCTCCTGTCTTTGATTCCCAGGTTCTAACTCTTCAGTGATGCTAGCTTGCATAGGTATAAAACTTTGCAGGGAGAAGACATGAATCACATGGTCTGCACACACTGGAGTGAATCCCACTGATATTTTGTAAGCTTGAGAGGACATTAATTTGCCTATATGCTACTGCTTTTCAAACATTTAGGTTCACTGAAAGGGAGAATTCACCCTCCCTTTTCTCAGTCTTCAATTCTTTTTTTCTATCTGTGCACCACTCATTTTGCATAGACTTCCGCTTTTTATCCTGGAGATACAAAGGAAGTGCTACTGTCAAGTGATTAATTGTAACATTTTCTATTCATAGTCTCTGATTCTGTCTCACTTTTCCCTAGGGCTGGGAACAATGGGCCGAGGCATTGTGACTTCTCTGGTGAAGGCCAACATACCTGTGGTAGCCCTTGAGCAGAATCTGGAGTATCTGAACATGGGAAGAAAAGCTGTGATGCTCCTTTTGGAACGTGAGGCTATGAAAATGGAGGAGGGTGCCCAAACCCTGGATTTCCATAACCCTGCACGTCTCCAGTTCACCATGGACTTCGATGTGTTGCAGGATGTAGATGTAGTTATTGAGGCTGTGTTTGAGAACATGGCACTAAAGAAGGAAATATTCCACAAGCTATCAAGAATCTGCAAGCCAGGGGCCTTTCTGTGTACAAACACATCAGCCCTGAACATTGATGAAATAGCTTCTGCCACGAGCCGCCCACAGCAGGTCATTGGCACGCACTTCTTCTCCCCTGCTCATGTGATGAGGCTATTAGAAATAATCTATGGCCATCACACATCCCCCACCGCCATTGCCACTGCTATGCAGCTAGCCAAAGCACTGAAAAAAGTTGGAGTGGTGGTGGGGAATTGTTTTGGGTTTGCTGGGAACCGAATGATGTTTCCATATGTTCAACAGGCAGTTTTCCTTTTAGAGGAAGGAAGCAGACCAGAAGCCATAGATCAGGTTCTTGAAGATTTTGGGTTTAAGATAGGACCTTTCCGAATGTCTGATCTTGCTGGGCTGGATGTGGGCTGGAGGTCTCGAAAGGGCCAGAGCCTCACTGGGGCCTCACTACCTCCAGGAACACCTGCCCGCCAGCGGCATGGCCATCGCTACAGCCCACTGCCAGATCTTCTGTGTGAGAATGGCAGGTTTGGCCAGAAAACTGGAAAAGGCTGGTATCAGTACGAGAAGGCTGGGGGCAGGATAGCCAAACCAGATCCATGGCTTCACAACTTCCTGACCCAGTACAGAGACACCCATCACATCAAGACCCGCTTCATAGACCAGGAGGAAATCCTGGAGCGGTGTTTGTTTTCCCTCATCAAGGAAGGGTTTGACATCCTGGCTGAGGGAATAGCATCTGGCCCAGAACACTTGGATGTAATTTATATCAATGGCTATGGGTGGCCAAAGCACAGGGGTGGCCCCATGTTCTATGCTTCCACTGTCGGGCTCCCTCGCGTTCTGGCTAAACTGCAGAAATACTCCGAGGCCCACCCTGATGTTCCTGGGCTACAGCCCAGTGCCTTTCTGAAAAAGCTGGTAGCTATAGGGAACCCTCCCCTCAAAGCGTGGATGTCCTACCTAAGCCCGCAGAGCAACAAGCTGTGATTTTGTTGATGCCCGCTATATAAATTCAGTGGAGGCTGATCTCATGAAACAGGTGCTGTAATTGCACTGTCTTTTCCAATCAAAACCAAAGTGTTACAGGCTTGTAAACAATGTCACTGGCCCTCCTGGGCCTTTGCAGAGAATAACTTTGGCTGATGATTGATCTCAGTCTCCCTCTTGCTGCAGGTAACCACTGCCATCACCCACCCTTCCCACCACCAGCCTTACCCACCTGCTTTGCACATTGCTGTGTAAAGGCCTGTCTCATTTTTCTCTGTCTTCAGGTCTTCACAGCTGTACATCTCTTCCAGTAAGTCTTTGTGGAAGGGAGGGTGCAGCATCCACAGCCCACAAAGCAAATCAGGGTAGGAGGCAATTCACTGGAGACTGACTGGATCTACCAGATCCTGCCCTAAGTCTGCTTCCCAATTTGTTCAGGTCTTTCCTGTGCAGCCCACCTCCACTGGATTCCCTGGCTCTCCCAAAGACAGCCAGCTGGAGCCTGTTCCCTTCCCGCTGCTGGGGAAGCAATGACACAAGGGGTGCAGCACCTTTCAGAGGTAACATCAAATGAATTGGAGAGAGCAGGTTTGGGCAGAGAGCAAGGGGCAGGGCTGGTACCGTCCCTCCTCCCTGCTGCAGAGGAAATTCTAATAAATGACAGAAAAGCCACAAATGCATTGACCTGACTAACCTGCCCTGTGGTGTTGGCTCACAACTGACCTTCTGCATCCAGACTACATCCTCCATTATTGTTATGCCCACCCGGCTTTGTCCAAGCAGAAACATCTTCTGGCATCTCTTAAGTGTGGATATCCACACATATTGCCATCACTCCCCCTATCTTGCCTGCCTATAGCTACCAGGTCTTGGGGCTCAACATGCTCTAACTGAGCAGATTGAAGCCTGGCCTGGCACCTACTGGGTTTTCACATGGGCAGAGGGCACACGGAGAAGTACACGGCTCAAGAGTTGTGTAGGCAGGAACGTTGCTGCAGGCACGCAGGGAGGCAGCAGATCTCTAGCAGAGAGCAGACAGAGCGAGCGCCAAACTTGCTCCAGGCTTGATGCTTTGGGACAAAGTCTCCATTTCTCATGTCTAGTGAATGTATCTTCCAGTCCAGTGTGGAGAATAGGTTGGTCTGGGTTCCCTTCTCAGGAAGATTATGATTGGATGTCTAACTTTTGCTTTTTATTTTAATAAAAGTGCTTGGATTATCTAATGACAGATTATATGATATCATATGGAAAAGTAGAAAAAGGAAAATGTGCTTGTTCTTTCTATACATACTTCCATTGCTTCTCTGCATGGTAGAATTAGATCATTTTCCTGTTTGTGCAGGGGTTTGTGTTTGAAAAGTCTGCATGCTTCTTTTTTCTAAATATATCTTATTTTGCCCTTTATCTACCCCTGTCCTTCAGTGGGTGAGGGTGCAAAACTGAGGGCAGGAAACCCTTCAGAAGTCACAAGCCAACCCAAGTGCCTGGTTCCGGGGAGGATTTTTCTCCAGGACCAGAGAAAGAGCTAACTCTAGGCCCAGCAAAATGCTGCAGTTTCCCCCGAATCACCTGTATGCCACAGCTGAGAGCAATCCAGCATTTGCTCAAAGGTGAAGCGCTGCTTCCATGCGAGCAGACTCTGCGTGACATGTTACACAACAGCACTGGCTGGTGCTGGCAGCTGTCATGTCATCTGCAGGACAGCTCTGGACACGATGCACTGTCCAGGCTAACATCCCCTCTCCTGTGCCTCGTGCTGTGGTGTTCACCCGTACTGCAGATGAGTTGGGAAAGGGCGATTCCCCTTGCAGCAGGAGCAGGCTGCAGAGGAGAAGGCGTGCCCTTCCTCTTCAGGAGGGATGCTGGTCTCAGGATATTGAGACCCACCAGCTTCTACCCTGTGGCCACAATGCCTCTCCTCACCTGCAGCACTTCTGTGCTGGTGCATTTGATGTGCCCATTCCCCTTCTCATCTTCCCTCACGGAAATTACTGAGAACAGAGGCTGTTCACACTAGTAATGCCTCTCCTGAAGAATTTCATTTGTAAATTCATATTGACCAAAGCAGCACAGCATTGATCTGTCTGCTTTACATCCCAGCCAGCCATCAGTGACATTGCTGGCGCTGAGAGGTTGCATTTGCAGCTGAGAGGGCAGGCACGAGGCTCCCCACAGCTGGCAGGAGTGTGTGGGAGTCCCTGCCTCTCGACTGTTCTGCTCCCAGCAGGGCGAGAGCACGCCGAAGGGCAACTGCAGCTCCCCGGCCCCCAGCCCTGCTCAGCAGCCTCATTTGAAGCCCTTGGTGTCTGCTGATGTGCAATCTAATCAGAAAGCACCAGCCTGTTCTGTGAGCCTCTTTGGTAAGTTGTTAAAACAACAGCCTTGCAAAGTCCCTGATCAGCTCAAATATGTAGTGATACCAGAAATATGCCCATGAGTGAAATGTTTCTTCATTTAACAGGGAGAGAACACGGTCCCACGCAGAGGAGAACTTGATAACCACCTGGTACAGCATTAGTTTTCCCACCTGTCTTTTTAAACCAGCTAACTATTTTCACTCAGTTAGAAACTATCTGTTAAAAATGTTTTCCAGGTAAAACCGTCCCTACTGGTGAGGAATGTCCCCAGCTCTGCTCACTTGTTGCAAGTCTGACTGTTCTAAGCTATGTGTGAGCTGAGGTTGTACAGTTCTCCAGTATGGTGAGGCCTTGGCGACACGCATTGCAAGCTGGCTCTAGTCCATGCTTAACCTTTGGGCCCTGCTTGTACTCTCATGTGAGTGCCTGGCTGCAGATCTATGCTTTCTGCACAGCGGGGACACTTGCTTTCCAGTGCTGAGGATATTCGGTTTCAGCCCTGCGAATACCCGTGATCTCTCACATGCAGCTGCAGAATCGTTAGATGTCTTTAATTAAGTCGGAGAACTCTGCCAGTGCAGCAGATGCCTCCATTAACTGCTCAGCCACAGGCATTTTGCAAAAGAGTAAAGAATGGGAGTGCACCAAAGGAGAGAATTGCTTTAGCTTTGATCAGCGTCCCCTGCAGCACTGGGCCTTCAAAGTGAGGCAAAAAGCTCCCTGTCTTATGGCATGCTAAGAAGCACTGTCCTGCAGCACATGTCCAAATTGGATGGGGCCCTTGAGTCTTGTCAGAAGCACCTACACCCATTTCTGTAACCCACAGTTCACCTTCTTTCACTTTATTTCTTTTTAACAGAAAGTGATCTTACAGCCCAGGCTGGGTCTGAGAGCAGCTCTGGAGGTGAAACGGTGGTGGAGAGGGAGGACTTTGTGCCAGCAGGTAGACCCCTCGGGCCAGGGGTCTGTGAGAGCTGAGCTGCATCCCTATTTGCTGCTGGTGGGCTCCAGAGAACAGGAAGACAACAGGACAGTGTCAAAGAAAATGCCTGATTCTGCAGTCAGTTTCTCCTCTGCTTGCAAATGGCTGAGCAAGGTCCTGAATGTTTGCAGATTTCAGTGGGATTTTGGCAAAACAAAGACAGGTAATCCTTGAGGAGTGATTCAGAAAACTCACTTTCCAGTGCAGTTAACCCTGGAGGCATTTAAAATCTACAGGTCTGCGAAGCTCCCTCAGTCCTGAGGACCAGCGCCGAGGAAAGCTCAAAGCCCCCTGCTCGGTGCAGCTGGGCACCCATCTCCTGCCCAGTTAGGCTGAGTTTAACGGGTCCCGTCCCTGAGGCACCCGTAAAAACAGGGTAAACCTCCCTACCACCCTCAGCCAGCTCCGATTATTTTTGTCCCAGCAATCAAAACCAGGCCCAGAAATGTCTCTTCAGCTTGGTGAAAAGCTCTCCTGTGAGCTGTGGGTGACCAGCCTGCTGAGAGGGAGAGGTTGTAGCCCCCGCTTGCACATCCCAGGAGGCGAGGGCATAAACTGGGATGCTGTCATGTGTACCCAGGGCTCGCCTGGCACTGAGATGCTGCAGGAGGGAGCGAAAGACTCCCCAGGACCATGTAAGGGCAGCAGCAGACCAGGTATGTGCTGACTGCCATTGTGCATTGCATTGAAAGGAGCTGGGTGTACCACGGGTGAGCGTTCCAGCCCTCCCACTCTGGCATCCAGCCCATCTGCTGAGGCAAAGCACTTGTCCCACTCCTAGCAACGAGGGAGGGTTCAGTTCAGAAGGGACCAGCAGGACCATTTTGTGCCGCCTCCATTGTAACACAGGCCAGAGGCTTCCCCCAGTGAGCCCCGCATGGGAGCTGGTCTGTGCTGCAAGTCAGGGACGATGGTCAGACGTTGTTCAAAGCCTCAGTGCAACTCTCTGCTCTGCAGTGATGACCCATATCCCTTGTTTTTACGCAGAAAGCGCATAGCTGATCACAGCGATACACCTGCAGCTTGGTTGTTCGTAAGCTCTTTTTGTTGGCAAGAAGTAAATGAGCCTCTTAGCGCATCTTCAGGAGGGTGTACAGCATGGGGACACGTCTGGGATCTATCCCAAGGACAGACTCCAAAGGAACTGTCTGGAGATATTCTGGAGAACACAGAAAAAGAAGTATTTTTTGACTACTTCTGCCAAAGAGCTATTGGGTAATGTACAAAGATAAGGGACTACAAAACTGACCAATTTGATTTCTGTTCTAACAGAAAGACGACTTCAGCTCTCTTAGTACTGAGCAGAGGGGCAATAAAAACAAAATTTACTTTCAAACATGACAGGGAAACAAGCCCACCACTACACTTAGGAAACCAAATAAAGTAGCCACTGCTCAAGATAGATCCAAACTTTAATTTTGGCCTAGAGATATGATTGTTGGAAAATAAGAATACACTTTCATATCATTATTAACCAAAATTATATCTGATTATTTTACTAAATGGAAGACAAAGTTTATCAGTGTTTTTAAAATCACTGCATGCTTAGAAAGAAATGGTTTTCCTGATTAGATGACCTGAGAATAAGCAGCATGAAGAATAAAACAAAACAAGAACTGCCTGTTGCCACGGGCCACATGTGCAAGCAGCTGTCTCCTGCTCCATTGACTCTGGCACTGCAGGGCCGATCTGTGTCCACCTGTCTCATGACACAGCCAAGAGCCACACACTTGGAGCGCCCCAGATCACTCGTACCTGATCATGTAGTCGAGCCTGCTTGCCTCCTCACACTCCTTGGAGGCTGCTGTCCGGAAGCAAGGGTGCTTGGATCCCATTTAACAAGTCCGGCAGGGTCCAGAGAGGAGCGACCCACGCCCCGTCACGGCAGGGGCGAGAGGGGGATGCTTGGGGGAGCTGCCTGGCCCAGGAGCGCCGGGCACCGTGGCCCGCTGGCATCGCTCATCTCTGCGGGGAGCCAGGCTGCCTTAGCCAGGACTAGTCACTGCTCACACACGTGTGCTCCTGCCGCTACAAGATGCCTTTGAAAATCAGTTAAATCTCATAATGGGTCGAAATTTACGGCAGGTGCCCTCGCGCGCACACCCCGGCGCGGCGGAGCTGGCGTTCCCGGTGTGACAGGGCCCGCAGGGCAGCCCGAGGGGCAACCTGACCCCTGGCCAGCCCGCCCTTGGGACGCCGCGACCGACCACCTTGCTCCCGGAGCGGCTTTGCCGCCGCACGCCCGGCTCTGCGCACCCCCGTCCCGGCTCCGGGAGGCCGGGGCGGTGCTGAAGGACGGGCGGGCGGGGCGGGGCGGAGCCGGCGGGGCGGGCGGCCGGGCCCTGCCCGCGGCGCTGCCCCCCGCGGCGCTGGGCGGGCGGGCGGTCCCCGCTGCGGCTCGGCGCCTTCTCCTCCTCTTTCTCCTCCTCCTCCTCCTCCTCCTCCTCCACCACCTCCTCCTCCTCCTCCTGGCCGCTGCGGCGCGGGGGCTGCGGGCGGAGCGGCGGCGCCATGAGCGGGGCGGCGGCGAAGAGCGAGAAGCTGGACGAGGCTCAGGCGCTGGCCCGCAGCTGCGCGGGCCGACCCGACTTCCAGCCCTGCGACGGGCTCTCGCTCTGCGCCACCCATAGCCACGGCCGCTGCTTCCGCCTCCACTGGTGCTGCCACCTGGGATGGTGCCACTGTGAGTGAGCGAGCGAGCGAGCGAGCGCGCGCGCGGCCCCAACGGCCCCCGCGCGCCGCCCTAACGGCCCCCGCGCGCCGCCCTGCCCGCCGTCCGCCTCACCGCCCCGCCCCGCCCTCTCCCGCCCCGTCCCGTCCCGTCCCGTCCCGTCCCGCGGCGGTGCCCGCAGCTGGCCCGGCCCCGGCGGCTGGCGGCGGGCCGGCGGCGCGGTGGCTTCGCGGCCCGGGGCCCAGCCCCCTGCGGTGGGACCCCAAACTTCGGGGCTGCTCCCGGAGGGGCGGCCGGGCCGGGCCGGGCCGGGCCGGGCGGGGCGGGGCGGGGCGGGGCGGCGGCGCGGCCGCAGCGGCGGTGCCGGGGAGCGTTGCCGCGGGGCCTGGCGCCCAAACCCTCTCGGAGCCCGGTGACGGCCGAAGGGCGAGCTGCCTGCGGCGCCGGCTGCTGCCTTCGCGCACCGCTGCTGCTGCATGCGGCTGTCCTTTTCAGCGGAGGAAGCGAGCGTTCGCCAGCTACTTCGTTCTCGGTTCTCATTATTTTCTTTTTACAGGCATACGGTTTACAATCTCTCGAGTAGAGAAGTAACTGCTTTAGGGTATATATAGCAGCTAGTTACTGTTTCAAAATCCAGTGTCGATCCAACTCCGTTGAAAAGGCGCCCGATGACTTGAATATCTGTATTCAGGATACTGATGTGTGTAATCATGGAGGCTGGGATTGAACTGTGGATGTCCAAACATAGTTTGATGAATAATTAATCACATACAGCCTCGAAGAGCAGGCTTTTCAAACAGTGTGTTGGTATGAGGTCAGGAAATGGTGATGGAGCTGCGTTCTTAGGTCGTGTTGCGTTTTGGAGATCTTAAAGTCTGGATGGTTGGGGTTAAAGTTGGACTCTTATGTGAGGGTTGCTTGGTCCTGCTGAAGATGTCCCTTGACTCTTGCCGTCCCTTGACTCTTGCCATCCCATTCTCCTTTTAAGTCTGCCGCCATCTCTCCTTGTAATTTAATCTCCTACATGGATTCCCCCTCATGCACACTTTTTGCAAATTTTGTTTAATGGGGAAAAGGGCCACCTTTTATTTGGACGAGAGCTTCTGTTTGAATTAAATACACATTCTAGGAATTTCACCTTGATTTGGGGTTCATTTGAAATCAGTTCAGAACAATGTTTTTTTTTCTGTCTGTGCCCTGAAATGAGTACTGTGTGGTGGCACAACTGGCTATGTGAGAAGGTGCCATGGTCACCTGCTTGCACAGGGACAGGAATGTCTCGTTGGCCTTTCATCGATGATACAAAGGCTTTCAAGTTATGACCTAGATCTACTCTTCTTTTCCAAAATTTCTCTGGTCTCAGTTATTTGTGGTCTCCATCATGAACTTATAAGCACTCTGGAGTACAGGATCGGAGCTCAACATGGTGTTTATAAACTGGAGATGGTACCTGAAATCAGTTGGGGATGGTCCTCTGAAGGGGAAGTCAAATGCGGAGCTGGGAACACCTGGAGAAGTGCCATTGCAGAGATGGATCTGGGGATTAAGATGGATCACAAACTGTGTGTGTCAGCAGCAGGAGGCCTTTGTGGTAGAAAATCCAAAACCAGAACGCAAGCCCCCGCTTGGGGAGGCATTAACAGGAGCATTGCAAGCATGCAATTTAATTAGTCTCTTCAGCTCAGTAGTGATGAAACCAGACTGACGGGCTTAGTTTTGAGCATTGCACTTTAAAAGGCTGTAGAAGAATTGGGGAGGTTCTGTAGGAGATCACAGTGATCAGCTTTGAAAATAGGATTTACAAGGGGGTGCAAAAGCAAAGGGGTTGCTTGGGCTGTAAAAGATTGATGGAGGGAGGGGAGATGAGCTTTTCAAAGTGTGAAGGTAGCCTTGCAAAGGAAGCTGTGTTCTAGTCCTCTGCACAGACTTGGAAGATAACCAGTTATCACTTACCTGTGGCAAGGAAAGTTTAGGTTTGGATATTAGAAAACATTTTAACTTGGAAGAGAAATGAGGCAAGGGAACAGAGTACTTAAGAAGGTGAGGAATTGTGGTCCTTGAAGGCCTTTAAGGAAGGCTTGGACTGGTGTCTCTTAGGAGTTAACATGGAGCTGATTCCCTCTTGGAAGGACCACTTGAGATCCCAGCCAACCCTTAGCTTCCCTGTGGCATTCATAAGATTTAAAAATAATTACAGCTTTTGCAAGAAGTACAAGCTTCCTTCTTAATTCCTCCTTTACAGCTAAGGAAACTTTGAGATACATTTGCTGCATGAAACTATGATTTTAAATGGAGGAAGTCAAATACCTCATTTTCTTGTTTAATCTTCTGAAAGCCATGAAGAAGTGCGCTCCCTTCTTGCCCCCTTATTTCCTCATGCAAATTTCAGAGCTAAGGATCTCTTTGTATCCTGCCCCTGCAGAATGAGTTGAGTTGGACTTAAAAGGGGTAAGAATGAGGCCTGTGATGGAAAGTTGTATAGAGGTCAGAGATGTAATTAAACAGTATTGGGAGTTATCTTCCATAAATGCAGTGCTGTAATGCCGACTTGGGAATCCTCAGAGGGTTCTTGAAAGTAGTTTTCTGTGACTCTTAAGAGCTGTATTGGGGTACAGGAAGTTCTACATCAATTAAAATGGCCTTTGAAGTATTATTTTCCATCAGTGTCCAAGGTCCTGGAGAACGTCAGCTCAGTTAAAGTGCACTTACACCAACAAATTACAAAAACTCACCACCACCACAATGGGTTGATTGTCTCCTCATGTGTATTCAGGATTACATCTGCTTACTTAGTGATAGAAGCAATTTAGCATCGCAGAGCCACTCGACTATAGAAGTAATAATTGAGAAAGAACCTAGTCTGAATTCCCCAAAGCCGTTTTTGTTGGCATGCTCTGAAGTGAGCAGTACTGTAAGCGCTCTCTTTATCTCCAATGTTTCTCTGTCCATAAAATGGCAATAATAGCTGGCAGGCGAGATCACAGAGAGTGTTCAGTGTATCCAAACAGCTCTGAGACCCTCAAGTGCTGTGGGTATCTGTATGACTTCTGTGTCTAAGCCTGGGAGTTTATTTTGGGTCATTTTCAGTCTGTTTCAGGCTTGGTGGGGAGCAGATTTCCCTGTGAGATGGGAGGTGGTTCTCTGATGTGCCCCTGTGCCTGGGGAGCTCTGAACCCAAATAAAACCTCCATAAGCAGGTGCAGCACAAAATGTGCAGCACCAGTGGGCTTGGGGAGGCTGCGGATGGGAGGGCTGGCAGGGTGCATTGGGTGTCACTGGAGACACCTGGCTCTGTGGGCATCAGGGGTCCGGGAGAGCAGGCAGCACCTCGTATCCTGCTGCGACAGATGGCTGCAACAGCCTTCCCCTGTGTTCTGCCGGACATCTGCACACCTGCCGACTCCTGCCTGCACGTGGAAGCAGGATGAGGGCTCAAGCCTTCGGAGTCTTCTTCCCTGCAGGGAAGAATGTGTTGGCCCAAGAGGTGTTTTGACTTCAGCCCCTTATGTTTGTCCTGTTACACATTTCTCTTGCTTGCACTGCACCCTTTCAGACTATCCCTGCGTGCATTCCCCTTGCCAGGGTGACAGCCCCCTGTTCACCTTCCTCCCCTCCCCTCTGACAGCCTTGTGGGCTTTTGTTTATTAGATGCAGGTTGAGACCCTTAAATTACTCAGATCCACTTTTTCCAGAGTCAGAGAAAACATGCACCAGAGGCAGGTCTGCAGCAAGGTGCCTGCCTTCCTTTCCTCACCTCTGGATTTCCGCTGTGGCTTTGATTTGCACTGATGCTGTCTGCAAGGCTGCTGGCTGTGTGGTGGTACCTGCTTCTGTCAGAAGGGATCAGATCCTTGGGGTTACATCTGTCCTGAGAGCAGGACTTTGACTGTGTTTTGCTCATTTTAATTCCTAAGAATTAGCTCACCAAAGAAAGCACCGCACTTGGTACAATTACAAGATTGGCTTCATCCCTAGACAATGCAAAAATAGGGTATTCTGTTGCAACTGTGTTAATTTTTTAATCTTAATATCTTGCATTATGTTAAACACCTTGCAGAACTCTCAGTATGTTATGTTGCAGTTATCAAAAATACATTATGAATAATGGTTCCACAATACTTGTTTCACAGTAGTTGTATCAATAGATAGTGATCATGCTACCTTGTATTAGCCTTCCTCTAATTTTTTTCTTTTTTTTTGCCCTGGTTCAGCATCAAAAAAGCAGGCCTTTAGTTACTTAAAGACTCTTGCATATCTTATATTGAAAAATAAATGTGGCAAATAAATTTCAGTTCCACCACTTCTGCAAGATTCAGCTGTTTGGACCATTTACAAGAAAACAAACTGAGCATGGGTGAAAGCTGTGAGGTCTCCTTTGGGTGGTCAGAAAGGGAAAGGAAAGTCAGAAAAGTTGCTAGGCTCTGACAGGTAATAGGATTGTGGTGGCAGTATAGGTTTTAAAAAATACAAATGCTCCCCCACCCTTGCTTTTTGCTAAGTGGTGTATAACACTTGCAGGTGTGCCTTGAAATAGCTTCCTGCTCCCTGGTGTGCATCACGTAATGATGGGACTGTTAACGCCCTGAGTTTAGATCCAGACCTGGCAGTTTCTGCATGAGGTCAGGCAGGCTTGGCAAGAAACCCAAAAAACTGTCATTCTTCAGCCAAAAGGAGAAAATGGGTTTGTATGATGGGTGGCACGCCATGAAGGGCATGTGTTTTCTGGGTGGTTTTGGGGAGAAGGACTTCTCTGATTTTGGCCATGCCAGCACATATTCTGGGGGTGCAGAATCAGCATATATTTACATTTCTTGTTCATCTGCCTGCTGAATAGGGAGACCAGGGTGTCTCTTTGCTCTCAGAGCAAGCTACATCACTTCCTCATTGTGTCTGTTTCACGGGCATCTGCAGGTCCCCCATCTGGAGGTGGACCAGTCATAGTTTTGGGTCTGCGGTCGGTCTCTGCTGTGTGGTTGGGCGGTGAGAGGCGATGATCCATCTCCCGCAGCTGCTGTCAGGGAGCGAAGCAAATCAGTACAGTCACTGCACCTGTGTGTACTCCAAGCAGATATTTGTTTCTCACATTCTTCTCTACTTGAAATACCAGTGGGTTTATTTTATAACATTTTTAAATAAAAAAAATTGTTTTCTGTCCCACAAAACTGGTGAAAGCTCTCTGTCGAGGCCAGCCTTGACTATGTCTCTTCCAGAGAGAAAGATGTGGTGTTGTGTGTCACATCGCATCTCCTACCTGTCCTCTGGCAGCGTACGCACCCTGGCCGCACACGCCGGGTGCTGGTGTTTTCCCCTCCTATGTAGTGATGTGTGCAGCATATAAGTAGCTCTGTGCACACAAGTAGCATTTCCATGGTGTCTCCCCCACCTCTCGAGCGACAGAAGCTATCAGCAGGGTCTCTGACAATCTTTGAAGCCCATGTAATTATTCAGACCCCAGTCTGCCTGTGGGAACTGTAAGCGGGGAATCAGCAAGGCAGTCTTTCTTTCCTGTAACACCACTGGTAAGTAAGCTAAAATGGTTATTGAAGGTATTCAAGTGTGCCGTGACAGAGCTTGGGGGTCTAAAGAGGAGTTGTGTCTGCCTGCCAGCCTGCTTCTGTTGATCGCTTCATGTTAGAGAAGCAGCTACAGCCCTGGAGGGGATCCTAAAATAAGCCCTGGGGTGCTCCGTAGCATTACATACATTGTAGATCTTCAAAAGCCTTGCTTTTGTTCTGGTGGGTTTTCTTTGTATTGGTTTTTGGTGGCTACGAAACTCTTTGCCACGTCCAGGAGAGAGCAGAAGGGCAGTAGCGTACCAGTGCTTTACGTGTATCTCTCTGCGAAAGGTGGTAGTAGGCTGGAGCTTACTGGAAGTAGCCAGCCTGGCACTAGCAATGGCAACTTGAATTTCCAGCAGTGCTCTTCCACAGGGCAAAACTACATCCTGATGATTGAGTTGTTGGATAAACATAAGAAAGGAGTTGTAACATGCTTATGTTTTAAATTCTGAGACTTAATATTTGGAGTAGCTCATACATTTTTCTTTGTGGAAAACTGTCTAAACAGGAATGCAGCGGTGGGGCTAGGAACTCTGGGGCTGGGTGTTCTCTGAAAACACAGCTTGTCTTGGTGGGAGGATGATTACAAATCCTAGGAGAAATAGGCATTTTTCATTTGCTTTTGCTGTGAAAAGGATTTGATCCAGTTTAAGTCTGTGTATCTGGACAAAATGTTTGTGCACAAGCAAGGCATTACACTGAGCACCAGGCAAGAGCCGCAGAAAGGTAGTTTTTCAGCTTGTAATGGGAAAAGACTTTTAATGACGATTTGCTGCCTGTGGCTGTGCAAGATCTTCTCTTCACCTGTATTTTGAAGAGCTATGATATTCTAGCTTCATTTCACTAAGCTGTACACAATGACGGAAAGAATGTCAGCTTAATATATTCTGAAGTGTAACTCTAAGGGAAAACACTTATCTGCCATTTTTTATGGGTGCACCATTCTGGACCTGGATTGTGTTTTGTTGCTCTGGTTTTAGTTATAATCCACAAATCACAGTATGAATATACTATTGATGCTGTGTCTCAGAAAGAGAACCTACATGTGTAGATTCATTATACCCTGTGGGAACATCAGCGCCTTTGAAAGAGCCTGCTGGCATTCATTTTGAAATTCTCACTGTAATGCAGTTATGTTTAGAGACATGCATGTTCTGTTATTAACAAAACCCTGATCTCACTTAACAGGAATAGACCACAGGAAAATCTTTGAATTCAAGTTTCTTGCTGTAAGTACATCTTGTAGGACTAACTCTTCTATGCCTCATACAGGATTGAATAGAAATCACTGCACTTCTTTCTCCAAAAGTCCTGAGAAAAAGGGGCCTTGTGTACCAAAACACTTTCTGCCAGCCAAAAACTCTAGTTTGCGTGACTATGAGGCTGTGTTTCATAATCTGTCTGTCCATCTGAGGAGCGTGATTCACAAAGAATTATGTCTGCTTGCCTAAAACTCAATGATCTGCCAGTAAGAGCCTCTGAGAGTTGCAGATAAATGGCCCCTCTCCTCTGTAGCTGCTTGAAGGGTTAACCTGCTGTTTTCATGAAGCCTGCTTAGGACCAGCCTGAAATGATGAGGTTGTGGATGTTTCCTACTAGAAGCAAGTACTTCTGAAGGAAAAGTTCATTAATGTTGCATCCTGACAGCTGGTGCAGTTGTCTGAATTCAGGACGTTCTGAACAGCTTTGTGGTGAAGGCTGAGCCTCTGCTCCTGCTCAGAGATCTTCATTCTGGTAAAAGGCTTCAGGCACTTTTCTCGCTGCAGAGTAACATCTCAAAGATAATATTTGTACTGGAGTACAGTGCCTGTGGCAAATGTGCGGCTTCCTTCCTGGACTCTGCAGGTGAGGAAATCTGTTTGCCAGCTTGAAGCTGTGAGCGTGCTTACTCCAAGCTCCTAAATGCAAAAGTGTATGACTGCAGTGCCTTCTAACACATTATCCTTACTCTTGTGGTTGCTGATGGATGTCTCTTGTGTCTTAAACTGCAGCCCGTGGTCATATTCTTGCATTGCCCTATGAGACAAACTGAGTCACGGGATTCTTGTCTTCATGGTTTCCATCCTGCAAGTGTGCAGAGCTGACTGTGTGCTCAGGTTTGCTGGAAGCACTGAAGAGGGCTTTCAGGTACTTGGCACAGGACCTCAGATTTCCTGGTGGCACCTGTGTGCTCATCAAGGATTTGTTTTGTTGCTACTCCTGTGGATGCAACGAGTAGAGAATGTCCATTGTAGAGAATGGACATCTTCGGGTGTTTTATGTAATGGCTCTCAATTTAACCAACACTGCCTTACACTTCATGACTCACTTCAAGCCTTGGTAAATTAGTTCTGCACATTGGTAAAGGCTATACCAGAAATTTTTGTTTCTGTAAGGGACAAAGAGCAAAATGCTTTACTCACAAACATTGTAAGATGTTCCAGAATGATAGCTGTGACAGTGTGGGCTTAGCTGTTGATGGATGGCACAACCTTATACTAATGTAAAAAGCTGGTTGACAGTAGATCGGATTACAGGTAGCGTGTATGTATCTCTCTCTCTCTCTGTGCATATGAAGTGAGCCTGTTTTAGTGTGTTGTGGTTTTTATTCCAGCACCTTCATGAATTTATCTGTCCACAAGATACAGAGTATGTTTTCATAATGGCTTTGATTCTTCCACTAATCAATTTTTATGTAGTGACTGATCACAGAATTCAATAAATGCAGTTGGTGCAATTTAGAGATGTTTTTGCCAATAGTTCAGTATATTCACATAGATGGAAGTCAAAAACCTGCTGGGAAAGTAAAATCTGATTGCTTGGCAACTGGGCCTTGTTTTTAATATACCCATACTTTAATGTAGGCAACGTAACAGTTGGAATTTATATATAACCTATGTTGTAAAACAATTTCAACAAGAGGCATGCATCTGTATTCTTGTTCTCACTGGTGGCTGTGGAGCTTGAGAGCCCACACGCGTGCTCTCAAAACTGCTTGTTTTGCTTGTGTACTTGCACCCAGCCCTAAAACCTTTTCCCTGCTGTGCCCAGTGAGAGCATGCTCTGCTGTCGTCCCTCTCACTGCTTGACATGTGATGCCAGTGCTGGAGCACACCTGCAGCCATTTCAGGCAGGGTGCTTGGCTGCTTCATGCTTCGTGCTGTGTGGCTGCCTGTGTTGTTTGGATTTCGCTGCTTTGCTCGTCCTGAGCCATATTCCAGATGTTTGCACTCGCTCACAATTGCCTCTTGTCCCTGCTGAAAGGCTTGGACACCATCAGTTGTGTCAGGGTGGACTGATCAGCTCTTGCAGTCTTCTGCAGTCCACCAGCATTAACCCGTCCGTAGGCAGGGCAGGCAAAAGGAGACACTCACCTTTTTGTTTTTCTTACCCTGTGCCACTAGATCTTGGTGATCCCCAGCTGATGCTGTGGGATGGTGGTGCTGTTGGCCCTCTTGGTGTGACTGAGGGCAATGCTTTTACCTCTCTGCCAGTGTTCACTTATTCTGCCACAGCAGCACGTGCTGAGTTTGCTCCCACCTGCATTGTCCTGCTGCTCTGAGCCATTTGCCCGCAGTGGCACTGTGTGACATGATGGCCCACCTCCTCCGCCTCCAAGGGTGGTACTTGGTCTTTTATTTTTTTACGCAGAGCATTGCTGGATCCCACACCCCTCCGAGGGAAGGGTTGGCACACATACCTGCACACACCAGCCCCACATGGTGATGCATTCTGGGCGTAAGTAGGGAGAGTAGTCCTTTAAATTCTCCAGAAATGGGTTTGGTAGAGGCTTGTAATAGAAAAACAAAGATCGGTTTGAATGAAGTATGAATGGAAATGTGCATAGATAGGTACCAGAAGAAGCAATTGGATGAGGGTTAAAAGAATGGCCTGTATCGATAATAAGGACACTGTTCCCAGCGATGAAGTTGAAGAATGTGCTGTTTGTCAAGCCCAGAAGGCTCGCGCTCTGGTAAGGCCATTGCACAGATGCCTTGTCAGCAGGAGACCCTGTACTCTGACAACAGGAAGGGAGCAGCACAGGTACACCACATCGCATATGCCATTGTTTCTCCTGTCAGCCCACCAGGAAGACAAGCTGTAGCCATAAAGATGAGTCTATTCCAAGCTACAAAACCCAACCTTCTGCCTCAGCTGTCCGTCGGGGCTGTCTACTGTGGGTGCAGAGTGCAGGTCTGTCTTGCATGGTACAGTCCTTTGGACAGGACTTTCCATTCAAGAACCCATGAGCTGTTCTGCTTATTTGAGAATTCACAGGAAGACATTCCCATTGCATACAGGGGCTCATGCTTTTGCAGCATGTACTACACACCTGGAAGAAGACCGTAACTTGTCTCTCTAGTGCCTGTGGTTTCTCTATACCAGGAAATACCTTCATTTTCTAGGTAGCTCGCGACACTGATCTATGCTTATCCTTTGTTACCATATCAGCACACTGACTGCATGAAAATGATGGGATGCTGAAGCTTGAGCAGATGGTGCACAGGGTTGGGTTTGTAGAATAAATAGTTAGCACTAAGCAGTTTTTTGCTATCTTCTCTACTGAATTTAAAAAATATCATTAGTGTAAGTTGGGGATAAAATTTTTCAGGGAAATGTGCAAAGAGTGGCTGTTCCCTTTGCGGGGGTAGGTGGCTTTCTAAAGGGGTGTTGGAAGGGAAATATCCTTGGCTTTGGAGCTTGGATTATGATAGCCAGCACTTAGCTGCTGTGCTCATGGTAAGCTGTGCTTGTGGAGGTACCTGAGACTGTCTGCTACGCTTTTCATGTCTGTGCTGTGGTGCGTGCGTGTTCTTGTAACCCAGCATGGGGCTGTGCTGGGGCTGGGGTTACTAGTACCTGTGGTAAGTGTGACACTTCTCACAGGTACTGCTCCGTTCAGAACGCACATGTGGTGTGCATTATTGTTCATTGCTTTTTTTGGGTGTCAATATTCTGCTCCCTTACAATGGTTAGTAAGCAAATATGGCCCCTTTAAGAGGATTTATGGCTGCATGAAACATTCCTCAAGCCTCCAGGGTTGCTTTTTCTTTAAGTCTGGTAAATCCATGTAAGAAATGAGAGGAAGGAGCAGGGATGATGGAAGGAAGCTCCAGGGTCTGTTTGCATTTAAGAGTTACCTGCTCTTAAGCAGACAAGCACAGAAAACTCTGAAAGGCTTAGACAGCTCACAGCATGTACAATCATGATCCTTTTTGTATTTAAAACAAATCAAGACAAAAGGGCATTAAAATACAAATTTGATGAAGAAAAACTTGCTGATTTTTCCTCCTTCTTTCTTGGTTTCCTGTGAAAAACTTACGGCTCATCAAGTCAAGGGCTGTCACAGCTGCCTCTCGCTATACAGCAATGAGAGGGAACACCTCTCCTTCACAGGAGAAGAGAACTGGCAACTGTACAAAATTGCTGCTGGGGGAGCCACTGTAGAAACAGTACTAGAATAAGTTCTTTTCTCTGCTTGGATGAGGTCAGGAGTGGAATGGATTTGTTAGTGCTCTGATGCAGGTGCTTCTGTGAGAAGGTGCTGTTTGTAATGATAGACCTCTGTAAGGTCAGAGCCTGCTAATGTTGCCTAGTGTATTTCCAGACTGCTAAGGTCCTGTTGCATGACTTCTTTTTCTTTTATGGTGGTGGTGGGGTAACTGGTGTTCCTTTGCAGAGTTGGCTTGTGTCCTTGGAGTCTCTTTTATGATTCCTTACTGTGTCTTCTAGCTATGCCAGAAGTACTGGAAATGTGCAGGATGCTCTGTTTGTGTTCCCTGCACTAAAAAATTGTTTGAACAATCTCAGTGCTTTTTCAAAGTTGTTTGGAAGAAGCTCAGGGCAAAAATGTCACTTGCATTAAGGTGCTGCATATCTTTATCTACGACGCTCCTTCAACATTGGCAAGCATTTTAGTTATGGTTCATTATAACAACCAATGGCACAGTTCAGCTCTACTTGAGCTTGTACCATAAATCTGACAGTGCCTCAGTGTCCTGAAATATTTTTCTTTTCTTCTGGTGGCTTATTCCATGTCTCACGTTCCCAACACAGCCCATGATGTTTTGCTAGATACAGCATGATGGCTATTCCATATGATACAAAGAAATGGAAACTGGGTTAGCAGTGTTTTTTTTTATATGTGCCATCTGCACGTGTACTCTGGGTTTCTCCTTCCATTTGTTCTTGCCCCGCTGGGAAGGCTGTTACTGTGCTCTAAGCAAAGTGTAATTTGAAGCTATAATAGTCCTTGGTGAGTATTTATGGTTAGGGCAATCTTTGTTTGCAAAGGTTTGTTGTCCCAAGCTGTGCATATAACTGGAGAGAGAAAGGAGGAAGGCCAGAGGCAGTCATTTTGTCCACTGTTGCAGCCTGCAGGGCTGGAAGGCAGCATCCCCATGTAGGTGCTCAGACCAGTATCACACTTGCAGATGACCCTTCTACTCTGCTGAATGCTTCTGAAGAAAAGGTGTGGTGGGTACCTCAAGCAGGCTTAGGGTGCTGAGTGCCCTTCAATATACAGCTCCAGACTGTGGGCAGCAAGCTTTGCTTTAGTCTGTAAATGAGGAAAGCCCTCCGACTGCCCCAACTTTCTGCTTTGTCAGTGGTGAAACTATACCCGGTTCCTTCCCGTGCATGGGCTGGGGCTGACTGCAGGCCAGTCCGTTACGGTAGAGCTGTCTGCCACCTGTGCCACCTACCGCCCCGGGGATCTTGGAGAACCAGCTGGGTGTTTGACAGCTTAGATGTTGTCCTTGGGCTACTGTGCCAATCCAGGCAGCAACACACTACTCCAGCTTGTAGCTGTCATCACCTGCAAGACAACTTCATTTAGGCGTCAGAGGGGTGTGCATCCAGTCAGCTCTTCCTAGAGAGACAGGGCTGTCTCTCCTGCCACACTGGTGACATATGAAACAAGTCCCACTGGAAGAACACTTGGTAGTTCTCCATCTTTTGCTGTGAAGAAAGCCAGTGTTTGAGAAGCTGATCTCCAACGTTTCCCCATGCAGAGAGATGTGGAAGAGCCCCCCGTGTTGTGAACTCTCCTTAGACTAATGCAGAATCCCTCCAAGCTAATACTGTATTCTGTTACACATGCATTATGAACACTCGCTTTGCCTTCACTCCTTCACAAAGCTGTGCAGTATTTAATTAGAATTTTTTTTTTTTATGTTCTTCATAGTGGGACTGATTTCCCTCCCACGTATGCTGATTTTTTTGGCAGGGTTGTGTGTGGCAATAGGAGAGCCTTGCATGGCTGGAGTGAGAATTCTGGCTGACTTTGTAACCGAAGATCACTGGTGCTGTTACAAAGGTGTAGGTACAAGCAGAAACAAATTACCAATACTTAAACGTTAACTCTGCTGTTAAACCATGGACACTGACTACATGCACCCTTTGCACACCCTTATTTGGTGGGAACAGACCGCTGCCTAAATGTCAGCCCATGTGCTTTGCCCTTGAGGTCACTCTTGATGTGCTTGCCAGTTGAGGTCACTGCTTCAGCCTCCCTGAATCACATGTCACAGCCAAAGGTACTGAAATCTCTGGTGAGATCAGAGCTGGTTCTCCTTCAGCACACCTCAGCTAGGTGCTTTCACCACAAGCGCTCAGCCAGCTCAGGTGCCTGAGAGCAGTTCCTAAGCTGTATGGGTTAAATTGAGCCAGGTTATGGTTAAATAGCGTGTGGTTAGTAGGCCTTCATTAACCTGGCTGATTTTTAGAGAGTAGGTGAGCTGGCAGATTAGAGGGTGTAGAAATCTTTGTCCAAGCAACTGCAGGGGAAAGAATACATATTAAAAAAGCTTTTATGTTTCAGTTAAAAGGTGTCTAAATGTCTTGCATGCAAACAAATACACACAGTACCTATCACTGACTTAGACTCGTAAGATCCACAACTGAAGATCTACAGCAATCTTTTACTATTTTCTGAAGTGCATTGCAATTTGTGGTGGTGTTTATTGTGAAAAAAAATCCTACAAGGTAGCATTTTGAGACAGCAAAACTTGAGACTTTGTTATAAGAAACCTCACTGCTGAAAGATGGATTTTTTTTTTTTTTTTTTTTTTACTATGCTAAGCATGTTAATGAGTGTCAGAGGTAAACTAGAATGCTGGCATGAAGGGAAGTGGAAAATAAAATGTTTAAGCAGCACCTCTGCTTATTTCATGGTTAAGTTATTTTGTATTAGCCACGGAAATTGCTGCTGTGTCTGTTCGGTGAGGATGCATGCAGACTGCTCAATTAGCAAAAAAAATCAGAAAGAAAAGACCTTGTGGCTTGCTTCTAAAGGCTTGTATTTGTTTTTTGTAAGCAGGAGACACTATAATACAGGTTCCAGTCAATCAACCACATAGTTCTGGTAATCAGTGCCACAAACAGACTTTTTTAATATATATATCTCTATATATATAATATGGAAGTGTATATGTACTTTTGGGGATCCAAGTTGCATGTGTTTGCTCAAGATCTGCAGGTCACAATAGAGCTCACTGCTATGCTGGGTTCTGCCTTAACCTGCTGGCAGGTGGCACTGGAGGCATGGAGCGAAGGCTTTGGTGAACAGCATCCATCTGATTTGGCAATAAAAGTCGTATTTCTGTGAACAGAGCAGCAGGGAGTTGTGCACTGCCCAGTACGTACCTCTTTGGCCAGGTTTGGAATAGCTCTTTTGCAGTTGAGTATTGGCTTTAGTGTGTGCTATTTCTCTGGAGGATTTGTTTTTTAGGCTTTCACAAGGGTCGGTTGAATAATGAAGAAATGGAAATACAGTCAGCCCTTTTTAGTTATGCACAAACTGATGTCACTGTGTGACTGGGATCAGAAAAAGAGGTGCAGCATTTATGGAGGATAACAGCGAGCATGTAGCAGCAGAAAGTGTAGGTGCTGGTGCAGGCTTTAAGTTGTGACATAGTTAAGCATAGCCTACATACCTACTTCTGAAGTCTCTCATTGTCTCGCATTTCATCATCATCTGTTAGCATATGGCTGTCATGGATAATTGAGACTTATCATGAAAATAATTTTGGCAGAGCCTGGTTTCACACATTTCCTGTTAAACACCCAGGAGAGGAATGGGCTCTTGTTTCCCCTGAGCCCTTTGCCGTGGTGGTGGAACTGCAGAGCCAGACCGGTGATGCTTCTCCATAGCAGCTGTTACAGTGCTCGAGAGCTTCCCAAACTTCTGCAAATGCAGCAAACTGCTTTTCACAGAATCTGGAGTTTGATTTTTTTTGGACATGTGTTTGGCACGTGCAGTATTTTTCCTTCACCAAATTACCGTCTTCCGTATAGGCAGCGGTGGCAAGTGACCCAGGAAACAACTTGCGATGCAGTGTCTAGCCTGGCATCTGTATTTGTGCAAAACACTGTAATTTACAGGAGCATTCATCAGCGCAGCTCAATTGCAGAGTTCTTCAACTAACTTGGTTGGAATAAATAGGCAATAAATTACGTGCTAGCGTATTAAAAGGAATGTATCAGAATAGGTGTTCAAAGTACTATTTTATCGTAGACTTTTGCCAGCTGTTAGAAGTCAGCAAAAATATTGCTGTTTATTTCAGTGGGAGTTTGATCAAACTAAGATGTATTATAAGAGAACTTGGGGACTTGTGCTTTTGGGATAATTTTCTGGGAAAAAGACATCCCTGCAAGCTGCAGGGTCAGGGGGTTGATCTGATTTTTAAATTTCTGCATTTATTGTTCATAGGATGCATCATGGCTGATGTGTTTACATGCCTTATGTAAGGTAAGGAGTTATGACTGAGGCTGTAACCACGGCTTTGTCCATGATCCAGTCTGACAGTCCCAGCTGTGAGCACCAGCATCCCTTAAAGAGGGACCCGATCATGTTTTAAAGCAGACGTTTAATCTGTCTAAACCAAACAAACTTGTCCCTAAAACTAGCTGAAACTTAACAAACTTGTACCAGAATTCTAAAGAAATGTAGAAATCCGTTCATGTAGAAAATTCCCTTTTTTCCATTGGGTGATTCCTGCTTTACCTTGGTAGAGCTTGTCCTTGGAACGTGAGGAAATGGTTTCAGCCACTGTAAGGTCACACAAATGGGGAACTGAAATCCTCTATTAACAGAATAGCTGCTGTTTTCTTCTACCCTGAAATTAATGCCAGCAGGGCAGTTCTGAAACACGCAGAGAATTACCACATGCTTCTGCGATGGTAAAACAACCAGCTGAGCTCCCGGGTAACACCTCATCTCTCCCTGCCGCCACTTTTTGGGGAAGAAAAAAAAAGTCAAACTGCTAAATCAAAGATTCATCGTTCAATGTCCATGCTGTAAGCTACCTTGGCATAATTTCCCTGCTTTCTTCTCCCAACATCCCCCAGCCTTCTGCCAGCACGTGGTGGCTATTTTAAGTGGAAAAATACAGTCTTGTTGTGCATATACCTTTTTTCCTTGATCCTGTTAAAATCTTCACCAGGGCCTTCCTTGGACACTTCAAATAGAGGTGGCACAAAATTGAGTTGAGAATTTTTTTTTCACTAGTATGTAGTTTTTATCATTGGTTGTCAATGGAATGGAATAGGAGCCCACACAGAAGCGCTCCAAATACATGAATAAATACAGCATCGTGGTTTCAGGTAAGGGTAGGCTGCATTTCAGTTTCCGTGAGCTGAATTTCATCAGATACTACTCCAACCAGCAGCACGCTGATCAGTCTGTGTTGCTTTGCAAAGACAGTAGCATATTTAATGTTGACTAATTTCAAAGAAGGATTTCTGGAGAAGAGCAGATGGCAGGAAGCCATGGGCTGCTGCTGTTACGGCGGGTTGTGAAGGTAAGGTCTGCTCACCTGCCCCGGAGAGCTTCCCAGAGAAGTTGTGTCAGCAAGATTTACAAAAATGCCTGAGAGACCCCAGCCCTTGGTGACTGCCAGAACTGAAATAGCTGTGCTGCTGCTCCAAAGGGCACCAGAGAAGAGTGAGCTCTGCTCTGCCTGTGGTTGAAGTGTTCAGTTGTTTGATGCTAGCACTTAATTCCTCTGCATCACAGCAAGTTTAGAAACTAGACCATGGTATGTTAAAAAAGATGGCAAGTGGAAAGGATGTCTTTGTATTTTCTGCCATCCAGCCATAATCAAACAGGAGGGGAAAAAAAGCTATTCACTGAGCTTTTCCAGTGGCTCTGTTAACAATTATGATTCCACAGATAGTAGGAAAAAGAGTGCTTGATGTGATTTGAGGTGGAGTGATTTGAGGGGAGCTTGGTCAAATGTATTCACAGAATGTTCTTTTCCCCTGCCCACCCACTGCCACCGTCTCTCTGCTCTCAGTCTGGCTCGGTTGGCTGTTCTCTCCCATGGCATGACAGGGGTGGGCTTTTGTCTTCAGCGTGCCTGGTGCTCATTCCTTTGAGCCTGCTTTCTCCGTGCACTGGACTTGCAGCATGCCTCTCCCACGCTCCAGCGCTCCCTGAGCCGTTCTTTCGGCTCTGCACTCTTTGTGGCATTTCCTCTGTTCTCCGCGTCCTTCAGTGATGGGGGTGCGAAGTCCCAGCAGAGCACAGCTGACTTTCACACGAACCATTTCCCCTCCAGTACCAACAGCGCAGCAGGAGTGGAAAGAAAGAGCCTTCCCCAGCGCTCAAGGTTTCCCCTGGTGACGTACTGGAGCTGGGCTGGCAAAGCACAGCCTGTGCGTGGGCCCTGGCTCGGCAGAGCCAGTGAACGTCCCGGAGGCTGCTGCAGCCAAGAGTTGGGCTCTCTCAGCTTATCCCAGTGCCAGTGCTTTCAACAGGCGGCTGGGGGCACTGACTGCCACGCTGGCTGGGAACTTGTTGCAGTCAGAGCTCTTCCCATATCTGGGAAGGATTCCCAGGCTGAGGATGGGATTTTTTTTTACTGCAGAGAGGCATGGTGGGGGGGAGCCAGCCATTCCTTGGGGACCTTCTCTCCTGCCGCTGGCCCAGGCCCTGCTCAGCCTTCCTGAGCAGAAACACAATCACTGCTCCAATTGTCCAAAGGAATGGATAATTTGGGGGAGAAGGACTGCACCTACCTCTGAGCCACAGACACAAAAACGTGGCAGATCTCATCCCAGCACGGCTGGATTCATTAATGCAGCAAGACTTTGGTGGCTTTCTGCTCCTTACCTGGAGAGCTTCAAGCATCAAAACAGTCCTTCAGCGCTTTGATACTTTTTCTGCCTTTGCAAAGCACTAATGGCAGCTCATGTATCAAAACTCTTCTGAGCGCCTTGCTACTTGCAAGTCTTCTGGAAATTTGTGCTTTCATAGTCTATGAACCCCTAGGGAGACATGAATCTTTCAGAGGCTTCATGCAAATAAAATGCAGTATTTTACCGTCTTAGGCATAGCCTCAGGTTTCTCAGTTTTTGCTAACAAAGTACTGATTTTCTGCTCTTTTGTTTATTTTAGTAAAGATTTTCAGTTCAGACTTGGTTCAGGTCTATATAACTAACATCATCCTATTTTCTTACTACTAAACCAGATAATCAAGATGCCAAGAACATTTCTATGGCTTGGGAATTCTGTTATTTTCTGTGTTAAACTTGCAGTCATGCATGAACTGCTGGTTTATAATACAGAAAAACATGATTTAGTCCTCAGAAAAAACAAAAGAACATGGAAACACATGCAGGGGGACTCGTAATTTGGAATAATGATATAATAAAATTTAGATCATTGTAGCAAAGATGTAAGCTAGAACTGCTCTGTGTTCGGTGGGGGAAAAAAAAAAAAAATCTCTGAGCATTTTTTCAGTTTTCTTTCCCCTAGAAAGGGGTGCAGGCAGCCTAGCCATCTGTCCCACTTCTTAGCTGTGGATTTGTGCCCCCAGAGCTAATTTTCTAGAGTTAGTGATGTCCTACAGATGTCTTCAAAGCAAGGGCAGGGAGAGGAGCAGGACTGCAGTAAGGGAGGTTATGCTTACCTACAGTATTAAGTATCAGAATCCATACCAGGAGAGGATTAAACACTTTGAGGCCATTGAAAACAGCGCGGCTGCTGACTGCAGGGAACTGTTGGTGATTATTAATGGCCAAGGGAAAGCATCATGTCATCAGTTTGTTTCTGACTTAAAGACAACGATCTTTAAATGCTTTTCTGTTGTCCCCGCAGGTAAATATGTCTATCAGCCCATGACACCTGTAGAGCAGCTTCCCAGCACTGAAATACCTGTTCGCCCTCGGGAGTCCACAAACACCATCCAGATCTCTGTTTCGCTCACCGAGCACTTTCTGAAGTTTGCACCGGTCTTCCAGCCCCCTCTGCCCCCCGACTCCCCGCAGTTCTGTACGATTGCAGACCTCTTCATTGACAATTACCGTGTGAAATGCATCAATGGGAAGATGTGCTACGTGCAGAGGCAGCCTCCCCCCATGCCCCACAAGATAAAGCCTGAGGAAGTCCCTGTTCGCAATGCCTTAATCACAAAAGAGAGCAATACACCAAAACCAGATCACTGCTCGTCCCCTTCCAGCTCTGAGGACTCTGGGATCAACGCAGTGGGGGTTCACTACATGGAGTCGTGTGACGAGGACACGGAGGGGGTTGCCGAGCTAAGTTCAGAAGAAGATTACAGCCCGGATAGCAGCTGGGAACCAGATGAATGCCCGCTCTTGTCACCCTCGCAGTGTGAAATGGAAGTGATTGAGACTATAGAAACCACTGTGTGATCCGACGAGTTGGTATCAGATCAGTCCAGTTCCCACTCAGTAATGTTGCTTTTGTAGTATTTATATTTTGGTTTTTTTCTGACAATCCCTTTTTTCCAGTGCACTTGATATTTCAGATTCCTCATGGGAGTGCGGTTACGGGACTTGCATATTGGTGAACTTAGCAGCAGCCTGAGCAATTTTAACATGTTCTCAGCCTGATCAGATCTCCCACATCTGCACGTAAGGTAGTGATAAATCTTAAGACTTTTATAGCCGAAATAGGCCCTTTTCTTGGTCTGGGTTACAGCATATACTACTCACACAAGGATGTGCCACTTGAGATGTTTCCATCTGTCAGGATGTTTGCGGTGGGCCTTCAAAGCACAGAGGGTGAGCTGGCACAGCACGCCTGCGAGCAGCAAAACCAAGTTGCCCTTATTCTTTCTCAAACAGCTACGCGAGGTGTGGCAACAAGAGGCTCCTTCTGCCTCTGTCTGTCCTTGCGCGTTGTCCATCCTTTCTCTAGTGCTGGTGCGACCCTTCTCGAAGGCTGTTGGCACCACTCTTCCAAGCAGGTTGGTATGGCAGGCTAGAGAATGCACAAAGTGCCTCCAACTTTTCTCCAGGCTATGCACCAAGCATCTGCTGAGTTAGGTCAGGCTCCGAAATCTCCTGAGAAGGCAACTGTTGCTCCAGAGGGGAAATAAGTTGCCTGGCTCCAGCTGGTCCCTTTTCCCTACATGGATCTTGGGAAGGGGATTTGGTTTTGCAGCTCAGTAGGAGGGGGAGCAGGCAGAGATGAAGCGTGGCTGTCTAACCAATACCATGCTAGACTGGGGTGTAAAATGATAGGCGAAGCAAGTGACTACCTCCAAACACACAAAATCCACCCTCAGCTTTGCCTGCTGCTTCCTCCTGTGCTGTTTGGTGCCAGACACGTGCACTCAGGACCAAAAGGCCTCAGGGCCTGCATTTGCCTGAAGAATAACAAAATTAAAAAAAAAAAGTTTATCAGCCACACCACTGTGTTGGCAGAGCTCGGGGATAGCGTGGAGGTGCCCGTGGGAGGTGGCCCACAGGCTCAGTAGTGCGTGTGCTTGTTAAAATACAGCCTAAGGTCAATCTAGCGGAGAGAGGAAGCTTCGGCTCCCGCTCCTTTGCACCCAGTTCAAGAGCGGATTCTGAACAGGGGTTTCCTCAAATAGCTGGTAAGAGCAAGCTGTCTCGCTGGTGGTTTGGTTTCAGCCCTGCTTGATGAAACAAAAATGTCATTCTCAGAAGATTTCGGTCAGCTTGAATCAGTTGGAGTCAGTAATAACTGTGTTTTCAACAGCATTACTGAATTTCTTTGTGTATTTGCTGTTTACGTTTCAAAAGTCATTGGTGAATTTAAGGCTGTATAAATGTGTACAGTTTAGTGATTGATACTAGATTATAGTCCGTGTTATAGGATGGCTCATCTCTCTCACTGTATCCTGACAATGTATTACTAATTTTATACACTTTGTAATCAGTACCTTTAGAAAATGTTTAGGCAACAGTGTGTGTATGTGCACATGCGCGTGTGCTAGGAGTTTACCATAAATGGTTATAAAGTAATACTGTACTTTTTAGACTAACACTTTCAGACAAAAATAATAGGTTTTATAGTTTTGATGACTTACATAAAAAAGTGCAATGCTTGTTAAATGAGGAACTTGGGCCATTGCATGAACAGATACATTCTCACAAGGCACCTGAAAATACTCTGTTTTTCTGAGGGCATTTAAACGAAGGCCGTAGTAAAACTAAATAGGATTTATTTATTTTTTAAGGGCGGGGTTGTCTTTCTTGGTTAACTAAGGTTCCTAACAATGTTTTAGTGTCTTTTGACCGCTCAGACACATTCCATAGGTAGAAGGAAGCATTATGTATAAACCTACAGCATTTATTCATATTTAATCTTTCAATTGTAATCTGCGTGGAGAGCTGAAAAAGCTCACTCTTGTGCCTGGCCTGCCTGAACTTTCTTCCCAGAGGCGGCTTCTCCTTCCCAGGAGGACGGGGTGGGCTGGCAGATGCGTCCTCCCAAGGGACTAGTGGCAGCGGGGCCTTTCCCGGGGACAGGGTGCTCCTCGCCAGCTCTCGCTGCGGGCGCCAAGCACAGGAAAGGCCATCAGGGCCCTCTGACGTGGCATGAGCTCACCTTGTTTGCAAGCAAGCAGGAGCCGCCTGCTCCTGCTGTTGAGGGGGCACCGGCTGTGAGCACAGTGAAATTCAGTTGGGTATTTATGACCAAGACTTACCGTAAGATCCTGTGGTCTTGCAGGTTCATATCACTGTCGTCAGGATACATTCTTTCTTAACTGTAAGTAATTAGCAATATTCACAAGCTGTGAGTGTCTCTTACCCAGGATTTGTTCAGATGTCTTAAGCACAATAAGCTGCCTCTTCCTTCTGTTGTCCCTGTGAAATGTCAGTGGAGCAGCCTGGCGTGGGACAGGGCTAGTAGTTCTGGAAAGCGTTTCAGCAGCCAGCACAGTGGCAGGTTTCTCACTGTGCTCCATCACGCACCCCAGTTCAGAAACACGCTCTTCACAGAAACGTGATTTCTTTTTGCACAAACACTGGCATAGACGTGCTGTAAGAGACATGCCCTGGGCTCGTTGCTCCACTCTGCCAGGGAGAGGTGTGTATATTTCCTCTTTAATAAAATACTAAACAACTGAAGTTCTGCTTGTCCTAACTAACTGTGCATTTTCCATACTACAGTGAAACATTCTGATATTTCCAGCAAAGGAAGGGTCACTTATGGCTTCAGATGGTGGCACCTGAAACGCACCCAGTGCTAGGCAGAGAAGTGTAATAACCAGGTGGAGCACACCAGGCCCAGCCCCACCTGGGTTTGGGCACCTGGTAAGTACTGGGGCTGGTGGGCAACCTCACAGCCCAGTTCTCACGTGCCTGTAAAAGAAGAGCTGCCCCAGTGTCGTGGTTTAACCCCAGTCGGCAACTGAGCACCACACAGCCGCTTGCTCAGAACGCCCCCCCTCACCCCGGTGGGATGGGGGAGAGAATCGGAAAAAAAAAGTAAAATCTGTGGGTTGAGATAAAGGCAGTTTAATAGGACAGAAAAGGAAGAGAACACTGCCCAGGTTGGTATTGCAAAACAGTGGGTTGAGCTTAGTAGTGACAAACCTCTCTGACCATCAGCGCCCATCACACCGATCCTCTCCCCTTGCAGCCCCCAAGGGCCTGCAGCACCTTTTTTTACACGCACGCACGCACACACACACAAGCTCCCCCCAGCCCCCCCCCAACACAGGTGCAACAAGGTGAGAGGGGAGGTTTGTGCTTCACCCGCAGTGACAAGATCCATCTTTCTCTACCAGAGTTCAGTGGCAACTGTACTAAGAAAACAGCAGCCAGCAGCACTGCCAGACCAGCTGCCTTCTTACCCACTCCCCACCTGCACAGCTCACGCAGGAAGGTTCAAACAAGGGCCTTTTTAATGGAAGTTTGTAGGAACTCACTGTGCGCAGGTTAGTTTGCTTACGCATGTATCATCTTCTGCATTCTTCAGCCTTTTCCAGGTTTGCCTGTTCTGTGCCCTCAGACCCCGTGGCTGCTGCCATAAGACAATGGGCCAGGCCTTGGCAAAACAACTGCTTTTACTAATACTACAATTATAACTCAGGTATGGTACCCGTCCACAAAAACAACACAGCACCATGAAACACAGGCTCTGGGCACAGGACAGGCCACACTCCTCCAGTGGAGTGGAGCTGACTCGGTTATTCAGCAAAGTTACCGCCACTGCTGCGAGCCTCCGGGTCAGCGCAGGCAGCCCAGTGCTGCACGGTGCTTGGGCACGCTTGGTTTTGCCCCCAGAGTTCACAGCTTCCAGCCCAGCTGCCCCATGGCTGCCTTGGTTTAGTGAGAGGCAGCAGCAGAGCTGGGAGATCACCCGCTGCTACAAACCCACCAGTGCCCAGCAAGACTCAACGCAGCACAGAGGGTTCTGGGAAAGGCGGCAGAGGAGGAGAAAGTCCAGTGTTGGGATGGAAAGGCTTCCCAGCATGGAGACCTGAAACCAGCCGAGGCCTTGTTGCAGCCAGGTCTGGAGGCAGGAGCACTAGTCTTCAGCCAGCGGAGGGGGGGCCAGATGGAGCTGGAAGTTCTCATTCTGGAAGACACTACTGGTGGCCGGGTCACCGTGGGAAACACTGAGCAGCCCGTGCTTTTCACTGCCATGGCCACGAGAGAGTTCTGTCAGGAGAGCTAGCTGCAAGACAAAACCCAGACAGATCACTGTCCAGCAGCCTGGGCAGACTGCCTAGAAGCACTCGTACAAGCTGCAGAAAGACAGTGCTCATCAGGGGCTCACCTTTTTGCTGCAGCAATTAGAAAAACCTTAACACATGTAAAGAAAAGGGTACATATGGTATGTAGTGACCCTACAGAGCTCAATGCAGGACAACAAGTCCTGAACTAAACAACTTTCCAGGTGCCTTTAGGTTGTTTTAGAGTTACATAATTGAAAAACAATCCCAGAAAGAGCTGAAAGTGCCAACAACTGCAGCCAAAACAGGCAGGAGGCACAAGGAAAATGCAAGGGACACGGAGCTGCACTCTCCTTGGGACAACATGGAGGGGGGGTCAGGAGGAGGGAGCCTTCTGTGTGATCGCAGGAGCCACACAGTGTCTGGAGGGGAGGTTATTTGCAAATCTAAAAAGAATCCGAGAAACCTCACACCACAGACACTTTTCAGGCCCAGCCCCAAAGCCAGAGGCATTTCCATGCTTTCACTGCCAGTGAATTCCCCAGCTCTGTCAGCGGCAGTGTAGCTGGCCTTGTGATGTGAAACAGCCAGCTCTATGCACAGTAAATTGCCAGCACTAAACGAAACCCAAGAGAAAAGCCAAAGCCCATGCTGCCAGTGCTAATATCTGGCTTGACAACATGCAAAATACCCTTCACCAATTTAAAACCAAAAGGAAAACAGGTGGTACGTACTCTGGAAGTTCCTCGGTTGAGTCGGCAGAGTTGGTCAAAAGCTTGGATTTGCTGAGGATCCAACAGAGACTCTGAACTTGTCTGATAAGGAGAGTGAGAAGGTTACAGAAGCAACACACAACAAGATGTCAAGTTCATATACACAGAAATTCATCCCAGCTCCTGTCCTTGGGCCTGGAGGAGCCAGTCTGCAACCTGTTCAGGGGGCTTTTTTAGCCATGTTTCCTTTGGCTTGAGGTCATTGTGTGCACCTTCATTTTGGAAGAAAAAAAAAATCCTATTGTTGCACAAAGGACAGACACCCTTACATCGACAATGACTTATTGTTGGGGTCTGTAGCTGATGGCAGACAGACTAACAGTACTAAGTTACCTTTGGGGGAAGGAAAAAAAAAAAGGAAAAAGGAGAGGCAGAAAAAGAGAGAAAGAAAAGGGAAAAGCTTCCCCCATAGCCAGCTAGGAAGAGAAGTAATGGGTCTCTGCGGACGAGCAGCCTCTCCTGGGCTCTTCCCCAGGCAGCAGCAGCTCCCCCCAGTCCTTTCTCGTCATCTCCTGGTGGTCTCCCACAGCCCCGTTCAGCCTCCCTACTGGGTCCCGACACAGCGCTGACTGCAGCATGCTGTGATCAGGCACAGATTGTGCGTGGCTGTTACGGGGAATGATTACTGCGCCAATGACTATTATCTACTAATGGTATCTCTCCTAAGGTCCATTTTTTCCCCTAGTAGGATGTTACAGACTAAAACCTGGAAAATGAGGGCTGAAAAAGGGGGGGGAGGCAAGGTGACTCACACATCAGTGGCAGCCACATCCCCTGAGAAACTGGACACAACACACATCGCAGTACTGCCCAGCAGTGTCAGCATTTGCGGGGTACGAGCAGTTGGGTACAAGGGTAAGTGTCAGCCCAGCAGCACTGGGGCAGTTCCAGAGTTGCAGGTGAGAGCAAACAGAATTGCAAATAGCGGGACCACAGCCTCCAACAAGAGCATTAACACAAGGAGGGCTGCATACATACTCAAACTGCTTTAAAAGGCATCATCTCGGGGAGACATGACAAAGCATCACAGATTCTTGTCAGTTTGTTCCATTTTATCACATCACAATGTTTCTATTTTGAATGTTTCTGCTCATATTCCAAAGCAAAAGCATCATCAAGAAACTACAACAGGAGCCAGGGAGAACAGCCTCCCTCATGAGCAGCAATCTGGCATCTGTTGTCTCTGGGGATCTATTTTTAAGGGAACATTCAATGTTCATTCTCAAATATTTTCCCCAAAATACATTTCCCAAGGGCTATTAACCCAAAATGCTACAGTCCTACCAGTGGGTACTGACTGAAGTTGCGTTTACTGCAAACTCTCTTTGGCAATGGATCAAGCCCAACCTGAAGAACTAGTATTGCTGCCTTCAAGGAGTGCGATCAACTGGAACTAGGGCTGAGCTCCTGGCCCCACGAAGGCAGAAGGGCCTTGGCTGTTCCTCGAAAGTCAAGCAGGGTCACCAGGAGCTGGGACCGTTCCTTGTCAGGCACAAGCGTGCTCCTCTCTGCCTTTACAGGCTCCTACCAGCAGCGAGGCCCTTCTCCCAGGAGAGGCATTCTCCTTTGGGGCTGCAGCACATTCGCTTGCAACACCCAGCTTGCTTTGTACGTCTCATGCTTTATGGTGTGTTTAAAAAGCATGTTCAAAAGCCCTGTGAAGATGACTCCCAGTCCTATCTGGGGAAATAAGCACATGCCACAGCAATATGGTGCTGTGCAGGGCACAGCACGCTTGCTCCCAAGCTTCTCTGGAAGAGCTCGCCATCAGCTTGTCACAAGAGCCAGCAAGACTCGGCAAACACCCTAGAAAGCACACTCCGATAGTTATCCTAAGCCTGCAATTATCCTAAGCCTGGGGTACACTGCCATCCAGGTTTAAGGTACAGCTTATGGATGCTCCTGCCTGGGGGGACTGCAGGCTGCATTACAGCTCTGTCTCACGGCCCTGGCGAAGCACCCTATGTCCTGGGCAGAGCTAAGGACCTCTTGGACAAGGCTCCTTCTGAGCAGCCCTGCCCAAAGCGGATGATGAGCTGCAGTCTGCAATGGATAAGGCCTGGGGGCAGAGGGGACAACATTTTGCCAGAGGTCACACTGTCTTAGTCTTTGACTCAATTTTTAATCACTACCCAAGGAAAAAGGGAAACCCTGCTGGCAACCGTGCAATGAAAATCAACTAAAGTGAGCTGCCTTGAAAGAAAGTTACTGTGGACAAAACCTGGAGCGCACACACTGTGGGGAGATGGGAATGCCACCACGCAGAGCACTGCCACTGGCATCAGCCTTGGTTTCCCCAGGCGACACAATGCCCCCTCCCAGCAGCAGCCCTCCACCCTGCACTGGCAGGGCCTTCTGCTCCACCTGAGAGCCATGTTGTCCCCAGACCTCAGCAAAACTCTTGATCTGGGAACG
Source organism: Pelecanus crispus (assembly GCF_030463565.1). Classification (NCBI taxonomy): domain Eukaryota; kingdom Metazoa; phylum Chordata; class Aves; order Pelecaniformes; family Pelecanidae; genus Pelecanus; species Pelecanus crispus. The sequence goes on along the minus strand of NC_134651.1, from coordinate 28,794,143 downwards.
CTTTACCCAGAGCCTTGGGTTTGTCTTCTCATGCTCTCCCAGAGCACCTTTACCTTTCCCTCTCTTCTGGCAGCTCCTCCATCACATGCTCCCCTTCCTACTCAGCTCTGAGCAAAACACAGCCAGGGCAGAATCTGGCCACCCACTCCTTCATCACGTGAATGGCCCAGAGATGGCTCAGAGCTGATGAGCCCAGGAGTGCTCTGGGGGAAGATGCACTGAACCTGCCATGGGTTTCCTGAAGCCTGAATCATTCCATTACTCTCCTGAAGCCACATGCATCTTGCCTTTGAGATGTTCATGAGACAGTCTGAGAAGAGAGGAATGTCCTGAGTGCAGATCGCTTATGCTGGAAGCATGTGCTCAAGCTCACTTCTTGCCCCTCCAAGATATTCTTCACATTGTAAATAACTATTTGCTAATCACCAATCAAGGAGCCAAATGTCCATATTCCCTGTACACACAGCATAGGCTTTGAATCAGAGAGCCTATGACAGTGAGGGTCAGCTGACAGGTTGTACAGGCACTTCCAAGGGACATGCAGGTCATTCTCACTTGGAAAAAAACAACAAAAAGCAAGGAAAAACTGCCCTCCACAGTGGCTGTGGCCACAGGCATTCAAGGACAAGGAAAATACAATATAATTGGCCTCCCCTCTTCTGCTATCTCTCTACCACGTGTATGTAACTATCAATCAGACTGTTCTCCAGGCTGATGAGCTGAAATATTGCAGGCAGTTCTTTCTGTTGTCATGGAAACAACTGCTGTCAGGCCTTTTCCTTTTTTAACCGTGTCACTAAAGGCATGTTTTCATTCAAGAGCTACGGGGAGGCTCTCAGAGTCCAGCATCAGCACTCAGGCATCAGTGGAATCCACTTGGCTCACTTGCTCACACCGCAACACAGCTTCTGCCTCCGGTGCTACTGCAGGGCTACCCAGCTCGTTCTTGTCTAGATCAATACGAAGCGGTTCAGCACCTCCAAGCCATTTTCAGTCAAATCCTTATGCCCCTTCGGAAAGGCCTCAGACTACATGCAGAACCCAAGGGATGCAATTTATGCCCTTGAGGATCTGGGCCAGCAAGGAGAAGAAAGGTTCCTTTTTGTTTTACTGTTCTCATAGATCCCACCACTATAATGCTAATCTCCATTGCACATTTTGCTTGCATATATTCCACCCGCCTCTTGTAGTCACCACACAGCCCTTCTAAGCCTGCAATTATCTTTAATTTAGCAGCTACAAAATCCATCATCAGCTAGTGCCTAAGCAAAGCAGATCATACAGCAGTTGTAAGTAGAGGCACCATTAATAGTCACGCCAAGAGATCCATCTAAGTGCTGCCTCTCAGAGCCATACCTTCCACAAAAGATACTGCTACACCAATTAGAGCATCAAAGCACCACATTACCCCAGGGGGCTGCTCCATAACGAAGTGCAGATGCAGCCAGAAGTCCTGGGGAAAGTTTCAGGATTCCTAGGAACAAAAGCAACACCCACCTCCCTCATTTACAGAGCCAAATCCACAGGCAATGGACACCAAGTCCACCTTCTGCCATTCCTCCCCTGTAGCTGGACACTTATTTCACCATGGCTCAAGTAGCCTTACAAAAAGGTACCCAAATTCAGTTTTTTAACGAGAGCTGAGCCAATTAATGTAAAACTAAGTAAACCTACTTCTCTTCTGCAGGATAAGGACCTGCTGTTTTCATTGTACTCCCAGAAACCTGGAACAATCAACCAAAAAGAGAGCAAGGCAAGCAGCTGCTCTGACCCGAAGTCGCTAGAATGACACTAACTTTACAAAATTGTTAATGAACTTCAGAAAGCCTCAGGACATCTCTCGTAGAACAAAAGCGTGCTGCTGCAGACCTCTGCAGAGCTACTGCAGCATGATGCACCACTGCTACGGGACAGATGCAGACCGGCCGATCGCTGTGGAGGTGGAAACAGAGTCTTGCAAGTCACTCTGGGCAATGCGGCAAGTGGGCAAACCTTTGCTGGGAAGAAGTCCCAGAGCCACTGTAGCTGCGCTACGGCAGAAGAACGTGCTGCTTCAAGACCAGCCTCCACAGCGTTTCACCACTTACCTCTGCTAGCGCACACAGGAGCAAAACCCCTGGCAGCAGGCCAGGCCCTGCCTGCTCCTGTTTGGATGCAGCGGCAGCCAGTACCACTGGGGCTGGCAGTGGCAGGCAAACCAGGACCTGCTGCCTGCAAGTGAACAGAAGCACTGACTCACCAAAGCCCATCGCAGAGCAGCCTTCCCTCAGCACTGCTACAGCAGAAGCAATCTGTCACACAGGTCTGTGCTGCGGCTCTGTCCTCTGATCTCTTCAGGAGCAGAATGGGAAAGGCAGATGTCTCTTATTTCCAGTTGAACTTAGCTGAACTTAAGGAGCAAACCTCCCACTCAAGGCAAGGGAGAGGACAGGCTTATTTGTCCTCTAATAGACTCACTGCTGCTGCAACATGAGATACTGCAGTGACTGAAGAGACAGGAGGAAGGAGAACTGTCTGTATTAAATATCTAGAAACACATTGGCATACGTCCATTCTCCCTCTGCTAGCTGGTCTGTTTAGCAGCACTGTTGGAATAGTCCCTTGGACTTCCGTTGATGCCTTCAGCCAAAGGAGCAATACCACTGTTCAGGATTAATTAAGATAAACAAAAACCCCACATATCCTCACTGGACACTATGGCCCAGCAGATGAGATATTTATTTATAACATAGCAAGGCTTTGAGGGGAGCATGGCAGCACATGGATTAAACATTACATAAAGATGATGCACGACAGGCCTGTGCTCAGGCTGATCTCCATTCAGTGCCTCAACCCAAGAGGACAGAAGTGTCATGCATGAAGGCAAATAATTCATTTTCTAAACATGAGCTAAGACGCTGTTAAACAGCATCCCGCAGGAGCCAACCACAGAAGACTCAAGAGGTGCAGTGTTCTCTCAATGGCAGGAGTTTGGGGAGAGAAAGGGAAGGTAAAGACTTGTAGAAGAAAGAAGTTCTACTTGGTATAAGAAGGATTAGTGACCCCTCCTGCCAGAGGCTTATTGACAACGTGACCCCAAACCTTACAGAAAACCTAAGCGGACACCTCTGCTATCTGTCGCCTTCATAGCTGCTGACACTGGTGCAGCAATCTGTTACTGCTGTTTAAGGGGGAAGTTTATAATGTGCTTAAGAACAACTCTGGCCCTGGGAGCTCAGCTGCAGCTGCCCAAGCCTGTCTACACTCAATTCACATATAAACCAACAAAACATATTGTTTTCATTGTGCAACATGAGGGTAAAAGGAATGGCGAGGGAGGCAGGACACGGAAACTGCAGCTTTCCATTTAAGGGATTTACAAGAGACAGACGCTCATCTGCCACCTGCATTTCTGAAAGCCGCCCTCCAGAACAGCCAGTGACACCCTCGGCTACAGCAAACACCACTGAAACAGCTGCAATTCCCTCTCGTACCCTCCCATCCGGGGACTACAAACTGAACCAAAACCTCAGCTTCTATTTATTTCGCTCCCTTCCTTCAGAGGAACATCAGAAGAAAGGAGTCATCTGCACCCTTCTTAACCCTTCGGCCTTTTGGTTATTTCTCAGCTTGGAATGAGTACAAACCACGGAGGGGAGCAGCAATCGCCCCTCCAGCAGCAGCAGCAAGCACAGCATCAGAGGCAGAGGTTACTGGCAGTGCAGCACACTGACTCTCCCAGCCCACGCTGGGTCTGGAAAAGCAGCCTCTCCTACCAGATGGAAAGTCACGCACTTTCTTTCCTGCCTATGCTCCAAGGCAGATCTGCGAAGACAGACTGAAAGCTTGCAATTTCACAATGAAGACGTATGTAATGAGCTGTGCCAGTTCCTTGGAGAACAGATATATGACTGTCAAGCAGTGTGTTAAACTACACATAACTATTGGCAACAGGGACTGATGCAGTTTGTGGGAATATCAACAGGTTGCAACAGCCCCACATCTGTCACCGTATTTAAATTACTCTGTTCTACAGATCCTCCTAGATATGAAATGTTTTATTAAAAGGGAGGAAATTTTCATTAAACTGTAACAATAGTTTCTTTGAAATTAAGATGTAAAGTAAAGCAACCCACTGAAAGTTTGCCGTCTTTTCTCTTGACCAGGACGTAACACTTCCCTAGGTGATCCTAGGAGCACAGACCAGTCTCACCGGTCTTCGCTTTAGGCAGTCTGAAAGTCAGCTGTCTCTGCTTCGTGTTAGCCTCTCACAGGTCCTAGAGCACAAGAATTTGGACTGCAGGCAGGAAGAGGAAACTTCTGCCAGGCTACAGATTGCTGTATATGAAGGATAGGGGAAACAACTACAATTCAGTCTGATTTTCTCAAATAAAATCCCAACAGAACGAACTAACCTATGAAAAGTACAAGAAAATAGTCAATTTTTATTTAAAAGCTGCTAAAGGATAATTATGGTTTTGAAATTACCAGTTTTAAATTTGTATCTTATTTTCAGTTTTAGCTTTGCTGCCAGTGCTCCTCTAGCTCCTAGTTCAGACTCCCGCACTGGGTTTTCTTCTAACTAAATCACTTTTGTTTCCAATATATTACAAGATATCTTAGAAAACAGATGTTCTGCAGAAGCCAATGGTACAAAGTGTCTTCTGTTCCTTCCTCACATGGATTTCCTATGCATTGTTGAAGACATTAAGGAACCTACCACCAAAACCAACTCCAAAGCTAAAGGACTGGGAATTTTCTCAGTTAATACATATGTGGGAATATTCTCTAGAAGACAATGCATAATCTTGTAACTGTATAAAATGCTAATTATCTGCTTGGTGTCTTTTGGGGGAAAACAAACATGCCTGGATATTTTCAAAGTTATAAAGCCCTTGGAAAATTTTGATATTGCTGGGAGTCAAGCTAATAACTGATGGTCACCGTTACACTGAAAACAGTAAAATTGGCTTTGTCTATGATCAACGGGGGTCATGTAACATTTAACTTGCTCTAAAATAAGCATTGGTGAAAAAAATGTCCTAAACCTTCATTGTTACCCAATAAAAAGCACACAGACATGCTGCAGAGGGACATTTAACATCTCAGTTAAGTGATACAGTATGGTACCAACACCTCACAGGTGGAAGTCGGTCAAGAAGTTCCAAGTTGGATGGAAGGCTGAACTGCAAAGAGGGACACTGGTGGCAGGCTGCAGAACAGAGCTCAAAGGTAGAGTCTGATAAACTGGATTAACTACGGATCACATTCATTGTCCGTCCTGGCGTGACTTGACAGGATTAAACTCCTGAATAAAACATATTTGCCATCTGGACAGCCTTTAACAATGGTGCCCTTAAAACCCACATGCATTCTCAAACACGGACTAACCAGAGCATGTCAGCTTAGGGGTTCATGGCGTTTTCTGCAGAGCTTATGGCCCAAGAGCCAAGACTGTGTTCTCCCCAATCCCTAGTATGTAGGCTGGCAGAATAAATGGAAAACACAAACTAGCTCACTGTAACAAGGCAAATTAGTTTTGGAGATCAATGACTAAGATATCAGGACTATTTGACTTATGTATTTAGGCAGAAGCCCAGCTACTGTGCTTTCACCTAATATGCCTCTGTTAACTTCAAACACCATAATGCAAAAAAGCATTGCAAGTTTTAAATCAGATTAAAAAACCACCACAATCACACAATCTTTCATTTCTTGCCACACTTGTTTATGGGATGATATAAGGTAAGGAGGACAGGAAAGATGATCAGTTTAGACACAGAAGATTACCCTTGGTAAGACAGAAAGGTTTAGAGGATAACACAGAAAGCACAAACTTTTGGTAGCAAAACCAGGGGAAAAGCCCCTTTGCCCTTCTGTCACTATTCCCCTTCGCTGGGGCAGAATGTCTCAAGCCCTCATCACAGCAAGGCACCATTTAAATAAGTGCTATAATGGTTCAGGGCTGGCTTGTGGCATCTCTCCACCTCCCCCAATTTCAAGGCGATTGCTACAGAAGTCACACATGCAAAGCAGGGATAGGGAAAACACTGTCTGTTGGGCTGTCGTTTCACATATAAATCTCAACATCATTGCAAAATTCAAACTGACAGTCTTTATTTCAACAGAGCAGAATCGGTACTATGAAATGCACTCCAGATGCTCAATGGCATTTCCCACTATGAATCTATTCCTAATTCAAGGCTTGCTAAGAAAATAAATACTTAAACTGAAGATTTCACTGTGGAAAAAAACCCCACATTAGGTTTTGCCAAGACACAGACTAAGCCTTTAGGGTCCTCAAAGTGGTTGCAAAGAAATACCCTCCCCACAGAGCTACGTGCAAAATGTCCCAGAAGCTTCAGAGCTGGCTCTCCGGGGTCTAGGAAAGGCAGGGCTGGAAGCACAACTGTGTTAGCGGAACCTTCCTCTGGGATTTCCTGTTCATTTTTTGCAGAAGCACCAGCTGTGGAAGCAAGAGCAGCTTGACCAACACAGACCTCAGGGTCTGCCCAGTGTCAGCGGAGTTGAGAGGGGATGCAGAGAAGCCCTTCACCAGAGAACTGCAGCACCAAAAGGTTGAACAAACCTTGTGACAAACAGAAATAAATCCCTTCTGTGCCTGGGGTGGCACCAGAGACTGGTGCAGTCTGTCTTGAACCCAGGCTGAGAAGGGCCCTTGGGAACACATGAATGTGGCTTGGGGGCGGGGTGTGTGGGGGGTGTGTAGCCCTGCAAGTCTCCCCTTTCCTTCAGTCCCTTTGCTTGCCCACACCTCCTCGCTCCAGCATCATGCATCATCCACCAGGCTACTGTAGAAAATGCACCTTTCAAACACAGATCAAAATTCTGCACAGACATGTCAAAACAAGCGTGGGGAGCTTAGCTTTTTTTCATGCTTAATTCTCTGCTTGAATTTATTTAAGGCTGCACAAGACCAAACCCTGCCATACCGGCATGCACCAGCCTGCCTCCAGCAAGCGCTTCTGCGCTCCAGGCAACCCTCCTCACCCTTCTACTTTTGGCTCCAGTGGAGCCAGGCAATACACACATCCATCTCCTCCATTTTGCATTCCCAGCACTTTCCCCAGAAGAAAAGGTCTGTTCTCAGACTACTGCCTGGCCAGATGAATCATCACAGGGTTAATTAGCACTACCGAGTGGCAATTGTTAAGCAAACAAACTTCCTGGAGAAGCTAGAGATTTTAGAGTCTTTTGCCAAGGCTAAATATATTCAGCTTTTTAAAGATCTGACTGCACAACAGTTTAATCACATGCGAGTACAACAGTTAAATATTATAATTTAAATACATGAGGAACATCACAAACTTGGAGTGGATCTGGGACATTAGGAGGAGGAGGTGGGGGGGCTGGAAGCCGTGCTCGAGCTCTGATGAGCCAGAGCCAAGCTCTGCTGGGCCGGCTGCGTGCGGAGCAGGAAGCGATGGGCTTGTCTGCCAAGAGCACATGACAGACAGCAGGGAAGCATCCAGCACTCTCAGATGGTCTGGCATGGACATTTTCTAGCTAGCGCTAGATGATCCACGCTGTAACCCTTTTTCTTCCCAATCCAGTCTCTCCACATCTCCCTTTAAGCCCTGAGTTCCAGCCAGCCCCTCACTTTTACAGATGGATCAGTTAAATAAAGGGAAGCATCTTCTCCTCCCTGCCCCGACCATTCCCATGTCATCTGGAGCATTTTCAGTTTCATTCTGCTGCGGGGTACGGGGAGACACAGGGGTTCTCTGACCGACTAGCCCATGAGAAATCCACTGATAACCAAGTTATAAGGCACCAGTCAGGTGCCTTAAAATGTCAGCTACTTTAACAATGAATGCAGTTTTAGTACTTAATTTTGCCTTCAGCTTTTAAAGTTAAACCTGGTCTGTCATGCCCATTTGCACACATTCCTTTGGAGCAGAAGTGTAGAGGGTAAAATACGGGGCTGCTGAATCTGCCTAACTTTAGAGCCAGCATCCATTATTTCACTGTAGCAGGACAGTACACAAAATGACGAGCATCTGTAAGCAGACTGTTTGGACCACAGTTGATTTGCAATCTCCTGTGAAGGCTTTTCTTTCTGTCATCATATAAGAAACTAACACAATTTGTCTGCAAAGACTGCTTTGTGCTCCATACATTCCTCAGAGATTACTTTCCCCCCAAGTCTCCCTTCAAGCAGGAAGCTTCTTTTTTTGTTAATGCAGAAGCTGATGGAAGTTGACTAATGCTGTTAGCTATCTTTTGATCAGAATTGATTTGACAGAAATTGAAATAATCTGCTAGAAGAAAACTAAAGTACTGCTATAAAAACGTACTCCAAGATTGAATTACTTTGGTTTCAAAAGTGGAAAAATGTTGCTTTGCATGCATGTGTGTGGTGACAAATGCATAAAGTACCTTGAGGCATTTAGGAACAAACCCGCATCAGTGACTGCCTTTGCTGGAAGATGGGGCAGCAGAGTTCAGCTCCCCACAGTGCAATAACCCTAAAAGACATCCCAACAAGCTACCTGCCATTTTTGCTTACAATCCACAGTACCATGCCTGCGAAAAGACAGAAGCATGCATATTGAGACTGGACCTCTGTTTGAATTAGGGATGGTGAAACTTCTTGCATACACATACTGACAATAAATACAAACTACTTATCTGTTCTCTCACCCAAATCCAGCTGCATCGGTCTTGTTTACACACAAGCTTCTTAAAACACTGCGCAAGTACTTAGCAAGTCAAATCAATTCCAGATCTTTTACCCAGAACCAAGTTATCTGTTAGGAAGGTAGAACGGAGGCTCCACAATCCAGCCACAAGAACATGCCAGCTTTTAACGCACGTTTTATATAAAAACACACCTAAAACTAGTTTGAAAGGAACTGCCCCCAATGGCCCATCCCAGGCTCTCACAAACAAGACAAAGCGGTGGATGCGTGCAGGAGGCAATCAGCTGCAAGCACGCAACTTCCCCTCATGCTGGCTAGCAGTTCCCAGACCTTCTAGATGAACACATTTCCATTTACTTCCACAGCTCTGTATACCCATGCCAAAACAAAATGACTTTCATAACATGACTAGTTAGCTGCTGATACTGTTTGACAGTTACTGATCATGGGTTTGTCTGGAAGCAAAGACAGACATGAGAACAAAGTGATGAAGTCTCTAAGCACTGCTCGAAGTTTACTTGAAGAGAAACCACCTCACAAACCTTACCTGTGCCACGGATGCTCCACTTCCTTTTTTTAGCTCTAAGAAGTTCTCGCTCAGTTTTCCTCCCTTGTTACTTGAGTTGCATTTATAGCACATCCACCTCATCAGGCCTTTGGTTACCATCCCACACTCTTTACTCAGCAGACACAGTGAATGGTACAAGTGGCCACAGCTGTGAAGAGAAGAGAACTCTGCTAGGTGCTTGAAAGCAGGGTAATGCAGCCTGACAGCTCTACACTTTGGAGGGGAAATTGCTGGTCAATGGAAAACAAGGCTGCTCATCTGTAAATACAGATCAGCAGTGTATATACACTCCCTTCATACCTCCACACCCTCCTGTAGTATTTCTAGACTTGCAAAAATAACAGTAGATGCCCATTTACTGATACAGCTACAGATCATAATACTAAGGTAATAATGATCTTGTCTGATTTTATAGCCACCTGGTCACAGACAGGAATATCGGAGATGCCAACAGAGTATGTAGTCAGGGCTGCAGTAGATCTCAGATGTACAAATACAGGCAAATGAACTCAGGGTGCTGCAGTTGCACTAGCTGCATTGCTGGGTGAGATGACAGATAAACTGACAGCTTACTGAACAGCTCTCACAGCATTGTAAGGCAATTCTCTCCAGCCGAGACAGAGCTGGCTGCATGCAAAGAAGGCTGGCTCTGATGGGTTTGATTAGCCAGCCCTTCTACAGTGCCAGGGAGCAGGGATACATGCTCACAGGAATACATATGATTACTTGTGCAAGTCAAAAACCAGTAGCTTTTTTTAAAATTTTTTTCCCTTTTAAAACTACTAACATGATCACAGCTGTGACCCTACCCCTTAACTTTACCTGAAAACAATGATTTCATCAGTAGTTTCTTGCCGCCTTTTGTACTGCTGTAGACAAATGCAGCAGTAATCCTGCTTTGGGGTAAGCCCTCTAGTGACAGAAGCTCTTAGGTTACACAGGGACCAGTGGAGATCATGGTTTAAAAGATTCGTAGTTGTCTCTAAAAGGGTCTGTGTGGAAGACAATATACAGAATAACTAGGTCATTTTGTCATCTCCAGACTGCAGATCTCCATACTGATCAATTCTTCACAACAAGCTGCTTTGCAGATTACCAAGGGCAAAACCAACCCAACAAAATTGCTTCTCTTTATATGTTTTCTAGCCACTGCCCTCAAAATACTTATCCTTTCATCACATGTTAATGGAGGAAATACCTTTTCACTTTTAAATAGATAAGTCCTTTACTGATTTCTGTCAAAGAGCATTAAAAGAGACATGGTAGGCTCATTTTGTCATCTTCCATAACAGACCCCCCTTTTTTTCCGCTCTACCTAGTAAGCTACTGCTTACATCCCCCATTTTAGGAGAAACATGCTGATAAAAATCAAAGCCCAAATGCACTATTGCAATTAAAATACAAAAAAACCCACTGAACTTCTCATCTGCTAGTTCTTCCCAACTGAGATTTCCACTTCTGAAGAGCCAAAAGCAAAATACCCTTAGTTCTTAGCGGTCAGTGCTTCTTTCAGCAACAACAGGTATCAGGCATAGGTGCTCTTGTCTGTGATCTATCGATGCTCTGTAGCAGCAACTCACAAAAGGCCGCAGAGATTGCACCAGTGGTTCACATCTGGCCTAATCCAGATGTGGCATGCAGCCTGTACCAGACAACTGCCAGGCAACAACAGAGGACCTATGCTGCTCTGAGCAGAGCAGACCTTTACCAAAAACCCAAACAGATAATGGCTCTTTATGTTCAGCCCTCTACAGTAAACCTATTTCCCTTTTTATTTTTAAATTGGATGCTGCTGCATGGAGACCTGAGCAGTAGCTAGGATGGTAGTGGCATATGGTAGGCAGAATGAGGGAGGGTAAGTTTGGAGGAAGCCTACACATTCTGTTTTGGGGAAAATGAGTTTTAGTGAACTGTTGAAGTTTGGAGACTGCCTGGCTTTTGAGACTGGACAGAGAAAGGTAGGAGTGAGATAAAGGTGAAATCTCATCAGGTGACAAAGGAAGTGTAGCATTACCATTGGGAAGTGGCAGAACAGCCTAATTTAAAAGGCACTTATTTCAAACCCCGTAAAAAGACAAAACATACTGGTTTTGTGCCTTTGAATCCCTAACTGCAGGATGAGCTGGAGAAAAAGCAGGTGTTTAACCTTCCAGTACATTTAACATAAAACTGAACTACAGAGGTGTTCACATCACCATGTACCTGCCAGTCCTTTCACTCGCAATCTGTCTGTGAGCAATACAAACTCATTCCCCTTCCCCCAATCACACAAATATAAGTCACTTGCATGTCCATCTACCTTGCCCTGCAGAGAGAAATGACAAATGAGAGAGAGTAGTAGGCCAGACAGCTAAAAGTAATCCCTGTATACAGCAGTGGACAGAACAGAAATGCATGCAACTTACTTGTTCGTAGTTAAAAGTGTCCAGCATTCCCAGGACAAGTCCTTGAATTTCTCCAAGTTTCCCTTTTCCATAAACTGGATCCTGTATAAGGAAATAAAAAGCATATCACAGGATATGACCATTCTGGCTTTCTTTTAATCATTGTTTTTTTAATCTTTTTTTTTCCCCCCTCCAGATTGGCATTGCAAATGGAAGTTATGACTCCAGATTTAAAGATGCTGTACATGCACAAGGACAGCAGAATAATCCTATGTATTGATGGGAAAATTGGTAATTAGCAAAACTGAGTAGATGACAACATCAATACTAATTACTGTGCTTGGGTCAAAAGACTTCAAATGTGACCTTGGAAACTTCATTCAGGAAATGCAAGAGCTGATTGGAGAGCGCATTTGAATATCAAAGAAAACAGCAGAAACACCCTGCAGCAACACAGGAGGCATCAACTCTGTGTGTGCTGCCATTTGCCACCGACTGCTATGGGTGTTTGCTGGACAGGGAGCTCCTGGGCTGCCTGCAGGGCTCCAGGCCCCATGCTGTCACAGTGTGCTTTTTGCCCAGGTCAGAGGGTAATTCACTCCTCGGTCTCTGTGCATCCACAGGTCATCCCCAAGCTCATTCAGCACCCCCTCAGCTGCAGGTTGAAAGCACACAGATCCAGTGGGCTGTGCAGCTGCACAGCAGTATGCAAGAATCCCGGTCAATCCTGGTCTCACATCCCAGATGATAGAGTATCATCTAGGGAACAGGGGCCTGGCAGGCTCCTCTGTTACTGCAGGGATGATTTCCACACACCCTGAGCAGCTTTATTTCCATGTGCCTGCAGCACAAGCGAAGGGTTGTGGTACAAGTCATTGCCCTGGTGCATCTCAACCAGCTTCCTTAGGCCTGCTCCAAACCAAACATCCCCTTCTCCTCCACAGCCACCCTGGCACCCTCTGAAGCATCACTCAGTGCAGGACAGGAACCCTAGTCTAGGATTCTAGTGCTTCTCCCTGTTCGGGGGTGGGCTTAGCAAGGAGCCCTTTGGGAGCTGTTCTCCATTACAGTGCACAGCCTCTCAAACAGGCAGAAACAGGCAAAGCACCGGCAGAGGGGAGAGACTTCTGCAACACCCTTCCTTCCTGCCAGGCCCTGTTGCACAAGAGAGCAGGCTCCTGCTCATGGACACACTGGACCATGCCAGGAAATACCTCTGCCCAACAGCCAGCATGGTGAGAGTTTGCTGACAGCTCCTAGTGGCCACAAGCGCTAGCAGCCACCAGCACTAGTGTCTCCTGGGCAGAACTGACCCTGAAAGACCTCTCCATGCAGTTGCAGAGGTGCCCTGTGCCCTACCAACACACAACGTGGCACCACTTCCAACATGCACGTGCCAGGAACACAACTTCCTCCTACTTGTCTTTGCAGCAGCAGCAAGATCAGACTAGAATGCAACACAGTGATATTTCACTAAGGAAGATGCCCTGCAAGCTGTTGGCTAACTGGCTGGGATCCAGCCAATATTTGTGTCTTTAATATAAATGGGAAGCAAGGAAGAGGAGTCAGTTTAGTAGCAGGATCTGCTATTAGCTACTGCATTGGTGTGATCCACACCTTGCAGCCCAGCTTCAGTTCTGTCTCTGTGGCCCAGAGAGTCTGATCTGCAAAAGGGCAAGGCTGTGCCCTCCCCACCCCAAACTGGCACCAGTGAGGCACATACGTGCCTATAATCAGAATAAGTCTATTCAGGAATGCCTCAGAAGAGGATCAGGGGAATTAGTCTTTGTGTAACACACAAATCCTCAAGGCTGACAGACAGTCATTGAGTTGGACCTGGAAAAAAAGCATTTTGCTCTGCTGGGAGGCAGTGGAAGGGTACTGGGGGAAGCCTGCTCGAAGCTAAGAGAAGCTGACTGGTGGAATGGACAAGCCATTGGCAAAAATAGGCAGACTGGCAAGATGTGAAAAGGAAACTAACCTAGAGAGCAGAAAAATGATGGAGACACAGTGGAAGCAGGAACAGAAGGAGCTAGATGAACAAGCTCTGGATGTGATGAATGAGAAAAGGAGTAGGAGAAAGGCTGATTCCATGCTGGGATTGAGAGCGAGGGAGAGAAAGGAGAATCAAGTGAAAAATCAAGTTGACAAAGATGACTAAAGTAGCATGGAAGCAAGATACCCAGAGAGATCACCAAAACAGCTATAGAAAGCAAGTCAGGCAATTTTTGAACAACAGTCTTCAGAGGAAATGTGACAGGCAGAAATGCCAACATTCAAGCCTAAATAAAAACAGCACTGAGTAATAGCACTTCAGTCAAAACCAGCTGTAGATTTAGAATGTACAGAAGAGTTCGACATGCTGCAGAGGCTACTTTTTTGCTAGGTGAACAGCACAGCCTCAAACAACACTAAGTTTTCTTTCTGCATGCATAATTTAAAAGCAACAGCATAGGAAGTACACTACACTGAGTCACCATATGAATTATGGAGGGCAACAGGGAACTCAGGACTTCCAATGCAGCATGTACGTGATCCATAACATAGGGCAAGTTATTTCTGTATCCACCAGATACTCATTCTTGTAGAGCACTCAAGTGCATGGCCAAACCCAAACAGGTAACTCACAAACTGTACAGATGCAACCATTGACATATAGCAACTCAAACTTCCCAAGCTGCAAGCAGAGACTTTCAAAGCAACTTGTTTCTTGTCTGGATAGAGACAGAGGAGGAAGAGGAGATATGAAGAGGAGAGAAGAATAAAAGAGCCACCTACAGCTTTGCAGCGGAGGAACATTGAGTCTGAGGGCCAACTTTCAGTTGCTCATTTTTTCTCAAGTCATTCTTGATGATATCTAAAAAAATGGCAAGTAGGAAGAGAATGGACTTTTCTCTAAAGAGAAGGCATGTGGTCTAGCAAAGCCTTATACCGAGCCTGCAGTCAAGTGCAAATGGTGAAGTTCATGCACATTTCCTGCCAGCAGCCATGAGACAGTGCTTCACAGGCCTGGGTTGCAGCTGTCTACCTGCCTTGAGCATGAAATCCAGAGCTGTAATTTCACTTTTTCAACAAGTTATAAAGCTTTCTTCCAATTTGCTGGTTTCAGCCTCCACAAAATTTACAGTCACAAGAGCCTTGTGGGATCAATTACTTTTATGGAGGAATACGTTCCATTAATTCCACCTTGTAAAATTTGCCTCAGTTTGGAATTTATGCATGCTCCAAATACACTGTACAGGATGGCACATTAATAAGTCAGTTGCACCAAGCCAGGAACAGATCAGAGCTACTGTTTCCAGGCTGGTATTTCCTTGAGTGCATGGCAACGCTCAGCATGGTAAGTCAAAGCCAAACTCACTGCCCAGTGCCACTACCAACAAACAGATCAGGAAAAGCTGGCAGGTATCCAAATGCAAGCCAGAGGTACTCATACAGCCTTTCAGCCAGTTCTGTCTCCTACATTTCCAATTTCTTCCCGTGTCCAGGAAATAGCACTTTCTTTGCTAACAGCACTTATAGAACCAGGCTAATAAATGCACTATGAACTCAGAAAACGCATTCACTTGCAGCTTGTCCCATCTACAAGGGGACAGAGCAACTATTGTACACAAAACTAATCCCAGCATTGACTTTCAGGGCTGGAAAGAAAAAAAAAAAAAACACAACAGGCAGAGCCCTAAGCAGGGATGGAAAAAATTCAAGCAAAGGCTTTCTGGATCTTTCTGCTTCCACTCTGGAACAGTTTTTAGAGATTCCTTCCTTTCCCACTTTGGGGTTCCTACAGGTAGGTTTTAAATTTCTGGCTTCTCCAGTTCTCCATTTTGTAAGAGGCATCAGCTGCATCTACTTACAAAACATTCATGAAGGATTACAGCTCTGTAATGGAATTAACACTCAACCGCTCAGCCCTCTTCAGACAGCATTCACATCCTTAATGACAAAGAATTTTTCTTAATGCTCAAGAGGATTCCTCTAGTACCTCTCCTAATACAGTTAATTCAGACTTCCTATTTAATAATATATAAAAAAAATAATTATATATAATATTTCAGACTTTCCTATTTAACTTTACAACATTATTAAGGATGAGCAAGAACATAAATATACCAATTGTTATTTCATATTACTTGAATTATATAAAGTTGAATCAATATGCTGTAATAGGCAGATGCCAGGAGCCTACCTATTTTCTGTGAAAGCTGTGGAGTCTGGTCATAGACCTTTACAAGGTGCCCTTTAGCAAAGCATTTTGGTTGCAAAGTTAACATTTGCATAAGGTATAATCTGTAAGCAGTTAAGCCCAGAAGAGGAAGAAAAATAGTCCACTAAAATTGGAATACTCTAATTCCTTTTCGGAAAAGGCAAGATAATCTACCTCAGTTTATTGATGTCATCCACCTTACAAAAAATCCCCCAGTTAATTCCTGGGCAGCTGTTCTACCTTCCAGACCTGCAGCTCCAGTGCATCTATGCTCTACCACCAAGATTTGGCCTCTGTGGAACAGCTTTTGAAGGCATTTTCAGACAAGCACTGCTTATAATTCTGGGTTTCACAGAAATATTTTGAGGGCTTGGGAAAGGCTCTATGTTCTCCAGGGCAAGAATTTACTTATGGTCACAGTTAAAGTGGCACTTCAGTAACATTTTGAACGAGGCCCTACATACTGCTCAGAACCAATACAGAACAGTTTGGCACCAGGGTTTGGAATTTTACATGGCTTCAAAGAGCAATGACACAGCTTTGCAAAAGGAATACCCACCCAGGGCGAACAAAATAGAGATCTTTCTAGCTGAGAAAGCTGTTGAGACAGTGTGTTCTGGGGAAACACCATGTATGCATGCCATATTGTGATTCTTCCCCGCAGGGCACTTAAATGGCATTCCCAGATAATCCAAGGAAGCAGATGACAGGTCACACTACACAGGAAGGCAAGAAATCCAGTGCTCCCTGCTGTTTAACACAGGGCGAGTTTCTTTCCTGATCTGAAACATGGCAAGGTTTCAGAACCCCTGAACGTCTGAGCTGTGAACTCAAAGACAGGGCCACACAGTAAGACATACTCATCACCATTGCCGACATCATCTTCCCAAGCTGAATTCAAAGCAATGTTGTTTTCCAAGGGCCAAGCTGTGCACCAAAATAAAACCCAAAGAAAACCTCCCACAGGCATCTGGTGCGAGTCCTGAAGCAATAGTTTAATACAACACATCTACAAACACACAAGCAAAAGTAACCTAGAGTAATGCAATCCCAGAAATCCAGACATAAAGGTTGGTGTGAACACAGTCTGAATGGAAATGCATGGTTTTAAGCACAAGAACAAGGAGTTAAATGAATGAATGGTTTGTCTTGGTAACAAAGGACACTGTTCCCAGCTGCAAAGCTGAGGATGGTGTCAAGCACTGAAGGCAGCAGACTGGTAAGAGCCCAGCACAGGCATTTTATCAGTGGAAGACCCCATGTCCTAACATGAGGATGACGACAGGTTTGCTGAATATCATGCACCATTTTTCTGTTAGCCCAACAGGAGAACAGACTACAGACATGCATTTCAAACCTAGGTTCCAAACAAGGGAAAACAAAATGTGCAGCAACCTGGCCTATGATTTACAGAAGCTTAAGTGAGATTCAGAGGCAAAAATCCACCTTGTAACAGCCAGCAACTTCTAATGGACATAACTAAGCTGTCCAAACCTAAGCTGTCACCATTAATGAGAGGAACCCCAGACATGCAGTAAGCAGCTGACACAAATAACTCTACTGCCCCAAAATGATCCAGGTAAGATCACTCATTCCCACACATCTTAGGTGTTTGCAAATACGTGAGTGTGAGTGAATGAAATCTATAAAAGAATAAGTGTTAAGAGGCAAAGTCAACTTATTTAGAGATCCTGTAAATAAATACCACCTTCTCTTCCATAGAATCTTCTAATGAATTTTACGACACTATTTGCCCTACACCTGTTTCTGAGCTACAAGGTACCAATTACTACTCCTATTTTCTGAAGTTCTGATACTAATATTTTTTACCTGGAATTCAGTCCTTCTCTCTAAATGCATTTTAAGAAGTTATCATCTCTGCTCATTTTTTGCTGTAGTTGTACAAAAACATCTTCCTTTTTAAATCTCTATTTTGTCAGACTGAATTTGCAAGGCTGACCAGGGAAGTGGAATGAGCAGGAGCAATTACCCCCTGCCTCCAAACCCAGTGACCGGAGTTGCACATGGTGCTTTAAATAATGCCTTACACATTTCTGTCCCTAGTAAAATTACTTCACCTGATCCACTGTAAGCATCCCATTATCCTTTGCAATAGTGCCATCACACCAACCACTTCCCTGTACAACTGACAAATACATTTCACTCATCTGTTGCCTCTAGGACATGAATGCCAGCCTCTAGATAAGGGTTTTTCTATTTCTGCTGAAAGAGTCTGTAAGAACAGAAATGGGATGAAATATTTGAAGACTGCAAACAAGAACTTCTATTCTTCCCAAGGGAGAACAGGATCTTCCTCCACACTGTAATACCTCCCGGCTGTGTTATCTTCACAGTGGTCGCCAGTTTGCCTCTCACCCCATTCTGGTAATTCTCAACATAACCCAGGAAAGCCTCCCTGTCAACCTCCCCACTTATTCATTCACAGCTTCTGTATCATCTCCTGTCTACATTAAACATCAAACAAAGCTCAATAGGAAACTATATCTAATGCCCAGTTAGAACTAGATGAAGTTATTGAAGAGGCATTAAGTTTGCTCGACACTTTCTACCTTTGATAAAACCGTATTTCATTTGATCATGCTTTCTATCGACTCTTTTACAACATTTTTCACTGTCTTTAATTATGATTTTTTTTCCAAAATCCAAGATTATGCATAATATTAAGATCAAACTAATAGGTTGCTAGAGGTGTTTGTTCACCCTGTGAAGCCTGTAAGCCCTTTTCTACATTTTCTTCTCTCATCTGGAACAGAAACCCTGAAGAGTAATTCAACTCTTTCTCAACCCTTCAATCATTCCACTCCACAAAGCAGACAATTTCTCCAATTCATTTTCTGCATTTCTCAAGGTTTGCTATTAAATCCCCACATCTATTTTGCAAATTAACAAATCATACCTGCTTGTGATCACTCAAGATCCCATTTTGAAATCAGCTCTTCTACAAGATGTTTGCTGCTCACTAACAGACATCTCTAAAATAATACATTGCACCATCAATCAAAATGTCCCAGTCTTGATCTCTTTCTCCAAAGCCTACAAACTTTGCTTTAGTGTTTTCACAAATGTCCATCCCAGAGCCTTAGCTAAATGGCTTTCAACAAATTTAGTTCCAAGTTTTGAGAAATTCATAGTGGCTTTGCCCCTAAAGCTGCTAAGTTCCAGTTCAAAGTAATTGCAACCTTTGAGATAATATTTTATTTGGTTTGCAGAAATTACCTCAATTATCTTCTCACAGGTCTATGTGTTCCCACATGTCTCCTCAGAGCATCAAGTCTTCCAGGTCATTCTATCAACTTTTCCAACTTTTATCTCACCAACTGAACTTTTACTGAAATACTTTGAACGAGACCATTAGCTAATCTGATCTTTAACGACATGGAAATTGCTATCACATCAGGAATGTGTTCAGCTCTTCCCAATAACTGAGTGGCACAGCTTAGTAAAAGTTTCTTCTCTTCAGAAACTCACCTGTAGGATTCTCTGCAGGATTGAAGGAAGAGCGATAAATGCAGCCATGTTGTTCAGGACTTGCATTGTCAAACTCTTCAGAGCTGAAATATCAAACATAAAAGCCACCAGCAGTTCATTAGGATTCAAGGAGTTGAGAGAGATCAATCTTTCTGAGTAAGAGAGTTTTATTTCAATTCCTGTTTTCTATTTTGAAAATGGTTTTTATATTTTTTTCTTCTGCACATGTTTTGCACTAAGCACATGCAGCTTTTTGTATCAGAAAGTATACTTAAAAGTTTTCGATACCACAATGCCTCTCCCTTCCCCTCCCATGCCCTACCTACAGTAAACTTCTACATTTTGAGACTTACTTTGTAGCACTGTCATTCACTTTTCCTACTGCTACCAAAAAACGATTTGGATACCTTGTCCGCGTTATAGTCCCACAGACTCTAAGACTTCCTAGCATTAACCTTTGCATGAAACTTGTTCCTCAATCCCCAATTCCTCAAAGTAAGAGCCAATATTGAAATATGCATGGACCCAGCAATTCAGCTTCCTTGTGGGGATAATTAGCTAGTTAGAGCAGTTTGGGAAGTATGCACATTAGGAATGAAAACAAATATGCAGGATCCAAGTATATTACCCTCTCATCATTTCTGGTATCACTTCAGAGGATTACTTTTCTGCAGGCATTTAGCTCCCAAAAATGGATAATCTAGGGGACATTCTGAATAAGGGGAAAAGATGAGTTGAGGGAAGAGAGGTGATTTATATTTTTGGGTTACTGATCTCTGCAAGACTATCCCCAGGAGTCCAGATATAGCTAACAGTCACTGGAAGGAAAGAAATAGAGGGAGAATGGACAGCATGGTCACCACCGCACTTACTCGTAGTATGTTGCGATCCCTAACCATGCACAACTACAGTCACTGTGGAGCACAGGGCTGGAATGGACCAAAAGACATTATTCTGTCCCAAGACCACAGTATCTAAGCCCCTTTTTAACTAGTCTTAAATGTCGCATAAAGGGAGGCTTTTCAAGATGTGCTGCTGACACCCACAACAGATTCAGGGCACTAGAACTGGAGTAGAGAATTTAGCTAGTGTATTCAAGTTCTACTGATTTTATATACAATAGACAGGTGCAGGGATAAGCGTACAAAGAGGTTAGGCATGGAAGATGACAGCGCATTATGTCAGAAGTTCCCAAAGTGCAGAATGCAACCTACTTACAACCTAGAAAGCCTTTGTACACACTGTGCACCTTGGCTTTTTCATAGAGACCATCCTCAATGGAACCAGCTTATGAGCAGAGGCTGCGGTAGGGTCCCTCTTCCACTCAGGACTGAAAAAAAAAGTATCTGACAACTGCAGCCTACCAAATGCCCAACCTGAGCTCAGTCCTACAGTCACTGCAGTTCAGATCTACTGCAGGAGCAGCAAATTTAGGAACTGAGTAACAAAACTGCTTTTCTTCTATTCATTCAGTAGAGGAGGAGAGACAGCACACAGATTTTGATTAGTATTTGGGATCACAAAGGCCAAAATACTTACATTCGGAGTATCGACACTGTGAAGAACCAGATAATTTCTGTGGGGACATCATAGCCTCCAGCAGGGGAAACCAGAGGGCCTGACATAATTGAATGCAAGGAAAAAACCAGTAAGAACACAGCAGTATTAAAAATGAGCTGTGACCGATGTCAGAGTCCATTTCCACAGACTCACTTCCACATTCTGAAGAACAGAACTACATTTCTTATGGCTGCAATGGAACAGAACTGAAACATGTTAAAATAACCTCAGAGCAAAGCACTTAGGGATCTGCTTTCAGTCTAGATTGCTTGTACCTTAGAATAAGATACTACTTCATGTAGAGACAGATGAAGCATTCTACAAGCGGCTGGCAGAAGTCTCGCAATCACTAGCCCTTGTTCTCGCGGGGGACTTCAACTTGCCAGACATCTGCTGGAAATACAACACAGCAGAGAGGCAACAGTCTAGGAAGTTCCTACAGTGTGTGGAGGATAACTTCCTGACACAGCTGGTAAGCGAGCCCACCAGGGGAGGTGCCTCACTTGACCTGCTGTTTACAAACAGAGAAGGGCTTGTGGGAAATGTCGTGGTCGGAGGCCGTCTTGTGTTTAGCGACCGTGATATGATAGAGTTCTCGATTCTTGGCGATGTAAAGAGGAGGGGCAGCAAAACTGTTACCATGGACTTCCAGAGGGCAGACTCTGGCCTGTTCAGGATGCTGGTTGGGAAGGTCCCTTGGGAGGCAGTCCTGAAGGGCAAAGGGGTGCAGGAAGGCTGGGCCTTCTTCAAGAAGGAAGTCTTAAGGGCGCAGGAGCGGGCTGTCCCCGTGTGCCATAAGACCAACTGGCGGGAAAGACAACCGGCCTGGCTGAACAGGGAGCTTTTGCTGGGACTCAGGGAAAAAAGGAGAGTCTACCGCCTTTGGAAGAAGGGGCGGGCAACTCAGGAGGAGTACAGGGATCTTGTTAGGTCATACAGAGGGAAAATTAGAAAAGCAAAAGCCCAGCTAGAACTCAATCTGGCCACTTTTGTAAAAGATAATAAAAAATGTTTTTATAAGTACATCAACAATAAAAGGAGAGCCAAGGAGAATCTCCATCCTTTGCTGGATGTGGGGGATTTGTCACCGAGGACAAGGAAAAGGCTGAGGTACTTAATGCTGCCTTTGCCTCTGTGTTTAACAGCCAGACCAGTCAACCCCAGGGTACTCAGGCCCCTGAGCTGGAAGACAGGGATGGGGAGCAGAATGGAGCCCTCATAGTCCAGGAGGAAGCAGTTAATAACCTGTTATGCCACCTGGATGCTCACAAGTCTATGGGGCCAGATGGGATCCATCCAAGAGTATTGAGGGAGCTGGTGGAGGAGCTTTCCAAGCCACTTTACATCATCTGTCAGCAGTCCTGGTTAACAGGGGAGGTCCCTGATGACTGGAGGCTTGCCAGTGTGACGCCCATCTATAAGAAGGGCTGGAAGGAGGACCCAGAGAACTACAGGCCTGTCAGCCTGACCTCGATGCCAGGAAAGATTATGGAGTGGTTCATATTGAATGAACTCAACAGGCAAGTGCAGATCAACTGGGGGATCAGGCCCGGCCAGCATGGGTTCATGAAAGGCAGGTCCTGCTTGACCAACCTGATCTCCTTGTATATAACCTGGTGACCTGACTGGTGGATGAAGGGAGGGCTGTGGACGTCATCTACCTGGACTTTAGCAAAGCCTTTGACACAGTCTCCCATAACATTCTCCTTGGGAAGCTGGCAGCTCATGGCTTGGACAGGTGTACTCTTCGCTGGGTAAAAAACTGGTTGGGTGGCCGAGCCCAGAGAGTTGTGGTAAATGGAGTTAACTCCAGTTGGCGGCCGGTCATGAGCAGTGTTCCCCAGGGCTCTGTTTTGGGGCCAGCCTTGTTTAATATCTTTATCAATGATCTGGATGAGGGGATTGAGTGCACCCTCAGTAAGTTTGCAGATGACACCAAGCTGGGTGGGAGTGTCGATCTGCTGGAGGGTAGGATGGCCCTGCAGAGGGACGTGGACAGGCTGGACCAATGGGCCGAGGCCAACTGTATGAGGTTTAACAAGGCCAAGTGTCGGGTCCTGCACTTGGGTCACAACAACCCCATGCAATGCTACAGGCTTGGGGAAGAGTGGCTGGAAAGCTGCCTGGCAGAAAAGGACCTGGGGGTGCTGGCTGACAGCTGGCTGAACACGAGGCAGCAGTGTGCCAAGGTGGCCAAGAAGGCCAACAGCATCCTGGCTTGTATCAGGAATAGTGTGGCCAGCAGGAGCAGGGAAGTGATTGTCCCCCTGTACTCAGCACTGGTGAGGCCACACCTGGAATACTGTGTCCAGTTTTGGGACCCTCACTACAAGAAAGACACTGAGGTGCTGGAGCATGTCCAGAGAAGGGCAACAAAGCTGGTGAAGAGTCTGGAGCACAAGTCTTATGAGGAGTGGCTGAGGGAACTGGGGTTGTTTAGGCTGGAGAAGAGGAGGCTGAGGGGAGACCTTATCGCTCTCTACAACTACCTGAAAGGAGGTTGTACTGAGGTGGGTGTTGGGCTCTTCTCCCAAGTAGTTAGCCATACGAGAGGAAATGGGCTCAAGCTGTGCCAGGGGAGATTTAGATTGGATATTCGGAAAAATTTCTTCATGGGAAGGGTAGTCAAGCATTGGAACAGGCTGCGCAGAGAGGTGGTGGAGTCACCATCCCTGGAAGTGTTCAAAAATTGGGTAGATGTGGCACTTTGGGACATGGTTTAGTCTAGTCTACCCTTAACTGGTTTAGTGTGGACTTGGTAATGTTAGGTTAATGGTTGGACTGGATGATCTTAAAAGTCTTTTCCAACCTAAACGATTCCATGATTCTATGATTCATTGGGCTCCGAGCACAGAAGACCTTTGGCTTCTCTTGCTCCCTCTTCTCCATTCTCACCTGTTTCTTTACTGGAATTGTGACAACATAAGAAATTTACTTTTACTTCATTCAGTCCCCAACTACTTCTCCATGTGAGATGCAAACTGTCTGGGGTAGAGACTGCTTATATAACAGGTAGCCCAGTAAATGGATCCCAACTGGAAAGGAGCATCTAAATTCTCCAGGAAGTATACAGGAGTTGTGAAAATTTGTATAATATTGTACTGGGGAAGCTAGTCCTTCATATAGTGACCAGAGTCAAATCTTACTTGGGCATCAACAAAGCAATTCCAGCAGGTGGAACAGGACCCAGAGTGAGAGCAAACACTAACTCAAATCTATCCAATTAGGCAGGTAGGCCACAAGCACTCAGGGTGTGCACGTGGACACCTCTTCAATAAAACACAGCAACTATCTGTTGCACAGTAAGATCATTTAAGAGAAGAAACTGAGCAGGTCACGTCATACACTGGACAGTGCTCAAGAAACTCCACTTGACTTACAGACATGCCACCTCTTCAGACATGGGAACAACGTTCTCAGTTTTGAGTTCAGTTATGTAAGTTATGCATAATCTTAAGAGTAAAGAGGTCTTCTATGTCACCAGCGTTGGCAAAATGGAAACACAACCTCAGTACAAGGAGACAGGCAAACCCAGTTCTCTCTGCAAGAGCTCAAGCAAGCTGTGTTGTCTCCATCCCTCAAAGGCCAGGCTGACGTTAAATTCAGGATTTGTGAACATATTCAGAACAGCAATATTCTGCAGCCACAGTGACAGCAGCATCAGCTTTGTGCCACCATAAAGTTGGCTCAAACATTACTATGCCTTCTTTAGTGTCTGATTGACATTCAAGCCAAAATTTCAACTGGAGCTAAAAATGGGGAAAGGATGTTGTCTCATCTGCTTATCCACTGCTGATATGCGCTTTATTTTGTGCTTCATCCCTACAAGTGAGGATTTCTTTCTCGTGGATCTAAAACCTGAACCACTGCAAGAACACAAGGCAGAGGAAAACAATGACTGCTTGAGACATCGGTATCCAATACATGGGAAAAGGAAGAAGCACGTGAAGAGAAAGTTTCAGGAGATGCAGAGGCCTTTGTTAATTTTAGTGACACATTTTTTTATTACCTTACCTCTCGCTGTTGCTGGTCTAAATTGTGTGAATTCCTCCGGCAAAGGGCAATTGTTTTCATTAAAGTATCTTCAATGTTTTCTAGCAAGGGGAGTTCGGTTGAGTCTAAGGTTTTTTGGGAAAAAACAAATTACAATTACAAAAAAACCATTAGATACGTTAACTACCAATCATTCTGCAAAATAAAATCATGCTGTTCTAAAATCTGTTCACTACAGCGAGGAACTAAATTATAAAGACAGGTCCTGATTTTTGGCACTTTTCCTGAATAGCACAAGAAATTAGGCGTATAAAACATTTCATGTAATCAAATGAGGAAGATCTTAGCTGAAGTTTAGGATACAATTAAGTAAGAAATATGGGCACTGCATTTAATTAGGTGCCCATGAGTCCTTGGGCTAGGGAACAGTACACCTGTGCATATACTCATTTTTCTGTAGGCAGAACATTCTTACTTCTCTGAGAAGTTTGCTTCAAAAAAAGCTACTTCCAGATATCTCTCATCACTGTTCACATATAATGCCTGCTAAAGCTCAGTAATGAGTTTGAATGGATTCTAACATAGGAAATGTGTCTGGTAAGCCAGTAAAAGTACCAGTAACAATAAAAAGAGCTAACAGGGCAGATGACCACACACATGAAAATCCATCACATTTTGTTTACTCTGATCTTGCTAGAGATCAGAGTAACAGAGTAAGAAAGCGTCATCAGAGTAACTACCACAGCCATGTGAATATAGATTTAAAAAATGTCACCACAATACCTAGAAACCTGAAAGAGGTTATTATCTCATCATGCCAGGTGTCAGACATATGCACTTTACATTTTTGTGTTTATCTCTTTTTAAAAAAAAAAAAAGGAATTTAACTTTGATAACTCTTACTTTCATCATCTTGAGTAAGCATCAGCAACTTGCTCTGCAACCGCTGAAACAAAGAGAGAACTCAGAACAGTAAACTTGCAGAATCTTAACAGTAGCGCTTTTAAAAGGTGTGGTTACAAAGGCTTACCCTAATTTTCTTCCTCAATGTGACTAACATAGCATAAATGCCTTTCCAAGTACGGAAAGAAAAACGGGAGCTGAAAGATCTTTTTTGATTAAGAAAAACAAATTTCAGTAGCTATTATCTACTAGATGGTTGCAGACATGCTAGAAAAATATAGTGATCTGCTGACTCTGCAGACAACATATTGTTATTTGACAGAATCTAAATGCTTCCATGGATTCTAGTGGAAACAAATTGAGGAGCAATGACAATATCAAACCTTAACATATGCCATCATGCTGATGGCATGTCATGCCACGCTGGCATGGCAAAAATGCCACATTCAGGATTTCAGTGCACTGTACCTCAAGCATAACCAGAAAGGCTCCATGGATATCGCCCTTCTTCTCCAGTAAATATGAAGAAGCTTCATGGAGCTGATGTTTCTGGGTTATCTGAGTTAAAAGAAAAAAACAAAGGTGCATGTCTATCTCAAGAAATTTGCCAGTGTTTGTTTACTCCACAAGACAACAATGACCAGAGGGTCAGAAAGGATTGTGTCTCCATGTGTTCACAGGCACATTACCCAAGTCTGAGTCGTCCTACTTCCCCTCCTCCACTGGCTATACTGCATTTGTTTCTCAACTTGCAGTATTGCCACCACCAGGATTAAAATCTTTTCAAGAAAAAAAAAAAAAAACAAAACCCAAATCTATGAATCAAGATCAAGGGCAGATTATTGTTAAAATTTTCATAAAGGGAAGAAATAGTTGTTCTTCCAGTACTACTCAAATTTTGGTAGCATGGCTTTCCAAAAACCCCAGGCCCATGATTTCATATTCCTTCAACATATTAATCAACATTAACACAGCCAATCTGCATTCTGTAGTCACTCAGTAGCTTCAGTGCACTAATGGCCTTTTCTTATTAGCTCTGAGACTAAATTCAGAATCAGTATATTAAATATAGCTAACCATGCTGCAGGAGAGCAGTTTAGCAACTCGAAGGGACAAACAGTGTAAGAAATGGATGGGAAGAGTATCCAGGAACTAATCCACAACCTAGGCTAAAGCACTTTTAGAATACTTTAAAGAGGTAGGTGCTGATTTGAATGCTTCCCCTGGCCCCTGCCTTATACATATCGTCTTTCCTACCTGGATGGTTTCTTCCAGTCTGCAGTATTCCAGAACTTTAAGTGTCTCCAAAACCTGGTCTGGGCTGTACTGACACAGCAGCTCAATGAACTGCTCAGTGATGCAGGGCGGTAAGTGTATCAGGTCTTGGTTAATGCCTTCTCTGGAATAAAAAAGGCACAGGAGACTCAAGTCAAATTCTAGCCCAGAAGTTTGGCTGGAAAGAAGAGTTTCTTATTCAGTTGTGTATCATCTTTTATCCTTAATACAGAAGTAAAAAATCTGGTTTCAAGAGGAAAAAAATATGCTGTTTCTACTAGTTACTGGTGCTGGAGGTCTGTTAGTAGGCATTTCATTTGTTCTACAACATATTCTACTGATGCCTCAGTATAAATTAGACTATCAAGGACCCCTATGAAGAAAGATTCCAGCACATACACCTCTTCAGCAATTCTATGGCAAAGAGGTACAAAGAACTTACCTAATTTCTTCAGTGAAACCTTACGGTCTCTGAGTGGTCTTTTACCGATGATCTATTTGTCCTATAGACCTTCTCTGCATGTGTTTGAAGAAATATTTTGTTGCTTTTTGATTACTGCTCCTGAAATTCTTCTTTGACCTGCTTTATCACATTTTAATGTTTCATCTGCTAGAATATGACCCCTTTTATCTACCTCATTGAGATATGACTTCATGCTTCCGTTAGGGAAACATCCCCATTTTTATTTAGTTCCTCCTCTCAGACAGAACAAAACTGGTGAATTGGGTTTTGATCTTGCAGAGGCAGTAACTCTGTGCACTTTATGGTCATTGGTAGAGCAGATCACCAACTGTAAGGTTTTGAACCAGACCCTCCATATTGTTCAGCCAAAGGCTGCATCCTCTCTCAAGGGTTTTGCAACCAGCTGCACTACAGAACCATATTCAGCTGGAACTAAAGACATCTACCTCAGCTCCCAGCATGGGACCTGCTCAATCAACACAGGTAGGTGAAGTCTCCAACCTCTGCTGTGTTTCCTGCCCTTGTCACCTCCCTGACCTCCTCTGACCACAAGCAACACTGCCATGATGGTCAGGCACTCAGCAGTGCAAACCTGACACACTTCTCTTGTGGTTAGGGCTGTGGATAATGCTGCCTGGCCTGAGCCATTCAGGAGGCCGGACTAGGGCTTTCCTTCTGCTTCTAGCCAAAGTAATTTCTGCAGGTGAAGTTCAGAGTACAATTAAACTCATTTAATAAGGATGTCCCTGTAAAAAGGATTTCTCTAATTCCTTTCCAGCAGCAGCTGCTGGCACTGCAGTGGTTCGTGCAGTGGCCATTTTCTAATCCCTTGTCTTATTATTAAGTAAACACCTAACGTGGGGGAAACAAAACAGAGAACAGAATGGCATGCAGTGCCCAGGACTGTCCCTGTGTCCTGACAGTTTTCTACTGATCTTGTTTTTAAAAAGAGCAACATGAAACAAGATATTTCAAAGAGTTACGACAGAAAGGATGATACTTTCCTAGAGACAGATATAGCACCTGCAACCCTTCAAAGTGAACAGCAGTTCACCACCACTGTAGGTAAAACTTCATGTGGCAGTTCTAGGATTGATGCATCATGCAGAGAAACAGCAGAAGTTTATCCTGTCTAGGAAACAGGGCTCTTAAACCTGTTCTGAGGCTCCTGCTAGGAAAGAAAACAGATCAAGGTATGTATTTAGTTTTGTTACCTTTCTGAACAGAAATTCCTAATCACAAGAAGATGTGTTGATGGGCAAACCCTACAACCCTGGAATGAAAAAGGTCTGATATACAATATGATTCTGTATTTCCTGGGAGCTAAAAGAGCTAACAGGATTATTAACATCCAAGAAAGGCCAGGAGAATGCTGTGCTCCTATCAAGCCAAAAGAAGCTTACTGCGATTACAATGTCAATCACTTGATTATAAATTATATTTGCCCAGAAATGAAAGCCTCACGCAGGTACTGATCACAGTGTCTGAAGTATGGACACAGTTGTACAAAAATTGGTATCCAAACTGTTGTGTTCTGACATGAAATAAAGGATGGACTTTTGAAGGACCAAACAAGAACCCTGAACTCTGGCCTCCTGCATTCACCATTCACTCCTCCCACAACATACACCCTATAAAGTCCCCCAATGCCTGCAAGGAAGTGAGTGTTCTACACTTTTTGCAACCAGACTAAAATAAAGAAGCGCTTTCTATCTAAAATGATCTCTGTTTACCAAAATGTGAAAAAATGGTAAGTCATATATTTTTATTATGAGAACAAACTTCTAGTCTGAAAATACCTCTGGCACCTAGTATTCATGACTTCATGAGCAAACCAACCTTTTCTTTAACCATTTCACTGAGAAATGCAGAGAAGAGAGAATGGAAAGAAAGCTGGATTTTGACAATGTTTAACCAACAGTCTTGAGACTTGGAGGTCCTGCTTAGCTCAGTGTGATCAGGTTCATCTCCAATATAACGATGCCAAACACTCCTCTGCCATACTCTATGTGCTCTTTCCTAAAAGAAAGACATAATCACTGGTTTCTCACAAAACCTGGCACAAGTGAGCCTTGGGAGTGTCACGGATAGCTGATCAGTGAGAAGAGCCATTGGAACAGAATCTAAAAGTTCAGGTATCTGTTAATATATTTATAGACCCAGAACACTCTATTGCTAAATAAGTTAATATTGTTGGTATAGTACACAAACACATGCTGCAAACAGACATGCTTCACTGCGTTGTTTTTTTAGAGGAAAAAACAGTTTTAAACGGAAATGTAGCAAAGGCTGTGATTAACAAGCTGAGCAATACACACTACATTCTGGTTTTTGTGGCTGCTTATAAGATACAAACATATGGACATTTGGTTTTAATTTCCCCAGGCAATTTATGTTAACCCTGTTTCCTCCCTTCCCCCTTCCACCTCCTTTAAAATAAATCTCTAGCTAAATTAAATGGGCCAAATTAATCCCTAATGCAATTCCACCAACTAGGATAGTTACACTAGCATGATGAGTCTTGTCCCCATATGATCAAGCAATCATTTGTATTTGCGACATTAAAAGCTCATTTACTGCTCTAAGAGTCTTTAATTTACTAAGAATTTTGCTCAAAAAATCATATAAACATTTAGATTGACTGAAAAGAGACAGACGTTTTCAGAAGAACCTAATCACTATTTTATGTATAGATATACTACAAAGTATAGGTATATAGGCAGATTGGGTTTTGTATAGCAAGATTTGTCCCTCCTTCCCCACCTCTCTCAGGATACAGTTCAGCTCATTTTGATAGGTCTTAGAAGCAGAAAACCTCATAGCACCAAAAACAGACCACAGAACCTTGAGTGTTATTAATAAAAAAAGGTCCTCCAGCAATCTAGGATCTCTACAGAACACTTCTTACTGACAACATAGTTTAATAACAATAGATTAAACCTTGGGTTTGCAGACCTTCTGCTTTACAGTCAGTCACTAGCACATGTGAATCCAAAGTATTTAGTAGTATTTTGTTCATTTTTCTGCATAACTGTCCCACTTAGCTTTTGCTTATTGAGTATTCTGGCAACAACAATCCAGTCAGTACACTGTTTATCTCCATTACTTGGAACTTACTGAGTATCTTACTGCAGTACAGAGAATTAGTGGACTTTGGAACACAGAGGGAAGAGGAACTGCTCATAAGCTTTCCTAAGGGACACACGACACAGTGTGACAAGCCATGTGGCCTAATGCCACCATGCTGAACATCAGCCTTGGAAGAAAAAGCAGAGATCTTTTGAAAGGTCAGATGCAGAAAGTTGCTTCCTATTGCTGGTTTGAACACACCATGTGTTGCTTTTGATTAGAAGATAAATACAGGAGAAATGGTTGTATTTAGCTCTAATTATGGTAGAGCTAAATTAGATATGTTTATTACTCAGAGATTATGGAAGCCACTGTACGCATAAGATAAAAATCCAGGTTAATTACTACCTTCACTGGGTCTCACTTGCTGCAAGTGACATCATGGCATAAACAAAGTCCTACTTAACATCCAGCTGGGTATCATTTCTGCTTAACTATTCAATTTTAAAAAAAAATCATTTATTAACTAAATAATCTAATTTCTCTCCTATAAAACCCAACCAAGATATTTTCTTGGCAAAATGCTGATTTTATGTTGACTTCTAAGAAACAAAATAGGTGTGGAAGTTCGCACCTTCCAAACAAACATGGCTGTAAAACTCAGGAAAAAGCAAAATGTCCTTTTTTTTTTTATTTATTTACATCCTAACAAAATCCAAAAAGTGATTAATTCCAGGTTCTAACTTCCAAAGCATGCTTTTTATTCCACTTCAACAAGAACTGAAACATTGACACTTGAATTTAGATAATATTACATTTTCCTCCTCCTCCTCCTAAAGCACAATTAATTTGTAGCTAATTGACAAAACAAGATCTTGCCTTAAATTGCATTAACAATTGCTTGAGGGCAATTGGAGTTATGCATATATAAATGTCTTACAAAATAAATAAATAAAACCAAGGTCTTGTAGTATTTGAAACTGAGTCAACAGAAAGAGAACACTCAGTGCTGAAATACTGAAAGAACAAGAGCAGATGGAGCAAGCAAGTAGTTAAAGAGAAGTTTGCAGTGAAATATGGCAGCAATTCTGAAATAAGATAGAAATGAAAAATGCCAATAGACCAAAACACTTTTCTATTCATGGTAAACTTGGGCACCTTGGTCAAGTAATCAATCGGTGGGCTGAGAACAGAAACTGCCATTTCTAAGAACAGAAATGGCAGTTTCAGTCACAGGGTAACCATTTCACAGCCTTCTCAAAGAAGCTGTTACAGCAATGCCCAAACTCCCACCAGCATGGGGGAGGCGTCACATTGCACATACTGGAACCCACACCGCTTCCCAGTTAGGAAGCCAGCATGGGCTCTGCTAAAGGATACTCCCCAGAACACTTATTTCTGTGCTATCCTTCTCATCTTTGTGCAGTTTGAAGAGCAAGTCACCTTTTCCAAGCCCTAAACTTGGCTGTAGGCTGTGTACTGGTACACTGTTTCAAAGGAATTTATTTTAACCCATGTTTTCAAAGCTGTAGTTTGCAAATGGTCTACTTTTCTTACATACCTCGGATCAAGGAGACTCCTCAGAAACCAGAAGAGTAAAGACTGGTCCTGTACAACAGAAGAGACAAAGTATTACTATTTTAAATAATGTGCTATAAACCAGTGATTCCTGAACAATATCCATTGAAGAAAATACTGTTCACAGCTGGTGCCTGCTGAAGAAGTTGGTTTCAGCATTTGTCTTGTATAAATACTCAGAGGATACGTTTGCTGACAACAGCTCTGTCTGATCTCTGAGTGCAAGCCATACTGAACTCCAAACTGAAAACTGCATTATCAAATGATGCAACCAGTACCTCAGAGATCATACATTTTTATGGCCAGAACTCTACAAACAGGCCAAATAATTTAAATGTAGCAATTCCTGCAGCTGAGTAACTATCAAGCTATTTTTCTTCCATTTATGACACAGCAACAACTTACCATTACTCTTATCAATCATTTCTTACAAGAATGGCAACCCCACTGTAAAGAAGCACCAACATCAATGAAGTTTGACACTTTACCTGGAGGTTCGTAATGATGCTCTCAATCTGCTCACTGAAGTGAATGGCTACCAAATCAGCTGCTTTACATGGGCTCACCAACAGCAACTCCTTCAGAGAGGGAAACACAACAAAAATAATTACTTTTAATTTCATAGGCAATACAATTATGCAGTTTCACTGAGTCCATTCATATTATAACTGCACTTTTGCCTAGATGAAAGCTGTAAAATAATGAATACCATCACACAAAAAGTGGTTTTGAAAAAAAATTAGAAGGAAGGGTAGTTTGTAAAAAGGCATTTTTGAAAGTTGACGATTTTACTACACAGTAGGCCATGTAAGAATGCAAAACTCTTCACACCAACGCGAACACATCTCAGTCCTAAGGCAAGGAAACTATTTCATCAGGTTTTCTGACAACTGCCTTCTATCCCCTGCCAACAAGACCAGCTAATGCCAACTAGAAACCAGCAGTAAAGAGGAAACAAAGCCCTCAATTGACCCTAGAGAATTTCTTAAGTCAAATGGAAACAGTGTTTAAGTGGCTTGAAGTGAACTGAACCAGAGGTTTAAAAGCAGGTTTCCGGTAACTGTTAACTGTAACTGATAGTTGTCCAGGCCTGAAAAAAAAAAATGAGTAATTGCTTTACTGTAGTGAAAGGAAAAAATTCTAAGATGCCTGTGGGTTTGCATCCTGTCAACCTTGATCTAAAAGGCTTTATATCGTAGAAGTTTACACAACCCAGAACATGAGGTTTTTTGCTCCTAATGCTTCCAAACAAATGAGAAGCAACTGCTTCAAACCAATATTTGGTACCTGGTAACCCTTCTCAAAAGCCCCTGCTAAGCCTACAAAGGAGACAACATTGCTTTACTGAACAAAACAACTGCTATAGTGGTAAAGAAAGGAAAGGAAAATTTTATAAACATACCTCCGGAAGAAAGAAAAAGAAGTCTGAAAAAGTTACTTAAGCACTAGCTTGGTCTCCAGACAGATGTAGCAGCCACCAAATTCAGCCAATGCCAGCAACAGACCAGGGTGAAGGGAAGAAAGGAAGTAACAAGGAAGAGTGCGACTACTCCACAAGCTCTTTAAAGAAACGCTATCACGAAAGATGCATTTTGTGAGGTTTCCAAAGCAAAATTTACCTACCATATTGTATGTAAACCAGCCCCGCAGTGCTTGACCCCACAGCTTTACTGCAAAAGCCACAGCTCTTAGTTGCTTCCCCAGAACTCAGGAGCACAACTCCTTCATCTCACAAGCCCAGGGAATCCAAAGGACCCAGAAGATCTTAACCACAGCAGTGCAGAGGAATGCAGAACGGATGTAATGTGACTGCCTTCATTTGTTTCTTTCTCTGGACAAACCTTCCCTGGGAGTCCTCACTGACTGACTGGAGGGAGATGGCCCAGCCTCCCTGTAACTGACTGCAGCTCTTGGATCAGTGTGACCTTCACAGCTTACACCCAAACAAAAGGTTTTGTGCTTGGGTTTTCATCCTCTCCCAGGTTTGCAAACATGGTACTTCTTAGGTAGACAACCCTTGAGAAGACAGTACTGACACAAGGCACGTGGGTCTGAGGACAGAAAGTGACCACCACAAACAGCACTACAATTGAAGAGAAGCCTTAGGCTTTATTTTCAAGGTAAACATCAAGGAACAACAGGTATGTAGGATGATGGCGAAAATAAGAAGTGGCACTGATCACAAACCCCACTTTCTGTCATATGATCACTAGAAAAGCCTCTCTAGACACTGCTAGTTTGAACTGAAGAGGCTGGTGTGCTACTTTCATACCTCAGCAGATGAAAGGACAGTTGTTCAAAGGCCTGAAATCACAGCACCATCCTAGTAAAATGTTGTTTACTATTTTAAGTCTTCTGAAGGTCTGAGAGCAGGATTAATACAATGGAAAAACCAAAACCCCATAGCAGCCAATAAGCTGTTAAACCACATGAAACTGTGTATATTGTTCACCAGTCCTGGGAAAAGGAAGATGCCAAAAGGGAAGAAGAAGCTGATCTCAATGACAGGACCCAAGAAGGGTGACCTACAGAACTGATCATCTGCCCAGCAGCTTTTTGGAGGAAGCTGCAAAAATCACAGGTAAAAGCAGCCAGCAGTTACCTGCAAGGCTGGTGGAACAGTGCAAGAAACCCTGTTTCCAAGGATGGGCATGGACAAGTTCAGAGGAATTTTTTCTGTTGTTTGCCAGCTTCAGAAAAGTACACAGCTCTGACAAGTTGGCCACTGGGCACTTCTGATGCTGTACAACAATCAAGATGAGGCTCCACCAGACTGAGAAAACAGAAACAAACTCAATATGAAAAGTTTGCAGTCTTAGCCTACAACAAGCTTATCAAAGCTGGTACAATGCAGTGGGAAACATCAGGAAGGGCAACCCAGGACATTTCTGATTTGTCCTGAGACACCCAAGCATGGAACAGCAATTGTAAAGGCCTCAGGCTGAAGAGACCAAACAAGGAGACCTACCTGTGATTTGATAAAGACACAAAATAAGGCTTACAGCGGGAGGCCGACTCACTCATAATGCCAAACAATTTGGGCTGCATGTACCAATACAAGCAGAGACAAGGGATGCAGTAGGAGAAGAATGAAGCAGACACAAGGAAGCAGCAAAGTAGACAGCAGTTTGCTCAACTTGGAAAACCCAGTGTGGAACCACAGTTGCTCTGATGAGGTAAGTAATGAGCCAGGCCCACTCAGCCACAGCACAACCATCACCACCACCAATTCCCATAGGCTCTGAAAGTGCATCTGGAGAGCGGGCATGAGCTCAGCGACTTGCATGTCATATAGCTGGATTCACAGCATTTCTTTGTTTATTGTCTTTCGAATCATTTTCCCTCTTGGTCCATTTTCTCATTAGTCATGCGCTACTTGCAGATGCTGATAGAGACTAAAAGTATTCTGTATCTTTCAAATGTACCTGGTACTTTTTTGTCCACCTCACAGGACAGAAAATTCTGTGGCCATTTTCTGCTAAGTATTCTGGGCAAGTCCATGACTGCTTGTTTTACAGACAGAGTTATTTTCCTGGCTTATCTCCAGATCACCCAGGAGGGGACTGACACCACCTTGTAGGAACTAGAGATATTATGGATTCCCCACGTCTACTGACTGGACAATTCTTTCAGACACATCTCCATCGCCTGAAGCAAAGAGAGATTGCAGAGATGGGAAAAGTTACTAGCTAGAGAAGTCTAGAACAGCCTGTGTCATACAGTAGAAGACATGACCCCATCTTCCCACAGGTTTGAAGTGCCAGGGTACCAAGGTTGAATGCTATTACCATTGTAAGACAAGGAATTTAATACCACAGACTGTGAGGTCAGTGATATCAATGTCCTGACCTTGCTGCTGCTGCAGGCTCAGGAGACAAAAGACTTGCTAATAGTTCCCTTCCCTGCTACACAGCACTCACTAGCTATCATCCCCTGATAAGGTCCCATTATCCAGAGAGCAATACTTGAAACCAGGAAACCAAGGAGGCCAGCCTGAATCTAAGATATGCCCTTATACTAATGTATGGGACTATTAAACCTTAAAGTCAGAGCTTCCTAAACAGTTGGGATTCAAAATTGTGACATTTCTGCTTAGAGAACAGCACTAGGCAGATCCAACAGGAGTTAGCAGTAGCTCAGATACCATGGATTTAGGATACACTGTACCTCTATATGTTCCAAAGCTTTCTGCCACACCGACTGCTTTTCTTCAGCACTGTAGCCAGGCATGGACAGGATGTTGTGAATATAGTTGAAAACTTCTTCCTGTAAGGCATAAAACCATAAATGTTATAGTATGTTCTGCAGCGCAGCAGCAGAACCACTAGCAGCATTAGATTTTGCTAAGGAAGAGCATTTCAAACAGTCTTAGGATGACCTCAGGGCTAGTCATGTCTTAGCAAGTCAGGATAAGTTATCTGCAGGCGAGACTGTATGTCCTCAAATAGTTCCTGAAGAACTGCCAGGAAAAAAAAAAAAAGCCAAGAGGAACAGAATTGATGCTAAATGCGTTAAGCACTGAGGTCAAAGAGAATTGTTCTTCCACTATTAGAAATGTCCCCCTCTTGCTCACAGGGAAAAAGGACAGGACATCACTCTTTAGCAGGCATAGAAAAGAATGCTATACCAGAGGATAGGTCAGTTTTCCCAGCATATTCCCAAATTCCTCTTCAATACTAGCCTCTCCCCAGGTTCTCCTGCACTGTCCTCAGCTCAGATGCTCTCCTGTATAGTATTTTTGACCGTCTCACTGGCACAACCTATCTCTTCTGACTCGTTCACCCACACAACTTTCAACATAGTGGTTTCATAAGGAGCTGGTGAGATCAAATTTGCCAGACTCTCCCCCCAACTTCTGTTGGTGGTAGGGAAGAGAATACCTCAAAAACTGTGGCAGATATGCAACTTATGGACATGCAGAAGGTAACTGCAAAGAGATAGTAAGGGCAGAGAGACTTGGTCCAGGGGGAGAAAAGAGGGGACTGATGGCAGAAATGAAGAAGTATTGCAGTTAGCAATATTTGCAATAAATCCCACCTTGCACTCAGGTTTTATGTATTAGCATTGTTTAAATTTAAAAAGAAACAAAAAACTCCAAAGCTTTAAAAAAATCAACTCCTCTCCAACACACACACAAACACAAAAAGCCTGACTATAAGAAAACTCAACTGTAAAAGGAGGACGCTTTTTAAGATAGAGAAGTACAACAGAAGAGCAGGCCTGTTGTGCCCATTCACACTCTGGCCAGCAAGACAGGCTGCATTGCTATGAAGAAGAAAGGCCAGAAGCACCAGGTTTACTCACCTTTCTCACAGGATCATGTAGGTAACAGCCAATTATTTTGTCATAGCGCAGCTCTCGTTCATACATGAACTCGCAAATCTGATAGCTAAAATGAAAAATACTTTCCACATTAGGAAAAACACACTCACTCAGCTGAGTCAGCAGAATAGAAGTAGGTAGCTCAGATCCA
Organism: Pelecanus crispus; assembly: GCF_030463565.1. Taxonomy (NCBI): domain Eukaryota; kingdom Metazoa; phylum Chordata; class Aves; order Pelecaniformes; family Pelecanidae; genus Pelecanus; species Pelecanus crispus. The sequence goes on along the minus strand of NC_134651.1, from coordinate 28,756,542 downwards.
GCACAGTTTGGCAGCACTCAAAAGAAAATACAGCATGTTTTACAAAAAGCATTTGAAAGTATCTTACATTAAGGTTTTCAGCACGCAGGTTGGGTGGCTCCAGTTTACAGATGCCATTTAGTATCAGCCACCGGCCAATCAGCCTATTAACCTCCCTCTTTTTGGGAAGGTATCATACAGAACAGAGAAACTGAAGTTACTAAGGTGAGAGGCAAGGGACAGAGGACAAAAATCCTTAAAGAAATCAGGTTTCATGGGTTCTGCTGTTCATAGATCATCTTCCTTATTTCCATAACACATTCAGCTCTAAGCTAGGCCAATCCACAATAGTAATTTGAAGAAATATGGTGAACATGACTCAATAATGTGTTATGACACAGCTTCCTACCTTCAGATTTTAATAAACATCTTTAATATTTTGAGACTTTAGGTAAAACCAGATGCAACTGAGGCAAAACAAATGAAAAGTCAGCTAAATAACATTACACTATAGTTCTTTTAGCTCTGATGGAAGTGGCTGAGCTGGTGGTTCTGGCTGTTAAACTCTCTGAAACAAGGAGAAAAAATGCATTTCTTGAGTCTGAAAAATTTGGTTGAGTAACTCCTTCTAGGACACGCAGGAAAACAGGCATGGCATACCCCACCACTCCACTTCTATCCCTCTGGTCCTTTGTAGTACAGTGGATTAATTCATGTAACATCCAAATTCAAGACTTGGATGAAGATGCCCTCCCTGGCTGACTCCGTTCAGGCATGACAGACTCCTTCTGGAAGTGTAAAGCATCTAAAGGAGATGGTGGGAATTTTTAGCCTTTCCAGACACTGTTTGTCTCTCCTACTCAATTCTAAAATGAGTGCCATGGGGGTGGCTTCAGACCCCTTCGTGCTTTTAAATCCACCTGTAGATCTCACCCCAACGAGTCATCTCCATCTGTCAGTGGTAGAGCATTCAGATATACAACTATACCTTTGAACAAAGCCTGGGCTCTAGGATAGGAAGTGCCAAAACTCATCAAGCCATACAGGGTTTCATGCTGAAGGGTTTCCACAGCTCTACCCCCTCTTATCTTAACAATGCTTTCTGTAAGAACACCCAGTAGAGATAAGATAGAAAGACTGGGCTAAATATTGAACATATTAAATGAAGCATATGTAAATGCATAGGAAAAATAATCCCAAACACAGCTGCAAAGTAGGAACAAGAAATGTGGAGGGAAAAAAGCTTAGGAGGAGATTTAAAGGCAGTATTTATATATAGTATGGGGCAACTTACAATTCTGCTTTTTCTGCCATTTGGATAAGACGGCTCTCTTCAAACTGTACTATCCCTCCTGCCTGGAGCAATTCTAAAAGGACCTGCAGATATTGAAGGCCAGTTATTTATATTGCAGTAGTAGCTGGACAGCCAGTGCCATTTCAACAAGGCTAAGTGCCAGGTCCTGCACTTCGGTCACAAGAGCCCCATGCAACGCTACAGGCTTGGGGAAGAGTGGCTGGGAAGCTGCCTGGCAGAAAAGGACCTGGGGGTGCTGGTCAACAGCCGGCTGAGCATGAGCCAGCAGTGTGCCAAGGTGGCCAAGAAGGCCAACAGCATCCTGGCTTGTATCAGGAATAGTGTGGCCAGCAGGAGCAGGGAAGTGATTGTCCCCCTGTACTCAGCACTGGTGAGGCCACACCTGGAATACTGTGTCCAGTTTTGGGACCCTCACTACAAGAAAGACACTGAGGTGCTGGAGCATGTCCAGAGAAGGGCAACAAAGCTGGTGAAGAGTCTGGAGCACAAGTCTTATGAGGAGTGGCTGAGGAAACTGGGGTTGTTTAGCCTGGAGAAGAGGAGGCTGAGGGGAGACCTTATCACTCTCTACAACTACCTGAAAGGAGGTTGTACTGAGGTTGGGCTCTTCTCCCAAGTAGTTAGCGATACAACAAGAGGAAATGGGCTCAAGCTGCGTCAGGGGAAGCTTAGATTGGCTATCAGGAAAAATTTCTTCACGGAAAGGGTAGTCAAGCATTGGAACGGGCTGCCCAGAGAGGTGGTGGAGTCACCATCCCTGGAAGTGTTCAAAAAACAGGTAGACGTGGCACTTGGGGACATGGTTTAGTAGGCATGGTGGTGTTGGGTTGATGGTTGGACTGATGGTCTTAGAGATCCTTTTGAACTTTAATGATTCCTAGTTTTTACCTTCATTAAAAAATAATCCAGCCACCAAGCCAGGAAACATGAAATTATTACTCTATCCTTAACTGGTTTAGTGGTGGACTTGGTAGTGTTAGGTTAATGGTTGGACTGGATGATCTTAAAGGTCTTTTCCAACCTAACGATTCAGAAGTACACTGTGCCTGCTCCATTAAACTTTGTATTAACACAGGGCTTATTTTACAGATTTTTTTAAATTGACTGTCCATTAAGTATGAGGGTCATGCGCTTATCCAGGACTTTTTCTGCCTCTGTTCTTACTGCTGTCAAACCTCTCCTGCGGGCAATGCTGGGGTGGGATCCTCCTTCACTTCTGCTGTGTACAGCACTGCCCAATTCTTCCATGCTGGCCACCATCCCTACACTAGGTGACTGCTTTAGCATATGACCTCCAGACAGCATATGTTCCCAATGAGGCTGAACTTCGCTCTACAGTCTGGTCATATCTGTTGCTTAAAGAAATATTCCCTTGAAGGCCATTACCTGTTGCCTCTCTGAATGGCGGGAGTCATCATCCGGACTGCACAGAAATTCAAGGACCTGTGCATGGATGCAGAGGTTAGCATGAGTTAGGCCTGGTTAAAGAGGCTGTTAACATAAACCTAACAAGCAGACTGTGAGCACCAATAATAACAACAGCAAATCAGAATACAACAGTGCAATTTGAATGTACTATTCATCTGTGATCTACTTGGCCCTGTAAGTAAGGACACTTAAGAATACTGGAGTAACCAAGAACTGCTGAAAGACTCCAGGGAGGGAAACCCATGACTCTGCACTAGGATCTAGAACCAAACTTTGGGGAACCCAGGGAATATAGAAGAACTCAGGGGACCCCATGACCCTGCCTTGGACCACACACCAAACAGCTGGAACCACTACACTGACCCTTTCGACTTCTCTCCTGGACTGTGCCATCCCTGCCAGAAAAACAGGAAAGCATGTAATTCATAAAATTTAATATATCTGTAATTACAGTGTTTAATCCAAATCCATTTAGCCTCCACAGACTTCTTTGGTCTTAAATTATGACAAAGGACATATATTTTCTAACCGTTTTTTATTAGTGTTCATATATCCATATTATCATCAAAGCAGAACTGCTGTAGCCATTGAAGCCACTTCCTCAGTCCCAGGAATTTCTGGGACTTAAACCGAGATATAAACTTAACCCGTGCAAGCTTTAGACATGCATTGGTGCATATCAGCCTACTTCAAACAGCAGAGAAGGATGGTGGCCATGCAAACTAGAAATTACCAGCTATGTATACAAGCTCTATAAGCTTGCTAGTGTCGTTTTAGTTGGCATCCTTTATCTCCCTATCTCAGCATCTTCATACATATAACAAGTGACAACAGAGCCACCAAATGCTCACTGGGGCTTAAAGATAAACAGCTTGATTCCAGCCCTTATGGGCTTTTGCTTTGCCCCTCCTGACACACTAGTGACCACAAGAATCTGCCATTCCATGGAGAGGAGCAGAGGCCGTTCCATGTCCTAGGACCTGACCCTATTTCTCACACAATTCCAGCAGGCAAGCTGAAATATAGCTTACTGTGCTTCTGTGGTCTCTCCTACTCTGCTTCTTTGAAACCACAACAAAGTCCCAGCAAGATGCTACCTGTTTTACAATGCACCAGTCCTTCCAGAATTGCTTCAGTCCACAGCACTAGCCACGCTTTCTGCGGTGCTGCACTCTGTTTGGAACTTCTTCCACCCCTCACAAAGCAATACTTGCCTGGTCAAAAAGTGTCCTGTTCACAAACAATGTGTTGTTGGGCTTGGCGAGCTGACGGGCAAGGAAGGTAAAGAGACAGCCAACCTGCGATGGGGTGAAGTCAGAATTCTCTACCATGACCTGAGAAGCATTAGAGAGAACAGGAAAAAATAAAACCACAGGTGATTTATTCTGCAGCTGCCTTTGGGAGAGCAATCAGGACACTGCAACAAGAAATCCCTGTACAGCCATCATGTCTCCTCCTACCCCAGACATATACACAATCTCCTGGTTCTAGTCCATGCTGAAGGTCAAAAGAGAAGCCACCTTCCATGGCATTTAACCGTATCATCTGAAGACACAGACAGTGTATGTGCCCTTGTTAAATCACCTCTGTCCTAAAGCTGAAGAGGCTCAACCTTTCTGTCGTATACTCAAGGGAAGTATTCTTGCATGTCCCTGATTTTCAGGCGTGAAGGGGCTCCAAACCCACACTTATCTCTGTAGTCAGTGCTGATCACTGGACATGTAACAGCGCTTCTGAGCAGAGAAATGTTGTCATATGAGGAGAAAAGATAAAATTAATAATTATAGGAGGAAAAAAAAAATACATTTGACTTCAAGCCCCAGGCACTCACCACTTCTGTTGTGGTATGCAGAAGAACTGATCAAATGACTAAGAAACAGCTGTAGGTGTGGGGAAAAGTTTCTTTTCTCACATTAAATTAGCCCTTAGTCTATGAATATTTTGAGAAACTTGTGGCTGTGCTGATTTGACTTGAAATTACAGAAAAACGGAATATCCAAGAGTCGCTACAAAAGGATTTGAAACCTGAGAAGTGCTTGTCACCTGTCTGGCATATAAAAAATGAGCATGATGTGTCCTGACTTGGTGTCTCACCCTTCTAAAAAATCCTAAACACTAAGAGAAAGTGAAATGCTCCTGTTTGGAGAGTCCACCTCTAAGAGCAGTGGGTTTAGGTGGGAGGAAATACATCACCTGAATAACTCTGTCAGCTGACATCTAAGAATTGCTCTAGCAAAGCCTAGACATGGAGCATGTCACAGTTTATAACCTCATTCAGTCTAAGCTTGGGAGATACAATTGATTTCTTAAAGTGACCCAGAGTTCCAGATGCCCACGAGATGCTAATGGTTATGTTACACAAGTGGAGGCAGACAGGTAAGACATTAAGGAATCAAGTAGAGCTCTGCTTGAAACATCAACTAATGCTATCATTCTTTTTTAATCTTCATTTTCTGTTTAAAAATGCTATTTCATTCAGGAGTCTAGCCAGAATGAAGTTACCTAATAGCATTAAAAATATGGCTCACTAAAACAATAGGAGTGTTTTATTCATTTTGGCTTTGTTTTTCACAAACTGGGTCCTTGTCAGTCCATGTGAAGGTGAAAATACTGTACCTCTGAAACAGAGCAACCTTACAGAGGCTGCAGGCCAACCACGTGGACTTTCTAAAAGATTATATATTTGGCAAAGTTTAGATTAGCATTAGCAGAACATCTATGTTGACCAAACTATTTTAAAAGCACAGCTATTTCCTAAGTGGGTTTTTTTGCCAATGATAAATTTAAACAAAAAGTTCCAAGTTTTTTTTATTTTTATCCAAAGGAGAGCAGATTCCAGACCAAGGGTCTGACAGTTCTCGTAACACCAAATTGTTTGCCTGCAAATGCATTTATTCCTGCAGCACTTCTCACAATTGCCCTCCTTTCCCCCTCCAAGAGCAAGGTTGAGTTCTGTTGTCGTGGACGTTTGCTACGTGGCCAGCAGCACAGAGTAGGGCTGTAAAGCTTGATCCAGCCTACATCGTGCCACAGGAACACATCCTATGGTAGCTCCAGAACACAGCTGCCATGTGCCACCTCCTGCTGACAGCAGCTAAAGACACAAAAAAGCATGGTCTAACCCAGCACAGGGCTAACTAACATCCTTACAGCAATGTCCTACGCAGGCAGGCTCACAAAAGTTCCCCCACAGTGGCATTATCTCAGGACCTCCAACACAGCCTGCTGCAGTAGTGCTGTCACCAAATTCACTCACTGGTGCCCTTGCTCTCATCTTCCAATGATAACAGTGACAGGGAAATGCTACTTATGATATGTTTATACATAAACAGCTTCCAAGTGGAATTACTCATTATTAATGCTGACAGCTTTGAAGGGGAAAGCAAACGACATTTGGCAGCGATAGCTTTTAATGAGAACATTCATTGTTAAGGAACACGGTCTGAAGATGACAAGTGATTTCTAGAGCACCAGGCTGATAACTCTGCCATTCCTCTTCTCTCCCATTTACTAAAGATAGGCCTGTCATTCTGGGTACGTTACATCCCAAACACAGCATTTAGAGATACAGGGAGCAGGGTTTTATCAGAAGAGCATTGGCACTCTGCCAAGCACAGGATTCCTGGGACCTTTTTTCCTGCTCAGAAAGAATCAGGGAGTGGAATCAATGAGAAGCAGATAAAAATAAACTTAACAGCGCAGAGAGGAAAAATTTGACAACAAAGTACAACCCAGGTGAAAGCACAGTCAGGAAAGGAGACCCCTCTGTCACTATATTTAATGTGCATGAAGCATCACTTCCAAATATCCAACCAACAGCCTTGGCTGAGGTGAATCCACACTCCAGCCCACCACCTCCTCAGAGGTGCCCATCCAGGGCAGGACTGGAAACACCTCATCCAAATTACAGGTTTTACTGCACAGTGTTGTATATAATCAGTCAGATGTAAACACAGGTTAATTTTTAGGCATACTCACTTTCAGAAGTATGTCCACAATTCTCTGCTGATATTCCACAGCTTGCTTGTCATTCTTAAAGTCTTCAAAAGTCTGCATGAGGCAAAACACTGACACCTTGAGAAGAATGCTCTCCACTGCCAACCCCATAAATACAAGCAAACACAAAGAAGCAGCCATATCATAAAGCTGACAATGCTTTTAAGACCTTTCTGTGCATATCACCTAGGCAGCAGGTTCCAAGATACAATTTTCTCTTTTGTAACTACCAAAATGGCTCTTACATATTTGGGTAAAAGTAACAGGTCGAAATAGACAGAGGAAATTCAGCAAATTTGGAAAGGAAGGAAGATGAATCTTTATGCAGAAGAAAGATGTAGGTACTAAAACACTCTTTACAAATACTTTATTCTTGTTTTGGCTGTGCTTTAAAGATGACCTCTGTTACCAGAGTCTTCACGGTATAATGTCATGTACATCAATTTATATTTAAGGACATAAAGGACTATTATGATCTGCTCTGATACCTTACAGAACACACATCAAAACTGTTCCTGCCTCAAGCCAGTAACTACTGGTTGAGCTAAAGCACGAACTTTTCGATAGGAATCTTACAGATCATGCAACCGTGACATAGATGACGGCAGAACTGGTGTTGCATTTTTCTCTTGGAGGAGATCAGCGATCTCTTACCAGAGCAAGAACATTAAGGAATTCCCGAGTGTCAAAGTGCAGCAAGGTACGAACATAAGGGTAGACCTCTTCATCCACAGATCCCTCAGTTGAATGCAGACGGATGAGAAATTCAAAGACCTGCAATGAAAATTCAAACAAACGCAGCAGATTTCCTATGGATTTCAGATAACTGATAGCACAAGCACATGGGAAACCAGCATCATTACCTGCTTTGCACTTAAGCTTTAAAGTACCTTAGGAGTCTTATCAGTGTTCTTACTTGAATGATGTTTTCTGCTGCTTGTTATTAAGAAAAAAAATTCCCCCTCCTTAGACTCGCCAATCAATTTAAGATCAATCAATATTTAAGATCAAGCAAAAATTAAGGCTTACACTTGCAGACCAAAGCATGTGAAATTAGGAAACTTCCTCCCCTTCCTGGCAGCTCTCCTGAGAAGCTGTGCAACTCCTCCTTATCCAGGGCACAGCTCCTCTCCTTGTCAGCAGTTCCCTTGGGAAGAGCCAGTCAATCTGCCCCCTCACTTTGAGGCACAAAGCTTTTCACCCTGCAAAGACTGACTTTGGTGCTATTCAACTCTTATCTTCTCCACTGACTTTCTAGTTCCTGAAATTTGAGCGTCTTTCAAAATGAAGGCAACTCCCTTTATTGAACCACTGACAGAGGTGTCCAGACCCTCCCAGGGAATGAACAGGGCAGCGGCAACTCCACTTGTCTCAAGCACACTCACAACAGATCTGGCTACCAGCAGAAAGAGAGCAGACTGCTGCAGACTGGCTAGTGCTCATGAGTATGTGTTGAGATACACACTGGGATCCCATGGAGAACTGACAGGCAATACACTCTCCCAGGCATCCTCAGGAAATGCCACATTCTCTCATTTACTCCTGTTCCAAGTTAATTTTCCTGTCACCACAGTGGCAGTGAAGCCAGGAGGAGTTAGCAGCTTGACTTTCAGACCCACAACCTTCCCTGTTCGCCTCCTGATACCCACCTGTCAGCTAGGAACTCTTAAGAAAACAAAACAAAACTAAAAACCCAGACTGTAGCTAGAGTGGGTTCGAGTATCCAGACATAAAGGTGTTACTTAAGCCAAGCTCTCAGGAATGCTATCAGAGGTCATAAAAAGGAGAGCCATAAAATGGCTCTTCCCCAGAACTACTGCTGCTGGTTGGGCTATCACTTCCCCTCAGACCTTGAGGGGAAGTGATAGTCTGTTGCTGTGTCAGCTCCAGTGTGTGCAGGGGACAACTTGATAAGGACCATGGGAGAGGGCGACAGCCTAGTGCTTGATCCAGCAAAGGGGAGCCAGACTGGTTTGCACATCCTGTGAGGAAAGGGTTTGCAGTTAACCCAGAGCTACCACATACATATAGCTACAAGCTCTGGATTAGCATAAAAAAAAACAACCAAACAAACAAAAAAAACCACCCTACAACCAAAAAATATCTGTTCCATTGTAATGCAAAGAGAAAGTGCAAAACAGAAAGCGCTTCCTCTTATTGAAACCCTGAAACTGAAGTGAAATGCTAGAGACCCCAAAAAAATGTTTGCAGTAAAACTGGCCAGAAACTCAGGAAAGAGTTTTATGAGCACAAAATTATGATCAGGAGCATCCTCTGTTTTAAGAAATTGTCAGAGATGACTCCAAAGGAGTTAAGCTTTGCCTTAGGCCAAGCTTCAGACACAGCTTAAAGAGAAAGAAATAGTCAGCTTGAGGGCTCTGACTGAAATAATGAATAAGGAAAGGAGATTTATTTGGCAGTGACCAAGCCAACTTTCATGACATGTAACCTGCATGTCTAGTCATACTTTTGGCATAAGTTCACTGTGATTTTAGCTAGGTACTCTCTCCCTACAATGAAACCATTAAGAACATGCTCACACTTGTCCTGAACAAATATGTAAGGCATATGCAATAATACTTATTGCCTTGAAACAACCTGCCAATCTCTTGGGCAATCCAGATGGAAAAGGCTATTTCTCCTGATAGGAAAGTTACTGTTGCAGACTTGGAACAGTGTGGTGAATCCGGTCAACCAAAGATGGTCCACTGAACAGGGTGGCAAACAACATGAAGAGATGTAGCTCAAGAATCAAACCTTGTCCCAAAGGAGGACAGTAGGATAAGCCTGCACTGCCACAGGATAATAGCAGCACACAGAAGCCTTAAGGCATCGGCTGCTGTTCCTAAAGTGCCCTGGGAAGATGATTTGGATGTTAGGTCACAGTTCTTCCTAGAGGGACTAGGCAGAACAACAAAAGAATGAGAGATGAGTAGTCAGCCTGTGCTCAGCCCACAGGGTGTAAAACAAGCAGCTTCAGAGCCTATAGACATATGTATAGACTCTTCTGAAGCAGCTAAGATCCTGCCTTATATGCCAACTCTCTCAAACTAAGGATGGACAAGATGGGTGGATGAAGAGGAGTGTAGTACCAGCCTATTGCCTCCTAACCAGAGCTGGAATAGACTGAGAAAACAGGTGATCTTAACACAGTCACTACAAGACTGGAAAATATCAAGCCATGGGTTGCTTTATGCCTTTTCTCAACAGAAGGAAGAAATTGGCTACCTTTTAAGTTGTCTCAAAGTGGCACGGACTATCAGAAAAGGAAAACTGTCTTTCCAAACACCATCACTGTAGAATAGTCTTTTGGGAAAGCCTCTTCCCTTCAGTGCTGTGGGCAGGAGGTAGTAATAAGGACATAAGGGAAGCGGTTGTCAAACAGCCTGAATCACAGACCTCACAGCCATCACAGATTCACCTCAGCTCCAAATCTCAGATATAGTCATAGACATTAGGGACAACAGGAACGTAAGCTGTAGGCCAACCCCAAAATCCCCATACAAAAAGCTGGAATCACATCAACTGGAATCAAATGCATACGGGAGTTTAAGTTCAGAACTGACTGCATCCTCCTTTCTCTCCAAGTACCAAAAGGCATCTAATGTTAAACCCGTTCCCAGTTCTGTGGCCCCAGAATCTCCTGCCAAAGGAGGCTCTCAAGAGGGGTTCCTGAGATAAGCCTAAGGAGAGATGTGTTGCAGCACCCTGAACCTATTAAGTAGCTCTGGCAAACAATTGCCCACATATGACTGTATGAAGTGGCAGAGGAGCAGCCACCACTGAAACAGGTAGCTGGCTGACCCCGCCAGCCAAGGGTACAAGGATGCAGTTTGGAGCACTTGATCACAATGCACTCTTGACCTCAGCTGAATACCTGCAGTTATTACAAGGCTGGAAATTTATCATCAGCAAATACAGTGTCTTGATGAGCACAGATGAGCACGAACACACAATAATATAATTATGAGCATAAAATCAAAAGCCTCAGAGAAACCTGCAACCAAGAGCTACTTAGAGATATTTCTACCTACTGAACTCTACCTAATGCTACCTAACTCAGCAGTCATGGCACACTCCACCTCATCCACCCATTTACTAAGTATCTGTGGATGTGTGATCCGGACTGAATTGGTAGGGCAGACATACTCACCCTGCACATGGGAATTACACCTAGAGGACAGATGCATGTGTGTCCTGAATACCTGAGACTGGGTAAGCCTCAGAGGTGAAGATATGGTGACAGGATACTAGGGCAAAGACTGACAGAAATGCATCTAATGGGACCTTCATCGTGGAAAAAGACTGTGCTGAACTTTACACTTTGCTGTGCAAAGAGGCCAAAGGCAATATCTGAGGCAGGAAAACTCCAACATGAACTCAAGTTTTAGCAACAGGCAAACAGAGGAAGGAATATTTAGTTAATGTTCTTTGATGTTATCTCACTTTCTACTCCTGTCAATCCTGTGTTACATGCATTTGAAAACAGGGAAGATCCTCCCATATTTGACACATTATAGTGAAGTTTAGAAAGAAGAGACAGCTACAAATTTCTGGTAACTTTGTGATAAAGAATAAGGAAAAAAAACAATCAAAATTAGTGCCACTAAGAACTCTTATGTTCCCACACCCCAATTTACAGTTGAAAGAAAAATATTAAGTTTAAATGTTCAGACTGCAACAACTGTTTGATTTAATTCTTTAAAAACTCATTTGGTATTTACAGTGCTATATACTCATATCACAAGGATACAGCTATCAGATTGATAACAGTTTTCTATCAGAAACCCATGAAATAAGACACAGGCAGCTTCTTCTAAAAACCTCATATGGGAAAATTTCCTTCCAAAGGTTGCTCACCTGATTTTTAACCAAAGGTACCAAATCTTCAGGAATATCACCCAATGGATATGCACGGCCTGCCAAGCAACAACTATAGAAAAGGAGGGGAAAGGCATTTTTAATACATCCTGACATTAAACAGATTGAGGAGAACAGTTTATTTTTTGAGGTGGTTTTCAGGATGTTCTTAAAACAAGCCAAACAAATTTATTTTGTAAATCATGAAAGCAAGCATTGTACTGAACTGCTGTTAATACACAATAAGCCAATGCACTGCATGTATTTGCATCCAAGGTATGCCATTCTGCAGCAGAATAGTAATGGGGAAACTCCATATTTCTCACAAAAGTCTTTACTCTTGCATTTTAGGAAGCAGGAACAATGCAGAATCTAATGTTCACAATCTTGAATAGATTCCAGAAAGAGGAATTCACTAATTAATCACTACTGTGCAATCTCAGAATGACCTCCTGCAAATGATAGGCAACATAGTAAGCAGCAACTGAACATAGCTATCCCAAAAGGCATGGCAGAAAGGGCTAAAATACAGCTTTTCAGGCTATGGAGTCCTTGTTCAAGGAGCACCGTGTCACACACAGAACTCACTCTAACCAAATTCTAAAGATGAAGACCCAGTCTTGGCATACCAGCAGTAACTTGAGCTCTAAGTCTCCAACTTTATTCTACCTATCCACTCACACAATGTGTTAACAAGAAGCCATTGTAACTTTAAGTTAGCTGTACAAAGTAGCCATTGCTATTTTACGCAATCTTTCAGACCCTGAAACACACTATAAGATTATGCAACTATAGTGAGTTAAAAGTCTGGTGCCACCGGTAGGCGACACCTCACATACTTTCTAAAGGACCTTACCTTATATATACAAGCAGCTTGTTGCCCATTACCACCTGCTCATCTACAAAACAAAAATTATTTGTTACCTTTTCTTCACAAGACAACATAAAGAGATGCAATTCTCTTTCCAAGCTATTAGCAAAACATCTCATCTGACACGCATGCAGAGTTTTACACACAGTAAGTTGAGCAGATTTACACACAGTAAATAGTACTAGAACACTTTTTTGTTCTCCGAGACCCTTATATTGCATATGTATTTCCTTTTTGCATCCCTCTGCTAGAAGTGACTAGAGATATTCAAAGTATCAAAACTAGAAACCCTTGAAGGGAAAATTCTGTACCTGTGAGAGACTTTCCAGCATTCAGTGGAGGAGCAATGACTTTGAACAGCTTCTGTAACAAGAAAGAAGGCAGTGCTCAAGCAGCTGGAAAAGCTAAGAGCAAAGAATCTGCGTGGTTTTAAAGCAGAGATCAATAGGGCATCTTCCCCACAGAAACTCTCTGCTTTCTCACCACATCTTACAATTAAAAGGCACAGAGGACACCAACATGTGGCAAAGGATGCTTTTCCCAGCTGATGTTATGACATATGAAAAAACAGCCGTCATTCAATCAGATCTAACCCTAAGCACAGGCCACACTTAAAAAAAGCAATGTTCAGTAGTCCCAGAAGTAACAGTCAGAGCATAAGTGACCAGCCCCGACTGCTGTTCCTGAATCTTCTGCCACCAGAGATTAGACAAATCTTCAGCCTACCTAGCAGGGTCACCAGAGAGCCTTTAGTTTGGGTATGTAGAATGAGGACTTGTCTAAATACTTAGCTCTAGAAAGCAGAAAAAGTTATTTGTACTCGTACAGCTAGTGCTAGGTTTCCAGGAGTCCTTTTTAAAATCATGAACACCTAAAGAGTCTCCTTCCTGAGAAAAATCAAATGAGATTATAACTGCTAAAAATTGGGCAGTTTAAGATTTTCACACTCAAATGGACCCAGCTCTCTATTTCAGCACTACTGAGAAAATACCAGCAGTGTTTCCATAATGAATCATCTTGACGTTATAGCTATAGGTTTCAAGAGCAATTGGTTATCAGGCACATCTTCAGGATTCCCTGCAGCAGCATCAACAGGGCCTTCAGTTACAGCGTTACATTGACTTCTGGGCTTACTGTTGACAGATCACACCCAAGTGCTAAGAACAAAGCCTGCCTCAATGCAAGGACTGTTTCTAGCCTTTTTTCTGAATTCTGTACACAGGTAAGTTCACCCTTTGTTTCCATTACTATTTAATACATTATTAATCTACTATTGTGTCAGCAGAGGAAGAACAGTATGAAGCAAAAAAAGTATGAGGTGTTCATAGAACCTCTGATGCCTACACCCCCATTAATTCCATCGTGCAGAAAGCTGATGCCTTCTCAGCACGTCATGCCACATAGGCCAGGCTCACCACCAGCAACAAAGCTGTTAGCAGACAGTTTTGCAATGCAATCTCCCTAAGTAATCATGTTATTCTCTTCTGCTGCTTTTGTTTTATATTTATTTTATTAACACAACTAAATATCCCACTTTAACTTTGCAAAGCATTGCTACCTCAGCTGGGAAATTTGTGTTCTAAAACACAGTAATTTCAAATTACTTTTCTCCTCTACTGCATCTAGTCAAATAAACTGCATATCATACATGATTTCTCCCTTGAAATGAAAAAGAACAAGAATATATACACACTGAATGAGAAGATAATGCACTGGGTTTGAAATGCTGTTTCTCAGAAACACTGTATGCTGAACACACAAACAACAACTCACTGCACTGAGCATCTTCCCTACCTCCATGGGACTAATGAAGTCATTCATCCCACTGTTGTAGACATAGATCATGGCATCATAGAGATGGTTCTCCCAGCATAGAAGAACTACCTGCAACACAAACAAAACACAAAGTAGTTGTACAGCTGCTCTTAGCTCCCAGTTTTCTCATTCCCCGGTCCCTCAAATGCAATCTCTGTCCTTGCATTTGCATCATCCAATAGTATGATTTAAAGCCGAATGAGAATTTCCACTTGCAGAACTAGTCTCTGCAAGGACCCCAAATCCCCAAAAGGAGTATCCAGCTTATTGCTCACACAGCAAACATGGAATCTAACCATCTAGATGCTAACATTCATAACCTGCATGAGGTTAAGGAATAAAAAAATCAGTTCTTCAAAAACCTTGATTGCACTAGTTTGACTTTTGGTTGGGTTAGTGAATCATTTCGTCGAGTTCCCAAGCAGTTCCCTCCTTGGAATGGAAAGCCATGCTGTGGGAATAAAAACTGGCCAAGGAAAACAGGACTACCCAGCAGCAACATCTTGCTCGATTAATTTTGTCGTGCAAGAGCAAGCATCTGAGCAAAGCAGGCTGACAGGCCAAACTGACAAAACACAACTCTAGTTTTTTGTGCCCCTGCAGCCTTTGATACTAGGTAAGGTACTCAAAACAGAAAAGACTGATTGTGAATATCAGACTAATCCTGACGGACTAGTAGTTTCCAACACATTTAGCTGCTGATGCATTAACCTATGCCAGGACACAAACTGGGGGAGCAAAACATGTTTATAGGAGCATGTATGTTACAGGATGGACAAAGCCATGCTAAATAATTCCCACATTCATTGAATTTGATGCCAGGGACACAGGGCTAAGTTCTGTTACAAATTAGTGACCAAAAGGCATGAATGGTTTGGACTACATAAGTTTTGTCTGTTGAAAGATGACACCTTGTTTTCCACATGCTATGCCGTGCTTAAAAGCACAAGAAGTTTGCATCAGCGACTAGGGGATGTTGTCATTTATTCAGAAGAACTCAATACAGTATGCAGTACAACAGCTCACCTGCTGTATGTCTAAGCTGGTGATATCCATATGCACAATGCAGGCTTCCAAATTTTCCAACCTGTTCTTATCTTGGAAGTGAAGCAGCAAGTCTTTCATCACTTGAGCTGTGATTCCCATCAGCTTATCACTTAAGATATATGGCTCCAAGCACTCCAGAAAGATGCCTTTAGCTACAGAATTCTCACTCATCTTATCATATATCTGGTTAAATAATAGATCCCTAGGGGGAAAGAAGTGTTTAGTTACCAAATAATCTTATTAAAATCTCCTTACTTATCTTTCTGAGGGTTCCAAATTAAACTCCATTTTCTCTGTATTTCTCAAACTCAGGAGCTGAATGGCCTGTTCAGCTCCTATACTGATGGGAGTATACTACAGGCAGCTACACAGAATAAACTGGCTATGGATGTTGCAGCAAAAAAACTGCTGTTGGAGGGGAAATGATGACAACAGGAAAATCTATCAAGGAAGCTTCTTTCTTAATGGGATGGTGTGGGAGAAACAGTTTGAAGCAAAGTTTTCTTCCTCAACACATCAATGAAAATTTACGGCACACTTTCCTTTGAGTACTGAGTACCCCGACTTTAATATCAGTTTTTAAGCATTCCTCTAAAATGTGATGTGATATACGATATGATGATGTGATATCATTCCTCTAAACCATGTGATACTGTAGGAGACAGCACTCAAGACTACATGGGTCGGTGATCTGCCTTGGGAGACAGGCTTGCAAACTCAGACTTACGTGCGCTGGAGTAAGAGACAGTAATCAACTATGACCGGCACCACGTCCTGCAGAAGAAACATAAAAAAGCTGTAGGGACTGCCAAAAAGCACATCCTGCAGAGTACAAAATGAAGCCTGGCCAATACAGAGCAGAATCAATGAGTTATTTGAATCAGCTGGTAGCTGGCACAGTTACAGGTTTTCCCGTATGCTGGTTCATATGGAGAAAAACTCTAGTCACACTTCCATAGAGAACAGAGGACGTACAGGTTCTGCTCTGCCGCCTAGCCATAACTAAGTCCTGATTTCATTAGCGCACACAACAGAGGTGAGAGTTCAGGTGAACCACAGTAATATTTTTAAAAAACAGACAAGTAATTTTTGCAGCAAAGCAAAGTCTGGTTAAAAAAATTCAAAAGATCTATACAAGAGAGTCCTCTGGAGCACCATACCTGAAAATGTTGTTCCATAACCTGGATTTTTCCTTGGTCAGGACATTTCTTCAAAGTCCGATCAGCATAGTGGAGAAGGATTTCAACCATCTGAAATACAATAAACAAGAAAATTCATTCAAATCCTACACTAGAGGCCCTACTTGGTAGCACATTTAATAGACTTTTGCGTATGAACTACTGTGGGCAGGAAGGAGAAGAGGGAAGAGGCTGCCAAGAGACAATGGCATGACATGGCGCAGAAGTGACCCAGTGGGATACTGAAGGCCTACACTAACTTTAACTGACCGAGAAACTGGGCAGCCAGTCTGCCAGCAAATTTTCAGGCAGATGAACACATCCTGAAGCATAAGGCCATCTGGACCATGTTTTTACCAAAAGCTTAAGTTACAGTATCTTAAACAGCAAAACTTATTTACCTGCAAATAAAATATACATCAAGAACAAAGTACAGCTGAATAATTATTGCAACAGTTGTGTATTTTAAACATACCCTTCCCAGAAAAAGGTTCCTGTAACAACTGAACAGGATCAGTTGAAGAGTTTATTCCATGTTCACATATGCATGGAGCAGTTTCCATCCTGAGAGTCAGCAAGTTACATACTGACAGACACTTGCCAACCAAAGTTCAGGAAACTCTGGAGTTACCTACAAAAAAGGTTTCTCTCCACTGTGAGGGGACCAGAGATCTCAAGGCCTGGATGATAATGTCACGTGTTGATTTGCTAATGCTGCAGATTTTATCCCCACCGTTACCCAAAAGATATTTCCAAGTTTCTTCTAAAATCCAGCTCACGATCTTGGCAAGAGAGGCACAAGCACACGTTCTTGAGTTAGCTGGATTAACTTCTGGAGGATAGAAGCTATTCCTTCCAGGAACACAGTTAGTATCACATCAGCATACATGAAAATCCAGTTAGGAAGAGATCAGTGACTCACTCTGTCTGCAATGACTGCTTTCCGCTTGCTTGTGTCCCCAGACAAACCTGGAAAGAAGGGCCGGGGGGGGGGAAAGAAATGAAGCTTTTCTCGTCTAAGCTATCAGTGGAAATATAAAAATCCCGCAGTTCAGATGCTAACACCACTACCCTTGAGATGCAGAGGTCAGGATATCTAAATACACAATTTTGTGTTTAGCCCAGTCTTCTTCTGAAGAGCTTATTCTCCCAATGTAAAGACTGTTCCAGCACAGGAATAGCAAGAACAGATCTGAGTGACATTTAACATTGAGAGTACAATTAATGGAGGGCTGTCAAAGACTGTGTACATGAGGCTAATTGCTGGAGGATGCCTTGATGCAAAGAAGCTGAATTAAGTGCACTATAAGGGAAAAAAGTTTCTTAAATGCCAACTCAAAAAGACAGTAATTCTTTGAATACTGAAAAACTATCTGCTTAAATGCATTACATTCATGCATTAAAATGAGACACCTCTTCATATACTAGCAATTTCACAGCAGGAGGATTGTAGAATTTGTGTCTCATCTGTCAAAACCATCAGAAGTTATTTGCTGAAAAGTCAATGTGTCCGGTCCAAATCAGACCATTCAAGCAGCAGTTTCTGGTATAATTAACATGTTTATCATAACAAGCTAAGTGCTCTCAAAGCATCCACCTTCATAGGAAACATGGTGCCAAAACCCAGCAGTTCTTTCAGTCAGTTGTATAGTCAGAGAAGACCTGAAAGTACCTGTTTGGCAGAGCTGACAGAACATCACACTGAAAATTACCTACAGGTTATGCATGACCTTCAGGAGTATTTTCGCAGGCTAGATATTCAACACCTGGATCTACCTCCTTCATGGCAAAGTGGTAACAGATAGGAGTCGCAACACAGACCAAGTCTGATTTTCATTTGAAAACAGCAGGCTGCTAAAGGGACTAGGCCTCTCAAAAAATCAAACCAATCCATATAAAGGTGCTAGTTTCTGCCAAACCCAAAGCAGCACATCCTACTTTCTCTTCTTCAATTCAATTACCTTTTTTTCTTTTCCCCTGAGAAAGCGATTTCTGTACATGCATAAGTTTAAAACCTTCCCTAGTGGTTTCAAAGAAACAAACACACACACACACCAAACACAAACTTACCTACTACAGCCTTTGCTTTACCTTCATAAAAAGACCAAGCTAGAGCCAGGGCATCAGTGAGACGCTCTTGTTTCAGAAGGTGGTCAACTCTCTAAATAACAAGTAATACGGACCTTAGTATTACAGAAAAGATGATCCCCTCCCATTTAAGATCAGCATTTCCCAGTAGTACGTCATGATCCCTTACAGCAAGGAGACAGAAAACCTCAAAAGCTGTCAACACATTGCAGTAAAGGACAGTATCTCAAAAAGATTCTCTCATATGTACATTTTCTTCTGGACAGTTAAAAAAGACTAAGAAATATCAGTCCTCAGTACATCACACCCCTGTGGGGCTACATTTTAGATCAGATGCTTGATGGATGGAGACCCACAGGATCAGCGAGTGTCTGCAATCACAAAGAATAAAAATTTTCCATTTCCCATCCTTGCCTCATCACTTAGAGCACAACAAAAAACTCTGCCATGTTTTCAACATATGGTTGTACTCATCCTACCCTTTATTTTCTCCTGAGCTCACAATCAACAAGGATTGAAGTTGATCACAAGTGTTTTCTGCTTTAAGGAATTATTAGCACACAAGGTCGAACACCACTAGTCTTGGTATGTTAGGTCAAAATGTTAAAGTACTGTTTGAGAGAAGAGAGATTCTGAGTCTCAGACCAGCATTCTGTACTGCAGCAAGAAGTAACTCTTAGCTTCACACCCTAATCCCCAACATACTCAATTACAACTCTTAAGTAAGTTCCCTACAATAAAGAGGCCTGCAGCACAACAGAAACCATACACTAATTTAGAAGGAGGTTGGCTCAGAGCATGTACGTTGTGATTGACTTCTGAATTCTAGGAAAACCAGTACATGAAATCACGGGTCGAAGCAAGACTTTTCATTAACAGTTTACTAAACCAAAGTCAGTAGTGAATGGCTGGAGGGAAAACTAGCAGAGGAAAGCAATCTTGGTAACTAAAAGCAGCAACCATATAAAAGTTCAACAGAGCTAAACCGTTCATATTTTATTAAAGGTCCTGATACAATGTCACATGGAGGAGCTTATAATCATGGATGAGTACAAGAGGAAAAATGGTGAAGGTCACTGCTTAAAGGAGAAACGTGAGACGGGAAAGAAACGACTATTGGAGTTCCTTGAGAATCAGCCTTGAAGCCCTCTTCTGCATGACTATTTGGTCAACTAACTTGACATAAGCTGAATTTACTAATGAAGTTTGCTGATGACCAACTGTCAACATGTGATGTGAAACAGCAGACCAGAAAGACAGACACAATAGGATTGCCCCTAAAGCTGGGTAACAGAAGTACACTGCAATCCAATGGTAGAAAAAACTTACAGCAGAAATCAAGTTTGACTATGGGGTACTGGTAAATCTCCAGAGTGCCACAAGCCACTGATATCATGTAGCGAAAGGAGCAGCAAAATGAGACCCAAGGAAGCACGAGGAATGACATATCTAGTAGAGACAGTGAAGAACAGGTGACATTGTGCGTGGCACTTGTAAGACCCTACCCAGAGTAATATGCGCCAAAGTGCGTACCTATGTTCAAGAAACTGAGCACAAAGGAGGTGCAGAGAACAGTGACTATGAAAAAAGAAAGCAATCGAGAGGTAATCTTACAAGAGAATGATGAAAGAGCTTTGCTTAGCCTTGCAAAACAAAGTCTGAGAGAGAACATGCATGCACTGAATAAACATACTGCAAAGTGATTATCGGAAAGGACAAACTGCTGTTTAACTCAAGAGAAAAGAACAACTCAGGAACAAATAGACATAAATAGATCACTAAGAACTTTAGTGTGGAAATTGATAAGGTTTCAGCTGTCAGAGAAATGGTGTTCCAAAAAAATCTTCTACCAACAGAAACAAGGATCTAAAATCCAATGAACTTTCTAGGTAGTCTTTGATGGATTTTATGACATAGCTCCTGCAGTAGCTGGAGACAAAATACAATGAACCAGATTTCCTTCCACTCCTGTATGCTTATCTGGCAGATAGAAGGCTTACACTTACACAGTTCTCCGAAGTCATACATTATACTAACTCTTGTTAACAGAAGCTGAAACATAGCAAGGCATTATGTCTTGCTCAGGAGAACAAGGTCTCCATTCAGCCTGCAAGTTTACACAAGCAGGAGTCCCATAGCGTCCCACTGTGGAAAGCAGTGTACCTACAGTGCTGGCTGTGTGTAGCAATCGGGGATCCTGAACACAGTGCTCAGAACATGCTTCACAAGTGCTCCCTCCCTCCTCTCAAGCTATATTTAATCAATTCAAACCTACTAAGCTATACAGTTTTCCTCTGAACGTACCTCTCTCCAGCTTCTCAGTGTCATGACGTGAACAGACTAGAAGAGAAGTGGGAAGAAAAAAAAACCAAAAAGTTATTTACTTACAGTTGCTCATGCAGCCTGTGGTATCCCATAGACCCACCAGAGCATGCTGGTACAGATGAAGCTAAGTAAAGCAACCCTCAAGCTTGTCATGGCAGGAATAAATTGGATGTTTATATTTAACAGAAAACATCCTTTACATGGCCTTAAACCCCATTTGCTCTAATATACCATCCCTCACTTCTTCCCCTACTTCCACACACCATCCTAGAGGCCACCTCTCTTCGCCCTTTCACAGACAGCCTGCACTGCAGGACAGGAAAAGTGCATAAGATATTCCTTTTATCATTCCATGCAAGACAGACTAGTTTTCCCTGCTGTCTTATTTTCTTCTGTTTACTCACTAGCACATTTAGGACAGAGAAATTGAAGCTTAGGACAGAGGAGATGTCAGTAAAGTAATGCTAAGTCTACCCTGAAGCAGCATGAACCAGGATACTGTGAAACTATGATGTCTTACTTAGCCCATACCTTGGCTAAGACCAAATTATTGCACATTTCTTTAATCCCTCAACGTAAGTGCACAAAGAACCGATCCCTGATTCACATCTCCATAGAATAAAAAATTGCCCTTCTCCAGAAGATGAGCTACCATCAACAGTGAATGCTCTGTATTTTTACTAAAAACTCCCCACATTTACCTTAGTTCCAAGGTAAAAGATCTGTCCACCACAGCTGCTGATGGACTGATAACAAGCTTTCTCTCCAACCAATGCCTGTGGGGAGAA
This sequence comes from Pelecanus crispus, assembly GCF_030463565.1. Classification (NCBI taxonomy): domain Eukaryota; kingdom Metazoa; phylum Chordata; class Aves; order Pelecaniformes; family Pelecanidae; genus Pelecanus; species Pelecanus crispus. Next base: position 28,734,852 of record NC_134651.1, on the reverse strand, counting down.
AAATTAGACACAAGTAAAACTGCCTTTTTTTTTTTTTTTGGGGGGGGGGGGGTGGGGTGGGGGGAGATTTCCCAAGAAACATATACTCACTTGAACTTCAGAGACACTCTGTAATTCAGAAATCAAAATGAGGATTGGGAGAGAACAACACAGATTGCCAGGCAGTAGTAAGTAAAAAACCTCTGCTGTTACTCCTTCCTGCTTGTGAATGCAGCTTAAAGTGCTACTGAGCTCTGGCTGCCCAGAAAACATGACAGAGTCATGAGGACCCACAAGCAGTGCTCTGTGTCTATCCTCAGATGCAAAAAAAGTTATGTGGGCTCTTTCCTTGCCATCTGCTTCTTCATAAATCTTCCTCAAGAGCAAATGTGTAGGAGACACAGATGGAAAGAATATTGTTGAAGTGAGAGCTGCTACAACAGAAGTCTGAATGACAGTAACTAGTGTTCAGAAGGCTGTATATGGGTACATTTATAAAGTGAGAAATGGAGGATCACATCAAAATTAGAGATTTTACCACAGTGCATGGGCAGTGCTTGCTTCCCACTCTGCTGCACAATTACACAGGCTAGAGCTGTTTGTCCTGTACTTTTCAGGTAGGGAAGCTTCCTGTATCTCTTCCAACTGCTGAAAAGTGTGTCTATTCCAGGGACTGCCATAGTTACATTTCAATCTGCTCAGCACAGAACCTAAGGCTGAAGTAGCAGATATTCCCTGCATCTTTGTTTAGATGCTGCAGTAGAAGAATGGAGTCTGACAATCTTCATCCACAAACCCAGGCATCTCTGAAACCAGAATGTCTCTTACGAGAGTAGCAGCCTCATCTAAGATTTGCCTTCCAGTGTGTCTGCAGAAGTAACAAAGGAAAAGGTATATTTCTGATCCTCTGAGCCATGAAAAAAAAAAGCTTCCCAACAGAAGTTGTCCTTGACTCAATCACTCTGGAATAGCTGTCTTGTAATTCCTACTGAAATGCAGGGAAAGCGACTGCCTGTTTCATATCCTCAGTATTTCAAAATGGCGTTACAGACTTCAGATCTCATCTGCCACTTGCAGTCTGTGAATTAAGTAGGGGTCTCTTCTAGACTCACAATAGCATTGTAACAGGCAGCACTTATTTGAGCCCACCAGTTTTTCAAGCCACATGTCTCTGGCTTTGATGGTAATCACCAGAAGTCCTCACAGGACACTGCAGAGTTTCTGGAACTGAGTGAAAGGCTCTGAATAACAACGTATCCTAGCAAGGAGAGCTCGTATACCACCTTAGTGCCAATATCTAGCTATGTTCTGTGAGGTTGTGCCTGGCAATTTCAGATCATGTGGCAGGCAGTACATAAGCTAACTTAAGACTCGACTCCACTTTCTGACTCTTTCTTCCTCTGTACGTACCTGCAGCAGAAAGAATGACAGCAATGCTAGCAGTGTGAAGCAGATAAAGCAGTGAAAGCCAGATAAGCAGCAGCTATGTAGATCTGAAGGCTGCAACGACTCCTCATAGATCTGGCCATTCAGGGACAGGCGAGGAAGGAGGGGCAGAGGCATTGCCCTCTACATAAAGAAATCAATACAGTGTGAAGATCTGTCCCTGAAGAATAGCCACGAGCAGGTCGAAAGCTTATGGGTAAGAATCAGAGACAGAGGCAACAAAGGGAACCTTGTGGTTGGTGTCTACTACAGGCCGCCTGATCAAGGGGAGCCTGCTGATGAAGCCTTCTTCCTCCAGCTCCGGGAGGCTTCGCGCTTGCAGACTCTTGTCCTGCTGGGGGACTTCAACCACCCCGACATTTGCTGGAAAAGCAACACGGCGAGCAGTAGGCAATCCAGGAGATTCCTGGAATGCATAGACGACAACTTCCTAAGCCAGGTAATAGACACCCCTACCTGAGGGGATGCGATACTGGATCTGATGGTCACCAATGCAAGTGAGCTCATCGGTGATGTCAAGACTGGAGGCAGCCTGGGCTGCAGTGATCACGCATTGATGGAGTTCACGCTCCTGAGGGACATGGGAAAAGCGAGGAGTACAGTCAGGACCCTACATTTTAGAAAAGCAAACTTGCAGCTCTTTGAGGAGTTAGTCAGAAGGACCCCCTGGGAGACGGCCCTCAGGGACAGGGGAATGGAACAGAGCTGGCAGATATTTAAGGACACCTTCCATAAAGCACAAGAGTTCTCAGTGCCCAAGTGTAAAAAATCAGGCAAGGAAGGGAAGAGACCAGCATGGCCGAGTCGAGACCTGCTGGTCAAACTAAAGAGTAAGAGGGAACTGCACAGGCAGTGGAAGCAGGGACAGGTGTCCTGGTGGGAATACAGGGAAACGTCACGGTTGTGTAGGGAGGGGGTCAGGAAGGCCAAGGCGAGGATGGAGCTGAATTTGGCAAGGCATGTAAAGAGTAACAAGAAGGGCTTCTACAGGTATATCAACCAGAAAAGGAAGGTTAAAGAAAGTGTACCCCCCTTGATGAACAAGAAAGGCGAACTTGTATCAACGGACGAGGAGAAGGCTGAGGTACTCAACAACTTCTTTGCCTCGGTCTTCACCGGCAACCTCTCTCCTCACCCCTCCCGAATCGATGGACCAAAAGATGGGGACCAGGGGGGTAAAGCCCCTCCCACTGTAAGGGAAGATCAGGTTCGAGACCACCTGAGGAACCTCAATGTACACAAGTCTATGGGACCTGATGAGATGCATCCCAGAGTCCTGAGGGAATTGGCTGATGTAGTTGCCAAGCCACTCTCCATGACACTGGAAAAGTCATGGCAATCAGGTGAAGTCCCTGCTGACTGGAAAAAGGGGAATGTTGTGCCCATTTTTAAAAAGGGAAGAAAGGAGGACCCTGGGAACTATCGACCTGTCAGCCTCACCTCTGTGCCTGGGAAGATCATGGAACAGATCCTCCTAGAAGATATGCTCAAGCACATGGAGGACAGGGAGGTGATTCGAGACAGCCAGCATGGATTCACCAAGGGCAAGTCCTGCCTGACCAACCTAGTGGCTTTCTATGAAGGAGTGACTGCATCAGTGGACAACGGAAAAGCAATGGATGTCATCTACTTGGATTTCTGTAAAGCGTTCGACACAGTCCCCCACAACATCCTTCTCTCTAAATTGGAGAGATATGGGTTTGATGGGTGGACTGTTTGATGGATAAGGAATTGGTTGGATGGTCACATCCAGAGGGTCATGGTCAACGGCTCGATGTCCACATGGAGACCGGTGACAAGTGGGGTCCCTCAGGGGTCCGTACTGGGACCGGTACTATTTAACATCTTCATCAATGACACAGACAGTGGGATTGAGTGCACCCTCAGCAAGTTTGCAGATGACACCAAGCTGAGTGGTGTGGTTGACACACCAGGAGGACGAGATGTCATCCAAAGGGACCTGAACAAGCTGGAGAGGTGGGCCTGTGTGAACCTCATGAGGTTCAACAAGGGCAACTGCAAGGTCCTGCACCTGGGACGGGGCAACCCCCGGTATCAGTACAGGTTGGGAGATTAAGGGATTGAGAGCAGCCCTGCGGAGAAGGACTTGGGGGTACTGGTAGATGAAAAGCTGGACATGAGCCGGCAATATGCGCGCTTGCAGCCCAGAAAGCCAACCAAATCCTGGGCTGCATCAAAAGAAGCGTGGCCAGCAGGTCGAGGGAGGTGATTCTGCCCCTCTACTCTGCTCTGATGAGACCTCACCTGGAGTACTGTGTCCAGCTCTGGAGCCCTCAGCACAAGAAGGACATGGACCTGTTGGAGTGGGTCCATAGGAGGGCCACAAAAATGATCCAAGGGCTGGAGCACCTCTCCTACGAGGACAGGCTGAGACAGTGGGGTTATTCAGCCTGGAGAAGAGAAGGCTGTGGGGAGACCTTATTGCGGCCTTTCAGTACTTAAAGGGGGCCTACAGGAAAGTTGGGGACAATCTTTTTAGCAAGTCCTGTTGTGACAGGACAAGGACTAATGGATTTAAACTAAAGAAGAATAGATTTAGACTAGACATTAGAAAGAAATTTTTTTACAATGAGGGTGGTGAAGCACTGGAACAGGTTGCCCAGAGAGGTGGTAGAGGCCCCATCCCTGGAAACATTGAAGGTCAGGTTGGATGGGGCTCTGAGCAGCCTGATCTAGTTAAAGCTGTCCCTGCTCACTGCAGGGGGGTTGGGCTAGATGACCTCTAAAGGTCCCTTCCAACCCAAAGCATTCTATGATTCTATGATTCAGACTGGAAGAAGCACTCTGTTCCTTGGTGCTCAAAGGGAACAATGACAAAGAGGTCTTTTTTATGAAATCCTGCCATCCTGCACTGAAGGCACTTCTCCTTGGGCTTCTGAAGCTGTCATGACCATATGCTGGGCTTGAAATTGCAATCCAAACTACAGACCCACATGAGCCTTCTGCTAGTTGTTTGGGCCAGCAAGTCTCACAGGGCTATAGCAGAATTAAATAGGAACCATACTGTCCAGCTGTGGAATTTCAGAACCCCTGGGCTATCTCTGAAGCATTGGGAGGCTTGAATGCAAGGATGGAAGGCCCTTTCCTACACACACTCTTGGCAAACTGTTTCCAAAATAAGAGAAAATGATTTTTTACTGAAGGCAATAACTCATCCCACAATCATGGCTTTAAAAAAACCTCCACAATGCTATGGCAATACAAATACCACATCAAAGTGAGTCTGCTGCAGAAGGCACAGGTGGGTTACAGGAGCTACCAGGAGCCACTGAAAATAACACCTACTTCAGGAACAGAACATGTCTAGACACCAGGTGGGCCAGGGTCCAGAAAAAAAAAACCCAAACCAAGCATGAAAGTCAAAAAAAAAGACAGACAAATAAAACAAAAGAGGAAAGTGTAGAAAGCACAATGTTTGAAGTGTTGCAACTTCCACTAGCATGGATGGTTTTGTTGTTTTACTTCAAACAAGAAAAGAACTGTAGTACCTACAAGCACAGATACTATGTTTCATCCTCTCTACCCCTGCGTGACAATCTACGAGATGAGGGCAGGGAATGCATGTACTGCACAGGCACTGTGGCATACAAAGTAGAAAAGGCTATAGTCATCTCTTGAAGAATAAAGCACATCAGCTTTTTCCCTATATAGAGTATTCCAAACCTTAGTAACTTAAGAGCAGCTCCTAAAAACATCAGTGCACAAAAGGAAACATGAACCGTCTGTCAGTTAGCCACATCAACACCACGTATGACTTCTGAGATGCTTCAAAAAGGCTTTTTTCCAAAGCTTCAGGCTTCCACTTAGGGCCACTGTTCTGAAACAGTTAGCTAACACAAGCAGGTCATTTGTGCCTACCAGGGCTTCGCTGACGTTGCCTCCTGTAGCCAGCGATTTGAAGTGGCTGCTGTTGTAGACTAGCTGAACTTCTGAGATCTCTATGGTCTCCAGCTCCTCCTGTGTCTGACGATCTATAACATGCAGCTTCTCCACACTGTCCAGAAGCACTGCTGTCCGTGAGTTTATCCACTGACAAAGCAACAAATTGCAGATTTCAGCAATGCATACACAATTAGAGGCCAACTAAACAGGCTCTGACCATATGCCTGAGTATCAATACTGGAAGTTCTAGGATGGCTAGTAGTTTTGTTACTATACACGGTCACTTCAAAACAGCACCTGTGCATAACTCCAAAGGTAAAAATAGGGAGGGTCCTTCTGGAGTATCAGCTTTAACGCTGAGAAAAATTACAAGGAACCTTCTTCACAGAAAACACCTGTAGACAAATGGTAATCCACCAGAGTTCTTGTCCTCTTGGTGCACTATTTATGCTCTAGCATACTTTCTATCCAAAGGTCTCAAAAACAGGACTACTACACCACCTGTTCTTAAATCCTTTAGGAGGTAAATATGGCATCAGGAGGCATTAAAAAGAGAAATAGTACATCTAAGTTTAACTCAAAGCCTGTCATTCATATTCTGTGGCTTCTACTTTTATGTTCAAAACCCTGCAAATAAAAAGGCTTTTTTCCACTGCTTTCAGATTATTTTTTTTTTTAACAGCCAAGCATATTTGTTAACAAACTTCAAATTCCAGCTGATGTGGATGTCCATCTTGGTATTTTGGCCTTTCACGTTTTACTCATTGTATTCTGTAAATGTGTTTTAGAGTTGAACAATTTTTTTTGTTGAAAGAATCAAACAATTATGGTGCTCTAGCAAGCACTCATATATGGAAACACTAGAATTTTACTGAGCCAATTACACAGAATTTTGCATTCTTTGTAGTGAGAATATAGAATAAAAATCTTTCTTGCCAGACTCTCTCTGGCTCTTGAAAATATTTCCTCAACAAGGCTACCCCTCCTTCCCAAGAAAGGGCAGTATTGTTGTCTCCATGCTACTAATTTTTTGTCCTTTAGCTACTACTTGCTATCTCACTTGTGCTGGTTTTCCACTTAGTCCCAAATTTAAGGACATTTTCAGTTAGTTAGCCCCAGATAAACACAGCCACTTCTTATGCTACATTTGTAAAGCTGATAGTATAGAACTAAGGGCTATCGAGATACATTTACAAGAAAACGAGTGCAAAAAAAAAGTAACAATTCTATAGTATTGAGACTTACAGTAAAGTTGATGAGGTCATAGTGTAGATGAAGCTGCCTCTGCTTAGTGACATGTATTGCACCAGTATCATCTCTCTTTACCTAAAAGAGGAATCAGACAAGGCTGACTCAAACTCAAAGACTTTCCTCAGCTCAACCTCTCTGTTCCCAGAAGGCATCACACCAACTTCAGGAGTCTGGATCTCCCCTCAGAGAAGATTGCTGAGCGTACAGTAGCAGCACACACGCTTCTCAAATGGAGCGTAACGTCTCACTTTCAAATGCACTCATGTAAGTGAGGAAACAGAAGGCTCTGAGCAGGGGGCAGGAGGCATCTGCCCTCTGCTGGATGAATTTTAAATCATTTATTTGTACTACAAGAGTCGTATGTCATAAACAAGCTGGCGCTACAGGTGTTCAAGGAATTGTTCCCCTCGGCTCCACCTCACCTATTATATAAGGCAATTCAGTTTCTAAAAAGGGGGCAAACCTCCAGCATCTGTATAGAGAGCACCAAAGGAGGACTGATTCTCATTCACTGACTCCCAAGGGGCTCAGCCCCACTGGAATACTGAATTGAAGGGAGATGTCGCATGATAACTCCCAGTCAAGGGTTCTCCTCATCCCATGCAGGAACTACTGTACTTCCTGCTCGTAAAGTCAGAACTACAGAACGCTAATGTGAAACTGGCTTTAATTCATCATCACTAAAAAAAGCATTCTGCAAAGAAAAATAAGGGGGTTTTTTACATTTTGAAAATTTGAAGTACAGCAAGAGGGACCTGCGTGCAGGTGACATGGCTGCTGCTTAGTAACCTATAAGCAGAGCAGCACCACTGGCCAAAGCTAAGCTGGGTATCTGTGCAGAGGCTCGTGCTACTGCAGGCACAGACATCTCCAGCAAGACAGGCTTAAACATACACCATTTTCTTCCTCCAGAAGTTTACCAAGAGAGAAGATAGAGGAGAAAGAGGATTCAATCCAGACAACACAATGTCTGGGTGCTTGAGCAAAGCTTAAGGTCCAAGGTGATAGCACAGCTGGGAAACAAGCTTAGCACTCCAAAGCCAAAATGCCAGATTTTCTGAAGCCTAAGTACTGCTCTCATACTGAAATCAGACATGAAATCATCTTCAAACAACCATATCTGCATATGTAACTTCTGCAGATCTAAACAGGACAAGCAGCATGCCCTAAAGTCACATGCCAACAGGACCTGAAAGCTGTTGTCTCAGTGGTTTATACAAGTTTTTCCAGACTCATATTTTAAAGCAAAAAATAAAATGTTATCTCAAATTCACGTGATCTCCCTGAAAACAATCCACATTCTTCTGCCTCCAGTAGAAATGAGATAAGCTGCAAGTCAACACTTCTGGAATGCATAAAGCTCAATGCCTCCAGATTCTCAGGGAAGGGCACCACTGTTTGCTGAAGAGCAATGACGAACAAGTTTGTGTCCCCAAGCTGGTTGCAAGCTGCAGACATCCCTAGCACGCAGATATCATACTTTCACTGAGACAGAGGCTCAGTCAACTGAATATGCGAGTAAGATGTGACTATCCGAAAAGCAGCATAAAACATCCAAGGCTTACCAGAAGAAAATGAACGACATCTCCTCGACAAAATGCAAGCATGGGGTTCACAGCGTTCTGTACAGCCACAAAGTGCCACGCCAGAAGAGGGACACTAGAAGGGTCCATCTGTTAGACAAAAAGCACAGCCAGTATTTAAGGTACGCAAGGCAGAATTTCAGTTCCAGGACACATGCTGTTCATCAGCTGCTACTCACTGGCATTGCCATGTACACACACAGGCTTTAAAGCAATTTCCTGGTCTGCCGGCAGCTGAGCAGTAGCTTGTGCCCTTTGGTCCAGCCACATGGTTTAGGGGCAACGTGTGTCTCTTGGCAAAGTGGACAGCCAGTCAGAACAAAACCTGTGTCCTAGCTGCTTAATGTAGATCCAATCTCACATGGATTGATGGACTATGACAAGCTGCAGCTTGCTAGCAGCCTTGTCTCCATTCTCCCAATCCAACATATGCCACAGCATTCCCCAGCTGCTTTTCCAAGAGAAATTATACCAGCAACTAGTGAAAGCGAGTAAGCAAGAGTTTAGAAGACTGTTTAGCGCTCTAATTCCACTTTGTTTCTGTCCTTGCAACTAAGGGTTCTATTGTATGGTTCTTATGTAAAGCAATGGCCCCAGTCCAAGGTGATTGTAGCCATAATCAGGTCAACATCCCATCTGTAGCTGCATCTAGGCTGCAGCAAGGAAGACCAGAAGCTGAGGGGCTCCTGTGTTCCCTCCCTTCCTACTTAATGGAGAAATTCAGCATCTTCACATCGCTACAGCTGAAGCAACCTTTTCACCTCCTCTCTGCCCACAATCTGCACACACCAGAACAACGGATTATCACTGCAATTCTACAATGCAGAGTTTACTGTGTACTGATAAAGTAGCATACCAAACACCTGGTCCTAATCTCATCCCTGTCACTCTAGGAACTGTTTGTAGCCATAATCCAAAGAGCAACTGTTTGGCTTCATTACTCACACGACCGTAGGGAAAGGTCATCCACACCTTCAGAGATGGTTTTAGGCCAATAACCAGTATCTTTCAAGAAAAACAAAAAGGCAAAATAAAATGTTTAAGTATATACCAGAAAACTTCTCCTTTGTGATTTCTCACACAAAGCTTTCTGCAAACAGCAAGTTACCTTTGTTAGGGAGGCCATGGCCAGCAGTGAATACTGGGTGATAGGATGGTCTCTCAGCTCAACTTTTGCGTGTAATGGTTCAATACAGCAAACTTCCCCCTTTGAGCCGCTGAAGAGACATCGAGATTCACACGTTCTCACTCCCATAACCCTCCTGCAAAGAAGAGAAATCAGCTTGGTGGCTAGCTATCAAGAAGAGATCAGCCCAACCATCTCATGAAATCTCAAGAGTGATCCTTCATAAATATTGTTTTTAAAAAGTCCTTTACACAGCTCCAGGGATCACTTTTAGTGTGTCACTGGAAGCAATCCTATGCAGCTGCTCAGATACGGACAAGAATTCCTTAAGACCTTATTTAACAGTAATGTTTTGGAAATTTCTGGACATGATCAGACTCCCTAGACTGTCAATCATTCCTCCTTGTCTCTACTCCCCCTGAAGAGGCCAAGAAGAAAAACAAGCCCTTACTGCATGGCAGCTCTCACTAATGAAACAAGGAAAACCAAGAGGCAGCACTTTTATGACGACTACCAAGAACCCACAAGGAATGCCAAGACTCTGGACAATACATTGATACCTGTCCTGGTTTTGGCTGGGATAGAGTTAATTTTCTTCCTAGTAGCTGGCATAGTGCTGTGTTTTGGATTTAGGATGGGAAGAATGTTGATAACACACTGATGTTTTAGTTGTTGCTAAGTATTGCTTATGCTAGTCAAGGACTTTTCAGCTTCCCATGCTCTGCCAGGTGCACAAGAAACTGGGAGGGGGCACAGCCAGAATAGTTGACCCAAACTGCCCAAAGGGCTACTCCATACCATATGACATCATGCTAAATATATAAACTGGGGGGAGTTGGCCAGGGGGCAGCGATTGCTGCTTGGGAACTGGCTGGGTATCAGTTGGTGGGTGATGAGCAATTGCATTGTGCACCACTTGCTTTGTATATTATTATTATCATTATTATATTGTTATTATTATCATTACTATTTTACTTTATTCCAATTATTAAACTGTTCTTATCTCAACCCAGGAGTGTTTCTCACTCTTACTCTTCTGATTCTCTCCCCCATCCCACCGGGGGTAGGGGGAGTGAGCGAGCAGCCGCGTGGTGCTTAGTTGCTGGCTGGGGCTAAACCACGACAATACCTTAACAACTTAGGCTATTCTTTGACTATTACACTGCCAGATAGCATCTTGCTTCAGCTGTGAAATTATACTGCAACCCAAAATTACACCTTCAACATTCCGACAGCAGCTTTATTGGTTCCAATGGGGCTTTTTGTTTAGGTTTTAGAAACTATGACCCAGCATTAGTTTCTTGTACTTTCTATGGGTACTTAGAGTTATTGTCTTACTTAAATGACAGTTCAAATACGGAGCCTCCGCTGTCATTGCAAATTGCAAGCGTTGGGTCATCTGTAAACTGAGCAGATAATTAGATTAAAAGTGGCACTAAGAAATAAACTACAAAAAAAATGATAGAAAAATGTATGCTATGGCATTATTAACAGCACACAAAAGTACAAGCATCATACCTACCAGAAAGACACCTTTAACATACAGAGTTGTGGCAATTACTGGCTTTTTTATGATGTGTAAGAAAAACAAGGTTTTGTGTTTCATCTTCACCTCTCCAGCAAGCCCTATTGCTAGATTTTGTTACCAAAGTCCCATTACTTTCCACTGCAGCTCAGAACTACAGCATAGCAAAACCTGTGTTACCACTAGAACAGCTCACAGCCTCAAGCCCATGGGTTGGTGCCAGAGCTGGTGAATGGGCTGCAGTCACAAACAGACCAAAAAGAGAAACATCCAGAACTACTAATGATACCAAATAATCAAGGTAAGTATGGGTCACAGCCACAGCTGAGGCATGCTTCCGGAGGACTTTGCAACCCAGCATCTAGCAGCACAAGCATCTGAACTGTATAGCAGTGTCTGAGTACTTTTCCACGCTGGTACTGCCATCAGGTCATGAGCTAGAGAAGGGGGCCACTAGGAGCAGGGGACCTGGCACAGGGGAACATTAATCTTTATGCACAGGGCAAAGATGGCAGAGATGGAACTGTGGAAGATGCAGCAGTAAGGGGGCACCTTCATGCCCACAAAACATTTTCGGTTAGCCAGGTCAGACCAACCAGTACATGAGAACTTGTCCTTGAGCAATGTGCCCCACCAGACCCACTACACTGGTTCCATGTGTGACACTGTATGGGTCTGGGATGTCTCAGCAAGGTCTGGGAAAGGAGGAGAGAGAGAAGAATTTGGGTGATGCGCCAAAGTCACTGCTCTGACCAGGCTGCCAAGGAGCATTATGCTCTGGTACGAAAGGTCTACATAAAACAAAGCCATGCACAAAATCAGATATGAGTTTCTGTGTGCGATGGTAACAGTATGTTGAACAAGAAGCCATAGATGATTTGTCTTTCAACCCAAACATTCCCAACAAGTTATTTGAAAAAGTACTGACAGAAACTACTTTCTACACTTCAGACTCTTTTAAGTTTAAAGTTGGCAAGTCATGTATCCAGTTCAAACCACTGCAAGTTTTAGAGAAATGTATTCTAGCAACTAATTCTTCACAGATTTTGACATCAGAGAGAGGAGCTGTAACAGACAACAACTGTTGTTATAGTATAACACACAGCCAATACTATTATTTCAGCTCTCAAAATACTCAGTTTCTTTTTTAAATAGAATTTCTGCTCATTTTTCTCACCTCTGGATACTATCGCCATATAGTTCCTAGGTAGCTGCTCTCATCTGTAAATCTAAAAGTACTACACAAGGAAAGTCAATACATCTGACTGAACACAAGTGTGTTTTAAAGGGAAAAAAAAAAAAAGTAGTATACAAGGAATACATGTAGTGTTTGTTACCTTAATGTGCAAAATGGCTGTTCCTGGTGGGTGGGCATCTGTTATTGATCGTAGCAGCTTCCCACTGGCCAGATCCCACATTGTGATCTGCAAGCAGATTGTTCTCAGTACACATTTACTGCCAAGGGCTTCTCTCCATCACCTTGTGCATTAGTACATCAACAAATTTCTATATTCCCAATATCATCCTAGGTTAGTAGGGTCTTCATATCAAAGAAAAGTGATCTGAAATCTGTTTCTACCCTGTTTTTACAAGCAGTTTACTTATCTGATTATACTCTTGTTGACAACATTAGACTTATCTTCACAACTCTGAATCATGTCCTTTTGGCAAGCTCTCACCACATGCCTGAACTCACTCACCTCACAGCTATCCGCCTGATAATACCATTAAAGAATGTACGATAACTTTGCCACCACTCAATGTATTTCTCTCTCACAGAATCAGTGAACAGTTGAATAATCTCTGCTAACGCCCATTAGCAAAACTCAAGCATCTCCATGGCTACCATGAACCTTGTCACCCCTCTCCTCCTGCATTTGCCCAGTATGGCAGGTCAGGTAGCAGTATACAGCTTGGCTTGTGCTTGGATATTAAATTCAGGCAATTTCTCAACTAACAAACAGGGAGTCCCAAACTACTTACTGCCTAGCTGAGGAATATTTAGCCCAGAAAAGCTGAGATTACAATTTGAATCAAACTTTTTATTGGAAATACTATTTTATATGGTTCCATAAATCATCTATCAAAGCTTCATAGACCAGATGTTTCAGAACTGCCGCTCCAAAATATTTTATCTGAGTATCATTTAAAACTGACCACTGCTCTGCATGGATCAAATCTGTATTTCCACACAGTCTGGAGCAGTCTGTCATTTAGCCCTATCATATGCACTGGAGTGTGTTTTATCTAGAAATGAAGGTGAAAGCCAAAGGAGCAAAAGGAAATGAAACTAAAAAGAAAAACAAAGCACAGTAAAACAAGCTTTAATTACAAAGCATATATCTCAGAGTGACCTAGAAAGACTAAGCTGGTTGTCCTGGTGCGCCATTGCACATTTCAGTTTATCAGGAGCAGGACTTGTGTCACAATGAGCCATGATTAATTGAATACTTCACTATATTCTGCGTTACCCATTTCCTCTACAGGAACCTATCCCAAACAATCTGTCTGAGTTAGCTCGCTGGATGCAGGAACTGGCTGGCCAAAAAAGCTCTGGGCAGATCAAGTCATGCATACTGCTTCTCAGCACAAAACCGACTACCAAACAGCTACATATTGAGTGTGCTTGGCTTGGAGCTATTGTCACCTCTGGATAGTCTCTCAGTAACAGTCTGCAGAAGGACAGAGCACTGGACCGTTTTATCCTGTAGGAATTACCTGTCCTTTCGCAAAGCCACACAGGAGTCTTGAACAGTCGTTGTTGATGCTGAGAGCAGAGATAGCCCCATACTGGGCCCCAACAGCAGTGCTGCCCAGACACAGTCGAAGAGCCTGGTTTTGATCTAGAGCAGAACAATTAGTAAGAAATTAAAGAGAAAGACAGAGCAATTATTAAAATTAACATCATGCAATTATTTACATATACAATTCACTTAGGGATACATTAATGATTCATAGGCTTACAGTTAAGTTCTTAGAAAGAGTTTACAAGATGAGAGCACATGTTAGTACAGAGAGAGAGGGACTCTGTCTTGCAGGGACATACAAAAATTATTTTTAAAAGTACAAAACAGGCACAGGGAATATGGAAGTGCAGAGGTATTAAAAACTGAAGAAACTCCTAGAAAAATCAAAGCAGTATCTAGCTTTCCTTTTACTATTCTACAATGGTGCTTAAGTTGTAGCAAAGAAGATGACAGAAAATTAATTCTGTCTTCTGAGCCTTATGCTTCTGCATGCCGATTTGAACATCAACTACAAATCCCCAACACAGGTTTTTGGTAAGTGTAATTTTACATAACTTGGTTTTGTTGATAAAGGCCAGAAGCTGGAGGGAAAACGAACTTGTGTCCCCAAGCTGCACAGCTAAAATGCTCGGTGAGCTCTAGTGCACATAGCTCTTACTTTATAAGGCAACAGTAATGATCACCACACTGTGACAGAACCTCCTTTCCTGAGACACAGGCTACTGCAAAAGAGGTGCTAATGCCTGCACAGCCTCCTAGGGGACTGGACTGCTGCGTGGCCATGCCCTGTCTGCCCCCTGCAGACAGCAAACAACAGGCACCTCTGTCTGTGCTCAGTTCTTGTGTGCTTCCACCACAAGAGACTAAAATTTGCTTTATAAGATGTTGCACTTCAGGCGTTACAAATGATAACCCTCTGCCTGTCTTTGGTGCATTGCTCTTAAAAGCTAAGAAAACAAATGTCCTGGATCTGCTTTTTCCACCTCTCTCCAGTTCTGTCCTGCTTTTGAGTGGGGGAGGAATAAAAAATGCTTTGTGAGGACTGTTGGAATGAAGACTAGAGATTCCAAATGCATCAGAAGCACCACGGTAACACTGTCTACAGTATGTACACCTTGAGCAAGGAAGGGAAAGGACAGCATCCAGGGGAACAGACAGCAGCTGAGCACCAGAAACCCCCTGGAAGAACCGCCCAAGGCATGGGACATATTTTTCCAAGTTTCAGCACCACTAGCAATGTGCTAGATGTGAAACAGAGCATGGATATATCTCTCATTTCATCCCCAATATGAAGTGATGTATTCATCAATCTGCACAGACAGACTGATGGCTGAGCACACACACAGTGGGAATCACCTTTCAAATTCTACCAGTATGAAGAGGCATTAGTGGGAGGACCAAAATAAACACTAGCAAGAAGAGTACCTGAACTCATGGATTACTCTAAAGTACTCTTTAGGGTGAGGAGAAAGAGGCTAGGGCCATGTTCAAATACTTTTTCCACTCTATTCCTTGTTTTCCTGCATCTACCTCGATAAACTCGTCCGCTGTGGTGACCCAAAAGAAAGTAAAAAATTCCTTTTCCTGCAATATCTGCATAGTGGTAGCAGAGAGGTAGGCATAGAGAGGGTGTTACAAACACCACTTGTTCTGCACACCAAGTAAGACAGAGCCTGAGAGAGACAGAAAGGCCATGCTCTGTCTTGCAAATGCGCAAGGAAGGCTCAGGTTTTATAGAAAACTGTCAGTTTTTATCTAAAACATGACAACAGTAGTGGTCAAGAGAACACCATATGTTATGGGTGCTCAGAGACATCAGGATTCTTGTGAATGTTGAAGAGCTCTGCTCTTGAAATCTGTGGGAGGAAAAGAGAAAGGTGCCTTTGCTTGACCTTATCAATGAAAATCATCATCTCCATCAGGTGACAAGCAGCCCAGGCAGTTCTGGAAAAGACTACCTGTTCTTCTTGTACTTCTGCTCTGCTGTGCCTGCCAGCACAACACCTGATGCTGCATGAAGAAGGAAGCATCTCCCCTTTCTTCCTCTGCAGTCTGGCTTATGCCAAACACAGAACAAGGGAGCTGCATTTTCAAATGAGAACTGACATTTGCTTGTTTACACTTAAAAACATTTCATAAAGATACTGCTTCTACTGTAAGGGATGTTCAGTTAAACTACAGGTAGATGAAGATTATTTTTCACAGTTAAATTATCTGAAACTGTGTAAAACACTACTTTTCATTAGCTTTCCAGATGAATGTGACATTGTTCAAGAAAAAATCCTCTGAAAGCCAAGGAGAATGTGAGGGTTCAAGCTGTCTGAACCTACGTGTACAGAAGCAGCTCTGAAAGCTCTGACAGTCACACAAGTTACTGTTTAAGTAGATATCTAAATTTTGTAAGCCTTGACACTCATGTTTAAGTAAACAAAGGATGTACACAATTCAAGTGACTATACTGTGAATGGCTGCCATCATTCAACACGTAAGAGGAACATGGAGCCAAAACTACTTCAGTATTGCTATAGTGCGAAATTTAAAAAGCAACACGCAATGAATTTGTTGCATCTGCCACTCAAGCACAATGCAGAGACTTCCTGAAGGTCAGTCTGACGCCAGGGAGCTACAGCAAACCACAGCACCTTCTCCTCCAGGGGCCAGGCAGGATGTTTCAGCCACCACCTCTGTTACCAAGCACAAGGCAGTGGAAATACTTCAAAACTAAGGCCGTTGCTCTGCACACAACTCTCCTTATTAGGACAAGATGAAAGCAGAAGCCATGTGATGGAAATAAAAATCATCTATTCCCATGCTACTAGAAAACACCTTGACATCACTGTGACAAGGGTGTGCATGGCATAGATCAGAACAGGTCAAAGAAAGGAAGAAAAATCATGGAAGATTTCCATGGAAGCTCAGAGAACACAGAGCTACAGCTGGAAAACAAGTTCCCCAGAGAGGTATTCTCCAAATGGTGTCCTTCACGTCCCAAATAAATAATTCCTATTCCAGAGGTCTGGAAATACAGTTCATTTACAAAAAGAGCATCTGCTACCCATAGAAATATGTTTAAGAATAAGGTGAATACTGCAGCTCTTGCTATTAAATTGCATTCTGTTCCTTCCACTTCAGCTTAAACCTGTCAGTAAGTCAATCAATAACCTGATTCCTGTAAGGCACAGAAAAGGAGAATCTTTCACAGCTTTCTCTGAAAAGGGCAGCAGCTTCAGAATCACTACTACTTTCAATCCAGCTTCACACCTCTGTATGTATACCCACATGAACTTTCAAATCCATTTTCTTCTTCCCTCACCCACAACGTCACTTCAAAATAAACAATAACCCCACTCCACCCCAAAATTAAATGTTTTGTATGACTCAAGTTATTCCTTCCTAAGAAGGAAGCGCCCATTGTTTGCCAGACATGCATTTTCAGAGTTGAGAAATGATCACTTGGAAAGCTAACCCCAGAGAAACCCATGTGTCCTGGCTTTGGCTGGGATAGAGTTAATTTTCTTCCTAGTAGCTGGCATAGTGCTGTGTTTTGGATTTAGTAGGAGAAGAATGTTGGTAACACACTGATGCTTTAGTTGTTGCTAAGTACTGCTTATGCTAGTCAAGGACTTTTCAGCTTCCCATGCTCTGCCAGGTGCACAAGAAACTGGGAGGGGGCACAGCCAGAATAGTTGACCCAAACTGCCCAAAGGGCTACTCCATACCATATGACATCATGCTCAGTATATAAACTGGGGGGAGTTGGCCAGGGGGCAGCGCTTGCTGCTTGGGAACTGGCTGGGTATCAGTTGGTGGGTGGTGAGCAATTGCATTGTGCACCACTTGCTCTGTATATTATTATTACTGTTATTATTATATTGTTATTATTGCTATTACTATTTTACTTTATTTTATTTCAATTATTAAACTGTTCTTATCTCAACCCAGGAGTGTTTCTCACTCTTACTCCTCCGATTCTCTCCCCCATCCCACCAGGGCAGGGCGAGTGAGTGAGCAGCTGCGTGGTGCTTAGTTGCTGGCTGGGGTTAAACCATGACACCATACCAGTACTTGTTCTTGCTTCCAGCAGCCAGTCAAAAGAGGACAGACAAGGAGTAGCCATCAGATAATTTTTTTTTAAAAAATAACTACGAATAAGATGGACGAAATCACTTCCAAAGCAAAGCAAGATGCCTGAATCAATGAGCTCCTATTAATCAATTGGTAAAGTAATAAAAATGGATAAAAGCAAAAGATTATAAAAGCTAGTCTCATGATTTTCCAGACTAATATTATCAGCTTTGAATTAAGGCACATTTAGGATTAAGCATAAAAAGCTTTTTGCAAATGCTTGAAACAAAGGTGGCTATCAATTGTCAAAAATATGTTTTTAATTTTGCAATTTACATAAAGTAATTCTTCATCTCAAAAATTTCTGGTAGTAATGATTTGTGTTGCTCTCAAAGTCTGAAGTCAAAACAAGATGGGACTTTGATACAGCTCTACAAGTGAAGAATAAAAATGAGTTTGTGAATATGAATTAAGTCACTTCCCAAAAAAAAGGAATAAGCATAGCACTCCAGAAGTTATTACTTCTCAGATCACCAGGTTTTTATCAAGACCTTTTCCTTAAGCCATGATTTTCCTGAGGTTTGAAAGGCCTGCTTTATTTCCTGCAGAATTACTCAAATGTTACAAATTCTACAAATAGGTCCTTTCCTCCCTCTTGGGCCTGGGGATCAGGGGGACAATAGATGGTGAGCTAATGGGACAGGCTGCAGACACCATTTCCCTCAATAACACATCTGTCCCCTAAACGACGGCATGCTGAACCCTCCTCCCCACCCCCTGCCCTCAGCTTAAGCTAGTAAAATGATTACTCAGAGCAGGGGTTAAGTCAGACCACCTGTGCCTACCCACATTAGGAACCCACTGCTCCCTCCTCAGCTGCATAACTGGTGCATGAGCAGGGCTTTCAGAAGCTGCTTGCATGGGTTTCACAGAGTTTCTGGCTTGTGGGCTCTTTAAATTGGGTTCCTACTCCACAGTGCTCCCACTTGACAGCTCTCAGGCAGAAACAGATGGATGGTGATCTCATGGAAGAGCCTTTGTCCTGCCCCAAAATAATGCCTTTACAAACAGCTATGGACCTGCTGCCCTAAAACATTATAAATAGCACAGTTACCTCTTCCTCTGCTGTTCTTGCCTGGAGAATTTGGAAGTGTGCAATGCACATGCATTCAATAACCAATTCCCAGACTGGCCAGCAGTATTATCCACTGAGTGGTTACTGCACTACCTTACTTGCTGCTTATCTGGCATCTTAAATTCTGGCACAGACAACATGCAAACTGGGCAAGACAGGAGTTGTTCATGCAGGGTACGTGCACAGTGCAGTGTTACTGTACCTTTTCCTTTTCAGTCCACACAGAAAGGGCCAAAAGAGGAAAGAAAAAGCCAGAAATCAATATAAAATAAAGGACTAAAGTAACGAACATCATATATGTGATAATCTTCAAAGACAGAGACAACCTTCATATTTTGCTGATAGTGTTTCCTCTTGTTAACATTTCCCCTTTTGACTTATTCAAGTAACTGAGAGGATACTGTGATAGCTAGTGTTTTAAAACCAAGCGGTTTAAAAAGCATATGGAATCACTGAAGAAAAATGAGTTTATAAATTTGGACTTCATTGTATTGAAGACAAAAGAAAAAAAAAATCAACTCCCCATTAACTTCAAAAAACAACCAAGGACAACAGTCCCCAAAATCTAGTTTTAATGTTGTCTTTAGGTACTTACACTACCTGTTCTCTCAAGATAGCATGCTACCCCCACACCCCAACAAAGACTCAGGACACTAACCATAAGTTTTACAGCCAACAGAGGAAATAAATGGTTCAATATTAATCAAAACAAAGTGTAGCTATATAGAAATTTTCTGTCCAGAACATAAAGTCTTCATGAAAAATAACACACTTCAGTGAGTTCTGTTTAAGGGCTAGTTTTGGAGTAGTGTAAAAACCTCTTAGCTCTTCTAGCAAGATGGAGGAAAAAACCTCCAAAGATTATTTGTTAATTGTTATAGGCTTGCTGGGAGAGCACTTCTCCACTCCAGCTAGCAATCCTCAAGAAAAGTCATGGCACATAGCCTAATTGTTCAGTTGCACAATGCTGACAACTCCAAACAAGTTTCAGAAAGAATTTGGCAAAAGGATGGCCCTCATTTATATTAAAAAAAAAAAAAAATCCCCCAAGTGAGCACAGCACTAGAAACCAGCTAAGGGTCATACTCCTAAGGCACAAAAAACTGTCATTATCCAAATGTGGTAACAAAGCATCAAATAGAAGATGAACTATCTGAAAGATAGGTAAAAAATGAGAGCACCAAACTCTTCTCAGTAATGTCAGATCACATAAAAAATGGCAAATACCAGAAACGGCAGATTGAGAGCTTAGATGGGTTGTTAGGAATTCTTTTTCCCATGCAAGATTATGTGGCCCTGGAGCCGGTTACCAGAGGAGTCTGTGCATACACATTTGCCTGTTGGGCAGTATTTTCCAGCCATAAGAGTTTTTCAAGACTTGGCTAGACAAAGCCAAGGCTGCCCCAACACAGTTATTGGTGACAGTCCTGCACCAAATCGGGGGGTGACTACAGGCTTCCAGACATCCCTTCCTACCAACACTTCTGCAACACTTACAGGATGTCGAAGAGTTGGCATCTAATCCAACTCTAATCTACAAGAAAAATACTGTTTTTCAAAGATTAGACACGCAATCTGAGAACTGTCCTGTGACAATTTTTCAAGAGCCAACAGAAGCATTCAAAAAAGCAGAATAAAAGCTACCCAAATCTTCCTTAAAAAGGACAAAGCAGACAAGTCAAGAGGTACAGGTGGACTTATGAAAAAGAGACAAACGAAATAGCTGCATAAAGTCAAATATATGAAAGAAAAAAAAAAGGGGTTAAAAAATTTGCTAGTGACACAAAACTACTCAAAGATATTTAAACATCAGCAACGTTCAACCAGAAAATGGACCCACATTTTTGCAGGAAAAAAAAAGGTGACGTTTCCATTGCACAGTATATACAATGCGCACAGATTACAAAACTTCAGGAAGTAAATCTCATCCTGATTTAACCTAGAAAAATGGTTTCATAAAAAAAGTACAGAAATTGATCGGTCTACAGACACAAACTGCTGGTTTAAATTACAGAATAAAACCAAGCCAGAGCACTAATCCTCTCCCTTTGCACACAAGAAGGCCTTATACAGCCATATCCTGTGAGGATTTCTCTCTCTGCAGATAAATCTGAGAGCACTGGGATCAATGCACAAGTTTTAGTTACAGAACTGGAAGAATTTAGCATAGAACATAAGTGTCCAGGAAGCATTTGTGCCCGTATCTGAAACAAAGTTGGATGACATACTTTCACTCCTCATCACCTTTAAATTACAGCATAGATTCACAGAATAACTTTGGTTGCAAGGGAGCTATGGAGGTCTCGGGCCCAGTCCTGCTGCTCCAAGCAAAGTCAACAAGATCAGCTTGCTCAGGGCCTTGCTGAGTTTTGAATATCCCCAAGGAAGGAGATTCCACAACCTCTCTCAACCCTTATCTAATGTTTCAGCACCCTCATGGTGAAAAATTTAATCAGAGCTTCCTATGTTGCAAGTTAGGTCCGCTGCCTCTCATCTAACACCATGGACCTTTGAGAAGGGTCTGAGTCTCTCTTTTCTATACCTTTCCACTAGGTAGTAGAAGATAGCAACATGATGTCCTCTTAGCCACCTTCTCTGCATGCAGAAGAAACCCAATTCTCTCAGCATCTCCTCGTGTGCGTCAGCTCCGTAATCATCTTGGTGGCCCCCCCTCCACTGGGCTCGCTGCAGTACATCAATGTCTTGTCCTGAGCAGCCCAAAACTGGACACAGTACTTCAGATGTGATCTCACAAGTGCAGAATGGAGGGGAGTCATAATTTTCCTCAACCTGCTGAATGCCCTTGTAATAATACAGCTCAGTACATGGATGTATAAACAACAACTTTCTATGTTTCAAGAGATCAGAAAGCTTTAAAGGCCCTGTTGCAGGTACGCAGAGAAGTTCTTCAAAGCACTGACATCTATTTTAATAAAAGCCAATTAGTGCAAAGCTGGCATTGTGCTAAGTTTCCTAAAAGCCACAAAATGAACTGAATAACTACAGACTACACAGCCTCGCGAAGATCATGGCCAAAATAACAGTAAACATGTTGGGCCAAAGTAATCAACAGTGTAACAAAGAAAACTTTGCTTAAACACACTTGCATTCAGCAAAACAAACAAACAAATCTTACAAAATACATCAATTGAAATATCAAAGCATACTAAGCGTCTTGGACATTCAGTACTCCATCCTTTTAAATGGACTTGATGCAGAAATAATCACAACAAAGGTAAGAATGACCCTTCCTCTTTGCATGCTTATATAGAGTCCTAGAGCCCTTTCTTGAGTGTAAAATGCTAAAAACAATCTCTCTATATTATGATACTTGCAGAGAACAGCTTCTTGTTTAAAAACTTACTGACTTCATAGCGTCTGCATATAGACAGAGCACGAGGAAAATCAGAGTAAAAATGTGTTCCATAGCAGTGATATTGGAGATTTCCACACACTAGACAAATTTTAGAAAAGACACAAAGATCTACTACTAAAAACTCAGTAAGATCATGTGTTGACTGTAGCAGATAAGTTATTTATATTCAGATGAAGCACATCCTGTAATTTTTTTCAATACTAGATTAAGCAAATGGCATCAAAGTTTAATGTCTAAATACCCAGGAAGGCAAGTCTCACAGTCAGTCGTTCCCATTCTTCCATTGTACCCTGTCCCCTATAACTTTTGGTCTCTTGAATAATTTCAGCCAACTTTGAAAGAAAAGTAAAGATGATAATGAAGTTTCTAAAATTGTTAAGGATTTGGTGCTGCATAGACAAAACGCACAAAAACTCGACATGTATGGGAGCAATTCAAGAGCTGTTTTCGCCCAGCTGGTAAGCTGGATAAACAGAGGCACAAGCTCAGAAATTTTTAAGAAAGTTTGGTGATAAGAGGAAGGAAAGAATAACAGAATGAAGGGACACAGAGGTGACTGGTGCTGGGGAAGGTCAGGGAAGGAGAAACGTATGATGCAAGCCTGCAGGTAGCCATGGGTCAGAAGTTCCAGTTCCCAAGGAACAGATTTTAATTTCCCTAATGCTGGCAGCTATTATGTCATAGGAGAGAAGAAGATTAATACTGTATGAGATGATGGTTGTATACTGATTCTGGTTTCTTCCACATGAAAACAGAGTAAATTATATTTAAACATAGAAAAGGTTCTTTAGACAATTACCACAGAGCTAAATTTCTCAATATCGAAGTACCAATTCCCAACAAAGCAGAAGAAATATGTGAATAAGGACACCTAAAATATTACTTATGTGTTATTTCTTCACTGAAAGAAAATCACATGTAGCACAAACAGAACATATTAGAAGAAATCCACCCTGTAGTTCTAATTCAGGCTGGGTTTTTTTGCTTGTGTGTGTTTGGTTTTGTATTTTTGGGTTTTTTTTAAGGTCATTAAAACACAAAAACCTCAAAACTTTATTTTTAACTTACCAAATATCAGTGCTAACCCATGGGAAGTCCCCACTGCTATCAGGTTTGATGCTGCCTGAAATAGTCATGCAGAAAGATTGAAAGTAGAAGAAATGTCAGTCACAAATCCACCACTTAAACTCTCACTATACTCATGCAAAGTTTGCCAAAAGGGGAAGATTTAGGTTATAGATATAACCATTTTCTAATTTATAAGTGACAAGCAATTTCTGCATGAAAGCTAGAGAAGTATTACACCTGAATGACCATCACAAGATTTTCTCAAGTTCAGAGGGCTGCCTTTTCCTCTGCTGTTTGAAATTCAAATGCTCAGAATGGTACCCACAGTGAAATTTCTTCTCTCTAAAGTCAGCCTTATTCTTTTGGTGAGGTAGCTGAGTATAAATATTCAGAGGGTTTTTCTCACTCAGTTACTACATCCACATCGGAACTCTTCTACAACCCTGGGCACCGCTGGTCCCCTGAAGAGACAGTCCGCAGCAAGCCCAGAGACTCCAACTTCCTTCCATGGGGAATTAAACATAGCTCCAAGATTCTATCATACTTGCAAACCTGCACCAAATTAAATAAAACTTAACAGAAATCACATAATGCTGTAGATATATTAATGTTGTTCTACTTTTTATTTCTGAGCAAGTGTAAGTCAGATTAAAAAAAAAATTAAGTGCTTTAATGTCTGGAGTATGTAAGCACAGGTTTTTATCCTGTGTACGCACCAGTCACAGCGTGCTTCCAGTTTTGCTGTGCAACCTTTTGCCTCAGATGTGACTACGGTTTTCTTCCTTTTTCTTTTTTAAACAAAAAGTATAATTTCTTATGGATTGCTGCTACGAGGAGCACCTCTCCTACAACAACAGGCTGATGGAGTTGGGGTTGTTCAGCCTGGAGAAGAGAAGGCTGCGAGGAAACTTTTTTGCAGCCCTTCAGTACTTAAAGGGGGCCTATAGGAAAGATGGGGACAATCTTTTTAGCAAGGCCTGTTGTGACAGGACAAGGAATAACAGATTTAAACTAAAGAAGAATAGATTTAGACTAGATATAAGGAAGAAATTTCTTACAATGAGGGCGGTCAAGCACTGGAACAGGTTGCCCAGAGAGGTGGTGGAGGCCCCATCCCTGGCAACATTCAAGGTCAGGTTGGATGGGGCTCTGAGCAACCTGATCTGGTTAAAGCTGTCCCTGCTCACTGCAGGGGGGTTGGGCTAGATGACCTCTAAAGGTCCCTTCCAACCCAAAGCATTCTGTGGTTCTATGACTCTACTACAGTCAAAGCAACCAAGCGCACCTTTAGTTTCTTTGTAAAACATGAAAACTCATTTCACAAGGGCAGAAAAAATACTTGCTGTATTTCACCTCCTTAAAATGTTTCTCTTCTCCTTTAACTATAGGCAGCTTCATTTCTGACATATTTTAATTAGCATGCTTGACTTCAAGAAGCTTAATGAAAAGTGCTAAGCAGGAGTATCTTTCAGACAGGCTTTTAGTGAAATTTTCTATTTTAAGGTCATATTTCAGTTACATCAGAGCCATAGAGATTTTGAACCCATTACTTCATGAGCACTTCAGTTTAAGTTTCTTTAAAAAATTGTTAGGAGTCAATGCAATAATTGGCAAAGAAGAAATAGCAAGGGAAATTCAATGTGTTCAACAGATGAACACTTACCTTATGGGAAAGGTTAGGTGCTTAACTAACAAGCCTTGGTGGTGACATGAAAAAGGGGAGAGAGTGGGGTTTGATCAGCAGAGGGGCAGCTGGGCAGTTAAGAAAGGTTGAACTCCATCCCCAGGAACTAGATCTTTCATGCTGCTTCTCCCACGCCTCATATTTGATAATTCTTAGTAAGGGTAAGAAGGAAGATGCATTTATCAGCTGTCTGAAATTACTGCTTTAACAAACTGGAACGAAAACTAACTATACAGTACTTGAAAATTGTTAGAATACTTACAATTGCAGTGGGCAAGCCAGCATCCACTTTATCCTAGAAAAACAGGACAAGTCATGAGTAAGAGAGACAGAACTCCCAGCTCTGTGCATGTCTAATAATTAGAACTACAGCATGCAGAAAAATCAACACAAGTTGCATTTTAATAGCCCACCAGGGCAGATAGTGCTGAGGGAACCACTGGCTAGAAACACCCAGAAGGGATGAGAAGGTGCACAGAAATGGAGAGGAAGCAGAATATCCTGTAATTCCATATGAAAGGTACCATGTTCTTCTCAAAACAGTCTGATCTTCATAACAGTTTTTAGTATTCTCTGTGTACACAGCATAGACATCGATTGCAAAACTGCTTCACTCTCCCCTCGCAAGAACACCTTATCAGCTTCGCGTTCAGGTGGCTCACCCACATCTCCATCAACACAAGTAACAGCCAGCAGCAGCACCCTAACACTGAGAACCTGGTCACACAGCCACCACAAAACTCTCACAGATGAGTCACTGGTATTCTATTCTAACTTGCATGCTTCAGAAATCATATGCTTTATAAATTGCCACCTTAGCTCTGATCTTGGACAGTCAGTTTTCCCCTGGCAGTACAATCTACAGACCAGCTCTATTCCACCCATGCTTGAAGTGCAGTCACAGATGCAGGAACGTGCAAACCTGCTCCTCACTTAGCTCAGAACAGTGTTCTGTGCCTGCTGCATGCATTAAGCAAACCTGTTTCCAGCATCTTCAAGCAAGCAGAACAATAGCACTGCTGTCATTTCATATTAACATTTCCTACCAGGTTTAATGGCATCTAGCAACAGAAATCAGTGTTAAAGAGGACCTACTATATTGTTGCTGCAGTAAGTCAGGTAATACCTCATTCACTACTGGCTAGGGATTACTAATTAGTAGTTTATGTACCAAACATATTAGTATTATCCAGAACTAACAGTAGGGGGAGGGAGGAGGTCACACACACACACCCCCCCCTCCACACCAGAAGAGGTTCAAATTTTTCTTAATGGAAGCAACCAGAAGAAAAAGACACTTACTGCTGCAGATACTATTTGGGCAGAAATTCCTTTCAGAAGCGAGAGACGTATAACTGATCCATGGAGTAAGAGAGAATCTGGGAGTTTTTTCTTCCTAAGGAAATAAGAAATAAACCAAATGCGTTAGAGCAGAATAAAACTTTGGAACTTTGCCTAACCCACAGCTAAACCAGGAGGTAAATTCTGCATGCACTCCTAACTCATACAGTTTCTGTTCTTGCTCTTGGGGCATACATGCACAGAACGAAACGGACATGAGATTATTAGCAAAGCCTGCTATGCACCACTGTGCCTGCATAAAATTTGTTTGTAACTCATCTCCTGGGAAAAAAAAAAAAGTAGTTCTCCAAACAAATTGTCAGTTTCAAGCACATCTCTGCAAACCTTAGAATTTATTAATAAAGCCTGAAAGCAATGCTTTTGCTCTTTAATTAATGTTCCAGTGAGTTAGGAAGGTTCAGCCTTTAAAGGTGAATATCTAAGGAAAATACACAACTGGAAAAGGCTCATTAGCAGAATACAGACCCATAGAAAACTGGATGTATGCTTAAAGAATAACATTGCACTAAAGCACAGCTGATCTGATATGAAAGGTTAAGTGTTTCTGTTCATGGAGAAAGTAACTAGTGTATGGGGTACAGAGATTTCTAAGGAGCATTGGTATACTGTAGCACACACAATAGAGGGAAAATCCCCAGGAAAGTTACAATTTTTTTTGCCAAGCACACATCACCAGAAAGCCCTATTCTCAAATTAACAGGGAAACATTTGGTTCTTACCTCTCCAGAGGTGCACAAATAAGTATCTCACATGTAGGCTGAAGAAACATGTTGTTAATAGCTTATATTATGGCTAAGGACCCATAAACATGGCAACTAGCTTCACCCAAAGATGACAATAACACTTCCAGGTTTTCTGCCCACTCTGTACTGGAAAATGCTTAAGCCACTCCAGGTAACATTTCCCTCAATAAAAACCATTTTATTTGAAAACAGAAGGGGCAGTAAGTCAGTACACAATCATATGCCAGCACAAACCATCACATTTAAAGGTGTTTATATCCTATGCAGTTGCTCATGCAACAACCACAACTTCTTATGGCCCATAAGGTGGCCATGGGAGTGGCTCAGGATGTAGGATCAGGCCACCATTTGAGTAATTAATGAGATAAGTCAGCAGTATTACAGCTAATTATCACATTCCAGGCTGCTTTTAGATGTCAAGATTAGCATTCCATTTACAGGAGTGACAGCAGTTCACCTGCCTTTTAAAAATAACCACCAGCTGCTTACAGACTCTGGAAGTCATGAGACACCTTTGAAAGGTTTTCTTTAAAATCATCATAGTTCAGTCTTTTAAAGATTCCATTAAAATTCAGAGAAATGTAAATACTCCATCTCCCATAAAATGCATTTATTGCTCAAATAGGCTAGCCCTCAGTGCAAAAACAAATCCCATCTTTGCCTACTTGATCCTGCAGGAATAACACTGTTCTGTTAAAAGCAGCTTCACCGGAGTCCCAGCAGCATCCCCCTGGGACTTCAGCACTAGGATGTAACAGCAGGAGACAAAATCCACACGTGCAATTAAAGGTTCCTACGCAGGTACCAGACAAACTGCATGCTCACAGCAAAGCTCGGGGAGGAGATGCCTTAGGAAGATTCAACTGTTCTTAGCTTTGGATTGCCCTTCTACCCACTTAAAAAACAAGAATTTGTTTTTAATGGATATTAGCAGTGCTCTTTCAAAAATCATTTAACCTCCCATGCTATCAGTCCTGCAGTACCTTTTCAGGTGTGTCCGGTCCCCACTGTCAGAGCTTGCTACAGAAGATGTGTCATAGGAGTGTGTATCCGTGTTATCAATGTTCAAGAGAAAGGGATCCTCCAAAATGAAAGACTCTTCTTCATCATCAGTCTGAAGGAAGAGAATCATCACAGCTTACTAAACATTCAAAATACACAACACCCTAACTGCAACATTTAGCAAAACAGCATCAATTAAGCAGAAAAATCAAGGAGAGGACAATTTTTATCATCTACTCCATCACTTGTGGGTGATATTACAGCTGGAGACCATCTTGGGCATAGCAATCACAAAATTATAGTTTTTGATTCTTGGAGAAGTAAGGAGGGGGGTCAGCAGAACTGCTGCCTTGGACTTCTGGAGGGCAGACTTTGGCCTGTTTAGGACACTGGTTGACAGAGTCCCTTGGGAAGCTGTCCTGAAGGGCAAAGGAGTCCAGGAAGGCTGGACATTCTTCAGGAAGGAAATCTTAAAGCTGCAGGAGCAGGCTGTCCCCATGTGCGGAAAGATGAGCCAGCAGGGAAGACGACCAGCCTGGCTGAACAGAGAGCTTTGTCTGGAACTCCGGAAAAAAAAGGAGAGTTTAGGAGCTTTAGAAGAAGGGGCAGGCAACTCAGGAGGACCACAAGGATGTCATGAGGTTATGCAGGGAGAAAATTAGAAGGGCCAAAGCCCAACTAGAACTTAATCTGGCTACTGCCGTAAAAGACAATAAAAATGTTTCTATAAATACATTAGCAACAAAAGGAGGGCTAAGGAGAATCTCCATCCTTTAGTGGATGCAGGGGAAAACATAGTGACAAAGGATGAGCAAAAGACTGAGGTACTTAATGCTGCCTTTGCCTCAGCCTTTAACAGTCAGACCAGTTGTTCTCCAGGTACCTAGCCCCCTAGGCTGGAAGACAGGGATGGGGAGCAGAATGAAGCCCCCGTAATCCAAGGGGAAATGGTTAGCAACCTGCTGCACCACTTAGACACACACAAGTCTATGGGGCTGGATGGGATCCACCCAAGGGTACCGAGGGAGCTGGTGGAAGCGCTCACCAAGCCACTTTCAATCCTTTTCAGCAGTCCTGGCTAACTGGGGAGCTCCCAGTTGACTCGAGGTTACCAAATGTGACACCCATCTACAAGAAGGGCTGGAAGAAGGATCCAGGGAACTACAGGACTGTCAGTCTGACCTTGGTGCCAGGGAAGGTTATGGAGCAGATCATCTTGAGTGCCATCACGCACCATGTACAGGACAACCACATGATCAGGCCCAGTCAGCATGGCCTTATGAAAGGCAGGTCCTGCTTGACTCCTTGATCTCCTTCTATGACAAGGTGACCTGCTTAGTGGATGAGGAAAAGGCTGTGGATGTTGTCTACCTAGACTTTAGTAAAACCTTTAATACCATTTCCCACAGCCTCCTCCTGGAGAAACTGTCTGCTTAAGGCTTGGATGGGTGTATTCTTCGTTGGGTACAAAAACTGGCTGGATGGCCAGGCCCAAAGAGGTGTGGTGAATGGAGTTAAAACCAGTTGGCAGCCGGTCACAAGTGGTGTTCCCCAGGGCTCAGTATTGGGGCCAGTTCTGTTTAATATCTTTATGATGTTATGATCTGGACGAGGGGATCAAGTGCACCCTCAGTAAGTTTGCAGATGACACCAAACTGGGTGGGAGCATTGATCTGCTGGAGGGTAGGAAAGCTCTACAGGGGGGTCTGGACAGGCTGGATCGATGTGCTGAGACCACTGTATGCGGTTCAACAGGAATAAGTGTCAGGTCCTGCACTTGGGTCACAACAACCCCATGCAATGCTACAGGCTTGGGGAAGAGTGGCTGGAAAGCTACCTGGCTGAAAAGGACCTGGGGGTGCTGGTCAACAGCCGGCTGAACATGAGCCAGCAGTGTGCCAAGGTGGCCAAGAAGGCCAACAGCATCCTGGCTTGTATCAGGAATAGTGTGGCCAGCAGGAGCAGGGAGGTGATTGTCCCCCTGTACTCAGCACTGGTGAGGCCACACCTGGAATACTGTGTCCAGTTTTAGGCTCCTCCGTACAAGAAGGACATTGAGGTGCTAGAACATGTCCAGAGAAGGGCAACAAAGCTGGTGAGGGGTCTGGAGCACAGGCCTTATGAGGAGCAGCTGAGGGAACTGGGATTGTTTAGCCTGGAGAAGAGGAGGCAGCGGGGAGACCTTATCACTCTCTACAACCACCCGAAAGGAGGCTGTAGCAAGGTAGGGATCAGTCTCTTCTCCCACGTAACAAGCGATAACAAGGACAAGAGGAAACGGCCTCAAGTTGCACCAGGGGAGGTTTAGATTGGGTATTAGGAAAAATTTCTTCACGGAAAGGGTTGTCAAGCATTGGAACAGACTGCCCAGAGAGGTGGTTGAGTCCCCATCCTTGGAGGTATTTAAAAGACATGCAGATGTGGCACCTGGGGACGTGGTTCAGTGGTGGACTTGGCAGTACTAGGTTAACAGTTGGACTTGATGATCTTAAAGGTCTTTTCCAAACTAAACGATTCTATGATTCTAATTTCCTGTTTGTTAATAAGCCTGTTTTCTTGGAGTTTGTCTTCACTTCCATGCCCTTCTTTTCCTTTCTAAGAATCATGCACTTACGTGGCTATTGTAAAAAATGCCCTGAATTGGATATAAGTGAGACAAAGTCAGTTCTCCCCTACAAGATACTACAGGAAACATTAGATGCTGAGACAGTTCATTACTCCTGCCACAGGGCTAAATACATGAAATGTACAACATAAATGGAGCTGTGAAGAATCTAGTTCTCCTCTCCTCCCATGACTTCAGAACTACCCAGAATTCCCTGCACTTATTTTTAGCTTAAAAAAAAAATTGTTTGATGACCCTGATCTTTAATGGACTGTATAGTCTTCAGGTGACTGTCCAAATCCACAGGTGAACATGCTTAAATTTGATGGAAACCCTTTATGTTTCAGCTGTAGCTATTTCAACTGAAAAAAACAAAATTCCTTATTACACACTGCACAGCAATTACTCAACTGAACAGGTGCTTTGTCAGCTATCAGTATCAGGAAATTATGAAGTTATACGATTTTATTTCCCAGGAAAAAAAAACAATATAAAAGAGGAGTATGAGCTCCCTCATCTTAGATCATCCCTGTATTGGAACTGGTTGCACATCCAATGGACCACTTACCTCATTTAAGATGCTCTCCAGTGTTGGAGGGGTATCAACTTGAGGAATGTCAAATTCTTTGTCATCGATCTGTACATCAGAAACCATAGACTGAGTTTAGGTTCCTACTCCGCCTTCCAATTTTTTTTTTAACTAAGGAAAAAAAGCACCTATGCATGCACTCCTTCCAACCTACCTCTACGCAGAAAGGCGCCATATATACTACAGATTCTCTTATACAAAACGCATTGGCTGCAATAGAACAAGAGGTATTTCTTATGAAAATTATATAATAGTTCTCAGACTTTTGTCCAGACTTGAAATTTCAAATGCTTTTTTTTTTTAATTTCCAAAGATCGCCACTACCAATGTCACACTCCCTTTCTAATGCAGGCGAGACATCGGTACACAAGAATTTCTGAGTACATGCTAATGGCAAAAAAGGTAGTTTTCTTAAAAATAAAGATACTTTTATCCAAGACTCGCATTACTGAAAGTCAAGCTTTGTTATACTAGGAAAGCTAGCACCAGCACTCGTGTCTGACTCATCTCCGTAAGGAGCGTCGTTCTGTCCCCACACCTCCACGGTGCCCGTTCCCACTGAGTTAACGCTGGCTGACTACACGACTAAGGCCTGACACAGCGTCTTGCAGGATGCAGGATTATTTTAAACTCTTCACTACCTGCTCCCTTGGGGATTTGATACTACAAGCCTGACTGTTACCTGCGTTTTGCCCACCAGCAGGAGCTACGTATGTGGGAGTTCTTACGGAAGAATTAAGCACGGTGGAAGTCACCCGTAGGCTCTGTTTTCAGCGTAGGGCAGCGCACTGGCGGGACAAACGCCGCCGGCCGCAGCGAGCAGAGAGCGGCGGGGCCGCCCCGCCCCGCGGACCCTCCCTCACGGCTGCCTGAGGGAGCCCGCGGCCGCCACCGCCCGCGCCGCCGACCAGCGGCGCTGAGGGGAGGGGAGCGGAGCGCAGCGGCCCGGCCGGGCGGGGGCCGGCGCAGACACCGCGGGGCTCCGCGGCCCGGCCGCGCCCGCCTCCCCGCCCCGCCCTTGGGCCGCTTCAGCCGGCGTGAGGGAGGGAGCGCTGCGGCGGGGAAGGGGCCGCGCCCGCGCGGAGGTTGGCGACGCACCAGCTCGCTGCGGGAGTCCAGCTCGCGGTCGAGCTCCGCCGCGCTCAGCCGGTGTGCGGGTGGCTCCGGGCACGGCTCGACCTCCGCTCCCGCGGGGCAGGCGCCCTGCTCCGGCGCCGCCTCCATGGCCGGGCTGCGGGGCGCCGCGGCGACGAGCGCTCCAGGCCAGCGCCGCCGGGACTCGAACCCGCGATCCCACGTCCGGCGCCGCCCCCGCCCTGCGCAGGCGCAGCCCGGCACGGCCACCCTCCCCCGTGCCGGCCTTAAAGGGGCCGCGGTGCTGCCGCACGAAATCCTTTTATTTGTTGAGAAATCCTGCGTCTGCTCCACGACGACAGCTGGGAAACCGGGCCCGGGACCGACGGGTGCGTTAGCCTCCGAGGGAAAGAAAAGGGAAACAATCAGTAACAGGTAAAGAAACGAGAGACAGAGATCAACATGCACTGCACCCCCTTCCAGACCCACGGCGCCTTAGCTAAAGCCAAGTGGGTTTTGCTACAATTCCCAGCATCTTGGGGCCCAGGATTTAGTGTGCACAGCGCCAGTCTGTAGCTGCGTCCCAGCAAAGCCAAGAAAAAGTGTCACTGTAGGTTAGAAATTGGGTGAAGGAGAAAAGCCTTTGGGAATACGTGGCTAATTTTAGATACTGCAAGAGCTGGCGTAACAAGACTTGGTGCCCGAGCATTTATGTTTTCTTTTAAAAACCACCTGGAAAAGTTGAGCAGCATTTGCAGGTAGTTCAGTATTTCAGTTATTCAAGGCTGAAGAAAGCCATATGGGATTTCCAGGAGCCCCTGCCAAGCTAGGGGGGCTTGGGAGGGGTCAGTACTGACAAATGTAAAATAAAACACACATTGGAAGGATAAATACTTACAGTTTAATGATATCAGACACCCAAGCTACCCTGGTCTGTTATTTGTGCCTACATATACTGTTTCGAGGTGACACTATCCTGTGTACTGATCTGTCAGAGACTGGGGAAAGAGCCCACGTTGTGCCCATTTGGAGGAATGGCCCCTCTGGTGTCCAAGTAGCAGCAGCAGCTGAATCATTGTTTAGGGTTGTGGCTTTTAGCAAAGCCATATACTAAGGGCACAAAGAGCATCCTACAGCTGTGCCTGCCTTACCTATTTGGCCTTCCCGTTGTTCTTCCTGAAGAGCAGCCATGTTTCCCTCCTCTTTGGAGAAGGCTCTGTCTTGTACCTAGCGGCAAGAGCATGTGGATGAGCAAGGAATGTCCTGAGTGTCCTCTCAACCTCTAGGGGAGCATCTGCCAGGCAGGTCTCCACTTTCTACCTTCACCTGGGCAAGAACCAGTCCTCCTGCTGTCCTCAGGGCCAGGCTTAGCTCAGCAGTGAGAGCAGAGGATCTAACTGTCCAGAGTCACCTTCTGAGCTCTGAATCAGTCGACTAGCAAAAGCTGGGGAAAAAGTATTCACAAAAACAGGCCAGCCAACATCACCAGATAGTGCTGCTCAGTGGAGGGAGCTTGCAGTTACCAACACACCATCATCTGTGTTTGAAGATGCCTTAAGACTAGCAGGTTACAGACAGGAAAGTCATTTTTGTTCCTTGGAAATGCCATTAGTTCAGGAGTCCCATTCAGGAGACCACACGCAAAAAGGCGGTCCCTATGGCAGTGGCTCAGCAGACCAGCTGAGCCGGGGAAGGGTAGGCTGTCTCTGGTTTCAGCTCTGAGGACTGCCCAGCTGCTCTAAGGATACATACACCCTGTACCAGCAGTGCCCAGGCTGGGAATCTGGAACCAAACCAAGGTTGTGACACTTAAGACAACAAAGGTCTCCAGGCTGACGGAAGATTTAACAACAGTCTAAAGAAGTCATCGGTGACATGGAGAAGGTGACTAGGGAATAAGAGTCACTTTGGTATACAAGAACTAAGGAGAAATTAATTGATACTATTGCATAGCGAGTTCAGAACAAATGAAGGGCAGCACTATTTCAGTAACGCTGTTCCCAACAGCACTCTGCCAGCAGCAGGCTGCTGGAGTTTGCTGAGCTGGTTCTAGGCTCTGACACCAGAGCTCACTGCTGGAGGGAGGGGAACATTTGCCATGCAATAGCCCAGGGCTTTACAGCAGGCGTTACAGACTGCACAACCAATGTTACACAGAGCTGCTGAAAGTCAGATTGACTGATCACACAGTGATATCCAGAGTACAGGCAGCAGGTCCCTGGAGCTGCAGATTAATGAGAAAGATGAGCAGAGCTCCAGAAGAGGCTCCAGACAGAAATCCACAGAATCAGTCACACCAAGAAACAAAAATGACTAAGATTGCAATGAACCATCCCCCCACCACACCCTGAGAAATGACATCACAGAGATCTGCTAGAGATCCTGGAATTAGAAGCTTAGTAGGAAGGTAGCTTTAAGGAATAAAATAAATGCTTAGGGTAGGTGAACAGGTCAAGAGAAATCACAGTAGAGTTTCTCTTTCATCCTACAGAGCTGGATGATATGTACTACTTTTCCTCTCATCAACAGGACAGATGTTTTGAAAAACACAATCACCCTTTCCAGCTTCCTCCATCTAGGTAGGCTCCACAGGCCTGTGGACACTCAAGCAGCACACTAACTAGATTTCAGAGTCAGTCCAGACAAAAGGACAGGATCTTTGCAAGGAAGTAATTCTGCTTTAGAGCTATGCTGACACTGGGGAGCTGAACCTTTCCTCTGGCATGCAGGTCTACAGGTATTTAAGGATTCAGTGACTGATTACCACCACACGCTCTCCTCCATGTTCTAAAACCTTCCTTTCCACTGCCAGCTGTTCCAGGATGGTCTTCTGCAGCAACGGTGCATTTGCTCCTCTTACAACAGCTACTAATTCTCCTCCCTGAAAGGTGTGAAAAGCACATCAGTCAGTAAGTGCTCAAGTGGTGCCCTCCGGGCTCTGGAAGCCACCACACCAGCACATCATGTATGATATTATGTACCAGGCCCTCCTCCCCGACAGAGGTGCTCTGTTCCAGAACAAGAGGAAAACTTTGGGACAACCTTCTTTGTTGTTCCTGATCAGTCTTAGGATGCACCAAAGCAGCTGGCGAGAGGAGTGGGGTCCTGCAGTAGCAGGAGCGAACCTGAAGACCCCTCAGGGCAACACACATGTCCACATGCTAACATGGCGTGAACACTGCTCATGTGGACTCAGCCAGCCACAAGACCCTGAAGACACATGCATCTTTCAGTAAGTCGTAGGGACCCCTGGGCGTGAATGATAGGGATTTTCATGACTAAAACACCCTCTCATGGAGGGGGACAGGGCCATGAAATGTAGCCATCCATCACAGGCTACACAGGCCTCTCCCCAAGTAAAAACAAACAAACAAACAAAAACCTCCACAGCTCAACAATCTCTAGCTAGAGGAGTTCCTGTAATTTTGTGCAATGTCTGCCTTTCACCAACCTGTGCAATTT
Source organism: Pelecanus crispus (assembly GCF_030463565.1). NCBI lineage: Eukaryota > Metazoa > Chordata > Aves > Pelecaniformes > Pelecanidae > Pelecanus > Pelecanus crispus. The sequence goes on along the minus strand of NC_134651.1, from coordinate 28,699,127 downwards.
AAATTGTTCTACTTCATTCACACCTTAATCTCTCAATCTTTTTTTTTTTTAATTAATAAAACAAAACTACATTGTTCTGGTTTCTTGGTGGCAAAGCAGAAGGTATTTAAACTCTGGCTGTATATTCTTATCCATGCAGTACTTGATCACCAGTAGATAGCAGCAGATACAGAGCAAACAAAATTGTGCTGTCACACATGTTCCTCCAAAAGGACAGCTGTTCCCACTGGCAATTGATACTTATTGTGTAACGATATTTTCACTCACTGCATAAAACAGAAAGACAGGCTCGCATTTTCCTCTGTATTTTTCCAGAGCATCAATGGAATCAACTTCAGCCTAAAAGGAATGTAAAATAAAACAGGTGTTTCTACAAAAGCATTTCTGCTTCAGAGGAATACACATGAAACTGCCTGGACTCAGACATCCTCAGCTGGCCGGCACTCATCCCCCATGTACAGCAAAACACCTCCGAGTCCCAGTCTTACGGGACAAAATGACACTGGTCAGAGCCAGGGCCACAACCAACTCACAGCTCTGTATCAGTGACCTGAGAAACAGACAGATCTCGCCCACAGGAGTTGGAACAGCAGCTCTTGTGGGGCATGGATATCTATCTCACAGCAGCTTGCCTGAGTGAATCCCAGAGAAAAAGCCTGAAAAAATGAAATCAGGGCTTCTTGTCTATAAGGAGTGAAAGAAGTGACAGGAGGAGCTGTGGTGGCAGCAGTAGCAGTAGGCTGCAGGGAGTGCTGAGCAGCGGCCTCCATGAGAAACCTCGCTGCCCATGGCTCTTGTCAGCAATCGAGAGCTGGCCTTCAGCCAGGAAAGGCATTTAAACACAGAATCACAGCATGATTGAGGGAAGCTGAACTCTGAACTCTTGACTTCTGAAGGGCTCTAGTCCAAGCCCCTGCCCAAAGCAGAGCTAGTCTCAATGTTACAGGAGATTGCTCGAGGCTGCATTAGTTTTGAGCATCTCCAAGAATCAGTGCTCCACAGTCCCTCTGGGAACTTGTCCCAGTGTCCAGCAACTCATACACTGAATACTTCTTCTGTCTATCTACTTGGATTTTTCCCTGCTGCAGCTTGATCCCATTATCTGTTGTTCTTTTGCTGTGTACCACCGAGAAATGTCTCTCTCTGCCTTCTCTATTAATCCCTCACTAGACATCCATCCCTTAGTTTTCTCCAGGGTGAACAAACCCAGCTCCTTCAGACTCTCCCTGTACATCATAGGGACATGTATGTTAATGATTCTGTCTAGCATTACTTGCTTAAGCAGACATCTGAAAAGTACAGAACAGTTGAAGCCTAAAAATTCTTAATGATACGAGTTCTTATTGCCGTAACCAAGTGTCAGTATTTGGCAGGCTCACTCACACAAGCTGGAACTCATGGACTATTATCATTTTGGCTGAATACTGGAAAGATAAATGACTTCAGCCTTTAGTTATCTGCTAATTTCAGGGGACTGGATATTTTAAGCAGTGCCAAATTAGATCTTACCACAGCAAAATGCAGGAGTTCACTGCCAACTTCATTCCTTATTTTTCGGAAGAGATCCACTACTGTTTTGCATGGACCACACCAAGCTTGAAATGCATCAACAACTGCAAGCAGGAAAATTAGTAAGAATTAGGTCAAAATGTGTCAGTTTATACATAGACCAATAAGTTGTTTTGTGCACTTTTCCACTTTGCAGCATAATCATTTGGAAGGGGACTGCAAACGGGTGCTAGTGCAATAAGAAGAATCTTGAAAACCTCTGAGGATTGAGATCTCCTCCTCTGGTGACCTCTGCAGCACTACCCTGGGGAACGAGATTTGCCTCATGTCCAACCAGAACTTCCCAAGCTGCAACTTGTGGCTGTTGCTCCCGCAGTTCTGCCTGGAGTGTGGCAGGACTCCTGTTGAGCACTAGAAGGGCTATGGATTCAATTCTGAAGTAGAAACTATCCTACTCTTTCAAGGTTTCAAATGCTAGATCAGAGGATGAAATCGCATTATAAAATAACAAGCTAATAATGTTACAGGGGGTCTTTAGAAGAAACACTGACATAGCTGTAACCTTGGAGGTACCAGATTTTCTAGGGAAAACTGCTGCGCAGAGGTAGAGCACATGAGGCTTACCTAACAGCCCTCTAACCTCCACCCTTGGGAATGAGGGCTATTCCCTGCATTGGGGACAGTCCTGCTCCAAGCAGGTGGCTGGACTGGAGACTCCAGAAGCTCCTGCACCAGCACTGCTTTGATTGCATGATTAGTGTCCCACACAAATGAAAAAAGACTACAACCTCCAGCTAGTCTCACCTCTGTTAGCATATTTCTTTCTTCCATTCAAGGCAAGAGGAATGGAAAGACTGACTGAACATTCATATCAGTAATAATTGATTCCTAACAGTACTGATGTCCTAACACAGAACAAAAGCAATCTAATATGTTGACCAAACCCTTACCAAGAGGAATGGAAAGACTGATTGAACATTCATATCAGTAATAATTGATTCCTAACAGTACTGATGTCCTAACACAGAACAAAAGCAATCTAATATGTTGACCAAACCCTTACCAATGAGTCCTTTGAGACACAGCATTTCCTCCCAAAGCTCCTGGCTATTGATGTTAATCTGTGTGAAAATTTAAAAACACAGTAAAAGCAACAGTAAGTCATCAGGTACTACCTGGTTGCTGCAAACATACTGACAAATCACTTCATGCTTGCACTTAAGATGGACACATCTGCCTGAAGAGGTATTACCTGAGCACTCAGGAAACTCTTTTGACTGCGATCCTCTCACCTCTGACCAGCTGGGCAGGGCCAAGCTGTGCTAGAACATGGGTGGAAGACCTCTGAGAAAAAACAGCTGAAGTCAGATATCCTCACTCCCAAACTCTCATTCCTTCCCCCTTCCCACGTTCTTGCTACTACCTGAGGCCAGCTCTGAGAGACCCATCAGCAGGCCAGCTAACTCTGTAGAAAAGCTTATTGGATTAGAGACTCATGTTGTCTCACAAGAACCAAGGAAAGGCAGATGGAAAGGGTAGCAGCATCCAGCCAAGAGCAAGCCCTCCCGTTTAGTAGCAGCAACAACAGTCTGGCTGCTTGGGGACCCCAGACTCAGTTTGCAGAAAGACTAAGAGTTGTTCTGGGGGGTGACTGGGGACACAGCCCCCTACATCTTACCAGGACCTCTGGTTGACTGACCAGAGCCCTAGCTGAACCTACCAGGGTGTGTCATACATGGCGCAAGAGGGAAGGTCTGTGAAATACCGGTACAACCTGAGGTTTTTCCTGGCACTTTCCTGCTTTTATGGAAACACAACTCCTTGTGGGGCCATGCAGCAAGATCCAAAAGCAGGGAAGGGCTCCAGATGTTCCTCCAGTGCTTTGGCTTACCACACAGCCCTGAAGGTGTGCAGGTACCAGGAAGAGCAGCAGGCAGCAGGGATGAAGGACCCTGAGCTCCCTACCGCAGCACTCCTGCTATAGAAGAAACACAGAGAGCTACTTTGCTTTCACTTAAATGGAAGTCTGATATGTAACGATGTTTTAACACGGGCTGGCAGCCAAAGCAGTTAAGAGCCATTGGCAGATAACTGACTGGACTGGTTTTCTGCAGGCTGCCTGGATCACAGCACAAGAACCATGGACTTGGAGGAGAGCCACACACACACTGACTTCCACTCAGTCCCAGCTCAGCAGGGACCTCACATCAGAGCCAGCATGGTGCTCAGAAGCAGCACTGAGGTGGTGGTCTGGGCTGACCTGCAGCATTCAGAGTGCTGCTTCAACATGTTCGTCTCCAGCACACATCCTCCTTTCCTCACACATATTTCAGACCAAGTCCTCATTGCATGTTATAAGCCGGATGATTCTCCACCAGCAGTTTCTCACCTTGCCTGCTGTTGGGGTTTAACCCTAGCCAGCAACTAAGCACCACACAGCAGCTCACTCCCCCTGCCCTGGTGGGATGGCGGAGAGAATTGGAAGAGTAAGAGTGAGAAAACTCATGGGTTGAGATAAAAACAGTTTAATAATTGAAATAAGTAAAATAGTAGTAGTAATAATAATAATAGTAATAATACACAAAGCGAGTGATGCACAATGCAATTGCTCACCACCTGCTGACCAGTGCCCAGCCAGTCCCTGAGCAGTGATCAAAGCCCCCCAGCTTATATACTGAGCATGACGTCATATGGTATGGAATAGCCCTTTGGTCAATTGGGGTCAGCTGTCCTGACTGTGCCCCCTCCCAGCTTCTCGCTGGCAGGGCATGAGAAGCTGAAAAGTCCTTGACTAGTGTAAGCACTACTTAGCAGCAACTAAAGTATCGGTGTGTTATCAGCATTATTCTCATGCTAAATCCAAAACACAGCACTATACCAGCTACTAGGAAGAAAATTAACTTTATCCCAGCTGAAACCAGGACACCTGCCCACAAGCTATACTACTTTGTTAAGATGTTTCAGTCTTGATAAAATAAACTAGTAAATACACAGCTTTCATGACATCTGGGCACTAGAGGGTGGTCTGAGCCCAGCAAGTCCTTACCTGAGTTACCGGTTGCTATCTAAACACTCCAAAACATAGTGAACAACAGAGAGCATAGAAAGATCTAGGTTGGAAGGGATCTGTGGAGTCCTTAGTCTAATCCCCTGCTCAAAGCTCAGTGCTAGCTCAGGTTGCTCAGGGACTTACCCAGTCAAGAATGCCCCAGACAATTCCATACATTGTGCCATATACTATATTATCCCACGCTTCCCACACTGTTATTAGAAGGAAAATATCTTTAGCATCTTCCCCATCTTACAGGACTTGCCCCTTCCATTTGTACTTAGAAAAACACAGTAAGTTAAAAAAAAAAAAAAAAAAAGACTTCTTGAGAAATGTGAGATCTGGTTTTGTTCATCCTGAGCAATGAAGATTCCTAATAACTTTCTCAGTTGGTATCATTAATCCTAGCTACATTTAGTCTACATGAGAAGACAGTAAGTTGCAATAAGGCCAGCTATTTTAAAATAATTAACGCCAATGTGCATTAAAGGATGGCTAAAATTACAAAGTCAAGAATTCCAAGAGTGGAAACTCCAGTGCAAATTAAATGGCCTCTTACAGGTTTTCAGAGATGTCACTGGAGGTTATACAGTAGAATTTCTCCAGGATCCCACTGCACTCAGAGAATGGGGAGTTGTTCAAGCACCTCCGACTGTTCTGTTTAGCACATGACCCTGAGCCTAATTTTTTCAGAGAACACCTGCAGAATTAAGAAATTTAATTAATCCAGTTATCACTAGTGCTAGGACCACCCTTGGAGTGTTTTGCAGAACGTTAATGAGTTCAAGTGATTTCTGATTAATAATTTGTGACAGTGAGTTCAGCCATAAGTTCAACTGATGGACTCAGAAAGTAATGCTGGCACCCTTCAAAGTGCTTTGCTAATTTGGATGCCCTGAGGCTGCTAGGACTTGGCTTTTCCCTAATATAACCAGAACTTTTCTAGGACATCACATCATGTCCTACATGAGGTTCAGCTTTCATCTGCAGATGTGAACAATCACATTTTTGCAGATCTAGACCCAGCTTTCCCTTAGTTGCCAAAGCTGCAGTCTGGTTGATGTAATTTTCCCGATCGCACAGGAACACAGTTGGACAAGCAGCAGTAGAAGCCATTTTTACCTCAATAAAGTTAAAATACCGCCTCTTTCTCTTATACAAATGTTCATGTTTTCACTCCATGCTTTCCAATTTTAACAGTGAATAAACAAGGTCATAGAGCCCAAAATCTCCTTCAGGATTTCCCTCCTGCAAAGACTAAACTTGTTTCAAAATTTGAGGGAGACCTTCATAACCTACTTCGGGTTTTTCAATGTTTTGGCATACTAAACTGCTCTCAGAAACCCTCTCCCCCCTACGCAGGTGGTTATAAAGCATCATTAGGTCACTTGCGCAGCATGAATAGGGAAAATTCCTCTACACATCATGCTGAAATAGGTTTTTCAGCCTTTGAACTTTTCTTGTACCTCCTAACTTTTCTACCTTTACAGCAATCTTTCTAAATACATGAACTGGTCAGAAATGTTCAGCAACACTTGCTATTCAGGAGAAAACCCCCTTCCTCAGTTCCCTACTTCTAAATGTCCTCTGAACAATTGTCCCATGAAATACAGATGCATTTTGATCTACGAAAGCAGCCAAACCCGTGCCAGCTTGTAACAGCTCTGAAACGCAACCTGCAGCCCTGTAGCAACCTCCCTCTGCATGCCATAGCAGTGACTTTGGGGGACAGATTTGACTTGAATCTGAGATAACCCAAGACTGAACTTCATCCTTTGCACGTACTATGAGTTTAAAAGATATTTTAAAAGCCTGGCTCCTACTGACCTGCAATACTACCTCCTTTTTCTTTGCAGCCATCCTTCTGCAGGAACAAGGGTCCTTTGAGCAGCAGCCCCAAGCGCAAAGCACCACAGACGTCCTCTGTGAATCCAACTTCTGCCCAATCTGCACCACAGACGTCCTCTGTGAATCCAACTTCTGCCCAATCTGCACCACAGAGAAAGCTTTTTACCTGTCTTTGCTCCTTCACCCAGGACATACTGCATACAGCAGCATCCCTGTCCTGTTGGAGGGAGCGGGATTAGCTCAGCAGTGCCCAAAGCCCCGACACGGCTCTGCCTGCACCCTTTTCGTAGAGGTGACGTGCTGCTGCAGGGCCCGAATTGCAGCTCACTTTTAGGGACACAGCAGCTTGTCCCCCCTCGCCCCGTGAGGGTGGCGGAAGCAAACCGGCCCCAGGCAGGGCCTGGCAGTACCCGTGCGGTGGCTGGCAGCCCCCCAACGCTGCTATGGCAGCCCCGGCAACATTGGGGCGGAGCAGCAGCCCAGCCCGCCCCGCTCCCTTCTCAGTGTCCGCTGCAGCCAGGAAGTTCAGCTCCATCTCCTCTTACTCCCCTTCGAGTAGCAGCAGCTGGAGCCCATCTGCCTCCTCTCTGCCTGCCAAACCTGCCCAACTCCCCCCTGCAAGCCCTGTGCCCTCAGCCCACCACTCCAGCCCACGACATGCTCCCTGGCTCCAGTTTTCCCCATCCCTCCCAAACTAGGGTCACAAAAGAAGGCACAGGATCCAGACATGACCTCCCCAGCACCAAGCAGAGGGGATAAACTGCTGGTCCGACTCCACATGCAGCTGTTTTTGAAGGTTGGTTGGGGATTTTTTTCTTATTTGCAGTGAGCGCACAGTGCCTGTGCCCAGCACCCCCCCAGGGTGATGCCCATTTGGGCAGGGCTGCTGCTCACCCTGTCCATTCCCATGCCTGGGGTCACTGGGCTCCAGGTGCAGACCTTGGTGGTGCTGCTTCTTGTCATGCAGTGCACGATATCTGGTGGCCTGGTCCTCCAGCTGGTCAAGGTCCCTCCTGATTGAGGATTCAGCTTTTGGCACGTCAATTCCCCTGGTGCTCCTGACAACACGAGGGGACACTGTCCAGTGCCCCCAGGGGACACGGCTGGGCTGAGCCTTAGCAGGGGCTCCCCTGCCTCCAGCACCAGCTCAACAGAGCAAAGTGCACCTCTGGGTGCCCCCAGCAACTGTCTCTTGTTGTAGAAATAAGCCTCCAGTAAAGTCCTGATGATTTTAACCACCACTGGAATTTTGCATGTTTACACCTATCATGTGCTTACATTTTAGGATTACCAAAGACAGTCCTGTTAAACCCATTTTCTAGTCTTCAAGAATCTAATCTCATGCACCTCAATTATTCTTCTGCCTGCTGTACCACTGCTTCAGCAGTTTCATGGAGGTGCAGCACTGACTGCAATGGCTAAAGTCTGTAAAAATAAATTTTAAAAATATGAGATGTTTTCCTTAAGAATGTACTGGTACAAGATGCTTTTGAGCAGGTCACTTAGCTTCTTTCAGTATTAAAATGCAAATCTGTGATTGGAACAACAGCCAAATTACAAGTCTCATTTTACTTTCTGTGTGGGAGAGACTACTCCAAACGTGGACTGGAGGTGGTGGGGAGCAACCAAGTGTAGCACTTGTCTGACAACTAGCATGCCAAACTCCATGCAGAACGACTCACTTTTTGACATGTTAACCTTTGAGAGAAGGACTACCATCACTGGACCCAGATACAAAGCGCAGACATACTTATCAGAATTCATTAGGGCTGTTTTTCAGAAGAGAAATGGCACAAGAACAGCAGAAAGCCCGGCCATTTGTATTATGTCCAGGCAAACTCTGTACTTGCTTTGGTTCTGCAAGCAACACTGTAATTCACAAAATGCTGCTACCTAAATAAAGTTGGTAAAGATCTGGCTGACCAGCAAACAAATTTGTTCCCACTGTGAATCTCAGGCTAGCAACTGTCAGTCTGTAGAGAAGCTGGCACAGAAAGCTGAGATTTCTCCATGAAGCTGAGAAAAATCTAGATATTCTGGTAAAGTTCTTTTTATTTACAGTATTCTTCTTTTTGTACATACCTATAGCAACATCAAAAATTATTCACAAAGCTTAACTGAATGTAAAAATGTTCTCATCCAACAGTTTGTCCTATCAATATCTGTGGAAAATGTCAACTGTTCTCATGCAGCAACAAGATTGTCTGAGCATTGTTTTTTAGTTTTTCTGGTAGAATTTTAGGAAACCACCTCAAAACATGTACACGGATACTTACTCACCTTTTTTCTGAACACCTTTAGGCACCAACATTTTATAGAATCAAACTCAGATTTGCTTTTAGAAACGTGATTGGGGGAAGACAAGAAGAGATATGTAAGAACTTGAGCTCCTAAATGTACATAGCACGAGTGCAAATTTAGAAGTCAGATGCACGCTGTACAGTTTGGCATTTACAATACCTGCCTCAGAACTTTCTCAGTTCAAGCAAAAATACATTGGATTGAATTTTATAAATAAGACTTCATTTCTGAGGTACTGATATTTGTCAAGTTCTCACATTTTTACTTTCCCTTTTGTTCAGCCCCCAAAGTTCATCATGAAAAATTTGCAGAAGGACATTAAAAAACTGCCAGTCACTTACTGCAATGCCTGGGGAAAAAAGTGTCAGGTGCTCACTTTTATTTGTCTTTCAAGAGTGGAAGAAGTTACACGAAATGTATATATTCTCCTTTGCAACCAAGTGATAACAGTTATCTAATACATAGCACATTCAAATTGCAGGCCAAACTGTGGTCTCATTTTCTGACACAAGTAGTTACCTTGGAAAAAATAAGGCTATCACAATTTGACCTTCTGCTAGAAATAAAAGATTAAGATACTTATGAAAATTGGTTAGCAAAGTTACAGACCTCTCTTCTTGCTGCAGCCTTCCTGAAGTTCAATGTAACAAAAGAAAGATTTGGTTTAAGACATAGGCTGCAATCTTTAGCGTGCCTGCTAGTGCTATGTAAATATAGTGTTTAGAGATTCTGCCTATTAAAACTATGGTCTAAACTGACATCAGAAAGTAAGACACAGGAAGAAAGCAAGAACCCTGAACTGCATGAAGGAGAGCTCCTCACTGCCCTCATTTGTTTCTATGCATATTTGACTGTGAAGCCACTGGGGTCTCATATCCAGCCTAACCTTGCACAGTCCTCTTCATGTGTACTTGCATTTTTTTCTTCACACTTACAGGCACAATTTCAGGAACTTATGGACAATCTAGGTTTCTGAATGCAGTAAAATCCCATTGCTTATTATCCAGGTATCCAAATCCATGCAAGTGTGTATATCTGCATATATACACAAAATCTGTAGCAACATTACTGAGCTTAGACAAAAAAACCCAAAACCCCAATTTTTCCATCCCTTCGCCAACTTAATGCACCCAGCTGATCTTTCATGGAAATAATTTGTAAGTCACTTAACTATATCTGGAGGTAAAGGATGCAAACCAAAAGCAATCCTTTAATCGCCACTTGCCAGCTCCTTCTGGTCTCTTGAAAGTATAACTTCTGCAACATACTGTGTGCTCTACTGATATTAGTGACCAGCAAATACTTATCACCAGTGAAATAAGTTAATCCTTCAGCAATTATCTGAGCAAGTTCTTGGCTACTAAAGCAATAGCTTATGCCTGCTGATATTGCAGCCACCTGTTCCTTTCCAGAGAAGTTAACAGTCATGCTAGCTCTGAAGTATGAGCTTTTCTTCTAAAAACGTAAAGAATCCCAAAACAACCCAGTTGACCCATTCCATGGATTCGAGCATGTCATTGGTACCAGGTGACCTTGTATGGCGCTAAAAAAAAACTCTTGAACCTTGTTAGTACAGAATGCACTGCTTATCATTTGGGGTCTACTGTCTCCCTCTATTTTTCCTCTTTAAAAAGGAAGTATAATCTAAGTTAAGCTGAAGTTCAGAAATGCATATATTTTACTTAAAAACATTCATCTGTTCAAAATTCAAAATAAACTTTATGGGATACAACAGTTTGGTTTTTTTTTAAATAACATTTCATTCAAACTGTATATAATTCATTGAAGTATTCGTACAGCAAACAATGGTTAACCCTTGAAAACCTGTAGAAAAAGATTTTCACACAAAAAAAAGGAAAAACAAAATTGAGGTATCACACCCACACACATTCACCCAAGCACACGTACCCACTTGAGCACACCCACACACATCCACACACACAGGCTGCAGCAAAAGCAGAAAATTGTAGGCCCAAAAGGAAAATGATGACTGATTGTTCTATCCGAAAGTCCAGGTAGCTCAGGAAAAAAACCCAAAAAACCAAAACAACCCCCCAGGAGTCCTCTGAGAAAAGAAACTACCTCAAGAAAATTCTCAAGTGCACTGGAGACCTGATCATTTAAACTGTTTCTGCAAAGCAGCTCCCTGCACCTGAGAAAAATGCAGCCCAAGGTGACTTGTGCAAATATAAGGAGACAGGAATATCTCCTGCTATTCCTTAAGTAGACATGAGGGGTGTCCACAGATTCAATTAGTCTTTGATCATGCAAGATACTGCTGGAGTGCTGTCTTCGCCCTGCAATAAAGGAACAACGTGTTAATTATTTGGGTTTGGCTTTATCATCAACAGCTTTCTGTACAAGACTATGCATTGTGCCAGCAAGAGAGGGAGGATGAACGAGTGAGGTAAAAGGAAGCTGAGTGGCTGGCTCCTTCAGTTTGGAAGAATCTAGCCCATGGTGCAGAAGTGCTCTGCGTGGGCTGTAACAATTTAAAGAATCCACCTTGCATCTAAGAATAAGATGATCTAACCAAGTATATTACATGCTCAGCATAAACTGAGCAACTTTCAAGTATGGTGGGGCTTAAGATCTATGCTGAACCTCATTATCAACACACCTTATAAAAAACCCTGAAGAGCAATAATTGTGAGGAGTGATTACTTTTCTGTAATACAGATGTACCATGAAAAGCAGATCTTTGAGCTGAGAAATGAAAGAGGTGTCATAAGTCAGACCATACTAGAAGCACATTAGTCCTGTCAGAAATATCGGCCCTACCAAAAACATGCAATGAGGTGAGAGGGAGAAAAGAAGCAACAGCACCGTAATACTGGAATTTACATAATCTAACATTGTGCAACATATTTGTTAAGAAAAAATACCTCCCAAAAAGTCTAGGGTTACAGTTTCATCATCACTTCAGCTAATTCAGCGTTTGCTACCTGAAGTGAGAAGTTTTGCTCTTCCTTTGTCCTCCACACCTCCCAACCATGCTATCATGATCTTGACAGACTTTTCCAAGATCCAACTCAGCAACCCAGAAGAAGATTATTTATATTTTTCTTCCAAGTTTCCTGCTTCGTTCACAAGTCGTATCAGCTCATCGAGGGGGCAGATAAGGCAGAGTTGGGATAGGGTAAAGAGTGGGAGCAGGTGGCCAGAAGAAACAGGAGGGACAGTGACTTGCAATAGTGCTAAGCACAATCAGCTTGGCTCCCTGTCTCTTAAAACCAAGGCTTAAGTGTTAACAAGCAAGGCCCGTTGTTTACCAGAAAGTATTTTCACTGCTCTAAGTTTTATTCCTATTTCTCACTGTTTGAAAACCCCATTTAGCTTTTCCATAATTTTCTGTGAGCTTGCTTATTGATATTCATATGTTCCTGATTATCACCTTCAATACTGACGCTTTGGCACAGATTTTAAACAGAGAAGTCCTAGCTTTACTACGAAGATGTCTAAGAACACTGGAATACCTTTCATAAATACAAGAAACCCAAATTTAATGCATTTTAAAACACTGCACAGTTTTGAGTTGTGTTGTCTGTGTATGACCTCTTCCAAAAATGAGATCATTTCTTTTAGTTCATGAAGGAAATATAGGTTGTTACTAACTATAGGTGGGATAATTGCAAAAAGTTAACATAAACCAGAAACTGTCATTAGCTATTTTGGTTATATGTGTTTGTGAAGAAGTTAGGTGATCTGTGTAGATATTATAATATGAGTACAGAACAGGTATGTGAAAAGTTACTGTTGAGCTTAATTAGTTTAAAATAATTTAACTGAGATTAGCAACAGTGGTGATCCTGTATTATCTTTTTAATTCATAGTGTTATGTGATGGTTTATCATTGTTCCAATCCTCTGGAACTTTGATAGTAGTCCAAGGTTTACAGAAATATTTGTGTATCAGTAAGATTTCAGAGAGGACCCTCCACTGGTTTAGAAGATCTTAAGTGTAGTTATTTTATGCTATTGAGAACTTCGGTAAAATTTGTTACTCATGAGCAATATAGAACCTGCTCTTTAAATAAGAGTTCATCACAATTTCTTTATACACTGTAAAGCTCAGTGCAATGATAAGAGTTTTCTGGGTAACTTTTCTATAATCACAATATTTCAAAAAAAGATACTTTTTTTATAAGAAGCAAAGATTTCCCTCTAATCTTCTTTTTGGATTTTTCTTTATACTTACTTGTCACACAGATTTGGATCCGATGACTGACTCAATTTATGTAGAATATCTACTATTCCCATGTCTCGTAGTTTATCTTGGCGTTCTTGCGAACCTACAACAATAAATCACATTGTTGGGAATACCACCAAAAATACATGTCTGCAGAACAGAAAAAAGGAGTGGTAGCAGAAACCAGCTTAAAGGAGGGGTATGGAACACAGTTCGGTTAGAACACAGCAATGGAAAAAATTCCCTCAGTTGTGGCTACTTCCCAAGGGAGCTCTAGTTTCTTTTTTTGTAGTCTGTGTGCATATTTTTGAAGAAAAGAAAATTTTGAAGGCAAAAATCTGAACACATTTTATCCTAAGGTAAGAGACTTGATTTCAGTTGGTTTATTCTCACCATTCTGATTTGGATGCAGAGAACATTTAACTGGAGGTATTGAGTCTGACTTGTAGCACTGTATAATGCCAGTATAATGAGCAGAAACCACCAGGAGCATAGCCAAGTGCCACACACTGAATGAAGTTATGTGATCTGAGAGATGTGGAATACGTCACACAGGTGTGTGCGTGGGGGGAATCAAAACCAAGTAGAGACACTGATTTCTTTGCTGAAGAGCAGCACAGTCAACTTGAGGGTCTGTAAACTATCCATCTAATAAAATCTTCCTCCCAGCCCCACCATTCCTCAAAGCACACCACCTCCCACCACTCCTTCCCTTGCCATTTCCTCCAGCTCCACAGTGCTGCCTCCATCTGCCCTCTCCAACCCCTCAACGTTTGTGTTGACATATTTTTCTGTGCAGCAGCATCCTTCAGCTCCCTCCCGGTTACCTTCCATTGTTCCAAGCCGTGACTCTTCCTACTGAATGCCTTCCCTGTTCCTTCCAGTTGGACCCACAAGTCCTTGGACTGGTTTCAGTGTCTCACTGCCCAACCCATTCAAGCCATGTTTCTTTGCAACAAATCCCCTTTCTAATCCATTTATCCTCTTCAGTGAACCTGTTCCCTCCAATGAGTTTCCACAACCTCCTTAAGACTTGGAAGCTCTCTTACTAGGATTCTCTTTCACTCCAATTGTTTTCAGATTTTACAGAAATGCTACACATGGAAACCTCCCACTGCATGACTCACATCAACTCCTATTTACTGACACTCTTTTCTTGTGTCTCCCCTTCCTGCCCCAGAACAGCTCTCTACGCTTTCTTCAACGTCCTCCTGACCACTCTCACTTATTTCATATTATACCTATAATGATGTCTCCCTTTATGCTTTGGATCTCACTGTGCTGTGCACTGCAAATATTTATTACTAGGCAACATTAGCCTTTTGATCAGGATAGCAACTTGTATATGCATTAATAATAAGGCTTTCTTACCTTCTTCTTCATTCCATATGAGATTAGATATACAGAACATGGCAGCAAGCTGAAGTTTAGCATTTGAATGACTCTAAATATAGAAAAATAGTACTCAAGTTTAGAACAAGAAATTCAGAAATTCTCAGACTTACATTTTGGCATTCATCCTGTAATAAGGTAGCGAATTTGGGACTAATTCTTATCTACAACTTCTCTCAAAGATAGTGCCATAACATAAGGCACTTGAGTAGCATTCAGTCCCTTCCAAATATTTATTGAGGTCTACAAGATATGCCTTTTCCAAGATCATGAAACGTTTTTCATGCAGATTTGTTACAGGTATTGTTTAAGTCACTGTAACATTCTTAAGGGTAATAACGACTGGATTTTCCTTTTAATCAGATCCTCAGTACATCTCTGCCATACAGAACTGCACTATGTGATTTCTTAAACACAACTGGGTATATGAAAGTTAAGTGCATGATACTGTGCTTAATTTACAAGACAAAATGCTGTAGTACCCTCTTTTCATTCCTGCAAAAGACCAACATAAAACCTTTAAGAGAAATTCCCCATACCATGTAGTATTTGATTTTCTGCAGGATGTCATCATTGGTCATAATCAGTTCTTTCGCTGTCGTTCCATCTGCTATATTGGCAAGTATACATAATGTCTGAAAGAGAGAAAAACTGTTATTTGGCCACAGATCACATCCCATGATTTATACAGTTTCCCCAACAGCTTTGAACTTGTGACGAATAATTTCTTTAATTAGTTTTAATATTTTTAATCTGGAATTTCCAGCTTGCTTACATCTGGGGCCAGTGCCAACTAGTTAACAGCTGTGGCTGAACAGCCCTGGCAAAAAAAAAAAAAAAAAAGTCATTGCCATTTTAAAATAAAAGCAATATTCATTAAAATTTTACTCATTGAAATGAATCAAGTCTCTCATGGAAATATGCAGCATATAGAAAAGATTAAATACATTGGAAAATAAAGCAGTCTATTCTTTATCAGTGGCTGGGGGGGGGGGAAACCAAACAGACAAAAAAAAACCCAAAACCATATCCATCTACTTCTGCAGGCCTGGAAAAGGAAAGACAGAGGACTATCTGCTGATGTAGAAGAGTAATAATTTTTCTTCAACAAGTCTAATCACACATCCTACCTGCAGAGGTAACACAAGCTACTAATGCATCTGGTTATTTCCTGCAAATTAGAGAAGCCATCCTACAGAATAACCTTGAAGCAACTAGGCCCATGTTGGCACTACATGCACGTGGCATTAAGACTTGCAGAGGCAGCTTTCCTGGTCCTCAGGAGGCATCGGGAGATGCTTTACAAATTCTTTCCCAAAGAGCTGTGGAAGAACTTAACCATCTTTTCTGGACATGCAGGGATGACTACAGGAGGACACCAGAGAATTATCAGCATTTGTGTGATACCTGTGTCTAAGCTGCACTGCATTCATGTCAGCAGTTGCAGGGATTTATTACTTCCAAGGTGCTAATTACAACCTGATGAGCCAGTCAGTGATAGAGATAAGCACTGTCCTGCTAAAGGTAAGGGCCCTTGTGTGCAGATAGGCAGTATTAGATGTATAACAATTCTGAAATAAAAGCAAGCTGCTGATCACACCACAGGGACAAAGAAAGTGCTCTATGTATAAAGGCCCCAAACTCTAAACGTTATATTCAACCCTAGTCCACTAGCCCTTTCCAAGAGTACTTCTCAGGTACACTGATTCTCCTCTAAAATAATTCTGAGAGGCTTGGCAAGGTAAATAACTTTCTATTGCAATGAAGGTCATTCCTGTCACTAGAGCTTTTTCAGGAAGAACTATTTAGAAAGACACAACTGGTTAATCCTCAGCTGTTTCAGAACCATAGTATCACTAAACTTGCTATTTATTAAGAGTCTTTTGGGGTGGTTTGTTTTTTTTTTTTTTTCCTTTCTAATTTTGCACTTAAATAGCCATATAAGGCCTGTTTGCCTTCAGCCCATTCTTTACTGAGCAGAGATTTAGAGCAGTCTGCATTTAGCTGTATTTTTACACTTATTTGCCATGCTATTTGCTACCAATATCCATCCTAAGCCAAAGCAATCCTCTGGAATCTCCCACAACTTCTCGCCCCCCATGCTTCATCACCACATGCCCTGTATGAAGAAGAAACAGGGTTCTCCAATTGACTGTCTTGTCTGTCACAAGAGTTAATCAGCCAAATTCTGCCCATGTATCCTCTTACTTTTGCTTTAGCATCCCCGCAGCAGGTATCCCTGTATGCTGGCCCCCTTATGCTGCCACCAAGCCAGGAATGCTTTTCCCTACTAGCCATCTCCTCTTTCCTTCTCCATTTCCTCTTGCATATTGCTTTTCTTGTCAGGGCATGTCCCTCCCCACCTTTTCCTGGGCTACACCAGTACACTTGTTTCCCTGTTAGTGTCTCTCCTCCTCTAATCGCTGCTGGCTCCTGCAGGCACCCAAGAACAGCTGAGTTAACCACATCTCCCAGCAGAACATGTATTACTGCCAGCAAGGCAGGTGATGATGGTATTCTTCATTGCTGACTGCTCCCAATGGCTGCTATAGGAGTAAATAACCGTGACGCTTTCCCCAGTGTGAAATACTGGTTTCCTTCTCTTCCCTTGTTCCTGCTCTCCCTTTCTGCCATGCAATTGCCTTAGATTTAATTCTTCTGCTCTCACATGCAGTTCCCTCCTCTTTACCAAACCTATATTTAAAAAACCATTCTGAATTCAATTCAAACACATTTGTAATAATCCATTAGGAAAAAGAGCATTCTTGTAGGTACTAAAGTTATTAATGTGACAGATCTCAGTAAAACATTCACAGCATATCATAATCCCAAACAAAGATGACATGTTGAGAACAGTAAGCATTCTTAGCTGTTTCTTAAATTTTATTCTGCCAAGACAACATGAAACAAAAAAGGGTACCTGCTCTTTGACTTCTATATTGTGCTCCCCTTCCAGAATGAGGGTCACTGCTTGCATGATTTGCTTCCCATGAGTGCTCATTATATGGTCTATGTGCTGCCAAAGCAATGATGAAATACAATCAGCGTAATTTTCCAGACAAAGAAGGGGCATTCCTACTTGAATTACTCTAAGTAAAGAGTAGCAACATTGCACAAAGACCCTAGCTCCTAGCAAGGTCTCGCAAAAACAAGAACTTATCACAGCAGAAACACTTCATAATATTCCTCTTCATTTGAAGCCTGGTCTTGTTTGAGGGAGCATATGGGCCTTGGTTCTGATTTCACTGTAACCTGTAGAAAAGACACTGGTTTACCAGTTGCACGGAGGCCAGTCTGAAGACTGAATCCTGCTGGACCCAAACTCTAAGTATGATGCTGCAGTTAGAACCACTTCTCTTCTGATAACAGGGGCATAGCAGAGAGGGGTAAGAAAACTGAGGTTTCTTATCTGGTATTTGCTACTCTTACTAGAACACTGTGACCAGGTCCGATATCCACGTTTCAGAAGTCTGAGAAGGTTCAGAAAAATAAACCATATACATTACTTATCTAGGAAAACTGTCTCAAGTTAAGAGACTTACAGATAAAAGGTAATTAGATCACAGAATATAAACACCTATACTACAATAAACTTGATCATTAGGAGTAACAGAAAAAGAAAAAACTAGATCTATTGGATTAACTGGTAACAAAACTCAAGAGTGACAGCAAACAGCCACCAGAGATTATCAGCACATGGCACACTACAATTTTTTAAGACATTAGGGATTCTTGTAGGACTTCTTATAATTGCTAATAATGAGACCTCATTCGAAAGCTGCTGGATGAGTTTTTCTGGAGTGAGTTTTGGGTAGAGAATGAGAATGGTTGGTTCTGGCTCTAAAACATACTACAGAAAGTAGGTGAAGCTGGGACGTAGTTTCAGATGAGGAACACCTTAAGTGATAATGAGACTCTGCTGTCAGAGCTCAGGGTGAATTCAATGAATGACTGGTTATTAAATATCTTTCCACATTAAGACAGAGCTAATTTTCTATGAAGCTTATTGAGACTCAACGAGTACAAATATCAGAAGATTTTTTGCAGTGACCTTTTTATGGTAGAAACACAATACGTGATAAATGCACAGTAGAGGCTTCGTGGTTTTTTTCCCCCACAAAAATGTTGGCTTGCCAAATGTTTGGTGCATGTTTTCCCTCTGTTCTTCACAGGGGATTACCCCTTTCTTTTCCTCCACCAATATCTCTTTCTCCCTGTCAAAAACAATTCATGGGCTTACATTTTCAAACCATTTTATTTCAGTGTGTAAAATGAACGTATGCATTTTGTAAGTGCACAGTCCCACAGTCAAATTCAAACAGCCAGTACTATCTATACAGCTGGATAAGAACAGAAATATTTCAGGTGTCAAGAAAGAAGAAACACAGGTATTAAGATATGTGCCTCTCCACACATTGACTCAATTGTTGTTCTGGAGAAGTTTCACAGAAAGACTGTTAGGAAAATAATTTCGCTGACAGCTAAATGCAATGGAATTTAACATTAAATGTAACTGTCTAGCTCTGTATTTGATAATAATTACAAAGTTTCAGTGGATGTAGAGAATTCTTTCAAATGTTTTCTGACACTGATTTGTACATTTGGTTACAGATACTTGGATAAATGCAAAGGCCTCAGTTTTAGCAATATATCAAACATTAATCTTAAACAGAAAAATAACTTGTCTAACAAAAAAGAATTAATTTGTATTGCCTGCATGTTTGATCAACTTTCAGAAAAAGGTCTGTTTGCAGCTTTACTTACTGGGCGAGTAGATAGAAGATTCCTGAGCAGTCCCAAAGTTTTCATCAGAACATTTACATCGGAATCAGAAAGCAACTGGAATAACTGCTCTGTACTCAGGCCTCGTAAGATGTCTGATTTGATCTTCTGTTCTGCTTGAAATGCCATATTCTGAAAGAGACAGAAATTTTTTGCTTGATTTTTTACCTTAAATTTGGGCTTTTACTCTTTTAGTAGACTATTACCTGCAAGCATATATCCTTGCTAAAATTAATCTTGCAAAGGTTATAAATTGTGAGGAACTGCTACACAGTGAATTAAGTTTCCATACAGTCTTACAGCTGACCTCATTATTACCTGCTTTTATTTGTCCCCTGGCATGCTACTGACACTACTTAACTGTTTCCCTGAATGATCTTGGCAACCAAACTGGTATCAGAACCGAAGAGTTTATTTTATTTTACGGACTAATTGATGAAGTCTTCCAGGCTGATACTGTTTTCCTTCTGTAGTTAGGTGGAAAGACAAGCCAGATTTCAGCTATGTTGTTTTTAATAACAACTGATAAGTTCTTTAAGTTGCATTCACAAACTTTTTAAGAAGCAAAATCACAAGCAGTATTTCATCAGCGTGTTCTACTTACCATTAAAGCCCAAATGCCGTTCACTCGCAAGGCAAGATTTTCACTCTGCGTTAAACTACATAGAAGTTCTATGGCTCCTGATTCTAAAATAGGCTAAAACGAACAGGGGGTGGAAAAAAATATCTTTAAAACACTACTTAGACTAATTAGACGCATATACAAATGTAAATATAATACAAAAAGGTCTTGCTTATATCCTATTCTTGAGTTTACAACATGCCCAGTCCACTCACATGAACTGGCCAAGCCATATCCTATATTCATGAGCATTAAAAGGTAGGCTTTTATGAAAATACCTCAGGTCAAGATGGCTTTATTCCCATCTGTATCTGTGTATGTGTACACATGTATATACACAGCCATACAGGTGTGTGTGTATATATATATGTGTATACATACACACAGACACACATTGCTGTGATAATATACAGACATCTGCCACACATGGAAACAAATCTTTTCCCCCAACAACTTTCAGTTTGGGACTGCTCTCCAAAAACGCTGTCTTCCTTGAGCAATCACATCTTTTTGGGTATCAAGTGGCACATATGTGACAGTTTAAAAGAGGTTATGGAGAATGGAAGCTACTTGATATATTTCTTGACATTTAATGTTCATATTTAGTAATCAGACCAAACTAAAATCCAACAGAAAAACTTTAGCCCAATAGATGACTGAAGACTGTTCTTGAACAGATTGAAATGCAAAACCTCGTAATATCACATCTTTAAATGACAGGATAAATATCAATACAGGCGCCTTTTCTTTCAAACTGATTAATGTAATGAAAGTTAAATTTGGAACAACTGCTTTCAACCTGAACCAAATCTGAAGGTAACCAGTTTCATCTAAGACCTGAAGAGCTCGTGCGCTGAAAGGATTCATCCAATGACTTATGCTGCTCCAGTTTGTAAGGTATTCCTTTCTTCCTGACATTACTGCTTCAAAAGCAGTGAATAATTGAACTTACCCGAGTTTTTGGGAAGTTGTGTGGTTTTTAACCCACTTAAGAGCTGAATTTATCAGAAAACAGGAATGTGTGGAAAAGGCTGCACTTTGTAGGAACAGGTTCATCTGAAGATGAACTCTGAAGAGCAGCAAGACCATAACAGAACCATGCAGCCGCAGTTTGTGCCAAAGTTCACCTGCTCCCAGGTGTGCACTGCAATAAGCTGCCAGTGACTTCTCTACGGGCTTGGTAGCTGACTGGCTCCTAGGGACTTCTCCACAGCAGATGGGAGACATTCCAAAATTGGTTTTGACTCAGCTCTTTTACAGGGTAAAATACAGATCCACTTCAGCTTTGTTTATTTACTTAAGTGACTGGTAGTTTACATACAATTTTCAAAATATTACGTAGAAAAAAAAGATGATACATCAAATAAAGATCAGATGGCTTATAGATGCTTTAAAATCTAACATTTCTAAATATTCCTTCATTTTGCATAAGCAGTGTTTTCTTTTGGCAGTGATGCTTTTTACACGAACTATGCGACCTGACAGAAAATTCAGCATTTCAATCCAATTTAAGTGGAAACACTACACTGCCTATGACCTGCAGTATGAACAAGAAAGCCCATGGGCCAGTGAACTGTGCTTGGCATTATTTCAGTTAATTTTCTGTCTCACAGACCTGACTAAAACCACCAAGATCAATTGACCAAACCAAAGTAATCCAAAGTCAGGAGCCCACATATGCCACAATCTTGCAAATGTTTCCTGTAGTTAAGAAATATTTAAGACTCGGGGAATTGTTCCAGTGCTATGAAGTATTGATACGTATGTACGATCTGTATGAAATACAGACATTGCAGAACTCAGGAACAGATACCCTGTATCATTCAGTCAAGAACAATAAAAACCGCAAGACTCAGCTATGCCAGCATTTTCAAGATTACAGCAGTAATTCTCTAAGACAATGGATCATATTGCCAATTATCAGTTTGTTTTGTTCTTGATTATGAATTTTTTAGAATGTGTTTTACAAGTAAAAAACTCCAAAATCTCATGTCTACTTCTTTCTTTAGAGACTACATTTAACTATTCAACCATATTTAACTGTCACAGCACTGTTAACAGAGGTGTTTCGTTTTTATTCACAAGCTATCAGTGATATAGTCTGCCTAACATTACAGCTCTATAATGCTTCACAAGCAGTGGCTACCAATTAAGGTACCTTCATGCTTTTTGTCTGTTACCTCCTCTTGTTTCTGGATAAATACTAACCTCCTTGCTTGGAGAGAATTCCAGAAGAAGATTGCATAGTGTGGAAGATGCTACTACGAGAATTTCATTTGGAGCATTCTGTAAAACCTGCAGTCAGAAAGGGGAGAGAGAAACCTCCGTTAACTAGTAGCATAAGGAAGGGATCATTTTGAAATGGAATACCTGTAATTATGCTGCACTTTGATATTCCATATTTTAAGAGATGCTTTGATGCTAGCAGTGCAGATCCAGACAGTGCTCATTCATCTCAATGTCATGACATACATTTCATGACAAGCTGGAGCAACTCAAAGTTATTTCAAAGAAGCCAGATTTGAGAGCTTTCAGGTCCAATTTAAAAGAAATCAGTGGGAACAGATCCCCGCTCTGCAAAGCATACATGTGCTGGCAGTTGTAATTTAACTCTGCAGCCATTCTCTCAACAGAGAGCAGGCTGTGGCCTGCAGTGCACCTCTGTGTCATGGTTTACAGAAAAGAGGAGGAAGCTCCAGGAGGAGCCTCCACAACACTTCTGTACCTCATGCAAAACACAACACGGCAAATTTCCTCATGACCATCCTTTCAGAAAAGCAAGCAGCCTGGAACAACTTATACCCTCTCTTATCTGTGCCTGGATCTCCAACGGGACCAATACATGCCATTCTTAAACAGAGCATCTGCCTTGCACATTCTGAGAAAACTCAGTGAGGAAATAGGTAGGGAGGATACAACTGCTCCTCCAGCAAAGAAAAGGGAAATAGAGGGGTTGTTCTATCTTTTGTTTCAGAGCAGTGAGCAAACTGCAAATATTAACAATTACTGCATTTACAGCAGCTTGCACTGAAGTACATATATGTAAGTCCTATAGTTTTAGACATTATTCTTCCACAACTTATACAGCTATACATGCTAGGGGAGAGAGAAAGGACTTAGAGTTGTTATTAATCTAAACTGAAAATTACTTTATCTTTATTTAATATTACTTTTTTTTTTCTATTATGAATAATTCTTGGCATTCTGGAATGAACATACAGGTTTCTGACTTCAGCTTATTTAATACAAATCAAAATGAACAACTGCCAGCACCTGCGTTTACACACAAGTCTGACACCTACATCTGTTTTTTTTCATATGGCTTTCCTTTTATGCTAGTTGTGCTTCTTCAAGCAATCCTGTCAGCTTAGTGTTTTACATTTATAAAGGTTTGATGTTTTCATGTTTGGCCTTTCGCAAACTCTTAAAATATTCAAATCATTCCCTCCAAGCTCCTTCAGGTGATGATCATGAGTTCTGAATCATGGGATTATTACACTATACTGCTAGCAAAAACTTGCATGATCAAATCTCCCTTGACCTCCCAATAAGACTAATGAATTAGACACCCATGGATTAGTATCACAACTCACACACCCAATTCAAGGATGAATGCTTAACTTGTAATACGTGTATTGTATCATCAGAAAACAATTTCCCCATCATGAAACTAGAAAAAAAAGTAGCCCCATACTTCAGGGCCTCTAATTCATGCAAGCAACATAAAAGGCTGAGAAAGTTTCTTTGCCTGCAGCCATCAAGATGGCCAGAGTGCAGGATAACTAGCAAGTCAAGTTTTCTTGAGTCCATAACTTGTGAGAATTAGAACTTAAGCAGAACACAGAAAGTCAGGCCTGAATAAAATGTCACTGAGTAGTATGTCCAACAGGCATCTTTCTTGTACTGAAATATCCAGATCACTAGAAATAACTGAAGGATCTCCTGATCTTTTACTTCCTTCCAGGTTCTTGAGTGAAGCTTTGGACAGTCAGCTCACATAACTACCTCGTTATCAGGCTCATCAGTTCATTTTTTGCCAACAACACTTCCTTCAGTCTGGCTATTTTACTTCTGAATAGAGAGTCAAGTTCACTGTAGCTGATTCTCTTGGTGATTCTCATGGATGTCAACACTGCCTAAGCTTTCAGGCTTCTTGCTAGCAAACTTTGTCTGTTGCCCATTTTCAAGGTCTAGAAGATGTTGAAACCGAGAAACTGATTTATTTATCTGCACTTAATGACAGTCACACTACAGGATGAGAGATGATATATACCTTACACACTTTGATCCCATTTAATCTTGTGGATAATTGCATTATATTAAAATGTGTCTTTTTAAAGGTCTTGCTGAGCTCTTTGACTTCAGTTTTAGAATCTGCAATGACATCTAGAAGGCAGAGAATTACAGGATAAAATGCAGACCTAAATTCTCTTGTAGGGCTTATAGACCAAGTCTGAACTGTGCCATCTAGTCTGAGCCTGAAATTAAAGGATATATAGTCCTCCTAGTGCCCTACATTAGGATAACTTATAAACATTAGGATAACCCATAAACATTAGGGATAACTTAGCCTCTCTCACTGATCACTCAAAAAAAAAAAAAAGGGGGGGGGGGGTGCGGGGGGGGGGCACAAAAAGCCAACCAAAAATCAAGCATGGACTACAGTCCTCTTTGCTGCTGCTTGCTTGGCTTTTGTTTATTTACGACTCTCTTAGGAGAAGGTCATGGAATTTTGATTTCTAGGTAATTTCTATTATGATTCTACAGAAAGGTATGCAGATTGAACAGACACCATATCCTCCTTTAATGGAACAGAACACGTCAGTAGCTGAGACTTGAGTTTTCTTTACTTACCTTCATTAAAGGTTTCCATACAGCATGATCCTGAAAACTTGTCCTGAGCTGCTGTACAGAACGGGACAAACTGTGCAAACATCTATAACGGAAAAGAAACCTTCACTGTGAAACACACACACACACTCACACGTACAGTACTGTAATATATACATTGCTTCTACACAAAGATTCAGCTTAGAATTTGATAAGTAGTAGACTGTAAATAGCAAAAAGAAAATACCGTACTAGTCCAGGATAACTCCCCGCCCCTCCAATAAATTTTCCAACAGTAGAAATGACTTCAGATTAGCTTTTGAAAACTTAACAGAAATTCTAACAAGTGCAGCATCAGACTTAGACAAGACAAAATTATTTGTATGAATCAGAAAAGCCTCCTACCTGACTGCAGCTAATCGCACCTTGATACTAGATTCAGACAAGCCATTAACAATACGGTCCATCATATTTTCAGTCTCAATGATCTGGAACAAAAAGGAATTAATGTTATATGAATAAAATAATATGAGCATTTATGGGTTGTTGGGTTTTTTTGTCTGCAACATTTTAAATATTGCATATAAAAACTGTAGCTAACCAGCAAGCTACATTCTCTTCCCAGATTAAGTGGGAAATAGTATGTATCTGCATACAATTTAGAAAAAAACATCTACATTCTATGCTCCACTACTGTTTTCAAAATTATTTTATTAATCATCAAGGAACAAGAGGTTTATATACATATGAATTACCCTTAATGTCATATTAAAACAAAAGAGAGCATGTGTGAGTGCACACAATATATATAAACTACAGATTAGAGACATGTTGTAGAGCTATCTGGAAAAAAATAGAGTAGTTCATCCACCACATTTAGACATGGCGAGCACAAGCACATAAACTTAGAATAAGAGGGAGTTATAACCAAAATGAAAGATGGCTTTTGTATAATAAATCAACTTTGTCATATACACACCCACCACTTATTAAAAATTATGCTTTGATATGTAAAAGAAGGATCCTTACTATTAACCAAAGAAGTTAATCCTGCAACAAAAGAGAAATTTATCAGTTTGAATTCTGGAGATCCTGCATGGTTCCCCACTGATAAATCTTCCCGCTAGTTATCTTTTCACTGCTGTATTTTCCTGCCTCCTTCATGTCCATATCTTTCTTCCTTCTGTTTTTCCCCTTTACCCAGCAAATAAACTCAGTAAATTCTCCTGCTTCCTGTACCTGCCATTTTTGTTTGACATAGCAACTCCATGCTTACTTTAAAAAAAAAGAAAAAAAAAAATTAAAAGCAGCATTGTTTGATTTCCCTCCACTTTCCACACAAATTTTTAACTATACAAGCGCTCCAACCATCCAGTCTCTTTCCTGTGATGTCCAAGTAGAGTTTGTTCTTCATACCAATTGCTTTACTAAAACAGTGCAAGCCCCCTTGGTCACTTCAGAATCATGGAACAAATTTTGACTTTATTTCCCAATATGGTTAGACTTTCTAGGGTTTATTTTTGAAAAAATGTTTGTTTTACAACAGGATACATGACAAGAGGTATATTCCGTCCCTCAGAACATAGGTTTCAAAAATTACTCATACGCCACAACAATATCCCTGCACAGCCTATGAGTAGGAAGGGCCACAACATGTTGAAAGACAACTTATTGTGACAATCTAGTTCATCACTGTGAAGATGTTTACATAAATAAACTTTACTCTTATTTACGGCAAGACATTAATTTTTGTTCAAATCCCATGCAAAAAAAGTGCAATGTAAAAATTTATATTAACATAATAGAAAGAGAGCCTTCTTGTTTCAACTTACTTATACCACAATGAAAAAAAAGGGATGGAATAGTGGAAATTCTTGCACCGCCCTTCAGCCCAACTGCCAGCTATGTCTTTGCCTGATTGCTATCATTTTTCACAGGCTCACCTTTTTTCGGATATCTTCATCATTTGCTCCCAGGGAAGCATAGAGCTTGAAAGCAGCCTGGCGCAGTTCATGGGCATGCTTCAAATCATGGTCAAGCTATTTAAATAAAGCACAGATATCAAATTTAGACACTAAAAAGTTACAGGTGTTATTTTCTTATTTGTTGTAAACTAGAGCTTATCTACTGGGATTTTGTTTACGACACCAAGGACAGCCAGAAACACAAATGAACTGCTGTTCTGTTAGCTGATGTCCACGTTTACCAACTGAATACAGTAACTGAAGTTAAGAATACGGTTAATTTCTCTGCCGAGTTACAGATAAGTCAACTTAAACAATTTGAGGCCAAAACAATTCTATAAAGTTACCACTCTATCCAGACTATATTCAGGCAAAACCTGTTCTTATTTACCCAACAGAGACTTACAGGAATAA
The DNA here is from genome assembly GCF_030463565.1 of Pelecanus crispus. Taxonomy (NCBI): domain Eukaryota; kingdom Metazoa; phylum Chordata; class Aves; order Pelecaniformes; family Pelecanidae; genus Pelecanus; species Pelecanus crispus. The sequence continues at coordinate 28,672,228 of NC_134651.1, read as the reverse complement.
GTCAGGAAAAGTGAAAAAAATTGGGAGAGAATCAAGGGAAGTTTTATCAAGACAACTGAAGGAAAAGCAGGAATGAAAGCCAGTCTCTAAATCACAGGACCTCCATCTTAAGGTGGATGTTAACTTCCAACTTCTGCTGTAAAGGCAACACAACAGGGTATAAGCTGTCTAGGAACTTTCTGGAAGGTAACTTAACACAGGTGCTAGAGGGGTGAATTAGGGTGATGCACTACTGGATAGGCTACTCACAAATCAGGAAAAACTGCTTGGGGGCATGATAATTAATGGGAGCACTAGCTATAGGGATCATAAAATAGTGGTGTTCAAGTTCCTGAGAGGCATGAGAAAGGCACGGAGCGGAGTAGAGAGCCTTGACTTCAGGAGAGCACACCTGGAGGAGCAGATGGGGTACATCCTGGCTTGTTCAGCCAGGAGAAGAGAAGGCTGAGCAGAGACCTAAGAGTAGCCCTCCGATACCTACAAGCAGATTACAAAGAACATGGAACCAGACTCTTTATGGAGGTGCACAGCAAGAGAAGGAGAGACAATAGTCAAATTAAAACAGGAGAGGTTCCTTCTGGATACGGGAAAGAAAAATTCACCATTGGAACAGATTGCTCAGAGAGGTTGTTTAATCTCCATTCTTAGCAGTTTTCATGAACCAACTGGACAAAGCTTTGAGCAACCTCATATAAGCTCAGCATTGACCCTGCTTTGAACAGAAAATTAAGACTTTCAGACCTCCTCATGTTCTTTCCAAGAATAATTCTATGATTCTGACTACCCTCAAAACCCTGTACCAAAGGGTTCCACAAAACAATGCAATATTTAAAGTCTACACAAAATGCCAGAAAAATGCTAGTATTAAGCAGCAAAGCACTGAAATAAAAGAACTGTCAAACATTAAGCTGTATGAGCAATGCTCTTTAGTGCAGCTACATTAAAGCAGAACGTGTTATATAATTGTTAAAAACATTTAAAACAGACAAGTAATCTGTTCAGGAGAGTCCTTACTCATGTAGTTTTTACCTTACAGAGTGTAATTCAAAGCTTTTTCTTTTTTTTTTTTACACAGTAGGCACCCTGGCTTCCCAACTGACTATTTTTAGTGACTTTCTGAACGCTCAAAGCAATGTCATAGTATATATAATTGCCCCACTCACGTTTGGAACCTAATCATATTTTTGATGCTACAACCAACATCCATGACTCCCCAACAGCTGCTAAACTTCCCTCTGCTTATTTAGTTTTATACTGGAACTATTTTTTTTTATATTTAATTTGCATTTTTACATAGAATTCAAGGCAACCCTATATGCAGAATCAATGCCATTCTATAGAAGTCTGAGAAGTGAGTCTACTTCTTGGGCTAGTTTCAGAGAAAAACCAAGGCGCTCTAATCCAGTTTTTTGGGGTACTTTCTAAAAATCAGAATCAGTAAGAGGGGCAAGGAATACGCAATGCATATTTCTCTATGTGGAATACAAAAGCCATCTTGCTTCTGAGGTTGATTGATCCACTAGTGCTTTGATTGATTCACTAGTGCTTTGGAAAGTGTATGCAAACCTGTAAAAAAATAAGTTCATGGATGAGAAATTGTAGTACAACACCTTTGAAACTAAGTCTCCAAGGTGTATTTGGTCTCTGTTTATCCAACCTCTTGCAAGTGCAGATAACTCATCATATGAAATGCTACGACATCCACATGTTTTTCTGCTTTAACAGAACCAAACCGTCTCCGAACTTAACATTTTTCACAAATCTGACCTAAGAATTGAAATCGATCTCTCATCACATGGACTATTATCTCTTACGAAGCTGAAATGTACTGGTTCCTGAAGGTAAGCCTTTTAAACTCTGCAAAGGAGAAACATGACAGATGTCTCAGTCTATACTTCATTGCTATCTCTGGAAAAAGTCATGAAACTTGTACGGTGAAGCTATATTAAACTACCCATAGCTCACCTCTCTATCTTTGCCACAGAAGAATGGCAGCATCCTTCTTACAGGATGGGGAGTCCAGATATACACAACAATTTTAGTTTGGATCATATAGACTCCAGAAAAAGCAGTGAGTGAGCAAAGACTTGGGGACTATATGCATCAGGAATCAAGTCCTACTGGACCTCTGGTCACCTTTCTATTGAGGAACTCAGACATAAGGTTTAAATAGAATTAAAAAAAAAAAATCCTGAGCCCATTTACTATTGCTTTTGCACATTTTTCAAAGCTTCAGAACTGGGTAAGGAAACATACCCTCTTGATATCAGTGATTGCACTCACTGAGCTGGGATACTTGAAGTAGTCAGCAAGCATGACAATGAGGTGGTCGGTAATGCTGGCAATTCTCTGGAGCTCCACATCTGTTTCAATCAAATAGGCCAGTGTTTCTGCTCCTTCCACTCGCTCCTCCAGCAGTCTTTCCTTACTACACATTCGAACCAAACATGGCAGAGTCTGAAAAGTTAAAAAAAACAAAACAAAAGGTAAAAACCCATCATTGTTTAGTGCAGCTACGTTCATAAAGAAGCTCACAAAAAATCAAAGAGCTATCCTAGAGCAATTGTCGACAATGTTCTTTAGATCGGTACCTTTAGACAAAAAGGTTTTAGTGGTTTTAAAGACTACAAACACAGAGAAATTGTTCAGGCATTACTAAGTATACAGTAGGCTACTTTCAACCAGCTTCTCATGTAGTAAAAATTAGTCTGTGTGAATGCAATGTTCAGAAGTGACCATGGTCAAAGTTTCACAAAAGCTAAAAAAAAAAAAAAGTTAATATTTGCACAGGTTTATTCTTACTACACACAAGAACCAAAAGCACCCAAGCTGCCCTCAAGACATACTTGACGCCTCCTGCCCTTCTGTGATCTAGGATTGACTAAGGACAATACAGTCAAAAATAATCTCAGGGCTTCCTTGACCCATGCTGGCTGCTAGGAGTAGTAGGGAAGGGAGGACTACTCTTAAGTAGTATATTTGGTCAACCAGAAATGAAGTCCATTTGGAATCCAGGTCCATTCTGCCTTACCCTGACATACCCCCCTACCTTGGTTACAGTCACATGGCAACACTTTTGTCATACTTTCTCTACTTTAAATATTAAAACCAATCAAATCTTTCTTTACCTGAAGCTCAGTGAAAGGCACTTAACTCTGGAAAGACCAGTCCTCCAATGGTTGGGACTCTGTTCACTCAAGCCTCACCAAACAGTAGTATGAAAATAATATCAAGGTTTTTGCTTGCATTACTCCACTGACTTCAACAGAATTATGCTAGTAGAAAACATCTCAGAGTCATGTTTTTGGGGACCTGAAATAACATTTATCCATTGACTGCTCAAATGATTAAATAGATAAATATATCCATTCCACAGGTAAGGAAGCAGAGTTACAGGACTTCCCTACATTTATTTAAAAAGTAGATGCTACCATCTAATTAGGATTACCATCTAATCCTGCACCTAATCCAGAAAGCCAAAGCACCTCCTCTCTGCATATCTGTCACTTACAACATCAGGTAAGACTTTAAGCGTGAACAGTTGAAAACTGGTTCTAATAGCACAGACACACCTAAGGACCTTCTGCTTCCTTAGGAAGTTAGGTAGAACTCTTTTAAAGAGAAGACAGCTGCTGAGGGTTGGTAAACTTAAGCAGCCCTCAGAAATCATCTCATTCCAAAAGTGAGATTTCTAGGACCTCTGCAAGTTTGTTCCAAGTTTGCTTTAAAGCCTTCAGGCATATTGTTATACTTTTAAATCTGTAGAATTCAGAACTGCACCATAATGATTAAATGTCACTAGTTTCAATTACCAAGCTGGCATAAGGTACATCAAAAACTGAGAATGGCATAAACAAACTCATAAAAGCTGAACACAAGCTCTCAAAAAATGACATTCAGGTTGACTAAGAAAGAAGTGGAATTCCATGCCTAAACCACGAAAATACTGTACTTCCCAATTCTTTCCAAGGTCAAATGGCCTGAAATGAGCTATTTCTTGGAACTCAAGAGCTAGATATTGTTAAGTCACTGGCTGCAAACACCCAAGAAACACAAATATCATACCTTTCCACTTTTAGCAATTCCATCAGCTTAAAATTAAGCAAAATCAAGAATTCTGAAGGACGTATTTTAACTGTTCCATTAGACCTATGGGTCACTGCAACGTAATTAATGCACAGGAGTAGGAGACTGTAGTAGACGTGTAAGATGAAGAGCCACAAAGCACACCTGGCTTTTTCTTGCCAGCAGATAAAAGTCTGAAAATGGACTATAAAGGTGGAATACTTGATTCACATGGTATCGCTGGGATGCATCAGGGTTATCTGGACAAATGGTCACTTTCATTATTAGGAATTCAGAGAAATAATTTCCCTTCCAAGCAAATCCATTATTTATCAGCCTCCTCCACCTTCCCCCACCCCAACTGATTTTATTTTTTCACATGTTACAGGCCAACTCACTATTCAAACTGAGCAATGAAAACAAACCAAAACCCTTTTGGAAACACATATCCCTGACTGTCCTCCAACTGAAGAAAGTTTGATAGTAAAGGGTCAAAATTCTCATCAATAACTTCTGAAAACTAAAAAGGGCATTCCTTTGTTCTAGTTCAGCAGAGGTCAGGTGACTGGATTTACCACAGACTGAGACAGTGTGTTACCTTAAAACTATGAGCTCCAGGAGTGACCCCAGAGGAAAAGAAGTAATTATATGAGTTGTTTGAACAAGAGGGCAAGGTTCCATGCCTTCCTTCTGTCCTCTCGTTTGTCTACTCTCAAGTATTACACCAAATTTTAGTCCAAAGTTTAAAATGTTTATTTGCACAGAAGCAGCTTCCATGAGAAAGAAAGTGCTCCTATTGCTGTAGGCTGGCAAGCAAATCAGTTCACAATGGTCTGAAAGGACTACAGTTATCCATTCGGCCCACGTGGCAGAGCATGCGTAGTTCCACGCACTTAGCAGTCAGCTATCGGCAATAACCTGCCTTTGCCTACAGCAACAGTCCTCCATTTCTTCTCCCCAGAGCAGAACAGTTCTGGAACCCACACGTCCTAACCAGGACATAGCCCAGGGTTAAGCAGACAGTGGGGGATTTCTGAAGGGAAGAAGTATTCAAAAGAAGAATGAGGTTTGCAGGAGCGAGACAGGTTGGGAGCATGGAACTGTAGCCCTCAGTTTGCAGGTGTTGTAAGGAGAAAGACAAGAGATCAGGGAATTGGAGCATCAATTTGGAAAAAAGCTAAGTCGGAGAATGAGGGAGAGAGACGCAGCTTGGCTTCTTTACTTGCTGTAAGACCAGATGTCTGTGCAGAACAGATGCCACTATCAACACCACAACACTGGAATGAATTGTATTTTGGACTTTCTTGTGTAAAAGACAGGAGGGATGGGCCTTTGTCTCAGCCAACATATGGATTTTTCATCTGTCATTACCTGGGATGATGGATACCAAAATCCTACTAACAAAAGCTGTAGATATGCAAGAGTCTACTGCCATGGACACTGAATGGAAGGAATATGCTTTCTTATTCCACTATCTTACATACAACCTACACTTTCCCCAGCATTACTAAAAAGTAGGACTTAGGGACAGTTCTTGACACTCTGGTGACAGTTCTCCAGTTTAAAATGTAAGCTTGCAGGAGCCATCAGGCGTTTCCAACAGAACACAGTGAGCAGATACTAATCAGCAGCCTTTGGTGGTGAGAAGTATTTGGTACTTTAAGCAGTACACACAGCTATCTGCAGTGCCATGGACTTTCAGCACACACTATGGTCACTCATACACTTACTAGCTGTCTGTTCATGAGAGGATCTGAACACCACAGAGGGGCCTTCACAGCTGAAGAAAAACTACTCCCGTAAAAAGTTACTGGGTCTCAGATCACGCACCACCAAATCCTGACAATGACTGCTTTTGCTGATTAGACCCTTCACTTGCTAGACTCATTCCAAGAACATGTCATCTGCTCAATCTCAGTATAGGGACACATATGGGGAAAAAATTATTTTTTCAGGCATTTAAACCGCATTTCCTGAAGTCCTATGTGTTATTCTCTGGAATGAAGGATGCCATAAGCATACTAAAAGCTTTGGAGTCTGCCAGACTGCTAAGTAAATATCAAAGAAAGCAAACCTGTGTCTTATTGCAGTATTACAGTAATACTTCCATATCTCATGGAGAAACAAGCAGTGTTAGTATTATCTGATCTCTGGCTGATATACTTGCTCATCAACAGTTTTGGGTTTTTTTGTTTTTCTTTTTTTCTTTTCTTTCCCCTTTGGACTAGCTTTAGAAGTGTGACTACTAAGAAAGAGATTACACTCCTATGGTATTTAATGAAGTTTCCTTTACTGAATTTCCTTATAAAGTCCCATGCAGTATAAAAATCAAATCCAGTATTTCAGCATGACAGTTTCTTTTTTGTTTTAATAACAAATTTCCCTAGCCAAAGTATGAAGCAGACAAATCTACAAAAACATTGTGAAACCTGAGAAATCATCTGCTTGTGACACACTCCATGTATAGATTGTGCAAGTATTCTGACTGTAGTCTTGTGAAACAAGCTATTGAAAGACAAACAGGTGCCTGTTCATATACAGAGACCAAGGCAGTAATGTTGTTTCCATGTTACTTACAAATGGTTACTGAAATGATTACAAACCTCAAATGGATGTGTGTCAAACTCTGGAATATTTAGGAATATTTATTCCTGGATATTGACCTTTTAGTACGATTCTTTACTTAAAACTTCTTTAAAAAGCCACATCACTATAAATGCTTGAAGACACAAAGGGAAATTAGGGAACTAATGTTTCAAATAAAAATCAGAACTTGGTGCTTTGAAATCTTCAGTGTAACAGTTTTTGTGCTACTTTTTATACCAGACAAATAAAAAACAGATAGCCCTATATGAGAAGAACATTTTAAACAGAAAACTGTATAACCAGCTCACCTTAAGAATGATGCAGGAATCATCTGTCCGTATTGCTCCAGCTCTGCACATGGAAGTAAGGCTGTAACAACGTAATAAAACATACATTCACCTATCATTGTTTTTTTATGCACTTAAGTAAGACATTGTAGAACAACCAACTGTACTACTGAAACGTACTCCTCTTTGTTCTACCACTGATTTCAAAACATTTGTGCTTACTAGACTTGGGCACACGAACAAACTACTACAGACACACTTTTAAGCAGATTTCTAGCACAGGACATCTTGCTGGAGCACCAATCAATATATACACTACACACTGGTCAAAAAAGGTCTAACTCAAACTGGATTGATCCACAAACGTCTTTTACCAAAAAAAACCAGAATGAACAATTTACATTAACATAAAGGAGCAATATACCTAGACCTGTCCTTTGCTGCAAAGAGAATGGGCAAGCACTTAAAACAATCAGGAGAGAATCAATATAAGGTTGATAGCCTGACAGCTCAGTCGGAAACCGTTCAAGCTTTGCATTAGCCTAGGAGATGCGGCATCGTTGTGATGCTTGTCCGCAGGTGTGTCTTAACACTCTGCTGGAATAAGCACATCCTTGCCCAATTAAGTCTCTGACACTGAACCAAGCCAGCATTTGTTCTTTGTGCAACAACTTCTTAGTGGATATGACAACTCCAAGGTCTCAAACTACAATGCTGACACACAACATCAGACAAATGCGTAAGTTGCTCTGTTAATCTACCTGTACATGTGCTCCAAGCTACCAGAAATGCAAAGCAGTTCACCCACCAATAAAAGTGGTTTACATTTAAGTGGTTTATACTTTTTACCTGCTTTGCTACAAGGAAGCAGAATGAAGCTGGAGGATAACTGCTCTGCATTCAGTGCAGGAACAGTCTTTTGGTTTACCTTTTGAACTAAGCCATTGTAACTGGCTTTCATCGTGCCACAGCTGAGGCTAAAAGAATGACTGAATTTCAGTGAAGGTGACTTAAAACTAGCATGTTTCAACTCTCAGTTGGGCAGGCTACATGGGTACATAGGGTCAATTATAATTGCTCAGCTAAGGAGCAGTAAAATGCTAACATACTGTAACCGTATCATGTTTCACTGCATTCCTGAGCTCTTTCCAATTACCTAAAGAGAGTTCTTTCACCTCTTGGAAGGTAACATCATTGATCCTGTTCCAAACACCTACCAGTGACAGATATAGCTAAAACCCCATAATCAAAAGTCTTTTAGAATCATAGAATTGCTTAGGTTGGAAAAGACCTTTAAGATCATCCACTCCAACCATTAACCTAACACTACCAAGTCTACCACTAAACCAATTAAGGGTAGAGTAATAATTAATCTCATGTTTCCTGGCTTGGTGGCTGGATTACTTTTTAATGAAAGTAAAACTAGAATAGAATCATTAAGGTTGGAAAGGATCTCTAAGATCATCAGTCCAACCATCAACCCAACACCACCATGCCCACTAAACCATGTCTCCAAGTGCCACGTCTACCTGGTTTTTGAACACTTCCACGGATGGTGACTCCACCACCTCTCTGGGCAGCCTATTCCAATGCTTGACTACCCTTTCCGTGAAGAAATTTTTCCTGATATCCAACCTAAACCTCCCCTGGTGCAGCTTAAGGCCATTTCCTCTCGTCCTATCACTTGTTACTTGGGAGAAGAGCCCAACACCCACCTCAGTACAACCTCCTTTCAGGTAGTTGTAGAGAGCGATAACGTCTCCCCTCTGCCTCCTCTTCTCCAGGCTAAACAATCCTCATCCCCTTTTTATATATTATTTCTTATAAATGAAAAGATAAGACTTGACTGTTAGCATAGAGATCATTTTATAAACTTGTATTGCCCAAGCCTTGCAGCTGACAGCAGGAAATACTAATTTTTACACCTGAACAGTCAGGAGGAAAGCACCCGTCTTGCAGTTGCCATTTAGTCCAGCTAGAGCCTATTTGCCAGACAAAGTAGCTCTATTTCAAACATGAAATAAGTCTAAAGTATTTTTCCTTCAAGTAAAATAGGCTTGGCTTAGCTTCTAGCTAAGCCAATTCCGGTAATTTTAGTAGAAAAGGTTACTGCTCCACTTGTAGCTGCAAATCAGTCTCCCAAGAGGCTTACTGCTCTTCCCTCTGTGCCAACACTACTGCTCAAGTGACGGATCCTTACTCCATTTTAATCAAAAGGTATTAACTTAGGTCTTCCAGGGCTACTTAAATTGTTGAAAAATAAAGGAAAATTCTTAAGAAAGCCCTGTATGCCAGTCTGGATTCAAATAGAAATTTAACAAAAGGCTTCACAAATGCATAAAAAACCCCTTTTACATCTGCATTCCAAGGACTCTACTAATAAATCAGAGAGGAGCTGCAGATTAATTGACCAAAGCTGGCAAGGCAGGAGTGGTCTAATTTAGAAGCCAAAAAAAAAGACGACCTATGACAATTTCACCTACTACTCTCATTAGAGAAAAAGAAAGGAGAGAGAGTCTGATTTCGAGGCAATCAAGCAGGGAATGGACTTATAGGAGAAAAGCCAGCAGGTCTTTGCGAGCCTCCAGGACTGTCGTGAAACTGAGTCCGTGAGTGCCCTACTAAGGAGGACAACTGTCTGTGGACTAATTAGAAACCCAGTCTGAAACTCAAGATACTGCCTTGTCTTCTATTCTCCTGCAAGTTTCTTTTTTGCTTTTCACTGCATCATTCTCTTCCATGCTTCCAAAGGTCCACTTGAGACAAAGTACTGCAAAGCAACAGCAAAAGATGGGATTGTCTACCCAACTCCTTCCAATGTGAAGCAGATCAGCAAAGAACACCAACAGACCTGGGAGTGTTCATCCCAGAGCAAGGAGGCAGTCCAGAGCCAGAACAATTCTAACTCCAGCCTGCTTTCATGACTTATCAACTGCCTTATATCTTGAGATCAGTTAAAAAAAAATTGTAATACTAAATTCTCTATGTATTCTCTGAATTCTCAAAGAAACACGTAAATCAATCAGAACTGAGACTGCTACAACACAGTTAGTTTAACTTGCCTTCTTCACTAAAAAGCTACCTAACAAACCTGTAAAACCAGATTGTATAGACCAATTGCAGTTCGAAGGGAGCGTAGGAGGTCCCCAGACAGACCTCCCACATGGAGTAGGATTACCTTCCACAGACAACCCCCACAGGCATACCTGTCATTATAACTGCTTTCATGAATGGGTACCTGGCAACACTACAAAAGAGGCCATGCTACCTACCCCATCGGTTCCTCACCCAGAATCTCAAGACCCTGCACCAAGACAAGTGTCAGTGAAATTGTTTGGTGAACTGAATCAGAGAACTCACTGATTACAGTCAAAAATAAGCCATCAAAATCTAAAAGAATAATCAAACAATACACCAGTGACCAAACTGTTGAGTTACATGTGATTTTACTAATTCATAGTGATGGGTAATTTTATCTCTTTAACCCCCCAAAGTCATTTATTCCATTATTATCAACACAACAAAAGGAAAAGGGTCTTAAAGGGAGTCAGTTCCCAGCTTATGAAGTAAGTATAACCCTAGTGTTGCTGTTACAGAACTTGGTCACATTTTGTCACAGGGTGGAAAGTCATTATGAATATGAACACAGAAATGTGCCCATACCAGAAGGGAAAGTTTGATTTGAATGATAAAATTAATTAATAACATTAATTCTGCTGTACGAGCACATGAAGCCTAAAGAATAATCTGTTTTAACTAAAACAGATGGGAAGAGGGACTAGCTCTGCTCTCTCATCATCTTAGTGCATACAGTTCTCAACACACCACAGCCCCAGTCACCTGAGTGAGTCCTCTGAACAGTGGTGCAACAATGACATTAACTTGTATCACATGATAGTTCAGTATTATACTCTGTAAGGACATATGATTGACCATAGCCTATTCAAAGTAAAACATCTCATAAAATCCAAGTGACTTGTGAAAACTGCAGTTCAGCTTATGAAAATCCATATGTCTGAATATGTATTCCTGACTAAACTGCTGCCCAGCAACATTTTTTCCTGTTTATGTACAGCAAAGAGTAAGAGTTTTGCTATAAAGATTATTTGGCGAGAACCACTTCTTGAAGGATTTAGATAATGCAAATATCTATAATTATTCCTAAGATTTTAGATCACATACTACTTTGCAACAAGCAAAAAGGGAACAGTTAAAAAGTAAGCATTACATTGCATACTATTTCATTCCAATTCCTGCCAAAAATTACCATTTGGCTGATGTAAGCTGCATTTCAATAGGCTTGTCCCTTTGTAACATCTTCACAAAAATTTGCGGTAACAATTCTCCATCAACGGACACTGCAAGCAATGAAAGAGAACTTCAAGTAATTCTAATTCAGCCAGTCAATAAAATGAGTGTCAAATAAGCAACAACAGCATTATACATACCATTTACAAGAGTCATTGATACCTGTGGGTTTTCAAAGGCTAGAACTGAGAAGCATTTCAATGCTTGCATTCGAACCTGTGTAAAAACATAACACAGATGAGGTATAAATGTAAACGCAAACTTAAAAGCAAAATTAGTCTATACTGCTGTATAGGCTTGTAGAAAATAACTCTGCATAATCAAATAAGAAATGTAGATGATGAATAAAAGGCAGATGGAAACATCTAACTCACACCTTGACTCCTGTGATCTCCCTGTTGGAATTATCCTTCTATAGGGTATGTTGTGAACTATTTGTGAAAAAGACAAGCGAGGATAAAACTTGGGAACCAGACAGGCAGAAATACTGGTCTTACTTGTGATGCCTGACAAATGTGCAAACAATAACAAAAGAAAGGAAGTATCATAACAATAGTACTGCTTCTTTCCAGGACTTATAAATACATAAGAGAATCAGAAATGAAACACATGTCGTTGAGATTTATATTTCAGAAGCCTTTAAAGGTGAGTTTAATAAAATATCTAAAGAAAACCATCCAGTTGAAGTGATTCCAAACTGATCTTAAAACAAATATATGCCATAAGTTTTACAGCCATTACACAGCCTCAGGTATCACCTGTACAAAAAGGATTCACAAATTTCTTCATGCTGGATCTTCCTCCTCCAGTCCAAAACCATGTCTTGGCTTAACTGAACAGTATTTCATGGTTGCCTAGTCATGCTAGGCTATGAAGTCTTTATACCCTCTTTTTTGACACAGGGAAGATGTCCTGGTTTCGGCTGGGATAGAGTTAATTTTCTTCCTAGTAGCTGGCATAGTGCTGTGTTTTGGATTTAGTAGGAGAAGAATGTTGGTAACACACTGATGTTTTAGTTGTTGCTAAGTAATGCTTATGCTAGTCAAAGACTTTTCAGCTTCCCATGCTCTGCCAGGTGCACAAGAAACTGGGAGGGGGCACAGCCAGAATAGTTGATCCAAACTGCCCAAAGCGCTATTCCATACCATATGACATCATGTTCAGTATATAACCCGGGGGGAGGGGGGTTGGCCGGGGAGCAGCGATCGCTGCTCGGGAACTGGCTGGATATCGTTTGGCAGGTGGTGAGCAATTGCATTGTGCATCACTTGCTTTGTATATTATTATTATTGTTACTTATTGTTATTATCATTACTATTTTACTTTATTTCAATTATTAAACTGTTCTTATCTCAACCCAGGAGTGTTTCTCACTCTTACTCCTCCGATTCTCTCCCCCATCCCATTGGATGGTGCTTAGTTGCGGCTGGGGCTAAACCACGACAGAAGACCAACCATTATCATCTTCCCAGATGAAGAATCTTATTTAGTTCAGGTATTAGTCTTCAACTTCACCTTCTACAGTTGCATATATTTAAACTGTGTCCATGCCTTTCCATGTTTCTGTTACCACATTCTTAGTGTGAAAACAAAGCAAAAGGAACAAGATTTTGACCTAAAGAATCCCATCACTGCAGAAAGCACTTACTGCAAGTTAGGTTTGGGCCTATCCCACCCTCCTCGACAAAACGTCTTAGAAACATGGAAGTCCAAGGGTAGACAACAAACAGCAAAGACAATCACACTTTTGTGCATTAATTTTATGATAACTAATCACAGCCATGGTAAGATCTCTTCTCACTCGTAGTAGTGAAGTCTTAGTCAGGAGGAACAGATAGCAGGCTACCTGGCTTCAGAACAAAAGCCAGGTACTTTTGTTCCATTTACTTTTCAGACAATCTAATGAATGCAGTGTATACTTCAAAGCAACAGAAAGCAGAGATTGTGTATCGAAAAAGCACTGAAAAACGTCAAACCCACAGCCCAAGAGCTGTATTCTTGCCAGAAGGAAGTCAGGGGCAGGGGTATAAAGGTTCTAATGAGAACAACTGAAGTCTAGCTAGATGCTAACTATTTTATATAATGTTGTGCTATTAAGTAAAGCTATTGAAATTACTATGATGACTACTTCTTTTGCTAGAAATGTCTACTTAAGGGCAATTAGTTCCGTAGTTACATGAGAAACAGGGAACACAATCACTTGGGAACCAATACGTAAATATGGTCTTGAAACCATTATCTGTAATGCCGCTGTAAAAGCTGTAGTCCCTTTGTGTTAGACATCTCACCAGTGGTGAAGATGCACACTTGTAATGATATAACACATGGGAAAGATACTTGTAGAATCAGCTGGCTATGGGACAATCCCAAAACCAAAGGAAGAGATTTAATGAAAAATAATGGGCAATTCTCTTGGCAGACCTAGACAAACTCTTCTCTGGGGGATTGAAATCCCATTTTGAGGTTTTCTGCTGTTTATCGATGCGGTCCTATTGCCTAAATCATCTGAGATACCTTGCTGGCCTTTACTGTAAGTATTGAAAAACAGGCAAAATTTTTAAATGCTGTCTTTTCCTGTTCTTATTTGGTTGAATATTAAGAAACTGGACAGAGAAGTATGAGAATGAGGTGTCTGGTATCCTACAAAAATGTTTCAGTTACATTAAAAGTCTAAGAATGTCTAATTACTGCAGAACGCTAAGAAAGCAGCTAAGACCACAATGAAGCTGTTAACCCCAGGAGTATTAACACAGGAAAGTGTATGAAGAGCAATAAAAAGCAGTTCAGTACATACACCTGGAATGTAAAGGCCTGACCAAACTGGCAAAGGAGGAAATGAAGAATACTTTATACACCTCTCCAGTAAGGTAGGACTAAATATATATATTTTAATGCAACACTACATGTATCTTGTTGGTGAAAAAGCAACTTGAAAACTTTGCCTTGCTCCAATTTCTTTATTTTAAAGTAGCTCTTTGAAAAAATTAGGGGGTTCAAAGCCATTAGAAAATGTTCCAAGCCAAACATAGTTTGGAAAATTCACCTTATGATAAAGGGTAAAAAAAGGTCAGCTAACAGGAGAAAGAGCAAAATGTTGCTTGATGATGGTGAAAACTAATTAGTACAGAAAGACAGAAAACAGAAGTTTATCAGTCTAACAAAATATAGAAGACCACAGACTTCCTACTAGATTTATAAAAAAAAAAAAAAACCCCAAACCAAACAAAAAGCACCACAACAAGACCCTGGAACAGAGCACCAAATTTCCCTTCACTTGAAATTCTCATTTAAAGACTGATTTTCCTGCTGAAAGATACTTTGATTATTAAGAATGTTCTGCATTAGGCAGGAGATCAAAACAGACAAGCACAATTATCTCATCTAGTCTCAATCAACCAGTGAATAGCATATTTTCAATAAGATAAAAATGGCATAACATATGAGATATTTGTATTAGATACTGTAATAAAAATAACTAAAGATAAATTTGGATACTTGAAGTGCTGCTTCTTTTCAGAATTATGACATTCATACTTTTTTGGGGGAAGGGGGATAAATTGATATCTTCATAAGAAAGTCCATGCTTAGAGATCATAGGATCGGCTTCAGACAGATTTCAAAATCATTTGCATAGCAGACACCTGTTAGCCCTCAAAAAAACAAACTAAAAAAAAAGCCTCAGAAAACATTATATGCACTCGAACATTTTATTAAGTAATCTACAGCAGACTCCTAAGGCTGTGCTCAGTATTTGAAATTTTGGCCTTAGACTGGAAAGAGCTATTTGACCCTCCTTGCCACCAAGTTACAGGTAGAGTATGATGCTCTTCCCCAGAGCTGGTACTTTAGGTAGTCCAGGATGGACTTCCAAAATGTAACAGAGGATGGAGCTGAGACTCAGGAGATTCAGTGAGCACAAAATACAGGTACCTGGTGCTATGTCCATGTTTTCACAGGTATGACTTCTGTTTAGGACAGCTCACATTGGTTTCTCTTCAGTTTAATTTCTTTTTCTCATTGATTTTTCAACAAATTGGACCATTTTTATTAGGTTGCTAAGTGACTGTTCTCCTTTGGATCAATGAAGCCAGCTCTGTTTTAATTAATGGTGTTTTAATTTTACAGAGCACTCCAAAAAAATAGGTCTCATTTTCACAGAAATCCATACAGCAAATAAAAACAACTGTTGTTCTAGAAATATACAGTATACCTGTTTACAGTTCTAGTTCATATGCATACGCATAGTTTTTATAATCTTCATTTGGATCCCTTTCATAAATATATGTAAAACACCGAATAATTTTAAGGTCTTACTTTGTAGGAGGTGGACACTAACAGATGTGCGATATTCTGAACAGCTCCATGGTTAAATAAGATTGTCTGGTGATCTGGACCCTTCAAAGGAAAACATAAAACATGATATTTTTTTTTTTTTTTAAATATGTAAGAGGTTTCCAGTATCTGCAACTTATTGTTAAGCATTAAAGGTAGATTTATTAACATTTACTTTGTAATCAGTTGGCATACCAATTTTTTTCAAAAAAAAATAAGGAAGTCCAACTCTTATTTATATAGCATTTGTCCTTTCCGGTAATCATTTCCACTCGTCTTCAATAGGCAACTAAATTAGTTTTCACAAGCGAAGAAACATGGATAGACTACTTATGTTCCTATTCTTCATATTGGAAACAACTGAAAGCTCCTGATTTTCTCTACAAACCATAGAAAAGATCCCCAGTTACTAATGTCTTCTTCACTGGTAATATCAAGCATTTTCAACAACTCTAACTTCAGAAGAGAGTGAATTAATTCTGAAACCATTTCCAGACAGAATATGACAGTGCTTTGAGAACAGATTCATATTTTCCTCCTACAGATTATTTTAGTTTCAAACATGTTTAGCCATAAATCTAGTCAGCCATCCCCCATTTATGGACTTCAAGATCTAAGTCGACAATGGCTGATATGTCAATGTTTTTCCAAGATTTAAAAAGCATTTGGAATGAAACACAAATACTAAATTTTGCACTAGAAAGGTCTCAGAACTTCTGTAGTATGACAAGGCTTGACAAGGTTGGAAAAAACAACATGAAATCTCAGTGGGGCCTGCAAGCCTCAACAGTCTCTTGTGAAATCTGATCTGTGACTTACAAACATCTCTTCAGAAGTAGATTCATTACTCTAGTCATCTTTGCATTAAGCACAGACCATGCGCAATTTAAATTCAGCTTTTAGAATGTCGCAGCATTAATCATACCTCAATGCATTTTCTTGACTTATCTGCAAGTGAAGAAAGTATCTTCACTCCTTAATCTTTTGTTCAAACCCAGCTGAGTTTATGGGCACATCTATACACCCTAGTATGCGATGTTTTATTCTCACATTTGAGATACAGCTGAAATCAGCTACCTCTTATATTCAAAATACAGAATTTTTTTCGTTTATTTTTAGAACATCCCTTACCTCTAAGAAAAAAAAAGCATAAAATTACTTTTAGAGGTAACATATCTGGTGCTTTAAGAGATGCTTCAGCTGCTACTGCCACCAAAAGCTTTCTACCAAAAAATGCAATTAAAACAGCATGGTTGAAGTACGAAAACAACTTACATTGGCACACAGAAGTGGCTGAGGCAATGATTTAAAGCCGCAGCTATGCCAGTGTTGAAGCTGAAGAACAGATATTAAAATATGTGAAAAAAATGAATGAACTTAAAGTAAAATAAATCATATTGACCTAAACAGCTTTAGTAATTCATAAGTATTAGTGATTTTTCAGTGAGATGCAGATGGTAAATTCTGTGCAAACAAGACAAATGCAAGTACAGAGGTAACACTTGGGTGTATTCTTAGTTGCATAACTAGATGTACATGAAAATATCCAATCTGTACACATTGTGTTTGCACACACCAATCCAGCTTATTTAACACACTATCAGGTTAAGCACTAATCCATAAATAGGGACAGCTTCAAATATAAATGTGAAAACTTGAGAATATAATTCCTTCCTAATTCCAAGCAGCTCAGGCACCAATTTAATAGCAAGGCCTTTTGCTTTTGTTTCTCTTTGGTTATACTGACAGAGTTCCAGAAGCCGGTCCTATTACAATGATCTTTTTCTCCAAATATGATTGAACGACATATTTCAGGAATAGAAATCACAGTCCTTGCATGTTTTCCAATCATAAAATGTCCATTTCAAGAAAGCAGTAGGATAGAACAATGTAACAATTCATTCCTTACTGAAATTTTAAAAGCAGGTATCTAAATGCAAATGTACCTTAGTTCAGGAATCCATCATGAGGCCTAATATCACATAAGAAAATGTTCTCAGAACGGGCTTGGGAGGAAGCTGCCTTGATTACAGGCTTTATGCTGGATCTTTCTCAGACACAAGATTTTAATTTTCAACTGGTGGTGAAATTATTACTTAACGCAGAGATGTCACCACATTCAAATGTAAGTTCCAGAACTATCTTTTCAAATTATTCATACAACCACGTGTTTCCAAATGCATACCTTATCTTTTTAATTTGACCATTAAAATAGTAAAGCTTACCTAATCACATCACTTTCTCTGGAAACAAATCAACTGTGATAGAGAGAATCTTAAAAAGTAAATTTTGACTTGCATTTTAGCATACCATGTACATCAACCTGATTTCAGTTTGCTTATTTGCTTATATGTTGATAGAATCCTGGCTCCATATGTTAAGAACTGCATCTGCTCCCCCTGTAAATCAACACTTTCCCTTGCTTAGGACGGCTCTTCTCCAGGGTCAGTGTTTTCCATCAGTTAATTTTAACTCTAAAAATGCAGTGAGAAGCAGTAAAAGTAAGCAATAAAAGCAGAAAAGAGCAGCAATATGATAGGAACCTGAATTAAGGATTTTCTAGCTCAAAAGAACAGGTCTGAGATTTTCCAGGGAAATTTGAGGAGGCGAGAAAGAAAGAAACCCGAGAAGCCCAACCAAACAAGACTCTGGCAAGGAAGAGAAAAAATGGATGCACAAGATCTAAGCAGAGAACAGTATGCAAAACAAGGAGGGTAGGAGCTATGATATATCACTATTAGTTTAATGAACAAATCTACTGAGATGAGGAAAAAGAGAAATAAAAGCATCAATACCTCTTACAATATATGCTAAACCTTACCTAAATATGAAAGCTTATAGTAACTTATTTCTTCAGGAAAAAATTAGAAAGGTTCTCTCACTCATGGCCTTTGGGGGGAAGATGGAGTCTCCATTATAAATGTAGTGAATACTGAAACTTTCAGTATTTTTGGGGTTTTTTTTTCTAAATTATAAGAACGTACTTTGCCTATCCATATAAATCAGACCCCCACCCCCCCCGCAAATTCTGCTTCACTGTATTAGATGTATTTTGTTATGTCTGAAAATACAGTAATTGACCTTGATAATCAGACCTGAAACCCAAGAACTAAACAAAGAAGAAAGAAGGGGGCATATTAGATTTTTGCTGAATACCTGCATTTGCCTGGGCAAAAGTGAAATGAGTTCTTGATCAATTTAACATTTGTGATTATCTATTTACTCAACTTCAAATATTTTTCTTTGCTATGCAGCTAACGTTTATTTTGTAAAGGCAACTATTTCCTAACAGTCATAGTCACCACCCTAGTTTTCTTGTGCATTCATGTTTCTATCTGTTCCCACAATCAACTTTTTCTTTCCAAAAACTTGAAGTTTTCAAAACATTCACTGTAAAATTTGTTCGAGAGAGATCTAGGGGGCAGGGGGTGGAGGAGGCATTCAAAACAGTATAGTGAGTTCCTAAGACCTTCTTTACTCTACTCTTGTTAATTGACTGGGCATTTGCTTTGTTAACAATATATTTGATATGTAAGTCACCAGGAGTTAATGGAGCTACATGGAAGTAACTCATTTGGAAAAAGATAACAATAACTGTTTTCATGTTGGATTAATTACCTGAAGTTACTCAGCAGTTCTCACACAGCCAACAGGGTTTATATTGCTACAGAGCTAACCCCGGACTGTATAAACTGACTTCTATACCACCCTATAATCAGTCCTGTGCTATTTTTCTTGCAAGCCAACATGGCCCAATTTTTCACCTGTTCAAGCTACTCAGCCTATTAAGGAGACTTGCAAGGGCCACTTAAACATGAGATGCCTCCCTGGTGCATTTTTTCATAGAATCATAGAATGGTTTGGGTTGGAAGGGACCTTTAGAGGTCACCTAGCCCAACCCCCCTGCAGTGAGCAGGGACAGCTTTAACCAGATCAGGTTGCTCAGAGCCCCATCCAACCTGACCTTCAATGTTGCCAGGGATGGGGCCTCCACCACCTCTCTGGGCAACCTGTTCCAGTGCTTGACCACCCTCATTGTAAAAAATTTCTTCCTTATATCCAGTCTAAATCTATTCTTTTTATACTAAAGGTTTAAAACCATTAGTCCTTGTCCTGTCACAACAGGACTTGCTAAGAAGATTGTCCCCATCCTTCCTACAGGCCCCCTTTCTTCTTAAAATACTAAATTCTTTTTCCAATATTAGCTATAGATCTGAACTTCCACAGTCCAGTGTAGGATTTTGTCTTAATGTTTTCTTTAAACAATTCTATAAATACTACCAGCTGAGTTATATTTTTACATCACAATAACTCTACGGTTTCAGTCCTCAGTTTCACTTAACAGAAGAAATGCAATTGGATGAATGTACATAAATAACAGCCAAGGTAGAGGAAAAATACATTTTTAACAAAGGAATAATTCAGAGTTCAGAAGACTCATTGTAAGTGATAAGGTAAAAAGATATTTTTTGAGGTAAATACTTAAAAATTCATAAATTTTGGAACTTTTTCATCTGTTAGTCTGCGAGGTAAATACAATCTATGATCTTTAATTTAAAACTGTTTCTAAAAGGGAAAGATGCTGTACAAATCTGATTTCCTAGACTGACTTATTTTTATATAGTTACTGCATAACCCATGGGTACAGTTAACTACCAAAAAAATGCAACAATAATAGAAAAAAAACAGTGGCGGGTGGAAAATTGGAGAGGGGGGAGGGAAAGACAAAAACTTCTGTGTTAGGGATGGGGTTGCTGCTGTTTTTAAATTAGTTTTCCCATATCAAGAGAATCGCATTATACAGCAGGAATGAACATGTATCTGGATAAACCTGTAACTGATAGAGCTCAACTGAGAAGAGCATTTTTCTGCCTCTCAACCTGCAGTACCTCTTAGAAAATATTCTCTGGGTTTAAAACAGCTGTCTTGAAAGCAGATGCAAGACCTCTGCAAAGAGATGCTCACACTATCTTGAGACTTCCAGAGGAAAAAAATAAGCCTTCCAAAATTTATACTGATAATAGTGAGAATTGATATTTGCCTAGACTGTTGACTTTGTTTAGCAGCCAAGAGGTATAAATATATATACACAGCCTATTAAAAAAAAGCACTTATTTGCATATTTTGTTTTAGGGTAGAGAAACATATATCAACCCAAATAAATCCGTCAGCAAATCCAGTGCAGTAACAGTTCAGTCATTGCTGTCCTAATGTTCCTGCCACAAAAGGCAGTAGCATCTTACACAGTTTCTTATATGCCAGAAACACAAGTTGCATAAAGAACATGTATTCTCCTTCTTACTTTGCAGCAATGTGAGAAGATCTGACATATGTATTCTTGTGTATATCGAGACCTACTGAGCAAGGACATGAGGTGGGAGATAACTGTAGCATCCTGGAAACAAGACAGAAAAGAAAAAAGTATTAACACTGTATTTCAGCATAGTTTCTTCACAGTTTGTTACTTGAGAGTACTCCTGATTCTGTATTCAGTGTTCTCCCTTCCACTGAAACTTGTATGGACACAGGACGATACCATTAAAGTAGTACAGGAGAGACTTCAAGGCACGAGTGACAGTTCCGAGCCAAATCCTCATGGAAAAATAAAAGGTCAATGCAAGTTAGGTACTAAACTTCTGGGATTTGTCTCTAGAATCTTTACTTTGTGAGAAAACAATAAAAGAACAGGGAAAAAAACATACTGACTACAAACATGGTTACTGAAAGTGATTACTCCAGGAATTGTCTTCGTATTTTGTTACTACAAGTGCGATTTACTTACCTTTTCATTTCAGCTCCAAGTAGAAAAGAGCAGGGAGGTGAACAAGGTGCCAGACTGAACAATGTACAGTCCACCTTGAATTCTGTGGCACTCCCTTTCTAACCTATTAATGTGGGGTAATAATTTCCTTTGTCTTTAAGTCACACACCACAGATGCTATTAGTATGCGTGACACTAATGACAGAGCATTCCAAATAAATCAGCAAAAGAAAATCATTATACTGAAGTTCCCTTCTGAAAACATATCCAGTTACTTAAGTTCTGTGGTAAGTTAAAAAATTACAACATTTTAAAGCTTTCAGTTACTTTTACCAGCACATTTTAGTGGCAGCAACTGCAGTGATATTAAAAGAAACAATGGTCATTTTAGTTTGGAAAGGTGGTAAACTAAATTACTTCCATGAGTTAAAGGGTGCTGAACAGAGGAGATGGAAGACTGAATGAGTCTTCCTTTCCAAAGAACTTACGCTGGACTGACCCTATACAAGTCAGACTCTTTGTTTTACCTGCAGGACTAACCCTCTGACTAGGGAGAGGTGTATTAAAATTAGAGCAAAATCTTCATGCTCCTCAGCTACTTTTGCAGTAATGAAAGTAGCACTCGCCTGATTGTTCCAATAACAATAGCTTCAGAGATACATAGCTGTTTATGGAAAGTTTTATTTCCCAATTACTTGGTAAATTTCCAATTACACTTTTTTATATTAGCAAAATAAACATGTACAAGTCTCTCCTATTTGTATACCTATATGAGATTAGTCAAAACTTTACAATATTTATATTTTAATTTTAATATTTTTATTTATTATATATATACACACACAAAATTTAGCAGACTTATTTTAGAAAGCTTTCCTGCCAACAATCCAGCCTTCTTATTCTCAACAGAAAACAACAGGACAACAGAGCCAAGAAACACACTGAGAATAAAACCAACTTGTTTCTACTGCTTGTTTTTCAATAACTGGAAAGGATCAGTGTGCAATAGCCTCATTTGCCATTTCAGCATTTTATAGAGAAAAAGTTACCTACTAGAAACTGGAGTTCTTCCAGGTATACCAGCCATATATCCATGCGCACTGCACACTTAGGTGCATAGGAAAAGCAAGGGACAAACTATTCTAAGCAGTATTCTTAGGGTCTGGTCAACATCAGTTCCATCTGATCTTCTGCCTTTACACATGGCATATATACAAACACATCTATTTCTTTGCAACTTCAGAACCCAAAGGCCTGCAAGGAACAGGTTTGGCTGCAGGGCAACCAACAATGAAGCGTCTCTTCACCCTCCCTGACAGAGGTGAGCCTGCAGTGGTGTGTAAACTAAGTGGGTATTCGGTTTTGGGCCTATGCCAAGCAGAGCAGCAAACTTCCATGAGAAACCAAAAAGAAGCAGCTAACAGGCCAACCTTGTTCTCAAGAAAAACGTTACAATTTTACAAAGTCATAGCAAGTCCCCAAAACTTCGAAGTGTCTCCTTCTTTGAGTTAAAGCAAAACTGACAATATACACAGGATTCCTCTGTGGTTCAATACATTTGACCCGTTGAAACAGATTCTTGTCATTTTCGGTAAATCTTAGGCACCTAGATATCAAGCCACATTAGTGTTCAATACAGCATACATATATACATGCCAAGAGGTTTATCAGTGATAAATTGCACCTTAGACAAAACAACGAAGAAGTCAGGAGGGTAGGCAGGAGAGAACAGAGACACTTCAGGATTCAGAGGCAGTAAAGCTTAAAAAAAGGACCTTCAAAATGTAAGATACAAGACCTGCAATCTCCTGCAGGGAGATCACTGACTAGGTAATCTGGCTTATTTAAAAAATTGCAACTACAAGGATGTAAATGGTGGTCTAAAAGTTAAAGTCTAATGAAATTGATAGAGAGTCTCTTGCCAAAGATGAGATACAAGAATTCACAAATAAAGAAATATATGCAGAGTGAGCTGGGTGAGAAAAACTGCACCAGCTCAGTAATCCTTAGCCAGAGGAGATTCCCATGCACTAAAAAGGATTCAAACTGTCACTATTAAAGAAGCATAGACACAGTGTTCCCTAATGTTAGCAACATATGTTTTTCTATCTACTTGATCTAGAAAACCGTAGAACATTGCAAACTCTGGGGATGTCAGCAAGCAGAAAACCTAGAGCAGGGGGAAAAAACCCACATTTGTCCTGTTTTGGTCTCTTCCATCAAATAGGTGGCATTCTAATTTATAAGCACCTACTATTATATATTGCTTTATAACTGTATTTTGTCCTTACCTTAAATTTGGTTTTCTCTCAGCTAACCAGGAAATTCTAGATAAGAATGATGTCAGTATCCATTCAGGTTCTTAGGGAGAAAAAGAAAGCCAGAAGAGTAGCAGCTAATTTATTTGCTAAATCATAGGTTGCTTGCAACCAGATTTGACCTTCACATCAATCGGGTAATTCTTATGGACTGCTCTGTGCAGCTGTCTTGTCTACAGAGAGATATTGGCAGGTACAGATCTGCACTTTTGCCAGGCAATGAATATAATTCACTCACATGATCTGTCACCTTTATCACATGACCAACGCACATCTGGATCCTGAATAATGCTGCCAACTCTGAAGTGGTCCTATAAAGGGCTACAGGACTTTCCCTCCTTCCCTCAAGCTGGTAGAAAGGTTTTGCACCTTGTTTTATTTTTAAATTTGAACTGGTGGAACTGCTTATGAAAATCAGATTTCAGTGAAAATACAAAAGAATAACATTTAGATTATTCTTCATTAACTAAGAAAGCACTTGAAATCTGTAAAAAAATGCAAGAAGGCAAGCTTTGTATCAGGAGCCACTGGAAATCAACCTGAAGCTACAGAAGTGAAGAAGATTTCTGATGCTATCTTTCAACAGATTCTACTAGAACGTATCTTCCCATATCCTTGTTTTTACCTCCCAAACTATGAATAAAAATATATTGCTTTAATCTCTGAATAGAAGAATTATTCAGTTAAACTCTTTTATTCAACACAGATGAATGCTTAACATCTATCTACCTGTATCTAACACCAGGGAAGGAACTAACAAACTTTTATTTCACATCCTAGCCAGCGACATCACCATGCAATAGCTCAGTTTCACCTAAAACTTCAACTGTATTGATCACGAGTACTTTTGGCTGCAGTTTGATAGATTGGAGAGTTTTGGTAAAAACATAAGTGGACAGCAATTGAGCCTCTAACTGTTTGGAAGCTCTACTATAGAGTTATAGAAATGGGAATAGAATGGCACACAGTGATTTGCATAAAACAACATTTTACTGACCAGTGTGGCACCATGGCCCAATGGTAAATTTCTGGATAGGAAGGTGTTCATATCGGATGATGAAAAACATTTTAATTTAGCACTTATGAGACTGGGCTGTTCCGATACCAAACATTCTGACATGGCATTTCTGGTGTCACCATGACCCCAGCAGTGACGCTGTATATATATATATGTTAATGAATCCTTGCAATCAACAGAGTAAGGGTTCCCTGAAACTCTACCAATACATAAAGAACTGTATTATATATACAGTTACATCTATATAGAGATATTCTGGACTATAAAAGGGTATGTCTGAGAAACGATTATTTGGAGATATCTTTTATACACTTTCTCATTTTATTCCATCAAATCAGAACTGTTGTGGGTATGACAAGATTAAAACTCTTCGAAAATTGCAAGAGCGCTTCCTTAATGCTTGTGAGAAAATTAAGTTAATTTTGCCCCTTGATTCTGCTAAAATATATCCAACTTGTGTAATAATTTTGGTATGTTTATCAGAAAAGAATCTAGAAAGAGTAAAAAGATGTGCGGACATTACTGACTTCCAACTGAATGCGAATAGTAATTATGTGTTAGTATAAGGCTACATAATTCCACTTTTTTTCATATTAACATCTAAGTAACAAAGGATATTTCTAGCAACCCTAGTAAGCGACACTTAGTCTACACTCATAATTTACAGTTGAAACAATGAGATTCACAAATCCATTAAAACGTTGTCTGCTAACGAAGACTAGTTCCAGGCAACTTATGACAAATATCTATACATCACATCTCTTGTAACAAAATTACTGCCCATCCAAACAGAATTCAGAAAGTGAGAATTAACAGAGTTGCATTTACCTGCTTGGATGCCAATACCTACCTACTTTCTTCATATTCCTTTTTAACATTGAAAGAAAATTTGCAAGATTTAGTCTTAAAACATTTCTTTGTAACAGAGGTTTATTATTCTTTTTTCCAAGTCAAAGAACTGAAATTCTTATATTCATCCAAATAACTTAAATTCAAGCTCTCTAAGCTAGAATTCATCATTTTACACTTCTCATTTTTAGGAAACAGTTCAGATTTGAGAACATTTAGCCTTGCTGCATGGGCTCAGCCATCACAAACAGTTAGGAGGAAAGAAAGGAGCATTAGAAGATGACCTACATTCTTCCTTTAGTAACTGTATCACTGAGCCACGGTGGAACACATGTACACTTTGCAGTGTTGTTTCATTGCTCATTAAATACCTGGTTATTAACCAGTGTAACATATCCTGCTCTGTCCTGCTAGCCTTGTCCTCTCAATTGTTCCTCCCCTCCTTCATTAAGCCTGGTCAATCACCAGGTGACATTAGGTTTTCCATCTCAAACCTGAACAGTAAGGAGGAATGCCTTTCTACTTAACATTACTAGCTCATTTCAGCCAGAAAAAGTGAGATTTCTGAAACTTCATTCCTCATTGTCTCAACAGCAGGGAGAAACTCATCCTGCTGCAGTGCCTTCATTCTCCAAGCTTCATGTAAGGACAGACTCATTCACAGCAGAGAACGTACCTGCTACCTGCCTCTTCCTTCAAGGCCAGCATAGTAGCCATAGATAGCAATTTCTCAATAAAATTGTATCTGGGTCCCACTGACAAAGGAAAATGGGATCACAGCTGAGAACATCTGTAAGGAAACATGCAGAATGCCTTCATGGGCTGGAAAGGTTATCTGCCACTGAATCCATTCTTTTTGTTTTAAATAGAATAGCAAGAGCTGAAGCAACAGGCTATCAGTCACACTGGATTTGACTTGGCGCTTTGAATCTATTCAGCAAGCCAAAACACAGCTAGCTACATTGAGCTGGCTAGTTCAAACACCTCCAAATATAATCTTACGATTTAAAAAAAAAAAAAATTCTGCACATATATCTGCATCTCAACAGATCTCTCACCCTGGGACTCCATGTCATTCCTCATTTCCATTTGCAGGACGGTCACTAAATTGGTCTCAGCACCAAAGCCTGCACCCTTCCAGTGAAGGAAGTCTCCACAAGATGTATCTACCTGGCACAGCAGGTCTGGATACAGCTTACTGTTCTGCAGCAAACTTGCTGTAAGATCTCATTATCGGACACTAAAAAGCCTGGCCTTCCTGAGAGCTCAGTATTCATTCAGCTCAACACACATATGGATGGGTCTTCACATTTTCTCAGTACAGGTCCTAAGTTCCTACAGGGAGCAGCCCAAATGTTTCCACTTCTGAAGAACTATTTTGTCATTGGAACTGAACGTAATTGCTCAAAGCTGCCAGCAGTTTATCCTTCAAGCTCTCGTCTATAAGGAAGAGTTCAAGAGGAAGATAGAGTTTCTGACCCCTAGCATTTCTGCTGGGAGAAATATTCAGGATACTGTGGATGACATGGTTTTAGTTTTTTAAATGAGATTTTATGTTTATTCTCTCCCAAACCTATTACAAGTAGAAAGAAATATTTTAAGCAGCTCTCTTTAAAGCATTTGTGTATCCTGGATCTTAACTGAGAGGTCCTCTGAAACCTCTAGAGTGACTGTAACATCCTTGGAGACATTGAGCTAAGTCATATCTTGTCTTGGAAATAGTCCTGTCCAACATTTGAGAGACAGCATCTTCCATGCAGTCAAACTAGAAAGAAATGCTGGGATAAGTTTCTATCTTAGATACCACTCAGGAACCAACTTTTCAGAAGCCTTCTCCAGAACTGCTGGACAAGAATGAAAAGCCATTGACAAACCTAGTCTCTTATCTTTCAAAATAGGACCTGACAAAGGCAGAACTCAAGGGGCTGCTGAATAAGCCCTTTCATTCATTCAAGATTTGAAGCTATATGGAAATGGTGACAAGTCTCCCTGAAGCTGTTGTGATCAGAAACAAAGAGGCAGCAGGGTGACTAAATGAGAACTTTTAAGTTCTTCCTATTATTCTCAATGTTGGAAAAGCAGAGTGTCTGCCATAAAGTGTTGATTAGGCCCGTAATTACCTCTTTAATTGCAAAGACAACTTCTCAACTGCTACCTTGTGAAACACAGCTTGCAGCAGTGCAGGTTGTGGCTATACCTTCCAAGAGATAGGAAAAACATCTCTTCTTTTCAAAGGATCTGCATTCATTAATTTTCAAAGCACGGGTTTGGGTATTCCCATAAGAGAAGCCAAAAGGACCTGATTTGCAGAAATAGGACCTTAAGCACAGTCATACAATATTTAACTTCTGGTGTCCAACTGGAATGGGAGATTGGAAAATGGGTATTACAGTTGAAACTGAAGAATAAGGGCACCTTCACCAGATGATCGTTTCCTGTACCTATGGTTAATTAAGGGACATCACATTTGCCTGAATAAGAAATAGGGTAGCAGAGTTCTAATGTCACTGTTGTGCAGCACAGAAAGCAAAGGATGAAACAGAAAATCCAGTAGCTTAGGCTTATTGTTCTCACAATGTTAGTGGTAATTCATATGCTAATACTGGTTCTTCCACATTTCTGTATATACTCTTCTACTTCCTCTCCCTTCAATATATCAAATCTCTCCTCCAAATAGGGAGCAATTAATAGTCTGTATTAGGCACTGATCCCCAGGAAGAGGTATGGATTGTTAATGGAGACAATCATCTTAAGCCCTGACTTTGGATGCTGAGAGCAGGAAGCAGATGCCCCTGTAATTATGAACTCTTAGAGGCTGACTTGGAGGAATCTGGGAGCATGAAGTGGAGTCAAAGGAAGGAACAGAGACACAAAGAGGAAACTCTCAGATCACTCAGGAGAGGTGCCTTCAGTGGTCACACATACAATCTGCATTGGGGGTCTCCTTGCTGAACAATCAAAAAATAACTGGAAAAAAGGCAGTGAACAGTGGAGGACTGGCTGATTATCTATGCATTCTAAATACAAGGCTAAGCTGTGAAGAGCTGCAGAAAGACTTCATGATATGGACTAACTAGAAGATGAAATTCAGAATAGGTGTATGGTGAAATTGAGTCCACAGAAAACAAGTTTGCGTACCTATTTCTGGAATGAAAATGTAAGAAATCATTAGAAAAGGAATAGAGAACAAAACAGACATCATTACAGCACTGCATAACAACTAGACAAAAATCATGCAGAAAATCTGTTAAGGACTATTAAGACATAGAAATTGTCTCTAGTAATGACAGAGACACCCAAACCACAGAGAAAGTATGAAATCAGAGGCCAGCTGTGCCCTTCTCTACAAGCATTAATTCTTCCTCAGCAAGCCACAGTCAGCGCAGAGTGGTGGGACCAGAGTGGTTAGCACTGTGGACTCCCAGTTACCCTCAGAAGTTGGACCTGCCCAGTGACGTCCAGACAGCAGACTGGTGCCATACTACCCTTTTCCTAGCAGAAAGAGATTGCTGGTACAGTACTGTTTTCATGCCACAGCTTGCCTCATCCCTTGCACTGGGACAAAGGAGGAAGGAAGAGTGCAAGCCCTTCTTTCCCCTCCTTCCAAGTAAGAGACAGTGACTGAGTTTGCATAAGGCCTTTTGTGTCTAAGCTGCCAAGAGACAGCACTGCCTTCAGACAGGGCTGCACATCAGTGGCTTTGCCCACCTTAACAAGGTCAGCACCAATAGCCTTACTGCTCACACGCTATAATCTTGAGTTCAGCTTGGAGCAATGGTGGAGGACATTTTCTATCCTCCTATCAGTTACATGTAAATTACCTGTATATTAGCTAAAAGCAGAGAAATTTTGGAGGTGAATGTCTTCCACATGAAGTGCAAAAACTAAGCAAGCACCCTCACAATCTGGATTGGGAGGACAGTATGGGATAAAATTTTAAGTTTCAGAAACTAATTTTTGCCAATATAGGTGTGATAATGGTATCTGTAAATACCATTTAGAGACACTTTTACTCCTTAGGATTGCACACAAGCCTGAAAATTTTAGGTTTTTTCTTTATCAGTGTGCTACCTTGTCGATCATCTCATATCAAATATTGCTATAAATGTTAGGTGAGCCAGATGCCTTAAATGTAGGTGCTAACACTGTTGGTCGAACAAGTCCTCATTACTACTGCAGACAACAAGACCTTTCACTCCCACCAACTCTATAGGTTTTAAAAGGACATAATGATCTGCTTACAACTTACTGTGTATAGTAGATCCTCTGGAGTTACAGGACTGATGAAAATGGTACGGAGACATCGCAGGCAAGCTTCAATAAACTTCAAATCTGGCAACAGTAATCCTATGAATATAGACAAAAAACTATTATTCAGTTTCATCGTCTTCGCTTATTTGAGTACTTCAGGAACATTTAATAACATAGATCCATTAAGGGAAAAGTACCTTGCAATAAGGCTGGGATAATATGGCAGTCTAGTAGGGATTTGACATTATTCTCTGTACCCATTGCAAGGCTTCCGAGGACCACTGCACATTCTGTTCTCAGTTCTGTGCTGGAGGTTTCTTGCTGAAGTAAATACAGCAACCTGGAAATAGAGTTATTTTTAGAGGAAAATTCAGACACAAGAGAATTTTTAAGTCTAGTTAAAAAAAAAAAAAAAACCTGAATCCTGCTATGTAAAGAAGATGAAGTCCTTAATAGAAACATGAAGACTGAACAAAAGAGTAAGATGACACTTTATTCATAAGAACCCTTTTATACTGTGTGTTCCTGCACAGGTTTTACTTGCTGTTATGAAGTAGAAAGATACCACACTGTTTTCTCTATAAATGTAGTGTCACAATACTGATATCCGGGATGAGATCTTTCAGGATACCAGGAATATCCTCAATTTCAATTAAAGGAAACAAGTCTGCAGTTTGACATTAATGGGAAAGGGAACCTCATGCATCTCCCCTAACACCTAGGGACGTGATCACCACCATCGTGACGGTTGTTATCTTTGGCAGTGATTTCTTCTGGGTCACGGTTCCAAAATATTTCCATCGTCAAGCACAAGCATGGGGGCTGGGAGTAATTTGAGTTTTGAAAACTGAGAAATTATCATATATGAACATAAAGAAAGCCCAGAAAAGTTTTATGTGCAGGAAGGCAGTTGAATTGTAGCTAAATAGGATCACTTCCAGCCTAAAACACATCTTGCCAAATGCATACCTTTGGTCTCAATCAATTTGGATTCTTTATACAGTATCAAGATAACTAGGAGCCCCTTTGAACATATTTTAGATTACATCAGTAGCACCTGAATCACAGATGTCACCAAACACTTTCAGTCTAAATTTGAGTCATACAAAGAGCCCAGATAGCAACTGCATTCCTACCTCACATCAGCACAAAAGATAATTACTTCAAGATTCACATGGTTTATAAGCTTACGATGAAAACTGTTTAACTAAGGGCTCCCACATTACATACAAGTCTAAGCAAAAGTATAACAGGTAACATGACTTGGACACTGAGATACAATTCTCTCTGTATATGCAACATACACAGTCACTTTTCTAGATTCACCGAACTAAGATAGAAATATTCTACATTTAGTAACACACTACTCTGTCTAGTTTGAAAAGGTCTCTCCTAAAGCCAGGCACTATACTGAAGCCTTCTCTAGGAGCAAAAAGGACCCAAAAGCCAGCACCTACCCCACTGTGGAAGGGGACAGAAGTAGTTACTCAGGTAAACAGATCCCTGAACAAAATGCCCCAAAAGCTGACTACCTAAATCAAAGGCAAGGGAAAAAAATAACCAGAAACACAGTAGCTAAATGCAATTTATGTACATGGGACTGGAAAAGGCCACCAAGAGCAAGCAGCCCCACAACAGACAGTAACACAGAAGAGCACCTTTAACACACACTCCAAACGTTTCCCACTTACATAAGGCAGGAATTGCTTCTTAGAATCCGCTACATTTGAAACATAAAGTAAAATGCCAACAGACGTTAACTACGGCATGTCACTGGAAGAAAGCTATGAGATCAAAGGTCTCTTCAATACTCATAAGCAGCACATTCATTACATAAAATTCAGATTATCCTAGGCAGCAGGTAATTTACCAAGCTCATGGAGAAAATCAGCAAAATAATCCCCCAGTATTCCCTCACAATTTATTTGGATGAAAAATGTTCTGATTGCAAATCTGCTAGGAATCTGCTTTGCTCTAAACACTGCCAGAAAGTGGAGCTATGCTAGTATCACCCAAAGCACACGCTTACCCTTTTTGAGATGTAGCTAATCTCATGGTAGAAAAAATCTCCAAAACACGAACACATACAAAGGAGATTAAATATAATTTCTTCCTGAACACAAAACAGTTGAAATGTGGCACAAAATTAATGTGTTAGATGCAAGCAACTCCAAAAGCACAGATATCTTTTCTCCTTTCAACTTCCTTTGGACTTGCATAAATTCAGAATGGCACAGATTTCCAGAATCATTGCTGTTTTCTTTAATCCACTTCCTCCACAAACTTATCAGACAAAGGTATCCAGGTTTTTTGTCCCTGCTTATCTGTTTTACCTGAAAAACCATTTATTCCTGATGTTTAGAAACCTCTTCTAATTTCTTGTATAAATTTATTCCTGACTAATTTACATCCACTTGGTATTGCATATACATTATCCCTTAATTTGTATAATTCTTCTCATTTCTTACAGTGACCACCTAATGGTCCTTAGGCACTTTGGCTCACATGGCTCAGTGGAGCTGAGTTTTCAACATGCTCTATTTGTAACTCCACTGCTAGAAACAGTTATGTATCTTCTATAAGCTGTATCACTTTATTTCACAGCAAAATTTAAAACTTTTTTTTTCCCCTGGTATTTAAAAAGCAAGCTGAAAGATTTGACTTTAAAGAGTTGGCAATTTAGAAAACATACTGACAACCACCCAAACCAGTCAAGAACAGAAATCAGCAACAACATACATACAATCTTTCATCTCTGCACAAGGAGTAAAGAATAAAAAAATTTTAAGTCTGCTACCAAAACAATCTAGCTTCAGGTATAAGGAGTTTATTAGAAGTTACTTTTTACAATTATTTTAAATGATACAGTATATCATGGAATCATGGAATGGTGTGGGTTGGAAGGGACCTTTAAAGATCATCTAGGCCACCCCCCCTGCCATGGGCAGGGACAAATGATACAGTAATTTTGTATGATATAGTAATTTTAGTAAGACTTAAGGCACTTCATTCCTACTGTTTTCACTATGCTTTCTCAGTCTGCTCCTTCAAACGTGTGTTAGAACCCTTCAGTGACAGTATCTGTAAGGACATACCCAGGCTCACCCATACCTACACGACAGTAAGCAGAGCTATTTATGATGCAGGAACATAAAACTGACTCAGCATGTACAAAACAAACATGCCATCAAGCAACATAAAACAGCTTCCAAGTGGAAATAAAAGGCTCCATATTCCCTAAATTGTCAACCATACCCCAAGACAAGTGTTTTGGCAGCATGCTTTAAGTTAGGTTGGTTTTTATGGACTAAGCAGGGAAATACCTTTCAGAGTGCTGGGTCAAAGACAACTGGCCGTTAGCATCTGTCCCCTTCCTGGGAGAAAGGCCTCATTTACACACTATTACTGACCACTACTAACTTCAGAGATAAGCTAAGCTTCATTTTAGAATATCTGAAGGAGTACTGCTACAGAAAAATACCTATTCTTAAATTAGATGATTTAAGATCCCCAAGCCCCATCCCCAACCAAGAAATCCCCCCCAAAACAAGAATCAAGACTAAACCAATCCTTTCAGTGATTGTTTTCTAACAAGCTTAGCAAACCATTCAACAAGCTTTTCAGACATAGGGTTGTCTGGGGAATACTAGGAGACTCCTCTGATATAAGCGTTGGTAAATACAGATCTAATTACTAATTAAAACAATGTCAGTAACCATCACTTTTTTTTTTTAAATAGCTTTCAATAACCTAGATGTCAATTTAGAAATGCAAGAGTATTTCCTTCCGTTTTCACTTTGCAGTCCTGAAAATCTGCTCTGAGATGCATCTTCCCTGTAGAGATCATACCAACAGCCTCGTCTGATTATTAACGACTTCAATAAATAATCTGTTCCTTGTATCCAGAAATGTTCAGTCATAGAATCATTTAGGTTGGAAAAGACCTTTAAGATCATCAAGTCCAACTGTTAACCTAGCGCTGCCAAGTCCACCACTAAACCACATCCCCAAGTGCCACATCTGCATGTCTTTTAAATACCTCCAAGGATGGGGACTCAACCACTTCCCTGGGCAGCCTGTTCCAATGCTTGACTACCCTTGCCATGAAGGAATTTTTCCTAATATCCAATCTAAACCTGGTGCAACTTGAGGCTATTTCCTCTCATCCTTGTTACCTGGGAGAAGAGATTGACCCCCACCTTGCTACAGCCTCCTTTCAGGTAGTTGTAGAGAGCGATAAGGTCTCCCCTGAGCCTCCTTTTCTCCAGGCTAAACAATCCCAACTTCAGCCGCTCCTCATAAGACCTGTGCTCTAGACCCTTCACCAGCTTTACTGCTCTCCTTTGGACATGCTCCAGCACCTCAGTGTCATATCCTAAAACAGGTTTGTTTGTTTTTTTTTTTTTAAAAAGGGGATTTTTACAAAATCCAGAACTACCCTAAATTCTGAAGGTTGTTCTCTTCCAAAGAAAATAATTGCTATTTTCTTTCCCATTAACACTCTGCACCTGGAACAGGTGTTACAGCTATGTTAAAGAGTGAAAATGAAACACGCTGACTATAATCTATAGTCTTTCTATGTGTTTAAAATAGAAATCCTTAACTAAGCTTTATAATTAGTGAAGATGAAAGTTTAAGTTCGAGAAGGCTTCTCTAAGATATTTTTCTCTAACGTTTATATAGAATACAATTTATTCCATTTGTCCCTGCACTTCTAAGAGCAATTAACTGATTAGAGCCTCTTTCTCAGGTGTTAGTAATGGTATCCAGGCAATCATATCTAAATGAGGTAGGACAGTAAATCCATCCAGACAGATTCTTCAATGAACTCCATGAACAACTATGCCTTGAAACCAAAAATAAGGTCAGCTGGAGACATGATTTATTTTGAACAGCTGATAGAGATTCATCTAGGAAAACCACGCAATTCTAGATGAAGTAGAAAACTTTCAAGGAAAGTAGCTGCTGAACAAATGGTAACTACAGTGGCTTAGCAAGGAAGATAAACAGTTCAGATTTTCCTTTCTTTTGAAGGCTGAGATGGGTGTGGTGCATCAGAGTTGTGCACTATAAGACAGACTTGCATGATTTAGACTTCATTAATCCAGTCTGAACACGGACCTCACAGCTACATAAAAATAACAGAAATCTTTGACATTCCATCCTACTTACAAGTTGTCACAAAAATCTATGACATTCTTAAAATACCTGGGAAGGACATGAAACTCAGATGTTAGTAAAAGAACATTTTCAGCACTTCATCAAGCCCCATAAGCAGGCATATGGAAAAAGAGCTCAGGCTAACAGTTTGAGTTATAGTACCGTGAATCTTAAGATACCTTTTATCAAAAGTATAGGAATAAATAAGAGCTTTAATTCAATCGTGATTATCTGAATATTTATTATTAGTCCCCTTATAAAACAGGTGAATGCACTATTTGCTGGAATGATCATGATTTCTTACTCTGCCTTGGAAGCTGCTTGTCTTCCAGTCCATTGCAAGGCAGCTTGAAAACTATACCATGGAAACTTATGTGATGAACATACAGATTAAGGTACTATTGAGGCATATTATTTACTGTTGGCTTACAGAATATTGAATAAAAAGTTAATGCATGTGTAGAGGTTGACCTCTGAACACATGGAAGTCCCAGTGAGCATCAATCCCAAACTGTGAATTGACTTAAAGTATGAGAATAGATCAAACAAGATAGGACAACATACAAATTTTTTAAAAACTGCTCCTTTTAATGTATTTTAAGCTCTACTTTTCAAACAGCATAACAGGAAGCAATCACTGGCCACGGAGTTTTCCAAAGTGAGAACTAAGTATCATTTTAAAAGTACAGAGAATAATTTCTGTAAAATATCTGAAGTGACAAATTAAACAGCTATGGATTCTTACACAGGAGAACTCAAAAATATGAGCAATTTTTATGACTGTTAGTCAAAGAAATGTATCCTAAACTGAGATGTCACAGTCTCACTTCTGGAAGCAACAAGTTAATTCAAAATCTCTGGAAGATGGATCCAAGGGGCCTGGGCTAACTCTACTACCAAGCTAAAAACAACCTACAAAGATAACTGCTTCTGAACAATTTCATACAAAGCAAATAGTACCTGTCAGTTTTTTAAAAAAGCCAATTCAAGAAATGTGCTGATAGGACTCAGCTTTGAACTACTGGAAATGTTCCAGCTACTTAAATGTCTGTAAAGGAGACAATAACACAAACACTCCACTGACATGTGCATTACAGAGAAAAAAAAAAAAACTTTCTACTTCAAGCAGTGGGGAGTAAGTTGCAAAGAAAGCTTTTCCTTTAGGAACAAAATAAGGAGTCTCAGCTTACAGGTCTACTATTTTATTCTAATGCTTAGACATCTTCACCTACATTAATATTCTATGATTTGCTCTATATACATCACATAACTTGCATCCAATCTGATTTTTGTTCACTTAACTAAATCCCATCTTGGAGCATTATAATATCTACTGAGCTGTAAGAGGTCTGAATTAAAAAAAAAAAACAAACCACACCATTTTTCATGTAAGAGTAAATAAGGACTACGATCAAGTTTTTCCTCACCTTTCTCTGTAATGACCAGTTTCATTTGAAAATAACTCTTGCTACTCTACATTGAGCCAGTGCAGCCTGATTCACCTTTTCATAACATGAATACTTTCATTCAGCATGTAACATCTGATTCACCTTTTTATAACATGAATACTTTCATTCAGCATATAACACTCTGCTAACCTTCTTCCTAGTTCTTACCCCAAGGTGCTACCAGCTCTCTAAAGTTGTTCACATGCACACATTTCTAGAGTAACCTGAAGGATACAGAAGTTGCTACAGTATGGCCTCTCCTTTTTGTTACTAGATAAAAAAAGCTCACATCCAAGTGCATTAGCACTGTCAAATCTGCAGTCTGTATAAGCTAAATTTATTCTTCCCTCCCTGCCCCAAGACTACTCCACCCGCCATTTAGCAAAAGATACATACATCCTTTCTCTGCAGCCATTTATACTGGAATATGTGGGATCAACACACAACCCCTGAAGCCCAACAGAGGTAAATTTACACTACAACACTCAAAGCTTTTTAACTAACATAGTGAATTACATTGATTCAGTTTAGTATTATTTTAAAATGTGACACAGGCTCAAATATTTTACAGAACTAGGTCAGTTGCCTTCATCAAAGTCTGGTTTTGAGATGTTACAAACTTTTTGTTTTACAAGAAATGTGTTAATAGGCATTATATAAAGCAACATCTTCATCCAGTCTCGCTTCAACCATCTTACCACTTTGCTCAAGACTGATGTCTTATGAATAAGTTCATCGGTGAACAACAGTTCATTCCTTTATAAACCACCAGCATGCAAACTTAGTATAAAGTTTTCCAGAAATTCCTGTGTGGCAGTACTTTTTCCATTGTTAAAACATCAGTGAATCAGACAACCTATGACCACCATCTCAAAAACTACAGTTCATTTAGACAAACCAATTTTAAAATGTTTTTGTCTAAGGATGCTAAGTGACCTTAAAAGAAAAATTAAGCTATGTTTTGACTTCCCATTCACCTGCTTTTTTAAATTCTCCACTGTATACAAAATGGCTACACTATATTCCCACTCCATTTGATATCGCTGCCCAACAATTCAGTATCTGCACATGAAAGAGGATGTCAAGAATATGTTTTTGAATACTTTTTTTACAGATTTGACTCTTAGAGCTCCTTACGATCAGATACGATATCATAAGGCTACCTTTTACATGATGTTTTTAAACCTAAAACTTAAAATTCTAATAAAAACACACAATTTAAAAGGTGTCATCAGAAGTACAGCTTATATTAACTTCCTTTTTGCTACTAGAAAAGGCACTTCAGAGACATAAGTTTGCACAGCTTTTAAACAAAAACAGCTCTAATACAATTCTGCTGCCTGCAAATATTTGCCTTGACTCACATGTACTTCATAGCTGGATTAGAATAATACTTTATTCCAGTTATACATAACCCCTCATAGTGAGGGTTATTCCTCATAGAGAGACATATAATTATGTGAACAGGCCCCGACTCCTGACTTGCTTTGAAGAAAAAAGCAAGGACAACCACAGAAGGCTTATTAGGGCCTCTGCTCTCCACCTCTTTCACCACTCTAGAGCAAAGGAAGCCTTTAAAAATACCAGCATTGCAGATGAAGCTCCTTCACCTAAGCGCGCAAACTACTAGGTTTGGCCACAGATGGAGTGTATCCAATGTACCCTATGGAGTACATGACACAGAAAACCCCAATGCAAAGTGGAGCCAAAAACAGAACAAGGCATTGGGAAACAACAGGAATCAACTGTGCCTTGCCCTCATAAGGATGCCCAAGAAGTTTGGACAAAACACCTCATTAATGTGCATGACAAACCTAGTAATACTATGTCCAAATGTACTGAGTTCTTGCAAGCAAGCTGGTAACATGCCAGAGACCATGAATGTTTCAAAAGATGTGCATAATTGATAACTACTACACTTCTTATTAACACCAGCAGCAGTGGTCATGCAGCACAAGTTGATCTGAACACCTTACAACTTCTGCAGTCAGCAGGTCAGTTAGGTGGGAACTGAGGATCACAGAACCAGAGCTGCAAGGAATCTTGACGGATCCTCTAGTCACTGACCTTGCTCCAAAGCAGGATCATCAATCATTAAATCTTTTGAAGTTACTGTCTTGCTTTTTTTTTTTTCCCCAATACTTCTATTGGTGGAGATTCATCACACTGTCACCACCAGCAGCCTTTCATGACTGCAAGGTGCAGATGTACGTATGTTTCTCTACTAGTGTGGGGCAGTCTTGCTCTCTCCTATCATCTGTCCATTTTTTTTTAAATTCAACAGAACAAT
This sequence comes from Pelecanus crispus, assembly GCF_030463565.1. Classification (NCBI taxonomy): domain Eukaryota; kingdom Metazoa; phylum Chordata; class Aves; order Pelecaniformes; family Pelecanidae; genus Pelecanus; species Pelecanus crispus. The sequence goes on along the minus strand of NC_134651.1, from coordinate 28,633,555 downwards.
ATTTGGGTTTGTGTGAAAGTTAGTTTTTTCTGTGATTATTGAGCTGAAGCAGTTTTCTGTGCAGTCACAAACACCAACACAAGAAGCAGTGGTAGGATATGATCAGAAGTATAGAGGGGTGGTTTTGTGAGATAACCCTCCATCAGAAGAAGAGACTTGGCTTTTCACCTGCACCTCTACATACACTGCCTGGGTCAGAGCCACCAAAGGCATTTCATTAATGTAACAAAGTCTTAATCCCAAGGCAACAGAAAGAAGAGATGGAAGCCACAGAAGCTGCATTTCTACCAACAAAAGTTTTCAGACAAAGGAAGGCAAGAAAGGAGTTGCTACCGAGCACTGAGGGATTAGGGCCAAGATTACTCCAGAAATACCAATTTCAGAGAAGAAAGACGCCAAGCAAAAATAAAGAAAAAAGTTCAAAACACAGGCATGAAGCTCAAATGCCCATTTGAACCTAAGTCATCACCTCATCAGATTATGTTTAAAATGGATGGTAGCATCAGGACAACAAGGTGCTAGCATGTTGCATATTCAGCAACCCTTCTCTAAGAAATACCCCCCCACCTGCAAAAAAACCCCAAACAACTTCATCTCATGTTTGTGCTATGTATCCAAATGGTTTCCCACTGAAGCAGACCAAGTTGAAAAGGTACCCAACACTGGAAGGCAAACTGGAGATTGGAACTTGAGTAGATCTGCGTATTTTCTGGCTTTGGACACAGATCTTGCCAGAACCTACTTTAAAAAAGATGTAACAAGCTAAGAAGATCATAATTATTTTGTGCATCACTAAGCACACCAGGTCTCTCTTCTGGAGAAGACACACACAGCACACTTTCTTCTGCAGTTAAGAAACATCTTGTGCCAAAACAATTCACACAATGATTACCAACAGACCTATGGCTTTGTTAGAACAATCAAACCAACTCTTCTTCAGAAATATTAGTTTCCAGTTTCAAAACGTTGTGCTGGTTTTGGCCAGGGTACAGTTAATTTTCTTCATAGTAGCTAGTATGGGGCTATGTTGTGGATTTGTGCTGAAAACAGCATTGATACTAGAGGGATGTTTTACTGACTGCTGAGCAGTGCTTACACAGAGTCAAGGCTTTTTCTGCTTCTCACACCACCCCACCAGCAAGTAGGCTGGGGGTGCAACAAGAAGCTGGGAGGCGACGCAGCCAGGACAGCTGACCCAAACTGACTAAAGGGATATTCCATACCATATGACATCATGCTCAGCCCATAAAAAAGGGGAAAGAAGGAAGGAAGGAGGGGACGTCTGTAGTGATGGCATTTGTCTTCCCAAGTAACCTTTACACATGATGGAGCCCTGCTTTCCTGGAGATGGCTGAACGCCTGTCTGCCAATGGGAAGTAGAGAATGAATTCTTTGTTTTGCTTTGCTTGCTTGCTTTTGCTTTACTTAAACTGTCTTTATCTCAGCCCACAGTTTTCTCACTTTTACTCTTCTGATTCTCTCCCCATCCCACCGGGTGGGAGTGAGCAAGCGGCTGTGTGGTGCTTAGCTGTTGGATGGGGTTAAACCACAACAAATGTTTTTGTTACCCAAAATATCAACTGACCAAGGAAAACTTAAATTCCTAGCCTTCTGTAAAATGCAATTTCGCTATCCTAAAAGATGACTTTGATCCCTTTACTGGTAAGTATTTAAAGTCTAGGAAAAAAAGTTAGAACATCCAAATCTGATACTCAAAATTGGCATAGGTTTTTTTGAACTGAAATTATTTATGCCTTTTTTTTGTTCCTCCCAGCTTCATTTCTGAACACCGTTCATTCCTGTTAGAAACAAAGATCCTATCACACATATTAAGACAGGTTACCTGGCGTATCAAAGTCCAGTTTACCACCCAAAACACAAAAAATAATAATGTTGCCAGCTTCATATCTGTCACTGCACTAACATTTCTAGAGTTGCTCTTTCTCTAGGCCTCAAACTAGAAAACTTTCTTCACGTGTCTGCAGGAGCAACTGCAGGCATGCTTCATCCCCTCATGCTTAGGAAGGGTTCAAGTTTTATTCTCTCTTTAACAAATGGTGTCACACAGACAAATTAGATGGGAAGGAGTTGCCATCTCCTTTCCATAAAAGGGGAAGATCGTCCATGGTTTCTTCTCCCTCTTCCATGCCATGAAAGTAACTGGCTGCTCCCTTTTCCACATAGGAAAGTGTGTGTGGTGAACCTAGAAATCCCCCAAAGGTGCAGTTCTTCATATTTTTATTACTGTATTGAAACCTGGGTTTGTATGATTCATCAGAACTGGCAACCCTGCAATATTCTTCAACTTAGAAATTCTTCTCTTCAACTTTAGAAATTTTATTTTCTGAGACTGCTACTAAAAAATTAACAGTTTCAAAAACTTAAAATCTCTGCAGTCCTGACAGAGGTGCCTGAGGCCAGCATTTCATGACAATGTTAAGGAATAACTCTCCTTCTGTAGAGAGGAAGAGATACAGAAAATCATTTCTTAAGAAACAAAAACCACATACAGGCTGTCTACATTTATGTTAATATCTAGGACCATATTTGTGTACACATCTGTACAGTTCTTAACATTTCTTAGTTCTTAAGTCCAGACATGGCAATTCTGCAAGATTTCTTCAATCAACTTTGTTTTTCTTAGCACCCTCTTCAGAACAAGTGGTCAAGAAGTGACCATAGGTCAGACTGAACTTCAAAGGGACAAAAAAAATTTAATTTAAAGTACAGATATAACTCCCTTTCTAAAGATGACACCACTAAGCAGTCAGCTCATGGACTCAGGAGGCCACTGGCCTAGAAATGACAGTGATTCAGTCATTCTTCCCCAGCATTTTCTCCTGTATGGAGATCTTCAAAGGACTTTGCATTTCTTTCCGACCAAGCAGCAGTCTAGTATTTTAAAATAATAGGGATACTTCATACCTACCAGTATTAATTGGCCCAATTTCAAACAGAAGACACTTCCTAGACTTGTTTCCAAACCTCATATGAGTCTGTTCTAACATATGAACATACTGTTTTCTTCTCCACTAAGTGACAGAAATCTGAAGGGGTTCTTTGGGTCTAAAGGGTCTCTTCTTGAAAGCTTGCTGGAAGAATACTTGGGGAAGGAGAGAGAAGCAAGAAATGAGTAAACAAGAAGTTGAACCACAGGACAAAGCAGCAGCAGAAGAATTCTAACAATCCCCATGCCATTACAGAAAAGAATCAACTTCCCTTGGGAGACTGCAATCTCACTCTGTGAAAAGAAAACTGTTCTCCTCGTTAACTTTGCAGAGGAGACTTAAAACAAAGAATGCTAGCTTGCTTACTCCTTATTGAGGGAAAACTTTGACTTTCAGATTGGAATTCCAAAGGTTCCTGTACTCTAATGGCTTCAGTGGCCACTCCACAAATTAGAAGGGATGTCAAAAAAGCCAATGAATTCCCAGCACCTTGTTAGAGAGAACAACAGGAGGAGTTCTCTAATCCAAATGGTCCATAATCTATTTAAGTCTGTCTGCAACACCTTGAGGAAATTCTAAAAGTTTCAGGAAGGCACTTGGGGGTAGATGATGACACTTAAGCTTTAGCCAATGAGAATCATCTTTTCTCACAATAACCCAGCCAATTTACCTTCATCTACACCTCTAGTCTGAAAAGCCTTGATGTTAGTACAAGTTATCCTCAAACGACAGGAAATCTAAAGCAAGGACAAGCATGATAGTTTACCTTTTAAGATTTTCCAAGCCCAGTCATTTATTTGCACTTATAGATTAACCATATAATTTACTTGGACAGACAGAAGGCATTAAAAACAGAAAAATAAATTTTTGGATTTTCATTACTGGGCACAGAACAAGTAACAGCAGAAAGCAGGGTAACTGAAGGAACACAAAGTCCTACAAAATGTAAGAACAGGCAGATTCTAGATTTGGAAGTTGGAGATCTTCTGTTGCTTTTAAAATGGGAACCACAAGAATCAATGATAGTCGCAAGAAACCCCTAAGGCCTGAAAAAAATTCCTTAAACTTTGCATAATCTTCAACAAAGGTCCACTTCGATCTTTTCGTCTCATGTGAAATCTTCTTTTCACCTGTTTATATTTGGTCAAAACAGAAGATAATTCAGCAGGTTTTGTAGAGAGGGTTTTCCCACAGTTAAACCCTAGAGAATTTAAATGGCTAGCCTTGACACAAACTCAGTCTGTAAATGAGAAGATATTCCCTGCAAATAAAATGCATTTTTTGACAAGCCAGAAGAAGCTTTCTCAAGCAGGACAGTCTGGGACCTGGTTGCTATTTAAGCACAAGGATCATAGGTGGGTCCCATACTGCTAGCACAAGTAATGCAGTGCTCAATGTTTTCCATCTCCATTGCTGCAAGTTGTGGCTGAAAGAAAGCTGGAGAAGAGGGGCGAAATGAAAGCTGTAGTGAGCAATCCAGTAGCTGAAGTTACCTGTTAAATTCGTACTAGTGGAATCAGGATCCAGAAAATGTTAACATCAGCTGAAGCAGTAATTCAGCAATGAAGTATGATCAATGGTTTTTAATCCTCTGAAGCAGGTGGAGAAGACAAGCAAATTATCTCAGATGTTTTTTCATATTTTTTGAATTATATTTTTAACATAACCTTACACATTTTCACTTGTGAACTCACCAGGCAATCAGCTGAAGGACAGGATTAAGATACAACCACTTTCATCCATCATTAATGTCATCAATGTCAGAAATTAGATTTCATTCCTGAGCTGATAAAGTTTAATAAAAATCACCAAGACTCCTTTAGAGAATTCTGTGAAATTCTAAATTAAAAGCATTACTCAACAGCCTGTTCTGTAATACATGAGTTTAACAGATATTTCAAGTCTCTCTCAGTTACATTAAAGAAAGTATGCAGTCAACTACAATCAAAGTTAAAACAAAAAAGTGCCTGTGATCTAAGGATCATTATTCCAGACCTGTTGTGAATCAGTGAAAAGGAGAGTAGCAAAGGACATACCTTGGAACTGCTCCCAAAACAATCAAGTTGGCTTTTTGTTTGTTGTTTCCAATTACAGCATTTTTCATATCTCTGTAAATCCAGAAAGAAAAACAAACCCTGGTAAATTATGCTGAGGTACTGAGGGCTTAATCTATAGAATTTACTATTTCCATGAAGGCTTATCAAGTGTCTTCCACATGTCCATGCTGCACCTACAGGACTGCGTAGAGCTTCAGGGCATAGTTTCCACAGCCCATATATAAATACCCCAGAGCTCTGGGATTCCATTACATCCCAGCTTATGCAAGTAAGCAAAAACCCAAACTCTCTCACATGCACACCAGACATGAAAAAGTCTCATTATTGAGGAAAACTAGATATACTGGTTCTTTGTGCCCATATAGTCACTAGACTTCTAAAAGAAAAAAACACTATTGGGTGGGAAATCAAATGTTGGTAACTTAAAGTATTAAATGAATATTCTACTGTGTGCAGGAAGACCAGCTAGGGGGAAAAAAAAAAAAAAGGAACAAGGAACTATCACCAGACTCCAGAGACCAGGCTTTCACTCTCCTCTTCACCACAGGCTTCCTTTTGTGAATTTCAGCGGACACCTAAACATCTGTATGTCAAAATCCCAGCAATAAAGTGGAAACAAAAGCATTTTCCTGTCTGAGAGTTACTGTAAGGATAAATACATTAAAGGCATTCATACTATGGTAAAGGAACAAGGGAAGCATTTTGGAAAGAGGACACTGGTTGCACACCTTAATAAGTCCTATGAAAATGTGTGGTTTGCAACCTTGTTATTCAGAAAATTGCTACTGTATCCTAAAAAACCATCACCACCTTTTTAAGATTTTTTTTTCCCTTCATATGAACATATATGAACATCCAGAGAATTTAAAAGAAAGCTAGCAACTTACGACCAGTTTCAGAAAATCAAGATGACACATTTCTAGGAAACTTTCTAGTTGTAGGGACCTTTATAAGAGCAGAGACCAAACTGTCCAAATTCAGATAGTTCTTTATCAACAAAAAACAAAGCTAGATTGATTATAGTGTTAGTAGTTGCAAAGTTGATAAATTAGTCACTGGCTAACTATGCCCATAATTCATTCAAATGATTTGGGAGCTTCAGTGGTTGCTTTAAGTTAACGTATTTTCTTGCCACTATATAACTCTCTCAGCTGCTATCTGCAAATTTTAAGAGATTTAGAGTAGCCCTGTTCTTTAAGATCCACCCTGGCCTGCATGAACACTACACAGTCCTTACTGGACATGCAAATTCCACTGTAATAAGCAGCTGTCCCGAGTGTTAAACTCATTTCATTAGAGTTATAAAAAACTTCTTAGCCAAGGCAGGCAATATCTGGACTGGCATAAACAGAACCTTTATAAACCTCAATTAGTAAAAAGTAATTGCCCATTCTTCCTGAAGTATTTCTCCATGTGACTCACTTTCCTGTTGCATACGGTTACCCGGCCGCAGAAGAGCGCTCTAGGAATGTTAAGCAAATGGAGGCTGTCTAACTTCTCAAGTTTGGCTAGTGATCTTGGAGCTCCAACAAGGAAGCAGCATTAAAAGCAGCTGAACACTGAAATGCAGTTCTGTGTACCTCTTAACACAGGCAGAGTCAGGAAACCACTTGACTTGTCAAGTGAGCCATTACTTAACAGGAATCTGCCTACCCAGCACACAGTTTTACACAGCTGAGTATCAGCAGAAAATGGTGGACATTTCTGTTACACCACAAGACAGGAGGTAGAGGAGAACGAGCAAGATTAGAAGACAGGCTAAGCTGGAAGCCCAAGAAAATTTAAGGAATGGACTTGAAGATTTCACTAAACTCGGAAACAGTACTTCAGTGGTTTCTATGCTGAACACTTGATATGAAAGTATCCTGGTCATTTTTAAAGGTTTTTAAAATACAAGAGAGTCAGTCCAGAACAGTGGTAGAAGCAATGATCAGATACCTCAAAAGAATGCAAACTGTACCAACAGATGTGCTAGGTTCAGGTACTAAACTGCTCAGGCCACTCTAGAATTTCTAAAAACCTCTCCCTGTTATCCTTAGGCACCAGTTCTCAAAGTCATCAGAAAGGCTGCATCGTATCACATATCCGCAAAGGCATCTTGAGAAACTAAAGAGAAGGCACTTGCCAAGCACTCTGAAGAATTAACAGATTTTGGTAACATTTTAATGCTCCACTCAGGTGATTTTACACATTATTTTGTGTTTAAAAAAACCCCCAAAATAACAAAAAAAAAAAAACCCAACAAACTTTTGTGACTCCTGCACCAACTCCACAATAGAATGGCTTGCTAACCTTCAACCATTTAATAAGTACTGCCTACCAGAATTTGATTTAGAGACCCTTTTAGAAGTGGCAGAAACATGGCCAAGTTCCATAACACTCCCATTGAGAGTTTTAGTGAGGTCACAGTCCTGATCTGTAAATGATTCAGATGAGTTTTTCCATCCTAGTGCATGACGTTACTCAGAAAGGTCATGGCAGACAGACAAGAAATACAACAAGCTTGAGATTTCTGACAAATTCAACACATGCACATTCAACCACTTCAACTGGCAAGCAAGTAAAATACCTTCAAATTGATAAGGTGACCAAAAACTGTCAGAGATCTCTGACAAGCTCAGCAAAGATCACATTTGTGTGCATTATGCCTTGGCACTCCCAAGTTCCGTGCCATGCTTATCTCTTCAAATTTACCACTTACAGAAATGAACCTATTCAGTATATAGGAAGCAGGTGGATATGGAAACCAAGAATATCCTTAAACTGCCATAATCCAATGCTGAATAATAGTAGACTTTTTTTCGGTTACTATGAAAAATAATTATGTGATTCCACACTACATTTTATGGAGATTTTCCCAATCAGGAAGCTAATCTCCATAAGAAGTAAAGAAGTACCATGTGCTGTCCTAGTCTACCAGGTCCTTGGTGAATCATGAACCTTGGAAAAACTGAGGGCAACTCCCTTATTTGAAAACATCATCTCCAACAAGTTTGAGCTTGACTGATTTCAGATCCAAGATGACATGAGATTCATCCAAGGAGGAAAAGCAGTAAAGATGGCTATCTTCTACAAGAGGTTAACAAAGAAACCTCAGAAATTGGTAGTCCAAAACTGGATACCCACTTTATTTCCAAATGTCATGCACACTGCTCCCATTTCTTACTGTGAAAAGGAGTCCTTGAAATGAGGAAGAAGGAAACAGCAGCAAAAACACAATTACGAAGAGATGAGAACTTCAAAAGAACAATTAGCCTATGGTGATTGTAGGCCTAACCTGTGAGAAGACCATGATCCAGGAGAGGAAGATACACAGGCTTTCCAATAATCAGCTCCAAGCTCTCAGGTAGGTTATCAACCCTACTGCCAGGCAACAGCACAGCACGAGCAGCTTCAGAAGAAAAATGCAGATCTTACACATACCTAGTATGTTCCAGCCCTACTTAGTTTCTCAGCCTCATAAAGGTAGCTTTCTACAGAGCCAAAAGACAAACCATGAAGCTTTCATAAAACAGAGGTCTTAAGATGCATTTTCTTAAGATGCATTTGAGGTTGGTTGTTTTTCGGGGGTTTTTTGTTGTTGGTTTTTGGGGGTTATTTTGTTTTTAGTATCCTGTGTATTAAATCTAATAGTTTAGATTCAAACTAAATTCAGTCATTTAACAAAATAACCTGAATTACAGTAATTTTAATGCACAGATTTAAAATCTGATAGCTGATATTTATGCCTACATTTACTATAATGCAATAGAGCAATTTATGTGAAAAAAACTTTAAAGCAGGATAATATAGGCTGCCAACAATAAAATACGGCAAAGAGATCCTAGCTAAGCACTTGGATATATTGCTTCCTGAAGCGCTAAACCAGCTTTTTCCATCTCTTATTGCTTCTTAAAGAAATAAGAATATAGTTTCAACAGTTCAATCCTGTGATCACTCAGTTTTAAGTTGTGAAACGAACTAGAGACTGGAAAAGCAGAAAGACTTACTTTCTTCCTACAAGCTCCAGAAAAGGGGAAAAAAATTATCATCAGGTGAGGTTTATCAGCTCTAACAATCTTTTGGAACATAGCAACCCAGAACCAATCCATTTGATTAATTAGCTATAAATAAAATGCAATGCGTGCTACTTTTGTAAGTGTATTAGCACAGTATGATTGTTTAAAATAAAATATTTTAGGAGTACATTAAACACCCCCCCCAACCCTAATTTCCATCCAAATGCAGCTCGACAAGAGTTACAAGAGGAACTAATCTGCCAATTGTGTATGAAGTTAATATGTTTTATTCTGATGCTTAATGTGTGATTTTTTAAAGGCACCAGATATAGCCTACTTCAGATAAGCAAGAAGCAATATTAAATATAACAATTTGCGAGTAAAATACGGCCTTTAAATTTTAATGACTCCTAGCCAATAAAAATTAGTATTATGAAATGTCCAAGTCCTGAGAAAATTAGCATTCTAGTCTGTCAATGTAAACTATTATTGTAGAAGCAAGTTGAGGTGCTGAACTTTGTCCTAAGCAGAAATTATTGAAGTTCAACATCTTCATGAAGTTGACTGTAAGTTTGGGACTCCTCCCACAAAAACACCAGATGTGTCCAATAGTTAGTGTGCAGTTCTCTTAACTGGTGTGAGCTAACTTCCCAGCTGAGAAAGAACAGACCTCTAAAGCATTCCTAGCAAGCCCTGATACCTGCACCTGTTCTGCAAAAGAGATCATGAGAGAGCAACATGGATACATGGACGACTCAATGAGGATTTGGTTTTACCTACATTTTAAATACAGTAAATCAAGCACAAACATAAGAAATATTAAAATTCTGATAGGAAGCCCTGGAGCTTTCCTATGTCACCTTCTAGCAAAGCAACACAAAAGATCCTGAAACAAGCTAGAGTGACTTGATGAGGAAGCAGCAATAGGAAATACACAGAAGAGGAGGAAATAAACAGCCTGCATGATATTTTCTCATCTTATGTCTTTTGAAAATAGAGTAGGTAGCCATATTCAAGCAGTTCCTAGACAGAGAAGGATATCAAACACGAGATGAACAAATCACAGAAGGGAAAGTAGTCATAGACACTTCAAGCTAATGTTTTCACTTTTAGCATGAAATAGTTACAAGAGATTGAGACAACTGCGCACACAGAGGAAGCATCCAAAACAATGCATTGTCAGACCAGAAGATTTATCTACCAGAGGCTGATCAAAATTATGAACAATAGAATGACACAAAGCATCATTCTGAAAAGGTTTTAAAAAACTCAAAATGCAAATATCTAAAAAGCTGAGGTACTGGTAGCTGATACAAGGACATAGCTCAAATAAAAACTGTCTGCCCCAACTTCAGGAGCGTTTCTAAGTTTCAGTATCATATAAGCAAATGGTATCTGGACTGGCTGGACTCGATCCAGAAGCCAACTGTAGAGCTGAAGTTTTGACAATTATGCTTTCTATAGCTTTTGCCTCCTCTTCCTTCTCCCTTTCTCCCACTCTCCCATTTTTATGGACAAATGCAAAACAATCAACAACAGGAATTAATGACAAATTTTGCATGTTAAAATATGTCCATCGTTATTTTGACAGAATTAATTTCTAAGATGGACACTACTACAGCTTGAATATCTGTTAATTACCCAACAAGCGAGTTGTTTGCTACCCTTTTAGCAAGGAGCATGTTTGTACTAACATGACTACTAATCCAAACAAGTGAATAAAATGTTAAAAACTCCAGCCAACTCAAGCAAACCACAGAAATCATAAATCAGCTTATTTTTAAGGTTAATCATCAGGTTGGGAAGAAAAGTTTCAAGATTGCTAATCCCATTCAAAAAATACCAGTTGATGCAAAGAAAATGATGATTTTACAGGAAAGAACAAAGTAGCACATAGAGACACTGTTACCCAACTTGTTTGAGTTTTAACACTTAGAACTGTTACACAATTAACATACAGTGCAAACTAAACAAACTCAACATTTAAACAAGGAAATGCTAAATCCATTGTTGTTCCCACTCTTAATTCTGTACTCTCAGACACTGTATAAAGTCAAAGTGCTGTAGAAAAATAGCATGTGGCTATAATTACAACAATGCAGAACAGTAGAATTTAACATACATAATGCTAAAAATGATCATGTAATCCAGCGTCTCCATATCACAATGCCACAGAAACCACTCGAACTCCTATCTGAAGTGTCCTCTTTGGAGAGGCAACTTACCTTGTCATAAGTTTTTTTTCCAAGGAAAGTCTACCAAACAGAAAGGTAAGCAGTTTCAATGATCTATACCTGTAGTTAGAAATATTTATACCTTATTCCTACCCTGAATCTATCCCAGTTTCCAGCACTATCTTGCTATGTGTGTGTGTGACAGACTGAAGAAACCTCCCATATCAAATCTTTACTTCCATGTAAGAGCTTACGTCAATTCACATGCTAGCCTTCTATACCAAGCTTAACAACCTAAGCTCTCCATGTCTTTGGCTGCAGTTTCAACTCAAGTTCCTTTCAAATCTCTAGGTTGACTGACAAAGAATTATCCAAAGAGAGGTGTGCGGAAAACAGCTGCAGTTCAGCAGAACTCTCAGAAACTGAGAGATCTCCTGCTCTGTGACACCAGATCAGCAAAATACTTTTTTCAGAGCTATCCTGAAACGGCCAGACCACATGAAAAGAACAGCCTTCACCACTGCTGCTTCAGATGAATGACCCAAACCATCAAATATAAATAACCATATTACTTTTTTTTTTTTTCCCCCAAATGTCTCTATCCCCCCCCAAGGATATTTCCCCTCCCAGGATGAAGTAGTGCCTTCAGTATTTAGCAGTATATCCCACAGTTGAAGCAAAAATTAAATGAAATTTCATTAAGCAAAGAGGCATCCTGTAACAGTACATTTCTCTAGCACTTTTTTCATTCACTGTCTCTTGATTTAAAGTTATTTTTGTCCATTCTCCCATTTTAAGCCCACCACTCATTATCAAAAGAACGTTGTCCACCACAAGTCATTCACACAGAGAACTCTTAAATTTCATTCAGTACAGGAAAATACCTTAAAATGGCCTTCCAGCACCTGCTTATCTGTTCTCAGATGTGAGCTCGTAATATTGTATGACACTCTGTCCACTTCACCTTAGGCCAGCAATCACTGAAGGATCACCAAAACCTGTTAATTTGACATAGCTACTACCCATTGGATCATAATAATCTAAACTCTTTCTGACATGGAAGTATAGCCTCGGATTTTTAGCTCCAAACAGCTATCAGCTAAGATGTACTGGCCTCCACATGCTTTAGTCATGCCTAAATTTTCTTTTTCAAATGGGTGTTTGTAAGCGCTCATTAGGACAAAAGCTCCACCATTTATCTATATCCAAATAAACTCTCTCATTCTATGTATGGGGGAGTTACTGGACATTTCAGACAACGCATGTTTAAAGTATGTTACAATTCCCAAAGAAAAAATAAAATTAAAAAACAAACAAACAAAAAAATCAGCACATGTAAGTTATCAGTTCAGCATCACCAATACAGCATACATACTGAAAAAATTTTAATCATCTGGTAGACAAATTAATTGGTAAACAGAGTTCTGTTCTTTGAATGTTACTAGAAATGTCAACCCTTTACAGGGAGCTAGCCTAAAAGAACATAGTTCCATACTGCAAACTGAAAATGAGCTTGTTTTGGAAAGCAAGTAAATTCAATTTTTTTAATATTGATTCCGATCAATTTGAACTGGCAGCTTAGAACAAAAAAAAACCAAAAAACAAAAAAATCAAACTCCAAATATTAAGAATCACAAAACTCGATAGCATTGCTAATTTTGTGGCACACATGCCTCAGGCCCAACCTCTAGTTCAGTCTTAATAACACCCCACACACACCCCCAAAGGGCATAACAACTATTTCTCCCTCAGCTGCCTGCTACGTTTTGCCCTCCCTTACAGGCAACCACCTCTCCTCTGGATTTGTCTAACAGATTAATAAAGTTAAGTTAAACTCTGAATGACCTCAGAGTATCCAACTGTGCTCAGCTTGAAGTTTGCCACTTCTAACTCAGTCCTCAAGACTTTTGTGACCAATACTCACTTGATCTTCTCCAGCTACATCAGGTAGACTGACAGAAGTTGTTTCCCCTCTTTCATCCTACTTACAGCTTGAAATCATCACAGCAACCCTATCTGAGGCTGGCATCAAGATAGGGATTTTGGAGAAAAGTGGCTTCGTGCCCTTCTGAAAGGCAGCACTGAAACAGATTTATTAATCATCAATCCTCTCTCACAGGCTCAGAGTGGTAACTGCAAGGCTTGAAATATTAAACAACGCTATTAAGCTGAAGACTGCTGCCCAAATGTAATAGGTGTACCTAATTTCCTAAAGTTTAGCCAACCTCTAAATACTAGACCAGGAGTTATAATACATAACAATTTACTTGCAAAAAATAGTATTATGCATTTGTACCTTTTGCTGCATTACAAAGAAAGCACAAAAGCGAGAAGAGTATCTCATTCTATGACAGGAACACACTTTCGTCCTATTGCATCTTTCTCTCTTCCCTCTGTATCTACACCATTCTTCCATCTGACTCTACAAAACCTATTATATTGAAAACCACTCTTCACAGAGCGCTACTTAATTCTCAAATTATGTTCGATGCCTTTCAATTTCATCTTCTATCCCTCTGAAAAGGTTATCTAGCTATTAGATTCCTCAGCTTACCTCTTGAAAAGGAGAAATCAACAAATGGAGTAGTGCTCCCAGCACCCTCTCAGTATCACCTAAACCTGCTCAAATTTTTTGTCAGATTCTGCAGCCTAAAGAACAAGCTTTCCATTTCTAAGCCACAAAGAGCCTATCCTGAAGCTCACAAATATCAGCAGAAGAGACTCAGGAGCCCTTTCCCTCAACGCATGAATGACACTGCACAAAAACAACACTTCAAAAAATTACATCATTTGTTTTTTAGCTAATTAGACCTCAAAGCTCTCTATCACATCTGAAAGAATATGCATTTACTACAGAGTACTGTCTAGGAGATAACAGAATTGATCAAACATGCACAGAGGCAAGTATAACAGGCACAATGCTCTAAGGACTGCTCTGTTTCCACAGGGCCATTCTGGTGAAAACTGAAGCAAGGGAATATGCAAAGAACAAAACATGGCTCCTACAGAAAATTTAGGTTCGGAAGTGCCCATTGAGAGACTGAAAATGTGACTGCATATGTTCAGGATGCACAATGGGAGAACAAGTGCTGTTCACTATTTAGTCTTGGAAGGTTTGTTTAATAGGACATGAAGAACAAGAGGCAGAAGTAGCCTCTTCATAACTGTCTGAAGGGGGTACCTGTTGCTCCATTAGAACTGAGATGGGAATTTCTTCTCTTCCCACTCCATGAAGCTGCCTCTTATATTTCACAGAGCTTTCCCTGCAGGCATGTGTGGAACACTGCACTGATGCTCTCATTCCAATTGCCATAGCCGAGAAATGCAAGACACTATTATACAGTCATCTAAACATGTACCTGGAACATTTTTTTCAAATCCAAGAATACATGAATGAAAGGTTGGATGTAAAAAACACACACTGTTTGAGGTGTTCCCAATTAATTTCAAAGCAACCGACCACAAAAGAGATACAAGACAGGTTCCATGAAAGCAGTGTTACTATTCAAAATATAAGGTTTTTTTTTTTTTTTTCTGGTTTGTGACTACCTTGTCATATCTTCTGTTTGAAGAAGGAAGAAACCAGCAAGCAGAACATAACATCTTCAGTCAAATGCAAGTACAAGTCCATTGTCCCTTAGAGGAGCTTTTAACACATACCTAACTTTGCATCCAAGAACCTACCACAAAGGTAAGCCAAATTACATCTTGGCTATACTAAAATGTCAGTTTCAGAGTCTTCAAAACACTGAGCATAACCACCACCCACTGCGGCACTGTCAATCTAAGTCTGCAGGGACCCTAAAAACATAACTGTCAGATCCAAAGTGGTCCGCAAGCTCTTACCCATATACCAATTATTACGCTTTCCTTATCAACACCACCAATTCTCAAACACTCAAAGTCATACTGTGTAGAAAGCATATGTAACTCAAATTAAATATACTGCATAGATCTGTACCAGTATTCCCACCACAGCACTAGACATGCTCCCTAGACATACACTTTGAAATTGGTTCTTCAGTACCAAGTACCATTTCTATAGGATGTTTCTTTCGTTTTCTTGAGAAAGAAAATGCTCACACAAGTTTGGAAAATGCTTGTCTAGTAACTCCAGCTGGCTGGACAAGCACATCCATAAAGGACAGAAACAGCAGTAGCATAGGAATTCTCAGTGCACCACAAAGATGATTATTTACAAGCCTTAAAAGATGACACCCTCTGACTGCTGAGGAACAGCCTGATGAGAAACAGTTGGGACCTTGAGTAAGCCAGATTTGTCAGAAAGAATGCTCCTTTCAAAACCAGCCCTTGAGATGGAATTACATAGCTCTCTGTAAAATGACAGACTGCCTCTTTGAAGACATCAGCCTAAATGTAAGCATGACAAAATGTCTCTCAAAGAAGCTCCTGACCAGCAAATAAATCAGAGGACAAAAATAGGTATCAGTCTTGCATCTGAACGATGTGGTCCTGAGCTTAAGAGCAGGTGAAGAGCAAATGATAGTCTAAGGACCACCACCCAGAATTGTTTTTTAAAAAAACTAAACACTGCCACACTGCAAAGCACAGGATGATGTTGCAGCAATCATCTTGGGACAAATGAAGCACTTATAACAATGCAGAAATTTACAGAGCTACCTATGTTCTGCTCCTCTGCCAATAACAGCAAAACATTTAAGAGAACTTCTGAGATAACACCATATTTAATCCCCTACGGTACCTGTCTGAGGTAGCCAACTGTCAACATTAAATGTATTCAATAGCTGCACACCTGACATTAATGCTGACCTTGCAGAATGCAGTCAAAGCACATTTGAGAAAATTTGAACTGTAGAACAGTACGTAGAAGATGAAAGGTTTAAAAGAGCACCTAAGTAGACACAAAGCTAACCTGTAAGACCCCTCAAGCATATGTATGACCACAATATAGAGTTTAGGTTTACAGAAGGAAACTACTATATTAAGCTTGCTCATTTATGAAGACAGTAAATAGAAAGGTAGATACTTACACTGCAATACAGACGTGGGTATGAAGATGTGGGCCTTGCACACTTTAAATATTTCATTATCAGGTACAGTAAAAGGCAGTACTTGTAAGAATCTCAACATTTCAAATCCTGAACTGAAATTCATGATTTACTTGCAGGTACACACAATTGTCCCCTTCCTACCTACTATCATTACCCAGATGAACATGATAGAAATGATGTGAACAAAAGTTCTGCAGGAAACTTGATGTTTTGAAATAAGATCAATAGAACTACATACAGCACAAGGGAATGGTTTCTCAGCTTTCCCACAAGGAGGAAAAGGAAAAAGCTCCTAGCCAGGGAAGACTTCACTGCCTGGACAAAAGAAGATTCTGAAGACAACCTCTCTGACAATTCATGGGGAAGAAAGGAAAAGAGGAGATTTGATCATTTAAATACTTTCAGAATACGTAATTAAAAGCTTTCTCAAGTTACAAGATGATAACTGGATTGGCATGATTTTCAAGTTCAAGAAGCATTTAGCTATATTTTACCTTTATCAAACCTCATTCAGAAGTTGGTTTTCATTAAAATTACAAGGATGCAATCAAAAAAGCCCCAAACCCAAGTTATTCATTCAAGCGTCTTTAATAGCATATGAAGAACAGGACTATTGTAACTGAAGACAATCTGCAGAAACAAAGCCTCTTAAGACAGCCTATTTTCTGATCCTTGATATTCATACAGTTCCATCAATCAAAATAAAAATCTAGGTCATCAGTATTTTCAGTCAGGATGCAGTGAAAAAACAGCACATCTTAGGAACCGAAGATTTCCAGCAAAGTATGCAGAATATCTGATAAAGCTTCTGACAGACACTTCCGGTAGAACCTTAATCCTCTTCTAGTCTACCCCAAATATCATTTCATTCCAACTTCAATACCTCTTCAGATACCCTGAAGTCAAAGGAAGAAGGGCAAAGCAGTATTTTTCTGCCCAAAGAGAATCTTGGACTGACAGAAATTTTTTTTATATACACTAGTCTAAATTCTGGTTTTATATATACACTTTTCTAAATTGGACTGTTTCACACCCATCCACCAATATTCAGAAAATAACAAATATACCACACAGGATTTGCTCAATGTCAGGAAAGATATACTCTCAGAATTAGGATTTTAACCAGAGCATCACAAATATGGTTTACCATCCAAATCTGCCCTTTGAAAGCTATTGTGAAATAAATTGGTATTTTCTTGTCTTTAAATGCAAGAAAAGCATCACAGCATAGCATCCACTGACAACCATGGACAAGATGAAGAATTTCAGATGGTAGCTGAGACAAAGATGTTGCCTAAAACTTTTGTTTCTGGAAAATCAGTTATACTTCAAAAGATATGAATAACACCTCAAAAAATAGGGAAGGGATTACCAAGGGTTGTGGGTTCCAGTCCTTTGAAAAGAAAGGAGAGCAGGGAGGGAGCGCCACCCAGGGCTCAGAGCATCTGCCAGGGAGAAAAGAGCGGCTCAGTCAACCCACTTGGACATAGGGTGAGACACATCCTTGCCCCTGGGACCGTCACACCAGCCCTTACGAGTCGTGGACTAAGACCACCAAGGGGTCGAAGAAAAACCAGGCTCTCCTACAGGGAAGCGTTAAGAGCCTGTACATAGTTACGGTGTTGTACCAGAAGTTTTTATAAAGGTAATGGGGGATTTCAACCAATGAAGTTTCCAGGACAGTTTTACGCATGTGGTGTTTTTCATGTATTTTAAGGGACACTAATTCTGATATGTTGCCCCTGGGACACCTTCTGGAATAATTTTTTTCATCTGCTACTAGAAAACACCTCAGACTGTCCTAAGCAACACAACCAACATTCTTGGCTTTTTGATCCACTTGGTCCTTTGATGTCTTTTGGTGTTTTGCTAGTAGCCACAGCCAGCAAGTTGCTGGTAAGCCTGAAAAGGACTGGTTTCACCACCAAAAGTCAGTCCTGGGCAAGGACTTGTTTGCCACATTGCTGTGTGGTTTTAATGGAAAGCTTATAGCCCAAGGACAGCAAGAAAACAACCAGATCTTTGCACCAGTTTTACTATCTATTCAGCAGGGCAAGTCTTCTAGTCACTCTTTCAGTCCTTACCACTGGCATGCAACAGAAGTACTGAAATATAATTTGCATCCAAATTAATTTCTATGGAAGCATTTTCTTTCAGCTCACAGTTCCCATCAGTGAGATAGAAGCCATGCATAAAAAAAAAAAAGCCAACACTCAGGCACAGCAGCAGGGGAGAAAGTAAGAGGCAGGTACACTGACTTGCAGTAGAATAAGAGAAAAGACTCTCAACAGGCCTGGAAGAGGAGCAAAAGGAAGAAATGTATCAAAAAAAAAAAAGTGAACGCTCACAGAATGTTTAACCTCATTTCTGGCAACTGGGAAGCTGTGTTATGAACCATATGCACTACAGAGTGATAGTCTGCTAAAACAATACTACCACATTTGCATTAAAATTTTCCAACAAGATTTCTCAAAAAAAGGTAGGAAGAGCTCCTTGCCCTTGACATACAACTCTAGTGGAATTCAAGTAAACCTAGCCTATGCATAAGCAACAGCCCAAGTGTGTTTCAGATGACTTACATGACACCTTGCAGGACTTTCTGAGGATCGAGGTCAAATAATCTATCAACATAGTGGCGGCTACTAGCCGTTACCTCCTGCGGAGAAAAAAAAAAAAAAAAAAAAAAATAATTGTCATAGTTTATATCAATTCATATAATGGCAGACAAACAGGAATGGCTAACGCAGCAGCAAGTCTACAAAACCTATCAGGCAAGATAGCAGAAAAACCACAGAATCGTATTTAAATGTGCAGTATGTTACTGCTGGGCAATATCCACACAAAGAATTAACCCTGTGTTCAAGTGTGATTTAAAGATTTAGAGAAGATAATGTAGATAACAACATGTTATGAGTCAAAGCAAGTTAACAGAGTGTTGTTTATGAACAGGACACACAAAAGGGGTCTACTTCAGTTATCAGCATTGCCTTAAATTCCACTTTTATTACGTTTAATTACTATATAGAAAAAAACATGGATTCCCGAAAGAAAAAGTTTGTAAGAGCAGTTAATGTTGCTCAAGAAGCATACCCACAAACAAGCTCTTGAAAATAAGGAAGCTCGTATCAAGACATTTTTCTGTAACTTACTTTATCATAACATATCAACACGTTTCAGAGACTGTCCTTCTATATACTGTCCCACACTACTTCAACAGGGACAGCAGCACAATATTCTCCATAACATTCCCGTAACTACTTTATGAGACAAAGCGAACTCTCTTCTCAGCAACAGGACCATGCTTGTAAGCTAAATATTTATCCACCAATGATTTGTTATTCCCTTTGAGAAGATCCAAAGTTGGAGATGGCAAGTGTTCCAAAAAACAAGGGTGGGAAAGGGGAAGGGAATTTTCCCTCCAGGTTCTCACAAACACGTGCCAGGGTGCATTTCCATTATCTCACTTTTTTTTTTTTCTTTTTGCTAGCTCAACTTTTTCTTAGGCTTCTCCCATTTTCTTCCTTCTGAGTTTTCCTTGAAAGAAGCTATAAGGGAATTGAAAACTCGTCCTTGCTTTTGCAAGTATCTACTCTTGGGGTGAATCTGCTCCAGCTTCCCCACCCAGACATCAGAAGCACCAGCAGCTTCTTGCCTGTGATCTCACGTAACTCTGAGAGAAGAAGAATCATCTAGAGGCAGCAATGCTCCTTTGTCTCCAGGAATACTATTAAATTATGCCAAATAAATTCTACAGATAAACTTCCACCATGTAATGAATGACAGTATTTTTTGAGAACAGCAGTAGACTTTCATCTACCTGATCTATGCATTTACATGCAAAAGTCCAGAGGACTTTAGAGATCCCACCGTTTTCTGTTTCTAAAATATCCTGGCTTTCACCACATCAACTACTAAGTTTGCAGTATGCAGAACAAGGGCATTCATATCCAGGCAAACAAGTTTTTCAGGTAGTCCCCAAAAATAAAGAATTTATCAACATCGTCAGTTTCATGGTTCTCTTACCTAATAAGAATTTCTAAGGAAAAAACAGAAAAAGCCCCAAACCTTGGCTCTTTTAAGCAGCATCCACACTATACCTTTTGCATTGTTACTGCCAGCGCACGACTCCGATGCGCAGCAGGACTAGGCAACCAGCACCGGCTGTTCTACTTACTCTCAGCTTTCCCCAAGGGAAGGGAACTAGTGGCAGTTGTCAGACCCCCTTCCACAACACCAGCGCCCTGCCCACAGATGCAACACATCAGCCTCCTCCCTGCAGCAAAAGCCAACAAGGCCCCGTCGTGAGATCCTGAAGAGCTATTACGAGAAGATCAGCGTTTCGCCACCAAAACACCACCCACTTGCTAGCAAAGGCTGGGAGAGCATGCTTCGCTAGCCACAACCAGCCCGGTACACTTCTGAGAGAGACCGTACTCTCCTCTGCAGCAGCTTGGTTGTTACAGCTCAAAAAAGCGTCAACGAACCCTCTTTTTGCTGAACAGGCATTTCAGAGGGACCGAAAACATTTACAGCGGGGCAGCTGAAGAGTCTAAGTCGTGTCATCAGGTAAAAACACACTCAGAAGAGCCAGTGCCTCTAACAAAAGTGGGAACAGACTCCTCAGAAAAGGGGGGAATGCCGTTTTCAAGAGAAAACCCCCTCTGGGAAGAAGTTGCTGCGACGGCGGAGGCACAAGGGAACGACCGCCCTGCCGCCGCCCGTGCCACCCCTGCGGCCCACCACAGGCCGCCAGGCCCACTCCCGGCCCCGGGGCCGGCCCGCCGGGCCCCCCGCCGCCACACAAAGGGGCCCGGCAGGTGCCGGGGGCCCCCGCGCAGCCCGCGGCCCGGCCCCCGCCAAGGCCAAGGTCAGGCCGAGCCCAGCGGCAGGCGGGCGCCCCCCCCGGCGGCCGCGCTTACGGGCGGCGGCGGCGCAGGGGCCGCGGCACTCACCGAGAGGACGCTCATGCGGAGCGGCGCCTCCAGCACGCACGCCATCTTGGCGGACGCAGCAGCAGCAGCACCTCCGGCGGCGGCGCCCTCACGCTCGCGCGCGCGCCGCTGCCGCCGCCGGCGAGCAGAGCCTCATGGCGGAGCGCAGCGCCGCCGGGCGGGGGGAGGGGGGGGGGCACGGGACGGGGACGACGGCGGGGGCGGGGCGCCGCGGCCTCGCGCCCAGCGAATCGGCCGACGCCGAAACGCCGCTACCTTCCGCCAGCCCGCCGCCACGGCGCACGCGCTCCCCCCCGCCTCTCGCCAGCGCCCGCCCCGGCAGGCGGTGGCTTGCGGCCTGGCGGGCGCCGTGCGCCGTGCGCACGCGCGGGGCAGGGCGTGGCCGGCGGCAAGGGGCTGCTGGCGGCGCCGGCACATGCGAGCCTGCCCCCCAGCGTGCGCTTTTGCGGCGGGAAACGCTGCCTCCGCCGTGCCCGCGCGCCTCGGGGGGCGGGGGGGCGCTGCGCGCCGAGGCGCCGGCAGCTCGGGGGCGGGCTCAGCCCTTGGCGTTCTCGGCTCGCTCAGCCCCACGACACGGCTCAGCCCGCCAGGAAGACGGCGAGGGCGGGGGCTGGGTGACTGACTGCATCTGACCGAAGCCCTGACGCTGAGGCAGGGGAGGCTGGCCTTACCCCGGGCTGCTCCCACAGCACCGGAACAGGCACCCCCCCCCCCCCCCCCCCCCCATTGCTCTGAGGCAGGGGAGGCTGGCCTTACCCCGGGTTGCTCGCACAGCACCGGAACAGGCACACCCCCCCCATTGCTCTGAGGCAGGGGAGGCTGGCCTTACCCCGGGTTGCTCGCACAGCACCGGAACAGGCACACCCCCCCCATTGCTCTGAGGCAGGGGAGGCTGGCCTTACCCCGGGCTGCTCCCACAGCACCGGAACAGGCATCCCCTATTGCCCTTCTTAGTCCCCATTCCACACCTGGGGGAACAGGGCCACTAGCGCTGCTTCCAGGACAGCCCCTCAGCTGCCCAACAGCCTGACCCGTTTTTTTCATTAGGACCAACCAGGTTTAGCTTCAGCTACCTTATGTTCTGACTGCAGGAGTGGAAATCATGGAGTTTTGTGGGTCCTTCCGACACATCCTCATCCTGGGTCTTGCCCCTGTCTGCATGGAGCTCCTGGAACATAATGAAGAGAGTTTGAGCAGGGTGCAGGCTGGCAGTTGATTCACACCAGGTATATGGAGACCTAGAGAGCTGTTCAGAACCCTCTACTCAGGCACAGTCTTCATCTGGGGCACAGGCACGGCATGCCACTTCCCGACCTCAGCCTCGCTGCACATAAAATAGATGGCTTGTGTTCCTTTGTCATTGTTTTTGTTGCTTTCATGATTTTTTTTTTTTCCAGAAAACACCCCCAAAAAACCACGACTTCACTCACTTTTACTATAGACTTCTACAAGGTAACAGTATTTTCGTATTAGGCCCTTGTATTTCACATTTTGAGGCATGGGGATACTAGTTGTATGAACTCATTGCTCCTGAAGACAGAATTAAAGGGGGGGGGAATAGTAAAAACATCATGTCAGGGTTCACACTGTCAACTTTTGCTACTGTGAGGTAAATGCAGATTTGTCAGCTGACAGAGATTGCAGAGGATAATGGCAGCACAATAAACATACTTTGGGATTCAATAGGTTTAATTTAAAAAAAAAAAAAATACTCCCCTTCTCATGAAAAAAAACCAAACCAACCAACCAAACCTATACCCCTCTTCTTTGTTTTTCTCCGAACAGATTAATAACAGGCTTTATCAAAATACCTGTGTGCTGGCCAGGAATGAAACAGGTGAACACTTCTCAAGCATTTTATAGGTAACAGCAAAGACATTTTTAGACTAAGTGCAAGTCTCATATACTGAAAAATATGTGATTATAACTCATACAAGGGTCTGAGAGAAACATTTTCCAGATGTTTCTCACCAAAATTTTAAAAGTCAAAAGTTTTCAGAAAGACTTCAAAGCTTCCTTTTAAAGAGGACTGAAGAGACTGGGTCTTAAGAACCCAGTCACTGTCAGCCTTCCCTAGTGTTTTACCTACTTTTTGGAGTATTTGGTCTTCTTTACTGGGGAAGCTTAAAGTTCCGAGCTTCAATTGAGCTCTACATGCAGCAGAGGATCTTGCTGACGGGTAAAATCCATAACAGACAAGAGCACAGTGGAGCTGGAGACTTCAAACTGCAAAGAGGGTGTGAACAACTACAAGAAAGGGCACAGTAACTCCACATAGATCTCGGATGGTTCATACTCAAGAAAATTTTATGTTAAGTATATTTACCAGCTGCACTCTGTTCAATGGATGATGAAATACTTCACTAAAAGAAAAAATCTTTAAAGACTAAAAAAAAAACCAAACAAACAACAGTATTCTATGTCAAAGTCTCCTGCTTTCTAGAGAGCCAAAACACATTTAGCAGAAAGGGGAGGGTGGGGCACGACATGACAGAATAATTTGCTTTAAAAACATATTAAGTCAGTCTAAAAAGTCTATTACATGTAACATACATCTTCCAATCCAGTTCATGTAGAATTCAACAGCCAAATACCATGCTCAGATTTCTTGGGAGACTTTTCAAGTTCATAACACAATTTATACTTAAAATACTTTATTTCCATTATAGTCTTCAGATCATGAGGCATGCTTAAGATTTTAGCATTGCAGACCCAGGACCCTTAAAGATACTCAACTATCTTCAGTAATCTAGCTGACAGTTCACAGCTAACTTGAGAGTTAGCTCAGATAACCTGAGGGTTACACCAAATGCTTCCAAGTTTTCATCACATCATACCACAGTTCTCTTTGGTTCTGACAGATAAGCAGGCATAGAGAGATACAGAAGCAGTATTAAGAGGGCCCAACTAATAATTTAGTAAACAAGATAGCGTCCTCTGGAAAAAAAAAGCCACACAGGATGTTAATGGCATTAACCCACCAGTATAAAGCTGTTAATCAGAACTGCGGAGAGCATTAATTTTGCCATTTTCTAGCTCTTGAACACTTACACGTATTTAGTTTTCATAGTGAACTGCTGACAGGAGAGGAACCAAAATGAATCCCAGAATGTGGAAGTGATTTTAAAAGATGGAAGTCTTGACCTTAAAGTGCTTCCCTGCTACACAACTCACACTCACCAATCCATTTAATTCATGGCTCCCTGTCCAGTTCCCTCTTCCTGTCAGAATGCTTTCTTCTCCACAGTGCCTGTGCCTTGGAGGAGTAAAAGCAGACAGGACTACCTCTGCTCTCAGGGGCAGCACAGTCATGAGGAAGTCCCGCTCCATGTGGATTCCAAAAGCTCAGCACAGAACACCAGCAGAACTTGACTGTAAAACTAATGAGTCTAATGACATATGCTATAGTTCTTGAAAACACTTGTCATTTTCATGACTTCAGGAAGTTCTGTTATCCTCACAGCCTTTTAGGCCAAAGGAGTGTAATTTGCTTGCTAATAATTCAGGGCAAACTAGAACAGTAAAAAGAAAACTCCCAAGAGGATCTATATTCTGGCAGCTCCTGTTCTCCCTCAGCTGAAGTTTATGAAGGTACTTTGGAAGATTCCAAATCCAGTTGTAAGAATTTGGCAAATTACATACTACTGAAAAGAAGGGACAGATGAAAACTTAGGCTAATGATAATGGCAGGCATTATTGTCTCAAGCAACCACCTTATATGAAAATACAACACACCCTTAATTAGTAAGAATTGTGACAGTGATGATGTCCACATTTAGGAAGCTGTTCATCCTAACTACTTGCATTTTAATTTTAAGAAATGGTTCTCAAGTTTTAAGCAGCAGCACACAAGTGAGTTTAAGAGATGCACTCTTCCATGGTCCCCCAAAAACTGTCATGCTTCAAATTAAGAGACTTTGTTCCCTATCGAAACTGTAATTAAAAGCCAATACTGGACAATACACATCGTTTTGTTTATGACCATGAAGTTTGTCTATGGCATGAATATCACCAGAAACAAAAATCTTCACTCTTCTATTGCTGTTTTGTTATCATGGGAATTCTATTTTCAAATTTAGTTCACTGAGTTATTGCATATGCTACTTTGTATTAAAAGTTCAGTATAAAACAAGACAAAAGCAATAAAATCAAATCATTCAGTCTTGTAAGTCGGACATTCTCTCACTTTGACTTGAGTTACAGAGTTCTTTCTTGTTAAACAAGCATGGTGAATCTTGTATAGTAGTACAGCTGAAGATACGTAGTATACACTAATAACCAAGAACTGAAGCAAAATCAACCGATTATACATGAGCCTTAAATCCTTTGATGAAGTACCTTGTTGGAAAAGTCTGCTTCTGACTTAGATGTTTAATCCAGATAAATCTTCTTCCCTGCAAGAGGTACATACAGCCTCTTCAGCTTAAAAAAGTAATATGAATAAGACCAAGTAACATTAAAAGCACGAATAGTCCACTACAGTTCTCACCACCTTCCCATAAAAAGGTACAGAGAGAACTTATTTATACATCATATGAAGTATTATTCTGTTTTATCTTCATCCTCTGCAGCATAGATAGCTTGATTCCTTCTCTTAATTTTTTTAATGCCACTGTTTCCATTTTCATTACCACCGATGCGCTTTAATGGTCTCTCATTTAAGCTCTTCTCTTCCACCTGCTTACTCGCACCAGATTTCTCCAGTTCCTCATTAGTGGAATCCATAGCATCATCAGACGATACTGCCATAGAATCTGGCATGATCCGGATGTCAGAAAAACTTGCAGAAAAGTCAGGAGGATGATCAGGGGAAGGATCTACAGAACATGTACTCAAGTCTTCATCACCACCTTCTTCATCCAGCATTATTTCATCTGGATTAATGGATGAAAGTCCAGAATTATCTGTATTATATTCACTGGGTTCCTCTGCTGACCCAGTACTGTCCATCTCCTCTTCCTCCTCCTCTTCATATTCGCCTCGTACTGAGCCCTCTTCTTTAGCTTGCTGGATCCTGTCATTGATGTCAGTGAGGCCAAACTGGGCACAAAACTCAGTGGTCTGTGGATTGATGGTATGAACCGGTTCCACGTGCTTTTGGGGCTTGCTGGGATCATAACAAGCAGCTGTCAGTGTGAAGTTACAAGGAATTTTGAGGTTATGATTCAGCTCTTCTAATACCTCTTTGA
This sequence comes from Pelecanus crispus, assembly GCF_030463565.1. Taxonomy (NCBI): domain Eukaryota; kingdom Metazoa; phylum Chordata; class Aves; order Pelecaniformes; family Pelecanidae; genus Pelecanus; species Pelecanus crispus. The sequence continues at coordinate 28,607,204 of NC_134651.1, read as the reverse complement.
TGGCTTCTTCTGTCGCACTGTAATCCCACCTAAATAAGTGTATAAAGTTAAAACAAGTGCAGTGCAGCTAGTCAAAAGGTATTTCTGGTTCCCACTGCAAAGAGAAACTTCAAAAGATGAATAATAAATTCATCTTACAACAGACACCTAATTTCTCAAATGATTTTTCAGGAAAGTACATTGCCTTTGGGTCAACCCACCCAATAAGTATTCATCCGCCCACCCTCATAATCCAGCCTCGCAATGTAACCGGCAAGATGATCAGCCACCCTGTATTTTTTGCCCCTCAAATGGTGGTATCTAAGTCTGCAAAAAAAACCTAACTGCCCGTGCAGAGCAGTAAAGAAGTTGCACGCTCTAGAGCACAGGTCTTGTCACCATCCCCTTTGTTTTCCAAGGCATTCAGCAAATCCTACAGACATTACAGGCTGCAGAACAGAGAAACACAGTAAGTTTACTTCCAGTCCAGCAAAATCCCACTTCCTTCTCTACTTTGCATGCAACTTACTTTGCATGGAGGCCATTATTTTCAGGCATATTCCATGAGCTCTGAGTCACATTAGCAAGACTGTTGGTGGCCTTGAGGACTGCAATCCACTCAGCGTCATACTCCAGCGAGTCACCTGCACTAGGATCATGTTCTATGTCTATTATCTGTTTAAAAAAAAAAACACAGAAAAAAGATGAGGCGAGTTATTTCTCTTGACACCAAAAACTGATTAAAGTTTCAAGCGCTACATTCACGGTACAGAGTTTTAATTAAGTTTCAAGTACATTGAGCTAGTGGTCTCAAACACATCCTCTCAAGTTAGCCCCACACAGAAGTTTACAGCAATAAGGGACGAAGAAAGGACTATCAACAATAGTAAAAAAGACATTTCTGTATTTTAGCTTATAGCAATTAAGAAGCAGAACACCCCTCTCCCTATGGCCAGCTACCAGTTAGGAAACTTAGAAACCAGAATTTGCCTGCTCTTAAGTTCATGCCGCCTTCTAAGCAAATATACATCTAGAATTGATAGCAACAGTTACCCTGCTGCATAAACACACATTCTTAGCACAGCAATGAAATTAACATGAAATATTTTTAAACTCTTTCAACAGCTGACGAACTGAAATCCAAATCACTTTGTCTTCAGTGACATTAACCCAAATCAGACCATTCAGTTTAGCCAAACTGCACTAGTTAGGCTCCGATTTTAAATAATCCATCAAGTAACTCAACCTTGTAAGACAGTTTTAGAAGGGGGCGGGGGGAAGGAAGGATATACTTTAAACAGGAACCACACACAGGTGGATCACAATGCTGCTGGAGGTAGTACTACTCCAGACCAGTTTTGCTACACAATTCTAAGCGTGGACTAGCACCCCAGTGTACCTTTGCATAGCAAAAGCTCAGCCTCATACTCTCTCCCATCTTCAAAGGTAGCTACTAGGGCAAACGGATCCCACCACACATCCAAAGGACAGATAAAGAACCATCTTCCCTTTAAGGTGACAAATAAAAGCTACTTTAGACTACTAAAACACTTGTCTGCATTTGGAGAACATGCTGTCAGCAGCTCCCTCTCATAGCAAAGGATTTTAGATTCATCCATGTGAGATTTTACAGACAGCACCCCAGGCAGCGTACACAGGCCACAGACATGAACATTGTTTCGCTCTTGGCAAATCAGTTCGGCACTCATACTGAAAATTCCCACAACCTAGACCTCCTACTTGGCCTCTGCCCTTCCTAGCCAAACAAAAAGAAGCAGAGCCATTCTCTTAGGAAGCTGCACTAATTCCTGCTGGAATTCACAATTCTGAAAGGAAATTGCAGTACTCAACTGAATTAATGAATACAGATGTGAAGAAGTCACTGCCTGACCCAAACTGGTCTGGCAAAAAAAGAAGACCCTCAAGATGGGCTTTCTTCTTAGGTCTGACATTTGTCAAAAAAACACAAGAGGAGATTCAACTCAGGTTAAAGTAGAGCTACTTCTCCAATTAAGTCAAAGGTGGAAGGAAATGGTAGGAATAAGCAAACACTATGCCTGCACGACAGTACGCAAGGTCTGCTTAGTTCGAGACAATATTACACAAAGACCATTCCACACATGCACCATTCCTAGTTTCTTTCCAATTCCTCCATTTATCAGAACTATTCTTCAGCTTGTATCTAAGCACAGCACTTAGCAGTCCAGACAAGTGAAGTACTTAAAAAGTGAAAACCCACTGCTCATGGTCATCACCTGCAGAAAGTCTCTGTGTGGCAGACATTTATCCAGAGCCAAAAACTTTGTCGCTTTTGGTAGCTCTTCTTTGGAGTTTGTCTAGGAAACAAATGGTGTTAACACAGTCGTTAGCATTTCTATGACAATTTGACCATTCTAAATAAGTTATATAGAGAGACTTAAAGGCATAACTTATACAGAAAAACACTTTCTGAAATAGAAAATCAGCATGGGATTATAAGAAAGGGATGGAGGGACAAGGAGAAAGAGACTTCACTGGAGGTCTAACAGGAAGCTGGATGTAGATGACAGCAAGATAAAGCAAGAGCCACACTTCATCCTTAACCAGGGCAGCTGAGCACACCCAGCCCTGAAGCAAGAAGAAAAATTTTAACATAATTGGTAACAGACTTGTTGAGTCTAGAAGATCTAGAGTTACATTTGTACAGCTAAATAACTTGCAAATAGGGATAGCATGTCACACCACTTTCAGGAATAGCTCAAATCAAGAGAAGTTTCAACCTACTGGTTTTTGGCTTTACCCAGAAAAAAAGCTGGTTTTTGGCTTTACCCAGGCCACCAGACAACTTCATCTGCCAAGTCTTACTACAGGCATCCTCCCATCCCTGGTTAACCACTATCTGCTTTTCAGTCACTTCTCTATCACCTCGTTTTGAAGTTGTCTCCTTCCCCAATAAAGTGGGAGAGTGTTTTTCCATAAACTTAAGAAGTTTCAAGTGCAGTAACGTTAGCTATTTCACGCTGTCCCTGAAGATTAGGTAGTTACACCCTGATTTATAACATCTCTAACTTACCTAAGCTACTAGTCTTAACACCACTTAACGTTTTGCAGCTTAAGCTGAGTTCTAATAACTGAGCAAAAACATTAAGAAGTTGCTTTTCTGGACATGATTACCTGCACTGGAATTCTAAAATGTGCTTGGAACACATACATTCTTGATTTTATTTCCCCTTTACCTGGTGTTGCATGAAAGCTGCAAATTTAACATGAAGATGTGCTGAGAACCAGTAGGTGGGTTTCAGATGCTGCAGAAGCTCTGAAGCAGCAGGGCTTCCTAATGTGTTGCTCTCCACTTCTTGACGGAAGAAGGATTTCATTTTAAGAAGCTGTTTCTTGTTTCCATAGTGATATATGCTCCTTGGCCAGTCATGTGACATAAATATATCAATTGGACTCTTTAGCTGTCAAGCCAAAATGCATATGGTATAAATAAAACACATACGATAAAGAAGTTCTGAAATTACACAGCACAAGATGAAACATGTGTAACATGTTCTACCTCAGATCAGTACAGAGTTGGCTGTGACCAACAGCCTCACTTCCAAAGCAAGTAAGTATACCACTGAGTCCCATCTTTCAGGTGGCCTTTGAAGTTCTCAAGGGGCTCTAGTCTCCATGGTTTGTGCTATGGTTTTTTGGGATATTCAGCTGTGGTTTATATGTACTGCCTCATAAAAGAGATCATATCATCACAGTGTCAGGCACGCAGAAGACGACTCTTAAAAATTACAGCAATAGAGCAAGTTCTCTGCCAACAGTCAAAGGCATCTTCTTCCTCGTGAGATTTTTAAAAGCTTTGTTTAAAAGGGATAATGGCTAAACACAATATTCCTCCTCAAAGCAAGCACCCCTCAGAAGTCTAGTCAGTGTCTTAAGCATGTCCTGGCTCAATGTTCAGTATATTTCCATCAGCTGTATCAGAACACACTTCTAGATGAAACCTGAGTCCGAGTCCATCTAACTCTTTACAACGACAGCAAGCCTTTGTCCTGTGTTCAGCATCCCTATATCTACCGAACACTTAAGTGTGCAACTGCAACCTGAATAATCATTCACAAGATGCTTATAAATACACAATCTCAACCAAATGGAGTAGCCCTTGTGACAAAGCAGGGGTAGGCAATAGCCAAAAAGAAAGCTAATCTGTCCTTTGAATTTCTCACCCTGAAGTCAAAAATACTCCAACCACAGAAATTTGGGATCAGCTTATTCAGCTGGTTCAATTTTGATTAGTCAACTTTGTACCAACCACCTTGCACGTTAGACAAGGTAGCCTCCATCTTCCTAAAGCTAATATAAAGCTGGAACAGAAACGTATAGCTGGAGTATGTTCCACTCTGTGAATTTTATCCAATTAAAAAAAAAAAACCAAACCCCACCAAAATCCACTCCTGCCTGTGCCAGGCTCAGATCAAATTTGCACTGCTACACAAAGTGTTGAAGGAGATATTCAGCAGGAACAACAGTGGAATAACACCCAGCATAAAATGGCCTGTCCAGATTAGCTGGGAGTTGCTGGTAAGATTTGCTAACCAATAGCATACTTGTTCAGAGTAGCTTTAACATCTCACTTCTAAATTAATGAAAGCTATTTACCACTGTTTAAAAAAAAAAAAAAAAAAAGAGATTTTTCACTAACCTGCTTGAGTTTGAAGACTTCGATATTCCTCACATGGTAAGCACTTCTAATTGTTTGCTGGTTGTATGGTGGACACTCAAAGTGGCCTGAAGCATTGAAAAAAAGAATAGTTGCCTGAATCAACAGTTCCCTCCTAACACGGTTTGCAAACTAGCTTCTTGTGGTCATATAGACACCTAGAGCAATCCCAAATACAAAGCTGCCAATAATCAAAGGAGATACTGTATTTCCTTCACACAAGGCTTACACCAACAGGCTGCTAACTTTTTATGTGTGAGGCAAATATGTTGTAAAAATGTGTCTACGACAATGAGCATTTCTTCCATTCTGTGTCTTATTTTCATAAATATAGAGAATACAGTAATTCAGTTGTGGAAAGAAAAAAACCAGGAGTTTGACTCTGATACTTAAAACCCAGGACCTGTTTGAAACAAGTAACCTTTGGCATGAAGATTTATGTGCTTAATTCCTATTTTGTACCTCTCTGATGAGATAACACCCCTCATTACTTCCCCACACCCCTTACCTCCACACAGTTATACTGCGCAGCCATATGCAGTCACACATATAGAAAGCTGTTTGCTGCACAGCCATGGAACATATGTATCTGCTAATATCACGGCTACACATGAAAACGTGCTGGCACAGCCAAAGAACATAAGGTAGACAAGAACAAACAGAAGTTGGGCATTGACATCGCAAGAACAGAGAGCAAGCCTCTGTGAGTGGTCAGTGATCAGAACATAAATTAGGACATAACTCAGAAAGAGGCATAAACTAAAAGATCATAAAGTGCTGCATAAGATTCAACTCCTGACTCAGGCCACTGAGGCTGTGATTTTTTTGTGTTTCTTCAAGAGTGCTGCCATCAACCACGAAGCTACAGCTTAACAGATTCAGCAGCAGCTTAAACATGCCTGTAACCGCCCAAAGGCACCACAGACTCTGGAAGTGCAGAACAGACGTAGTCTCCAACTTTGCCCTGGGACAAGAAACCCAAATGCCTAGCAGAGTTCCTACATACTCTTAAGAATGAACAGAAAAAAAATACCTTTTTCAGCAGTTAGCCTTATTGTCAAAAAAGTCTCATCTCCCACATGCAACATTCAGGTATACAAAGTGTATGCTTGGTAACAAATTTAATTAGCAATGATAGGTATTAGACAGAATAAGGTATTCTAGAGGACTACTTCAGTACTTTGCAGCTTGAAAGACATCTGTAAAGCTTCTCTGAAACAGTACGTTACTGAAAATAATATTACTGTACAATGATTGCAAGTAAGAGACTGCTATTTCAGGTGCTGAGGAGATCAGAAAGACTAAACTATCTTCTATTTGCTGACACCAGGTATCATCTGTGACAAGATCTCTGTCCACTGATGGAGACCCTTCTAAGGAAGAAGCCTTGGATACACAGACATATAACCAGGAGGAACCAATCTCGAGATGTGCTGACACTAAGCTTCAGCTCAGGACGGTACATTTGTACAATATCACACTTATGCACTGGATGTTTCACACAAGGAAAACTGAACAGTCTTGCATTGCACGCGAGAAGGACACTACCATGGAAAAATTAAGACCGTTCCAACAACAACATTCAAAAGATGCATTGCTTCCTGCTGTGGTCACCAGACAGCTACCAACTCATCCACCACTTCCAGAAAAATCCACGTGTTGAGCCAAGAGAGGTTTTCAGCATAAGAGTCGGTTCAGAAAAGATGAGGCGCAGTGGCCAGACCCTCCCGCGACGCCTCAGACCCAGTGCTACCCTCCCCGCTGCCCACCCAGCCGGGCCCGCCCTGCCCCGCCATACCTTTCCGGTAGTCGTGAGACTTGAAGATGCCCGAGATGCCGCCGATCCTCACGCCGCGGAACCGCACCACGCCCGCGTAACCTAGGGAAGAGGGGAGCGCGGCTCGTCACGGCGGGGCCGGGGCAAGGCGAGGGGTTGAAGGGGAAAACGCCGCCGCGGGACCCTACCGAGGTAGTAGATGTTGGGCGCCACCCACCCGCCGTAGGGCAGCTCCTGCAGGTGGTTGGACGCCTCATGGTTTCCGCCGATGAACACCGTGAGGACCGGGGCCTTCTTCTCGCCGGAGTAGTACCTGCGGAGACACGACAGCCGCTGTAGCGGAGCGGGCCGGGGCCAGGAGGGCCAAGGCCGGGCCGGGCCGGGCCGGGCAGGGCGGCGCTCACCGGTAGAAGGTCTGCATGTGGCGGTACTTGGCGGGCACGGCCATGCAGCGCAGGTCCGCCTCGTTGCGCACGGCCTGGAAGTCACCGCAGCAGAGGAGCAGGTCGGGCCGCACGTTGTGCCGCCGCTCCAGCAGCTCCAGCGTCTCATACATCTTGTCCAGGGCGCCATGGCAGCACCCCGCCACCGCCACCTTCATCGCCGCCGCCGCTCCCCCACTGCGCAGGCGCCGCGCGCGCCTGCCTCGTCACCGCCCGCCCCCTCGGCGCCTGCGCGCTGGCGGAGCGCGGCGGGGGCCTGGTGGGCGGGCGGACGCACGGGCGGACCGACAGCCGCCGCTTCCAGGGCCCGCTGCGCCCCAGCCCGGCCGGCCGGCAGACAGCGACCCGGGGCGCACCGCACACACCGGCGCGGCCACGGCCACCCCAAGAGCACCTGCTGTCGGGGGGGGCGCCGCTGCTGTGCTCCCGATCTCCTCCCCAGCACCCGTGGGGATGAGTCACGCCGCTGGCAGGTGGGACCTGCGCGGCGGCCCCGCCTCGCTCTGGGGAGGAAAACCGTCACGGCAGTTAGCGCAACGGTTCGTAACCAGTGAAAAAGGCCCCGTCTCGCGCGCACGGCGGGAGTTTCAGAAACTTTTCGCTGCCCTTCGCGGTGGGGCAGGAGGCCGTGCAGAGGGCGCGCAAGCTGCTTGAGGAGACGCTGCTCAGCTCCCCCCCCCCGTGCTACAGAAACCGCCGGGCGCTTCTCCCCGCAGCCAGAGCCAGCGGAGCGCAGCCCACGCGTGTTCCGCCAGCCTCGCAGGGGAGCAGCTTTGCCTCTCTCTCATCGCGTGGCGCAAAGGCCACGAGCAAAGCTGCGGTGGAGCGGTTGCGGCAGAGTGAGCAGTAGCTGCACACGCTCTCGCCTGGCATTTGTGCCAATAAAACGCTGGCTTTGGGTTTGCAAAGGACATACCGTCCATGCAGTGCTTTTGTCCTGCCAGTCCAGCATCAGGCAAGCATGTTTTTAGCATAGTCGAGCACAGGCTTCTTGTAACTTCGTAACATGCAAGGACAGCGTCGTGGTTTAGCCCCAGCCAGCAACTAAGCACCACGCAGCCACTCGCTCACTCGCCCTACCCCGATGGGATGGGGGAGAGAATCGGAGGAGTAAGAGTGAGAAACACTCCTGGGTTGAGATAAGAACAGTTTAATAATTGAAATAAAGTAAAATAGTAATGATAATAATAACAATATAATAATGATAATAGCAATAATAATATACAAAGCAAGTGATGCACAATGCAATTGCTCACCACACGCTGACTGATACCCAGACAGTTCCCAAGCAGCAGTTGCTGCTCCCTGGCCAACCCCCCCCAGTTTATATACTGAGCATGACGTCATATGGTATGGAGTAGCCCTTTGGGCAGTTTGGATCAACTATTCTGGCTGTGCCCCCTCCCAGTTTCTTGTGTACCTGGTAGAGTATGGGAAGCTGAAAAGTCCTTGACTGGCATAAGCAGTACTTAGCAACAGCTAAAAACATCAGTGTGTTATCAACATTCTTCTCCTACTAAATCCGAAACACAGCACTATGCCAGCTACTAGGAAGAAAATTAACTCTATCCCAGCCAAAACCAGGACAGACAGGAACAGTCAGTGACTTTACCAGGGCAATGGTGTACAAGGCACGGTGAGAAATTGGGCATCTCTCCCTTTACTTACAGACTGTCAGGCTCCTTCTTTTGGATAGCACCGATTACCTCGTTTTGAGGGGCGGTGAATTGGATCATAGGGTGGTATTTGTGTGTCACGTAATAAAACCACTCCAGACTTTTTCCACTGTTTGGGAGTTTTTTTAACAGTCTTGAGGGATTGATCAAAATTACAATAACACAGTTAAGCATTAACTTGCTGCTACTTACCCTGTAATCACGGAACCAAGCAGACATTCCTGTTCCCCTACGGTAGCAACTATTACATAATGGCCTCTCTTTTGATATTAAGAAAATATGAGTGTTCTCTAATGCATTTCATAATTTCACAATGTCAGGTCACTGTGTGTTCTTTGGGGCTCTCATCCAAGCCCAGCTGAAGTGAAGGGGAAAGTTCCTTTGGCTTTCAAACCCCACAAGTCTTCAGAGTAAAGACGCACACAGAAGCGTTCCTAGGTGCACTTAGCTCTTTTGCTAACTTTGCTGAGACTTACCAGGGCGTCGTGTGAGAACTCAGTCAGTCTTCTGGGAAGGCTTTCCAGCTTCTCTGGGAAAGAACAGCAGCCCCTCGCATTTGCCATGTCTGGCTTCCTGGAAGGAAGCAGGTAAAAGACAGAAAAGGTCCATAAGTTCTCTTAGAAGATACCACCTTACCCAAGACACACCATCTTGAGGGGCTTCCTGAGACTGCCAGCAGATGCTTCTTCTGCTTACCCAAATTCGTCCCCAGTCAGTCAAGGTAGGCTGATACTGTAATTCCTGGATTTGTTAGCTTGGGCTTATTTTTCATACTCAATGTGCCACTTATCCCAAGCGAACTGGTGCACAGTAAAGTCTATAAGGTTTTCTTATGTTGTAGCATTTTAGTATTTGTACACTATTCATTATGCACCTCAGCACCCCTAATTTAACTCTGGGTGTTCACTGAGCAAAACTGCTCTGAACTTTCCGCAGCAGTCAGACCACAAAGGGAAGTAGCAATGTACCATTTACAGGGTAAGTAGTAGCAAGTTAATGCTTAACTATGTTACTGCAATCCTTCAAGACTGTTTAAAAACATGTGACTGAAGCGCAGCTCTCTTCTGCCACATGACTAACGCATATTTGGCTTTGGGTTGGGCTTTGAAGTCACAGTCCCTTGCCCTGATGTGCTCATGCATGTCTCTCATGTCTGGATGTCCAGTCCTGCATGAGAGGACCTGCACTTCTCTGAAGTGACTGAATTCACATCCTGTCCAGCATGACAGGTGAAGGAACTGTGAGGCCAAGAAGGGGGAGCAAGAAACAGGCTCAGATCAGTGTATTGTTTGGGTGGGAGGTATTTGCCCTTTTGGCTGTTGCCCACCTGCACTGACCAGTGATTTGGTTTTTTTTTTTCCCCTGAGCTAACTATGGTAATTTAGAGCCATGGAAGTCCAGTTTTCCTCTCCAGGGAAATGAGGAAGAATGAAAGGCATCCTAAGGGGCTCCAGATGACAGGGTTGCTTCCCTCATCTCTGAGAATGGAATGAGAGGGAGACTTTTCCATCAAGTGCTTTCTAGTGCTTTTAGAATATACTAAAAGATTTCTAGTGCATTTAGAAGATACTAAACTGAAGAAGAACAGCAAAAGGGAGGCGTCTGTAGCTGACTTGGGTGGCTTCTCAGCATGGCTGAGAAGGGAGATACAAGGGAGAAGTGGTGGGAGACAGCGTATGTGTTTTGTGAAGGAGAAAGAGAGAAACTGGAGGTGCGAGAGACAAATCTGGTGTGTTCCAGCTGAGATTTTGAGATGTCCCTGTAAGCCATGGGAGTCGCAGGTTGGTGTGCATTGTGTGTGACAGAGGGAAGACACTGCTGCAACCACCGTAGAGAAAGACCCCATGAGGTTGGCCTAAATATCACAAAAGACTTACCTGCCACAATGTTTTGGTGTCTTTGGGCACCTCCTTCCCCAGCACTGTGTCTGCTAATTGCGGCAAAACACGCTGCCAACGCAAGGCCCGCTTTGGGCCTAGCCACTGAGGCGCGGCAGTTGCCTTCCTCTTGCAGTTGCGCTTCGTCTCTTTGCCGTCTGAATTTTAGCCTTGTCCCGGAGGCACCCACCGCGCCGCTCTGCGGGAGGGCCCTCGATCAGGCCATTAGGCCTCGAGCCAAAGAGGGCTGAGAACCCTCCGAAGCCCAGAGACGAAGCAACCGCGTTGCTGGATCTCCCGAGTGGCTGAGGCAAAACAAAAACCGCCGCCCGGGACGCCGCGCCCCGGGGAACGGCAGGCCCGGCCCGGCCCGGCGGGGGGGGCACGCGAGGGACGCGGCGCGCGAGGGGCCGCCGCCTCCTCTCGGCGGGACCCGGCGGGCGCGGCGCGTGCACGCGCGCGGGGTGGGCGGGGGCAGCCCCCCCCCCCCCCGGGGGGCGCGCGCGGGGTGGGCACGAGCGGGCAGCGGGCGCACGCGGGGGGGGGGGGGAAGGGGGCGTTCCCCCCGCCCCGCCCCCCGCCTCGGCGCGGGCAGCGCCATTCCGCGGCCACCCCACCCCCCCCCCTCCCGACAGCCCGGCCTCGACCTGCGCGCCCGGGGCCGCCCGCCCGCCTGCCTGCCCGCCCGCCGCCCCCCGCCGCGCCTCCGGGGCGGGGCCCCCCGCTGCGCGGAAGGGGCCGGCCGGGGCGGGCGGCAGAGCGCGCCCGGCGGCGGGAGCAGCGGCGCCGGCATGGGACGGGGCGCTGGCCCGGCGGGTAGGTGCGGCGCGGCGCGGCGAGGCGAGAGGGGGCCGCGGGGGGGGCGCCGCAGCAGCGTCCGCGCGGCCTGGGGCAGGGGCGGGCCCGGGGCCGCCTGGGGGCGGTGGGGTCGGGGCCGCCTGGGGGCGGTGGGGTCGGGGCCGCCTGGGGGCGGTGGGGTCGGGGCCGAGCGGCCGCCGGTTCCTCTCGGGCGGGGGCAGCGGTTGCTTCCCTCAGGGCCCGGCGGCGGGGGCAGGTGCCGGGCGGGCCCCGGGGTGGGGGTGCCGGTGCGTCGCCTGCCGGTGGGTGAAGCGTCCCGGCGCGGCGCGCCTCGGGGGTCGCGGTGTCGGCGCTGACAGGGTGTGGGAGGAAGCTGCGGGCCGAGCGGCCCGGCGGGGGCGGTGTGCGGCGCCGGGGGTGGGGGCCGCCGCCCCGCGATGGGGAGCGGCGGTGGCGCCGGCGTGTTTCGGGGAGGGCGGCGGGGCCGGGCGGGCTGAGCCGCGGTGATTGAATGGAGTGACCAGGTAACACGCAGGGTGGAGGAGGAGGAAATGCTTCTCGCATCACGCTGGTTTGAGTTGTGAAAACCACTACTGCTGGTGGTGTGGAGGCCGAGACCGTAAGCTGTCGCAAGAGAGTTCGGCAAAGCGCTGAGAGGCACGGCAGCTTTTAAGCACGGTGATCTGGGTGTAGTTTCTAGTTCAGGATGTCCCGAAGCTGTTAGTTGTTGTAAAGCAGGGGGTTAACATCGGTGAAGGATCACGTCTACTTAGGCTCTTCTTTTTTTGTGAACGCTTGCCACTTGCCCCAGGACCCTGGGAGGCTGGACCTTTGATCTTCTTCGGTGCAGCTGTTAATAGATGGTAATGAAAGTAGGATTTTAATTGTTTTCCAAAGTATTCCTTCATGATCAAGAAAGGGAACAGCTATGGCTACAAGACTCTTTGGTTCATGGGCAGACAAATCCAAGATTAAGTTGGGCATAAAGATGTAAATTTGAGATTGAATAACTATTGGAATGACTTACTGAAGGACGTGTTCCTACTGGAGTAATTCTCTCTGAAGGTCATCAGACTGTGCTGGTCTCAAGTAATGTAAATATTTTTGAGCCTGGGACTAATTTTATTACCTCTGTTCTTCACACTAAAGAAGGAAGCCCTGGAAGACATGCTGTTCGGTATCTCATCTTTCCTGTAAAGGCAGGCTAGCAGTGCAAAGGGAAGAATTTGAGAGAAGAGGCAGGTAGTCCCCAAGCTGTTTGCTGTTGAAGTGCTGCCTGAAAGGCTGGGTATGTTTTTACTGGTGGTGGTCTCATGGCTTTACCTCACATGATCTGATGCCTGCTTCAGGAAATAAGTTTTCCAGGCATTTACTTAAAACAGCTGCCTCTTCTCTTGATTATTTCTTGTGAATCTGTCAAGCTTGGTAGGTCTGCTCTCACAGGTTATGTAGGGGGAAGTTACTTACATGAGAACTTTGAGAAGATTGTCAGTACTCTTAGACTTCTCTCAGTTTTGTAAAATTATGTATTTAATGTCTGCTGGATTCTGAGAAGTTGAAGCAAGAGACAGTGGTTTGTTTTGGTTTTTTTTTTCAGTATTTATGTATCTGGAAACAGTAACATAATGTGTTAGATGAGGCTGATTTACATTTGACTTCATATAAAATAAGAGTTGAAGTTCCCTGATGGCACATAGCCAGTTTCCACGACCTAGACCTTTGCAACCACTGTCATGCATCATATTATTTTGTACCCATAATTTGCACAGAAGTGCAGCATTAAAGGTAGCTCTGGGCAAAGTGCCTCAAGTTAAAGTTGACTGATGTGTGACTGCCAAATACTGCAGAGATTCACTGGTAAAGCATCTATTTCATCTCCTTCAGCTGCAGCCTGTGAAGCAGGTGATTAATATTGTGGCTTGGGCAATTCAGAAGGCTCTGTAGTGGAGCCCTGTGGTCTAACACTCACTGTCAGTAGCCCTGGAGGTATAAATATGATGCTGCACAGTGGAATTTGTATTTTCCTTTTTTTTTTTTTTTTCTTCTTTGGTAAGGACCTTTCTCTATCCTTCCTGCGGACATCTCTTCCCCCTTCAAATTACGCAGAAAACATGACTTTAAACGGTAACTCTGAACTTGGTATATCATGGTCCAGTACAGGGGTTGCTATGCAGTCTTGCTTCACTTCCTTTGTATAAATGTTTTTCAATACCGTTTTGACTTAAATGATTGCATGCTGTTCTTCCCCATAAGACTAAGTTTTCTCCTGTTACACAGAACTGAACTTTTCTGAAGACTAAATTAGAGCTTGGATTTTGTGCTCCTATTCTGGCAGAAACTGGACAGCAAAGGATAACTGTGGCAGGAAGGGAATTTTCTCATTCACAATTAAGGTAGTTAAGTGCTGTTGTAAAGAACTGGTTTAATGTGTGTTACAGGACAAGCTTCTTCCACCAGACCTCACTGTTGTATTTCCTCTGCTGCTTATGTCCCTGGATCTGATTTGCAGAATTTCTGATGTACAACTGTAAGGGCAGTTGCAGCTGAGCACGTGCTGTGCTTTGACTATGTGAAGCACTCTAGGTTGTCACATACTGTGGAAAATAAGGCCTTGAGCACCAAAAACTGATTTATTCTTTTTGCCACAATTCTTGTAGGGTAAACTGAGGATAATAACGGGAAAATAAGTTAATGTTTAAGTAGCATGTAAATACTATAATGATGGAGAAATTAATAATTCTGATTGCAGAATAGCGTATGAATAGTATGCAGTAAGCAATACCTGATGTCACACATGTAACAAGCAAGCTTGTTAAAAATCACTATTCATTTCCATGAATATTCAGATTCATGAATGTGAACACTGCTGTTCACTCAAATTAGAATAACGGAGTCTTTACATTTATCTGCTTTTTTGTTATTTGTGTGTATCTCTTTTTAATCTGCTTCTGTTTAAATACACAGGGGAAAAGAGAGAAATTAATGGAAGTTCTTTTTTTGCTTTTTAAAGATAGAGGGAGAATTACTTCCTCTGTCTTACAGGGATGGCAGGCTAAAACACCCTTAATTTTCCTTGGTAGAGGAAAGGGGATAGAAAAGTTATGCTCGCTTAAATTATGTGTTGCTTTGATCACACTGATCTGTGCCTCTGGTGTGGCTTATCAAAGTCATAAGCAGTAAAAGCTGTAGCAGTGCCAAACTTCTTGAATGCTAGGACATGCTGCACCTTTTGGCGTAATTTGTTACATTTCAACAGCTGCTCCTCTTCAGAGTGTGAGATGGAGGCTGGCAGGAATGGGCTTGTGGAAGGTATGACTGGTGGAAATGACTGTTTGCTTTTTACTCCTGTGATTATGCCTCAGAGGAGAGGATGGGTATGCAGCACAGAATCAGAGCATTTCTCCCCAGCTTGGCATTTCACTGTTCTCATCGCTGACCTGTGGAAGAGCTATAGTACTCCAGCTGGGGCCAGGTATGGGCTGGGAACTGAGACTACCCTGGAGAAATGGGCTGTCACCTTAGACAAAGAGAACTTTGCCAAGAATCTTGAACGCACGAGGAAATAAGTGAATATGTAGTGCAATACTGATAAGACAAGAAGTCAGGATGGCAATGAGAAACGTATGAGCTCTGAATAGATGGGTAATGAATGAAAAAAAATTTTCTTTATTTGTTATTGTATTAAAATTTATTTTACCCTGCAGATCACTAGAAGACAGCTAGTCTGCTACAGGAGAAATTTTACCTAACTTGCAAGTAAGTTTCCAAGATGGTTTTGGGGAATCTGTAGATTGTAACCTCAGTATCAACAAAGGGAATCACTGAGGGAATGCCATCTTGGACACAACTCTTCCTTTGTTATCTTACCACTTTAATAAAAACACTTTAATTTGTGTAAAGTAATTGGGTACTGTTAATACTAAATTAACCAATTCCAGGGAAAATAAATGTATCTTGCTAATAGGAAATTATCTTTTTCCATATAAGGTTATAAACAGCCAAGAGATACATTACTTAAGCTTTTTCTGACCTCTGCCATGAGCCTTGTTAATTATGTGCTTTTGAATCTTGTTCACCTCCAGTGTTTTCTGGTTGGTCACCTTTTCTGTTAGTGTGACAAAACTCAGATAGGCTTATTCTTCCTACTTTTTTTTTTTTAACTCGTGCCTTGCTAAGCTTCAATGTGTGTGTTAATGTATTGGTGGCCTGCTAAATGAGCTAAGGTTAAATTATAGTTCTATACAGACATGGGACTGGAACAATAATTAGTTGGCAAATTATTTATACTTAACAGATCGGTGTTATGTGGAAAAATTGTGTGAGCTCTTACTCTCTTGCTGTCTCATCTGTATAACTGGAAACCAGTCTCATGGGATACAAATTCTTGTCTGGTCCGTTTTAGTTCCAAGTCTCTGTGCAAAGGGCAAGTTGAAGAAACGTATTTCAGAAAAGCTGAAAGGGGTGAAATCTTGCTTGATGATATTAACTATCCTCCTCCTCCTCCCCAGCTGATACCCATAATGGCAAGCTTTGCAAGGCCCATACATTGGTTCTCCACAACAGTTTCTAGTAACTTTCAAAGACCCTGTAAACTGATGTTTGTGAAGGGCATAACAGCATTAGAATATTAGCTAACACTGTGACTTAACCTGAAGAATTACACTGAATAATACTGCATTCCCTAACTGCAAGTCAGTATTTTAGAACAATAGTTTAGGATCTAGTGCCAGGTTTATTTTTAAAAAGCAGTGTAGGCTATTGTTACTGATACCAGCCCAAATCTTTTTGAGTGTTGGGTTTGCTTTATTTTGCTGCTGTAAATGTGGAGAGGTTGTATTTAAGTTAGTGTTAAGGCATTTTTTTTTTTTAGGGTAAATATACTGAAACAGATTTCCTGATGTAAAAATTTACTTCTCAAAATCCATACTGACTGCAAAGCAGTATTTATCATCCTGTCATGGACAGTGACTCTCAAGGTCATGTCTGCTTGGAAGCCTGCCTTGGTAAGTGCTCCCATTGCAGTGACCTTCATGGTTCACTGCAAGAATGCTGAAGTCCAGCTTCAGGTGGTAAAGTTAGTCTGAAGCTCTTCAACAAGAAGGTACAAGAGACAAACAAGTGAGTATTCTGCTGTTTCTGGATTTTTCAGAAGGAGTTTCACAAAGTTCTTCGTTAATGCTTCTTAAAGGAAATGAACTGCCATGGAGTAGGAGTGTAGCCTTTTCAGTAATTAATACCTGGTTAAAGTGTAGGAAGAACTGTCAGTTTTTCTAGTGAAGAGTAATCACTAGTGGAATCCCAGGGGGATCTGTGTTCAGGCTTGTGTTGCTCAACATAGTTATAAATGATCTGGAAGAGAGGCTGAGTAATGAAGTGACAGTATGTGCTGAAAATCACAAAATTAGGGTAGCAGGAACAAAAGGTGACTGGAGTTGCAGAAGGTTCTCACAGTACTTGGTTGTAGGCAAGTGGTACTTGATACTAGTAGATATAAAATAGTGTGCACAGGGAGAAACAACTAACTGGCTATGCAGTGATGAGCTCTTAAGAATCTGTGCCATTCAGGAATGAGATCTTTTAAGTAATGCAGATAAAACTCTGTGAAACTATCTCAGCAGTATTAAAAAAACAAATAAACAAAAAAAAAGGCAAATAGAAATGACAGAGGTCTCTAGGAAAGGGAGGAGGAGCAAAACAGGGTACCATGCTATAAATCCACGGTATGTTTGTGTAATGAGTAACATACCCCCCTGAAAGTTAGGGGCAGACATGTTCCCCTCTCTAAAGATTAGGGAAAAGCACAGAAAAACATGATTGAAGCAGCTTTTGTAAAAAGAGTAACCAAATAAACTGGAGCTTAGCCTGGAAAATACACGATTGGAAGTAGGATGGATACGAGGAGGGATTATGATAGCAGTCTGCAGCCATGGGAATATGAAGCAATTGTTCCCTGCTTATTTTGTCATGCGAACGTGGCAAGAATGAAGGGGCATCAAGTGGTGCCCAAGCAAAAGGTAGTAACTTTTGACAGAGGCAGTATTAAAATGTGACCCCTTGATTCCCCAGAACTTTTCTGGGTCCATGGCATCCTTCGATGAGAAGTTTCACGGGTTCACTGCATGTGTGCTTGTTTTAACCTGCTTCCTGTAGTGTTTGATCGCACCTAGTTCTTGTGTTGGAGGAGAAGGTGAGCAGTCAGACCCTATCTGCCCTTTCCATGCCATTCATGATTTTGTAGAACATTATCATATTCTTCAAAAGTCATCTCTCTTCTGGTCTGAAATGCCTGGTCCTGCTCAGTCATTCCTCACAGACAAGCTGTTCAAGACCTCTGGATCATTCTTGTTGCCCATCTCCTAACTTTTCTTCTGAGACTGTATGAAAATGTTGGTCTCTAAGAGTGAATACCTTCCTCTTGCATAGAGTGTTCTATCAGTAGGTCCCTGCACATTTTACAAAGGACAATAGTTTCATTGTTTCCTCTTGAAAGAGAGATAGCAAGAGGGACAGGAGGTATGAATTAACCCAGGTGGTTATGAGAGCAGACACTTCAGAATGTATTATCTGAAAATAGTGAGGCTTGGAAGGGGAAAGCACTATGCAGTGATAATACTAGTTTTTGAAAGGCAGTTCAGAAATTAATTTCTGAATGTGGTTCTCATCTGTCCTAGATACTGTGCACAGTTTGGGTTCCTGCATCTTAAAGTGTGTAGTTGAACCAGAAAAGCTTATGAGGGGCTGTGGAAATGATCAAAGGTGCAAAATGGCTTCTATAATAGAACAACTAAGTGAGGAGTAATAATCCTGGAAAAGAGAAGGCAGAGGGATGACATGGAATTCTGTAAACTCAGGAATGCTGTGGACAATGTGCATAGAGGGCTAGTGTTTGTGCTCTGCTTCAGTACAAGATCTTGACACACTGAAGCTGGTGAGTGACAGAATTGAAAGGGGTGGTAGATGGTGGCATGTTTTGTCAAAAGATGCTCTGGATGCAAAAAGTTCCTGTGGAATCTGGGGGATGCCCAAGTACATGGGAGGGAAATCCTTTGAAGGTTACTAAGTACACAGAAGTCACATCCAGCTTCACAATTCTCAGGAGCTGAAAACAGTTGGAGGCCAAGAGAGTACTCTCGGAGCTATTGTATATCTTTTTCTAATACTACTCCTTGAGCATTGGAATATAGTCACTGTTGGAGACAGATACAATTCTTCCCATGTTCTTGTTTAATCCTGAAGGATGGGATTCATCTAATGTAACTTCTTATTTCAAAATTAGGATCTTTTTTAAGCTCAGTGGGGTGGTTTTCTTTGAAGTGCCTGCCTCTCTACATTGCCCACAGAGAGTACCTAACAATTCATTTCTAGGTAGCTAGCTTAAATTAGATGAATCCCACCTCTCATGTATTTGTAAGGACAATAACAAATTACAGACAGAATTCATAAAAGGAATATAGCAATGACTTTGAAGACATCTCTCTTTCAGACTCTCTGGCAATCCTGGAAAAGGCTAAGAGGTGGTTTGATGATAGTGTTTCAGTACTTGTAGGTGAGGAGATAAATCTTCCTGAAAGCTTTTTTAAGTTAGCTTAAGAAAGCCTGATACCCGTTTGCTGGAACTTGATGTTGAACACACTCAAATTGGAAATAATGGCCCCTTTTCTATAGCGCATGTAATGAAATATTGAACCACTTGAGCGTATGAAGAAATGTACTCTGGTTCAACTAGGAGTTCTCAGTTTGACTAGGTCAGGTCCTCTGACCTAGGTTGTGGGGGAAGTCAGGATTTGTAGCCATCACGGTCCATTGCAGTCTCTAAAGCATGAAATAGCTTGATGCTGAAACTTCTTAGAACTAAACCCAGGATGCCTTGCCAGTGTAAGTGGTACAAGTGCCTCTAATCCTAAAACTTTACAGGTGCAATTGTAAATGGTTTCTTTTACTGTAGCTGAAATGTATGCATATGTGTCAAATTCCCACTGGTCACGAGGACTGAAAAGTTACCACAGCTGTAGTTCCCATCTAAGTCCTATGTACAAAAAAGTCCTTTTGGATTAACTATACATGCTGCCATTAAGGGCATCAAAATGTTATAGGCTGTAAATATGCAAGAAATATAGGAGAAAGGAGCAACTCAGGTGGCTAGATCTTTTTTTTTTTTCTTCTGAACTTCTTCAGTATAGAAGGAAAAGTTACTTTTAGTCTCCTGTTCAAACTATTTGGAAGGTAAATTTTGCAAGTGATAGCAAATTGTAAATCAGCTCCTTTGTGATAGCGTTCAAAATAGTTTATGTAAATGTCTTTGTAACATTTCTGCTGAATTCAGCAGTGGGCTTGTTACAAAAATTTCTTACCACAGCTACTGTGTGATGTTTTTAATACTAGATTTTCACAGTGTTTTTTTCAGTGACTGTATAGAACACTGTATAACATTACTAGTGGTCATGTGAACCCTG
Source organism: Pelecanus crispus (assembly GCF_030463565.1). Taxonomy (NCBI): domain Eukaryota; kingdom Metazoa; phylum Chordata; class Aves; order Pelecaniformes; family Pelecanidae; genus Pelecanus; species Pelecanus crispus. The sequence goes on along the minus strand of NC_134651.1, from coordinate 28,587,505 downwards.
TTGATTCTGGCAATGGTTGACTGGGCCATTGGAGCAGTGACCACTTGGCTGTGTGATCAGAGACCCTTTGGATTGTGTGGAGTGCGGCTCAGTGTCAATTCCTGTACGAGCTGCAGGACAGCTCTCAACTGAGTGAGTCACCTCGTCTGTTCCAATCTCCATTCTCAGAGCATTCGTAGCATGCTTTTGACTCTTAAAGTTCACCATGTTCTGATTTGAGCCAGGTAGTAAGAAAAGTAATGATACATCTCAGTGTCCAGTACCATTCTGTAGTGGGTTTTAAAATTAAAGAATTTGAGTGGAAGATTAATACTCTTTTTTTTTTTCCCCCGTTATTTGACAAAGTACCAAAGATTGGCTGAAAGTTGTGCTTTGCAAGAAAACATTGTTTTGTTGTTTGCCTGCTTTTGTCTGCTATAATCAATATAGTTTGCTCCAAAATCTGTTTTGCTCAGTAAACTGTAAACAAAAATCAAGCATTTCTAAATAAGAGGATGCAGTTATATGCTGCTTTTTGGCACTACAAGCTCCTCTGAGAGGGTAAGACCTGATGTTTGATTACATAGCTAGGATAATACTTCTGAAACTATATTAATGACACTTCAAATGGCAAAACTGTTGTTCTGACTGTCTTTTGCAAGAATACTAAACTTCAGTTTATCCTACCAAATCTTCCACTAGAAATGAGCACAGTTGCATAGTGACACCCATGCTGTGTGCTGGTGTAGGAAGAACTAGTTTATACCTTATGTTATGGTGGTTTCTAACTTTTGATCACTAATAATGTTGGTGCTAGTACCAGCTAGGAGTTCAAGAAGATTTTTGCCTAATTTGAGACTTTCGGAGGCAGTAGAGGCCTGTCCTGTAGCTTTCTAGACTTCAGTTTGCAAGTAAGTCAAGTGCTGTCTGACAGTCCCCATCCCAACAGATTGTCATTGTTCAGTTATTTAACTCCAGCATAATCTTTGCATGAATAGAATTTCTTGTGCCTTATAGAATAACCTTTTATATCATTAGTATCTGCAATAATTTTTTCCTTTTGAAAGTGATTCGTGTCATCTTGCAGATAGGAAAGACATAAAGCATTATTCTGCAATCACACAAGAAACCCTATTCATTCATAGTCTATATTGTGAAGCCAATCCTGTATCCTCAGGGTTGGAGTTGGTTTCGTGGCAGCAGTCCTAATTACAGAATCTTTCTACAGTGTATCTGAACTGGGGGCTGTTCTAGAGTCACAACTGGAATGAAATGGCAGGCTGAAAAGAATGAAGTATGAATGTTTCTTAACACATTCAGTCTTTCCATTGTTGCCATTCATAAGTAGTAGGTTTCAGTCACCAACCAAAAGTCACAACAAAAGCCCATTCAAGCTAAGCTTGGGACCAGGTTCCCAGATCTGATAACAGGAATACTCTTCTCCTAGGTTTTGTCTTGACTAGGTTTACGTGCTGGGTCATGCTTGATGGATCACTGGAAAATAAAGCTGCAAGCTGAGCATGTGCTGCCTTGGTCAAGCCAGTGAAGAAATGAGAAAAATAGTTTCTACTCTGCATCTATACATGTTTGTGCTGCATGTACAATTTTCTTTTTTTTTGTCTTGCATAACTGGAGTCAAGTACTCCAGTGCCTTGAATAACCTTAGCATGTTTTTGTAGACAGTAATAAGGTGGCAAATAGTAAATAGTCACTGAGAAGACATTAGTTAATTTGGTTGAAAAGAGGATATGAGGCTTTTGATATTAATTCTTTGATTACTTCCTTCCCTGACACAGCAGTAAAAGGTGCCGACAACAGAGGCAAGAGGTAGCAATCTTGTGCTAGGTTTGTGTCTAGATTATGTTGATTCCTGGGTGTGATAGTACCAAAGAAATACAAACTGGATAGAGATTAGAGAATGCAGCAAACATGGCTGGAGGGCCTGCCTTTTACTAAAGCAGAAGGGGCTGACTATTTGTAACATGGCTGAGCAGTAGTTTAGGGCATAAGCACCTAAAATTATTTGGGAAGTATGAAGTGAGATGGTGGGAAGAGTGTTGTTATTGGGCATAGCTGGCAATACAAAGTTGAACTAAAAAGAGTCAGTTTAGATTGGGAATCTGGGAGACCTTTTCATCGAAGAACTCTTTGTGGAATAATCTTACACAAAAAGCTTCATTGTTTGAAGGTGTCTTAAAGGATTGGAAAAACTGACTTAGTCCCAGTGGAAGGGGTACATGTATAGGGAGGAAATTGTCCTTGGAGTCATATAGGAGGAGATCACAGTAAGTCTAATACATTATTTCTCTAAGGAATAACTTAAGATGTAATTATTTCCCAAATTAGGTACAAACCCAGTCTATTCTTTGGTGCTAAAAAGAAGACCAGTCTCTCCTTGCTGTTTATGACACAGAGGGAGGAAGGAGCTCTGATCAGGAGTCAGTCCTGTGCTTTTTCAGAAGCAATATTAATTCTTCATCAAATCTGCTGTACTGAAGACCTCTACTTTCTCTGAATATTATCTAACTTATTATCTAACAGCTTGTTTGTAGTTGATGGAGGCTCAGAAAAGGAAAAGCAGCAGACTTCTTATCCTGGATGTGTTAGACAGAAGGCACTCTCAGGGAGTCCATGGATGATTAGACTTTTTGGAGGCATAGAAGCATGGGTTTTCCTGTCTGAACAAAGCCCGTTAAGTCCTATAAGATGAAGACATTGGGGAGCCAATAGTACTTTTTTCAACTGTGGCTCTGATTCAGCAGAGCATCTAGCACACCTGATAGTGAAGCCTGAGAGTCAGTGACTGGAGGGTGTGGAGTCTTATTACCTAGGTTTATGCCTGATGGTATAAGCACCCCGGGGTTTAAAAACGGTTCTGTTTACGCCCTTTATCCCCTGGCACCCTGACTCACTGCTGTGGCTGGGGCACACCTCATACCTCTGATCATCCCTCTGGAAGGCCCTCCCACGCCTCTGGGGCTTTGGGGCATTGCCAGTGGGTGTAGAGGGAAGCAGTACAGGACAGGCACAGAAGTGTACTGCAAAGCTGGCCCTGGTACAACACGCAACTTGGCCTGCGGTGTTTGATAGGCAGGTGGCAGCCTGTTACAGATACCAGCATGGTAGTTGGAGCAGTTAGTTCTTCATCTTGAATGCAATTGTTTCAATGCTTTATATAAACCAAAGAACAAATCAGGAAGGTTTCTTTACAGTGTGCAGTTCTACCTAATTGCAATGAGCAGACATGGCTCATTACAAATTCCACCGGATACTCTTAAATCAGTGCTTCTCAATTTCAAATTAAGGCTTTAAAATATGTAAAATGTGAATGTTCAGCAGTCTTGTGCTATCCCTAGTCCTTAATTACAACAGCACCAAACTCTAAGGTACTTCCCTTTTGTGTGAGACGTTTGTATGGGCTTAAGAGCTAAGATGGGTGGGATGTAACATGCATGGAGGGCAGTCCTTTCATCAAATGCAGGTCTGGCCTTTCACATAGTGCTAGATATTTACCTTTGAAAACAAAAGAAACCCATGCTGCATTGTGACTTAGCTGTGATTTAATCATGTTTTATGAAATGGATTTCTGTTTGTACAGGAGCAGAGGGTGCTGAGAATTTCACTGGGGTGTTTTAATTTGATTATTGAAGTATTCAAGAAAGATGAAGCAATGTCTAAGATTTGAGACCCTTAAATTTGGGATTTCCTATCTTTTCATAACAAAGTTAAGCAGCCTTTGTTTTTTCTGGTGCACTTCTGACCATGGTGATAGGAAATGGAGCTGGAAATGGCTATGCTAAGTGTAAAACACTCAATTCCTAGTTTTCACAGGCTTAACCTTTATACAAATGTTACTTTCTGCTCTTGATGTCTACACCAGCAGACTTATTTAATAAAATATGCTGCTATTTATGGGTTGTAAGAGAATGAAAAACAGTTATTCCTCCTTAAAATATTTTGCCATGGTCCCAGAGACCTTAGTGAAAGGCTAATGGAAGCCAATGTGGCCTTTACTAAAGGCCATGCATTCTTAGAGGCATTCATCTACTTTGCTCCAGGCTGTTTGCAGTTTTTTATAATACAGAGAGCTTGGAAATCCTGAAAGTGCTTTTCTCTACTGCTCTTTGCCTTATCTTTAGAGTCTTGGAAAATGAAAGTCAGAAATTCACAATGTGATCAAAATGTTTTTCTCCCTTAGAATTAAAGGTAATGTTTTGTTCAGTCTGGGGAGGGGAAAAAGCAAGTCTGAAAAAAAATTAATGAGTGGTTAAAATAGAGCTGTTAAAATGGCAACACACCGACAGCCTGTGTATAAATATAGGCTAGCTCCTCAGCAGTGTTCTTATATGGTAGATCTGAGTGAAGGAAAAATATCAGCCTACTCTTATTCTGTACAAGCCTGCGTGTTGGTTGTTGCGGTGTGGTGCCATATGTTTGGTAGTAGACAAGGCTGCATATTACATGGAAATTATAATGACTCGTCTTTTTTTTTTTCTGTTGCAGGGACCTACCTTACCAGTGTGAGAGGGGAATCTCACAAGCATACTGTGGATTTTTTATCTGTACATGCTACTTGATTATCTATCTTACGGACCCATCCAAAAAGAGAGAAGAAGGGTTGAACAAAAATCATTGTCTTGTCACTTCTGCCTATGAACTGGCTGAATTTTGACACCTGCTGGAGAAGCTACCCGGGCCGTTAGAAATGGAGCAGCTTGTGCTGCATCTCTGATCAGCAAAGCTTTCTCCATGGAGTACAAGAATCAAGTTGCCTTAAGTTAAACCATATGCAAGTTGCGCTGATTGTTGTAACTGTACTGCTGATACCACTCCAGACTTCCCGAGGGCTTTCCAAGGCAGTAGTTGCTCATGTAGTTTGAATGCTTTCAACTGATATTTGAATGGTGTGGTTTTTTTTTTTTTATTAAATCTGGTGTGGCTGTGAAAAGTGTGTGTGGGGTGAACTTTTTCCTGTGAAGTTCATGGTGAATTTTGAAGCCTCACTTACAAGTGTGATCCGTGCTATGGCAGCAACCTACAGGCTTATGGTCACTTCTGTGAACTGCTACAGCAGTGTGGTGGTAGACCAGCACTTTCAGCACACAGTCCATTACTGCACAGGGACTTGTCAAGTGTTTAAGCAAGGAGTTACATGCATAGTTGCCCACCACAGTGTCTGTGCAGAGCTCAGTGTCCAAGATGCCAACTTAGACCATAAAATTCCTGTTCATGAAAATGGACTTGCCTTGCCTGGAAGTGAGGACTGTCACCAAATCCTCCCAAATAATCCAAAAATCAAAAAGGTCTCTTCAGTGCAGGCCTCCAGTAGTTTAAAAGACATTACTGGTGAGGCAATAAACCTTGCCAGTGGTAAAATAAAGGAATTCTCCTTTGAAAAGCTCAAAAACTCTTCCAGTCATGTGGCCTACAGAAAGGGAAGGAAAGTTCGGTCAGAATCATTCAGCAGACGATCATTTGATTTTGACTTGATTTATGGGCACTTCAACAATGATGAGAACTGCCCTCCATGTGGCTTTTTGCAGAGTCCCTCACCTGTGGAGAAATGGCAGGAGAGCAATGATGCTCCAGAAGTTACCATGAATCCCATGGTTCCCTTCTCCCCTCATTCCTTCTCTGAAGAAAACTTCATTACCCAGATCTTGGAAAAGCACAAGCTAGATGGTTCTTCTGGTGGAGATATTAAGGTGTGCTTAGACATCTTGCTCAAGTGCTCAGAGGATCTGAAAAAGTGCACAGACATAATAAAACATTGCATCAAAAAGAAGTCTGCAGACAGTGTTAGTGGAGGGAACAGCAATGATCCCCTGGCTAATTCAGAAATGATATATATGAATCTGATGACAAGATTTTCTTCATACCTGAAGAAGCTACCCTTTGAGCTCAAGCCACCAGGACACAAGGAAGCTAGTGACTTGGCAGAACTAGTTAACTGTTTTCATGGTGTGCAGCAAACTCCCTTTCCCCCAGTATTTGGAGATGAGCAGCCACCTAGGTATGAAGATATTATTCAGCTGCCATCCTCAAGTGCAGTTCCTCTCGGGCTACCAGCTGATGAGTGTGAGGTGACAAGCACCTCTCAGTCCATCCAAACAAGTACTGTGAGCTTTACCTCAAACTCCCTTCACAGCGTCCCACAGGAGAACAGTGTGAGAGCTGTGAAGGATGCTTGTGCTCTACCTCAGTTACCAGCCACAAGCCCTTCTGGCTGCATGTCTTCTACTGAGGCTCTGTACATTGAGGAGGAATCTGATGGGGAAAGAACGTTAGGGAAAATAAAGAAGGCAGAACAGAAACAAGGCTGGGAGAGTTTGGAGCGCAACTACCAGCTAGCTGGTTGTTCAGATCTAACTGCCAATGCTAAAGTAGAACATGCCGGACTGGGAGATGTTGAGCTTTCCCATGCTCCTGAGAAAATTGCTCCTTTAAAAACAGTTTCAGATTCTGTATTGTGTGGTTCCCAAGCTGATGTCTCCAAAGGAGAACAGACGTGCAGTAAGGTAGACAAGGATGAGATAGACAAACTGCTGCTGGACTTGGAGTGCTTCTCACAGAAAATGGAGAGTACTTTGAGGGAACCCTCTCTAAAGGAGAGTGAACCTGCCTGTTTGCAGGTGTTTGGCTGGCAGGGTAGACAGGTACTACCTCTGGCTCTTGAACCCAAAAGTAAACCCATTGACCCCACTTCTCCTTTGTCAAAAATCATGGAAACCAATGGTCATAAAATGGAAGAGGATGACAAAGCCCTTTTACTGCGTATCCTGGAAAGCATTGAGGACTTTGCCCAGGAACTAGTGGAATTCCAGACAGGCAAGGGAAGCTTGTCCAAGGAGAGGGAAGTGATGCAGATTCTTCAGGAAACTTTAACAACTCCTTCACAGTCCCTCCTTGCAGGGCAAAAAAGCTATGCTGGGGCTGCCTCCAGAGACTCTGTTCCAGCTTCAATTCAGCAGGCCCCGGAAGTGATTAAGGTAAGAACCAAACCTTTGATGGGATAGTGAGTAAAATAAAACATGGGAAAATGTGGGGGAAAAAAAATACTATGTCTGCGAAGTGATTCTTTGTGCTTTGGATGCTGCAGTGTGGAATAACATGCTCAACCTGGCAGAAATGTAGCATTTATTTAAATAGAAACAAAAAAAGGAAAATAAAACTCCTAGGCAAACAAAATATGCCCTGACATGCACTTTCACCTTTGAGCTTGTCCTTTCCTGCTGGTGCTCCTGTAGGCTGTTTGCTTGTAGTTTAAATGGGTCCTATATAATAGAGGGTAGAAACAATTTTTCAGCTAACTGTTCCTGGGAGCAGGTATAGAACTGCCTCTCTCCAGTTCAGTGAGAACTGAATGCTCCACCTCCCTCTTTCCTGTCTCTGAGCAGACTCCAACAGGCTTTCCTGTCCTCCTCATCACTAGTTCCTAAAGAGAGAGATCCTCCATGGCACAAAGGTCAGAATCTAGGAAGATTTGATTTTCTTTTTCCTGTCCCTAGTGTCATTCTGGAGTCTGCGTTGCATGTGTATCTCAAATGAGGAGCAGGTTTTCTCAGGAAAACAGGTTTTGATGGGAGCCTGCTTGAGAGGGAAGCCAAGGCTGTCTGTCCAGCCCTCAGTGCTTTTCATTTGATAACAAGTGCCAAATTTTCAAGACAACTTGGTGCCGAACTTGCAAGTGCACAGAAAGTATAGAGAGGGCTTTAATTTCTAAAATCCACCTTCCACATAGGCACTTAAAAAGTGCCCAGACTATAAGTGAAATTTCACAGCTCCTTCCAGCTGGAGCATGATGTGCATGTCTTCAAAACTGTCCATTTTCCTGAAAATACAGGTATTTGGTGCAATTCTGAAAGGGGGTTGGTGTGGTGTGTCTGACACTAAATAACAGCGCTGAGATCTTTTTAGACTAGGCTCTCCAAGTGTTTCTGATGTTTCTCTGGGCATCTTTGCTTACAGAAAATGGTGAGTATAACCTTGTCTGATATCTCCAGCAAGGGAAAGAGTCTTCCTCAAAGAGTGTGGAGTTCAGCAGCACCGAAAGCTCTAAAGTGATCTCTTGTAATAGCTATTGTTGCCTTATATATTAATTTACAAAATGTTCTAACTTGTGAACTTCAAACAAAAATGTGTTTGATAAAGTATGACACTGACTTTGTGGCAATTTTTCTATAATACTTGACAACTGGATGCATTTACACTGTCAAATAGCTTATCAGTCTGGTCCTTTACCAGCTTCCGTTTCCCTCATCACTGACCTAGCCTGTGTGTTAATTTGCTCCCAGCCTGCCTTCTGTGGACATATAACATGCACCCATACTACAAGAGCTCTTCTCTTCCAGGCAGCAGCACAACCCTTGCTTTGTGTAGATGCCTAGAACCAAAGATCATGAGAGAGAGTAACTGTCTTGGGGACCCAGAGGAGCTGGTGGGGGCCTGGGCTGAGCACTGCGCAGTGTGGATGCAGCTGGTACCCTTCAGAGGGAGTTAGTCCTTAGCAGAGTGGATACAAGTCATCTGAACTGCTGGTTCTACACTTACTCTGAAGTTTGCTGTCATTTATAGTATACATGTGGCCACCCACTTGGCTGCAGACACAAGGCCCTCTCTAGGTATAGCATCTAGGGAATACATCCATGTTCCTGGATAACTCTGGATCTGGCTGGAGCTCCATGTGGGTTCTGATTCAGTTTTGCACATGTGTGCCTGAGTGAATAATATATAGAGTATTTGTTATATTTTCTAAGGGCTCATAAAACTGTTATCAAATAGTTGCATGCACACACAGAAAACCTAGAGATCTAATACTGATGAAAACACAGTGCAGCTTTTGTTTATGAAGGTTGTGACAGTTTTAATATCCCTCAAATCCTAAGCAATGAAAAAGGAAAGGAAAAGCTGCCTCAGACCAGGCTGGTTGCTGGCTCAGTTGGCCTGTCTGTGTTGAAATCTGTGCTAACTTATATCAGTAACAGACTTTTCCCTTTATCATAAAACCAATTATGATTCTCCACAGAGAACAACAGAATTACTTGCCTCTTCATTTTCAAAACCAAAATATTTAGAAACTAGGACATGAATACTTAAGTCCATCAATTTTACAGAGCACATAATGAACGCATCGTGCTTCTTCCAGGCAGGTCAGGAAGCATTGCATACTTTTGGACTGTCTGACATTTCCCATTCTGAGATCCAGTTTTCCATTACTGATATCTAAAACTCCAGCTACTTGTTGTAAAAATTCCTGTTCTGTGTGCCTGTCTGAAGCTTATTTTTTAATATGTTTTTGAAAGAAATAGTTCAGTGAAAACAGTTCAGTTATCTGTTAGAGGCTAGCAAAACCCCAAAATATCTATCTATATTTTTGTCTCTAGATAGGGGGGCAGTAAGGAGTGAAGCCTGGGTGGACTCACAGGTGTGAGGGAAACTAGAACCAGTGAGTAGTGAATAAGGTGGAGATGGGGCTGTTGGGATTCTCTGACCTGATCTGCAGAAGTGCTGAGTGTCAGGGTTTGATGGGTTTGGTGGGGTTTTTTTGTTTGTTTGTGGTTTTTTGGTTGGTGATGGGTTTTGGTGGGTGTTGGGTTTTTTTGTTGGTTTTTTTTTTTTGAAGGTGAAGGGTGCTACCTTTTAAGTAAAATGTCATCTTATGTAAAGGCCTTGGAAAAGTCAATGGTGGATGTTTTTTTGACCTTAATCTCTGTGCCCTTGGTCTACCACCTGTAGAGGATGACAGAGTATTTAAATTCAGTTAATGCTTGCAGAATACTTGGTACTCTATGAAAATACCCTAGAAAAGTCTGTAAGAAACTTACTCATTCTGTTTTCAGAATCAAGTTTGAGTAGTGCAGGGCTCTGCTCCAAGTCCTGCTCATGCATTTTATTTTAAGAGCTGTTGGATAAAGTTTGTGAATAATTCTGGGAGCAGAGACCAGGACCAGGGTTTGATACAAAAAGAGGCCTCTCTTTTCTCCTTCCTCTGTTGGGTATCTCTTCTCAAAAGGACTACTCATGGTGTAGGGAGCCAGAAAGAGCAGTCCTGTTTCCCATTTCTCTCTTCCCCTTGCCTCTACTTCCTGTTGCATGGTTTTGAATCTTTCTTTGTACTGACTACGATGCTTGTATACAAGATAATTTTTTTTTAGTTAGGTTTGTTTTCTGCCAGATTAGTAAATGGAATTGCTCACACTGAGGTCAAATGGGTGGTACAACTGTCTCTGGACAGGGACTGTGGATCTGGGAGCAGAGGGGTTACAGTTTAGAGTTGAGAAATGGTCTCAGACCACCTTGTCTAACCACATTATGTGTCACATGGTAGAACCCTGAGTCAGTTATGCAGAGGCTGTTCCCTGCTGCCACATGTGTCCTCTGGGCTGGGTCTAGGTAGCATCTATCTAATCCTGCATCGCCTGAATGACTGATGGGGTGCGTATTGCTGGGACTCTCAGAAGTGTTCCTAACTTATTGTGATCTAAAACATGGTCCTGAGGCCACACACCTTGCTTTTATGTAGCAAAATGCATGCTTAAACAGGTGGCCCAAAGGTGGATCTGAGTGGAGCTAAAACTGTTTCATAATCATATATAAAGTTAAGTTTGACCTGGCAACTTTGTAATTCTGCCCCTTCAAAATGCTACTTCATAATTGTGTGCTACTTTGTTTTTCACATTTAATGATATGCTTCTGAAGGATCTTGTGTGGGGCAATTAGCTGTAAAAAGTGTCTTCTATAACATCATAGTGACTTTAACTTTGTGCTGAAATTACCACATTTTCTCAAAATGCATGCAAAATATAATGGAAAACTTTTTTCTGGAAAATCAGCTTTCATCACCAGGTCCAGAGGGACCTGGGCAAGCTGGACCAATGGGCTGAGGCCAACTGTATGAGGTTTAACAAGGCCAAGTGCCGGGTCCTGCACTTGGGTCACAACAACCCCATGCAACGCTACAGGCTTGGGGAAGAGTGGCTGGAAAGCTGCCTGGCAGAAAAGGACCTGGGGGTGCTGGTTGACAGCTGGCTGAACATGAGGCAGCAGTGTGCCCAGGTGGCCAAGAAGGCCAACAGCATCCTGGCTTGTATCAGGAATAGTGTGGCCAGCAGGAGCAGGGAGGTGATCGTCCCCCTGTACTTGGCACTGGTGAGGCCGCACCTGGAATACTGTGTCCAGTTTTGGGCCCCTCAATACAAGAAAGACATTGAGGTGCTGGAGCGTGTCCAGAGAAGGGCAACAAGGCTGGTGAAGGGTCTAGAGAGCGAGGCTTATGAGGAGCGGCTGAGGGAACTGGGGTTGTTTAGCCTGGAGAAGAGGAGGCAGAGGGGAGACCTTATCACTCTCTACAACTACCTGAAAGGAGGTTGTACTGAGGTGGGTGTTGGGCTCTTCTCCCATGTAGTTAGCGATACAACAAGAGGAAATGGGCTCAAGCTGCGCCAGGGGAGGTTTAGATTGGCTATCAGGAAAAATTTCTTCACGGAAAGGGTAGTCAAGCATTGGAACAGGCTGCGCAGAGAAGTGGTGGAGTCACCATCCCTGGAAGTGTTCAAAAAATGGGTAGACGTGGCACTTTGGGACATGGTTTAGTCTAGTCTACCCTTAATTGGTTTAGTGTGGACTTGGTGATGTTAGGTTAATGGTTGGACTGGATGATCTTAAAGGTCTTTTCCAACCTAAACAATTCTATGATTCTATGATCTACATATATTACAAATTGTTTTGATCAGATGCTGATAATATCTGTCAATTAAGCTGTGCACACAATCAGCACTCTTTTCAAATAGCAATTATTTATTATTTCTAAACACAAATAGTAAAACATTTTTTTTTTTCTATTTGGTAATAGTCATTGGAATAAATGCAAATAGTAAGTGAATCTTAAAGTATCTCAGAATCAAAGATGACACAGGAAAAAAGAATTAAATCAGATGAAAATAAAGAATTAAAAGAACCAATACCAAACACTTAGGGAGACGTTCATGGCATGCAGGCACCTTTTGTAATCAGGGCAGATACAGTCTCTGGTTGTGTGAAGTTGATTTATCTTGAAGCAGACATCTAAAGGTAGGTGAAACAAGGCTTAGTGATACATGTTGAGTTTTTCAGCCTCATGGACTCTAAAACCAAGAAAAAGTCACACTGTTGCTGGAGAAGTTTAATCTGTTTTGAAAACAGTTGAAGCTGGTGCCCTTCTCAGCTATACAGAGTGCATTGAATTGTTGCAGCCAGGCTTTGGGGTACAGCTAAGTCCTGTGATGATTAAATCATCCAAATCTTTTAGGACTAAGCCTCCAGCTTTAGGCACAGGTGAGATTCCTTCTGTGTTCTGATGGCTAACAAAGGCAATCTGACACCTCTTTAGATTTGACATCTCTCACCTTCATGCTTTAAACTGGGTCACTTACAGAAAAGAGGAATTTATAGATTTGACTGCAGTTTGTTCAGGTATCTGTAGGTTGTTGATACCAGATTTTTCTGCTGTGGATTTTGTCCAGTTGACTTTGAAACTGTTGATACAAGATTCTCTTGCTGTCAATTTCTCATAGCACTGTATATTTATGTTTTTATTTATATCCACCTTGAGTGTTTTGAGGATGGGAAGTATCACACTAGGAACCTGCTATATTGTAAAAAAATGGAATTCAGACACAGCAAGCCTTGTCTCTAGCTTACTTGTATTTTTCCAGGTTATCAGTGCAAAAAACCCCAAACTTTAGGGATCTTTGTGACTGGTTGATTTGTGAATGAAAAATGTGTGGGTTTTTTTAAGAAATAGCTAGTGATTGCTAAATCAGTATGTCTCTCTCACACATACATCTTTTAAAGCCCGGATGGTCTGGATACAGCTGTAGGTATGAGAAGTTCTTTGGACTATATTTCCTCCGCAGTCTGTAAATGGGGTGGCAGTCTGTAAGCAGAGTGAGAGTTCAATGGAAGATGAAGTAACTACACTTGCCACAGATGATTTAAAATAAATTACCTTCTGACATGCTGCTATGAGATGTGCAGGAGTCCCAGTACAGTGGAGCCTTGTGGGCTCTTTAGGCATTGCCTTAATGTTTATAAAAAATTGTCAGAGTCAGAAAAACAAAATTGATTACAAAACTTTTGCATATGGATCTGTGTATGTTTCACTTAGAGGCAGTTCAAGTTAAAACATTCCTGCCTGCCTTTTTCCCTTTTGGGGCTTCTTTTCTCGTTCCCATCATCATCCTACCACTCTGTTAGGCTTCATATTCATTTGCAGGGTACGTGGCGAAGTGGGCTGTTGACACTGTAATGACCTTGTGATTCTAGACTTGTAGCTGTGAATATACACTTGGGCTTCAGAGCTTTTTCAGCTCTCAGGTTGCACAGTTTAGACATAGCTACAGTGACCTAAAGGAACCAAAACTATGCTACATTCTTTTTCAAATCTTTCATAAAGAACTGGATTCCACAGCACAGGTTGTGGGACCATGGCCTGATGATTGAGAAGCAACAGGAGAGAAAATAATCTTGGGGGTTTTGATACAGATTTATGTAGACATTAAAAAAATTCTTTTTGTGAATATCAGCTGGGGTTCTCTCTCCTTTAGTAAATAGCCTATTTAACTGCAGAAGAGCAAATTTATGATTGTAAGAGCATCCTTTTGGATAGGCTGTTTCTGTGTCTATCTGTAGTCCAGTTATATTAAGTGATGCTGTATGTGAACTAACCTTGGGCCTTCTACAGGAAACCAGGAATAGAAGGATATCAGAGGCACATGTGGTCCAATGTGGTCCAATAAAAGCTTTCGGTTGGTAAGGCTCAGTGAGACCTTTTTCAAACGCAATATTGTGATAAAAGCAAGCCCTACTAGCTAGAAATCGGATGTTGTTCTGTGTTACTAAGCTTACAAAGTAAACTGTCAAAGTAGCTAGGACTTTTAAAGTCAAGTGGGGAAAGCAGGCCATAGGATAAGGTGTTTGTTCATCTTATGGAGTAAGAACTGGGTTTAGGCCTTTGTTCAGCACCGTTGTCATGATAGGAGAGGGAGAACACACTTTTAACAAGCCTAGACGAAGTCTGAGTGAGAGTTTGAAGTCTACTTGCTCAAGGTTGCGCAGAGAAAGAGTAGACTGTTGTTCACTGAAAATTGCTTTGTGTTTGCCTTCTGAGAGTTATGGGAAAAATGAATAAAAAGAATGATGCATTTTGGTGTCGTTATGAATCAGCTTTCTTAAGAACTGCTTTGGAATGCCTGAGCTTATTACCCAAGATCATCCTTGTGTGCTTGCTTGGTGTTAAAGAAACTAGATGATTTGCTTTTTCCAAGCAAGAAGGAAAAATTGATGTTTTTTGAAAATTACAGCCTTTGGTCTAGAGTGGGAACTAATGCTGATCTTCTGCTTCATCACCTCAGAAGCAGGGACCTCAAACCACTAGCATCATATGCACACGGGCCTTGGCTGAGAGCATGTGGTTTAACTCTAGCTGAGTCTGATGCAAATTTGTACCTCAGGTTTCAGCGCTGAAGCACATAAAGTAAGAACTATTGGGGAAGATGGTATATTTAGCCACTTCTGCAGTGCATCTAATTTTAGCACTCTTGGTAGTGGTGGTGGGTGCTTCCTTTCCCATATTACCCCTGGCCTATTACAAGCCAAGGACAGATTGTCTGTCATGTAGCCAGCAGGGAAATAGATTCTGTTGTAGATCATGTTTCTCAATTAAAGTATTACAAGAAGGCAGAAGATCCTGTTGGTACTGAAAGATACTTTGAATATCAGTTAAAAAAGGGAGGTCTGGCTTCAGGAGTAAGATAAAATCTCTAGATGTTGTCCTTGTGAAGAGAGAGAAGATACAGTATGTTGAAGCCATTTGCCATTTTTTGCCTGTAAAAGTCAAAACCAAGAAAGCAACGTACTGGTCTTGACGTGGTCTCCTACAGAGTCCCTGTTGCCCCTTCTGGAAAGGGCAATATCTGCTTAGGAGCTGGCCAGGATGATGATCAAGGAGAGTTCTCTGCGGAGGGACCCAGACTTAGGAGGGGAGCTAGCTTTCCTTGCGAAGGGCTGTGATTTTGTTCTTCCATCTCGATTCAAGAGGAGGCTGAAGTCATTCCAACAGGCCCAGGTTTGAACGCTTGGCATTTCTTTTTCTTTTTCTGTTGCTTTGTATTTTTTATTGGATCAGAGAATCAAACTGTGTCCCCTCCAGGCGTGTCTATTTGCAGAAAGTTATTTGCAGCTAGATACCAGCAGGTTTAAAAATAAACCTTCCAGGCTTAGATTGCAGAGTTAAAATGTCTTTGTAAACAAGGGGAAAAAATTAATCGCAAGGGCAGTGATTTAATAGGGAGAGGTAGTGTAAGACTATTAAATCTTTTCTGTGTTTTTTGTAAGAAAAACCCTATTTGTGTATGTGATTGCTCTGAATGTTTCTTGTTGCATGTGGAACAACCACAACATTCTGCTGTATTTAGTGGGTTGTGCTCTCTACTGTACAAATCTGTGCACAGACCAGCCTACCTGGCTTTGGCATTTGTGATTTTACCATCACAAGTTGCTTCTTTGTGCTGTTTCCTCCTATCTCTGGGCTGTGGTTGAAAGAGATAATAGAATCATAGAATCATTTAGATTGGAAAAGACCCCTAAGATCATGGAGATGTAGCCAAAGAAATGGGAATTGTACCACAGCTATGTATTTATTGGTAAATCCCAGCTGCTGTACTCACTTTCTGGGACAACTGGCAAAAGGTTGGAGTAATTTATGCTAGGACACCGAACAGGTATGTAGCCACCCCAGATTTACAGGGGGTCACAACATGCTGATATCAGCCCATCTTGAGCTTCATGTATATTTAAGTAATCAGTGACACAGTGAGGAAGTTAAAAAGTTAAAATTATGAGCAGTGCAGCTGTTTCCTAAGAAACAGGTATTAAAATCGCTCCAGAGTATATTGTAGCGCATTTTTTTTTCATTATTTCTGGTGACAGGTTAAAGTACATATATGAGGTTAATCTCTGGAACGTGTTTTTTCACTCCCTAGAGGAGAATTTCATAAGTAATGATGTGTAGTAATAGCTTGGGCGGGACCCACAAGCAATTTAGAAGAGACTAACAAGAACCATGCAGCACAGCTAAGTTCGCGTTCCAGAGTTAGTCTGATCACCTAAGGACGTAATCAGGGTATGGTTTGCAGGGAGAGATAAGATCTCCTAGTAGACCAACTGGAAACGTTGACAAGCCTTTGGTACATGAGCCCTCCGCCTGGTCTGAAGTAGGAGTAACGGCCTTCACTGCTAAATGCGTTGAGAATAACTGCTCTGGGGCTGCAGATCCAAGGCAAGTGAACTAATGTAGTGGGCATTTGCAGCTGAAAAAGATGGTCTTACTTCCTCTTCTTTTTCTTCCAGTACTTGTTCCCTCTTGCTACCTCCTCACCATGTGTCACCCCTGTCTTGCACTGGGCCCCATGGGCCCTTCTGTGAGCTGGTTTAACTCATAACACAGCAGAATATCATCCAGCAACAAAGCTAAGTCTGTTTTCTGCCTTTCCAACTGGGTTAAATCAGTTCACAGAGGGCTCTGGCAAGCTCTGGAGCTGGCACTTGCTACGCAGTGACAACGTACATTTGGGAGTGGATGACAGAGATATGAGTTCTCCCACTTGGCAGCAGCGAAATGTTAATTTTTGTGCCTTGTGGGGCTACACCTTGTGGCTTGGGTGTATGAGATCTTGGGTGTATGGTCATCTTGTGAGATGACCTGAGAGTAGAGGTAATTGGACTCACTAAGTGCAGAAAAAAAGTGCTAGCAGGAGGAAAGGTAATGAGGCAGTGATAGGGAGCAGAGAGATGAGTGAGAGATAGTTTGTGGAACATATAGATGTTGACCAGAAAAGCAAGGGAGGAGAAGGTTTTTTGTAAAATCTGTATCTTTTAAGAGCTGTAAATTTTAGTTCTCATGTTCATCTTTTGCAGGACTTCTTATAGAAGGATCAGAGAACCTCCCATAGCAGTGTTGGTAGAAAGGGAGGTAGGGAGGTCTCTAATCCAACATGTCACTTGTAGAAGACTGTTCCTAACACTAGGTCACATCAGAGCTGTCTTTCTCTGAGTCTTGAAAACTCCCCAAGGATACAGATTCCTCCCACACCCTTCCAGTGACCTGCAGGCTGTACTACCCTCAGTTAAATTCATCCTCCTACTGCCCAGCCTAACCCTCCTAAGCTGCAGTTTATGGCTGTTGCCCATGTACCACTACAGAGTTTGGCTCCATTATCTCTGTAACTGCACTTCAAATAGCTGTAGGCTGTGATTAACCTATCCCTTTGCTTCCTCTTTGCTTGGCTAAACAGGCCCAGCCCCTCAGTCTCTCCTGCCACATGCTCCTGACCCCTGGCTACCCATCCCTTTTGAAGTGAAGGCCCAAAACTGGTCACAGTAATCCAGATGCAGCCTCACTAGTGTTGGGCAGAGGAGGTAATAACTTCCCATGTTCTCCTGGCCCCACTCCAAATGCAGTCTAGTACATCATTTGCCTTGTAATTAGACAACGCTGCAGGCTCATGTTCAGCCCTGTGCACACAGTCTCCCCTGCATCCTTTTCAGCAGGGCTGTTGATCAGCCAGTGGATTCCCTGCCTGAACCAATGCTTGGGGTTGCTGTGCACAGGTGGAGAACTTGGCACCTTTTCTCATGGAAGTAGTTGAACAGTTTGTCAAGGTGCCTTTCATTATGCCTGCCTTCCCCCTTGGTAAGTGTCATCTGCAAATCAGGACAGATGAGAATTGCAGTGGTGATTCTGTGAGGAGTGGGGTTTATGCCCACTGTTGTCCTTCTGTCTGAATTAATTTGGATGCACACCAGTTGTTTTCTCCATGGAGTTTTCAGGGAAGCATTTGGAGTGTGGGTTGAAGCATATCAGTTGCAGGAAGGGTGTGTGTAAGATCTATAGGCATGTTTGTCAGTGGAGGCATGCGAAGTCTGTGTTTTCAAAACTCAACTGAATAAGGCCCTGAGGAACTTGGTCTAGCCTGAGTTAGCCCTGTGTCCCTTCCCACCTAAATCCTTTTGTGATTCTGTGTTGCTTAGATAGAGTTTGTTTTCATTTGTGTATTGCTGCAATTGGACTTTGTTTCTGCTGGTGAGTTTACAATTTGTAGTAGACAAGATTCTCTCCAGAAATACATTTTCTCATAGCCTCTCTTCTTCATGCTGTTGGGAGCCATGTGCGGATGAACCTTTGCTGTTCTTACTCCCCTTTGAGATGGGTAAAAAAGAGGCAGCAGAAAGACACAATGATGGGAAAAGGGCTTCAGGGAAGGAAAGGAAGAGAAAGTCTTGGGCAAAAGATACAAAATCAGCTCTGGAGAACTGATGATCTTTGAGGATGGCTTGTGTCCAGTTACCATCAGACTTCAGCAAGACAGGAACTGTAAAAAATGGAAGGAGACATTAAGTCAGCACTGTGGACTGCGAGAAACCAGTCTGAGTCACTGTACCCTAGAAGAGAGGATTACAGAATCCCATTTGGAAAAAAACAAGAAACTGGTAAATTTGTTATCTAGGCTCCTGTTGAAGATTGGGGCCAGGAGGAAGGAGTAGAAAGCATGTGAGCACTTGATGTGATGCTACTTCCTTCTGTGGAGTTTTCTGCTGGGGACTGCAAGTCCCTGAGAGACAGGCCTGGATGGCAGAGGTTTAGGCTCTGTGCCTTGTTTGTGTAGCTACAGCAAGGCTGTAGTTCTCTCTGGTTTATTTATAATGCAGATGTCACTATTTTAGTTGTCCATAAATAAATTGTATGACTGGCAAAAGGTGATACAGTGGATAGGCAGATTTTAGTTAAGGTAAATTACACTATGCTATAGAGCAGTATTTAAAAATGCGCTTTAATCTCACCTTCCTTTTTAGCAAAAAAAAAAAGTCTATTAGCTATTGGTAACAAAGCTAAAAGATTTATTATAGTATTTGTAGTTTCCTTCCTTAGTTGTCCTTTCTGAAAATGCACGTCCCTGTTGGAGAAGTGTGTTCCACTAGGCAAAAAGCATTTAAGGTTAACTTTTTGCAATAAGCAGCTGTTTTTTCCAAGGAATTCCCATGGAATTTCCCCTCATATCACTTTATTTTTTCACAAATAGTTGTAATTAACTCTCTGCTGTCTCCATAGTGGTTGACATCTGGTTATAACTATCCCAGAGTATTAACTTGCAAGATTGTTCTAGAGAACAGGAGCCTCAAGAGCTAGTTGCTGCTTGTTGTTTTCTCTTTGTGTTGTTGTAGACAGCTCATTTCTTACATGAGAAGGAAGGAGACAAAGTTCAAAAAACTTATGTCTGTTCCTGAAGTAGAATCTTCTGAAAAGAAGCCATCCATGAGCAGTGCTTCTATCTTGTTTGCCTTGGGCTGAGCAGGGGTTAGTGACTCAGTCTTACTAGGAAGGTCAGCTGCAAACCTGTGTCTAAACTGGCTCCCTACTTTGAAGGTTAGCAGCATTCCCTGTATTTCTCCTATAGATATCTAACCTTCTGACTTGTGGTTGTGGATCAGGAAATTAATGTAGATTCTGGGGTCCTGGCTTGTGGGCTACGTGAGCTAGTACCAAGTGTTGCTGACTTCGGCAGTATCTGGAGGAAAATAAGTTGCTCTGCTTTACAGAAGGTGGAGGCCAGGGCAAAGTGGATGAGTTGTGTTACAGGATGATCAGCTTGAGTCTTGTGCTATATTGGGATGTATGTGGTATGCAGAAGAGGAGGAAAATGGCACAGTGCTGTTGTGGTGGTCTACTTTGGGGATGCCTCTCTGCCTTCTAAGAAAAAAAAAAAAATCCAATTTTATCGTTTTCTTGTAAGGGAAGTGGATATATTGTTAAAGTGAAGAGTCAGTGTTCTTTGAGAGAACAATATGTTGTTTTACTTCCTTTTGGTTTGTGGACCTTTTTCTTAAATTTTGAGTCATTTCATCTAGTTTCTCACAGTCGTGACAGCTAGGAGTGCATGCATGCATTGAAGAGATTAATGAGCAATAAACCTGTTTCTGAGAAGTGGGTCTTCAAGACAGACTAATGTTAAGTCCTATGATAGAAGTCAAGTGGCTGGAGTTGGCACCTCATTGTCTGTTCCAGTTTTGCATTGTTTGTATGAATATGGTGCTGTGAGAGACCAGCAGGGATTTCCCCTCTGCTAGAATCCAGAAAGTGAAAACTACTGAGTAGAATTGGGTTGTGGCTGGAAAAGTCACTAGCTAGGCAGGGCAGATAGGGTGGGAGGCAGGTCATAGAAGCAGAAGCGGTGATGTGCACGAGGAGTCCTCCAAGCCAAATTACTAGCTTGACTTAGGCACAAAGGTCCAATTCACTAATCTGCTGTTTCCCAGTCAGTTGGAGGCTTCTTGAGAAGGCCTGTCTCAGGGAGCTCTATTCACCCCTCCTGCTTAGCCTCCCTTACTGAAGCAGGCAGCCATGGGAGGGGGGTGGATCTTCATCTACCTCAAACATGCAGCAGTGGTTGCTCTGGGGCCGTGTGCTCCCTTCCCAGACACATTCAGCCTGTCTGGGTCTTGCTTTTGTTACTCTACTGAGTAAAGAAAAAGGAAGCCAGGAGAGGGCTGTCTTCTATTAATCCAGTGAGCTGCTGCTCCTAAAGTGACTGACTTCCCCCCCAGCTTAGCGCTTGCCACCATTTCAGGTCCCCTACCTACATTGTCAGACTGTGGGACAGAGTAACCTGGGCTGCTGCTTACTCTGTCCCACAGCCCTCTTCAGCCCCAGTAACATTTTGAGCCTCAGACCCTTTGACCTTCTTCCTGGCCCACTTTGAGCTCCAGCATCATTCAGGATCAGGCACAAATATGTGCAGTGTGTGGGAGAGTAGGAGAAGTCAAGGAAGGAAGAACAGATGGTGGTGATCAGGCTTGTTTTCCAAAGGTTGAGATCTATGCTGAGGACCATACTGACTCTGAATACTAGTATTGATACATTCAGAAAACCTGAAGGTTGAAAATAGTAATCTTCAGCTGTTCCTGTGTCGCAAGATGCGGGAGAGGAGAACTTAAATGAACTCAAGGTCCAGGTTAATGTGTTCTGTACAGAGCAGTTACAGTACAAAAGTATGCGTGGGCTGGCATGTATGTGCAAGCATGTGTTCCTGCTTCTGAAATGGGACAGCATTTGAAAGAAGGAAGAGGTCCTCCCCATTTAAAGAAAGAGGAGTGAAGAGCAGGAAAATCCTTCCATCTCTCATTTAACCCGTGAAGAATAGGTTATAAAGTATTCTAAAATGCAGAAAAAAACAGGGCTTAAGGAAGCTTTTACAATTCTCACTTATTCACCTTCCTGAGAGCAAGCCAATGGCAAGTTGGGGTATTCATAGCATCATAGAATGATTTAGGTTGGAAAAGACCTTTAAGATCATCCACTCCAACCATTAACCTAACGTTACCAAGTCCACCACTAAACCAGTTAAGGATAGAGTAGCAATTTCACGTTTCCTGGCTTGGTGGCTGGATTATTTTTAATGAAAGTAAAAACTAGGAATCATTAAGGTTGGAAAAGATCTCTAAGATCATCAGTCCAACCATCAACCCAACACCACCATGCCTACTAAACCATGTCCCCAAGTGCCACGTCTACCCATTTTTTGAACACTTCCAGGGATGGTGACTCCACCACCTCTCTGGGCAGCCTGTTCCAATGCTTGACTACCCTTTCCGTGAAGAAATTTTTCCTGATAGCCAATCTAAACCTCCCCTGGCGCAGCCTGAGCCCATTTCCTCTCGTCCTATCACTAACTACATGGGAGAAGAGCCCAACACCCACCTCAGTACAACCTCCTTTCAGGTAGTTGTAGAGAGTGATAAGGTCTCCCCTCAGCCTCCTCTTCTCTAGGCTAAACAACCCCAGTTCCCTCAGCCGCTCCTCATAAGACTTGTGCTCCAGACTCTTCACCAGCCTTGTTGCCCTTCTCTGGACATGCTCCAGCACCTCAATGTCTTTCTTGTAGTGAGGGGCCCAAAACTGGACACAGTATTCCAGGTGCGGCCTCACCAGTGCCAAGTACAGGGGGACAATCACTTCCCTGCTCCTGCTGGCCACACTATTCCTGATACAAGCCAGGATGCTGTTGGCCTTCTTGGCCACCTGGGCACACTGCTGCCTCATGTTCAGCCAGCTGTCAACCAGCACCCCCAGGTCCTTTTCTGCCAGGCAGCTTTCCAGCCACTCTTCCCCAAGCCTGTAGCGTTGCATGGGGTTGTTGTGACCCAAGTGCAGGACCCGACACTTGGCCTTGTTAAACCTCATACAGTTGGCCTCAGCCCATCGGTCCAGCCTGTCCACGTCCCTCTGCAGGGCCATCCTACCCTCCAGCAGATCGACACTCCCACCCAGTTTGGTGTCATCTGCAAACTTACTGAGGGTGCACTCAATCCCCTCATCCAGATCATCGATAAAGATATTAAACAAGACTGACCCCAAAACGGAGCCTTGGGGAACACTGCTCATGACCAGTCGCCAGCTGGTTTTAACTCCATTCACCACAACTCTCTGGGCTTAGCCACCCAGCCAGTTTTTACCCAGCGAAGAATACACCCGTCCAAGTCATGAGCCACCGGCTTTCTTAGGAGAATGCATTGGGAGATGGTGTCAAAAGCTTTACTGAAGTCCAGGTAGATGATATCCACAGCCTTTCCATCATCTACCAGGCGGGTCACCAGGTCATAGAAGGAGATCAGGTTGGTCAAGCAGGACCTGCCTTTCATGAACCCATTCTGGCTGGGCCCGATACCCCGGTTGACCTGCATGTGCATGTTGAACGCACTCAAGATGAACTGCTCCATAATCTTTCCTGGCATCGAGGTCAGGCTGACAGGCCTGTAGTTCCCTGGGTCCTCCTTCCAGCCCTTCTTGTAGATGGGCATCACATTGGCAAGCCTCCAGTCATCAGGGACCTCCCCTGTTAACCAGGACTGCTGACAGATGATGGAGAGTGGCTTGGCAAGCTTGTCTGCCAGCTCCCTCCATACTCTTGGGTGGATCCCATCTGGCCCCATAGACTTGTGAGTGTCCAGGTGGTGTAGCAGGTCATTAACTGCTTCCTCCTGGATTATGGGGGCTCCATTCTGCTCCCCGTCCCTGACTTCCAGCTCAGGGGGCTGAATACCCTGGGGATAACTGTTCTGGCTATTAAAGACTGAGGCAAAGAAGGCATTAAGGACCTCAGCCTTTTCCTCATCCTTGGTGACAATGTTCCCCCGCCCCCACATCCAGCAAAGGATGGAGATTCTCCTTGGCTCTCTTTTTGTTGTTAAGGTATTTGTAAAAAAATTTTTTTATTATCTCTTAAACAGTGGCCAGATTGAGTTCTAGCTGGGCTTTTGCCTTTCTAATTTCCTCCCTGCAGGACCTAACAAGATCCCTGTACTCCTCCTGAGTTGCCTGCCCCTTCTTCCAAAGGTGGTAGACTCTCCTTTTTCCCCTGAGTCCCAGCAAAAGCTCTCTGTTCAGCCAGGCCAGTTGTCTTCCCTGCCAGTTCGTCTTACGGCACATGGGGACAGCCTGCTCCTGCGCCCTTAAGACTTCCTTCTTGAACGCCCAGCCTTCCTGGACCCCTTTGCCCTTCAGGACTGCCTCCCAAGGGACTTTCCCAACCAGTGTCCTGAACAGGCCAGAGTCTGCCCTCTGGAAGCCCATGGTTACAGTTTTGCTGCCCCTACTCCTTACGTCAC
Source organism: Pelecanus crispus (assembly GCF_030463565.1). Lineage (NCBI taxonomy): Eukaryota > Metazoa > Chordata > Aves > Pelecaniformes > Pelecanidae > Pelecanus > Pelecanus crispus. Next base: position 28,563,829 of record NC_134651.1, on the reverse strand, counting down.
CAAGAATCGAAAACTCTTATCGTATCATGGTCGCTAGGCCCAAGACAGCCTCCGACCACGACATCTCCCACGAGTCCTTCTCTGTTTCAGTATGTCTTAAGAAAAAAGCTCTAAGTTTCTGGAAAATAATAAGGCAAAGAGTTTAGTCAGTTCATCATATACATTCTTCTGTATTTAGTGAACACAGACTTGGCTACTTTGTCCTAAACCCATTTTGTTTTGAAATTGTTAGAGTAAACAAACTGAAAGTTGCAGCTGTATTTACTTGACTATTGCTTTATTAGCCTCTTATTGCATATATTGTTATATTAATAACTCTTGCATTTGAACCATTGTGCAATAGGCAAGCCTGTCGCCTTTTCCCAAGAAAGTGTGTATTCATAGGGAATTTGTCATCTCTCGGCATTCCAACATCTGAATTTTGCTGCTTATACTGTAACTACTCTTCAAAGTTTAGAAAGTATTCCCTCCCATGTCTGAAAAATTACCTATTTTAGGATCTTATTATGTACTTAAATACAAATGCTGCCTTTTATGAATAGTATTGATATATAGCTAGAACTAGAAAATTGCAGAGATCCATTAGAAAGGTGATCTAGTGGGGGTCACCATACCAGCCGTGTGTTTATTACAGACAGGAGAGGAATGATAGGACGATAGAGCTAATGAAAAAAGAGGTGGCAGGCACAGGAGAAAAGACCACCTTCAAACAGGCATACGGAAGGCCTAGTTTCAATTCCCAATTTTCTCCTCATTTTTCAGGAAATTATGTAGGTGCTGATTCAGTGAAACCTTTGGGTGCTTTGCTTGCAAAAGGACTCCTCCAACTGGAGTTGTAAACAGACCTTTTGCATTTTGCAGTAATCCTGTGTGCTGTATCGTGTGGGTACCCAATGACAAACTGTGCTGGTTGCTCATAATTCCTAACATAAAAATTGTTTTGCCAGTATGTAGTACCTCAAACAAAATCAGGTCTTGGACTGCTCAAGTTGGGCATAGAATAAAAGACTTCCTGAAATTTAGAAGACAGTCTTGCAAATCTTTTCTTAATTTATCTGTGAAGTGATATTTTGGCAAAACTAATTATGTTCCCAAGAGATGGAGAATGTCGATGTTAGGAATGTAAGTTTGCTCATACATGAGGCAAGATGTTTGTGTGGGTGGGTGTTCTAGTTCTAAGGGGAAATACTAAAGACCAGATTTTGATGCTTTACTGTTTATGGGGCAGAATGACAACACAGTGACCAGCATGAGAAGAAATAGCATTGTCCTTGTTCTATGGTATTGCTGAATTGCAGAGTGTGTTCTGTTGTGGTTCAGTAGTATGTCATAATCCACAGCTACATCATAAAATGCACAGAAACTACATAAAAGCAGGGTGTGACATATCCTAAATTTGCAATGTCTGATATTGCAGAATTTTTTTAATTGGCCACTTAAGACATGCATTTTTATCCATGTGCTACAATTTAATTGTTGGTGTTTTTAAATTTTTTCCTAATTTCTGGGAGCACAAACTATTTTCTCCTGCTCGTTCACGCTGTTGAAAAGTATTTGTTATTCATTATATTTTCAGGTTCAAAGTAAACAAGAGAAGAAACCTGGAACTTCATCCCCAGTCCCTTTGAACTCTGCGGTTAGCCCTTGCACTCTTCTGCCTGTGAATAAAGCCACCAGCAGTACCCCTTTGTCGATAAACATTCCACGTTTCTACTTCCCTAAAGGACTTCCGAATGTCTGCACTAATCATGAAGAAGTCATCGCCAGGATTGAAGAAGCCTTTGCAGAGTTTGAAGATGAGAAAGCAAACATCTGTGAAATGGGGAAAATTGCTAAGGTAACTATTCTCCAGATTTTTCATTGTTCTGAGAAAAGGACTGAATCTAAAAATAAAGTGTCTCACAGCTGTTCTCATTTTTAGTGAAAAAAGAACCAGTATCCTTTTGCTCTGAATGTTTTTGTTTAGATTAAGGAAATAGTAAACAAAAATGAGCTCAATTAGCTGTTTGTCACATCAGATGTGTATGCTCTTTCTTGCTTTGGTTTGCAAAATGGTTCTTTCAGATTTCTTACCAGATACAAATTGCATTTTTGTTTTTCTGTTCCTCCATAGTTATGCTCAAAAGACAGCAGAAACTTAGTCTGCCTCTGTGGCTTCAGGTAGTACCAGCTACCTTCTTTGTGGTTAGCTGTCCCGCTAATCTGGATATGATCTCTGTATGCTGTTGCAGTGTTGCCTGAGAAAGCCGTTTCCAGCCTACGCCTCCTTGGACACAGAAGGGGGAAATGCTTAGTCAACCCTCAGCCACTGAGATGCCTATGTTCAATATACATAATGCAGGTGTCAGCAGACTTGGAGTTGTTACAGTCTGCTAATGAGTTCCTGGCTTCAGGGAACAAAGCACAGCACTTGTGTGGGAGCACGATGCAGATGGGTGGTTCTGTTTTCTCCTTCAACCATGGTTTTTAGTAACGCTGATGTAAAACTAGCAGTTGTCAGACGCATCTCATATGTTCAATTTACCCTGAATGCATCTTTAGCACTGTAGATTGAGCAATGATGTTCTGTCCAAGAGGAGCACTTGTTTTCCAAGAAGGAAGATTTTTCTGAAAGGAGAGACTAGGTTGGTTTTTTGTTTGTTTTTAGAGGAATTGAGTGGCATTATTTGTAAACCATCTCTAAAAACATGAACTTCTTTCCTTGACCAAAGAAAGGTTTGAAACTGATTTTATGACAGGACAGACAACTGTATGTGACCTGTCATGTTCAAACTGGGAAAAGCAGCAGGGTGGTGTAGAAGAGACCTCTGCCTTTCTGTCTGGTCTCTGCATCTGTCTCTACATCGATGCGCTCCATGCCATTTAGCTGTTGCAAGGCTTGCTTCTGTTCCATGGGATTATTAATAGTGGTACCAGTTTTGGAGGCTTTGAAATAAATGCAAGAGAACCAGCTACACAAAGAAAACAGCAGAAAGTAAATGTCATTCTTTCCTCAGAGTAGCTAAACGCCTGTAGAAGTACAGTCACCTGACGCAGGGATGGCTAAATCCGAAAGCAATTCTTACACTGACTGGGATTCCCAAAGAAACATGCAGGCTCAGACAAAAAGTTGAGAGTGGACTAGCTGCGCAGTCTTGCTTAACAGAAGAGGTGAAAGAGGCTTTATGGGAAAAGCAGAAGTGATGCCTCAACTACTTCTTCAAAGTATTCCTCCTTCCATTTGGTGTGATATCCTTCTTACTTGTGCCTGGCCTGAATCAGCTGCACTCCCTCCAAGGCCTGTGTTTTACAGATGTTCTGATACATTGGCTGGAGTCATGAAGGTGGCTAGAAAGATATTTGTGGTAAAGAGGAGGTTTCTTGAAGGTGTCAGTAGCTGAATGTTTGAAGCCATTTTCAAGCCTGCTTTTCTGAGGCATTAGAGAGTACAAAATGCTTGAGCTTTTATTGATTCTGAAAGCTAGCAGCCTCTGCGGAGGCTAGTTAAAAAGTTGTATTCAGGGAGTCCTTTTGCTGTAATCAGCCTCTTTCCATTTGTGTTTTCATTTTTTGTTACCATGCCATGATCTAACAGTGTTGGAAAAATGGGCTGTTCTGGGTGGAAGGCACTGCACTGAAAACTACAGGATGGGAATCATTTCACCTTCAGGCATTTGATCATTAATTGTCTATAATTAGAATTGAAGTTCCCTTGCTGTCAATGAGAAGAAGTCAGCCTGTGTAGAGAATGGGTCATACTTTTCTAAGGTAGGTCAGTGAGGTAGCAGGTTTGAGTGGCCTTCTGGAAGGAGGTGCCTGTCTCTCTCCACTTCACTTTGCAGGGAATCTTGCTAAACAGCTCAGTCAGAGACAGAGCTTAAGGGCTTGGTAGTCTCTGATCCTTTTTGTAGCCTGACAGGACATATTTCTCAGCTATTTAAAAAGGCATATGACAAAGTAGAAAGTTATTGGTGGATTCTGAACCTTGGCATACAGTAAATAGCTTTTTGACTAACCTGTGTGCCATTACTGCTCTATTTCCCTTATGTAAAAGTGTCGATGGTGAATTTGGTGTGTAATCAAGCAGGCTCTTCTTGTGAGCTTTTGTATTCCTCTTTGTTCTGGTTTTTCATTACAGATATGTGGCTGCCCAGTCTACTGGAAAGCACCTATGTTCAATGCATCAGGAGGAGAAAGGACAGGATGTGTATCTGTACACTCATTTGTATCATTGTGGAGAAAGTGAGTATAGCAAATGCAAAATTCTCTTTCTGGAAAAAAGAGAACAGCCTGCCATAAAAGCCTCTCTCTCCTCCCTGCCCCTCCACCAGACTTTTCAAATCATTGTCCCTTATTTAGAAGAAAACAAATGGCTTAAAAATCTCCATCAGCTTCAGTTTTCTTCCCCAAAACTCCCTAAACATTTGTTTCCATGCTGCATCAACAAACTTTGAAGCAATTGTGTAGATGATGAGATGTTTTGGTCTGTTTGGCGTATAAAATGTATTATCACACTCCCTAGAAATATGTCAGCCTTTTGTGAGATAGTTGATAGATGTCAGTGGATTTTGGATATAATTATCTGAGGCCTTGTTGCTGCTACACTAGTGCACTAAGTGAGGGCCATTTGGGAATGGGGAGAGGAGGCATGTGATAGGACAGGAAGAAGGAATGCAAGATAAAGAAGCATCATACAAATGAATGCTCAGAGAGCTTTAATAGTTACTACCTTCCTCAAGCATGCTGTATAATAAATCTGTGGGGTTTGACAGTCACTTCCATGTACCATTGTCAAGGCTTCTTTTTGACATTGAGAGCTCTGGATATATCATGCTTGGAGTCAAAAGGTGTGAGATGGAACAGACTTGCTTTCTTGCCTAATCTTTTTCCCTCCAGAGTGATTCAGGCTTTAGTCTACTTTGTGAAACACCTGAACAACATCTCCATCTCATATCCAGAGACAGTTCTAATTTTTGACTAAGTGATTGCTCTTCAGATTCTTAAAGTAGCCTTTAACCCTGAGTTCCCAAAGTATTTCCTGTGATAATATTGTCAAAACAGCTTCTAGTTACCCTGGCAAAATTGCCAAAATGTTAGGGGTGACTGTGATCAGTCAGACAACATTTTTTTTCTTTCCTTAGGTTCCTCCAATTACTCCTAATTAATCCCTCATGTATGATACCACATATTTTCACTCCTCTGACTTTCACATCCTTCAGATATTTGCAGGCTGTGGTCATGCCCCTCTTATATATTCTTTTAACCACACCATTTTCAAGCCAAGTTTTGTATGCCAGGTTATGCACTTGGGTCACAACAACCCCATGCAATGCTACAGGCTTGGGGAAGAGTGGCTGAGAAGCTACCTGGCTGAAAAGGACCTGGTGATGTTGGTCGACAGCCGGCTGAACATGAGGCAGCAGTGTGCCCAGGTGGCCAAGAAGGCCAACAGCATCCTGGCTTGTATCAGGAATAGTGTGGCCAGCAGGAGCAGGGAGGTGATCGTCCCCCTGTACTTGGCACTGGTGAGGCCACACCTGGAATACTGTGTCCAGTTTTGGGCCCCTCAATACAAGAAAGATACTGAGGTGCTGGAGCGTGTCCAGAGAAGGGCAACAAGGCTGGTGAAGGGTCTAGAGAGCGAGGCTTATAAGGAGCGGCTGAGGGAACTGGGGTTGTTTAGCCTGGAGAAGAGGAGGCAGAGGGGAGACCTTATCACTCTCTACAACTACCTGAAAGGAGGTTGTAGTGAGGTGGGTGTTGGGCTCTTCTCCCATGTAGTTAGTGATAGGACGAGAGGAAATGGGCTCAGGCTGCGCCAGGGGAGGTTTAGATTGGCTATCAGGAAAAATTTCTTCACGGAAAGGGTAGTCAAGCATTGGAACGGGCTGCCCAGAGAGGTGGTGGAGTCACCTTCCCTGGAAGTGTTCAAAAAATGGGTAGACGTGGCACTTGGGGACATGGCTTAGTAGGCATGGTGGTGTTGGGTTGATGGTTGGACTGATGATCTTAGAGATCTTTTCCAACCTTAATGATTCCTAGTTTTTACTTTCATTAAAAATAATCCAGCCACCAAGCCAGGAAACGTGAAATTGCTACTCTATCCTTAACTGGTTTAGCGGTGGACTTGGTAACGTTAGGTTAATGGTTGGAGTGGATGATCTTAAAGGTCTTTTCCAACCTAAACGATTACATGATTCTATCCTTTTCTCACTTTAATTGCTCTTTTTAAAAGATTTTGTGTTTGGTTTTTTTTTCCCCTGCCCCCTTCCTCTTCCCCTCTGACAGTTGCAAAATTTTTTCTGGAAACATGGACAGTTAGACTACAGATATCTGTTAGACTACAGATATCTGAACACAGCCATAATTTGAAAACAGTTATCTTTAATTGCTGAAGCCTATTTTCAAGCATCTTAGTAGCTGACCTGACTTTTCAAAATGCTACATGCTCACTGATCTCATTTGAAGTCAATAGGAATTGCTGGGTATGGAGTACTACTGAAAATCAGATCTTTTAGTTTGTTACTAAAACTTGGCTTTGGGATTCATCTTTATGTGCCTGATATTTTTTTTTTTTTAAAGCTAAAACATTAACACCTCTTTTCTACAGCTGATTTAGAACATATCTGTTAATGGACAGTTAGCATGATATGAATGTGCAGCTAACAGGATTGCTTATCAGCCACTAAATCTTTCTCTTACCTCCCACCCCCGAAGACTTATTTAAAAAAAACCAAAACAAAACCTTTTTTTGTAAAGTCTGCTTTTGGTAAAGAGTGATGAGGCCAGAATTAGCATCAAGCCAGTTACAGTGTGATCTCTGCAGGAAAACTATAGGCGTTTCAGTACTATGTTTCAATATAAGTTCATACACTTTCAGGAGAGGAGTCGGGTGAATAATCACTCATAGTAAATAATGAACAGTGCATTTGTATTTTCACAGTTATTAAAGAGTACAGGGCAATTTTCCAAGGGATTTATTGTTTCTATTATACTATACGAACAACTTTGTGTTTGATATATCTGAATGTTCTCTTCTGTTACAGGTATTCAGTAGTGATTTGGTAAATGTCGTGGAGTTTCTGTTTTCATGAGTATTTCTGATCAGAGTGAATTAAGTAATTGTGATACCTTTGACTATTTTGTATTAGAAGAAAGCATAGACAAGAACTGGTGTCATAGATGCAAACTATCACCCTAAGGAATGAGTTTACATGCTTCTCTAAATACTCAGTCCTACAAATTCTTTCATTAGGCTGTTTTCTGTGACTTCATTGCACAGCAGCCAGCTATGCCATAATTAACAAGAGATGCTCTTCTTTTCTCTTCTGGGGAGTGATTTTTCTGGTTGAAAATTTAGTCACTGTAGTTTGGCAATATCCTCAAGTATTGAAATACATTAAAGGATTAAATTGGAGAACATGTCTGTTATGGCATCTTATTAGGTTGATTCTGTTGACTTCGAGTGAGATCAGTGAGCTTGCAGCATTTTGAAAATTCAGGTTACTTACTAAGATGCTGTGGAATCAAAGAAAGAACAGTCTTCAGTAAGAAACCTTGTTTACCACACCAATGTTAACACGAAAAAGCTCCACTGGGTGGTAGTACCGTGGTGCTGCTGAAAGATATTGAAGAAAATGGGTGCTAGTAATCTGAGGTCAATTTTGCATAATTCATGGTGTAGATGTATTGCGTAACATGTGATAAGGCACTTCATAATCCATCTGTAGTTTGTGATTGTCCTGTGAGGTACAAAGTTGTTGGAGTAACTTTTCATCTCTCTCATAGAATCCTATGTAACTGCCATGATGATGCATCCAGATTCACATACCTTTTAGCGAAGCCTAGCTGTGACTACCTAGAACAGGAGGACTTCATCCCACTGCTTCAGGTACCTGCAACAGCTCAGCAGTGAATGGATGGGAGAGAGAGCGCTATGTTTATTTTGTAACTTTATTTTCATGTCTTTAAATGTTTACCAAGGACATGCAGACCTTTGAACAGCACCTGGGCAGAGTTTGTTTTGGAGTGAAATAGAAATAAACATTTTAAGGAGACTATTTTGCATAAGTACCAACCAGCTACATATCTTGCTAAAGTCGCTGAAGATTGTCAAAACTTTATTTAGTCTCTTGTCCCTTGTTAGCATTCGTATTTATCAGTGCCTGGTAACCAGGCTGAAATTTGCCCCATCTCTCTAGGTGGTTATTGGGAAAAATGCATGGTGCTGTTGGTACTCAAGCACAACATAAAGGCTTATTAGAAAAGTTGTAAAAGTTGCTTGACAAGACAATTATAATTTAATTTGTCTAGCAAGACTACCAGATATAATATCACGTGGAAATCTTTGCAAAAAATTTTGCAGTTCCGATTGTTCTGTTTATGCCTCTAAACCTGCTAGTGCACAAGTCTCACTGCTGATTTTTTTTTTTCCTAATATTCAGGCTAAATATGTGCATCCTGATTTCATTTATTTCCTTTCCTTTTATTCACATGTGATATTTTTAACAAAGCAGAGTATCATTCTTTAATTATTTGTGGCCATTTAGGCAGGCTCTGGATAGGTTTAGGATTTCTTTATAGTTTCTCTATAAATCAGGTCCATCTGTTCCTCTGATCATCTGTTGATACTTTTTCTGAGCTTTTCCACAGATCCCTAGATTTCTCACACTGTGTTGCCCTCTATGCAAAACCTCTGTGGAGATGCTGCTTTGGGGAAAGATTTTGTGTCTGCACGGGGTGTTTCTGTGCCTCAAACAAAACTGGGACTGTGATGGGTAGATTTTCTCATGTTCCTTTTCATCTTTTCTCCACTGGGCACACTGCCTTTCCTGATTGATTGCAGCTGTGCTTTTTAGCTACGGGTGCAATCAAAGGCATGTACAATCTTGTTTGTCAGTCAACCAGAAATGAGCAATATTACACCATATGACACCATCATATTAGGCATCAAGTTAGACTGGGCAAAATTTGGTCATATAACACCCCTAAGGGCACTATGTCTGCTCTATCCCTTTGCCATGTCATGGTATAGAGAAAGCAAAACTCTGAATGCTTTTTTAAAGGGTAGAGGAGTCAGACATGTAGAAATTACACAGACATTGATTCATACAGGATCTGAACTGATTCATTCAGGATCTGAGCAGTTTCTCCATGTTTTTGGTCATGCATTTCTTGGCAAATTTGGCATCATGAGCCAGTGTTTGGCTTACAAAAAGCTCATCTTGAGAAAGAGGCATCTCCACAGGCAGTTCAAGTAAATTTTGGAAAAGAACTGATCATATCTGTATGCGTTCTGAGGCTCACAAGAGCTTTCATTCTTGTGGAGGACATAAAAGGCAACTTTCTCAACCTTTCAAGGAATGTTTATTTCTGACACCTAGTTCTAATAGATGTTAATATCCTCAGTGAATGGAGGAAAAAAAGATCTTGGAGAGGAGATAGTTGCATGGTCAACTAACTAATTTTTTTGTCTCATTCAATGAAAATGAGTTTTCATCTAGTCACTAACTCTCTTCCTTTGTTTTTCTGTCCTTAAGTAAATCAAAATGGCCCAACAGGTGCGTATTGCCCAGAAAATGCATTCTACTTATACTTCTAGAAGGTTCACTTTATAGATAAAAAGATGTAATTTCAGTTTTATTGTTAATGCTTCAAATACAGTTTCAAAAGTAAGCAAAAGTATTGGTTTGTAAACCCAGTAACTTCTAAACATTAAAAGGAGAAGAAAATCTATTTCATTTCATTTGGTCTTATCTTGCAGGATGTGGTGGAAACACATCCTGGCCTGACGTTCCTGAAGGATGCTCCGGAGTTCCATTCCCGGTATATTACGACGGTAGGCTGGCTCCTTTGATCTCCTCTGATACTGCTGTACCAGTCCTCCCTTTGTGATTTGTCACTGTTCCCATCAGCAAATCCTTCAGTTATTTCCAAAAATAGGTGTTTTTAATATTACTGGCAATGAGTTATTTTAAGAACTACTTCCAAAGGAAAAATGAATCTGCCTCTGTGTACATAGAGGTTATTCAAAAGGTTAATAATGATTCTTTCTGGTCTTAAGCAAATCTATAAAAACAACTTTTTTGACCTTTAATCCTGATGATGGAAAATGAGAGGTCCTTCTTTGGTCTTTGAGAGCTGCTAAGTTACACCTAATTCTGCTGGGCTGCTGAGACATGGAAGGTTGTAAGTTTGAAGATTTCTGTCACTTTAGGCATGGAGAATCTGTGATTGTTCCATGGTAGAAAGCATCCATTGCACACAGGGGTCTACAGTCCAGCTCCCCCACCTCTTGCTCTTGCCAGAAAGCCTATCTAGTCTTTCTGAGTCTCTGAGCTTTTGTGACTGCTGTCTGTTGTTGGGTTTTGGACTGTAGCTTTGTTCCAGCTTTGCAGTCAGCAGTTAGACTGTTGCTTTCCCTGAATAAGTTTGTACTTTTTTTAAGCGTTTAGCTTGTCTCATGTTGGGTATGAATCTGGATAAAAAGTATATTTAGGATGTTTTATCTCTGCAGCGGTAACAAATTCAAATAATGACAGACCTGATGGGAGCTGTATCCCAACAGGGCTCAAGGGCTTAAAGTTTCTCCTGTTTGCTTGGCAGGGTCTGCATGGGGGCCAGCTGCACCACATACTGGCAGCTGGGAGATTACTGGCAGACACAGGCTTGTTCCTTTCCTGTAAGGAACAGATGGCAGAAAGACACTGTTACTCTGGCAAACCCTGAACTGTCACACTAATGTTTTATGAAAATGTATAACAAGAATCAATTTTAAATGTCTAGATGCACTTGAACGTGACAGTGAACATCAGTGTATTATCAATATATTTAGTCCCTGTGGAGCAAGACTAGATACATTAAGCATAGTAACTGGACAGAATAGGTATAACAGTGGCCAGGGAATTATGGAGGCACATGAATGAGTGAGTGTGGAAGGTGCCTGTGGCACATGTACCCTGGTATTTGGTGTTTAAAGTACATGGAGAGGTGAGAGCTGAAAGATTTAAGGTCACACTAGCATCAGTTTCTGACTGCAATATCAACCAGTTGTTCTTTGCTGGTGAGCGGGTCAAGATACAATCCGTGACTGGGTGGTGACAAAGGCAGTTCTGTTCATCTGCCTTTCCAGGATCCTCTTCTCAAGTTACATGCTGTTCCTGTATTTTTCAGGGTCTAAAGGAGGGAATAAGTGCAAGAAACAAATGTATTTTGTAGAGTAATCCCCCAAATGATCACCCTTGGTGTCCCAAAGCAGCAATTGCTGCACTTTCTGGACCTCATCAGGGTGTAATGCATGTTCTGGTCTGAGACCAGCTCTGTGAAGCTGAGGTTCCACTTCAAGATAACTGAAGTGCAGGCTGCTACTAAAAAAGGCAACACTTTTTCCTTCCTCTCTCCTTTTCCACAACTTCCCTTGTGCCTGGGCGAGGTCCTGTGCGACCACCATAAAGCAGACACAGAAGCAGACCCTTCATGAGTACATGAAGCTCCTCAGTGCTTCTTGATTCTGCTCGTGCCTCCACTGTGCTTTCCTACTTCAGTCTGAGCCTTTAGGCACCCTTGCTCACAATACTCTGACAGAGGTGGCTTGCTAGGCTTGCTCCCAGGCAGCCAGGAAACAGTGGTGCTTGTGGCTGAGGTGAATGGTGTGTAGCAGCAAATTTTACAAAGCTGCGATGTCCTTCACAGGCTCTCCTGCTGGCAGGACAATGCTGGTCTGGGTGTCTGTGCCATCAGACAGATTCCTTCTGAGCTCAGCATGTTTGGTCTTGGCCAGATCACTGAGTTGGAGCAGAGTCGAGACCTTGGGAGACAGACAGTCTGTTGGGTCAGGTTGTTCCCATCTGGAGTGGCAGTACTTGGCCCACTTGCAGCAGTGGCTCTCCTCTGATACCAGGAGTTCCTATTTCTCACATCTCCTTTCACAGACAGTTTGGCACTTCTCTGTCTTTAATGCCACAAAATTCAGTATTTCCTCCAGGAGGTAATGAAGGAAACCACTTTGTCCTTGGATTTTGAGACTACTTGGATCCTTTTGATCCCTTCAAGGTAGAGTGCCTTATACCTACTTACAGTGACAGAGTCCTGTATTTGCTGCAAGTGCAAGAATGACATTTTATTTTTGTGTTACAGATGAGGGCCATAAGGAGATAGTGGCTTTTGTGTTCATTGCTGGATACAGCATCACTTGGTTGAAATCACCTGGAGAGTAAGCTAACAGTCTAGTATGGGTAAGATGTGTATGCTTTTTTTTTTTTTTTTTTTTTGCCTACCTCTGCACCTTTTAGAGGTGACTTTTGGATAGGCTGTAATTTCATCTGTATCAGTATCTGTGAGCTGTTGTATTGCCAGTATACTAAACTACTTGTGTTTCTTTCAACAGAGACTGACTCCTGAAGCTGGTGAAGATGATGCAGAATATCATGTAGCATATATTGTAAAAGCTTTAAAATGTGACGTCTCCCAGAATGTTCAAACAAGGCTTAGAGTTAGCACTGCATGCTGTTGTTGAAAAGCTGAGTCAACTAAAAACAACTTGGCAAAACATATTGCTTGTTGAAAAATGCTTCAGCTTATGCAGTATTACCAATGTGAATGTGTAAGGGGAGGATCGCCTACAGGGTTTAATAAAGCTTTGTGGTTTTTTCCAGAAATGGCATTGCTTTTGTTCTCCTATGGGAAGATGGGGGAAAGGTCTAGAACTGACCCATCAGTGGTTTGGGTCCTGGAGCTAGATTACATAAGGATGCTGGGCAAATAGGAAGGGGCTCTCCCTTCCAAAGGCTTATGTACTGAATTCAGAATAAATAATCTTCCATGCTGGGAAAAACAAAGCCAGTTATGGCTTTCAGTAAGGCATAACTGGCAAGTGTGGCTTGAATGCTACAAATCATCTTGTATTTATGTTCTAGGATGTTTCCCAAATAACTTTTTTTGACAGCTTGGTTTTCACAACCCAGAAAACAGAGAGGCAAGTGTTGACATTTTATACTGTTATATACACTATGTACTATCCATTGAAACTGGACCATTATTTGAATAATAAAGCCTGCACTGAGTGACTGGACATGGTAAAAGAGATTGAGAGATCCCTTTTTACCTCTGAATGCCTTATTTTTACAGCTAAGTGAGGACAGAACAGATGGAACATTTTTATCAATATGGTCTGATAGAGGACCAGTTTCTAACATGCCACAAACAGGGATATTTTGTTGTCTTTTATTACCCTGCAGGCAGAGGAAAAGAAGATGATTGCTGGTTTCGGGTCCTTTTTCTGATTCTTGGGGTTGTTACTTTTGAGTCCTTGGAATGGTCTGAAAACCCTGTATCTTTAAGAATTGCTACAGAGTTGTCAGGTGTGATAATGGGTTATGTATGAGGTGAGACCCACTTCAGCCTCTGAGCTGTTGTGCAATCTGGAAGCAAAGGCCAAACAAAGTCCAAAAATACAGCCCAAAATGGCAGCGGCTGCCAGAGGCATTAAAGAAGAAACAAACATACAGCTTTTTGATTGTGCTTAAGACCAGAAAAGATCACTGTGATTACCTAGTCTGACCTCTTGCATACACAGGCCATAGAACATTGCTCAGTGATTGCTATAGTTAGGATGGATATTTTTTTGTTTTTAATTGAATTGGCACTCAACTTCAGAAGGACATCCATCTTTGAAGTCTGGAGTGATAAAGAGCCTGCAGTGTTTCTCTGTGAGTTGTTCCACTGGTTAATCAAGGGCAGTGTAAAAGAAGTGCATTCTTATCTGTCTGAATTAGGCTGATTTCAGCTTCTAGTTATATATTTCATGAGAGACAAAAAGTCCTTCTGCCTGTCCCACATCTCCCCATGTAGGCTTTTAAGGACCAGGAAATGTTGAATATATTAGTTCTCTCTCTTCAGGATACATTTTGAGTCCTCAAATCATTCTTGTTGCTCTCAAAATTACTTGTGTTCATCAGCATTTACTGTCTCACTGAACTGTGTATCCCAAAGCAGACTGTTAGCAACAATCTCATACTTGGTTCCAGAGCTGTTCTGGACCAGTGCTTGTGTGATTGAGTCAAAGCATGGCCCTTAAATGGCAATCACCCACTCAAAGCTAGTTCTAGCTCAGAAGCAAACCCATCCCATCAAATTTGTTAACTGAATTAATCCCTATAATGTCCATATTGTTGTGTAAAGTTAATTTGCGTGTTGGAATAGCATGCACTATTAAGGCTTACCAAAATTCTAGGATAATATGTCAACATGATGTCAGAGACGTCAAAGGTTTGTGTGTATTAGGTTTGGTTGTCATGAATTAGAATTCCATAGATTTCAGTGCAGATAGTCAAATTAATTATATTTCTAATTTCTCCTGTTGAAGATATTTGTTTATTGTTGTTTCCCCTGTTGAGTTTATTCTTCCATGTGCTTGATCACACTTTTGCTTTTTCTCCACTTTGTGATGATATTTGACAAGCTAACAAGGAGCAGACTAGGAAGGGTTCATCTTGCCTTTTTTAGGTACTTGGGAGTGTACTCGGTCTCATACTGTGAACTGTTTCTCTTGTGTTCTCAGAGGTCTGTGCATTCCCCCTCATGCTTTTTGCTCACTTTCACCAGAGGCAGATCAGTAAAGGAGACAAATGAGATTAACACCTACCTAAGATAAATGCAGACAGATAATCTCTATTGCTTGCTTTCAGTGGAGCCACCAAGAGGATGAGGCATTGTTATCGACATAATAGGTCAGACATCAGTTGTGGCTTTCATTTACATATCCTGTTTCCTCTTCAAAACTCCTGATTTTTTTTTTTTTTTTCTGGTGTGGAACACTATTTCACTTGAGATCCATACAAGCTACAGTGCCTAAAACCTGAAAAACTTAGTTTCAAAATGATTCATCAGCACTTTGAACATATTCCCTGACAAATAATGTGCCTGCATGCTCAAAGATGTGAATTAAGAGCAGTGAAAATATTTGCAGAGTGGAAATGGATGATACTGTTTCAGAAACAAATGTTACTTTCTGACTGCATAATGAATTAAGGATAGTAATATCTACAAAAAAGATCACAAAACAGTTTTCGAAAATAAGTCCCCTGCGGATGAGTGAATAAACAAAATAAAGTTACTGCATGTAAATTCCCAAACTGGTATATTTCAGGAGTTGATTTCAAGAGCGCTATTCATGTGTTACAGGTTATACAGAGAATATTCTACACAGTCAATCGATCCTGGTCTGGGAAGATCACTCTAACAGAGCTGAGGAAAAGCAACTTCTTGCAAGTATGTTGGTTTCTGCCTGAACAAGATATAGAATGCATCATACCTTTGTTCCTATAGCAGTGTACTATATAGTGAGGGAGCTGTGCATGGTTTGTAGTGAGGTAGGCCAAATGTTCAGTGCCAGGAGAGTGTTGGAGCTAGTGGAGGAGTTGTGTCTGAGTTAAGATGAGAGAAGACCAGGGACTGGAGTAGCCAAGAGTGCACTGGTAGAAGGTCAAGGGGTGACTGTGCACCTGCTCTGAAGCTGCATCAGGCAGATTGGCTCTTGGCTCCTGATCTAGCCAAAGAGGGAGGAAAGCAAGATGCAGCAGTGCACCTATGTTAAGCAGCTTACTGAGCAGCCAAGGATACCTGCTGGATTGCCTACAATACATGGTGGGCAGAACAGCCAATTTCCTGACTCCCAAACAGCAATCAGCCCAACTGACAGTTGGTCAGGCATGTTGTGCTGTGCAATTGCAAGACCATGCATCTTGGGAGCTGATTTCCACTTCTGCAGTGACTTCTTCAGAAAGGTTAATGAATGAAGCTTAGTTCTTGTTATAATCTGTGTGATGTATTCTTATGTTGGGCAGAGGTGTCAGGATTTGGATCTCTGTTCTCTGTATATTTTGCCCAAAAGAGCACGAGGTTAAAACTGTCTAAGGCTGCTCAACTCCAGCCCAACCTAAAACGCCAGAAAGTCTTTAGGCTGAAAGGTTAAGGATTCAGCTAAAGCAGTGAGACTTCCCTACTGCATCCTGCTCTCCATTCCAGATGTAGTGTGCTGTCTTCCTTAAAAGCCTCAAGCATGAATTCACACTCCTCCTCCTTTCAGAGATCTTCTGCCCCACTGCCCCCACATCAGCTAACGAAAAAATCAGTGCTCCCTTGGATTGTCTCATCCCAGTTCCTCCCTAACCTCCGTTATAAACAAATCCTCCCAACTTATCCTGCATCTTTATTCACTCATTTTCTCCCTTTATATACTCCTCCCCTTTTTCTCCTTGCATATCTACTCTGCCTTTCATTTTCTGCAGCAGGGAAGTTTAGCTCTGGGACCATAATTTCACTTGGGCAGCTCTTTGCTGCATGTGTAAATGGCATATTTTGGCATGAGCTGTGAAAGAAAAAAAAAAACAGTTACTGAAAAACCTACCCAAGTGATTATCATCTGCAAAGAAATGGAGACACCCATGAAGAATCTGAAGAGGCTAGTGAGTGATTGATCAGAGGTTTTTAGACTTGAGTGTCAGCAAGTCAGAATAGTGCAGGTCTGGCAGTGCTGTCCTGTTGTCCCTGCCTGAAACTTTACTGAACCTGGTGGATAGCAGGATATGAGAGTTTTGAGACTCAGTTGGGTTCTTTGGTTGTGGAGATGACTGAAAGTTGACGTTGAACTATCAGTGCCTACATGTGGCACAGTATCTGTTTTTATGGTTATGGATAGAAGGGCCACTAAGCCTGCCTGCTTAGACACAACTCCCTGGGGTAGCTCTTAGGCTGTGTTTCACCTCCTCCCTTCTGAGAGGCTGTGAGGGCAGGGGAGGACAGACCTATAGCTCAGTTGAGTCTGTTAGCCTTTTCACATTCCTGCAGCCATAATTTATTAGACTGAAAAGGCTGTCTGGTGTCCTGTGGCCTCAGCACTAGGAGAAAGGCAAGTAGGGAGGTGGCACTGGTAAACATGCAGTAATATCCTTCTGTCGGTGGGAAGGTGGAGTGGAGGGAAGGACAGAGGTAGGTGTGAAGTGGGAATGAAACAAGGGCATTGTCACTAAGTGTTTTGTAACAAGACATGATAACAGATGTCATGGTTTGAAATCTGTCTAAGCCTCCCAGTTAAACCAGACTAATTCCTGTCGGCGACAGCCCAGGAAAATCAGTGTGATTGGTTTGATCTGCTTGGGATCCATCCCTCCTTCCCCAGTCCAGGCATGAGTCTGGAGCAAGGCTTGATTTTGCCTTTGGGAAGCCAGGCAAGGATGTGTGATGTGTAAAGATAGATCTCAGTTCCTGTGGAGAACTGTGGACTGCTGTTGGTAAATGGCTCTAAGAGTCTCTGGTGCAGGTCAGAAATGTTCCACAAATAATGGATCCTAGCTGAGACAGCAGTTGTGTTCTTGTTTCTCCATCTCACTCTTCACTATAGCTGAAAATTAGCAGAAATTTTTCACAGGAGTGGCAGAAATATTGTGCATACATATGCTAACCAGGATAGCCAAGCCAGATGCCCTATAAGTGCCTGTTAAGGAACGCAGCAACAAAATCTCCTACAGGGGAGAAAGGTTGCATTTTGGATTAGCTCTCAGAGCTGTGTTCGCTCAACTTCCACAGAGTTTGGAGGACTTCAGCTGCTGAACTGCCTCTTTGTCTAGGTTTAACTTCCCACTTTATTGTACTCTTTCAGACTCTTGCTCTCTTGGAAGAAGAGGATGACATAAATCAGATCACAGATTATTTCTCCTATGAGCACTTCTATGTTATATACTGTAAATTCTGGGAGCTGGACACTGATCATGATCTTTACATCAGCCAGAAGGATCTGGCTAGGTACAGTGATCAAGGTATGCTGCCTGCAAGCTGTGGTGGGACAAAGGGGATTGCTGAAAATAGAATGTTTCCACTAAAGAGTAAAGCCTAGCTTTGATTTGGTTAATTTGATGCCTCTAAAAAAATTTAAATGGAGCCATCCATCTCTTACACTAATGCTGATTTACAGAGCCAGTTGTAGGGGCTTAGACACAGAGAAATGCAGTACACACTATTTTCTGCATGAGTAGCTAGAGAGGGAGCTTCTGTTCACATGTGGGTCACTGCCAGAAGGACAAGCTAAAGTAATGTCTTGAAACCTGCTTATTATTTACTAAGGGTTTTGCAGGAGCTTGAAAGAAGGGACAAGAAGGACAAGTCCATGTGAACTTCAAAGATTGCTGAAGTGCAATCTTGTTATGCATGAGAGAAATTCTAGAATCCAGTGAAACTTGGTGAATTTCAGTTTGCAGATGCACTCTGAAGAATATCTCTTGAGTTCAGTGTGGAACTCCTTACCACAAGCTGAGCAGATGCTATGAGTTTTCAAAGGTTCAAGGGCCATGGATAAGTTAATGGAATACAAATCCACAAAGGGCTAAAAAATCCAAAGTTCTGTATGCGTTGTTCTAGCTGACTCAGGTTGGCTGTTTTTAGGATTATCCATGTTCTGAGAGCATGATATGCCCATGTGCTTACCTGTTAGGACTCATGATGGTAATGTCTTGGACAAGAGCTTGAGCTATTGACCAGCATGTTTAATCCTGAAGACAAAGCCTTCTTGGATTCTTCCGTGTGGTTGCTGCACTTTTTGGGAAAGTAGGTCTGGGAGAGAGAATCAGATCTGGGGAAATGGGATGGGAAACGTGTGACTGGAGGTGGCAGGAAGGGTGAAGTATGTGGTAAGGTGTTGTAGTGTGTAGGGCTACAGGGATCTGGAGGTGTGACATGCATTGCTGGTGCTCTGGGGATGCGGACAACATTTTATAGGAGCCAAGATCCTAGTGGGCTGAAGTAAGAAAGAAGAAAAGGGGTGTGAGAATGACAATGCTGTAGGTATGCGTGTGTGTGTCAGCATGGTGTGGTGGTCCACGTGTTCCCAGTGCAGGCATTTATGGGAAGGCCATGGGGGTTCTGGGTGAGTGTGGCAGTCATAGGAGTCAGGAGTGTTGACAATGGGGCTGGATAGGGTGAGGATGGAGGAGTGCCTGACTTGGGATAGGTGATAGGCTGGAGTGTGGGGATGGAGTATTGAGGAGCCTTAAGAGCTCAGGAGGCTTGAGAGCCCTGGGTGCTGGGGGAGCTAAAGATAGAAGGGGTGCTGTGGGCAGAGTGAAGGGCAGAAGCCATCAGTGCAGTGGTACAGCAGCCTGTCAGCCCTGTGCCAGGGGGATTTGAGGGGTGGCGCAGGTTGGGTCTGCCTGGCTGGTGTGTTGGAAATGTGCCAGGAAGAGATGGAGAACATGTAGAGGGAGCTAAGGTGGGGGTCTAAAGGAAGTGTGTCAGCAGTCTGGGAGGGTGAGGTCAGTGTGCAAATCCTGCTCAAGACTGGTACTTGCTGCTTGGCTGGTGTGTCTCTGCCATAACAATCCATCCCACACATTTCCTGGCTGGCACAGCCCTCCCACTCACCTAAAATGATGCTCGTTTTTCATTGTCCTTCCCTGCAGCAGGATTGCCACAGCTTGTGCTCTGCTAAAAAGTGTTTTGTAGAGATTTATGTGTGATTTTTTGCTTGATAACTGAACTTCTTTTCCAATGCACACTATCAGCAGGATTTGCTTATGTGACAAATTCTACTTCGGCAAAGTAGGAGTAACACTGCCCATGTCAAGAATCCAGATAACACATAGTTGCCATATTTGTGGGGAAGTATGGTGTTTGGGAGGATACAAAGGCAGACACACCAGGAGAATCGTCTTTGTTTTTTTACAAAATGCTGCTAAACAGAGACCAGTAAAGTGGTTAGACAGGCAATGCAGATAGAGCGTTCTTTTAACAATGGGAAATGGTTTTGTGTGGATTCATTATAAACAACTGATTGTAGTTATTCCTGTGACCTGTAGCTTCATTTTCTCTGTATCTTCTTTGTTTCCAGCTTTATCAAACAGGATTATTGAGCGAATATTCAGCGGTGCTGTGGTGAGGTGAGGAATAGCATACTGGTTGGGGATAGAAGTGAAGGGAATTTCTGTCAGGCTGATTAGAAATGCAAGATACTCTCAGAAATCCCCACTGATCAGAATGGTTTCCAACATGGTGCTCCAGTTGGAGCTGCCTGAAAATGGAGTGAGACTTCTGGGTATCTTAAGAAAACAAATTAAAAAATCCCATAGAATGACCACCTGTAGACCTCATTGTAGAACAAGCTGGGCATAGCCGCAGGGAACATGCAAGCACTATGTGTTTGTGCCCCACAGTGGCACAGGGATAGCTGGAGAGCACTGCTTTAAAGTCTCTGAAAAGTAAACCAGCCCAGCGCTTGTTGTGGGAGGAGATGTGGTAGATGAGCCTCTGTCCTGGTTTTGGCTGGGGTTAAACCACAACAGTCTCAGCTGTTCAGTGACAGCAAGGCAGCAAATGCTGTGACTGTGGGGAAGGGCACAAGGACTGGTGCTGGGGAGCGCAGGGCTAAATGGGTGACAATGCCCCATTTTCCCTCACCAATGATTTGGGGCTTTTGAAAAATAAGTTTGATAACATTCTGAGTGTTTAGGAGCCTGGTGGGTTTTGTTTGTTTGTTTGTTTTGGTTTGTTTTTTTTCTCTCATGTCTTCCAGAGGCAATGAAGTTCAAAAGGAAGGCCGCATGAGTTATGCCGATTTTGTGTGGCTCCTGATTTCAGAGGAAGATAAAAGGAGTGCTACAAGGTCTGACTGATTTCTGTGTCTTAGTAAAAGTACTGAGATGAGCAGATAAGATTATAGAAACTTCTGTGACCTACCACTTTCTACAGGAGATGGCAGCTTGGGTTCCAGTGATTATTAGGAAGCAAGCAACTTACTGTCAACATTTGGTCAAATCATTTGCCTTTCTTGAGGAGAAATTGTGTAGAAGCAGAGTTTTCTTGTACTGTTAAATGCCTTGGTAGTCATCAATGCCTTTGGTTACTCCATGCCGTGGAGCACTGGCTCTGGGAGTAAACCCATGAGATGTTTGCAGCAGATAGGCATGTTCCCTTCATGCATGTAGCACGTGCATAAGAAGGGTTTGTAGGGAAACTGCACACTGTCACTTTGTAAACCCTGCCCATGTGTCTGGTTTGTACAGCCAGTGGGAGACAGTTGTGCAGAGCTGAACCAGATCTGCATGTGATTATTAGGACAAGGAACCTTATCAGTAAAAATGAGAAGAAGAATTCATAAATCCAGGGTTGGACTATCCAGAGGTGAAGGCATGGTGGTAGACTGTAACTGCCTGAAAGCATTGCCTTCTGTATAAAGGAGTAGAGGAAATAAGTGCATACCATGCCTGCCTCATCACTCACCAGGGTCACTCAGGGATAGCCAGTGTCCTGGCTTCAGAGTTAGTTGCATTTGGCCAACATTGGCTGCTGAATTAGACGGGGATACTCTAACCTACATGAGCCAGTTAAGCTGCAGCACAGCGGACACTTGCTGAGCATGGCTGTGCTCACAAGCCACCTAGGAGGCTATCAGGAGGCACTAGCCTATGCCCTGATCCTTCCCAAAGGGTATTTTCATCCCTGCTTTTATGCCAGCCATTGGGCAGAAGAGCATTAGAGGATAGGGGAAGGGGAATGTGCATTGCTGCAATCTCCGCTGTATGGATTTCCTAGTGTAGTGCTGTGTTTTCACTAGTCCTGTCTCTTTTTCCTAGCATTGAGTACTGGTTTCGGTGCATGGACCTGGATGGGGATGGAGTGCTTTCCATGTATGAACTGGAGTACTTTTATGAGGAGCAGTGTGAGCGGATGGAAGTGATGGGCATAGAACCACTGCCATTTCATGACTTGTTGTGTCAGATGCTTGATCTCGTTAAGCCAGAGAGGGAAGGTAAGTCCTGTTTAATGTGAGTTTCCGTCCTTTTTGATCTATGGTGGATTGAGAAAGTAATGTCACTGTGAAACCCATCTATAGGTAGAGCCTTGTGTTAGAACTACAGGGCTGAAATTACTGCAAAATTACTGTAAAAGTCTGAACAGTGGCTATTGTGCCATAATGTTATGCATCAGGAGGTTTGAAACACTAAAACAAGAGACCTTGTGAATTAACTTGCTGGAACTGGAGCAACAGGTCTTGTATATTCCAGCTGTGGGATGTGCTGACAGTCTAGATTATGAAACTGGACCATCCCCATCCACATTTTTTCATATTTCACATGAATGTGAAAGATTTCCATATGTCTGTAAGATTTAAGGCTAATAGAGGTACCCATTTGTTGAATAATGTTAAAATCCTTGACTGATTTGGGAAGATGTCCTGTAATACTGCAGCACGCTGGTGTTATAATTAAAACTTTGATAAGACTGACAAGGAACAGGTCCAGTCTCTCACTAAGAACTCAGCACAATACTGTGGATTTTTCTTCTGCAGGAAGAGTAACCCTGCGAGACCTGAAGAGGTGCAGAATGGCTCATGTATTCTACAACACCTTCTTTAATTTAGAGAAATATCTGGACAATGAACAGAGGGATCCCTTTGCAGTGCAAAAGGTATCAATCACTTTTATTTCTAAATACAGGCCTTCTCAAACCTATCTTTTGAATGCAACTGGATGTAGGGAAAATCCAACTGAATATAAGGAAACCTTTTTCACAAGTAGGGTGGTGAAACATTGGAACAGGTTGCCCAGAGAGGTGGTGCAGCTTCTGTTCTTGGAGGTTTTCAAGATGTGAGTGGACAAAGCCTTGAGCCCCATGACCTGAACTCATAGCAAACCCTGAATTGAGCAGAGGCTGGGACTAGAGACCTCCTGGGTCTCTTCCAACACACATTATACTGTTATTCTATGATTTGGTTGCCATCACTGATCCTACTACACCAACACTGGCAGTGCAGCGTGTGATTCTAGAGAGAATGACCAGAGCCTGCTGAGTTGCACTGATTCAGCAGGCTGAAAGAGCAGGGCTCAGCTGCACTAGAGGGGAACCTGATTCACTCAGTTTAGAAAGGAGCTGTGAGATTCAAAACTTGAGATCCCATTTGTCTCTTCCTGTCTCGTACAAAGCTGCAGTCATAAATAGGTAGGCTACATCTGAAGATTTATTAAACATCCGTGTTGGAGTCTGATCCTTAAAACAGCACTAGCAATTTTCCCATAGCCTAAACAGAACCAAAGAGACAGACCTTCTTTACAGCACAGGGGCTGAGGCAGATGAGATGCCAACTCTGTGATCAGGCCACATATGTGGTAGACTAGATGGAAGGTTTGGATATTGCAGATTGTACCTGGTTATCAGCCTGGCTGCACTGTCATTCACCATCCTCTCTTCCCAAGCAGAGAAAATACAGGAAGAGATTGTGGCTTTTGTATTTTGCAGTTGTTGCTCACTACTAACTGTGGGATGTTCAGAGACTTGAGTTTTGTCAGCTGTTGGTGTAATGTCCCTCACCTCTGGCTCCCCTTGCACATCTGGTGAAACCAGATGTGTCTACACCTTAAAGACTATCTCCCAGAAGCCTCTTGTCTGGTCAAAGTACAGTAAAGTGGTGGGCATGCCAAAACCAACTTTGGTTCCCTTACAGCTATTCCCATATAACTTGTAAGAGGAACTTTGTGGTTCTGTGATTCAAGACTTAAATATATCCCAGTCCAGAACCACCCTAGTTTTTGTTTGTTTAAACTGGATCACTATAAGAGGAGTCAAGTGGGGCCAGAGGGGATAACTTATTTTCCCTGTCTTATAGTAAATGGCAGAGGGCCAAATGTTTATAAGGATGTTATTCTGTAACCTTCTCTCAAACTTACCCAAACTTAGCAAACTGTGAAGAGTTTCTCAAAAGATCAGTTACAATTAACATTTAATTAAACATTTTAAATCATTATTTAACCAATTACAAAGTGCACAGATGCAGAGCTTGCTGAGCTAGAGCAAAGAAAATGTGCAGTTATTAATGTTCAGCATTTCTGAAATGAAGCAGGCTCAGTTTGTTGGCAGCTCAGGTCACACGCTGAGCTTTATAGACTAAGGGATGTATTTTTTCCATAGTCATTTATGTGCAGATGTTAAAATAGTTTAAGATAATTGTGAATCTTTCAGTAAAGGCAATTTTTGACTACCTGTTTCTATACAGTTGCTTACTATTCCTAGAATTGCTGTTTCACATGTTTAGACCTATTGTAAACAGCTTTAGAGGGGTATGGACATAGTGTGCTTGACTGTCTGATCTCTTTAGGACATTGAAAATGATGGTCCTGAACCCTCTGACTGGGACAGATATGCTGCTGAAGAGTATGAGATTCTTGTGGCTGAGGAGTCTGGGAATGAGCAGTTACAAGAAGGGTAAGCATAGGCATTGCACTGCCCTGGGGACACACTGTTTGGCTCCAGCTGAGGCTTAGGAAGAGCACGTGGGTGTCACTTTTAACAGAGGTAGTGGATTAGTGGACTTATCATTTGGACCCAACACTGGAGCATCTGAAGCCCAAAACAGTTGCTTCAAAGGTGTTATTGGTGTATTTGTCACAATGGGCTGCTTTGTGGACAGCCATTTGAATCAGTTACACACACTGCAGTAATGAAGATAGCTGGGGAAGAGGACAAAGCCTTTTTCTTTTGGCAGCTGTACAAAAAAAAGAGATCAAAGGACTTTTGCTAGTCTTGGACATGTCTTGACCATGTCACATTATCATAGGTTAGAAGCTGTAGCTCTGTTACATTTTTTATACTTAGTGGAGAGTTTCTTTAGTCAAATAATTTTACTTTCTACCAAACTTTATACCTATTAGTCTGTGCTCTTCCTAAGCTGTGTTTCAATGTCTTCATCAATTTACAAAGTTTGTTGAGACTTTCTCTTTAAAACACTGTTGGTTTCTGCAATACTTACACTCATTTTTGCAGCCTTCTATAAAATTATGGACAGACATTCCAGCTATCTTTAGAGTCAATGGATTTAGGCAGAGCAGTTGCTCCAGAACCTCTCCATGTGCAAGGGCTTCCTGCAGAGGCTCCTAATGGAGACTCAGTATAATTATCTTTTAGACTTGTGTGTGTTAGTATCTTCTTGAGAATATTTCTCTGGAAGTCTCCAGGTTAATATAACGAACATCCAAAGAATGCTTACCCCATGTTAATCTTGCATGATTCAGGTTTTCATCCATTCTTGAACAGTATTTGTAGAGCCATTAGAGTACTGAGAAGATTGTGTAATTTTCAAAACTTCCCACACTGGAAATTGCTTGGGATAACAGTAGCACCTACTAATTAGCCACAGAGATTTGCAAAGCTATTGAGAGCTATGTTTGCTTCTTTCCCTGTGATGTGCATCCAAACATCTATGGGCTGTTCCTTCATCTCCTTTGAGCTGCCTTGCCTTTTTATGGCCTTCACAATGGAAGATGAGGTAACACAGGATGGAAGATAAAATTGCTGTATTCCCTGCAGCTGCTTTGCAACACCTGCGTCCTCAGCACAGAAAAGAAATAGGAGTCTGCCATAAAAGCTTTGCAGGACCATGAATCTCCAAACTCACCAAAACAGAGAAGTGGCAGGTGATGTCAAATTTTTGAAGTCTGTCTGAAACAGCTCTGTGTCTTCCTGTAAAGAGCATGTCAGCAACCTTGCTGCTTGCTTTTAAGAGCCCCTGAAAAGCTTTGTAGTCATGGCAGCAGGATTAGATCTCATTTGTGGAGCATAGCAACAGACTACGCAGGAAAAAAGGAAGGGAAAAAGGAAAACAAAGAGCTGGATGCCCAGACAAATTTGCCAGAAACAGGCATTGAGGTTTTTGCACATACATTATTTCTGCTGTCCTTTGAGGATGACAGAAACAGGGAGCAGGGACAAAACCAAGACAATTTATGAGCTCTATGAGACACCAGAAGATTTTTTGGCTAAGTTAGCTGGCAGAATCTGAAACCTGGTATTTGTCTTATTAATACATTTGAAAATAATCATCATTCGGTAATCACAGATGAATTGGTGTGTACCACATATGATAGTATGTAGGAATGAATGGGCTCAGTATCATGACATGTCAACCAAATTCCTGCCAAAGACATAAAACCACTGGTCTTCACCAAGGTGGACAGGCCACCTTTACTTAACCCAGAAAAGGAACATCTATAATTTTATATATGTTCAATAAATAACCCTGTCCATAGCTTCTCTGGATGGAAGGTTTCTAAAACCACTGGCTGGCTGCAGGCTTGCCCATGAGAGAACAGTGCTCCTGGCAGAGGAAGAAGACATAGCGGATACTCAGAGTGACTTCAAGGATGCTGTGACTCTATTGAGAGCTACAATCACCAAAAATAAGATAAGAGAAAGTTGTTGTCTTGCTCAAGACAACAATGAAGCATCATGTTTCACTGGAAGCTTAAGCTGATCTGAACACTTCTCAACCATGCTCTGCTTTATACATTTGTGTATGAGATTCAGTGAAGAGAGTGTTCCCTGGTGAATGTATACACACGTTGTTTGAAGGCAGAACCAATAGTTGAATCTGATCAACACAAGCTCTTAATGCAGAGATAAGCATTGGTTTTGCAGAAATCCTTTCTTGCAGTCCAGGCTATGCCCTGCCTGGCAGAAGTGGGCACTGCTTTGTTTACTGTTCCAGAAACCAGTTTCAGCAAGCTGATGTACGTGGAAGCCACAATTGCCTTCATGGAAAGAGATCTTTCTCCACAGGAAGGGAAATAAGGAGGAAGACGCCATCTTTTATCAGCTGCTGATAGGAAAGAATCCCCTTCACCTGACCAGCAAGGAGTGAGGGTACAATGCAGAGCAGTCCTGCTCAGGGTGGATAGGTGGGACAAAGACATAGGATCCGATGATGTTGGTTTAGGCAGCTTAGACCATTTTTCTTGTCTCCCTCAAGTTGGCTGATGGCTCAGTTGCTCATTTTCATGAACCCAGCAGCAGTAAGGAAGGGAAAGGGGGAAGAAGTACATCACTGAACTACCCAGTGACAAAATGTGTGTTTGCCAGAAGGAAGGACAAAGAATTTCCTGGAGTAATTTGCCTTCTCTGAACAAGCTAGAGTTGCCATGGTTGAGTCTTGAGAAATGGGTGTTTAATCTCCTGTATGTGTATTTATGGGACTGTGAAGTTTTGAAACTGGCCTGGAAGGAGAAAACATGATTATCTTTAGTGCTAATCTTCTGGAAAAGCTGTCCCTTGGATCATAGAATCATAGAATGCTTTGGGTTGGAAGGGACCTTGAGAGATCATCGAGCCCAACCCCCCTGCAGTAAGCAGGGATTGAACCTGGATGCTTCCTAACCATAAAGGTGGAAAGCATTTTTTCCAAGATGGGAAAGGCAGGCACTGTTGAGCCTTAAGAGTGAAGTGGAAAAGTAACTCACATGGGAAAGGACAAGCAAAAGGCACCAGAAAAAAAAAAAATTATAATGGAGCTCCAAGTGCTGGTGAATGTGCAAGGTAAACAATACAGGACAAAGGTCATATTCCACCTATAAAGAAAACAGGAAGAAAGCTAATAGAAATTGGTAAAAATTAAGGAAAAGGGACGCAAAAGGAACATTCCTAAGAAGAGCATTCACATGAAAATAAAAAGCTTTCCTCAGCTGCATCATCTTCAATCAAGGAGACATTGGAGAAACTGAGGCATGTACAAACATGCACAGTCCATTTCCAGGTGGGGAATGCAGGGGAGGCAGGGCCATGTAGACTCCCAACAGGTACCACTTAAGCAAAAAGTGTGCACATTGCGTACTTTTTGGTATCCTTGCATGTATGATCAGAACAGTTATTGGTGTAGGATCCAGACCATTGTTTTTCTCCCACTTATGCAAGGATCCAGAAGGTGGCAGAATTACTAAGCAGGTGCTTTCTTTTATGGAAGAGAATATGAAAATGCTGTCCAGGAAGATCTCTATGCTGTTTGTCTCTTCTTCGCATAGGGATCACCAGACTAGCACAGAATCCTCCCCACAGCAGGACATACATACTGACAGGCTCCCAAGGATTTGCTGTGCCTGCATATGGATTAGTGAAGGGAAAAACAGCACAAGAAGTGGTAGACAATTCTTTCTTGGCATCATTCGTGCTGGGCTATCAAAGGAGTTAACCTTTTTGCAGCACAGTTTATCACTGAACAAACTAGAGCTATTTCTGTGCTTGCTATTGGAACACTTGCTGCAACATTTCCTTCATAAACAGCACTGCTTTCAGAACAAAAGGAAGAATTTGAATTTCTTGGGAGCCCTGAGAAATTAACCTGTGGTGTGCTGAGACTGGAGGGAAAACATCTTAAAAACATCATTTCTTAGGAATAAGAATGGGATGAGAGCCCCAAAGTGATATCCTCTGCTGCAGAGCACAGAACCCAACCAGCCCGAATAGTGCAACTGGCTGGAGCTGAGAATTCACAGCCAAACCTCCCCAGGCCATAAATGCCAAGACCTGGATATTAAACTTCAGGTGAGAGAAGAACATGACAGCATAGCCACAATTGTCCTTCTGTGGATGTCAAAACATGCCCTAAGCCAGAAGATGCTTTGGAAAACAGGTGTTTCTGAGCAAGCCAAATCTCTAGGGCCTGGATGTGTGGCTGGAAGACTTTATTTCTACACTGAACTATTAAGGCTACTGTGAGCTACTGACAATTGTTACTGAAACTAGATTCAAGTTTTATAATGCTGAACACCAGTGAAAAGTTGTTTCAGAACTTACAAATGAGGATGGATGGGAGCACAGTCATGTCAGCTGTCAGAATACTGATTACTACAACACTTTTTAATGCCTTAATGAATATCCTCCTCGAGGTTAACATCTTGCATGCTACTGTACTTTAGCCAGCTGCTTTAGTAGCCACTGAAATAACTTACCTGAAAATGCTCTCACCAAAATATGGCTTTTAAAGACATACCTTTTATCTTTGCAGATCATTTGAAGAAGACTATGACACAGATGAAGTCTTATCTCCCCCTGAAACTGGAGACAAGTCAGGCAAACTAGTTATCTCAGATCTCTCAGCATAGAGAAGTGGAAGACATTTAATCAATATCTTTCAAACTGGATAGCATTCAGTCCCAAGACACTTAGGAATTTTTCTTAAATCCGTCATTGGAGCAATGTGCTTTATTTTGTACACTGTAACTTGAGAACCCTTTTTCTCTTCCTGTGTAATTGCAATAAGGTAATTTCTATAAAAAAGCTTTTTACAATGTGTTATCATGCACGCTCATTAAAAATGGTGATTGCACCTTGTTTCATTTATATATAAATTCTGTTATGTCCCCAGATGTGCAATAAATGCCAGCATCTAATGATTAACTGTAACAATTGCATGCAACATCTACAGTGGTTGTTTCTCATTCAGTTCAGTCCTGTGCCATTCTGTCCCCTTGACTTTATACCAGGAGTGACAAAGGAGCTGCCAAATTAATTTAAGTGTATGTCTACAAATCTTTTAAAACACAAGTCACAGTGAAGTTCTCTTTTTTTTCCTTAGTGTCCTGGAAACCAAGGCAACATGCCTGCACATGGGGAGAGTGAAGTCCCCTTTTGTGCTTTAAACCACAAGCTCTTACAGTTGATACTGGACATATTTTACTCGTATGAATCTGTGGACAGTTAAAGCACCACATGATGTAACGTTTCCCTAAGAATTTGAGATATAGTTAACATTTCTACATATTCTCCTGTGCATAAGATGATCTTCCTCAGGCTAGTGTTTCATCTCTGTAAAAGTATTTTCTAGCATATTTACAAAAAAAGACATATATGCCTTTCAGCTGGTGTGTTGAAACTGCTGTGTCTTGTGTGCACCAGTTCTGTCCATTCCCTGTGTTATTTCCCTCTATTGTATTGCTAACCTGTAGCCTTCTCCAAGAGACTAAGCTGAGATAACGAAGAAAAAAAAAAATCCAACCCTAACCTAGTATGCTAAATTTCTGTTACCAGAGGGATCCTTTAACTGGAAAAGGAATTAGGCTGTAATATTGCCAAAAATTTATTTTCCACCCATGAAGTAGGCCCCAGTCTCAGCAAGGACACATGTAACTAACGAATTCTTGCTTTAAGTGCAAAATTAAACTGACTTTCCCCATAGAATCACAACTGGTGTCTCTAGTAAGAGCACATGCTGTGCTGCTAGAGCTGTTCCTTCTCGCCTAATCTTGCTGTGATTCAGCACAGAGGTGATTATAACGTATTCTTATCAGTCAATTTTAGCCATTTTAGATACACAAATAGATCTGGTACTTACCTTCTCCAGCTTGGGACAGGTTTCAGCTGTCATATTTTATTTTAACTATTATAATTGTGCCCAAATATGTAATGATTGGTTGGCATGTATACACTGTATTTCCTCTTACCTCACAGTAAGAATATCAAACCATGCCTCCTCAGGACATCCCTGCATGAATCCCTGTCAGAATACCTGAGAGACAACTGCCAGAGCCAGGATCAGATCTCCAAGCAGGCACCTCCTTGCCTGCAAAGGCAGAACCCACCCAGTTAATAGATAACTCATATATACACACGCACACTGCTAGCCTGGTGTATTTTGTACATATAGAAGCTAGCACAGTGGAACATTAATCCCTAGATGATACCTCTAAGTGCTGCTGTTAATAACAAAGTAAGTAATTGGCTGATCACTACAATGCAGCTTCAACTTTTCCAGGAACCTTAGAAGTGTAACGCCTGCCTCCCGATGCCCAGGTGGGATATACTGCTGCCTTGTTGAGGTTAGTAACTCTCTCCTTGGGATGAAAATCTGAAAGAGAGGAAGTTTTCAGTTATACTGGCCTTGGAGTCTCTTTTTCTTAAACAAAGCTGCTATTTTATTCAGATGCACATACACACCCCAGGATCCTGGATGTGATATTTGAGAAACTTCTGGATGCCCTGCTTATTTGCAAAGGCACTGCAAGGTAACTTCCATTCCATAATAAAAGATGTAAGCAGGGAGCGCTCTAACCAAACCAGGGTAAGACTCTTTGAATGCAACAAGCACACAAGAGCAGCTCTTTCCAACACCAGGGAATTGGAACTGCATCTCCATTAACACTATAACCCTGTGGGGAAAAGCTTTACTGGGGATGATTCCACAAAGGCCCAAATGCAGAAGACACTAGGAAATGATGGCAAAAATGAACATAGGATGCAAGTTGCACAACTGCTAATTGTAACCAGCTCCATCCACTTTTTACCTGAAAGAACCTAGGCAAAGCAGTTCACCTCCTTTCTTCGCTATCTAGGTCCAGCGTGGTCTTTTAGTTTGATAAAATTTTGCATCTCTCCAAAGACAAAGATTCCTCAAAGGAACAAGAAGGCCCTGACCCCATTCTGGGCTGAAAGTGAACCTTCATGTTACTTCAGCATTGCTAGCTTTTAACTCCATAAGCAGCAGTACTGGAATGTCCAGTTTGCCAATTACATAAAGCCTCATTCCAGAATAACTTATTTTTAACCTGGGATAGCCCTGGCACCTCCAAGCTAGCTTTCCTAGTGCTGTACAGAATAATATAGTAATTCATGTTGGAAGGGACCTCTGTAGGTCTCCATTCCACCGCCTCACTCAAAGGCAGGACAGCTTCAAAGTTAGAGCAAGTTTCTTGGGACCTCATCCAGCTGAGTTTTGAAAAATCTCCACAGATGGTGATTCTACAACCTCTTTACATATTAACATTTCCTCCTCCTCCACCTCCCTATGGGAGTTCAGAGCAACATCCTTTTCCAGGAAGGATGTATATTCCCGGGAACGCACAATTTCTTTTTCACACAAGGAGGGAGTTAGATGAAGGACTCACCAGTTGAGCAAGTGACACCCTGTTGTCAAGCACCAATGTGTGTTTGGATGCAGATGCAGCCCATGATAGACTGTGAAGAGCTGGTACTCCAACCCTTGGTGCATCGCTTTTTTGGTTTGGCATTTCTGTTCTTGCTAGGTCATACCTTGAACCTACTTCTGCTGTTCCTGCTCGCTTGCTCTATTCACGCACCACTTCAGGATCTTTCCCTCTTTCTCCTTATGCCCCTTATGTCCCCCTTGCAGAGGAGCTTTAACTCAACCCATCAAATGAATTCAGACACCCATCTCACACCACACCAGTCTGTCTGAACTGGTGCCTTTTTTTAAAGAAGTTGGTATCCTGAGCCTGGTAAAAATCACCAGTTACCTTTTCAAGGTTTGGCTTCACTAAATTGAGAAAGAAGCTCATAGCTGCTCTGCTGAGCCCTTTGGCCCCCAAACCCAAGGCCCTGTCTTTTACAGAGGTTCACTGCTGCTATGACAAAGTAGAGTGATTCCAAACCCAATCCATGCTTTCTAGTAGGTCAGCACAAGCAGCTAATCGAAGAGGAAAAACAAAAAAACAAACCCAACTTACAGCAAATGTTTTGCCTTATATGCGAATATAAGGACAAGCTACAGAAGCCACTGCTAGCACAATATCAGTGCAAAATTTGCAGTAGTTTATCTTATTTACTCCAGGAGTAGAAATCCATTCTTTCTCACCAATACATTTGAAAAGAATCGTAATTCAACAGCCACAAATTAATTATTAAAGGAGGTATTCTACACCCCAAGTGTGACTTAGCCCTGTCCACAGCTTCTCTGGATATATAAGCAAGGTAAATTTGGGAACTCCTGTCCTACTTCTTAGCTTTTCTTTCTGGGATAATCAAAATGTAAGAAGACAAGCACGCTCACGAATACAGACACCAGAACCTGCTCAGCTGCAACACGCACCAACTTCAGCAGTCAGCAAGCTCTCTAGAATGAAGGAACCCAAGAATCACAGCACAGAAAACTTCAGGTGCCCACTTCGCTCTGGCTTTGCCTCCTGTCTCCAACTGTGAATGCCACTTCAGATGTTGCATACCTTTAAAGATGGAGCATGCATTTTTCATTGTAAATCCAGCTCAGACTGAAGTCTATTATGAGCTGGATTCCTTTTTCCTTACGAGTGGTCAGAAAAGTAAGTAAAATTCAGTTTTGCATGATTAAAAAAAAACAACCTACGTTTATTTGTTCTCTCTAGTCTGCTTTTGTCTAGCAAAATTAAGTCCTGTGCCCTTACAAAACCCTTGCTTTTTATTTTTATATTCACAAATATTGTCTCCCTGCAGTACTAAGATTGGAGATAGGGCTCGATACAACCACATGCAATTACTGCTGGAATGGTACCAGCTTGATCCCCCCCCTCCCCCCCCCCCCCCCCCCCCCAAAAATCTCAGTAGTAATTGCTGCGTTACAGTTTTCGTCAGCAAAACCCAGGCACTGACATAGTTCCCCTTCTGCCGGTCTGCCACCAAGCGGCAGTGTTGCAAAACAGACACGGACAGCAAAAAAATTCCAGTCAGTCTCAGGTTTACAGAAAACATTGCAGAACACCTTCCTGCTCTCCTGAACTAAGGATTTAAGAAAGCTGACTCGAGATACTCTAACCAAGGTACTGTGCTTAGTTTCTGAAACAAAATATGCCTGAAAGGCCAAAAAAAGAGATCACTGAAGTGTCATTTTAATGGTATGTATTCTGGGAGTATGGTGTTTCTATATCACAGCATCTTAGGTCTATGCAATCAAAACTGAACCTCAATAAAGAGCATGAGCTACTGTAAGAAAAACATGTAAACAGTGCTTACCCTTTTGTTCTAATCTTTTCTCTCTATCACTGGTGATGGTCTTAGAAACTGAGTATTTAACGATAAAGGTTCTCATACTTTGTAAAAGTAGTTTGGAGACGTTTTGTGCTGGCGTGGTTTTATCTTTGTATTTTTACTTTGTATTTTCTTCTTTTTTGGCAAATAAAGGACTTTTAAATTTAGAAAGTAAAACCTGTCTTGTAGTGGTGGGGTAGAATGTTACTGTTCACTTCATCTCCAGCTGCTGTCCCAAAATCACCTTGCCCGCTGCTGCTAAGCTCATGCCATCCAGTTACCTGTCAGCAAGCCTGCCAAAGCCAAAATTCCAGGCTTTCTTCTCAAAAATACTGGGGAAGAGAAGCAGTCCTACCAGTTACCTTCCTCACATCTTCATCCCTCAACATGGAGCACTATCGGTGTGCAAAAAAAGTAATGCCTTTTCTAATTTCATTATATGCAAATGTGCAAGCAGAATTGCTGCATTATCTTATTACTTCATCTGTGAGACTGACAGGTCAGTGGTCCCTTGTGTGCCTAATCTGTATATAGCACAGTCACTTTTTGGTGGGGACCTCTGGGTTTCTTGAAAATACCAGCGTCATTTCCGTTTGAAAAATTAAATAGTTAAGACCAGACAAACAAGATGTGCTTGCGATGTTATCAGTACTACTTTAAATAGCATTATATACCTCTCAGAGTGAATTTCATCAGTCATGCCACATACCTGGAATGATTCTAACATACAAAGCTCCTCCTGTCGTTTCACTTCTTGGAAGGTGAGTTAGCAATCAAAAGCTTATTTATAAATATAATTTGTATAAAAATTAAATACATAAAAATGTCTGGGGGGTCTGTGCTTCTTGCATACAGTAAAAAATGCTTTTATTCTGGATCATGCCAGAATCTTTGCACGATTCATGTGCCACATGTGTATGATCTTTTTCTTGAAAGTCTGTTAAGAGTTTAATTGAACAAGCAGGTCCTTGCTGTCCCAGAAGAACCTGCCTTGGAAAGCAGGCTTTTCAGGTTTTATTTCAGACTGCTGATACATGGTAACTCCACAGGTTTTTTCTGACAATACAAAATTTTATGGTGCTTGGAGGGAGGCAGCCTCTAAGATGTAATGATGACACACAAATGGAAGCATCTGCGCAAGAAGACATCTGTTACCTGCTGCCTTGGTTTGTGATGTTTTAAAATTCATATGCATGTACAAGAACATCTGCAGAGAGTTCAACAGAAACAGAAGAGTCTGTTGCAACCCTATTGTTCATAGGCACTATACCGTAGGGTTAGACAAGCTGGAGACCAAGAACATCACCTGCATGAATGAAATAGAAGAGCAGCAAGGTCAACACAGTCCAAGTGTTCATTTCCATTTTTGTTTCCCCATCCCTCCTTCCCTCCAGGATTTAATCCCAACCAGTGATTTCACTGATGTACGATATGTGGAAAGAGCCTTTCCACTCAAAATGAAAGCTTAGATGTCTTCTCTTTCTTGACGGAACATCTTCCACATGTTCAGATCTGGATGGTCAAAAGCACTAGACTAATTTTGTACCACTACACATGATCAAGAGTCTACCCCTTCCAGAAGGAGCTCTGTTCTTTTCATCTTTGCAACATGTGTTCAGGCAGGAAGACTCCCACAGCAAAACATTTGATGAACTGCTGCTTTTTCTTTCTGATGCAGCTCTACAAATTAAAGGATTTTAATAAAGTTTGGAAGTTAATCACTGTCTTCAAGAGAACTGGGAAGAAAGCTGAAGTATCAGGCACTTCCTATATGGAAAGAAATCCTCAAGCAGCTTCCTTTGTGCTAATGCTGAGAATAGTTCCCCAAATCCACAGCACCACAGAAGGAACACCTGGTCAATGGCAGCCAGGGAACTCCCGCCAGCCCAGCCCAGCCCAGCCCGGGCTAAGCTGGAGCTAAAATGATGCTCGCCACTGCCCTGGGTCAGCATTCGCCAGAGCTTCCCCACGTACGGCCAGCAGGGAGCACCTCCTTGCTGTGGGCTGCACTGGACTTGAGTTTTCAACCAACTCTCTGACCACAACCAATGCTGGAAGGTCCCAGAAGAGTATGCTGCTCATATTGCTATAAAATGGAAACTGATGCTTTTCAAACTAGAACCACTGCAATTATTTTCAGCAACATTACGATCCTTTTCCATTGCTCACCTTATTCAAGAACAACTAGCCAGGAGGTGAAGAAAACCAAACCAAGCCAACCCTAATTTCAACAATTACAGAGTTAGTCATCAACGGACTAAGTAGTATTTAGACAATAAGCTCAACATATGCCACACTGATGCCCTTAGCAGTTGCAAAATAGAATTAGAAAACTAACATTTATTAAATCAATTTGAATTTTAATATACATTTCAAGAACGTGGCAGCATAAAAGGAAATGTTTTTAGAAACAACCTGAATCTACCATTTGCAATTTTACATTAATGATCAGGGCTCTCCTGATTGACCGTTCCAAAAAACACTTAACCTAAATCTCCAACTTTTGGTACCATATTTAATGCAGCAGTGAGATAGTAAAGATTCCAAGTACTCCCACATTTCTGGAGCAAAGGTACTATGTATTTAATTTAATGAAAGTCCTAATAAATGTACCATCAACAATCTCAGCAAAACTTAACAGCTCCGCAAAAGCATTCAGAAACAACCCATGCTGTGCAGTCTACTCCCCTTAAATCAGACTCTGATTTGGCTACTTTTCTTACACGTAGTGGACTAATAAACAGATTTACATCAGTAGGTCACGATCAAACCACCAAATTGGAAAATGGTAGGATCTTTTTGGGTCAACACAAAAATCACATACAAGTTTAACTAAATACATTTTAATAGGACATCATTAAATCTCATGAGGGCTAAAAAACACAGATCTTAGGTACTTGGGTTGGCAAATAAAGACAAGAATACTAAGAAGCATTTTCCACCATTTACTCATTATCAAAAATATTTTTCAACTCTTCTTGCAAAACAAAAACAAAAAAAAGTACAGACTGGACACGTACATCACATTTTTCTTCCTATGGCTTTAACCCCCCACCCTACCCACCCCACAAAAAAGACGGGGGGAGAAACAAACCAAAACCAACAAAAAGATCTGACCACATTCACAGAAAATGACACCATGGTACACTACAAAACAAAAGGAGGTGTCATTTGTGTCCAAAGGTTTTTGCTTATTTCTTAGGTGAGGAACCATCATTGTACATGCTTTGTGCCAAATCAAAATACACCTAACGTTAGGTCAGAAAGCGCTGCAGGGTTCATTGGATAAATAAAAGGAAAGGTGGAAGCAGTAAAGTAACTAAAAAAATTCACATACTATTTAACATGCTGTTGAAACAGAAATTGCCTTTAAAATTAGAAGGTAATGTTTTGTGTTCTAGTCAGCCCATGTATAATTTGTGCTGTATCATTAAGAAAGGAGAAATTTCTGCCTTCGCAAAGTAATCTGACTTTTTTAGGCTGCCAATGAAGCCCTGAATGCAAGACTGAATTCTTCTGCTTGTACTCCTATTTAGGGATTACACTGAAACAAACCATTTTTGCATAAAGCTGAATTCCTACAAAGGTGCTTTCATTTTAACACTTTCTGAGATAAACTCTTTGACAACTCTCTGTTATTTTTCCATTTTAGAGCCTTTCAGCCCAGGTTGAAAAGCACTGACCTTCGAAAGCTACTTTCAACATATTAGCGAAAATTACATAGATTCTGGGTGGAGTGAGTTATATAGCTTATTCTAACAAACATCCGAAATATTTGACCTTAGATAGCAATCGATCCTCTGCCTGCCCCAGCTGAAAGATGCCTGTCAGCAAAGAACTACCTCAGGGAGATGGGTCCCGGGTCTATTGTGGTACAAATTTAATAAAACAAACAAACAACCCCCCCCAATGGTGATAACTGCTGTGGAAGTCTCTGTGCATCCCAGGCACTGATCGGCAGCAGGGGTTGGGGGGGAGGAATCAGAGCTCCCTGTAATCCACAAAATCGCCTCTCTTTCTTAGAGGCAACAGCAGTAAAATCAGCAGGAACTCCAAAAAAAAAAAAAAAGGGGGGGGGGGTGGGGTGGCCAGGGGGGAGAATGGTGCTAATAAAACTTGAGCTTTCTTTGTGTACAAGTCATTTTCTTGCCCCAGCCAAAATAGCCAGTAATATGTCAAACAACCAGAGTTGGCACAGAGGGCATAACTGATCAGGAACGTGACCTGTGGAATTGTCAAGAAAAGAAAAAAATTAATGATGATGTTAACGGGGACAGTGTATCCAAGTCGGCAGTTTGTCCTTCATATCTAACCAACTGATCTTCCTGACCCTTGTCTGGAGACTGAGCTGCTTTTTGGGCTATTAGCTTTCTCAATGTATCACTGATCTTTATTTTTATACTGTTCCACAGAGTAGATAACCAATTCTCACAAATGAAAATTATCCACCCTTTTCAGACTGTATTCTCCAGCTCAATGCTGCATTTCCTACAGGAATATTAGGTGATTTTTCTAGTAACAGTGACTGTAACTAATCGATAATTACTTTTCTACATCATAATCTAGCACAGTTTAGATGGACTAACTAGATACCACTTTTCTACATTTAAGCAGAAGCTTTGACTGAGCACAAAGCATGACCAAGTACAATGAGGTTAATATACTCCTTGCCAAAGATCTTGTGATAAAATCATTTACATCAGCAATTGATCTCAAACTATGAGGTGCTGTAAGAACTAAAAACAGTTTTAGGGTAACTCCTCCATTATCTGCAACTATTTCCCAGACACTAATACACATAACATAGCAATGAAAAACACTTGATACAAGTGATCTAAACGCAGGAGCTCCAGCAAGTTAAACAGAACCATAGCTGCCTTAAAACTGTAGCAGTTCCCCTACTGATGGCAGGGAAAAGAAAGAAAGATTCAACAGTCATATCTCATGTCTATAGCTTCATCCAAACTTTTATCATCGTGTGTACTGGCAGCTAAAAACGTAGTTACTGGTGACCCTGTCACATTGATTACACTGGTGCTTGTGCTGGCATTGCGCACCGCAATGCTTGTCACATTAATGCCCAAAGTAAGCCTAGTCTGCTCCAAGGCCTTTTCTGGCACTGCAAATGCCTCCAGCTTCTTCTCCCCATTAGCCATGTATGAGTTTTGGCAGCCACGGCATATGCAGTCAAGGCAGGCTTTGCGGTTAGAATAGCAAGGGCAGCGTTGGCCACGGCATGTAAGAACACTTGGATTTTGGGTGGCACGACCACATTTACACCCTTTCTTTTCTTGTGGCTTTTTATACACAGTTTTTGTTGGGCTTCCTGGCATAACATTACTGCTAGGAACTTTCTCCTTTGCTTTGTCTTTTGTTTTCAGCACCCCTGGTTTGGCTTTTGGGTGAGATTTCTTAGGGGCATGTTCTAAATTCTTTTTCATGCTTTTGTTAGACAGGAGCACAGTTTTACTTATTTTGGGAGTAGTGCCTCCATTAGGTACAGTTGCAATAGGCTGCAAAGACATTTTATTTTCCTGTTTCACTGTTACAGGAGCTGATGCTCCCAATGTTGGGCCACAGATGATGCTGGAAATGGGTAGAGGTTGAACCTTTTCACTGTCGCTTTCTGATCGAGATCGCTTTCTGTTTAACTTAACTACCTTAGGCGTCGCCGCTGTACAGGAGATTCCGTGAGGAGAAGCATCTGTGGACATGAAAATGTTATGGCTAAGAGGTGGGGGAGAAAGCTGCAGGAAAGGGCCATTAGTCATGTTTGCTTCCAAGCTGGGCTGCAAATTAGAATCACAGACTTCAGTATTTGAAACCGTCTCTAAGCTCCGGAGAACTTCCTCAACACTAAGGAGAAGCGAGCCACCTGGTTTTATATCTTCACTGAAACTGCAGATATCAATGCCTGTTGTACACAGGTCAGTAGTAGAAACTGTATCACACACAGGCTGCAGGCTGCTAGAGATATCTTCAGTTTTTATGTACTCTCCAGTACTACAGACATCAATTGTGTTTGCATGTTCAGGAGAAGGAATACTCACTCCAAGTTTATCTACCGAAAGCCCATTACAATTGGGCAACCCGTTGATAACAGAACCTCTAATATCAATGTTGTGTGTGCTTTCAGGTATTGACGTAAAACTAGCTGGAGGATCAGTTGTGAGTTCTGAGGTTGAAGGTACTGGGGAATGTGTCAAACACAAAGCCAAGGCTGTATCGGAAGATTTTTCTGTCTCTTCATGGAGTGGTGATCCATCTTTGAGCAAAGCCAGAAGATCTGAAGAACAATCAACTGCTTGGATAATATCTCGTGCCAGTGGAGTTTGCGTTATGTATTCGCAGAGTTTCTTATAGCAGTTCACTAAGATGCTTAGCTGCTTATTCTCCTCAAACTGTTCGTAGTCCTTGCACCAGCTACATGACGGTTTCATCATCATCTTCTTGCCTTTACAAGTTTTGCAGACATAATGCTGACATGTGGAGTTGGTAGGAGCAATAGGATCTTGTAGCAAATTTCCTAAGGAAAAAAGAAAGAGAAAGATTACAATGGACTCGAGGCAGGTTTCCAGGATACTACGGGATGAATTTTTGGCACTATCAAAAAAATTGCCAGAAAAAGTTCAGGAAGTCACAAGAAAATGTAACAACCAGACAATAGTCTGTAGAAGTTTTCACAGCTGCCGTATCTGGTTTTTAAAACAACATTAAATTAAAAAAAAAATTAGAAGAAAACCATCACACCATAGATTGTTGCACTGCTGCAGCCTTTAGAAATACTCTCAACTAAAACACTACCAATCCCCTTGTCCCTTTCAGCAGTTTCTTCCATTGAGAACACACAAAATTTCTATGAATTTACCAGAAGTGCTACAATAAACTCCCATGAAGAGCTACTGCAGAGATTTTAATGAAATTAGTGAAAACAAATGGCAATGGAGCAGATGGAAACCCTAAAAGAAATGTAAAAAAAAAAAAAAAAAAAAAACAACCCCAAAAGGAAAGAAGACACAGCAGACTTTGTTTTACTTTTCATTTAGCTGGGACTAAAAATAGAGCCTAGCTTTGTGACAGTCAATGCTATGAATAAAGCACAAAATTTTTAACTTTGCAAGCAACAAAAGCAGTTAAATGGATCCCATGAATTCTTATAAACATTGAATAAAACACCTAGTAATATATTTGAATAAAAGGGGGGGGGGGGGGGGGCAGACACTACTATATTGCTCTCTAATAAATTACTCTTGTGCCAAATGAGAAGGTGCAACAAGGCAAGTATTAACATATCCTGGGGAGTGGTGGCTTCTGATTTTCCAATTCAGACACATATCAGTGAAATAATACTTAAAATAGTGGTAATGTCATAGCCATTATGCTTAAATGCTTTAAAGTGTCAACAACAGCTCAGGTCCTGAGCAGGAGTGAAGAAATCAGAAGAAAGGATTTTCTCCGAGATCTTACTGTTAAGAATAAAAACCTAATACACATCAGTTGCTGAAGGAATCAGCACACCTGACAGCACAGAAAGTTTCAGACACCCAGTACTAAAAATCTGGAAGGTTGTATCTCCAGATCTGTGAAACTGTAAAAACCCGGAAGAATGTTCTTGTTTTTATATAAGAACAGACCAAATAACACATAAGGATAAAATACGAAAGAACCGAGGTAACTGAAATTCTGCATAGAAATAATCCAACTAGTACCTAGATCCAGAAAATGACAGTATTGCTTTGCTATTTCTAGCGAGTTCCAGGCCAGAAAGATATTCTAACACCTAAATTTAATTTCAGAGTTACCTATAGTCATCTACAGCAACAGGTTTCCCCTCCATTCTAACCAGTAGACTTTCAGCTTTGATCAGACCTTTCTCCCCATAAGGAGCCTTTGTTGGATGAGTTACAACCACCAGTGAATTCTCACCCAGATTTTCCAAAGTGAAAACATGCGGTTATGAAAAAATGAATAAAATAAAACAATTTGGGATGAGAAAGCAAAGTGCATATATTAAAACAGACCGAGATTTTAAAAAATCTTATAAAGATATTTACTCTCATTGCTCACTTGCCAAGGAAATTTTAATCACACAGACCTTCCGTAACAGATTCTTGTGATCGCGCTTTGAATGGATATAATTAACAGGACCTA
The DNA here is from genome assembly GCF_030463565.1 of Pelecanus crispus. NCBI lineage: Eukaryota > Metazoa > Chordata > Aves > Pelecaniformes > Pelecanidae > Pelecanus > Pelecanus crispus. Next base: position 28,522,162 of record NC_134651.1, on the reverse strand, counting down.
GTTGAGTGGACAGATTTATCAACTAAGGAATAAAACACAACCTTTCTACCTTGTATTACCTTAGTCAAGAATCCAAGCCCTCAGGTAGAAAAACAAGACACACTATACTAACCTTTGGCTGTAGTTGCACTTAAAATATGAAATTTGTCCCTCACTGTAGCTTTTGTCAAAATGTTCCACCCACTCTCCTAACCTAACCCTCTGTACTTTCAGTATTCAAACAACTTTTGGAAGTTCAACTTTTTGTGTGTGTTTAAATAGGAACTTTTCATTAATACAGTAATTCTGCAACAGTCTTGAATTCCATGAGTGAGCAGACTATCCCATAGCCTGGAATAACGGATAGTCATATCCCATATGTACTATCCCATAGTCATAGGAATAACGGATTTAAACTAAAGAAGAATAGATTTAGACTAGACATTAGAAAGAAGTTTTTTACAATGAGGGTGGCCAAGCACTGGCACAGGTTGCCCAGAGAGGTGGTGGAGGCCCCATCCCTGGCAACATTGAAGGTCAGGTTGGATGGGGCTCTGAGCAACCTGACCTGGTTAAAGCTGTCCCTGCTCACTGCAGGGGGGTTGGGCTAGATGACCTCTGAAGGTCCCTTCCAACCCAAAGCATTCTATGATTCTGTGATTCATTCTATTTTCCCTTTGAAATCTGAATCCCTTGGTACCTCTTTGGGAAAGGGCCGCTCCAGTCTTCCATCTGAGCTGTCTTTCAGTAAAAGTAGCTTGATGTAAACTGGTTTTTGAGCAACAAATAACAAAAGTCAGTGCTGAAGTTGTCATTACTTAGTATTTTTTTAATAAATTGCAAGAAAATGTAATTGTTTAGAAAGTTGGCAGGTGGCACACATCTACACAATGTCAAATAATGGGAACTGTCACTACAGAGCGACTGGAACAGGGGCTGTAGGGAATGTGCAGTATTTGAACACAGCTAACTGAAAGCCATTCAGGATAAACATTGAATAGAAGAAGCTGTAGAACAGAGAAAGTTTCAAAGCACAATTACAGCAATACTTGACAGGAATGCATTTCACTATCAAAGACTAGGTATTTAACTTTTCTTTGCTAATCTAATGAGGAAGGGCTGACTGAGGAAGGGTGACTCCGCAAGACCCCACCATGAGAAGACAATAGCAGAACATTCTTCAAGTTAAGCAGTGAAGATTTAAATACAACAGATGGAACATAAAGTCACACAATCCAACCTGCAGTGCAATTTTTTTTTTAAAGTTCCCTTTAAATGACACTATATAAACAGCAATGCAGGCAGAGATGTCCATCATGGTCCTAAGACTGGATTTGATTTTGTGAGAAAAGTCCCTAACTCCCATGGGGAAAAACCAAAAGAAAGATTTAAATCACATCAGCTAGTCTCAGAAGTCATGTCCTTAACCACAAAGAGTTCACAAACAACTGTCCATCCCTTCTGGATCTTGAGTCTTTCCAACAGGACAGGCAGAAAGCCATACAGGGACCAATGCAGGAGGCAAACACACCTAACACCCATTCATTTAATGCTTTGAGACTTCAGAAGCCATCGTAAAACTACATGCAGCCACAGCACTTCCAGGACCAAAAGCCCACCAGCATTAATACCCAATGAAACAAAGCAGTTGGGTGCGTTCCTTGGTCCATCTTTAGCCTCTTTTTGCTACTTCTGATGATTAAGTATGAGTTATGATGATCAATGCTTTACAGATTATGAAGCACTAAAATACTTCAGCGATGGAACCAAATAAACAATTTACCAATTTAACTTTTGATTAGATTAAAAAAAAAAAAAGTCATCACCAACTGTACATTTTATTTCTCCCAAAATAAATTTGGCTGAAACTGTTGAATGGGTACGAATGCTAAAAGAGGATACTGAAAAATTTAAATTTCCAGAAGCTTTGAGGAAAAAAGCCAGATGGACAGACAAGACAAAACACTTTACATGCTCTCATTGAAGGAAAGAATAATAGTGAGCTCTACTCTCAGTAAATGCCATGCAACCTACACAGGAGAGACATTAGGAATGCCTGAGCTGTGGGAATATTTTCAGCTTGAGCTCATATCTCATTGAATATTCATTCTTCAGTCAAAGTTTCTCTCTTGTATGGATTCTGTGGCACCTATCACTCTCTTCAGCTTTAGTATCTTTAAGCTAAAAACAGTCCACCATGAGATGCAAATTCACAGAAAATTAAGTTTCATTACTTTTAATACTCAGGGAATGGTATTAAGTCAGCAACACTGTCCCAGAAAGACAACACCCAAGCTGCTACCCAGAATCTGGAGGTACTAAGCTCTGGGATGTTCCAAACTGCTGGACTGTACAGGCTCCCAAGGCATAACACTCATTTGATGCTGCAAACTACCAGATCTTCCCAGATTAAGATTATGAACTCCACCATGAATATAAAGCTGGGAAGGATTCCAAGATGTTACCTAGCCCCATCATCAAACTCCTAAGAATAACCGTGCTGAGTTAGACCAAAGATCCATCTCACCCACTAGGCCATCTCACTAGTGACCAAAAGCAGGTGCCTAGGGCACAGAGTAAGATAACAAGACAAGCAAAGTCTTAATACTTGCCCAGCTTTTAACCATTATTAGCCGATATACTTTTCATGGGAGATGGGGTTCCATGTACTCAGTAACCCCCAGATTCTCTCCTGAGGCTTGCCTCATCTCCTTTTTAACTAATTCAAATGTCATCAGTCACAAGAGGCCTTGACAAGAAGTTCCCTGGTCAACTATCCGTTGTGCTGAGAACGACCTTTTTGTTCTGAACATCACCCTTACTAGTTTCACTTGATTGTTATCAATCCCTACCCTCTCTTCCACACTACTCATGGTTTTACATCTATCACATAACCCTCCAAGTTGTCTGTTTTTCAGACTGTACAGAAGTTGTTCCTTATGTTGGATCACCCTTCCCCTAACTCTTCCACAGTTCTTTTTTTGAGATGGGGGGACCACAACTGCAACAATGTACGATACAGGTGAACCACAGCTTTATACAGTGCCATAGTAAAGTTCTCCACTTTATTCCAGTCCTGATTTTTAGCATTTGCTTTGCTTTTTTGATTGGTACTCAGTACTGAGCTGATATTCTCATGGAGGTTTTCTATTACAAGGCCAAGATCTCACCTTTGGCTGGTAGCCATCAGTGCTATCCATTTCTATCAATTTACATAGATCTGCAAGATATAAAAATGGTGGGCTCTGAGAAGTTAAATTTTTCCAGGTTTTTAAATTAATATTTATCTATACTAAATTTAATTTGTCATTTTATTGCACAGTCATTCATCTGCATAAAATCTTTCCATGATTACTCAATGCAGGCCTTCATTTTTACTACCCTAAATAGCTTGGTATTACTAAACTTTGCCTCGTCTTTTCTCACCCTCTTTTGCAAGGGGTATATTAATACACCAAAAGCAAAATCATGTTATGATGTTCTTACAAAGCCTCCAATAAGATGCTTTCCCTAAACAACATCAGTTCTTAACTATCCTACTTTCAGAAAGGTTTACTAAACATCTACATTAATATGAGCACTTACAATTAGTAAGATGCATATACAGAGGAAATACTTTTAATATATTATTTACAAAATATCACAGCTGTCCTGGAAAGGCTGCTACCAGGAGGGAGGTCATTTAAACCACAAGGAATACTTCCTATTGTGTTCCTTAATGAGCATACTTCACAGCTGCAGGAAGAGGGGAAGCATCTGCAAATTGTATCTCAGAGACCAAAAGGAGGAGAAGAATTGGGAATCAAAGCAATTGTTAGGTGGATATATATCCAGCAAGTGTGCTCCAAATGGATGAAATTCACCAAGAAGAAAGACTTGAATCGAAACAGGTCACCTCCTTCCATTCTCATCTATCCTCAGCAAAGGCAGAAATATAATGCCCCAGAAAAGGAGATAAACACAAGTAACTAAATTAGTGCCCTTGGAAAAGCCTACCAAAACATAATATATTGCCTTTTTTAACAACTCAAAGTCTTAAGAATGATGTAACTATTAAATCTTAATTTGATGAAGTAAACTAGAAAAAATTCTGATGTCAAATTTTGTTGCAAGTAGAAACAAATGTATCACTGGGGTTAATCTCCAACATTTCTCTGCCAAAACAGTCTTTAATCCTCAATTGCATTTGTGTCACCAGAAATCACCCCCGTTTTATAGCACACAGCAAGTAAGTGCAAAGCTCAACAGCCCAGCCCTCTACTCCTTTCACTCTACCTCTGAAGTGGCATATCTGCTACACAACACAAAAGTAGGACTGGCATCCATGAAGATGGGGAGAAGACGGTAAGAAGGAAGCTCACCCACACCAGTTAATCTGTTAACATGAAATGACCACAATTTAATTTTTAAACCAAGATTACAAAAAGCTTCTGTGAATTTTGGATTAGTCAAACAGAAATTCTAGCAAGTTTTAAAAAACAGGAAGCTATAATCAAGCTGATGAAGCACACACATACTTCTATGTTACACTTCAAATTAATATATGGCAAGCACCTCAAAGTAATAACCAGAAGCTGGAAATTTAACAGTTGGACTGCTACACTTTCAGCATTTTCATTTCTGGATTAAACATGATCTGGTTGTTTCTACTAAAGTAATTAGCAACAGGCCATAAGCTCTAACAAATTGCTACATTCAAGCTTCAGAGTTAACCACCTCCTGAAGGATGGGAGCTAGATCTCACCGACTGGCGATACCACTTGATAGGCTTTTTGAAGTTCATCCATCTACCTGCAGCTCAAGCACTTCAGCTGTAGCAGCCTCTGAAAGGAAAAGGCTTGGTCCCCCCACCACCTCCCCTGCACTGCTCCCTTCTTCAACCGCACACAGCATCTTTTCATCTAAGAAATTATCAGCTAGATCCGACTGAAGAATAAGTAGCTCAATAAGGTTTCAAAGCAAAACATGCAAAAGAAAAATACTATCACAAAAGCAGCAGCATTTTCAGAGTTTGATAAAAAAAACTAAAAGCACTATTTGCAAAACTATTTGATGATAGACAGGCAGGCATATGGTAAGTAGCGAAAAGGTCTGTTAACCATCTGCAGAAAAATAAAACAAATGTGTAAGATCTGTTTTATATGGGTGAAAGATCTGGATACTTACTAGAAAAGAAGATAACTAAATACGCTCAAAACCAGAGAAACTTCAAGAGAGGTTAGCGCAAGGGACAACTGCCGAGGATAAGACAACAGCAAAAGGTCTCCTTCCACAGATCTCAAGCCCTAACATAAACCCCTTCCAAACCGTACACTCAAGACAGTGGGCTTGAACCATGGTCTGGTTGATCTATTTCACAAATATTGCACTGAAGTCAAGAGGCAGATTCACCAGATGGAGGTTTGTCCTACCCCTGCCCTGACAAACTGTTCCAGTTATAAAAATGTTTGGCAACTTTTCTCATCACACAGGAACCTACTGGATCAACTGGCAGAGGTGCCGCCTATCACCCAGATATCCTATACCCACTTCCCAGTGTTCGGGAAACAAATCAGCATTTGTAGTGACCACACTCTTCATTGAGAGGCATGAAGACGCAAGACACATTTGCAATATTACTAGCACAAAACTTTGAACCTATGATTACAAACACAGATTATAAGTAAAGAGTTCACAATGACAACACTAGAAACATACTTTAACATTGTGAGACAAGGTTTCGTAGACAGAAATAGTTTTATTCAGCCAAAAAACAGAAATGGGAAAAATTGCCCAAGACTTTCAGCACACAACCCTTTTCCAGATCTGAAACAGTAAGAGTTTACCTGTGAACTAAATTATAGTGTTTCTTCCTGAAAATACCATCTTGCTCTTAGATCACCACAACTACAACAGTGCCACTAGAATTTCTCCAAAGACATTCACAGGCATTGACAGATTCCCAGTCAGGTGAAATGGAAACATGGGGGATATACAAAAAAAGTATTAAAAAACAACGCACAACCTTATTTCAAAACTTTATCAGAGAAAACATTCTGCTGGCTGCCGAGTATTTCTGAACATCCTCCATCGACAAACAACTATGAAAAATTTGTTTTTCAACAATGAAAAGCTACAGACATTATTACCCTCATATAGGGATGGTTGTGACTAAAGAATTAATGATTGTATAACTCTTTGGGAAAATAAAAACTGCACTATTTTTGTCTGGACACCATGGGAGCCCAAATCAACCATAGTAAGAATACAGTTAGACTATTTTTCTGCGTATCTGGAGAAATACAGTCAACCTCTTTAGCTAAAGTTCAAGAAAAAAACAGAAATATTACAACAAATTGCTTTTTAACTGTAGATGGGACTGCTTTGTTCCCTGACTCCACCCCCTGCAAAATAAACAACAGAACATATTTTACCAAGTCCTATGTCAAAGTTATATGTCTGTTTGAAAGTCTGTTTGTGTTTACAAAATCACTGACTGGAAAAATTCTAAATGTATTTTTAACAAATTAGATGACAAAGTTCAAACTTTGTAATGAACAGGCTTTAACAAGATAGATAAATTCATCTTTTTCACCATCCAATGTAAAATTTTCATGTAATGATGCCTTCCAAAAGTCAAGGTTGCTGTATTTTAAGACATTGTAAATGGTGGAGTTAACATTTCTCCTATGTGTATAAGATTAATTTAACATGTTTCTATGCAGCATAAACACTCATAAGAGTTAAAATTGTCTTTGAAAGTTATAGATCAAGTTGATCACATTCTCTGAGCAAACAAAAAAGTAATGGAAACTATTTTTTTCCCACCAAACAAAAATGCTCACACCATCAAGATTAACTGCACAATCTTAAAGCGAACTGTGCTCTTCAAGGCCCCTGGAGAAGGAGCAAGCCCTGTGCTGGGACTGCAAGGCTCAGGAGACAGAGGATAACAAATTACATCATTGAAGGACTTCAACGTGGATTCCTCCATAAGAGCAGGAAAATCTTTACTCTCTGGAAAGCACAGTGCTCAAGAAAGGTTGTGCTGTGCATTATTTCTCAAGTCATATACTAGATGCAAAGAATCTTTTCTGGCCTCACAAAGGACTCCAACATAATATCCAGCAACCTTACTCCATATCTAGTCAAACTAATCTGTAAATCATAACATAGTAAGAAAACAAAACCAAAGAAATCTGTGTTTGAATGCACTATGCCCATAGACCTGGACAACTAAGTTGTCCCAATAAAGATGCCTCTTGGCAACACATTAACTTTTCTTTAAACACTCTGAAACGCAATCAGTTTAATCAATGTCCTCAGGCGACCATCAAAACCCGTCCATCATCTCCCATTGCCTCAATGAGAAACACACACTCAAATCACATCAGAAGACAATACTGCAACCTTCACTTTGCAACCTTCTTTTGAAGGCCAGTATCAACCAGCTGTTAAGGTGGAAACCACAGTTACTTCCCTTCCTACTCCTCAATTTTGTTCTAAGACAGAGGAATATTTTTAGTTTAGAAACCAATTTAAATTCAACTGGTAGAACTTTATGTTATCAAAATGTATGCAGTACAACGCAGACAACCTTGAAAAAGCAGTTCTCCCAGGAGTCACACACAGGATTTAAAAACAGGAAAGGGAAACAGTGAATTTAAGTAAGGAGATTTTAAGAGGAAGAGAAATCATCCAACATGTTCTTGGCTAAAAATTGGTGTATTCAGAGATGAGTGGACATTTTATAGGCAACTGCCCATGCTGGTTATCTCCAAAACAAGAAGAAAAAGAATACCTGCAGCAGAAGGTATTTGATAGGTACTTAGTCCCATAGTCCATGGTCCCCAATGGTTGTTTCAGAGATTCTTGTTATTTTGCACATTCTTCAGAAATTCAGAAGTATTTTGGCAACCATTCATGTAATTTTTAAGGGGAAAATAACATACTTTTAAAAACTACCAATATGTGATAGCTGGACAGTATTTTTCATCATTGAAAATGGAGGAAAGAAGAAAATGTTCGTGAAAAAATACCTTAAAAAAAAAGCACCAATCCAGATCACTTTTCAAACAAAAAAGACAACTCTGATCTGGCAGCACGGATCATGAATCAGCCTTCACTCTCTTTAATATAAGGAGAATGGACAAGGAATGAGAGTTCTAGGCTAAACTTTTCCATCACAAAACTTAAATACGTTTTTTCACTTTAAAACTCTTAACTCAGTCACGGCTCACATCCCAAACAGAAAATCCAGTATCATGCATATAATTAAGTTTTATTAGTAGTGGGAATTTGTTTCTTCGGCAGAAGGCAGCATTCTTCTATCTCTGTGACTGGAAATCAAATTTTCTAGAAAGTTTAAATCTATTTAGGTGTCACCCAAATCTCTTCTCTTCTCTGAAGGACATCACGTAACTGCTGCATGCCTCAGATTCTCTCAATACCATCAGTGAAAAAAAGACTTTGCTTACTCTACAGATATAATTTGCTTGCATTCCACTTTCTTGTGGTGGTGCTTCCCTTAGATACTCATAGGAATTTTCATATGAAAGTTCAATGAAACTGTACAAGTCTAATTCACTATTTCCCAATGACAAAGTATAGCCTAAAGTAATAAGCTCTACTTGGGATCCATAATGCCGCCACTAAGAGCTATAGACAAGGGGTCTGGAGGAGGTCACACCATGCACTGGCATGGGTGGGAAGCAGTCAGAACTGCAGAAGCAATGGAGAATTAGCTCAGCAAGGGGCAAGGAAGAAGAGGAGGAGCCTTCACATGTCCAACACCACAGACAAGGTGGCACAAAGATGGAAAATTTTACAAAACTCAATATACCACTAACTATGAGGAAATTCCAAACCTAGCTAGCAGAATGAGTTCAGTAAGGCTCAACTTATATTAACAGGTATAAAACTTACAAAAAATAGGCTAATACTACTACACAAGAGCGGGATGGAAATAACATCCCTATACTAATCTTTAAATAGGAAAACAAAGAGTCTACAATTTTTCTTTTATTTTTTGGTAATTCATGCCACTCCCCACTTCGGAGTTCCTTCCATAATGCTACTTTACCATTTAGCCTTCAACCCTCTAACTAAAATTATCAAGCGGTATCTCAAAACACTTGACAGGAGCTGTATAAGGTACCGGTCAGTAATGTTGTTCCTTCCCACCCCTTAACGTCCCCCAAGCCACATGTTGTCTCACATCCCCTTACTTAGATTACAGGATGTTTAAGGCAAGAACTATATTCTTACCCTCTATTTCTACAGCACAAGCTACAGCTGGGTTCCTGGCCAAATGTAAAGTGTTGTCCTGAAGCCATGCAACCTTTCAAGCACTTTCACATTCTAAATCAGCAATAACAATCTTTCAAACACTTTTAAAATATCTTTCAGAGGTTCCAGGATGAAGTTTTCCACAGATAAAGCTAAGCTGTTCTGACCGGCAATCTGTCTTACAAGCATTTTAACTGAACTTCAAAAAGGCTGTTAATGCTGAAAAGCCAAATGAACCTTTGAATGACTTGCAGTAACGTACGTGGTATTTGAAACAGAGAAAGGCACTTTTAAGGTTTTTATCCCAAAAAGCAGTACTTTTAAAACACAGTTTGTTGCATAAATCCTACTAAGCTATTTTTAAATTAAATGTGGTATTAACATGCAATTTAATAATAATCACTTTAGTCCAGAGACTGACACTCAGATTTCACATCCGCAAAACACATAAGGCACATACCTTCTGTCTAATGCACACTCAGGAGTAGTTATTTTTAAGTTTTAAAAGCTCTGGGAAATACTGTCTTATACATCCCTGTAAAAGGATGATGCATTACCTACAACACCATCTAGGGAACTATCACATGATCACACTTAAATCCTAGAAACATACACAGCCATACCATCAACATAATTTAACCTTTATAACCCATTAGGTAAAACAGAGACCTCAAATCCACCTAGAACAGATTTAGTTGACTAATTTACAATGGCATACTGTATTTACATTATGACTTTCTACTGATGGAACTTCATGTGTGCCAATTTGAATCTAAAATCAGAGCTTTAATTAGAATTTCATAATTTCCAAAAACTTCTGCCACCCCTACTATGTGAGCTGGTTTACTAGACTGTCAGATCAAAAGAAAATGAGTTGGCTTATGTCTAGTGCATTGAGAAAATAGAGAAAGCACAATAATGTTAGTTGATTTATATAGCTGTCACTAATTTCTTCTAAAACAATTCTCTAAAATTAAAGGGACAATCCTGACTCTGGAATTAATACCTACAGCATAACAAAGCATTACAGAATGCATTCAGAGACCTTAAATACTGAGGAAAGGCTGATGACATAAGGAGCAATTTCCCAAGGGAAGTCCTAAAAATCCAACCTTTGGGACTTTAACCAAGTGTAGGGGCTTTATGCATTACTGATAATTCATACAGCATTTTCTCCAACAAAGCATGATTTTTGAACATTTACAGTCAAGACCACATTCTACTAAGGTCTGCGCAAGGAAAGTACCAGACACTCAAAGTTCCATGTACATGAACCCATACCCAGATATTTGGACCTCATTGTCTAAAGAAATAGGGTAGAAAGAAGTGGTCATCTGAAAAGCTTTTAGATATTAAAAAAAAAAAGAAACCCCATACTGTGAAGTTTTGGGCGGTCATAGCATTCACTCTTGTGACCATGACATCTCACAAAGTAATCTTTACTTCAGTACTTAAACTTTACTTTTAAAACACTAAAGTAAAAAAGGTTTTGACAGTTGGATAGGATTAAATGACCTTAATATGCAGAAGGTGTAACAGCTCTTAGCACTAACATGTACAAGAGAAAAAAAAGTATTTTAAGAATAACACAGAGAGGTCAGAGGGCCAAAGAAAGAGGCACCAATATTCACCCATGACAGAAGTGGGAGAAAAGGAATACAAAAAGCAAACAAGAAAAAGAAGGTCAATTTGCCTTTACCAATCTGAGCTGAAGATTTATGACTGCTGGTCAACACCAGAGTGGACAGTTTTGTATCGGGCAGGACCACTCTCCCATAACTAACTGCCTGCTAGTTCAAGACAGACACTTTACTGACTCTGAAGGACAGGAACTGTATTTTACTGTATGGCTTCACAAAGAGCCTGGTATTTACTAAGGCCTCTGTATGTTACCACGCCACAGGAGCCCAAGACACAGAGAGAGAACACTGGGGAATCACTTGTAGACAAAATATTTGAAACACACAGCAGCTATAGTTATCTGAAAGCTAGCCACAGCAGAAAAAGATATAAGCCAAAGCAGTAACCTTAAAATTCAAAGAAAATAAGGGATGAAGAGAGAAAGCAGAACCATGAAGAAGTAGCTTGCAAGTAGGAATATCCATGGAAGCCCAAGTCAATAGAGAAAACAAACTAAAAACCATGGTCTGCTCTTGGTCTGCTCTACCAAACTGAGAGTGACAGAAAAGCCAAGCAAGAAAAGCTGAAGAGAGGGAAAACAGCTCAGGAATTTGGGCAGGGACAAATTAAAGATAGATTATTTCAATAGCACAGAGCGTAAAAGTAAGATTGCAAAAGGCCAAGAAGGGAAGAAGTCAGGGCAAGGAGAACAAAGAACACATTTCAGAAGACCAGTGTTAAAATGGAGAGGCCAGATAGCACAGTAGTTAGAAATACATAGTCCCTATGTAAATACCTTTTTTCTTTTTTTTTTTTAAATCAGAAAAATAAGCATATTTTTAGGCAAAAGCAGTCTGATGATTGACCAAGAGCAAGAAGGATTTATTGAAAAAAAGCAGTTAGGGATTGGAATTAATAGAGCCTAAGGTAATAAGCAAGAGATAAAGAGCAGAGGCACATCAATATTGACATCGAGGGGAAAAAAAAAACCCAAACCACAACCTTAGGCAAATTATTGCAGGAAATGACGATGCAGTGATCCTGGGAACAGGCTCCCTCTTTCCCAGTACAAACAGATCTCTTATTTTCTAAGACTTTAAGTGGGAGGAGCCAAAGGCTACAGGATAGGAAGCATCCAACACTAGTTTAGCAGCCTCAACAGTTGAAATCCTGATCCTTTAAATAAAAAAAAAATTAGCTTTATAAACCCCAGTAATTCAATTAAATCTTAGTGTGACCACACATTAGTAAAGATAAACACATGCAAACATAGAGGACATTAAGTCCACTCTGTTTAGAGAATACAAACGCACACAGGGCCAGGACTTAAAACTACCAGAGGAAGAAAAGAAAAATTAACAACATTTATCAACTGAGAGGTCTAACAGTTCAGACTCCCTCTCCCAACACTGATCAAGGCTTCAAAGGGAAGTTCAAGAAAGGTTGACTGCTTATTCCAGAGCTTCCTACCAGGAACGGACACACGCCCCCACTTCATAAACATAGCAGAATGCAATTCCTTCCCAATGTTCCCCAGACTGTAATACTGAAATTCCAGATGTCTGCCTTTGCCCACAAAATGCAGAATGCTCTTTTTTGGGGGGGAGGGAGTGGGGAAATCCTAGCAGAGTTTCAGCCTATTTGCTTTTTATGATAATTATTGTTATAGGACAATTACCTGCTATGCACAAAAAAAAAAAATCCAAACATTGTTCCTGCATGATTAAAATTCCTGGCTTTCAATCTGAATTACTTTTTGTTCTTTACATTTCAAGAAGGGGAAAAAAAAAAGTATAAAGTTCTTATTTCCCTGCCTCTATGGTCTGTATATTGTTTTGAGTATCTTTTACCACACTTGCTCTTAGTCATCACTTTTTAAAAGCAGTTAACCCCACTATACCAGGGTATTCCAATAACCACTAATAACTACCATACCCTGTATGAAATAAAGTGACCATAATAAAGTGTTGCGTTTTGGGCAAAACACACGCTCTCAACAAAAACAACAGAGTATTTTCTCTACAGCTTGCCAGGCTATTAAATATGCACACTCCTAAGGCCCTTCTATCTTTTTGACCAATATTGCCCGCAGACTTCCCCCCCTCCGGGTTGTTTTTTTTGCAAGGGCGGGGGGGGGTGGTTTAAACCGAAGAGTATTTTCACTCCACCTTTCCCAACTTGCAAAACAACCACGCCGCTACCCGCGCCCCCCGCGGGAGAAGCGCGGCCCGCCCACGTGGGCTCCGCCGCCGCCGCCCCCCCGGCGGCGAGAGGCTCCGCGGGAGCGGGGGCTCCGCGGCGAAAGCCCGAGACAAAGTTTCCTGGGCCGCCTCCGTGCGTGAGCCCGGCTCCCGGGGCCGGGCCGCGGCGGGGAAGAGCCCTAGCGCGGCGCTTCCTCCGGCGGCCGTGCCGGGGCGAAGCCAGCCCGCCGGGGCAGCGCGGCCCAGGGCCGCCCCGCAGCGCCGTGCGGCGAGCCCCGGGGGGGGCTCATTGTGCAGGGAACAAAAGAAAGATCCTCACCGCAAACGCAGCAGGAGAGGGACTGCCTGAAGTAGGGCAGGAGCTTGTTAATCTCTGTAAAGGACTGGGGATCCCCAGGGTCGTAGTTGAGCACCAGGCGGCTCGCTGAAACGTAGAGAGCAGTGGCATTCACCGGGTTCATCGCAGCCGCTCGCACGCCGCCGGCTCCGGGGTGAGAAGAAAGCGCGGCGCCGAGTCCGTGCCGGCCGAGGGGGCAGGTGGCCCCGGGGCGGGGGCAGGCCGGGTGTCACCTTGGTCCGGGGCCACCTGGAGCCGCGCGGCGGCGGCAGCAGCGCGGAGGCCGCGGCGGCCCGGCGGCCCTGTCAGAGGGGCCGCGCTGGCTCCTCCTCCGCCTCCAGCGGGGCCTCGCTCCCGAGCAGCGGCCTCGGCCCGCCCGCAGCCACACAGCGCAGGGAGGCGGCGGCGGCGGCGGCGCTACTCCAGGCTGCGGGCCATGCCGGGCCGCCCTCCCCCGGGCCCTGCTCCTCTCCGAGCGGACGCTTCCTCGGCCGCTGCGGGCCGCGCCTCAGCGGCGGCCCGGCATGGCGGCGGCCGCAGGGAGGAACCGCGAAGCCAGCTCAGGGCGGCGGCGGGCCGGGCCGCGCTGCCCGATCCGGCGGCGGGGGAGGGAGGCGGATGCACCTGGGCCTCAGCGCGGCCGCATCACCGCGGCGCCGCCGCGGCCTCCTCCGCGGGGCCGGTGGCTCTTGGCTGCGCGGCCGCGGGGCGGGCGCCGCTCGCGGGGCAGGATCCGCCGCCCGATCCGCGCCGCAATGTCAATAGCAACCGTTAGATCCAACCGTCACTGCGGAGCCATCGCCGCTGCCGTCTAGCGCCCGGCACTGCGCATGCGCGGCCGGGCCGCTGCCCTCCCCGCAGCGGGGGCCCATCCCGCGGCGCGGGGCGGGGGAGCGCAGCGCCCTCTAGCGGGGCCCGTTCGCGCCGCCGCGGGGAGCGGGGCTGCCCGGGGCTGCCCTGCCCCGCCCCGCCCTGCCCCGTCCCGTCCCGTCGCCCGCGGCCTGCGGGAGAGGGCGAGCGAGCGCCGCAACCGCCGCCTCGCCTCACCGCGGCCGCCACGCCGGCAGCGCCGCGCCTGCTCCGCGGAGGGCGGGCCGCCGCCGCTCCCTCGCCAGGCGGGAGGAGTCGGTTGCCGGCGGGGCCCCTCCGGCGGGTTGGCTGGCCAGGGCGCTCGGGGCCTCCAGCTCACGGGCGGCCGTGCCTCTAGAGCGGCTGGGCACGGACACCGCTTCGTGCTCCTGTCATGGCGAGCGCCTCCGCTCACCTCTCAGGCTGAGGAATCGGACCCCGCCTCTGCCTTAAGCCATCCTGCAACCTGCAGCCAGGCCTGTCGAAAACTTCACGCTTCCGTCCGGGTTCGAGACTCCGGGGTACCAACTGGCCCCCCTTTCACCCAGCATGGAGCAAGTCTGGCGTGTCTACCTTCAAAGTGAAAGAGCTGCAGGGCCTATGAGGTTCTTGGAAGATCTGGCACAGCAGCTGCAGAGCACACCCTTCTCAGATGCGGTTTGGATGCCCCAGTGGTCACAAGCTGCCCACACACGGCTGTGTAGATGCAAGTTTGTCACAAGTGTTCTTCCTGCCCATACCTGTGCTCTGGAGACCACAATGTATAACACCGCAGCGGATCTACAGGCTTGGGGCAGGTATGACCAAGACATGGATGCAGGAGGGCTTTTTGACCTTCTCCAGGTTTTAGATCACTGGGGACATATGGCAGGAACTTCTGATATTTCCACTGTGAGCACCACTGAGGGAAATCGCCATTCCATATGCCTCCAGATCCTGTGTTGCAATGCTGCCAGTGCCATCAAGGCAGCCCTTTCCCTGCTTCTCTATGGCCTTTTGGGGAACTGTCTGATAGAACCTCTCCTTTTTCCCACTTGTCCCTCTCTGTGTTCACCTAGAGTTGCCCATGTTAAACTAATCAAGGAGTTCCACCTGTATCTTTCTGTTCCTTGTTCTCTTCATGAAACCCCCCAGCTTTCCAGCCCAACTCAAAATGAGTGTACATACAAAATACAGGAACTTGGGCCTTGAGTCCAAATACACATTTAGCACTTCTGGTCCTCATCAAGCTGTACGGCTCATTCCCCACCTGACGCTGTTTCCACACACCCCACATACAGCCCCTGTGTGTTCACTCAGTGCATCTCCCATATTAACATGCATACCTACAACACCCCCATCTCCCTTTTGACCTCCCAGCAAACACTCAGTATGCCATCTCTAGACCATAACTCCTTGCACACGTTCAATCCCTAACCTGACTTCATTTCATGACACAGCATCTTCATTCTCACTCTCAGCCTACCTGTGTATTACCTGTAAAATGCCCAATTCTTTCTGCAGCTTACTGCCACAAACATCTTATGTGCTGAACCAAGCCAACAAACTGAATGTAAATGAATGTTAATTCAAGCAATTTCCCACCAAGTACACATTCTCATGTACACATTCTTGTATCACATCCTCTGCCAAACCCTAAACAAAGAGTGTCCTGAACACTGATCTCAACCCCTCCCAACTGTATCTCACACTGCTCTGGCTGTTATGCAAAAAACTAACTTGACACCTGACATCCAGAGACTTTTACCAGTCTTGTCTAATTTCTGGCAGATACTCCTTTGGGGTACCATGCATGAGCTGGATTCAGCAGCTGCAGTCTGTAGTGTTCCAGGACCAAACCTCAATATCCCTATCCACAGCATTAATCTGCACTATTCTTACATTCCCTGATAGAGCTAAATAAGTAGGTTTGGATTCCATTTAAGAACAACTGCAATCCTAGCAGGACAGATAATATAAACTCTCTGGAGTAAATAAATCTTACTCTTGAAAATTATGGTAATAATTGAATATGAAATGGCAAGAGTAGCAAGACTGACTAGGTCATACCCTTTTGACCAGAAGAAGCCCACAGTGCTATTTTTTCACTGTTGCTGGCTGACTGTCTGAATTTGACTTTTCTTCTAGTCAGACCCTTGAGTTGAAGGTCCATGTTTCTAACAGCACAGTCTAAGAAGCAGATTTCATTTTTCCTACTTCTGTTGATTGTTTCTTCTAGTCTATCAGCATCACTATTCTGGAGAATGAGTCCCACTTCCAAACAGATTTGGTTAGGTCCTCAGCTGTTCATGATCACTAGGACAAATAGAGTGGTAAGACTAAATATTAGGGGTTTGAGCGCACCAACAGGCTCTGCAGCTTTTTCCCCCTGCCCTCAGGGGTTTGGCTGCCTGCCTGTACATCAGGCCAGCTCTGATGTGGTGCAGCTGTGTGACCTTTCTGCTGAGAAATAGCCAAGCTGTGAGAAGTTTTATCTGGGCCCTCTCTGCTGTGCCTTAGGAGCTGCTTTTAAGCACAGGACCTTGCCCTTTCCCGAGCTATGCTGTGCCTGGCCTGCTGACTTCCTGCTTTGACCTTGGACCTGCCTCATTGCTGTGGATGTCTGGCAATCACCGGGCTCACCCTTGTTACTGCTGCTGGACCTGCTCTGCTCTTCTTGTTCAGGTGCTGTGGGACTGTGTTTCTTGTCAGTGACAAATGCTGCTCTTGGCTCACCTTCCCCACTTTTGCTGCTCCCTGATACTAAAAGCTTTGCAGCACAAGTGTTGTCACTGCTTGTTTACCTCTCCAGCCAGTGGTGTGTGCTTAATATCCAACAAGCCCTGAAACACTCAATAAACTATTTCATGTGCTAGCAGAAGTAACCTTCAGTAGCCATCCCCTCTCCTCTGCTGAAGAGTGGCAAAAAGAAGGGCTTAATGTGTGATTCCTCTCATGTGTCCAACTGCTGTGGTTTTATTTCTGTTTCCATGCTGTGTCTTTCACCTCCCTGAACCCACCTGCCTTGGGAGACCATTTTAAGAGACCTGTGTAGGAAGCAAAGACTCTACTTCAAATGGGTGAAAAGGACTAGTATTTCCAGAGATCTAGAAGGGGGAGGGGAGAGTACAAAAGAGGACAGATGGGACGTTTATTTAGAAAACTTAATGTGAATAGTACTTAAAAAAAAAAAAAAAAAAAAAAACAACCAAACCAAAACCCAGGCAAAAAGTGTTTTATGTGTTTTCTTTGTCCCTGAAAATCAGTTCAACATTTCAAACCTAGTGCAGTTTCAACATACCAAATTCCTTGGTGTTGGACAGCAAACAAGTGCCTCCCCCTCACTCTGGAGGTTACAGACTGCTTTTAAGCTAACTCCACAACTGCAGACCTATCCTTGCCTTCCAGTTGTCTGACTGACCCTCAGATGATTGTGGTCATGGATCAGTTCAATCACTTACAGTCTGAGCTTGCATGCTAATCTTTTGATTTATATCCCTTTATCTTTTCAGTGGGAAATTAATCTGAATAAGGGTAGAATAGGGATGTTATTTCATTTTCCAGTTCCTATCAACATTCTGCCCATGGCTGCATTTGGGAAGAACTAGACATTTCATTTAGATTTGGTTAGAATATGGCCTATGAACTCTGCCAAACACAAATATTTGCACTAATGTCCTAAGTCCTTGGGTGATAGTTTTAATTTTTTGATTATTTAGTACAGCACTTGAACAGAATAACCTTGTAGATCTCAAATAGATGGTTCTTTATATTATACAGAATATGAGGTGATGAAGGAGATCTCTGTGTCAAGAGATGCTTCTGTTGTGGAAGTGGTGCATCCTAAAGCATGTAATTCCTACAGTGCTGCATCTTTAAGAGAAAGTTATCAACTGAAAAGAAAAAAATAGTGGTCACCACTTATACTGCCTCTGAAAGCTTGGATACAATGAAACTGGTGGTGTTTTGTTGTTGTTTTGCTGTGGGGTTTGTTTGGTTTTTTCTCTCAGACAAATAGACGACAAATGCCAATGGCAAACTTGCTTCTAATTGCTTGCTTGTTTGACTTGACATATGTTTCCCTCTGTGTCATCACATTTTGAGTATCATGAAAAGAGAGGCAGGATAAGACTTGGAGTGATTGCAACAGTTCTAACATAGTCAGGGGTGCTTGTGTTTTCTAGGTTGATGTTGTTAATGAACTAACAAAACAAATCAAACACTAATAAATATGAAATCACAGTAACTATGGAAGAGAGGAAAAACAACAAACCTTCCCACAACTTCTAAGACAGACAAAGACTGAATTTTGCCACAAAGCAGTCAGAAGGAACTGAAGATCGTTAGCACTACTCTGCAAAGTCTGTGGGCCTTTCTGTTAAGTGATTCATGGCTACCTGCTCACCCTTGTTACCATCCCAACCTGACACAGCTGTGGGGACCTCTCCTGCGACACAAGCTGCATCAATTAACTTGTCTGTGCCTTTTTTATTTTTATTTCTCCCTGCATTTTGTCTCATAGGATTGTCCTTTTAGTTTTGTAAACCCCAAATGTCCAAGGGGGGGTGTCCAACCATGACATGGCTTCAGAATCCTGGTAAAATGGAGCATACTGGCACCCCCCAGTCCATTGGTTTTGCCTTATTTTATATTCATGAATGAACTGTAGACTTTCCCATTACAACAATTTTTTTCCCTCTGTGTTCAAAAGTATTCTCATATATTATTCCAGAGTGGCCATGTTTTCTAAAAGGTATTCCAGTTGCTTACTAATCTGATATCAGGATCTCTCTCTGAGAATTGTCATCTTTGATTTGAGAAGTTCATGCCTCCAATGCCATGTCTAGGGACACCCTATTTTTACAGATTATAGGAGTGGCTGCGATGGCCCTTTCATTCAAGTACACATTCACATATGAAGAAGCCAATTCCTGCTTTTTTTATTTGGGTCTATTTTTGCAACTAGCCTTTTGGGGGGGAGGGGGCGGGGAAGCATCTACACTATTAAGCTTGAGACATGGAGTAGTGCAGTACAATTTATATCTTTACTGGTGCAGAGGAATTCCCAGTTCTAAGCCAGAAAGTTTCTTGCACTGTTCTTGAACATTGAAATATACAATGCTGTACAAACAGTTTTAGAACAATGTTTGTTAGGTCTCCCAGTTCTTTGCAACTGTGTGGGATTTTTTTGTTTGTTTAACTATCTGCTGCTTTTCAGAAACACCCAGCAAATAAACAAGAATCTATTTCTGTTTTGGATTCACCAGGACTTGAGAACGAATATTCCCCAACAATTTTAAGGTCCCTGGGATCTCAGTACAAAACCCACCCACTAAGTCACTATTGTAATTGGTTTTGCTCATTGTTCTCTACAAGCCAGTCACCCACAATTCACTTACTTCATTTGGGTGATATGTTTAAAGGGAATTTTCCTAAAACTGAATTTGTAGGACACATTCCCCAGCATTTATTATTCAGCACAGCTTTCTCCTTTAGCTCTCCCAGTGCTTCACCAATTTGAAACAGGGTAGTGGGTGTAGCTGCAATAGCTCTTCTCCAGCTGTGCAAGCATGCCTGGCCTAATTATTCTATTTGAATCAGCATCAAGTATGGTCATGCATTTTGCATATCATATTAGATCTTTGGTAATCAAGTTCCTCCTGTTGTTATTAAAATGTGTAGGCATAAGCAGAAGTCATGGAGTTGATCTGTGCAACTCTTAAGTTCTGTCAGATGAGATAGATTCCTCCTTCTTTCCAGAACTGGACCTGCGAGCTTTTACCAGATGCTAGACATGTTCTATGTTGATCTACTTTATATTTACGAAAGCACTCTTTTCAGTTATTGTTTTTTTCCTTGTAGTGGTATTTACATGAACTGTGTGAGTAGACTTTATATTGTGGCTAATGTAAAAAGCTGTTTACCTTACCTTTCAAAAGTGTCACAAAACAGATTTCCAGCATGCAAGTTAGAAGGGTATTGATAGAGCTCACAAGCAGTCCATCTCCTCACTGAAGCTGTTTCTTTTTTTATGGTGTTGCCAAACAAAAAAATTAAAGCTCTTCCAGCCTTCCCCCCTGCTACCATGCCTGGATATAGTACCATAAACCCAAAATCAACTGTTGCTTGTTTAGGCTGGGGGTTCTTGGTTTCTGCACATGCTGGGAAAATCTCAGGTCCTCTGTCAGTTCAGATCTAGAACAGGAGTAAAGCGGTCATACCTCTTAGATGTGCTAGCCAGCCCAGGATGATGACTTTCCAAATCGCATAGCAAGAGCTCAAATTAATTTGTACAGCTTATTAAATTGTACTGATTTTGGGGGGTGGGGGCGGGATGAGCACATTCTGCATTTGCATAAGAGCTGGCCATTGAATTTTACTTCCAGAAGCATCGTTCCCTTCCTCTTCGGTCATCTTCCCAACTGCCCACTGAGCTGTAAGGTTGAGAAGTACCTTCTAAGGTTGAGAAGAGGGGCAGGGAGCCCCTCTTTCAAAAAATAGATTGTTTTTAGCTTGGTAGTTTGTAGTATCATTATTTAAGCAGGGATATTCTGACCTCTCTCCTTTGGGCCTTAGTTGTAAGTGGGATAGAAAAACTGTGGAAAACACTGGTCTTATTTGTTTCCTTGCCTGCCTCATTCCCCATCCAAGCAAATAAGCATTACTGTGACTTCCTAGCGGTGACTTCTTAGATCCGTATGTCCTCTGTGCAGCTTTTCTTTGACCAAAGCATTTCTGGAGTTCTGTAATGAAAAAATCTTCTACCTGTGGACAGATAGATTGTTAATCCCCTTTCTGCTTTTTCTTGTTTTGAAGCTGGAAGACTACAGCTGCCTTTTCCAATAGATACTTTGTAGTTATTCCCCTGACAAACACTTTATCTTCACTCAGAGGTCTTCTGACAGGCTTTTTTGAGAAACCAGTACAGACTATTTCACTACATCAGACAAAGAATATAAGGTTCTCTTTTTTTTTTTTTCTAAACAATATAATACCATTATTTGATAGTTGATTAAAATACGTAATTTGGAGAATATCTTACCAAGACAATCTTCTTGTATAGCGTGTCTGACGTGGTGATCATAGCAGTCAGTTCTGGCTTTAGTATCTACGAATCCAGTTTTGGTTTTGTATCTTGTCTGAGGTCTGCTTATTTTTGTGAGTCCCCAGCTCATCTCTGGTGTGAATTCTGAGTCGGTTCAGCACCTGGGCTTCCAGGAGTGCAGGAGTTTTGTCAGAACAGGACTTTCACTTCAGTTTGGTTTGGAACAGCACAAAGCAAGTAGAGATGATCTGGGATTAGCACTAAATATTCAAGCTGATTCTGAGCCAAACTGCTAATGTAGAAATACTGGTTCAGCTCTGCAAGTATTCCAGTTTAATTTGGGTTCAGTGGGAATGCTGCTGTACATACTTTTCTGGGAACAAGAATCTACCTCTTACACACCTGAGTTACCCCTCTGACTTAACAAATCAACTGACATTGATTACCTTAGGCTGTTTCCTACAGGAATACAAGTTGATGATGGAATTGTTTTTTATTGACCACTTCTGTTTACCAAAAATATACACAAATTACTATTTGACTGAATGTGGAAAAATTGAATAGCAGGAGATTGTTTTCTCATGGTTTAAAGTCTTCTTGTAACTGGATTTGGCCTCAAAATCCTTCTTCCTCTTTCACTGAATTGCATTGTGGGGGCTTCTTGAGAAACTGCCTGGAGAATTTTTGCTTTCTGTTGCATCTGAGACAATATCTAACTTAACAATTCTAACAACATAGGACTGTAAGAATGACTGTGTCAGAACTAAGTCCAGTATCCCGCTTCCAAAAGCAGGCAATGACAAATACATAGGGAACATTAATAGTACTGTAAGCATATAGTGTTATTTTCCTAGCATAGTCCTCCCAGCTTCCACCAATTTGTGTCTCAGGGACCTCGAAAGACAGCAGTGACACCTTTGCATTTTGCAGTCTTAGATCTCTCCTCTGTTGATTTGTCCAGATGCTTTCTAAACCCTTTTTGGCACATGGGGTACCCTGTGGTAGGTAGTTCCTTAGTTCAGCTGCGTGGTACAGAGAAGTACCTCTTTGTTTGTAACAGAGCATCCATCTACCTGTTCCAGCTGAAGCCTATAATGCTTGTGTTGGAATAGCTGGTGAACTGCCAATCCCCAGCCACCCTTTTCATGCCACTCCTGATTTTGCAGGTGTCTATCATTCTACCTCAGCTGTCCCTTTTCCAGGCTGAGGCCTATTCATTTGCTTCTCTTATAGAAGTCACTTCATACACTCAATCAACTCTGTTCTTTTCTCTCCCTGTCTTTCTGGGTGTGTGTATATATATGTATATACACTAGAGAATATATAATATTATACAGGAATATCTCATTTTCAAGAGTGGGGCACAAAGTGCGATGGAAGACCAGAACTGCACGCAGTATTAGAGATGTAGATTTACCATAGAGATATTCTGTGGCACAATGTGTTTTCTGGTTTGTTCTTTTGTAATTATTACTAATATTCAGTTTGCTTTTTGACCGCTATTGAAAATTGAGCTGATGTTTTTGCAGAGGTATTGTGAACCTGTTCCTTTTAGTAACAGACAGTTCGAGGGTCCAACATGTATGGGGTTGATTTTACTAAGTCCCTTTTCCAGATCTTTCACAGTTGTGATGAACAGAATAGGTCCCAACTCGAGGAACAGAAGATATTCCAGCTCAAGAATACTGTGGGACTTGCTGGTAAAATTGTTTCACTGTGAAAACTCACTTTTTACTCTTTATTTCCTAAAAAATTGTTTATTCATGACAGGACTTTCCTTTTCATCCAATGACAACTTAGTTTCAAGAGCTTCTAGTAAGTGACATTCTCAAAAGCCTCTGGAAATCCTAGTCATTGTATGAACTGAATCTCCCTTACGTATGTCTAACTTCATTAAATAATGCCACTAGATCTGCATTGCATGAATTTCTGTACAAAATCTGTCAGCTCCTACCCAGTATGTCCTATTTATTTACATGTTCCCTAATACTGGTTTTTGGTTGGGTGTGGGTTTTTGATGTAGTGTGGGATTTTTTGTTGTTGTTTGTTTTTTTGCTATTTTGCTTCACAATTCATATTGGATTTACAGGTTTATAGTTTTCTTAAATCCCTTAATGCCTGCCTTAAAAATTGGCACTGCAATAGCCACCTGCCATATGAGTTTTTAGCACGAGACTTGATATTTAAGCTAGTTCATCTCTGAATTATCTTATAACACTGAAGTGAAAAGTTTGGTCCTGGAGACTTGTTAGTGTTAACGATTTGTTCTGTAACTTAATCTCCTACTCTTCAGGGTGAAACAAAGCCTTGATGTATCACTTCATCAAATAACAAACAATTTGTTGGCACAGAAATCTTCTCAAGTTCCTTTGCACTGAATTCAGATGTAAAACAAAACTTTTTTTTTTTTTTTCCTGCAATGGTTATATAGTCTCTGAGTAATCCCTTTAATTTTGATTTGTCTCATTGCCAGATTCTCTGGCATGCTTCCTTTTCCTCATGTATTTGAAAAAAAAATTTACTAGTTTTCATACTTCTAGCAAGTTGTTCCTAAAAGTATTTTTTGGCTTCTTCACTCTGTTTTTTACATGTAACCTGCAATAGTTTACAATTCTGTTTCCCCCTATACTGCTCTATTGGGCAGAACTTCAACTATTTGAAGAATGCCTTTTTGCTTCTAGTAACCCCCATTGCCATGCTGTTGAGGCATGCCAACTTTCTCTTCCAGGATGGGGTCTCTTTGAAACTTCTCTGTTCTCAGAATGCAGATTTCTAACCTTTTTGCATGTGACCCAAGTTCTGAATAGTGGTCACTTTAATTTCTAAAGTTGCAGAATTGCTCTTTACATTTATTTTTAATGAAGAAGCTATTGTAGCTAGCCTGAATGATACTTAACCAATCTGCAGCATACAAGTATTTCCCACTGAGGGACAGCGGAGGTTTTTGCTTCAAACATCCCCTGCTGTCTGTTTCCTACTTGGGCTATTTCGTGATCAGGGAGAACCTATGCTTCCTGGTTTTTGACTGAGCCTGACTGGGGAGTGTTAAGTGCTTATTTAGCTGCTGCAGAGGAGCAGCTATCTCTTAGATAGGCAGGAATGCAGCTAACATCTTGCAGTTACTCTGGCTGGGGGCTGGAAATTTTACAGGCTGAAACAGTCTCATGCTAGGTGGGGTGTGGGCTGAGGTACTCAATGCTTTCCCTGTCTTGGTCTTCTCTGATGAGATCTTCCCAGGCCTTTGAGCCTAGAGGCAAGGTTCACAGAGAGGGGCTACCAGTAGTGGAGGATGATTGAGTCTGCAGTTACTGAGAAAGTTTGACACGTGCAGTCTGGGGCACCAGACAGGTTGAACCATGCATACTGAGAGAGCTGGCAGGTGTCACAGCAAGGCCACTATCATCTTTGAAAAGTCATGGAGATCAGGGGGGATCCCTGATGACTCTGGAAAGGCTGGTGCTATATCCATCTACAAAAAGAGTGGGGAGGATGATCTGGGGGACTGTAAGGCAGTCAGCCTCAATTTGGTCTCTGAGGAAAACTGTGGAACAAGTCATCTTGGATGCCTTTTTTGGGTACGTGAAGGAGAAGGTGATTGGGAATAGTCAGCATAGATTAACCAAGGGTAAATCATGTGTGCCCAACCTCAGTGCCTTCTAATGATGAGATGACTACTTCTGTGGATGAGGGAAGAGCAGTGGATGTCATCTACCTTGACTTGGGCAAGGTTTTTGACAGGATCTCTTACCATACAGTTGCATCCAGGTTGGGGCATCATGGTGAGGAGGGATAGCATGATGGTGAGGGGCGGGAGCACTTGCCCCAGGAGGAGAAGCTGAGAGTCTGGCCTTTATCTTTTGTGAGACTGGCCTTCATCTTTGTTAGCCTGGAGAAGAGAAGACTTTGGGGACACCCCTAATAGCTGCTTTCTGGTACTGAAGAGCCTGTCTCCCTCCTCACTACCGTCTCTTTATTGAAGTGCATAGTCAGAAGACAAGAGACAGTTGTCCTCAACTGAAACAAGGGCAGATTGCTACTTAATAGAAGGGGCGGGAGGGGAATTGGTTTCCCCATGAGGCCAGTCAAGCACTGAAACAGCGACTGTGAAAGGTATGCCAGTCTCTGTCCTTGCAGACTCCTATGATCTGACTGACAAAGCCCTGGGAAAACTGGTATGAATTCAGCGTTGACTCTGTTCTGAGTAGGAGGCTGGACTGGAGCCTGAGAGTGCTTCCAAAATTAATTATTATGCGACAGCTAGTATATGCTATGTAATCCAAGAATTTCCATTCTTGGAGATTCTTCTTCAGACTTAGCCTTGTGGTATCTACAGGGCCATGTTCATGTCCTTCTTCATGCTTAGCATATGGACACGTAAGGCAATATTCACCTAGCATTACTTCAGTTCTTTTCAACTGGCTGGTTATCTCTTGGTGGTCAGCATCTGAGGTGGACTACAGGGGTAACAAATTGTCTGGTATACAGATGGCTGCACCTGCAAACCAGAGAACTGCCTGGGAACTGATGACATCAAATCTCTGGATTGCAGATACGCTGCAGCTAGGTCACTTGGTCTGTGCAATGTGTATTCCCCAAATACCCTAATCCACTTCCTTTTTACAGGGTCTTTATTTTCTTCATGCTTATGAAAGCATGCTAGGACAAGAGCCAGATTGCCCGTTAATACAAGGCGGCAGAGAATCAGTGCCGGTGTATCACGACAACAGTGTTTGCGTAACAAATGCTTTCTAGCACTCGGAAGAAAGAGCGGGCAGCTAATCGTGGGAGTTGAACACTTTTGCTTGCCGCCCTCATTTCTGAAATGCAAGTTTTCCCCAAGTCCCAGTGGCTTTTCCAAAGCCCACACAGTATCTCAACAAAAGAGGAAATGGAGATTGGGAAGAGCCGATGCATTTTCACGTTGGTCTGCCGGAGAGCTGCTCTGCGCAAAGACAAAAGCCATTAACAACCGGGCCGAGGGAACCTCGGGCCGCGTGCCAGGCAGCTGCCGGTCTGCGCGCGGGGCCGAGGCGGCGGCAGGCGCCGAGGCGAGCCCAAGATGGCAGCGCCCAGCCAGCTGCCGGCTGCTCCCCTTCCTCGGGCCGCCAGGCCAGGAGGGGAGCGCGGTCACCAGGACCCCCGCGCCGCCCCGCAGGCCCGTCCTCCGTGTGAGCCCCTGCCGCGGCCTCCCCGGAACCGAGCGGCGGCGGCGGGGCCGGGGCCGGGCGCCGCCTCGTTCCGGGGCTGAGGGCCAGGGCCGCGCGCAGGCGCCGCCGGCGGCTGCTTGGCGAGATGGCGGCGCTGCGCGTGCTGCGGCGGGCGGCGGGGGCGCCGCTGTGCCGGGCCGCCGCGGGGGGCCGCCGGGCCGCCTCGGGGGGCCGCCCGCCCTCCGTGCCCGAGCGCATCGAGGAGAAGCGCCGCGCCGCGCTGCTGGGCGGCGGCCAGCGCCGCATCGACGCGCAGCACAAGCGGGTGAGCCGCGGGCGGCGGGGAGAAGAGCCCGGCCGCCCCCCCCCCGGCCCGGCCGCCCCGCCGCCGCCGAGCTCCGTAACGGGGCGCTTCCGCTTCGCGACAGGCGCGGCGGGGGAGGGGAGGGGCGGTCACAGCGGCCGCCGGCCCGGGACCCGCTGTCTCCGGGGTCGGCGGGGAGCGGTGCCGCCCGCGGTGGGAGGCAGGAATCGCCGGAGTGCTGGAGCCCCGGGGCGCCTTCGCGGCTCAGTTGCAGAGGCCCGTTTGCGGGGGAGCTTTACCGAAGCGGCATTCAAGGCCGCATGACCTGCTACCCCAGGCAGGAAAAAGAATAATTCATTTACAGTCAGCTTTGTGGCCAGGTTGGCTGTAATGCATGCATGTGAGGGGTGGCATAGGAAAAAGCTGCAACTTCTGCCTGTCCTGTGATGGTAAGGTCTGGGTTGCTTAACACCTCACCGGGCTCGGAGGCATACCGTCCGGCACAGCTTTGTCTTTCGTACTGCTGTTGCAAATCTAAGGTGATCTTTGAAGAGGTGAGAGCAGAGCTAGAAGAGTGTTTCCACTCTTTTCTCAGAGGAAAAGCCAGATGGGAAGGATGACAACAGCTGGATTTTTAGTCTCTTGCCTCTATGGTTCAGAATTTAGGCAATGCTGAGAGGGGTGACGACACATGTTTCGTATTTCTGTTTATTGTTTCTTGCTGGGATGTCTTTTCAGTTTAGTGCAAGGACCTAGTGGTACCGTCATGGCTTGTAGCCATCAAGGAGGTGGTAATAGCCATTCCCACGAAGGCTACCTGACAGATCAGGTCACCCGCCGGTAGTTTCCCTCCCACAGTTATACAAAATCTGAAAAGAGTTACGGGCTCACTGAGTTACATTTAGGACACCGACATACCAATATGCAAGCGTTTCTGCATGTCTAGGGGCCCCAAACATGTTATGTTAATATAAATTAAATCTATGGCTTACATAAATCTTTCCTGCATTTGTTGATTGTCATGAGCTTTTTGACCTACTGGTCAGAAGGTTTGTAGAGAAGCCAAGCTGTGTTTTAATGTCATGTTGAGGTAGGGTCACACCATCCCCTAAAGAAGACCACCCAGGTGCCCTGACTTTGTAGACAGATGCTTACCTGGGTTGGAAATAACAAATTTGTTTGGAAGGTTAAGATAAAAAGAACTTTGCAGTTATTTATTACTGCATGGCATCATTGCAAGGGACATGCATATCTGGTCAATTGATTACGTTCTTAGCCCTTACTCTATTTTTGCCTATACCAGTGTCCAACGGAAAAAAGAATAAAAGGATTTTGTCAGAAAATCCCTGCAGGCTGTCGTATTTCCTTTTTCCTCTCATTGCTGCAGCCAAATGTCGAGCATGGTGAATTGAGCCTTGAACTGTTGGTAAGGACTGGTTTAGCTGTGGAGGGGTTCTGTGTTTAAGAATAGAACAAAGATCTTAATAGCAGCATTTAAATGTGTAGGCAAAAATAGCTGTGTTGCTATTATATCTTGTTGAAAAGACTCTGAGATTGTTTCCTTTATCTTGTGGTAGTGCTGTTCCAATAGTTGGCTTTCTTTTCGAAGTCTAGCTTGCATTATGTTTGTTTTTAAGGAGGATAATCACTATATAGGCTATTTCCAGCTTTGGGTGCATGCAGTTGCTTAACGGGCCAAATGTAGCAGATCAAGTGAGGCTATGTTTGATTAAACTACATCCACTGGTGATCAGTAAACAGAGCCAGAACCACCTGATGGCTGTATTAATTGTTGCTATGTTTCAGGGAAAGCTGACAGCAAGAGAACGAATTCTTCTGCTATTGGACCCCGACAGTTTTGATGAATATGACATGTTTGTAGAACATAGATGTTCTGACTTCGGGATGGACTCTGATAAGAATAAGGTATTTTTATTTCATGTAACTCTTGTTTCTTTGTCCTTGGCTGTTTAGCCAGTCATCAGTTGAAAATAGACTCTTCTGTTCTCATGTAATTTTTTTAATTTGTTTTGTTTTCTTCCTTTTTTGTTTTGCAAATTTCCTTTTACTACTCTCAGTTTCCATTTAACAACTTACATGGTTTACTTTTCCATTGCCTAAACTTGATACCTTTTTTTTTATAAGGTCACCTGTTTGGCTCAAATACCTCCCCAGATATTGTGTTAGGTCTGTATTTTAAATAATAGAGGAGGCTGCAGAGCTTTGTTGTTAAAACTTTGTCAATCAAGTCAGATACGAACGACAAATACGGGTAGATGCTTCTGACTCCCTACAGGTAACATTAGAGTTATAGGATTAAATAACTCAGATCCATATTTATGCCTCCCAAACTATAGAGTCATAAAATCCTTTAGGGCCTTAAAATCCAATATGTTTGGAAATTCAAGCATTCTTACTGGTCTGTTAGCAAGTTGCTATCTGCTTGCTTATGCAGTTTTCAGATACATGACCATGTATCCTAAACCAACATGGTACGTGAGGCTCATCATGTAGAGGAAAAATCTATGGCTCCCCAAAGTCTCTCACAATAACATTGATGCCTGATAAATTACTACATGGGAAAAGTATTTTGTTGTGATTTAGTACAGAAAGGACCAACAAACATGCTGGGATGTGTAGGTGGCTAGTGCAGGTGTGCCTGTTCAATGTGAATCTTCCTGTAGCAAAAGGCCCTGTTTGCTGTGCAGTATTCTGGTTTGGGGTGTGGTGAGAAGCTGCTCCGTATGTGCCATTGCCCCATGCTGCGTACAATGACTACAGCTTCTGTTTATGTGGTTATTAAACCAGTTTTCAGTCCTTCAAGTTGCAGGGCTGCATCCTATGGGATAGGGAGGGATCAACAGGCTTCCACCATGAGCAGCTGGGCCGTTGGGAACCAGCAAAGGTGAAGGATATGTTTTGTTCTAGTAGCCAGGAGACTGATGGGAAGGTGCTGGGAAGGATGTCACGTTAGACCTTCTCCCCTCTCAATCAGTGTAGGAGCAAATGCCTTTTCTTCTTTAAGTAATTTTTTACTCTGTTCCCCAGCAAACTCAAATAACTCCTGTGTTGCCTCCCGTCATGCTACTCAATGCTGCATCCCACAGTCCTGATAACAAGTTGCTGTTTCTGAAGATATGAGGAGCAGCAAGGTCCCAAGAGTGACAAGAGGGTTAATTTTTTCCTTGTCCTTCAGAATTCACTTTTCAGTAAGCTGCAGATTATGGTTACAGAGCACAGTTTCACAACAGATGACCTAACTGTGGCCAGTGAACTGGAATACTAGTTTAGCATTGGATTTCTCTGAGTTCCTGGAATTTTCTGAAGGTAGGGTAAGACTTGTACTCACATCCAGGCCACTCTGTGGGCTGCTTGGACTTTTAGGAGTCATCTGCATGAGACAGTGGCTGGAACTACAGGTGTGTTTCCTGCTGCTCTGTGTGCCAGGAACCATGAGTTGGTAGCAGTGCTGTCTGTGCAGCCTGAGAAAAGTCTCCAGACCAGTACGACCTTCCTGAGAACAGATCACCTTGAGCATAAATGGCCCTTAGAGTGGGCCCACTCTGCATGATATACTCTTTAAAAAAAAAAAAAACAAACAGCAAAAAGCATTTAAATGCCTGAAATTCCTTTATGACAGCCCAGTAAAGTTCCTTTTCTACTGTTCTCTTGAAAGACTTCTATATATTTCCTTTACTAAAAAGCAAGACAACATAGATAAGCAGATTTTAAGATTCATAGGGTCCTTTTCCTCTTCCACCTCTTTCTTCTTCCCTTATTTACAGGGTGAAAAATGGGACAGGTCAAGTTGAAGTATTTGAGGTGACTGCAATTACATTTTTTGACCTTTCCAGGTTTTTTTCCCTGTATGAACACCTCAAGAGAGGTTTGTGTTCTGTGTCCATTCTTTCAAAAACATCAGGTTGTCCTAATAAAAGGTACATCCCGTCTCTAAGGACATGATTTACCTTAACTCCAGATGTGCTGAAATTTGAAGGGAAACTGCAAAATTCACTAATCTTTACACTAATACACAACTAATATGTGATATTACCTCTAGTTTTCCTTTCCAGGGCTGGGGGAAATCTTTGTGGAGCCCCCACTGCAAACATGAAAGACCAGTTCTCTCGGAGAATCAGACTTTGCTTTGACTTAGTATAAGTTTGTGGGTTTTTTAGAGGCTATCGATGCTGCCTTGATTTTTTTAAATTATTATTTTTAATGAATTTGTTTGGTTTTTAATGCAGTATCCTGGAGACAGTGTGGTGACTGGCCGTGGACGAATTAATGGGAGACTGGCTTATGTTTTCAGTCAGGTATGGTTTTGCTTGTTGTTTTTTAAATAGCATGCATGAACTTATCCTTTGAGATAAATTCACAGTAGTTCAGTATGGCCATGTAGTAATATACCTGTTTACCTTCTACCAATAAGCATAAGTACACATAACATCCTGTGGGAGGAAGCGGGGCACCTTCAGACAAGAAGCAGCAAAAAAGCATTTCTAAAAACTTTGTTGGGCGACAAATGCAGTTGTGACAAGGGTGAGATGAAAAGAGTGAAGAACGCAGAGCCTGTGGAAATGTTTTAAAAAAGCAAACTTATTACTTCAGTGTAATGTCATTGGATATGGTGAGAGACTGGAGGAGTCCCCCATAAGCATGTTTTTGATAAACAAGAAGTGAATTAATGGAGAAGTCACTGAGCACTATGTGCTTAAAGCCATTGCAAGCTTTGACTCTGTCCCTGCAGTTGGATGTGTGCGGATGAGCTCCTGCAGGTGTGTGGAGACCTGCCAGTGTCAGGGGAGGGCTTTGCAAGTTCTGAGAACCATCTTCTGGGTTTCAGGCTGCGGAATGGGGGCTGTTTGCTGGAGATGTCAGCTAGAATTGCAATGAGTGGAATTTGTGATAGAGCAACCTTGAATTGTTTCTCAGGTTCAAGCTCTGATTAGTTGAAGAGATTGTGATAGGTAGTATATAAATAGATAAAAAAATACTTTCTATGTTAAAATATACTTTTTATATTAAAATAAAAATATTTTAGAGGAAACACCATAGGTATAGATTTATCTTGGTTATTCTTAACACAGTGAAAGAAAGGCTTTCTTTCACATCACTGGTAACTGCTGCTCTGTTCTGGGCCACAAAGTAGCCTTTGTTCAATTTGCTATCATGGCCAAAATGATTGTTGCTGTGTGACCTTGGAGCAAGTCATACACCCTGCCTTTTTTGTCTTGGATATGCAGTTCTTCCAAGGAAGGGCACTGTTATGTGGGCCTGAGCATAAGATAGGAGCCAAACACAAACCTTAATTTTAGAACACCACAAGTAGAGGGCAGTTTTTATATTAAAATAATTTAAATGTGCCCCTTCGTGATACATCTCTTTTATATATAAAAAAAAATATATTTTTTTTAAAGACCTTTTTCCCCTCCAAATCAAGCTGCCACCTGAGATGTTCCTTCCTTTTTGGTTCAACTGCTAGTCATAGTCATGTTGTTCTCTGTCCACACAGTTTTTAGGACTTTTTTGAGAGTAAGACTCAGTGGGAATGCATCAGTAAAGCTCACCAGAAGTTGTCTCTGGGCTCTGTTGGTGCCAGTAGGTGTCAATACCCCCTTTCTCTTCTGGATCAGTCCCAGGGCATTGTGTGGCTTGTTCACACAATGTGTGAATGTTACTTGTAGATGTTACTGCTCAGGCCCAGGGGTGACACCAACAGTCAGTTTTGGCTGACATAGTCCCTACAGCACCCATAAAAAATAATCGACTCTTGGAGCATAATGCATGAATGTAGAACGCTGGCATATTTTCAGTTTCTTGTTTCTGCCTGTATGCAGGCATATCTTACTGCTGCCCCTTGCAGTGGGACCCTCCTCACAGGTGAAATTTCTCCAGACTAGTCCAGTATTAATAATGTCCATGAAAGAGGAACATATGTTTGTAGGAAGAGAGAATGTTTCTGTGAAGGAAAAAAAGAGGCAAATGAGACATAGTAAGTTTGTGATTTTAACATAGAATCCACTGGCAAATGCATATAAAAGATCTTTTTACTTGTAGAGAAGGCTTGCATTGAACAGGATTGATCTGCAGGCTGCACTAAGGGAGTCAGGTTGTTTTGGAGCAGCATACCAAATATAGAGCATTGTAGGATTATACTATTTACTTGCAACATTTTACAACATTTTACTGAAATGATTCTTTCCCTAATTTGAAAATTTGTTTTCCCTCCAGGATTTTACTGTATTTGGAGGTAGTTTATCTGGAGCTCATGCCCAGAAGATCTGCAAGGTAATATTTCACAGGAGAAAATAAAACAAAAAATTGTCAGTGTCCTTTTTTTCCAATCTGTTGTGCTAATGACTTTGTAGACAATAATTTGTAACTGACTTTAGTGGACTCCGGTACATGTCATGGCAACCTGAAAATGCCTGCCTCCTCATGTCAGTTCAGATGTGAAAGCACAGGTGAGCAGAGGAAGCTTTTCCTTTGGAAGCTTTTCAAATATAAGAGAGCTTTTCCAAGTAATACACACTTTGTTTAATTAAGTTGTTTAATTAAGTTGCCTTTTGTACTGTGCTACAAAAGACAAGAGAGACTGACAAAGTACAAATATAAATTAGCTAGCCATTGTTCAGTGAGAAATGTGCAATGACTTGGGAGAAACTTTTTCCTATAAACAGTGCTATGTGGAAGTATGTAATATTTATAAAAAGCAAGTGTAACAAGTAAACAGTCTGAAGATACAGAGTCTTACAAGTTGGAGGTCACCTTGATACTCAGAGCTTATGTTATCAGGCACTTGTGGCTATTTATTCTCATTTGTCTGCTTGTCTCACTGGAAAAGCTGGTGTTTGAATCCCAGCAGTGGAGAGGACAAGAACTTTTTCATGCATGAGTGCTCAGTGGTGAAAACTTCCTGAATTTTCTTGGAATCAGAAACAAGGTTTTTGGTGCACAAGGCCTTTTCTCTTGATGGAAATAACTAGATAACTTTTTGGCATAGTGTCCTCAGCAGTGAGAGGGTATAAAACTAGAAAGCATGAAGACTTTGGGCTGGATAACAACTACTTGGCTTTAGCAAGTCAATATTGGGAAAGACTTGATGTTACCCTTTCATTTTGAAGCTTTGCAGTGTCTCTTTGTGTTGGGGAGGGATGTCATGGTACTGGAATACTGGGATGCTTTCTACTGGTTTTTTTTTATCTCTTATTTTTAAAGAAGCAGGGAGAGTGCTGGTAGCAGAACTAGAAAAAAAATGTGAGTCCTTCCTAGTCGGTACTGTTCCTGGTTGGCATCAATGTCAGTGGTAGGCACCAAAGTTTGAAGGCTCTGGATGCATCAATTGGTTTGGGGCTCAGAGTCTTTGAGGCTGCAGCCTGGGCAGTGGAGAGCTCAAAAAAGATGGGCTGGGTAGTGTGGTATCTGTCTCACTTCTCTTAGTTCTTTTTATTGGGCTGAATTCTGGGAAGCAGAAATCTGTTCTGAGAGATGATCTTGGCTCCTGCAAACCTTATCGGTAGCTTAAGGGATGTAAAATGCCATGGAAAATGAAAGTGAAGTTGCTGTCCCTTAGCTGGACTTCCAAGGAGATCTGCCCCTTTGGTGGTAATCATTTCCCATTTGGGCTTTTTTCCTGGAGTTGCAGAGAGGTAGCAGTATTTGGCATCTTGCAGCAAAGCTCCGAGCTAGGTAGGTCTGGGTTACAGATTGCCTGTTACTTTTGCAAAGAGCCTTGTGGTCTTCCAGAACTCATTAAATGCCTGTAATGGTTTCCCTGAAGCAGTAGAGATTCAGTGTGGCTCTTTTGAGAGTAATATGTGCCCACTTGTGATGGGGAATACTTTAAAGCCTATGTGTGCATTTATGATGTCATGTTTCAAGACAATTGTTGAGTCCATGAGATGAAGAAAAGTGTTTTTTGAGAATGAATCCTGAAATGTTCCCTACAAATACTGGTATGGCAAAAAAATGTCTGGTCTCAAATATATGAACACATTTTCAGTAGTCTGAATGTGCATGTTGATGTGTGTTTCAGGAAGAACTTGTGAGTGTCTAGAAAAGCCTTGAAATAAATAATTATTCCATATATAAGGCCCTGGAAAATAGCAAAATATGTCAGTGTAATTGTTTCACTAACCTGTTCTGATAGGATGACAGGCCTTCTAGGAAGAAACAATAAATGTCAACTCAGCTCATTTTTAATAAGGTGTTTGATTAATGCCTTGTGTAACATTCACATAAGCAAATGAGGCCACTTGTGGCTCACAGAGCCTCTGTTTGCAATACACACAGATGCTTTTTAAATGTGGGATTGTATTTAAATTGTAAAGTCATTCTGTGTGTCTGCCACAGCAATATTTCAACTTTTAAATGGATGTCCAGGCACAAAGCACGAAGAACCCCTGTTTTACATTGAATGACTGCAAGTAGGAGCAAAGCCACTTTAGAACTACAGAGAGAGTTATCACCAGTTCATGTTCAGGCTCGAATTTTGGTACTGCTGGGATACTACTGATTTGAATAGGACTGAGTATGCTTACTTTGTTTCTAGGCGATATAAAATTCAAGGTTAATGCTGCAAGCACTGTGAAAGATAGGACTGAAGTTTTAAAAATCTTAATAAGTTAAAGATTGTTTGAAGTAAGATATAATTCTTTAACAATGATTGAAAGGGCTAATACCAGGCAGGGAAAAGTAACTTTGAAATTCAAAATGGGGATTGACTGACAATGTGTAGTTTTACAGAAAATTATTTAGGAGCTAAAGCAGATCAGTCTTAATGTTAAAGTAGATCTTATCGTAATATGCCAGTGCTGTAGTGTTATGAAAATGGCAAATATTTTACTGGGATCTAAAAAGCAGGAATATTTTATGTAAGGAATGTAAGGAATTCAATCCTCCCCCTTAAGCCTCTGCTGGCGTATTGCATGTGATCTTGAGGCAAGTGACCAAAATGATCAGAGGGCTAGAAAATAGGATGTAGTAGGAATGGTGTGACTGAATTGGTGGTGCTTAGTCTAGAAACATGAAGGGAAATATGAAGACTGCAGGGAGATTTGAGGTACTTGAATGTTTATGAAGGCAGAGAAGTAGTTAATTGCTCTTCCTGTCTACTATATGTCAAGAAAGAAGTAATGTTTCTAAATTTCTGGAGGAAAGATTTCGTTTAGTCTTCTCAAAGAACTTCTAAGAAGCATAATCAAGCATTAGAATATACTGCTTAGGGAGATTACACAATCACCACTGCAATAAACTTTTAAGATCAGATTAGACATATATGAGAGAGTGTTCAAGGTGCGGTTGGGACCTCTTATGAGCCAAGATAGATCGGACCTCTCTGGTCCAAATTCCTGTGATTGTGTCACTTAGCACAGGGTTGGATAATGCAGTGTGATTCTGGAGATGCGCAGCTAGTAAGGCAGATAAGTATTAAAGGTCATGAGAGGGATTAAATGTGTATCTTTTAGCCTCCAGTCTGAGTCAAAACACGATACCCCAGTAAGCAGGTAGTTACTCTGATAGTTAATACAAATAACAGAGAAGCTGAGCACTGTGTCGGCAATTCAAATTCTGGCATGTACAGATTTTTTTCTAGGGGATGTACATTTTGGGGGTTGGTTGTTTTGGGATTTTAGCTTAGATAGGTCAGTACTGAGGGGTTTGTGTTCATCATCAGGTCATGGATCAAGCTGCCATGGTTGGAGCACCTGTGATTGGGCTGAATGACTCTGGAGGAGCCCGTATCCAGGAGGGAGTGGAGTCCTTGGCTGGCTATGCAGATATATTTTTGGTAAGTAGGCTGCTGGATGACGAGGAAGCTTGGCATCTACAAAGATGGACAAAGTCTTTCTTTACTTAAGTAGGTGTTTGTAAGTAAACTTTTAGGTTATCATCCTATTTCAGCCAGTGTTACTTGGTGGATAAAGCAGCATATATGAGGGCTTGTGAAACCTGGGCTGTCCTCTTGGTTCTCTTTTTGGCTTTGGGCAAATTACTGTACCTCTTAGTTCCATTTACCCATCTGTTAAACGAGGGTAATGCTGAGCCCTGTAAAACACTCTGATAAAATTAAAAGCTCTGTAGGAGTTGTGCTGTGTGAGCTTTGTCATAAGAATGAAAGAATGGGCAATTTACTTAAACAGTTGTTTTAGGGTTTTCTTGCAATTAACTTTCTGATTCGCACTAATGTATAGATTGCCTGGGTTGGGATGTAATTTCTCTCCAGTGTTTTATGTGTTTGTCTGAGACAGGTCGGCATGCTGTAGTTCAGAGGGTGTTTTGTTAGGTGACTGATGGTTGTGATCCACCACCAGCTGTCCCCATGTCTCCTCTGAAATACAGACACGTTAAGAATTTCACACAGCAGATTTGTTTTCAGTAGGACTGATAAAAAGTGAAAGATTTCCACTGCAGAAAGAGGGACTTAAAGTAAATCAAACACTGTGCACTTGAAGAAAACTTGAGAAAGTCAGATCAGAAGCACCAACTGCCTATTCTGTCAAGATGATAGGTCAGTGGGGAAAAAAAAAAGAAAAGAAGATGCAAATCACAGTTTCTGTTCAAAGAACAGTGTGCAGTACAATGGAACCTGTTAACCTTACGGTTTGGGGACATCCACTACTGATTGGACTGGTGAAAGTTTTGTATTTCTACAGTATTTTTGTGGTTAATGCAAGAATTTTTCCTCTAGACACACTACTGTTTTGGGGTTTTTTTTCCCACTGAAATGACATTATTTTATATGCCTAAAACCACACAGTTTTAAAGTAAGTGCACAAAACATAAACATGATTGTGCTTTCAGTAGGAATGTGAGCGGGTGGGACGACAGGTTACATGCTAACAGTCTTTTGGATTAGTGTGATCTGGGATGATGCAGGTGAACAGTTACAGAAATCAATGGTAATCCAGTTGAGCAATGAGCAGTGTAAACATTTTTTTTCTTTTTTTTTTTTTTTTTTTGGACAATGTGCCATCCATATTGGTGGACAGCAGTAATTTGCCATTGTGTAAAACTCAAGCCAGTGCATCAATCTGATTTTAAAAGAATTTCTGCCACAGCTGGTTAGTAAAACTTAGTTCTACCTCTGAGCGATAGTGTACCTATATGTTCAAATTTCAGGTACATATACTTCTCACCACTCAGTGAAGGTTTTGCCCCTGCAGCATCTGTTGAGGTTGCACATTCCATCTTCCTTTGCAGTCATTGCATGGTATATGAAATCAAACATATGGGAACAGAAAAGAAGCAAAACAATAGCAACAAAATTATTTTGGTTCCATTTGCATCGAGACATTCTGTCCAGATATTTGTCTCCCAGTAAATAAAGCAAGCTGTCCTCTCCTGTTTGTGATTGTGAATTCTTGCAGGATCTGTGCACAGACTTAAAGATGCACTTTTTTTGTAAAACTAGATGTCTGTTCTATTACAGAGAAATGTTCTGTGTTCTGGGGTAGTTCCACAGATCTCCCTCATTATGGGTCCTTGTGCTGGTGGAGCTGTGTATTCGCCTGCTTTAACAGATTTCACGTTCATGGTGAAGGTAAGGGAGGAGTATATCCTGACCTGCTGCTGGTAACATGATCAGACACAAACTGACCCCACATGAAGGGGGTTTTTTTTGAGATGGTCTCCTGCTTTGGATTAAGCTTATTTTTATGAAAAGTCAAGAAAAACTTTCCCAAATAATTTGTGGATAATTAAATTTTCTGTGGATTTTAAATATAATGCATTAAGGATTTTTAAGAAATTTGTCCCTGTGTTCTACTGTTTTCTTATTTTGGGAAAAGTCTCTAGAGACTGTGGCTTTTCCTGAGGTGCTTTTGCAGGTTGGGTTTAGCATTTACTGTGTGCTCTTGCTTTTTTCCCTCCCCCAGGATACATCCTATCTGTTCATCACTGGCCCAGATGTCGTTAAGTCTGTTACCAATGAAGATGTCACCCAAGAGCAGCTTGGGGGTGCGAAGACACACACTGCTGTATCCGGTGAGAGCTGGGGAGTTTACTTAACATACTAATAATTTTTCAAAGTAAATGACATAGTTGTTCTAGCTGAACAGCTGATTGTCTAATACAGATTTTTGTACTCATGGGCGTCACGAGTCTAAGTGATAAAACTTTATTAAGCACAGGATCTTACTCTGTATAAGGCTCTCTTGCCAGTCCTTTTTAGTAACGGAAAACAAAATAGGAAAAGCGGGAGTGTGGGAGAGTTCTGGGATTTGGAAGAGCAAGTGGCAAATCCACAAAAGATTCTAGGAGTGGGAAGGTTGTTGGAGGGCAGGGCTTAGCAAAGGCTTGGGGTGGGTGGGTTTTTCTGTTTGTTGTCCAGAAATTTGCATGGGTTGAAAGATTCTTAATAATCCCTTGTTTGCTTACTAACATGATTGATTGAACTTTTTAACTATAAACTGAGTGGCAATATGAGATTAAGTGCTTTTTTCCCCTCTGGGAAAACTTGGTGACTCATGAATCTTCTTGAGGCTCAAAATGACTGTGGGATCTCAAATTCTATCTGAACTGAACTGGTGATGAACCAAAACCACACACACAGACACTGCTCAGATCCAGCATTTATAAAAGAACTTGTAGTCCAAAGCTTGAATGCAGCACAGTGACCTGGATTGAATTCCAGAAGGCTGGGCTCCAGCTAGGTCTGTGAAAGTTGATAAACCAGTTTACATTATTTTAAATATAAGATCAGCGATCCAGACCTGTTAAGGAGGAAGTCTGATACAGCCACACATTTTCTAGATATTTTTAGCTGGTCAAATTTGGTGGCTTAAAACTCCTGATTGTTAATAGCTCGGATTTAAAAATTTACAAATTCTTTGTCTCTTTATTGGTACGTACTTGAAAATGAAACCTTGCAAAATAGTTTCAGAAACTGCTTAACTGTTTCTTTCCAGGAGTCGCACACAGAGCCTTTGAGAACGATATAGATGCTTTACTTAATCTCCGAGAGTTCTTCAATTATTTACCTCTTAGCAACCGTGATCCAGCTCCAGTCTGTGAATGCCATGATCCCAGGTAAGAGGAGACTGGCTGAGATCTGTGGTCTCTATCCGCCAAATTTCATGGCTTCTCTGGCTCAAGGAGTATAATGAAATGAGTGTTTTATGCCTGGGGTCTTGGCTGATAATTCTGCATTGCAGTGTTTGAATATGGGAAGTGTTTCAACACGCATGTGTACATACATACATGCTCACTGATAGATTTAATTTTTTTATTTTCTGAAAGCAATGTTATGCGGGCTGTGTGCAGAATATGGGGAAAAGTAATCTCTGTACAGATGGGCTGTCACAGTTTCGTGAAACAAGCAAGTGAGACAGAAGATAGCACAGTGAACAAAATTGGGGAGACCTTGCCCTGCTTTGTCAGTTTTGTGTCTGTTGGGTAAGTTCTGTTCATTAAGGTTAGAGGTGGGGAAGCAACAAGGAGGCAAAGGAGGCAGAAAGTTTTATGTATTAGGTACTTGTCTACCAGGCTCATTGTGTAGTTGGCAACATAACAAAGGAAGGACTTGAGTCATTTCAAGAGGGGGGAAAAATGGCGACTGCCTGGATTTTTATCAGAGAATTTTTCCAAGAGATAGAGGGACAGCCAGAGAGCCATCATGGGACTGTTTGAGTAGACAGCCTTGCTAGTAGTGGTAAAGACGGAGAATGTCAGTGGAGTAAAAGCATTTTGACCTGAGATCCAGTTGCACCCCCAGTTTGGCTCTTTCTGTAGGGAACTCATAAGAGGTGGTTGCCCTCTCCAGTGCGGGAGCTGCTCCTGAATTTGTTCCTTTCAGTTCTACAGATATGTGTGATCTATGTCTTTGTATTTCTTACATGCATGAAGATTTTTAACACATGAATTGGGAAGGTTATCTTTTCTTCATGCTTCACTGTTCTTTGCAATGTCTTTGAAACAATTTGTTGGGGGAGGTTTTTTTGGATTGATTTTACAAATCACTGCTCTGGTAGCCGAAATACATTGTTCACTGTTAGAGAAATAAATTTGCCAATTGCTTTTAGAGAATGGTCAGACAAGTCAATTAGCTACTGGTGCTAATTTTTTCTGAGATGCTGGTCTTTAGGAGTTGGTTAAACTGGAAGACTGTTCTAGTTTGATAGTGACAAACCAAAGCAAATCTCTTAGATTTTTTGGTTAATTTGGAGTATTATCTCTGAGGTTATCATGTTCTTTCTAAGCATTCAACAAGTCGTACTGGGATAATTACCCTCTAGACTTGAATGTGATATTTCATTATAGAAACAACAGTCTGGTTTTTTTAATCAATGTATCTCATAATAGGCAGTTTATTTTCTTGTGAGAAGCTGTCAGTTATGTTGTAGCTACTAACGTGTAAGAGATTAGTTCTTTATTTTTTTTGAGGGAGATGATCTTTTACATAGCCCCAGATACATTAGAGGATCACAGTATAATAAATGCTCAATAATTTGTACTAAGAACTTCAATTTAGTAGTCTTTGTACATGTGAAGGCAGATAAATTTGTTAATTTGCCTGTTTCTGTAGCAGCGTCTCCAGTATTTCTCCCATTTGTGGTCTTAATGCTTACATTGGTAATATTTCATCTGGACATACTGACATCTTAATAGACTCCTTTTGCTTTGAATTGATGTGTTTGATCCTTA
The DNA here is from genome assembly GCF_030463565.1 of Pelecanus crispus. Lineage (NCBI taxonomy): Eukaryota > Metazoa > Chordata > Aves > Pelecaniformes > Pelecanidae > Pelecanus > Pelecanus crispus. The sequence continues at coordinate 28,480,788 of NC_134651.1, read as the reverse complement.
TTGCTGCTCCAGTCAAAGCCCGTTCCTCTAGAGTAATTTATTTCTTATTGCATCATTTTCACACCACAAAAAATTGCCATGAATAAAGCAGATTAAATGTAACATACTTTTGTCTTCATTGTTAAGTCCAGAGGCTTGTGGGGTTTTTTGTTTTGGTTTTTTTGTGGGTGGTTTTTTTTTCCCTAGGTGGGTAGGTTCTTTGTGGTGTTGAAAAAATGTCAGTCTTGGTTGCTGAAACTTCCGTTAGCTGGAGTTTTTGACGTTAGTGTCCTGGGTTCTAAAGAGTTAGAAGTTTCCTTATGGTACCAAGTTGACTAATGGTGAATATGTCCTCTACCTTTGAAGGGTGTCTAGTTCATTGCATTTGGCATACTGTATGGTGGGATTTTACCTTTATGTGTCTTTGACCATAATCAAATTTCTTCTCCTCTAAATCCTGAAGTATGCTTTTAAATTTCTGGAGGAGGTTATTATCGATTCTTGGTAACCAAGTACAGTTTTCCTTTTGTATTGAATGAAAACCAGTATTGATCTGGGTGAGAGTGTATCAAGCTGTCACAGACTTCAGATGACTGCTTTGATGAAGAGCAGCGATTCCTACCTGATAAGTGGGATCTGTAAGAAACACAGTTCTCAACCTCTTAAGTCCAGTGACTCTACTAGCAAGCTCCAAATGTCCATTATCTGTGATGATTTGAAGGAGATTTTGAAACTTGTGATATCCTGGGTAATGTCTTCATTTTGATGGTGGTTATTCGTTTTAATGCTGTTATAATTTCTCTCAGTACTCTACAGCACTGTGAATTTATGGGAGCAATAATTTCATTTTTCCACTTTCCTTAGCCTTTGGGATACCACAGGTAATGGACAGAACTTGGAGTGCATTCATATCTACTCTATGGACAAGAAAAAGTTTTAGAATCTTTTGTAGCTTGGGGTTTAGTATGTTAAAATTGGTTGCTTTCATCAGATTAAGGTTTCATTATATCATTTTATGGAAATATTTTCATGCAATACTCTTAATCATGTGGAAAAAAATACGTGAAGAGTTGCTGTCAGTTTTATTGTATCAATAGATGCATGCTTTACTCTCTTGGCAAGGAGTTGTGCCTCTCTAGTCCTGTGTATGTGAGGGAGCAAGAGGCAGCCCCAGGGCTTGCATTATTAGTTTTTGCCTGATTTTGACAAACTACAGATCACTTCCTTCAGTTTTAAACTGGGTGCCTGCAGTCTTGTGCTGTCTTGTTTTAAATGTACTAAATCACGGCATTGTTAAAATAGTAATTCAGTAAGAACTCCACAGAAACACGATTTATAACAAATACACATCAATATTTTTATGGGATAGCACAAATAAAACACTCCCTGAAGTCTTCTCAGTTGTGACTCATAAAAATTGACGTCCCCCCATTGGGACTGTGAATGAATCCAAAGACCCGGTGAATACTAACATTTGTAGGTCCTTAGTGAAGCTAAGATGATCAAAGATGGAGGTCGCTGATAGCGGCAGCTGCGAAGAGGGAGGCAGCATTTTGTTAAATGTAAAGCTCCACGTGAAGTGCATCACTGTTGAGTTACGCAGAGTAACAGTGAAGATTCTTTAAACACAGCCCTTAAACTGAAGAAGCTGAGAGTGGTTATGTTTTCCCCACCCATGAATCTCTGCTTATTTTGTGGCAGGGGAAATAAGTATGGAAAGGTTTCCTATGGTTAAGTGTACTCAAAATCACAAGCGCGCAACGTGGGGAGGGAAAGGCTCAGTTGTAAGTGAGCAGCTCCTGAACTTGGTGTGCACGGTAGAGCCAGGCGTGTGACAAGAAACCTTGCTCTGCCGTTGGGAGAAACCATTTTGCCCGTCCAGCTGCAAGGACTGGAGCCGCTGGACACTCGTTCTACCGAATCCTTTTCCCCATTGCCGATTTGTGCCCAAATGCAGCGTCCAGCGTGCCTCCAGTGCCCCCTGCAGACTGCCACTTGTAGCATTTGCCTGCCTCTCGCGTTCCCTGCTGGTATTCATATTCAGCATGTGTGGTGTTAGGCTCTTCTAGTCCAAGAGGAGAAATAGTATCTCCAGGAGATGGTTTCATAAGCAGGGGTACCTGCAGAAGATGCGTCTCCTTCGGGAAGCGATCGCTCAGGCTTTTGTCCTCCTGGTGCGGGAGGGCTCAGTGGCCTGAGGCACAACTGGCTGAGACGAAGAGGCCTAATTCTTTTCCCCATATTTGAGAAGCAGTTTCCATCAAGTCTCGGAAAGGTGCAGTTGTTTGCCCAAGTTTTTTGTCTTGGTATTTATCCGGTCTGTAAATAGTGTTGCTCACGCTTACTTACTTTCTGCAGTGACCGTTTGGTTCCTGAGCTGGACACAGTTGTCCCAACTGAATCTACTAAAGCCTATGATATGCTGGATATCATACACTCCGTAAGTCCGCTAGCGTGAGCATTGTTGAGATTAATATGGATATATTATATTCTGTGTGTAAATAATTGAAGAAACCGATAGAATGGCACTGAAGATACTTTTTTTTTTTTTTTTTAGTCTTCACAAGTTACTATTTTTACCTGTGTAGTAGCCATGAATAAAGAGACAACAAAAACTGCAGGAAAAAAAAGATTTTAGCAGATGAAAGGAATCCTAAGATTTGTTTTCAGGATACATCTTTTTGTGCTGCATGCATTAACTGTATAGACCAAAGATGCTGTAATTCAGTTTTCTCTCTGGGCTCAAAACAACCCCCTGCTTTGAGTTCTATCTCTTACCCTCCTCCCTGCACCTTGTTATGACTGTCTTGAATTCTAGAACTTTTTTATAAAAGGTGATAAACTACACAGAGTGCATTCAAAGATTTACCCTTCTCTATTTATTCTCAGAGAGTTATGTACACGGACAGTACAAGAATATATTTTTATTTAATTACAAGTCAAGCACTCAGAAGCTTGGAAACTCCAATATTAAAGTTTCATTAGGTGAGGCAGATCTCCTGGGAGGGTGGCAGGGAAGGAAACATCTTACTGTTTTTTTAAAAAACCTGAAAGCCAGTACTGCAATGTATAAATAATGGAGGTTTTACAAAAGCAGCATAGGCAATGCTGATAATTTGCTTGCCTAACTTTGAGTACTTGACTTCTCCAGTTGTAACAACTTATTACAGGATAAATGCTTGGGCAGAGAACATGCTTGTAAAAGTTTTATCATGTGAAACTGTTACAGCACCCTGAGAGTCTGAATTTTGAGTATTAAAATTTCCAGCTGCTGCTTCAACCACTCAGATGTTGAGTGGCAGATGACCCAGGGGTCTGAGGTGGATGATGAAGCTAGGAATAACTCCACTTCACAGGCAGCATATACTAATGGTGGTGGTGGGGGGGAGTTCAGCTGTGTTTGTAGGGCATTTACAAATTTCTCCCTTTTGCTGTTTTATTTCACTGTCTCTCCCCACACACCCATTCAGCTAACACGTTTCAGTTTGCAACTGGCTGCATTTAGACTCATTTTAGTGGAGAAAGCAAGCTCAGGCTGTTTTTAATCTCTGTATTCTTCCATTCTGAATTTCAGTACTACCTGTTCCAAGTTAACAGGTGGCATTTAAAAGAAAAAGCTAATTAATTAGGAGAAAAAAAATATCCCTCCCAGAGACTTTGAGAAGTATTAAGGAAGGAAATAAACCTACTTTAACGATACTTACATTTTTCACAACTTCTCATTTGCCTCAGTCTCAGAAATGGCTGGCAAACTGCAGTCTCTATAGGCAAAGTTGTCATCAACAGTTGAAAACAAGGAATTCTAGTAGAAAACACTAGGCAGCCATGTATAGGTGTCGCTACTGCTCCATGTGTAATTATTATCGCTTTTGAACATGTGAATTTTGATAGTGCATTATACACCAGTGGATGTCACTTCGCAGAGCACACGCTGGAACTTCAGCCCCAGGGAGAAGGGCATCTGCCAAGGATTCGCGGTTCCAGATAGACATGTTTCATGTAGTGCAGGTCCTCTTCTAGTCCAGATAAAAGTCTGTCTCTGTGCTCCATTGTATGCACCGTCAGTGACTTTGGGGGAGATTTACACAGTGGAGCATGCTATATTGGTCTCTGTTAACAAAGTCTTCTGAACTTGCAAAGAAACAGAGTATATTAAACGTGTCATGGAGAGTTTCTGAGCTCCAAAAGTACTATTGGCTTTTTATCACTGGAAATTGTTCTTTAAAAGTGTAGTCTGCCGATAAATATGTTTTGAGAAAGAAGTCCTGAACATCTGATTTGAAGTTTTAATTTGTTATAAGCTAGGATAAAAGGTTCACTACAGAGGAAATGTCATAAAGATGTTCTCTGATAGAATGCCTAAGTGGCAGTTTTGATAATAAGTAAGTGCAGCACTTGTAACTTCCTGGAATGAAGGCCACAAAGATGACTTAAAAGTTGTTTGTGTGTGGGTTGGTTTGGTTTTTTTTAATTTTGCAAATTTTGAAGTGTTTTTAAAATTCTGATACTAGCATAATTGATTTTGTGTTTGCCTGTGTATATAAATATACATATGTGTCTTCATAAGGGCTCTGCCTAACTCTCACCCTTGCAGATTGCTGATGAAAGGGAATTCTTTGAGATCATGCCTTCCTATGCCAGAAACATTGTTGTTGGATTTGCCAGGATGAATGGACGAACTGTTGGGATAGTGGGCAACCAACCCAAAATAGCATCAGGTTAGAGTTGGCTGTACACATCTGATGTGAGAGTTTTTAACAGTGTTTGTGCCTCCTCTCTGTTTTGCGCCCCCCACCCTTGGTAAGGCTGGCTGGCTCCGAGATTAACTGTTTATGTTTTGTATGGTCCTCGACTCATTCTCACTATGTTTTCCTGCCACTTTGTCTTGAATCTCATTGTAATGCAGCTGTGAGGTGTTTAACTGAAAACCAGTTAATTTCTTTAGAGGACCGACAAGGTGATCTTGCTCGCAGGTAACTAAATGATTGCTGTATCCAGCACCAGAGGAGTGGTAGGAGCACGTAAGCAGGGTGGGTAGAAGACCTATTTGGCAGCAGCCTGCAATTAACTGGGTTAAACGTAATATGGAAACTACATACTTACTGCCACAGTATTAAAACACCTAAAACTCTTCTGTAGGGTAAGGTAACTTTTTTTTTTCTGTAGCTAGAAAAATGCAGAGCTTTCAGACACCCAAGTGTGGGACTCTTGGCCTCAGATAATTTAGATACGAAGTACAACAGGTAGCTATAGCTAAGATCAGCCTTATGTTTTTAACTGTCGAGGGATTTTTGCTTTCTCTCCTAACTAGGTAATTTCTGAAGTGACTTTCACTAATCAGGACTTTGTTTTGCTCCTTGTTTTTAAGGTTTGTGCCTTTTTGTTTGGGAAAATTGGATGACCCAGTATGATGTTTTATTCTCTTGATAATCTTTACAAGATATGACTATCAAGATACTAGACAGTCAGCAGGTTTTAGTATTACTTTCGTCTTCATTTGATAGTCTCAATTTTAACAAACATTTTTAATGTTTCAGATAGATGCTCTTACACAAGCTGCACTTAGGTTTAATGTAATAGCACATAATATATTTCTAAATGGCACTGAAACAGAACATAAATACTTTGAAGCATGTTTACCAAAAATGCTGATCTTTCTCAGAATATTAGTGGACTTCTAAAAAAAAAATTTTTTTTAAACTTTTTTTTTTTAAATGGAGAACTCTCTAGTCTTTCAATATGACTGATCTGAAAAAATACCAATAAAGAGAAAATTACAGAAAAATAAATTACAAGAATATAATTTAAACTGCTACTTTTTGGGATAGAAAGCCTCTATGCGCAGTGGTCAGAAAAATGAAATGAGTGCCTGTTGAACGTAGCTTGTACTCTTAGCTTAGTTCTAAACCAGCAAAACGTCATGGCAGATTATCTCCAGGTAAGCTTTTGTTTTGTTTTAAGATGACAGTACAGCTAAAAGAGATTGTGATTTTTCACATTGCCTTGAATTACTGGCATTAGCAGATCATTGGAATCGTTAACACTTTACCCTGTGTTCTTAACTTTAGGGTGCTTAGACATAAATTCTTCTGTGAAAGGAGCCCGCTTTGTTCGTTTCTGTGATGCCTTCAACATACCTCTGATTACTTTTGTGGATGTTCCTGGATTTTTGCCAGGTATGCCTTGCTGTTACATTTCAGCTAGTTGCAGAGCAGTGGTGGTGGTGGTAAAAACCCATTTTAAAAACTCTGTGAGAAGACCTTTACTGTAATAGACTTACTTAAGCCAGGTTTTAAAATGCCACTTTTTGGGACAGAAACTGTAATCGAAGTACAGTAGTCATCACAAAAGGATATTGAAATATGCAAGAAATTGCAGAAAAATGAAATAAGTGCCTAACTATGCCACTAATATTGCTATCAGTGTGTTCTGAGATCACAAAGCTTTGCTTTGGAGATCTCCCCCTTTGGAGAGGGCCAGTTCATGCATTAAGTTAATGCTGAAGCATTCAGCAATCTGATAGATGGGATGACCAGTTTGCTAGGGTTGAAGCATTCAGCAATCTGATAGATGGTTTGCTAGGGTTGAGCGTGGGTATGTCAAGCTCTGGAAAGCTATGTCCTGCTGTCTGGAAACCCAGCACAATTGCAAAGCTGTTGATTGTGGCCTGCACAAGGAAAAAAGTGCATTCCCTGGAGATGCTGCCCTTGTTATAAATGCTATGGAAGTTACACCGTTTTCTTTGTTACAATGAGAGTCTATGTCCCTTTAAATGCTCAGCTGCTTTATTTAGATGCCTGTATGTTGCATAGTGTACCAGAAGGCCCTGCAAAGACCGTGGCTTCTTGCAAGGCAGTGGAAAGCAGTCTAACACACTGTTTCTTAGCCCTCTGGACAGGATTACACGAGAGCACAGCACTGCTGATTCTCCTGTGAGCAAGGAGGCTACTGGTCAAAGCAGCACTCGGCGTGGCAGTTGAGGGCACCGTGAAGACGCATTCCAACAAAACGGGCTCAGCTCTGGACTTACTGAACTAATATAGGCCCATGCTGCTATCCAAGCTTTGCTGCAGCAAGAGAAACTGTGTACCTCATCTGCCAGCTTCATCTGCTGTACTTAATGCCCAAATGTGCAAAAGGATGAAGCTGGGGGCGGGGGGGAAGTATGTCCTTGGTTGCCATTGATTCAGTTATACACCACCCCCCTCCCTGTATCTTTGAAAGCTTAGGTTCTTTCATGCTCCAAGGCATTTTTCAGATAAAAATGCCCATGATTTAGAAGCTTTGATCTGAGATTAGTCAGCATAGGCTATATGAGAAGTTAATGTTAAAATGACCTATTAGAAAACAAATTGAGAGAGGAATATAACCGTTACACTGATAAACATGCTAAGTCTTTCATACAATTGAATGTAAGGTTAAAACTGTTGTGTAAACCAAGGTTTACCTCAAGGCCTCTACAGATATCAAAGCATCATGTCACTAGTCACCACTCCAGTTCTTATTTTAATACAATGTATTTTGCATGTTTTAACAATAAGGCAATACAGAAGGCGTTAACAGGACCTTCCTCTTCCCTCTCGCCCTCTCTCCTTTCTCTCCTCCTGTAGACACACCTTCCTTGTCTGATGTGGACCAAGCAGCAGCTTAGTTCATATCAGGGGCCACGACAGGAATCTAGATTTGGATGGTTGCTGAGAATTCAAGAACAAAGCTATTTCCATATAACCAATGAAAAGTAGTAACTTAATACTGCATAATAGAATGTTTGTTTAAAAGTAGATAAATGGAAGATAAATAAAAGTAGAAAAAGGTAAAGAGAGGAGATCTGATCTCTAGTGATCCTAAACTTGTTGTATTTTAAGGAGTTTGGCAAGATTAGTACATCAGCATTAGAAATTTCAGGTTAAGTAATAAATTCTGAGGGTGCTGATCACATCATTTCCCTGTTCAGTAGAGAAGAATGAATCTGTCACACCAGCTCACAGAGGTGTACAAAACATCTCTCAGTGTTAGTGAACCAAACACTTTAAATAGCTCCCAATGTAATAGGTGTGCACAGAGATGACATTTAAGGCTTTCATATACCGTAGCTGGATAAAAACATAGATTTAGAACAAGTTTGGGACTGAATCTATGGCCAGAAAAGAGTTTATGTTAATTGGCCATAGATGACAGTGTAAATAGTTCAAATAACAGTTGCATTGAGCTTACACTTGAAGCATTTTAAGTGACTGGCTGCTCTGTTCTAAGTGCGAATTAGGAACTAGGGCTGTTCCTAGATTATAGGGGCTGTGAGTGCTTCCCAGCTTCTGGGTCTAGGTTGAGCATCCCAGCTATGTTCAGGCTGCTTCTTGGGATAAGAAGACATGGCTGTTCTGATTTCTGCTGCTGGGAAGGTTCTGCAGGCTTGATGAATCCCACCAGCTGGATGGAAATACAAGAACCAAAAGTGAAATTGCAGTTGAGAACAGACATTTGCAAGTGTAGGCATAAATTCCTAGACACTCAAATTACACTTGAGAGAAAGCATTAAAGTCAAGCCACGAAACAGACTACCAAATAAGTTATTAAAAAAAACCAAACACCCTCAAAAGAATTTTTACTTAAAAATCTTACTTTTTTAAAAAAAAAAAAAAAAAATAAAATCCCATAGTACTCTAAGAGGTTCTCGCAGGTGCTGAAAGCAAAAGATAGTAGGTGGGTAAACTGCTAGAAAGTAACTGTAGAGTTATATATCCAATGGTCTGAAATTCAGGAATCCTGGAAATAAAGTACATGGGATTGCTGTTTCCAAGTGCAAGTCAGTGAGGCTCTCTTTGGGACAGAACTGTGTTGAACATCCTATAAAACGGATGACTTGCATTCATATCTGCTGCATACGACCATTCTCCACAAGCACCTGCTGTGAGACTCCTTACAGAGGAATTCATGCTCTGTCTTTTAAGGTCCATCATCTTGGGCTTGCTTGAAGGAAGACTAGAACAGGTCATTGGTACAGTAGCCAAGCTGCCTTTCAGTATGGCCTAGAAAAAAGGAGGTTTGGAAGAGTGGGTTTCTGGGGAAGTGAATCTAGGTTATGTTTTTTCACTGCTAGTCACATTTGGAGTCTTGAAAGTGATGTAACCGTATTTGTTCCTAAGAAGATACCATCTGGTGAGTGTTATGGTTCTGTGACCTAACATGCAAATATATGCTGCTTTTGGCAAGAGATCTTTTTGTAGAGTTGCTCAGCATCTTATGGAGAACATTGCCTGGATATTACCTTCTCCTGGATATTAACGTGGCTCTGGTTGTTGTTAGGTTTGCTGCCAGTAATGGATAATGACAATTGCCAAACTGCATACAGGGTTTTTGTGAATTCCCTGGAGTGAAAAAAACTGTTTGTCATTTGTAGGTACAGCTCAGGAGTATGGTGGAATCATACGTCATGGTGCAAAACTACTGTTTGCCTTTGCAGAAGCAACTGTGCCTAAAATTACTATCATCACCAGAAAGGTAAGTTGGCACAATTCTGTGGTGTTCTTTTAGAGTTCCTGGTGTTACTAGTAGCAATTCTAGTTATGAGAAGCGTTGTCCATCTGTCCCACTTCTGCTTTCTATCGTTGTCACATCTCTGTTTGTCCCATCTGGTAACACCTTTCATGTCAGGTTACAAGAGGCCGTTCTTCTATTCTCAGACTATTACCTCAGTTCCTTCGTTCCTTTTGTCTCTGCACTCCTCTGAAATCGCACGTTTCTGCTCTTTGCTTTCTCCCTGGAATGCCTTCAGTTGAGTGTTTGTCCTCTGTCACCCAGCTTGTCTCACTGAGGACATGCCATCTGTCTGCACACAGCAAATCCTTGCCATCTTTCTCTATTTTTGCCACTTCAGTCTCCTTTTCCAAAACCAGTGCCGACTGTATATCTTTCTTCTGCTGTGTCTGCAGATTTAACGCTCACATGGTTTCACTTCTTCCATATACTTTTGCTATAGTCTACTTAATTTTCTTCCTTTCTCTTTTTCTATAAGGTACCTGACACCATGCTGCCATAAGCTCGGGGGACCTTTAGGGTCCTAAAAGGCTTAGTTTTTTCTTTGCTGGTCTGCCCCTCCTGCTTGTTTTTCTGCTAGGCTTTTGATGTATCATGACAAAAAAGAAAAAAGAACTTTCCCTCTTTCTGTCCCTTTGCCTTCTCTGATTCTTCTGCATATTACCATCCTTTACTTCCCAAGCTTACAGCCTTGCTGTAGTTCTCAGTATGCCTTGAAACAGACTCTACTGCAGTTTGCTCTGCAGTTCTGCAGTATCTGTTCATCAGTGCTGTCTGGACCACTTACAGTACCAGAGTGGAGCACTGCAGAGTCAGAGTGCTGCATTCCCTGCATTCCAGAAGCATGACGACTGGTTTGTTTGTGTGCATGTGCAGGACGCAGGTTGAGGCCTGGTGTTCCAGGTATACAGAGATTCCTCTTTATCTACCATCAAGAATGGTCTTAGTTACTGTCATGGTTTAGCCCCAGCCAGCAACTAAGCACCACACAGCCGCTCGCTTACTCCCCCTACCCTGATGGGACAGGGGAGAGAATCAGAGAAGTGAGAGACACTCCTGGGTTGAGATAAGAACAGTTTAATGATTGAAATAAAGTAAAATAGTAATGATAATAATAACAATAACAGTAATAATAATATACAAAGCAAGTGATGCACAATGCAATTGCTCACCACCTGCTGACCGATACCCAGACAGTCCCTGAGCAGCGATTGCTGTTCCCCAGCCAACACCCCCCCCCCCCCCCCCAGTTTATATACTGAGCATGATGTCATATGGTATGGAGTAGCCCTTTGGTCAGTTTGGATCAACTATTCTGGCTGTGCCCCCTGGCAGAGCATGGGAAGCTGAAAAGTCCTTGGCTAGAGTACGCACTACTTAGCAACAACTAAAACATCAGTGTGTTATCAGCATTCTTCTCCTACTAAATCCAAAACACAGCACTGTGCCTGCTACTAGGAAGAAAATTAACTCTGTCCCAGCTGAAGCCAGGATAGTTACAACAGTCCCCTTTCTTGCTGTTTTGTGGTTCTAGTTGAAGAGACGTCTAGTCTTAGGAGATTGTTGTAGCAAAATGGAGAGGCTTATGCTCTCCTTCAGGTAAAATTTAGCCCCACTTGTTTGTCTTTGGAATAGTAAAAGCTGCAAGAGGAATGTAAGCTGCTGCTGCTGCAAGGTCAGTTCATGCTAATTAATACCTTGGATTTTGTTCCAGGCCTATGGGGGCGCCTATGATGTGATGAGTTCAAAGCATTTAAGAGGAGATGCAAATTACGCCTGGCCTACTGCAGAGGTGGCAGTGATGGGTGCAAAGGTAAATCCAGGCTGACTCTCACGCTGGTGTGCAGCAGCCATCAACACCTTTACAGTGGCACAGAGGTGGCCTAGCAAGATGAAGACAACTGGTGCTTTCCCTGAAGCAGCTTACCTGAATGCACATTTGTATACTGTGGTGGGGGGAAGGGGCTGGTAAAGCAGACAGCTTTCCTCTGTATGGGCTGAATTACTGTCACTGACCTGTAGGCTTTATCTTTCTAGGGTGCTGTCCAGATCATTTTCAGAGGAAAAGAGGCAGATGCAGAGGCAGAATATGTGGATAAGTTTGCAAACCCCTTTCCCGCAGCCATGAGAGGTACGGGTATCTCAAGCATTGTGTCCCCTCTTTGAGTTTGCCATTGTATGTAGATACATTGGTAGCTACTGGAGTAAACTTTTTGCTAATGAATAAGATATTTACGCAAGACATTTGTATCTGAGTCAGAAAGGTGATGCTTAACCGTAGCTTGTGCATGTGAAGGAAGAACACATCCAGAGACAAAACACATCTTCAGATGGAAAGAGACTGGTGAAATGTCTGGACTGCACTGAAAAGTGTATTTTCAATTTTATAGATACTAGCATCTCAAAACTCAGCCTTTTCCTTAAATATAGAAGTGCTTTGACAATCTATTTGACAGTCCTAGATGCAGACCAGTGGCCTTAAGAAAGGGTCAGAGTCTAGTACGGTTCAGTGATGTTCCCCAGCACTCTTTGGAGTAAATTTTTCCACTGTTTTTACTTCTGAATTTTGACTTTGAGCTTTGAAGCATTAATTGTGCTCTGGAAGGCAGTTCTGTACACTTTGGAGTCAGCGCTCTCTGTTTCCAGTCATGCTGGCTTACTCTGTTGATTAGTTTCGTACTTCATTTAAATGCCATTAATAGTGCCACAGAGCTGGGAAAACTTAGCCAAGCTGTTTTCCACCACAACCAGTAGGTACAGTATTGCTCCCTCTGGTTTTGCAGTAGACTATCTATTACTGCTGTTTGAGCCAGAAAAAACCCAGACTACTGCACATGCAAAGTCAAGGGATGTCTCCTCTAATCAACACTTCTGAACCTTTAAATCAGACTAATAGTAGTAGATGGAAGGAGATGGTACGTCTAAAACTTTGCATTAACAGGTGCAGTCCTCAGTGAATAAAGCCCCCTCTTTAACATTTTTTGGCTTGCTAACTTTTGCAAAAATTAAAATAGCAAATGTTTCTAATTTAAAAAAAACTACTGACACAGGAATATTTCCTTTTCGGGCTATTTTAAATTATTTTCTTAATTAATTTGTAGGTTGTGAACTGTTTATTCAAAATAT